>NC_069070.1:83267600-84517600 GCF_025698485.1 Gossypium arboreum | reverse complement strand
AAAGAGTAAGTACCTTGAGTTCATGGCTAATAGATGCTATGTTCATGCTCGGGGTGGAGTTGGTAAGATTTAAATCTATGTGATGATTTCAATTGCATGATTGTTGCGGAAATGAAATGATGTATGGAAATTGCTTCAAATATCCTATTGAATAGTATATGAAATGTAAATGTATGACTTGGTATGAGATTGATCCGAAGGATCTAAGGAACTATGGTACGATTCGATGCGGCTAGAACACTTGGCCTTGTTTCATTATTTCATTTTATGATAATGTTATTAATGGATGGTTGTGGAATGCTTATGACTTCTTGAGTTATAAACTCACTCGGTGTATTCTTGTCACCCATTTTAGGTTCCTTGGGCTCGTCTCCTTTTGGGTGTTCAGAATCACAACAGAAGTCATCACACCGGCGAGCAATTTTGGTATTGTCTTCTTAGTCGACTTAGGAGAACATTTGGCATGTATGAGCTATTTTGTTTTGTTAAATTTTGGGTTGTAAACTTTAAGCCATGTGAAAATGGCCTATGTGGTCGTTTGAGTGGGATGCTAGAATCTATAGCCACGAGTCTTAGAAACCTTAATTTTGATAAGGTGGCCATAATTTGTGTCACTATGATGGATGAGTAGTAAGGCTAAGGAAGGATTCATGAAATTGGCATAGTCTACTGCAGTAACTGTTGCGGACAGCAGCAGTGATATGAGATCGAAAAATCACTAAAAATAGTAGAAGTGGAATTAATAGCTAAAAAAATTACGTACTCGAATCTTGATGGGTCTATTTTCATATGGATGAAACGAAATGACCATATGAGCTGTATTTTAAGATATATTAAAGTTCTCGTTAAACAGGGCCAGAACGGTTTCTGGATCCCCTGTTCCGACTTTGGAAAAACATTGTAAATTAACCAGAGATAATTAGGAGTCATGCCATATATGTGTAGATTCCACTCTGAGTCTAGTTTCTATATAAATAAACGGCATCAGTATTGAAGCCCTGTACAGGGAGATATCCAATTCGTAACTCACAAATGTCAGTGTAGTCGATCCCTGCAACAGGGGAGACTTTAACTAATAAACTGTACTAATTGGCTTGACCAAAAATTCTAGAAAAAAATCTGTAGATGGAAATATGAGTCTAGTTTCAGGGAAAAATTACGAAACTGATTTTCGAGTTGTAAAACTCAAGTTATGATTTTTGAAGCGACTAGTACACAGATTGGCAGCTTGTCTGGGAAATTCTCAATAAGTGGTTTGAAGTCATTAACACCTCGTGTTCGACTCGTGACGGTCTCGGGTTCGGGTGTTACAATTTTATTGGTATCGAGCTATGGTTTAGTCGGTTCTAGGACTACCATAGCGCGTGTGAATCTAGCTATACATGCCAATGTGTTAGTGCTTAAAATGTGATGACTTGACGGTTGAAATTTTTGTTTTGATTAGCAAATGGAACCGGGGTAGAGAGACCCTTGGCGGATGACGTTGAAAGTGTAGCGGCTGCTCTGCGCAAGGGACACCGCTGTTGAGCCTCGGTCATCCGCGAATAATCAAGATGAAGGCGAAACAAGCCTTCTTCATCATGATGAACGAGTGGGTCGCGCAATATGCCCGAACCAATCCGGTTGTCCAACCATTCCCAAATATAAATAATCCACCCCAAGAGCCCGTAATGCCATCGATTCTTGATCCGTGAGGTGAGTAAACCACCTGTGGACTTGATTAGGAAGCGTGGGGCCGAGGAGTTTAAGGCCATAGTTCTTGATGATGCCGAAAGGGTGAGTTTCGCTTGATAACACAATTAAAGTGTTTGATGAATCATGCACACCGATGAATGTCTTAAGTGTGCTATATCCTTGTTGCAGACTCACCTACTATTGGTGGAGGACCTTAATTTCCATAGTCCCAAAGGAACAAGTTACTTGGGATTTCTTCCAAACGGAATTTGGAAGAAATACATTAGTCAACTGTTCATCGATCAAAAGCGTAAGGAATTCTTGAAGCTCAAGCAAGGTCGTATGATTCAGATCGAATCTGAACATGAGTTCGTAAGACTTAGTCGGTATACTCGGAGTGTGTGGCTGATGAGGTTGCTATGTGCAAAAGATTTGAAGAGGATTGAATGAAGAGTTAAAGCTCTTGGTGGGTATTTTGGAGATAAAAGAATTTGTAACACTAGTTGAACGAGCCTGCAAGGCGGAAGAGCTCGGAAGGGAGAAGAGGAAGGCTGAATTTGAAGCTAGAGATTATCGTAAAAGATCGACGGGCAAGGCTCCATTTTCGGCTGTAAAGAAGTTCAGAGAGGACACAAATAAGTCGAGGGCGACTGCGGGGATTTCCATTAGAGCACGACCATCGATGGACTCACGAGCTACCTCGGTAGCTAGTGTGGGCAATAATCGTCAAGAAAAGCCCGAATGCCCCCAATGTGGAAGACGACACATAGGTGAATGTTGGGGTAAGTCTATTAATAGGGCCTGTTATGGATGCGGTTCGAGGGACCACTTCATTAGAGATTGCACGGAGCTAGATGAGAAGAATAAGATGCAAGGTGCAAGATCTAGTGGGACGACGGCTAGAGGTAGACCCCCGAGGATTTCAGGAGGTAGGGGTGGTAATCAGAGAGGGGTCTCTGATACGGTTGTTAGATCCGAGACTCGTGCTCCTGCTAGAGCATATGCTATCCGCGCACGAGAGGAGGCATCCTCCCCTAACGTTATCACTGGTACTTTCACTCTCTTTGATACTAGTGTGATTGCATTGATTGACCCTGGCTCTACTCATTCATATGTATGTGAAACCTTAGCATCCAGTAAGACTCTACCTGTTGAGTCTACTGAGTTCGTAATTCGGGTGTCAAATCTCTTGGGTCGTTACGTACTGGTCGACAAAGTGTGTAAGAAATGCCCCCTAGTCATTTGAGGTTCCTGTTTTCCGGTGGACTTGATGCTTTTGCCGTTCGATGAATTTGATGTTATTCTTGGGTTGGATTGGTTGACCGTGCATGATGCGGTTGTGAATTGCAAAAGCAAGACTATTGATTTGAGATGCACAAATAACGAGATGATCCGAGTTGAGTCTACGGACTTGAAGGGGTTGCCAGCTGTAATATCATCAATGTTGGCCCAGAAATATGTAAGAAAAGGGTGCGAAGCATACCTTACGTATGTACTTGATGATAAGGAGTTAGAAATAAAACCCGAATCTGTGTCGGTGGTTTGTGAATACCCGGATGTTTTTCCCGAAGAATTACCGGGTTTGCCACCTGTTCGGAAGATAGAGTTTGGTATTGAGCTTGTACCTGGGACCACACTGATTTCGATAGCTCCGTATCGTATGGCACCAACGAAATTAAAGGAGTTGAAAGCTCAGTTGCAAGAGTTGGTGGATAGAGGTTTTGCTCGCCCCAGTTTTTCACCTTGGGGTGCACCAGTGTTGTTTGTGAAAAAGAAGGACGGAACCATGAGGTTGTGCATCGACTATCGTCAACTTAATAAAGTGACAATAAAGAACAAATATCCGTTACCACGTATCGATGATTTGTTCGATCAACTGAAGGGAGCCTCAGTGTTTTCAAAAATAGATTTGAGATCGAGGCTATTATCGGGCCATGAATCCGAGATTCGGATATACCCAAAACTGCCTTCAGAACGAGATATGGTCACTACGAATTCTTAGTGATGCCGTTTGGGCTCACTAATGCCCCTGCGGTATTTATGGATTTGATGAATCGGATCTTCAGATCATATTTGGATCGGTTCGTAGTGGTGTTCATTGACGACATCTTGGTCTATTCAAGAGATGAGACCGAACATGCGGAGCACCTGAGATTAGTGTTGCAAATTTTACGGGATAAGCAGTTATATGCTAAGTTCAGCAAGTGTGAGTTCTGGTTAAGAGAGGTTAGCTTCTTGGGTCATGTGGTATCTGCATCGGGTATTCGAGTCGACCCGAGTAAAATTTCAACTATACTTAACTGGAAGCCTCCGAGAAATATTACTGAGGTTCGGAGCTTTTTGGGACTTGCCGGTTACTACCGACGGTTTGTAAAAGGATTCTCGATGATAGCCACACCAATGACGAAACCGCTTGTAAAGATGTCAAGTTTGAATGGACGAAAAAGTGTCGAAAAGTTTCGACCAATTGAAAACTCATTTGTGGAAGCTCCGGTTCTAGTACTGACCCGAATCGGCAAGGAGTTTGTCATTTATAGTGACGCCTCCCTACTTGGGTTAGGTTGCGTATTGATGCAAGAAGGTCGAGTTGTGGCCTATGCGTCGAGACAATTAAAGCCATATGAGAAAAATTATCCGACCCATGACCTCGAATTGGCTGCCATCGTATTTGCCTTAAAGATATGGCGACATTACTTATTTGGTGAGAAGTGCCATGTGTATTCGGATCACAAAAGTCTCAAATATTTGATGACTCAAAGAGACTTAAATCTGCGACAAAGACGTTGGCTCGAGTTGTTAAAAGATTATGAGCTTGTCATTGATTATCACCCGGGAAAGGCTAATGTGGTTGCGGACGCCTTAAGCCGGAAATCACTGTTTACTTTACAAGCAATGAATGTACACTTGTCTATTCTACCCGACAATGTGTTAGTAGCTGAATTAAAGGCCAAACCATTATTGACTCATCAAATTCGTGAAGCTCAGAAAGTTGACAATGAATTGGTTGCAAACAGGCGAGTGTGTTCGAACAAGGAATCGGAGTTTCAAATTGATGATGACGATTGTTTGAGGTTCGAAATCGTTTGTGTGTTCCAAGAAATTCAAAACTCATTTCGATGATTACGAACGAAGCTCATTGTAGCCGAATGTCAATCCACCCGGGAGTACGAAGATGTACAACGATTTGAAACGTCGGTTTGGTGGCATGGTATGAAACGAGACATCTCCGACTTTGTTTGAGATGTTTAATATGTCAACAAGTGAAAGCGGAACATCAAGTGCCTTGAGGATTACTTCACCGATTACGATACCCGAGTGGAAATGGGATCGAGTCACAATGGACTTTGTGTCCGGACCGCCATTGTCGTGAGCAAGAAGGATGCGATTTGGGTTGTTGTTGATAGACCGACTAAGTCGGCTCACTTTATCCCCGTCGTGCACGGAATTTTCATTGGATAAACTAGCTGAATTGTATGTTTCTCAGTTGTGAGATTACACGGGTACCGATTTACGTGGTGTCGGATAGAGATCCGAGGTTCACCTCGCGATTTTGGAAGAGATTGCAAGAAGCTTTAGGTACCAAGTTGCATTTCAAAGACCGCCTTTCACCCCAAACCGATGGTCAATCCGGCGGATAATTCGAGATACTTGAGGATATGTTGAGATGTTGCATCCTCGAGTTCGGTGGTTCATGGAACAGATGCCTACCTTTGATTGAATTCGCACAACAATAGTTTTCAATCAAGTATTAAGATGGCGCTTACGAGGCCTTGTACGGGCGTAAATGCCGTACACCATTGTTTTGGACGGAGCTCGGTGAGAACAAAATTTTGGAGTGGATTTGATTAAAGATGCTGAACTGAAAGTAAAAATAATCCGTGAAAATCTGAAGATAGCCTCCGATCGTCAGAAGTCGTATGCGGATCTGAAACGAAAAGACATTGAGTATCAAGTGGGAGATAAAGTGTTTCTTAAAGTTTCGCCTTGGAAAAAGATACTCGATTTGGCCAGAAGGCAAATTGAGCCCAAGGTTCATCGGGCCATATGAGATATCCGAACGAGTCGGTCCAGTTGCGTATCGTTTGATTTTGCCCCCTGAACTTGAAAAGAGTCACGACGTCTTTCATGTTTCGATGCTTCGACGCTATAGGTCTGATCCGTCGCACGTAATTAGTCCATCAGAGGTTAAAATTCAAGCCGATATGAGTTATGAAGAAGAACCGATTCGTATCCTAGCTCGTGAAGTGAAGGAGTTGCGAAACAAAAGGGTTCCGTTAGTAAAAGTGTTATGGCTCAAACACGGGATGGAAGAAGATACTTGGGAACCCGAGAACTCTATAAAAGAGCGTTACCCAAACCTATTTACCGGTAAGATTTTCGGGGACGAAAATTTCTTAAGTGGGGGAGAGTTGTGACAGCCCAAAATTGACCCTAGTCGGAATATGGTTTCGGGACCACAAAACCGAGGCATAAAAATAATTTGATATTTATTTTGATGCCTATAATATGTGTTAACTCATGTGTGACATTTTGATGCTTTAATTTAGAGTTATAAATGTGAATTTCACTAGAAAGGACCTAGTAGAAAACTTTGAAAGTATGATGGGAAATGTATGATGACTAATTAAAGCATGCATACAAAACAATGGCCTTGCATGTCAAATACCCCTTTTACAAGTGATGGCCGGCCATGACAAGGAGTATGGGCTAAACATGTCATGAAACATGTTTTATTGGTGCATTAGGGGGAAACAATAAACAAATAAGCATGGGTAGTAAAGAAAGAAAAAAAAAAGTGTGAGTGAAACCCCCCATTGCCGTACATGGAAGAAAAGAAAAGAAAAAAATTTTGCTCATCCATTTCATTCTCTCTTGAACGAAAATACTAGAGGGAAGGAGGAATTTTGCTTCATGCTTGGGTTGGAAGAGGATTAGGAAGAGGTTTGGCTATATTTGCATCAAGATTAAGGTATGTTTGATGTTGTGCCATGAGATTCATGCATGTTTTTGGTTGCTAACTTGATGTTCTTATTAGCCCATGGTTCAAATCTTTGTTATATCATGGGGATGGTATTTGGCCAAGGTGGATTTTGAGTTAATGCCATTGCATGTTAAATATGAAGCTTGATGATGATACATGTGATGGTGGATTGAGGACTCTTAGATTTTCTTTGAGCATTTTTGAATGATATACTAAGTTCTTTGTGTAATCATGACCAAAATTATGGTGTTGTGATGTATTCGCCATGGTACATCCCCAAGTGTGATTTATACTCTTTGCATGGAGAGTAAGATTTGTGTTTCAAATCATGTTCATGTTTAGTTACAATCAACTTGAGATTCGGCTCTAGCATACATATATGTATATATGTTTGAGCATGATGTATTGGTATGACGTATATACTATCTTAAGGTATATACTTACTTATGATGATGTTTTGGTTATGAAGGAAATGATAGATGTGTATTGAGTTACAATATGGAAAGGTATTAGTTAGTAAAATGTATGCTGTTTTGTGTGGTAATAAGTGCATAAATGGCCTCAACATGGACATGCATATTCGCCACATAAAGGGAAATTGGTGTGCATGTATTCGGTTAGAGGCAACCATATTGAAGCCTTATCTTGGCTTAGATTGTTGACTAAATGGGTAATAAGTGAGGATGGTTGCGAATATACAAACATACATATGCATGTGTAATTGAATTATGAATGTTTAGCAAGATGGTTAAACTAGTTGATTTATTGATTAAGCTCAAGGAGTTAAAGAGGGAGAATCAAGCAAGGGAAAGACGAAGGTCATCGAGTAGCCGACGTGGAACTATTTTACCCAACACAAGGTAAGTCATTAAGCATATATTTGATATTGCTTAAATGATTGTAATATCTATGCAATTGTGTTTAATGAGATGAAATATATACAAATGTATGTGTATGAAAAGATGATAATGTTGAACGTAAAAGAGATAGCGAAATGTGTAGGAAGTTTGCTTCGGCACTAAATGTGCGAGAAATAGATGTGTACGGTGACAAGATTGGCACTAAGTGTGCGAGCTTGTAATGTATGGCACTAAGTGTGCGAGTTGGGACTATATGGCACTATGTGTGCGGGCTTGAATCACGTGGCACTAAGTGTGCGTGATTGAGTATTAAGCACTATGTGTGCGAACTCTACATATATCTCCGATTGAATATTTATATGGAGGTGTGACTCTATCGAGATGAGTATGGACAGCGGAAAGAGTAAGTACCTTGAGTTCATGGCTAATAGATGCTATGTTCATGCTCGGGGTGGAGTTGGTAAGATTTAAATCTATGTGATGATTTCAATTGCATGATTGTTGCGGAAATGAAATGATGTATGGAAATTGCTTCAAATATCCTATTGAATAGTATATGAAATGTAAATGTATGACTTGGTATGAGATTGATCCGAAGGATCTAAGGAACTATGGTACAGTTCGGTACGGCTAGAACACTTGGCCTTGTTTCATTATTTCATTTTATGATAATGTTATTAATGGATGGTTGTGGAATGCTTATGACTTACTGAGTTATAAACTCACTTGGTGTATTCTTGTCACCCATTTTAGGTTCCTTGGGCTCGTCTCCTTTTGGGTGTTCAGAATCACAACGAAGTCATCACACCGTGAGCAATTTTTGGTATTGTCTTCTTAGTCGACTTAGGAGAACATTTGGCATGTATGAGCTATTTTGTTTTGTTAAATTTTGGGTTGTAAACTTTAAGCCATGTGAAAATGGCCTATGTGGTCGTTTGAGTGGGATGCTAGAATCTATAGCCACGAGTCTTAGAAACCTTAATTTTGATAAGGTGGCCATAATTTGTGTCACTATGATGGATGAGTAGTAAGGCTAAGGAAGGATTCATGAAATTGGCATAGTCTACTGCAGTAACTGTTGCGGACAGCAGCAGTGATATGAGATTGAAAAATCACTAAAAATAGTAGAAGTGGAATTAATAGCTAAAAAAATTAGGTACTCGAAGCTTGATGGGTCTATTTTCATATGGATGAAACGAAACGACCATATGAGCTGTATTTTAAGATATATTAAAGTTCTCGTGAAACAGGGCCAGAACAGTTTCTGGATCCCCTGTTCCGAATTTGGAAAAACATTGTAAATTAACCAGAGATAATTAGGAGTCATGCCATATATGTGTAGATTCCACTCTGAGTCTAGTTTCTATAGAAATAAACGGCATCAGTATTGAAGCCCTGTACATGGAGATATCCAATTAGTAACGCACAAAGGTCAGTGTAGTCGATCCCTGCAACAGGGGAGACTTTAACTAATAAACTGTACTAATTGGCTTGATCAAAAATTCTAGAAAAAAATCTGTAGATGGACATATGAGTCTAGTTTCAGGAAAAAATTACGAAACTGATTTTCGAGTTGTAAAACTCAAGTTATGATTTTTGAAGCGACTAGTACACAGATTGGCAGCTTGTCTGGGAAATTCTCAATAAGTGGTTTGAAGTCTGTTAACACCTCGTGTTCGACTCCGGCGACGGTCTCGGGTTTGGGGTGTTACAATCAACACTTTGTTAAAAGGGTTTTTGATGATTGCTACACTGATGACCAGACTGCTACAGAAAAATGCAAAGTTTGAATGGTCCGAGAAATGTGAACAAAGTTTCGATAAATTGAAAGCATTGTTAACTGAGGTACCAATATTGGTTCAACCTGAGTCGGGTAAAGAGTGTGTGATTTATAGCGACACGTTATTGAACGGTTTGGGTTGTGTGTTGATGCAAGAGGAAAAAGTGATAGCTTATGCTTCCAGACAGTTGAAGTCGCATGAAAAGAATTATCCAAGGCATGATTTAGAATTGGCTGCTATTATTTTTGCATTGAAAATTTGGAGACATCATTTGTACGGTGAAACAAGCCACATCTTTACCGATCACAAGAGTTTGAAATACCTAATGACTCAGAAATATTTGAATTTGTGGCAACGAAGATGGCTAGAGTTGTTGAAATATTACGAACTAGTGATTGATTATCATCTAGGGAAAACGAACGTAGTCACGGATGCTTTGAGCAGAAAATCGTTGTTTGCCTTGAGAGCAATGAATGCACAGTTGAAATTATCTAATGATGGTTCGATTTTAGATGAGTTAAGGGCTAAACCAGTATTTCTTCAACAAATTTGTGAAGCTCAAAAATGTGATACTGAGTTACAAGCTAAAAGAGTGCAATGCGAGTCGAATAGTAATTCAGAGTACCAAATCGGATCCGATGAATGTTTGGTGTTCTGAGATAGAATTTGTGTACCGAAAAATCCAGAGTTAATTCAGAAAGTTTTGCACGAGGCACATAGTAGTAGTTTATCTCAGTACAGGAAAATAGACTTTTAGCGGCGCTTTCTAAAATGCCGCAAAAAACGCCGCTATAGGTAACGCCACAAAAATTTGTGGCGTTTATTGAAAAAAAATGCCGCTAAAGGTCAAGGCTTTTAGCGGCATTTGTGGGAAAAGCGCCGCTAAAGGTCAAGGCTTTTAGCGGCGCTTTTTCTACAAACACCGCTAATTTTGGCAAATTTGTAATATTTTTTTTCGCCAATATCCAACCCTTCCTGTATTAAAATCCAACCAAATACAACAAATATAATATAAAATGCAGCCAAAAATAGCAAATTTAACATAAAAAATACAACCAAAAACATTAATTCTAAATGATACTTCAAATTTAACTAAAGATATATGATATAATTAATAAATAAAGTATAATTTAAAATATTTTTACAATAATGTTAAACGTGACAAAACTTAAAAACATTCTTACAATAAGAAAACTAATGTCTAAGACGGCGGCTTTTGCGATTCTTTGAAACATATGCATCATCTGCTGAAGTTGTAGCTGGAGGTCATCGTACTTTTTGCTCTGTTCTGCTACCATCGCTTGTGCCTCGCCTCTCTCGCCGCATCATTGCCTCCCTCTCTCTGCCTCCGCCTAAGTTGTTGCTGGAGTTCTTCATATTTTGTTGAACCTCGAAATTTGCTCAACCGCGTTCGCTTGCATCCGAGCTATCTGGTCTCTTAACCTCTCGAACTTCACTTGAGCTTGACTTCCGAAGGCATGTATTGTCGAAGCCGGATCCAAAATATTGGGTCGGGTAACACCGATCCTTGAAATCGAACCCGACTGCATCTTTCAGACCCAAAACTTCAGTGATAATTCTGTTATCAATGTTCTTAAGATTAATGAACTATTACTCAAGCAATCGCTTCATATTCCGCCTTCTTCTCCTTTAGTTTCTCCTAAAAAATCAATTAAAGAGTTAGAAACGAAATATATAATAAAAAGAAATTGAACATAACTTAACATTATTTAAAACTACTAATGATGAATTGAATTAAACAATTATAATTAAAGATTATAAATATTTAGAATAAATCAAATATTATTAAGTGAATATACCATAATTTCTCCAGCTTCGAATGTCAGAGGAGATCCATCTTTCTTCCTATGCGTAATCTCAACAAGCTGAAGGCGTCCAACTTTTTTTCCGGATTTGACTTCCTACAATATAGTAGTAAGAATATTATTTAATAATAAAAAGTTATTACTATTTGAAAGAATTAATAAATTCATAATACCTCGGCCTCAGCTACAGAAGCAAAACTTTTCGACCTTGCCGTGTGCGTGAATTTTTGTTTTTGCCTGCTGCTTGTTCCAACTCGCTCACGGTCCTACATAATAAAATTATTATTACGTATATAGTAAACACTATATATAAGAGTTTGGAAATACGCAATACCTCTCCTTTCTTTGAATTCCAAAATCTAACCGCATCTTTCCATTGATACCTCAAAGATTCTGGCGTAACATTTCTCTTTTTCCTCGAGGCTTATGTCTTTCTTAAAATATTGTTTCTTTAAAGTGCTTTTATTGTCTCTCCATCTTTTACCTAATGCCTTCTTGATATCATCATCGGAGACTTCTAAAGCAAATCTCTCCTAAAAAAACATAAGTTTAGAATGTAAATATAAATGAAACTTAACCCAAAGTATTATAAATTGCATTCATATTTTGTTACCTTAATATTAGCGAGAGCCTGGTTTTTGTTGCTATCAGGCATGTGATGCCATGATTCGTAGTTGATGGGCAACATATTTGTATTTCGTGCTAAAATGCCCAAATAGCCTGCTAAAAGTCGAGCTTCAGATCCAACAGGCTGACCATAAGTATTTCTACTTACTTTAACACGCTCGACTGGATCTAAGTCGTATAAATCTCTAAGTAGCGTACGTCCTCGAACTCTGTGTGTCCCACCACTTTCAGCTGAAAAATGATATACTATTATTATATTAAAATTGACAAATAATTCAATAATAAAAGTCAACACATGTAAAATGAACATAACATTACTTTGAAATTCTTCAGACTCATCAAGTGTCTCCGGCACATCCGAAAATCCAACAACTGTCTGCTGTTCACTATTTCTTTCTTCCGAATTTGGAGTATTTTGGACAATACTTAAATCTCGTACTCTTCTTCTACGCATTTTTCCTGCAATACACATAAAATAATTAAAGTTTTAGTAACAAATTACAACAATAGTAGTACATATAAAATAGTTAAATTATATAACATGACAAAGATTAAAATTATAATGTTACATATAATTAAAAAATTGTAAAATCTTACTACATCATTATTCATAAATATCTTCATCCACATCATGTCAAACCCATTGATGTTGTGTATTAGTACTAGGGATATTTTCATCTAAGTTTTGTTCTGGAAAAGGTAATGTTTCTGATCTTTCGACGATGTCATCTCTACTTCCATTACCCATTTCAAACAAGTCTCTAGGGGTGTTCCGGAGTACAACATACCAACCCTCATCAGTTGGATCTTTCGAATAAAAAACTTGTTTCACTTGAGAAGAAAATACACATGGCTCGTCCATCAATTGTTGTCCAGTGTGAATCAAGCGAGAGAAATTCAACATTGTAAAACCAAATTGATCTTCTTTAATTCCTCGAGCAGTATTAACATCAGCCCAATCACACCGAAATAAGACAACTTTCCATCTGCCATAGTAATCCAACTCAATAATGTCGGTAAGAAGTCCGTAATACTCCACATTACCCTCAACCGGATTACTGTCCCTAGCACTAGCATAACTTGTAATTGAAGAATTAACAACAACTCCACAATTTTGAGTTCTCCTCATTCTCTCACGATACTTTGTATGAAATCTGTATCCAATGATGAGGAAGGCACTATATCTTTTTATTATTCTGTTCGAACCTTGGGAAAGCCATTTAACTTCGTCATTGACGTCCTTTCCACTCCAAACCTATTGAATCGAAAGTAAATTGAATAATTAACTAAATTTTGGGATTATATGTAACTTATTAACTTTAGTTACATACCGTTTGACTTAACCATTCATGAAAAGATTCTGTGAATAACTTATTAATCTCTCGATGTTGCAATCTTCGAGAGCGTGCACGAGATCTCAAAATTTGTTTGTACTCACTATGTTAAAAACAAGTGTAATTGGTTAGAAGATAAACAAATCAAAACAACAAATATGTGAGGAAATTTTAGAACTTACTTGCGTAACGGTTCAACTAAATCGTGGTGAAAAAGTACATATCGATGTGCTTGTATCCACGATATATCATCTAATTCTGCAATTTCAACTTTGCCGATTGGTTCTCCATAACTTTGGAATAAATAAGTTTCGGCCAAGTTATGATCATTGAGCCCAGCATTTTTATTTGGTCTATTCAATCGTGTTTCAACATCTTCTAAATATCTAGAACAGAATGTCATGCACTCCTCTTCCAAGTAGCCTTCAGCAATTGATCCTTCTGGATAACACTTATTGCGACAATAAGATTTCAATTTGCTTAGGAACCTAAACACGATATACAATATTTATCAAAAGTTGTAACTAAATGTATAGACGTGAAAAAATAAATACTTGACAAATAAATTAGCACCTTTCTATTGGATACATCCATCGATAAAAAATCGGTCCACCAAGTATTGCTTTATTGAGGGAGATGGATTACCAAGTGCACCATAATAATGAAGAAGGAATGTGGAAAGATCTTCTCCAAATTGCATAAAGTCAAAGCAGCTTGATCCTGTACTTTCTTACGTTCTTCAACATCCAAAAATTTGCCACAAATAGCTTTCATTATATTGGATAGTTCAATTATACAGGACGTCACATTTTTTGACATGCAGCACCGTAAAGCAACTGGGAGTAAATCTTGCATCAAGATGTGGTAATCATGTGATTTTAATGAATATAATCTTCGATCTTTAAGACTCACACATCGAGATATATTTGACGCATACGCATCTGAGACCTTTATATCCTTCAATACCATACAAAACACCTCTTTCTCTTCCTTTGACATTGAAAAAATAGAAGGTGGCAACCGATATTTCCCATTCGGAAGTACTTGAGGATGAAGATTACGCCGAATTCTCATGTCAACTAAATCAAGTCGACTCTGAAGATTGTCTTTTGATTTTCCATCGACATTCAAAATTGTCCCAATTATGTTCTCGCAGACATTCTTCTCAATATGCATGACATCAAGATTGTGGCGTAAAATATTATGCTCCCAATAAGGCAACTCAAAAAAAATACTTCTTTTTTTCCACAAGTCTGCCTCATTAGGATCATCCTCTTCGTTAGATTCATCATCGGATTCATCCCTCGATATTCTCTTTGATTTCATGTTAGGTGGTTGATTCATCTTCCCATAACTAAAGTTGATATCTTTTAACATAAACAAGATTTCAGATCCAACGATTCTCACGAGGAGCTCCTCTGTACTCTTCAAGATGGTCAAATAGAGTCCTCTGAAATCTAAATTTATGATTTCCATCTAACCACCGACGATGGCCCATGTAAGAGAACTTCTTCCCATTGTACAACCACTTCGAACAAGTTTGCGCAGCACAACAAGGACAAGCATAACGTCCTTTAGTACTCCAACCTGATAAATTAGCATAAGCCGGGAAATCATTAATTGTCCATAATAAAGCTGCACGTAAATAAAAGTTCTCTTTTCTTAATACATCATATGTCTCAACACCCGACCATAATTGTTTTAACTCTTCAATAAGTGGCTGCAAATAGATGCCAATATCATTTCCGGGACCTTTCTCTCCAGGAATAATCATTGATAAAATAAACGAAGATTGCTTCATGCAAATCCATGGAGGCAAATTGTAAGGAACAAGCACCACAGGCCAAATTGTAAGGATCCTGGATTTAGCTTCGGTAATTCATCCCACCTAATAATAACTCTTAAAATACTAATAATTCATTTGAAACTCAAATTTCAAAACTAAAGAAATATAACCACTCTTAGAAGCCAAGGTACTTTTACTAGCCTTTTACAAAATACTAAAACACCACCCACCCTTTTACTAGCCTTTTACAAAATACTCAATCACAAATTCCACCCATTGAAGTGTGGTAATTTTGCAAAGGTACACTCAATCACAATATGCCAATAACTTCTCATCAACATTTATACATTGTAGATTGAATAAATTTAGGATTGGCATAGCAATGTCACTAGGATGGTATCCACAATCCTGAATACAAGGTCGGTATAAAGAAAGGAAGCTTAGTGGAATAATTAGCACATGCAGATGAAAACACAACATTTAAGTTGTTGAATAAATGTTGTATAATAGAATCAACTAACCTCTTTATAAAAATCAAATAAGCTAAACTAGCTCAGTTGAATGCCTTCATTAATTTTCTTGAAATGAACACTACCTCACCAGTTTAGCTTTCTTCACCTGCAAAGATAATATTGATTGCTATTATCATCTTGTTCCTCAGGACAATCACATATTATTGAACTAAACAGCCATCAAATTGGTCCAGGTTTAAATGTTTTCACAGCTGTGGTTTGAGTGTTAGCCTGTGTGGTCTTCAACGAAGCAACGGCTATAAAAGCACTCTCATGTATTTAACGATGTCTAACAAAGGGTACTCTGCAGATCCAATCAAAACTTTATTAATGCAAAATGAGGAAGAAAGATAAGACAGGAATCATGAAAAATGATGGAAATAAGTTGAGTTTTGCATGCTTATATCATATGGTTTAAATATAATTTCAAGCTCATATTGAAGTATACCAAATTCATCACATTTGCGAAGCTTCAAAAACTGACAAATTCTTGAAACAAGAATCTGCCATCCAATATGAGAATTTTGCACCACTGCAATTCTTAATGATGAGTTGCTCAAACTTTTTAGTTATTTATTTGTTATTTTATTATTTGATATGCTAGGATTTGGATCAACTTTAAGCGGTTTAACTAACACCTTTAGTGAAAGGCAAAATTAAAAAAAAATGTTTAAAAAATGGGACGCAACTTAGTCGATTAAACTTGTTGGTCACAAAAAAAAATTTATATTATAATTATACTAAAATCTCCTACCATTTAAAGCTTTGAATATAACTCAAAGGTTGGTTGTCTTGCTATGGAACCCATGGTTATCTAATTAGGTTGCAAACTTAGCATAAGGTTTGCTTGATTATCAGCATCAGTACATACCTTAATTTGATAATTTGATGCCAAACTGCTAGAAAAGAGGCACTCCAATGAGTTTTATATGCCTGCACTTGAATCACCTACAACACCAAGGAAACAGATGCAAAAGCCATTAGTGATCCTATCTATAATTACAGTAGTAACTAAAGAATATCAAGGCAATAAAAGATTTAAATCTACAACGTATAAAGACATCAATTGCTAAGGCCTTGACATATTGAAATGGTATAAAAGAACCTCAAAGGAGTATACAACGTATGGTGCAACTATTAAAAATATAAATATATATTAAACAAAATGACTTAATTGAAAAAATTATGATCATAGTTTTATTAACCATAAAATTTAGGAAAGCATGGTAAAAAAATATTCTTTAATGTTTATGTAAATTTTTGGAAACACTAAAATCTAAATAGTATTAAATGCTTGTTTGTAATAATAACATGTATAAGTTACAAAATAAATTTATATTAAATTATGAAAATTATGAAAGTTGGTTTATGTTAAAGTTACCCTTAAAGGAATGTTAGGACATTTAAATACAAATCGGACCTAATCTACAACATTATAAATTTAACCACTGAAACTTTGGATTATGAAATTAGTTACATCTTGCATCTAGTATTTTCATGAATTCAAGAAGAAGATTATTCCATCTTTTCCGGTATTGAACCGAATCGACTCGCCAACACCGTGTTGGTTATAGTATGAAGAAACTGAATCCTCAAGTACGCCCTGCTCGATGCCGACATTGACGATGGTTCACTCCTTACTCGTACTCTATTCTTTATTGTAAGCATTTTTGGCATTAGTGGCATGAAATGTTTGTTCAGTTGTTTCACCGAGTAAACAACTTTGCATTGTCATGCATGTTAATTGATTCAGGTTATGGTGAGCAAGAAAAACCAAAAATTGAAAACGACTCGAACCGATATGAAATACAAGTTTAAGAATCGCAATTATTCAAAACCAAATAGTGTTCTATTTTTTACTTATATATAATTAATTTTAAATTTTATGATATGAAAACGAATATTTTATATTTAAAATGGTGAAAATATTTTAAAATTCTTGACAAATTATTTTGTCAAATTCTTGACAAATTCTTGACAAATATACAAGTTGGTTTATGTTGTCGAAAAGCTTATTTGGCTTGAAAAGCAAGTTTGAAATGCAATGCTAAACAAAGATTTAATATTATTTCGGTTTTTCTATCTCTAGCAACCAATCTAGACTGGCCTCTTCGTTTGTTGCTGGGGATTATACTAAAGAAATCAACTACCTAACAGAAGTAATTGCTAAGGAGTTTGAGATCAAAGACCTAGGATCATTAAAGTATTTCCAAGGTATGAAGGTTGCGCATTTAGAGGGATTTGATTATTATAATTAAGGAGGAAACAGTGGCAAACTTGTTTTCATTTTTCTCCCTTAAATTCTAGCAGTTTCATGTTTATGGAAAAAGAAAAATTACAGAGTTTTTCTCTTTGAAATTCTTCATCTCTCAATTCTATTTCATCTTTGCAATTCTACAGAAAGAAGCTTATAATAGAACTTCAAATTTGAAATGAAAAAAGACAGACAACTCACCTCTAAACCTTTACAGATCAGTATATTTTCAGGATGGGGATCTGCATCGAAGAAATCGGTCTTTAGTATATCAAGCAAAATGGGTGTAAACATACAGAGCACATTAAATAAAGCATACATTGTTTAACATCAAGATCGATTGAAAATGCAAAGAAAGACAACAAAGAAGCCGAAAGAAGAAAAATTAAGGCATACCCAGATCTTCCTTTCAGCAAAGATTTCTGGGTGTTTTTTTTCTTCCTCAGATCTAAACCTTTGATACTTGCAGAGAGCAATTTTGTGAGAGTGAGAGAAGCTTAGAATTAGATACAGAGGGGAGGAGTGGGAAATGCAGAGTGTGGGAAATTTAGGGTTTAGGGGCAATTTCGATTTAGGGGAGAAGGAAATTTTGATTTAGGGAAATTTAGGGGTTTCGGGTATGAAAAGGATGAAAAGGATGAAACAAAAACGGCACCGTTTTGCTAAAGATAATCACTTCACTAAATCACACTTGGAACGACGTCGTTTCAATTAAACATTTAGTGGCGTTTTACAAAAGCGTCGCTAATTCACAGTTTTTGCGGCGTTTTTTACGAAAGCGCCACTAATTCTCTATTTTTAATGGCGTTTTTGTAAAAACGCCGCTAATGACTTTGTACACAAATCATAAAACGACTTCGTTTTGCCTGATTTGAAATTTTTTTGCGGCGTTTTTTACAAAAACGCCACTAATGCATTTAAATTTTAATAGTTTAATTATTTCTTAAATTCCTTTTAAACTAATTTTGTTTACTTTCAAACAATATATCTAATTTGAAAAAAATTAAATTATATTGAATAATTATTATTTAAATATTTAATATTTAAATTTTAGGTAAATAGTTTCTAATAATTATTTAAAACATGAAATGAATTCAAATAAAAATATATATATATATATATATATATATATATATTCAAAACCATTTATGATAAAATGAACTTGACAACCTTGAGAAAAATGAAAATATTTAAAACATTGGGTTTTTATTAAGAATATTTTTAACTAGGTGTGACCAATACTTATAAAATTACATTTCATAAAATAAAATTTTAAAAAATTCTTTTAAGAGATCATTATTATCTGCATCTTAAAATTAAAGTAAGACGAGTTTAATTTCGAGAGTCCATTACATGCAAAGAAAGTTATAGCATCTTGTAATACTCGGAAATTGATACATTATTAAACACATATTATTTTTAGATTTTGAAATTATAAATTCAATTTCAATATTTAATCATGAGGCTATAAATTTTAAAGTGCTCACGAATTTTATAATTAGAATTTAATTTAAAAAATAAAATACTAATTTTATTTTATTTTATTTTAAAATTGATTCAAGTTTAAGAATTTCATGTTAACATTTCGTACTCAATAATTTTATGAACCACCTCATCAAATTTCATATAATACTAAATCCATGCGTAATTATTTGGGAATATAAACATATACATCGTAAATACATGTATAAACATGAGATCAAGTATTTAATTAAACCACACTACGAGCACTCCAAAACCTAGATTCAACCAGAACATCATTGAATCAATTAACCCTTAAACGCTAACACTAACCCTTATAACCTTAAACATTAAGACCCTAAACCCTAAATACTTTAAAACAGTACCAAACCCTAAACAACAAACTAATTTAAAACACTATACCCCAAATCCAAGATAACAAACCCGGCCCATACCATTAACTTAATATATATACTATACCATTGAACCAGCCTAAACCATAAACTTAAAATATATTCTACCATTGAACCCTAAACCATAGGCTTTAAACCTTAAATATTAAACCCTAAATCTAAAAATAAATTTAATCAATATTAAGTACTGCTTCCACAATTTATTATAAATATAAGCTTTTACACTAATATCTATATATATACACATCAACATCCATATGATTTTTTTTGGGGGGGTTTAGGATTTTGGAGTTTATGGTTTAGTGTTTATGGTTTATGTTTTAAAATTTAGGGTTTAGGGTTTAATGTTTAAGATTTAAGGGTTTACAGAAAGCCATACAACGTCGATTTTAACATCTTGGTAACTTAAATAAAAATTTGTAAATAGTTTAGTTATCAATTTGTAACTTTTCATAATTAAGTAACAAAAATGAAACTTTCTCATAGCTAAGTGATGAATAGTGTAGTTTATATTTTTGTATAAAGTTAGCTTTAAATACGAAATAATTAAATCGAATTCAAAATAAAAATAAGAAAATAATATGAAAATTAAATCAGATCAAATCAAAACGAGTGTCGGTTACCCTACTAAAAAATGCCTGCTAAACTTTTTGCGGCGTTTGGACCAAAAACGCCGCTATTAATCAGTTTTTAGTGGCGTTTTGGATAAAAACGCCACAATTGATCAGTTTTTTGTGGCGTTTTTATCCAAAACGCCACAATTAATAAGTTTTTAGTGGCATTTTGGATAAAAATGCCACAATTGATCAGTTTTTAGTGGCGTTTGGGATTAAAACGCCGCTATTGATCAGCTTTTAGTGGCGTTTGGTGAAAACCACCGCTATTGACCAGTTTTTAGTGGCGTTTGGGATTAAAACGCCGCTATTGATCAGCTTTTAGTGGCGTTTGGTGAAAAACACCGCTATTGACCAGTTTTTAGTGCCGTTTTGGCCAAAAACGCCGCTATTGACCAGTTTTTAGTGGCGTTTTGGCCAAAAACGCCGTTATTGACCAGTTTTTAGTGGTATTTTGGCCAAAAACGCTGCTATAGTTTAGTTTTTAGTGGCATTTCGGACAAACGCCGCTAATGTTTGTTATTTGCGGCGTTTTTTGTTAAAATGCCACTAAAAGCGCCGCTAAAAGTCTATTTTTCTGTAGTGTCTATTCACCTAGGGAGTACCAAAATGTACAATGATTTAAAGAAGTCGTATTGGTGGTCGGGTATGAAACGAGATATTTTTGAGTTTGTATCGAATTGTTTGATTTGTCAGCAAGTGAAAGCCTAACATCAAGTGCCTTTGGGCTTCGGGTTTGCTTCAGCATGTGATGAAACCAGAGTGGAAATGGGATAGAGTGACTATGGATTTCACATCAGGATTACCCCTGTCTCCGAAGAAGAAAGATGCAATTTAGGTTTTCGTTGATCGACTGACGAAATCTATACATTTCATTCCAATACATACTGACTATTCGCTTGAACGATTAGCTGAGTTGTATATTACTGAGATTGTTAGATTGCACGAGGTACTAGTTTCGATTATTTTGGATATGGATCTGAGGTTTACATCGTGATTTTTGAAGAAATTGCAAGAAGCTTTGGGTACAAAGTTGAATTTTAGTACAGCTTTTCATTCGCAAACTGATGGTTAATCTGAGAGAGTAATTCAGGTTTTCGAAGATATGCTCCGATATTGTGTTTTAGAATTCGAAGGCAACTGGGAGAAATATTTTCTGCTGGTTGAATTTGCATATAATAACAGTTTTCAATTGAGCATAAAGATGACACTGTATGAAGCTTTGTATGGTCGCAAATACCGAACTCCATTGTACTGGACTGAACTTAATGAGAAACAGAATCATGGGGTTCATTTGGTTAGAAAAACCAAATAAAAAGTGAAAGTAATTCGCGACTATTTGAAAACAGCTTCAGATCATTAGAAATCGTATGCAGATTTGAAATGAAAAGACATTGAATTTCAAATCGGTGAAAAAGTGTTTTTGAAAGTATTTTCGTGGAAGAAATACTTTGTTTCGGTCGCAAAGGCAAATTAAGTCCGTGATTCATCGGGCCGTATGAGATTATTGAATGAATAGGGCCAATGGCATATCGGTTAACATTACCGATTGAGCTAGAGAAAATCGATAATGTGTATCATGTATCAATGTTGCACCGATATAGATCTGATCTGTCACATGCGATTGCTCCATCAGAGATTGAAATTCAACTTGATATGACGTACAATAAAGAACTGATCAGAATTCTAGCATGAGAGGTTAAATAGTTGAGAAATAAAAGCATAGCTCTCGTAAAAGTACTTTCGCAATGACACGGAGTTGAAGAGGCTACGTGGGAGCCTGTAGAAGCTAGAGAAAATAGTACCCTAACCTGTTAGCTGGTAAGATTTTCGGGGATGAAAATCCCTAAGGGGGGAGAGTTGTAACAGCCCATTTTTGGTCAAATCAAAACAGTGGTTTCAAAACCATAAATCTGAGGTCAAAAAATTATTTTAATACTATTTTAAGTGTTTACAGCATGATAGCATGTATGTGTGAAAGTTTTGTGAAATAATTTTATCGTTTGAATGCTTAATTCGGTAAAAAGGACTAAATCACGTAAAGCATAAAACTTGAATTCTAATAGATAAAGATGCCAAATAGCTATGTAATATTAAAGTAGAGGTCTTTATGTTGTAATTAGATCATTGTTATATTGGGTGGACAACTATGGACATAAAATGGATGATATTAAATGGTTTTATTAAAGGTTAATTCTGTAATTTGCTTATTAACCATAAAATAAATAAAGCAAAACCAAATTAATTGTTTGTACCATCTTCTCCACTGATTTTTGGAAGGGAAGAAACACCATTTTTAGGGCTATCATTCAGCTAGGCCATTTTTGCTCATTTAGGTATGATTTTTGTCCCGTTTTTAATGATTTCTATGTTGTTATGATCGTTGTATCTAGTACTAGCTAGCCCAATGACTATTTTGCAAAAATGTTAAAGATTTTTGAATGATGCCATTGATGAATATGTATGAGTTTCAAAATCACAAATATTTACATGAAAAATTCATCCGAATAGGATAAAATCACGGGCAAAAGAGACTTCGGCTTTTCACTAAATGGGTAAAAGAACAAGAGTAGAACATGGAGAAAATAAACTTAAATATAATAAACATATATTATCCAAACCCCGAAAATGAAGTCCTAATTTTCATAGAGTTCTTTAAAAAAGGGTACAAAATTCTCTCCATAATTACCATGAAAACTCTTACCAAAACTCATTTGTGATTACATCTTATCGCCCTCAAGAAAAACTCTTATTGATTAGTGTTTTTTTATCAAGGTTGCAAAAGCCCTTTAAATATGCTCTATACTAAGTGCTAAAACAACTAAAATAACCCTGAAGTAATCAAAGTCCAACTAGAAGAAGAAGTCTTACTTGGAGTCCAAAATGCAACTACATTAGGTGAGATATCACCGTGACCACATTACTATTTAGCTTTTGTTTGACTAGCCAACAGGCTTTTCTACTACTTAACTGGATTAGGTTTTTGAAGCCCAAGGGCTTATTTGTTCTTAAAAATTATTTGAGATGGAAGATGGATAAAAAGCTATTTGGGGTTCAGTTGTCCAAGTCAATCCATTCTTTTGGATACGATAGGGATAATTATTTTTGAAATGATGGAGGCAGTTCTTGATGAGTTCTTCGTACTGAACCAGGAATTCTATGAAAATAGCCTATGTTCTTACACCGATGAACTAAAATATCTTGGTGTAAGATTTGGGTTTGATGATCTTCTAATACCTCTTATAGATCGATTTAAGTTTCTTATTTCTACAAGCTTGAACAAGGAGTAAACTGACTTGTTATTAATGTTTATCAACATCAATAAAGAGAAAAAACATGTTTGATCGGGATGGTTGGATGTTATTAGAAAAAATAAATGGCTACAAACTTTCTCAAGGTTATAATGCTCCAAAAGAAAGTCTTTATCTACAATTAGAAACAAAAGTGGAGGCTATTATGGAAATTACAAATCTACCTATTGTGGATGAATCTTTTTTATGGTAGCAAGCCTAGCTCATTCTCTACTGAACTAAATATGCTTTGTGTTATGTTGAATATGAAGCAGGTATATGAGTTGATTGCTCAAAAATTTTCACTCCGTGTTGATCTGGCTTTCGTATCTGGTAACTGTGCTTTGTTGATATTAAGGTGCATCAGGTATGCAAACTCCACAACTAGGGATGGGTTCATTGAGAGTGTCTTACAATGGCTTTGGTTGAAAACTGCTTCCGGTGTTGAATGTGCTATGAGATGTATCCTTCGTGATGTAGAATGGGATTATTTATACTGAATAGTTGATATACCTAGCATCGATGAAGAATTCTATGGAAGTGAAATAAAGTCTTTTATGGATGAGTTGAAAATAGTTGGGGTAGTTGTGGATTTTGACAATGCATTTCAATTGATTATTTCTTGATTTAAGATGCTTTCATCTTCTTATAGCTTAGCTCCTGCTAACATAATTTATTTTCTAATTTGTACTAAAGAAATGGTTCAAAAGTGGCTTTTAATCTACCATAAATTGAAACATGAAATTAGGCTCTTTAGTACACTCGAGGAGCTCATTCTCAAGAAAACTAAATGTCGTTTCTATGTTTTTGTTGAATTTTAGCTTTCACCAGTATTAAATGTTTTTTTATTGAGTTTTGCCCCTTTTGAGACCCAAATTGGCAACATGGTGTCATAGAGGGACCTAACGAGGTGTTTAAGTTGGTGTAGAAGATGACAATGGCCCAACCTTAAGGAAAACATCATTCAAAATGGGTGTCACGACACTAATGATAGGGATGTCACGACACCAAACCCTTTCACCTTGAGAATGCAAAACTTCAATATGAAATCAACATGGAGCCTACTGTTAAGAGAGTCGCAACACCGAACGTAGGATGTCGTGACACCGAGCTAACATCACGATATCGAGCCTACAAAGTTGTGATATCCATGAAGGTTTTGAAATAAAGAAATTGGAGTCAACATTAGTGATGTCACGACACCAAGGGTAGAATGTCGCGATACTGAGACCCCCACTGTAACACCCCTAACCCGTATCTATTGCAGGAATAAGGTTAAAGAACATTACCATAAAACCGTAACATAAAAACATACATTTCCAGTCATTTCATTAAACATAGCAAATTTCATTCATATACATGCATATCGTCCCTTAATCGAGCCTTTAAGGCCCTAGAATCACTTTAGAAACAATTCGGGACTTAATTGGATACATTTGTAACATTAACGAAAAAGTTATAAAAATTTAAACTGTAGGGGTCACACGGCCATGTGGCCAAGCCGTGTGACTCACACGGTTGAGACAAACGGCTGAGACAGACGCCCGTGTCTCAGGCCGTGTAACATTTGAAATAGGGACACACTACCGTGTCCCAGCTCATGTCCTTTCCTGTGTAACTCTCTAACTTGGGTCACACGGCCAAGCCACACGGCCATGTGTCAGGCCGTGTAACCTTCGAAATGACAACCTTTAAAACCTATAGGGGACTCGTGGCCGTGTCGCATGGTTGTGTGTCACACACAGCTGAGACACATGCCCATGTCTTAGGCCGTGTAGACAAGAAAATGACCAAAATTGTAACAGCCCATTTTTCAATGACATCGGAACAGTGGTTTCGGGACCACAAATCCGTTCCGAAAATAAGGTTTATTTTTATTTCATTATATGGTCTGTATTATAATAGGCATGTCGTGTGAAAATTTTTATACGAAAATTTTATCGATTAAGTGCTTAATTACGAGAAGGACTAAATCGCATAAAATGTGAAAGTTAAATTCTAGTAGCTATAAGGATCAAATAGCTATGTAATTCAAATCTAAAGATCCTTATATAGTAATTAGACCATTAAGAAAAGTATGTAGATTTTCCTTGGTGACTCATCCATGAAATTATAGAAAAAGAGTAAGGATTAAATTGGAAATAGAAAAATACCTAATTAATTAAAAGATGAAAAGAAATTATATCATCTTAAACCTAAAAACACATGGAAACCCTAGGTGAGAGAAAATAAACTTTCAAGGCCTAATTGGGTAAGTTTCCTTGTCCCGTTTTTAGTAATTTTGGTATTTTTGAAATCGGGATAGCTTAATCTCTCTATTTGAGGGATTAATTTGAAAATTTATCAAGGTATGAAAAATGGGTCATGGATGTATTTTCTGGAAATTAGAAATTTATGGTAGAAAATGAAAGATTATTGATAGATAAACACTTTTATGAAGTGATTTTTGATGAAAACATGATTTAGGGACTAAAATGAAAAGTTGTAAAATTTGATGAAAAATTCTAAAATTTTATGAATAAATGTGTTGTAAAATTTGTAATGGGGCTTTGGTTAGACTTGGAATAGTGAATAATTTGGAAAAGTTTCATTTTCCGAGCCTAGGGACAAAATCGAAATTTATGGAAAAGTAAGGGGCAAAATGGTAATTTTGCTTAGGGTGTAAATTAAGTCTATTTAAATATGAAATGTGTGAAATTGATGGTTAAATTCATTTATATAGATCTGGAAAATACTAATTTGAGGTTAGATCGAGGAAAAGAAAAGGTTGCGGATTAGTAGACTTTTTACGCGAACAAGTGTAGAGGTAAGTCCGTGTAACTTAATCCGGCATGTAAATATGTTTAATTGAATGTTGTGTTGTATGGAATGTGACTTATGCTGATGTACATTACCTGAATGCTATAATGAGAGAATTAATACATGCTTGATATGGTGAAAAAGGGGTTAAGTCTCGATTGAATATTGAATTCCTATGAATATATGCGCTTTCCCGAAACGAATAAGGTCCTGCATTTGTTGCGGATGGGATTTAGCTCAGACGAGTAATCCTATCGACCTTGTTATAGAAAGGATTTAGCCTGGATAGGTAATCCTGATATAATACCTCTCGAGTTTACGTTATGATTAGGGTTTAGCCTGGACTGGTAGCCCGAATTGAACTCTTTGAGCATACATTATATAAAGGATTTAGCCTAGACTGGTAATCCTATTATACAATATGTGGCTTGAGAGTGTGTTCCTTGATTAAGTACCCAAATAGGTACCATCAAATAAGAATTGATGGATTATGGAATCGTACACCTTGAGTGTACTACTTGAACATCCATCGAAATTTCAATGATTCAACGGACATATAACTCTAGACATGGCATGAGAATTATGAGATGAAATGATAATGTCTTGAAAGTGTATTGCATAATGAGCTCATCTATTCTTACTTGGTGTATATGTAAACTTTGTGACTAACATGTTTGATTGGATGCATGTGTTTAGGCAATTTAGCCAAATGGATGGAAAACTTGTTATTGTATGCTTAGATTTAATAAATGGGATTGGTAAGTTTTGTTTCTGTTATACGAACTTATTAAGCATGTAATGCTTACTCCGTTTTCTTTTTCCCCTATTTTATAGTGCTCGAAAGCTCGCAAGGGTTGGAGATCATTGGAGTATCGTCATACTATCAACTAGTCATTTTGGGTATACTTAGTAAAATCATTTTGGTATAATGGCATGTATAGGACAGCTTGGCCAATAGTGGCCTGAAATGTTATTTTGTAACCTAGCCATTGGAATGGCTAGTAATGGTTCATTTTGGTATGACTAAGTAGATTATTATGATACATATTTACACATGTGTTATGTTATATGTGATCAAGGTTGTGAATGCCTAAGTTAAACTAAGGTAAGTTTATAACCACCTATGCATGTAATGATATGCCTTGTTGAATGATGAGTTTGCTTAATTTGAATGCTTGGATTGTTGGTATTGGTTGTGTGTTTCAAGTGCAGGTTTTGGGTGAAATTTTGGGTGAGAAATGAAGCTAGGAATGGCTTCATTTTGTCCACGCAGGCAGACACACAGGCGTGTATCTAGACCGTGTGTGACACATGGCCTGGTAACATAGGCATGTGGTTAGACCGTGTGTCCCCTCCTTAATTTTGAGAAACAGAATGCTCAGAATTGAGCACACGAGTAGAGACACGGGCGTGTGTCTCAACCATGTGTGCCACACTGCCTAGAACACGGGCATGTGTCTTGGCTATGTGAAACCTGTACCTATTTTTGAATCGAATTGATTGACCATACGGCCTAGCACACGGGCGTGTGGCATGGCCGTGTGTGCAAGTCAGAGAGTTACACGAGGTCGAACATGACCTCCAACACGGGCGTGTCCCAGGGTCACCTGGACGTGTCCCTTGGACCACACGGGCGTGTGAGCCCTGCACCTGGGAAAAATTTTGAAAAGTTGCGAAAAATTCTTAGAGCTTCTGATTAAGTCCCGACTCGATTCTAATGCTCGTATTGGGCCTCGAAGGCCCATTTAAGGGATATTATGAATGTTCTCGGCTAATAAATAGTAACTTACATAAATTAATTGAAAAATATTCTGAATGTTCTAGTAATACTCCGAAACCCTATTCTGACGACAAAAACGGGTTAGGGGTGTTACAATAATTAAGCCATTTCTTTCACCCATTCAAACATGAACCTACAAGCAACTTGCACATATAATCATGACCTTAAAACATACCCAAATCATGTATAATAAGACCAATTCAATAGGCCATTTAACCATACCATCAATATGCCATATAGGCACCTCAATCTCAACCAAGTATTCATACCTATCTTTGTGTCTAAATGGTCATATTTCATCTAAACATACTTAACTAAATTCTATTTCAAAGAATACCCTAATTGATCACATTGCAAACATGCCAACACTTACCAACTTGGTTATAAAACCATGCATCAATTTGACCATATAAACATCAACCATCAAGGCATCAAAAAATACCATTAGTACTACAAATCCAAAGCAACATTACATGCCATAAACATCAACTAAACATTAATAACCTTGATCACAACATCAAAATCTACCACTATAACAGCTGGATAGTGTGATAATCTTCGACGAGCTTTCAAACTGATCAAGGTTTCGATAATTTGTAAAGTAAAGGAAAATAACTACGTAAGCAATTAATGCTTAGTAAGCTCGTATAAACTTTAAACATAACATTTCATTTCAATAATGAACTTTATGGGGTAATTATAAACTTATACCAATTCCACAAAGTTTATCAAACTTTATAACCATGAACTTATAAATGAATAAGTTCATCAATATCACATATACTTTTCATTCCTAACATAATAGGATTTATAAAACATACTACTCAATCATTAACCTTTTCGTAATACTATGAACCACTCCATTTAGTTTCTTACCATTCCATTTACTTACTTTTCATTTCATTTACTTAGCATAAACTTAAATAACAACATCAATTCTCCAATTAGTATATTTGTTCATGAACTAGGTAAATTCATCCATAGCATAAGTAAGTTTCTCTCATATAAATACATCATTCAAC
The DNA here is from genome assembly GCF_025698485.1 of Gossypium arboreum. Classification (NCBI taxonomy): domain Eukaryota; kingdom Viridiplantae; phylum Streptophyta; class Magnoliopsida; order Malvales; family Malvaceae; genus Gossypium; species Gossypium arboreum. The sequence goes on along the minus strand of NC_069070.1, from coordinate 84,488,586 downwards.
TCATCTATCCCTTTTTTATCATATTACATCTCAACTTTGAACTTACTGTTTCGTTACATTTTCTTACCTGTTTCATTTGCATAATATAAGACGTAAGCATAAACATCAACAACATGATAAACCATTTCATTAGAAAATACATACCTTGATTCTTACCACCCTTTCATGAACATAAGCATATTTCTATTTGGACACTTACCATCTCAATGCATAACTTTTAAAATTAAACATAATATAGTCCAACCAATAGCTTGACACAAGCTTAAGCATCATCAACAATACATGTTAGCATATTTAAACACAATCTACATGAATTTAACATAGATAAGCCATCTCACATGAATGTAATTTATTTGAACTCATCGTTTTCCTTAACATATCATACTTTCAATGAAACTTACCATTTCAACCTTTTCATAAATACATGACATAGTTTCCTTTGAACACTTACCATTTATTTCCTTTTCATGCCCGTTGAACTATTTAGAATACCATCGAATACGCGGGATAGCTCACATGAAGTGTGATAAACATATAACCGTAACATTTCCTTTCTTTTACATCATTATTCACACGAGCTGTGAAATAGGCCTACTCACACGAGCTATGGTTCGAAATGCAAGCTACACGATGCTGCTCACACAAGTTGTGGAGTTTCTGAAACAAATGCAGGACCTCAGCCATCGGTAGGACATTTAAAACCAGCATCCGAAACATGAAAACCCTAATGACATGTCATTTGTATCCTATGAATTCCTAATGTTCAAACAGGGCATGGTAATCGTCATGACATTGTTGGATTTACATCCTTTCATGACATAATAAATTACATAATAACATATATATATATTGATTTATTTATATTTGAAAAACACATTAAATATTCAATTTAATTAACATTATAATGATTACAGTTCATACAAACTTACCTGGTTAAATTGTAAAAATGTCAGAGTATAGGGTCTATTTGGTAATTTTACATTCTCCTTAATTTTCCACTCTTTCTTGATCTAAATTAATAATTTTATTCAATTCATTAATTTAGACAGTAAAACTAATTCATTTAATGCAATTTAGTTCTTTTTGACATTTTTACAAAATTACCCTCAACTTTTTATTTTTATTCAATTTAGTTCCTAAGCCTAAAATATGCAAATTAATCATTTTTATTGAAAATTCATACCAGCCATATGTTACCAATATTCAATTACAACCCATATTTATAAAAATTTCACATCAATTCCTTGCATTTTTACTATTTCAATAATTTAATCCCTAATCATTAAATTCATAAAAATTACTTATCACAATACTTATAAATAATAACTAATACTTAAAATTCATCATTTAACATCTAAAATCACAAAGATTCATCAATGGTAACATTCAAAATCTTTAACAATTTCAAAAACAAAGGTACGGACTAGCTGGATTTAGTTGCAACAATCTCAAAAACATATAAATTAATATAAATGGATAAGTATATCACCTACATGCAACAATTGAATGTTGGTCGAATGATCCTTGCTCCAAAAATGGAGTTCTCACTGTTGAAGAAGAAATATATAAACAAAATGGGTTTTTGTTTTTATTAATTTATTACTTATTATTTACTTTATTAACTTAAAATATATCATTTAAACCAACATAAATTACTCTCCAACCGCCAACTAGATTATGACATGGTTTATTTACCATTTTAGTCCATTTAATTACCTTTCCTTAGCTATTTAATACCTTTAATTAATAGACTTTATCTTTTGCATCTTTTATAATTTAGTCCTTTCCAATTAATCAACTATCTAAACATTAAAATTTCTTATCGAAACTTTAATACAATCTTAATAACACTCCGTAAATATTCTCAAATTATAGAAATGAGGTCTTGATACCTCACTTTCTAAACCACTTGACTTTAGGATCTTACCACTTGAACCTATTTGTTCATTTGAATAGCATAAATTGTCAACTCAAAATTTATTTTTAATATCATATTTGACTTGTAAATATTAAATAATAATATTTACGAACTTACTTGTCAAATTTGTGTCTCCGAAACCACTGTTTTTGACACCACTGAAAAACAAGTTGTTACATCCACAACCATGAGTACATTATTGTTTAAGGTGTCGTGATACCAAATCCTGGGTCCAGCGACACAGTTGCCTGATGGGGAAGAAAATAGTTGTAACAATAGTCTTTTGTCCAACATCGACCCAAGCCAAAGCACAATTTTTAGGGGCATTTTTTTCTAAAATTTGGAATTGTATTCAACTGTTAGAAAGCACTTTTGGCTGATAGCTTAAGAGGAGCTTCCTTTTCTTTCATCTTCTAAGCTTAATAGTTGCTTCTTCTTCATTTTTAGGATTTTAGTTCATAACTTTTCTAAGTTTAGTTGGTAGTTTAGTTAGTTTTTATTGTAGCTTTTGTATTAGTTACACTTTGCTACTTTAACTTTGCTTTGTATTTTCATTTTTATCCAAACCCTTCAATATAATTTAGTTTTATTTTTTTTCCAAACTCCAAAAGTCTTAACTCCATTTGTATTTGTTATCTCCTCATTGTTGCTATTATTGTCTTCTTCAAGCATCCACAAAGAGATTTCTAAGCGTTTCTTAACCTTATTCTTATGCTTATTTTGATGTATGATTTGAGTATATGTTTGGTTGTTGTGTGCATGAAAATGATGATTTGTAACTAAATTTATCGTGGTTGATTGATGTAAATATAATTATTGTCTTCTTCAAGCATCCATAAAGAGATTTCTAAGCTTTTGTTAACCCTATTCTTATGCTTATTTTAATGTATGATTTAAGTATATGTTTGGTTGTTGTGTGCATAAAAATGATGATTTGTAACTAAATTTATCGTGGTTGGTTGATGTAAATATTATTTGGTTATTTTTTGGAATAGAGACTAAATTATAAAAACTAGACTAAATCGAATAGACTTCAAAACTTAGAATTAACACCTCTAGGTGAATATTTAGATAAGTGAGACCAAAAGGAGATCCTATTGACACCAATTTGGTTATCTCGAGTTAGTTTGGTGAGGTCAAGAGATAAACCAAACTAAATCATCTAATTTGGTAAAATGGTGACTGTGAAGTAAAATAGAGTCAATTAGAAGTTTAAGTCTCTCAAATCCCTAACTTAAAGACTAATTAGTAAAATGAAAGTTAACCAACCACTTGTGTGTTTTGAATTGTTAATTGCATAATTTTGCATGTTTTACAATTTGATCATTCTTCGTGTTAGATAATCGACCAGTGTAATTACCCTTGATTATGAATTGTTGCAATTTATTACTTAGTGAATAGTCAGTTAGACTTGCTATTTGAATTCTTATTGCTTAGGAATCATTTTCCCCCAAACTTTCTTGGTACGATTCTTGTAATACTCGAGTGTTCCATTGTAAGACTATAAAATGACAACTCGATTTGTCACACTTGTAGTATATTGCTAGATATTTAAAGATGATTGTGTTGATTCATAGCTCGATGCATACACACTGATTAGCCTTCACAATTGTCAGAGTTACGTAGCTCATTGTTAAGAGGGAGTTGGTTGAAAACCCATCACCATTATAAAGCTCCCAATGAATCAATTCTGTTTAGTTCTAAATGGGCTACAATTTCAACGTTTGTTGATCTTCCTTTTATTGATGATTCCTTTTATGGGCTTGACTTATATGCGTACAAGGACGAACTGAAGGTAATTGGAGCTATAATTGATTTTTTAGGAGCCATTTTTGTAGTTAGAGGTCTTAAACAGGCAATCAAAACCTATCTTATCACGTGGGACAGTGCAATCTCATTGCTAGACTGCATCAAGTCTTTAATGTCAGAATACAATGACAAGTATGTGTTTGTCGACTTCCTTAACAACTTAAACAGGAGCAGATGGTTGAAGACCAAATTTGGATACAGAAATCCCGAGCAGTGCATTTTATTTGATCTAGTTTGGGAAGGTATACTATAGAGGACTGATGTACCTTGTATTGAGGAAAGGGATTATGATACTGATTTTTCAGTATACAAAGATCAGTTGAGAGCCCTCAGTGTGAAGGTGGATCATGACGTTTGTTTTCTTCTTCTTGGGAACAGAAAATTCCTACATAGAAAGGATATAAAGTTTCCTAAGTTTCACTTGAATAAGGAATTGCCAGATAAACTCTTGTCTGGATTCCTAGTCGAAATGGTGCACTGCAGCCCCTAAAGGTAAATGGGGTAAGTTTTCTCCTTTGTGTGCTTTATGACAAGTACAAGTTATTTGGCGCTTGCCTGTATGTTCTTGAAGATCATTACAGCAAGGAGCTGTTACCCATGTTTACTTTGATATTTGGTGTTGCAAAGTTTCCTTCCATCAATGATTACTTGCAGTTATGGAATGATTGGGTATTACGAAGTAACGACCAAGTGACTGCTCTAGAATGCTTCTCCTTCTTGGGTTATGTTGTTGACAAATGGAATCCTTTTACAATAGAGACTCTGAAGGAGAATATGAAAAAATTGCCTGGCACAAATAGTAGTACTGGGGAAATTTATTTGGTGAACAAAGAAGAGGTGTTTCTGCCCGATGACTTGCAACTGAAAAGGATATTTGAAAATGTCGAAGTTCCTTTGTTCACTTGGCTGTCAAGGCAGTGTAATTTACCCCCCTGTTTTTCCTGGGAGACTTTTTGAAGTTTATCATTCTATCAGAGTGCAACGTGGATCATATTCTTCTAAATCATTTTGTTAGGATCGACCCGATTAAGCAACGAATAAGTAAAAAATAGCGGAATAACTTGAGAATTAAACACACAAATTTAACGTGGAAAAACCCCTCCAAAGAGGATAAAAAATCACAGGCAAAGATAATTTTACTATAATAGTAAAAGAATGAAGAGTAAAAAAGATGGAGATAAAGACTAAACCCCGAAAACCCGAAAACAAAGAACCCTCAAAATGTAAACACAAAATTCTCTAAATGTGTTATGAGTTCTAATATCTAATGGGTGTCTATTTCTAAGGTTGTAAAGGAGCCTATTTATAGGCTAAATTCATAGCTCAAATAATAATAAAATAATATAAACTAATTAGTGTTTGATAGAAATAAGTAAACAGAGTTTAACTAAAAGATTATTTTTCAAATTTGACTGAAAATAGAAGTCATATTTAACAAATCTCCACCTTGACTCATATTTCCACAACGCCATCTTTGCTAAAGCCTGCCACGAGCCTATCTTAAACTATACAGGGAATTAACTAAGTCAAATTTGTGCTTAGAAACTGGAAGCCTTCTAGCTTTCGACTTGTACACTATCAAATCAAAACTAACCCGGGTCTGATTTTCACGAACACAATGCCCTAATTTTTCAAAACTTGTATCCAAAAGAGAACCTCTCTTCAACGAAATGATCATACCTTTTTCCCTCCTATGACCAAGTTGCCTCCGCTCCAAACAAGTTGACTTTAACTTCGTAACGGACAAAGGACGTCCCATTTCATCGGTCATTGTAGAACCTTCCAGAATATAAAGACTGTCAGTTCTTTTACCTTTTAACAAAACGAGAGCTCCACGAGATACTTTAATGCCACTCGACTCGATGTTAATTCTGCATCCTTTCAAGTCTAAAACACTCAAAGAGATGAGATTCTTTTGTAAATCAGGTACATATCTGACATCTGAGAGTGTCCTAATCGTCCCATCGTGCATCTTAATTTTAACAGTACCAATACCAATTACCTTACTAGATGAATCGTTTCCCATGCTCACAACTCCACATTCAACCAAACTGTATGTGGAGAACCATTCTCTATTGGGACACATGTGGAAAGAATATCCTGAATCTAGGATCCACTCGGACGTGAGCTTGAAGTTATCGCTCGTTGACATTAACAAGAAATCATCACTATTTTCATCGGCCAAATTAGCACCAGCTACATCTTCCTCTTTACTCTCAGCAGCTCTTTTATTTCGCAGTTTATGACAATCTACTTTGACGTGACCTAACTTTTTACAATAGCGACACCTCACTACAGGAAAATAGACTTTTAGCGGCATTTTTTTTCCTTTAGCGGCGTTTTTAAGCGCCGCTAAAGACCAGGACTTTTAGCGGAGTCCAGGACTTTTCGCGGCGCTATTCCCGCAAACGCCGCTAAAGGTCATAAAATTTAAAAAATAAAATATTATAAAAGTCATGAAAAATATAAAAGTTTAAAATTCATTATCAAAATATTGAGAAGAATAATATCCATGATATAAATATAAAAATTTCCTATTAAAATTCTATTAAAATTCATTATCAAATTAAATTTTCTATTAAAATTTTAACTTTAAAACTAAATACAAAAATTAATGAATTTAAATTTAAAATTTAAAATAATAAATTAATAACACAATTAAAATTCAAAAGTTAAAACTCAAGTTATCTTAAATATTAAAATAAAATAAAAATTTAGAATCAAAACTAAAATAAATAATAAAAATTAGATTAAATATAAAGATATCAATAAAATAAGATATTATAATGAAGTTACTTAAATGAAATAAGGACTTAAATCATAACCATGTAAAATATAAGATTTGAATATCCATTCTCATGTGAAATATCAACATTGATTATTTAAATTGATTAAGTCGCTAATGAATATTTTATTTTCTAAGTCAAAATTACAATTCATTTTTTTCTTCTTTCAACTCAAATAAAAATAAAAGGTTGAAAACAAAACAATTAAATAAAAAATAGAATAATTAGTTGACACGAGATTATTATTAAATATATGCAAATATGCAAGTAGACTATTACAAAACTAGGTGTAGTTTTTGATCAACTAATTAGTTGATCCTACTGCAGGTTCTATCTATAATCTGCTTAACTAACATACAAACAAAGGCACTCTAATACTTTTTTGCACATAAAATATCTGAAACTCACACCTGAATTTGCATTCAAGACCATCTGCAGCAGCAAGCTGAGTCCCCTGACCACTGACCATAAACTAGTGGAACAAGAGTTTTTAGTAGTCCGAAAACTTAATAAACTAGTGGACAAAAAACTTTAAGGTATAATACAAATTTCAAAGACATCACCACAATACTTAATAGGTACATATAAAAGTACATATCAGGCAATACAATGAACAAGAAAATGAATTGAAACAGAACAAATAGAAAGAGTTCTAGGCTTAGTACTTGCTAGATTCACCTAAAGTTTGCACACAGTCCCAATCACCATCAGCATCCTCTGACCATCAAACCTACAAGGAAAAGTGAATGTATCACAATTTGATCACATTTCTCAATCTTGTTGGCATATAATGAAATTTGCAAAAACAACCAAGATTTCTGCAGTGTTATATGCTTATAGTAAAATATTAAAAGTACCCTCAAATAATATAATTTATTAACAATGCAATTACTTGTATATATAAAATATAATACAGAAAATCAACTGAAAATGATGAATATATAAATTTCGTTTGACGTTACACGGTTTTCCATCGATAAAGGTTTACTTTCTCAGAATCCTAACGACAACACAGTGCTCCAGCACATCCCTGTATCAACGAATGGAAACAACGGAAAAGGATTTGGGAAAGACAAGCTAGGTTTTAGAAGGCTAACTGCCAGGCTCTTATTTCTCCCTAAAATAGATGGCAAAGCGTGAAGTATAAATGACTTTCTTTTTCCGATTAATTTTATGAGATGACATCAACATGGCAATGGAAATGGGAAAGGATGAGAAGAGGCCGGGATAAATGAATATAGAATTGCAATGTTAGAAAGACCACACAAGATAAAGTGAACAAGAAAGACGATTAGTCGGTGTCACATTTAGTCCATGCAACCGTTGAGAATCTAACTAACGCACCAAGACAAGAAAGACGAAGCGTTAAGCTTTTGGACTGATGAAGTGAAACTCTTAGTAAGTTGCAGAATTTTGGAGGATCTAACTAATGCAGGAGACTGGTCTACTCAATTTTCTTGCAAATTTCGACCACCATATTTGCTAGTCTCAAATAACATGAAGAAATTCGATATCAATGCAGAATGAACTGAAAGGTCCCAACAAAAATCCATGAACAAATTGCAGAGAAGAATGCAAAGATATTATCTCTCCTGTTAACCTCTTTAATTGTTGATATAAAGTACATATCGAAAATTTCCCTAAAATCACTGGCCGTCAAACGTACATGCTGATGAATTATAACTAATTTGACCAGAGAAAAATACAAAAACCCCCAAAAAATGAATGCAAAAAGAAGGGAAACCTAAGCTTGTAATGGAACAATGATGGCTGAGATTCTCTGTTTGAACTGTCCCTTTATAACATTTATATCATTGATTTTATATTTTTAACCATTCATTGCAAATGAAAGTTAAGAAACAAGACATAAACTAGTTAACAAAACAGGAACAAGTGAACCAAATGACTCCTTGGTTTTGAACTTAACCATCTAATTAAATCCCCAAGCACTCAAGGAGTCATTCCTTTGAAAAGAAATCTTGCTACAATCTTCTCTATTCCTATCTCCACTCTCCTATCGATACCCTTACAATTGGATCTTTCTAAAACTCACTTGGAAGAAAAAATTGGACAAAGGAAAAGGGAAAGAAAAAGGAGGAATCGAAATAAAACAGGGACTGATTACATAAGCCTCTATTCTGTGCTTCACTTCACTAGTTCATGCATGGGTGATTGGGTATGTCAGTACCTTCATTTATGGCATAACAAATAACATCCATGAAATTTAACCATTTTGATCGGCAAAATACTAGAGACTGAAAAATCCTTGTCAGGCTAACCTTGTAAAGCATCCATTGAAGTAGCAGCATGAGATGGGCTTAAAAAATCAACAAAACAAAGTTTTATTGGACGGTCTTTAAAGCATTTTTGCTGTTCTTGATGAAAATTCTTTCAGTTGATAAAGGTCATAATAATACATAGAAATGCTTAGTCATTCAACATTCACTAGTAGAGTCTCTACACAGAAATAAAATTAATGCATGCACAATGCTGACCTTTTCAACTTTTAAATTAATGACTTCCACCCTATCTTCGGTGTCCGTGCTTCCGATTCCAAAACATGAAGTTCAAAGTTGTTTTTCTCAAGCATCCCAAAGCAAACGTACCTAGGAGAACGAGGCCTACTACTCAAGTCAGATGAATATTGCAAATAAAGCAAGCATTACAGGCAAGGAACCCAATAGTAGAAAAAAATGGAATTAGGGATTATATTTATATTAAACCATTTAAAACAAACCTCCTCTTGTAGAGCCTTAAGCTTTTCATCAGCAAGTAATGAATCATCTTGCAATTAACATAATATAGAAATTAAAATTCATAGCCGAATAAACCCTAAATTAGTACACTGTACTCTTCAATCTACGTTTCTTTAGGGAAAGACATTCGATAACTGAAAATAATTGAAAACATAATAATAAAAAAGCAAAGCTTCTTGGCTAAGAATTGAACCTTAAGAGTGGATATAATGATTGCAGATAAGTGATCTTGTTTTCCATGTCTTGAGAAGCTTCTCGCGTTCCTTGAGAGTAAAAAGAAATTTCTTTCTAATGAAGCGTTTATCGTTAAAAAGAAATTGAGAGTAAAAGGAGATGAGACAGAAGATGAGAAGCGAGTAACCAAAATTTATTTTTTGGTTGTGAGTGGGATTTTGAAAACGGGATAAAAAATTATAGTTTTTTGTGGCGTTTTAAATAAAAAAACGCCACTATAGTTCATTTTTTTTGTGGCGTTTTGCTCAAAAACGCCATTATTGCTCAATTTTGATTTTTTCATTTTTAACATATTTTTCTATTTTTTCTTATAAATTTTTGTCTTGACATTATCATTTTTAGAATTTTTTTTAAAATTTTGAATATTGAACTTTTAACTGAAATATGAACTAAAATATTAAATTTTAAGTTTTTATTTTTAAATTTTTATGAAGATTTTATAATTTTAAATTATCATATAAAATACAAAAGGAAACTTTAATGAAATAAAATGAAATCGATGAATTAAAAAATACAAAATGACACAAGAATACAAATATTATTCTTTTAAGTATGGTCCGCATTAGTTGTTTAGATTTTTATATAAATGGCATTTAATTATATGTATACACCTAAATTTTAATAGAGATACATCTTAGAATTATATATGAATTTCGGTTTAATGTGTAATTGTAGACGTGAAATTCTAATTGTGGTTTAAATGTATAGTTAAAACTTTAATTTTGATTTAATCATACAAATTTTAAAAATAAATACATCAATATATTTTTCTATTGGATAAATATAAATATTTATGTATGCAATATATAAATATAAAATGATGTTATATCAATAATTGTGTTAATAATTTACAAGAACTGGATCAAATTAAAGTTCATGTATACAATTGCACACTAAACCATTGTTAGAAAAAGAAACATTTATCATATAAGAAAATATTTATATAATGATAATTAATTCAATATTTTAAAATTAATACTATCTCTTTTATAATTATATAAGAAAATATTTATCATATAATTAAAAAACATTAACTAATCTAAACCTTAAACTCCTAATCCCTAAACATTAAACCCTAAAACATAAACCCTGAACCCTAAACCGTGAACCCTGAACCCCTAACCCCTAACACCTAAACCTTAAACCCCAACCCTTAAACTACCTTTAAACCATAATCCCTAAACCCATAATCCATAAACCTTAAAATAGTGAGACTAAAATGAGAACCTAGTTGGTATCTTTAGCGGTGTTTCACCAAAAGCGCCGCTAATGCTCTGGTCTTTAGCGGTGTTTCACCAAAAGCGCCGCTAATGTTCTGTTTTTAGTGGCGTTTTAACAAAAAACGCGGCTATTGCTCAGTTTTTAGCGGCGTTTTTGTCAAAACGCCGCTAAAGCCCTATTTTCATGTAGTGTCTTTTGTCTCGTTTCTTTGACGCTACCAAAATGGAAGCTTGCCTATCTGTCTTGCTATCCAAATGAAGCTCATTGTTGAGTTTGTTTCTACTCAACAAATAACCTTTCACATCTTCGAACTAGAGTTTGTATCTGCCATAAATCAGGGTCTCCCTGAAAGACTTGTATGAAGGAGGTAAAGAGCATAATAATAGAATAGCTTGATCTTCATCATCACTATGAACCTCAACATTCTTTAAATCATTTAAAAGAGTAATGAATTGACTGATGTGATCTCTAAGAATCTCACATTCGTTCATGTGAAACGTAAATAGACGTTGTTTCAACACTAAACGGTTAGCCAGAGACTTAGTCGCGTGAAGAGTTTCTAGCCTTTTCCACAAGGCAGATGAGATCCTCTCCATCAATACCTCATGCAATACCATATTTGCGAGGCACAACTGGATTGCAGATAAAGCCTTTTCGTCAAGCTCTTCCCATTCTTTTTTATTTAGATTCTCAGGCTTTTTCCCGGTAACAACCTTTTTCAAACTAGATTGAACTAGAATTGCCATTATCCAAACTTGCCATAAATTAAAATTTGTCTCACCATTGAACTTCTCAATTTTAAACCTTGTTGTTGCCTTCTCTAAATGAGCCAATCAATGAAAATTTAATTAGCTCTGATACCACTTGTTAGGATCGACCCGATTAAGCAATGAACTAGAAAAAAATAGCGGAATAAATTGAGAAATTAAACACACAAATTTAACGTGAAAAAACCCCTCCAAAGAGGATAAAAAACCACGGGCAAAGATAATTTTACTATAATAGCAAAAGAACGAAGAGTACAAAAGATGGAGATAAAGACTAAACCCCGAAAACCAGAAAATAAAGAACCCTCAAAACGTAAACACAAAATTCTCTAATTGTGTTATGAGTTCTAATATCTAATGGGTGTCTATTTCTAAAGTTGTAAAAGAGCTTATTTATAAGCTAAATTCATAGCTCAAATAATAATAAAATAATCTAAACTAATCATTGTTTGATTAAAACAAGTAAACAGAGTTTAACTGAAAGATTATTTTTCAAATTTGACTAAAAATAAGAGTCATATTTAACACATCTATCAAAGATGCTTGTTGATGCTAAAAATGGATTGTTTGAGAAGGGTCTGATTAAAATTATATTGGCTTTTCATGCTGGTCCAATAATGAACATGAAAGCCAAAGAAAGACAAAATGCTGCTAAGTCTCTACTAGACCTCTCCGTATTTGAGACAAATAAATCGATTCAAGTCAATTACCAACTTCTTCTTTGTCGAAGAAGTCGAACACTGGAAGTAGTAAAGAAAAAGATGGTTCTCTGGGATCAAAATTCTCAAAAACTTATTCTGGATAGATCAGGCTTCGAGGATCGAAAAACCAACATCAAGTTCATTTCTGCTTTTACTAAGGAAATTGCGGAAAGAATGTCATCTCCAGGACAAGCCGATGTTATAGACAGGTTGAGCAAACTTTTACAAATTGGGCTTATGTTTTGAGTACAAGGAGGATACAGTGGATTTCTTGCTGATTAAAGAAAACTTGGAACTATATATGAAGACACTGAATTCCTTATTGCTGTATTCGGAACGCAAAAATGTCCAAGGCCGGAGCAATTGGGCCTCTTACACCAACGGCTTGTTATAAGAAGCGATGCTGAGGAAGGCAGTGGGTTTGTGATGGTCAGTTTTGTGAATGATAAGTTATTATAATTCTGGTTTGAAAACTTGTGTGATGGGCTACTTTTTGTAGCTCAAAAGTACTGTTTTATGATATTATGTTTAGCTCTTTGAATAACAGACGTTGTATTTATAAAACCTTTTGGTGTTAGGTATTATTATATCATAGGTCAAGCTGGTTTTTTATGCACATAAAATATGAACCTGAAGCTTATATGTCCTTATTTACATATTGCAGATTATCATGTCAGAGACTTCACTCTATCTCTTAAAAGTATACCATGGAAGCTCCTACTATTTTGATTATATTTTGAACTTTTTATTAAAAATAAAGTAAATTAATGAAAAGTAAATCGATCATTCTATTAAAAACTTCATCTATTTTTATAGTTAAAAATTAGTCTATGTATGTTATTATGGTGTATACATCATATGTCATATATTCTTGTCTTATTATAGTTATTTAATAGTACAAATAGATAGAATTTTTAGCAAAAATGATCAATTTACTTTTTGAATTAATATAAAAAATAATTTACTTATTTTTAAATAAAAGAGTTAAAATACAATCCGACTCTTATTTCATGAATACATTTACGATGGTTAATATTTGCCTTAATATCTTCAAACTAAAAGCATGATATGGTGCACATGAAATTCGATGAAAGCAATTTCCAAAGATACCAAAACAAATTTTAGAAACTATACTGAGTTTCTTTGCATGGGAGGGGATGTAGCTCAGGTGGTAGAGCGCTCGCTTAGCATGCGAGAGGTACGGGGATCGATACCCCGCATCTCCATTTTTAATATTTTTTACAATTAGATCCAGAGATTTCTGGGTTCAGAGGGATTCAGCCCATGAGGATCAAAAACCCATCCCTTCAATCAATCGTCGTCTCTTCTAAGCTAAGCTAAACCCTAGGCTGTACACAAAACAAACCTCTGTCTGGTGGTTCCTTTAACGATGGCGCTTTTGACCTCCTCCCTATTGCCTTCATCTCTAAATATCAAGGTACTCCTTCCTTCCAACTTATTGTCTCTGCTTTTCTGTAATTGAAGTTAACTTCAGATACGTAAATAAAACTCGGAATTAACTCAATGGCTATTCTTGTTTCTTTGATCGAAGCTTCTTAATCATTGGAATCTTCATACAGGTTAAGCAATATGAACACCAGCCTTGCTGTTCTCAGCTCCATAATTTTCATCGACTCTCTCCAAAATGTCACTTGAAAGTAACAATGGCGCAGTTTTGGGAACCAAATAAGATGAAGGAACAACTCAATACCATCAAGGAGAGACTACGGGAGAACAGCCCCGACTCTGTAAAAGCATTTCCTTGGAAAGAAGCTGAGAATTTGCTGCTGGACAAACTACTTGTTGCGGGAAACAAGGCATTGAAGTTGTCTATTGTTACAGTTTTTGTATCCAGCTGTCTGTCGGATTTCATATATGCTATATCTAGAAACCAAGAATTGATGATACCCTTTGGTCTAATTGTGGGAGTGTTGATGTCTGATTTCCTAAAACAGACATCCCAAGAAGCAATTCGAAGCTCCGAGGTAATATATACTCTGTTCTTTAACTAGTTTGTGCTTGTGGGTGTGTTGTAAATTTTGAGGCTTTTTTATGTTTGAACAGGGGAAGGAATTGGAAATGAAATGGCAGGTGTTATGGATGGGTGGGTTGTTTGTTGTTATCAAGTTGGTGTGCACATGGTTTGGAATAGGAACAAGGGTGTTCCTTTTGCATGTTGCGAATGGTGGGTTGATGCAAGTTCTGTGGCAATGGAGAAGTTTGCTGGCAGAAAATGGATCCATGGAAGATGGATCAACACCTTAAATCAGCAGAAAGTTGACTTTATTCGGGGGTGATGTTGCTTGATTATATCTCTGTAAACTCATGTCACTCACACATTAGCAGTTAATTGAGCAAAGGAATTAGTAGATGAAATCTGTTCACCTTGTTACGGATTCAAATATTCTTAGTATGCTGTAACGTAAATGGGTAAGAAATTGGTTAGCAGTGCCATCTCATACGTTTTTAAGCATATTTATGATAAATTTTATCAAACACATTTCAGCTCTGCCAACGCCATTTATTCGTTTATGTATTGTTTGAGTCGTATTTTATTAAGTTTCAAGTTTCGTACTGTTTTCTGTTGTCTCTTGCATTTTTATAGAGTGAAATCTTGAAGAGATGAAATCATGACAAAATAAAATATTTGCACATTATTAAATTCAACCTTATCACACAAAATAAAATATTTGCACATTATTAAATCTTCTATCTACTCAGTTAAATATTTTGATTTTAATGTATTGATGTTTTTTTTTTATTGTTAAATCCAATAGATATTTACAATTTAAAATTCGAATTGTATACCAGTGGATTTTGAAGCATGCACATCAAACAGGATATAAACACTTTCCTTTTAAACTATACAATGTTGGAGTATGTATGCATATCAAAGGGCTTTGCCCCCATTAAGTGTGAGAATTAAAATGGCAAAGTAACTAAATTTGTATGGTTTTTGTGGAGCAAAAACAGTCACCTTGTGTACTATTCCCTATATCCCACTGCCACCATTAACAGAGCCTTAAACGGATGTTTCTATGAACCAATTCGGTTCATATACTATTCCTTCCCCTTCTGATGAACGACCCACTATTCATTTTAACTTAACAATTTGATTTCGTTCAAATCTACAAGTACAGATTCAAGCAGTTACTAATTGATTGTAGATGGAAAGAATCAGCAGCTAGCACTAGAACCACCATACCTGGATTATGTGACTCTTGATCTTTGGAACTACCCTCATCTTTGTTCTGCCCGCTGTTTCCAGCCATTGACAACTCCTGAGAAGTTGACAAGTCCAGTGACAGTAATGGGAACTGGCAATATGCTGTACGTAACAGCTTATATATCTCCTCTGCCCTACCCCAATTCTCATCTTGTTTATCCATCTCTATAAGAACCTGTACTACAACCAAGCCATCACAATAAAAAATGGTCATCTGAGTTTGAGAGGGAGAAAATGATATTTTTTTATTCTTACCTGTGCAGGACTCCTCTTGAAAACGGGAGAAAACCTCTGCCTACAGTACTCATTGAACAGAAGAGTTAAAAATATTAGAGGAATAGTGAAACCAGAAGCAACTGGTGATCTTTTTATACCAAACACCCCGAGTGCGATAACTTGTGTCAACACTAAAGAGAAGATTGTTGTGTTGTGAACAACAGGCCAAAACTGTCCCCCGCTTTCATATTTTGGTACATATACATTGAGAATCTGGGGAAAAAAGGAACAAGCTTAATCAAAGAACAGTTAGAAATTGATTTATTCTGAATCTGTCTTGCGCTTGACTCAATTGCTTAATATAATCATGCAGCACTCCGAATACCTTGTACCATATATGTGAAAATCATACATTCACTGTTTTATACTTAAAAGAAATGCATAAGATATTGTACAATATCGAGGACATAGAAGCTTGGAATGTAATTCCATAAAGAAGCTTAAGTAATTGCTAAACAACTGTTGCATAAACAAGGTCGACAAGTAGGTTGTGAAGCTTGGTACTTCCAAGAATCGACTTTCATGAGTTAGGAGATTTTTTGCAGTTCAGTCCACAGTACTGGGCACCATTTCACTGTTCAAATTTCCGAACCTTTATCTTCAAAAATATTCCTTTTAACATTTTATTTTTTTAATAGGGATTACTTTATTGGTGTGTACGAAAACATTATAAAAGATAATAATCCTCCCATGGATACTCCAGCAACAGCTCAAATGAAAAACACTTCAACATCCCAAATCTAAGTTCGTTTAGCAAATTGTAATCTAGAACTGCTATTCTCTTAGTCTTTTGGGTTTATTAGTGTGAATGAACAAGGTAGACTCAATAAAGCAAAAAGCAAACGGATATAAAGTTGATAAGAAAAAAACACACCTGGTTCCGATAGACAAGGAAAGCAAGAAAGAAGTAAACCAGCAAGAAGGGCAATATTAATGGTGCCATGATAGAACAAGTGAAGCCAAGCAGTCCAAACAGAAGAAGTCGAGGGATTTCAGTATGGTGAGGGAAGGTTAGAGCATGATTACTACAGGGCTCTTCCTGCCTTCTTAGTATGAATCTTCTGAACCCATTGCAAAGAAGAGGGAAAAGTTGTATTACTTCAAAGGACAAGCTTGCCCAGCCCGATGTTAAAACATAGGTCGTAAAGAAGGTAGCCTGCAGAAGATAAAAACACAGTTCGAAGTAATCCTGAAGATTCTACTGAGCTGACGTATAAAGAAAAAAAGAAAGAAGCAATCTTTGTCCTATGTGAATGTGGTGATAAAAGAGTGCATAAAAAGTACACATACATTTTTAGCACTTACGCGGTACGATATTGCCATGCAAGGCTTGTTAAAACCAGAAGTTGCCTATCACAGCTTTAAAACTCATTGAAGATAATAATTTTAAAGGTATAGTTTCAGTCCATAGGCAAAAAGCATATCATGCATCCCTAATAGAATATAAAATCTAAATCGAAATGCATCTGGAATTCTGCCATGAAGTTGGAAGAAATGAAGCTCTATTAAACCAGCTAATGTGGAGTGGCATAGAAAATTACCTGGGTTGGCACTGCTTTGGCAAGTTGTGTAGGTATGTCTCTAAAACTTGAGAAAACACTCAATTGTCTAATTATGGATCCAGAAAGAACATTAACGAAGAAAACATTCCAGATTGTGAAGTACAAAACTTTAATGCCAGCACTTTTTTTCCTTTCACTATGTGAAACATTTCCCTCAATTGTGGAAAACAGCATCATGGTTGGTGGAACAGCATACATAAATAACATCAGAATTACACTTGGTAGGTAACCTGTTACAAGCTGGTTCATGAACTTCCTGCACATAAGAACAAAATCCCTGGCTCAGAATTAAGTCAAAGCTATTCTCCACTAATAACCATGAGATAGCAAATTATAATGTATTAAAAGGCTAAAACAAAATACTTCCCTAAGTTGGTCATTTATGCATTTATACATACATCGATTGCCAAAGAAAATATTGCAGCAGATTAAATAAAGAACACAGAAGATATGGACCTGAAGGTCAAGGGATATTAGTATTTATCCTTCTATTTACATGTATCTTCTTATTTATATATTGCAGATTTATCTTGTCAGAGCCTTCACTCTATGTCTGTTCTCAGTATATGCCACAACATCTTCAAAATTTAAGCATGGTACTTCTATCATACCAGTGCACATGAAATAACAACCATTTATTTTCCATATTATTCCAAAAAGAAGAGAACTAATTGCAGCACTTATTCCAGGTTCTGATTTCCTTAAGGAAGTCAATATAAAGTACAAATAAATGATCACTTAAAAGCTTAGAATAGTAGCTATAGCAATACAGAAAGGGTTTCAAGAGCATGATTCTTTCCATGCATTATTTCTGTGGTTAATTTCATGCATTATTTCTGTATAAATGCATATATTGTAACATGATGCAAATTCCATAACCTAATTTGTAGCATCAGACATCAGTCACGTCTGCAATGTGTATTGATTGCAACAAAATAGAGACTAAAATCCTAACACTGGTTTAGCAATAGAGTTTGCAGAATGATACTCACTGTTTCAAGATTCCTTTAAGAAATGGAAATGTTTGTCTTAACTGGTCTAGTTGAGTCAAGCCTTGCACAAATGTAACTGGAGCAAGGAACACGAACATAAAAACAATAGCACCCAGAAGAGTTGCTATTTTACGGAGCCAGATTTGCTTGTAGGGTATGGAGAGGTTTGACCAATAAACATCATTAGGCTCTGGGGCTAGTTGTGTCACCCATAACATGGGATTTGATGATTGAAGAACTTGTGCAGCAACAATAGCTGCATAACGAGTCCTGAAGAAAACAAAAGCAGCTGGACGTTCCTGTATCAAAGGCCAAAATAACATAGGATATCACATGGCCATTTCCATCAAAGATTTAAAAGTTAGTGATCAATATTCGATTTCAAACATCAACCACAACATGGTGGCAACAGGAAATGATAAGACTGAACCACATAGGGAGAGAGTCTCCGCAAAGAAATCAAGAGAATGACCATGCTGTTGGGAAGGCAATAACAGTTTAAGAAACAAGTGTTCCGATAATTTACTAGGACACTACTATATCCAATATACTTAAAATAGTTACGCACCTCAATTCAATAATACAACTTACTATCAAGCATCATGTTTATCTAGAAAAGGAGGTACCATACCTAACATTAAGCTAAAACACCCATCCCAGCAAAGATTCAGAATGCGATTAATAACATGTAAACCATCAAAAAGAGGTGCGAAATGCTTTTTAGCATCAAATGTCAGCATTGCTAGGGTAGCAAAGATCAGATCTATATCCACTAGGGTTCCTGTGATCAGAGGAAAACTAGATCATGGTGTATTGATGATGTTCATAGCACATTAAAATAATCCAGAGGTAGAAAAGTAAAATGACTTCGACAACCGAGCAGTTACTTTAACAAGTATATTTTTGGCAACAAACAACCAAAACAGAATATACAAATTATACACAACTACTATAACCCTGAAATAAAAATTATTAGACTACTTATTCGAAGATTATCAACCTTGTCTGTTTGACTTGGCTGCGACCTATCACTGCTGGTTTTGCACTCAACACTTTCCGCCTCCTTTTTAAGCATTTTAAAGTAATGCATAATTCCACCACAAAGACAACCAGGCGTAGAACTCATTTTCTTTTGTGTCTCAATGGTTTTTAGCTTTCTGTATATCTTCTCCACATCCTTCTGCAAAGACACATTGTTAGAGAATATACATAGAACTTGTTACATATTATAAAACAAACAGAACATTGTGTGGCGCAGTGGAATGAGTAAGAACAGTATAGGTGAAATACAAGCTTATTATCAAATTACTTAACTCAGTTCAACTCATAATAATAATAATAATAATAGGAAACAAAATGAAAATGAGAAATTGGAAAATTCAACTTAAATGCTAAAATAAGTAAGAAAAATAATTGTATAGCAAGTAGTAACAAGTCACTACTGTATGATAACACGAAATAAAGTTAATGATATAAAGATCTAAAAAATTGGTCCCAAAATCATGTCTTGTGTCGTGAATTCTATTAAAGAAACCATTTTATATGCAATATTTACTTCAGACATCAACAACCACATGATGACAACGGGGAACAAGAAGATTGAAACCACATAGGACTTAGTTTGCTGAAGCTGTTATATTGGGAAGGCAATAACAGTTTAGAAAAAAATTACCACATAACCTCAAAGAATGCTGCTACTATATCCCATATTCTTATAATAGTTGAAATTATCGGTTACAGTAAATGCTGCCATCTAGCAAAACAGGAGGAAATTAATCGCATAAATTCAATGATACAACTTGCTTACATGCATCATAAGTATCTAGAAAAGGAGGTACCAGATCTAAAATTAAGCTAAAATACCCATCCCAGCAACTGTTGTGGGTTTAGGGTTATAGCTTTTCAGCATCAAATAAGGGCTATTGCTAGGGTGGCAAAGATCAGGTCTACATCCAGTAGGATTCTTTGTTGTCAGAGGAGAAACTAGACCACAGAGAACCTATCATGCCTATAGAAAATTAAGTTAATCCAGAGGAGATATAAAAGCAAAACGAATTTGATGACTGAACAATATCTAAGACAAGTTAAATTTTGGCAACAAACCACTAGAAAGGAATACATGAACTGTATAATATCACTATAATCCAGAAATCAATATTATAAGACTATACTTGTTCCGAAATTTTCAACCTTTTCTCTTTGACTTGGTTGCAACTCATCACTGCTGGTTTTAATCTCAACACTTTCTGCATCATTGTTAAGTGCCTCAAAGGAATGTGTACTTTTACCACAAAGACAACATGGCATATAACTCTTTTTAGTCTGCGACTCAATGGTTTTTAGCATTCTGTACATTTTTTCTGCATCCTTCTGCAAAGACAGCATTGTTAGAGAATATACATAAAACTCGTTAAAGATCATAAAACAAACAGAACATTGCACGTGCATAGAGGAGTAGAATGAGCATAGAAAAGGAGAAATACAAATTTAAATTTTTTAAATTTCTCAACTTGTTTTTTTTTTTATAAAAAAAAACAAAAAGACCTAATTAAGAAAACAAAACAAATTGAGAAATTGGAAAGTTCAACTTAAATGCAATGCATCAGTACCAGCATTAGGATAGTACTTCCTATTTTACATACTAAAATAAGTAAAGAATAATTGTTTGGTAAGTAGTATCAAATCATAACTGCAAAATAACACTAAATAAAGTCAACGATGTCAAGATTTAAAACATGGCCTCAAAATCAAATTTGAGAAAATCATAATTACCTATTCGAGGTAGTATGCAACGGGTCCATTTTCTTTTACTTCTCTTTAAGCTATGAATTGTGAATTCCAAAAAAGAAACCACTTTATTTATTTATTTGACAAACTGGAGAGGGATTGGGCTGTCCAAATTCGAACCCTAGACCTAATGTTAACCAAGACTTGAAATCAATGGAAGTCTTTTGCCACTAAATCAGTGGCTTGGTTAAGGAAGCACTTTATTTGGTCAATAGAACAAAATGATAAACAAAAAGCTAACATTTTCTGTTTGTCAGCACTAATAACATCTACCCTAGATGAAAAATTCATTCATCAGATGGAAGTAGTGAATAACTGTTCTAAAGCAAAACCAGTTAAGTCTTCTCTTCTTTTCCCCCTAAACGGAATAGTAATTTTTTTTTTTTAATTAAAGCCTTTTCAAATAAAAAAATTCATATAAATTTATATCCCTAAAATAGTCACTCAATATAGATGCATACCATTAATTTGTCAACTCTACCAGCCCGATATACCATCTGGTGGGACACATAGCTTGCCGGATAATAAGTTGAAAAGAAGTCTTCTACCGACTTACTGTATGAATGATTCTGAGAACATGGGATGCTACGGACTAGAACTGTGAAATGACTTGGATTCACAGGAGAGCCAGTAATATGTGCTAATCTCATTTTAGTGATATTTTTGTACTCCTACATCAAAGCGGTAACCTTTAAATGATTGCTAGAGGATGTTTACAAATGTATCAGTAAAATTCAAACCATATATGAATAAGAAATGCTTTATGGTATGCACATCCTTACAAAGTGAAGTAGAACACAAGCTGAGCAGGATATGACATATAATGCAAGACAGTGGGTCCAAAACCTGAAATATTTTTAAAACAAAATGAAAAACAATCAATAAATAGCTGATTTTATCCAATCTATTTTACCACAAAACCACTATGTTGGAGTTGCATCTCAATATCTTGGCCTGAAGAAGAAACAGTTAGTGGACCAGAAGACTTTAAAAAGTCATTGCTTTTCAGTATTTAAATTCAATTCCTGATTAGATCTCTCCCAGGAATCTTTTAAAAGTATAAAGGATAATAAATAAAAGACTTGGATTCATCCTTTTGGATGCATACAAAAACATGGTAAAGTAGAATTCTACATGGCATCGCGAGTACACATTTCATTTCTGGTCATAACATTCAAGGTTCAAGATGGCAGCATCCAAATAACAACTCATTGTAAAAAGGAACTAAAGCAACCATCCATAAATAATGGGTTCAATTAACATACCATTGTGATCCTTCCTTTACATTTCCAATAGTAAATACTTCCAGTGATTCTGAATGGATTTGCTTGTGCTGCATTTCTTGTCCATAATAATTTACTGGAAGCAATAGAAAAACACAAATCGCAGCAGCAATGATGAATATCCGAATACTGTAAAGAACAGGAGGAAAATTGCAGTGCAGTTAGTAAACCAGCAGAAGAAAAAATAGACACTGACCATAGACACTGACCATCCATAATTGAATTATGAAAGCACTTTAAAAGATGTTTGGATATAATTGCAAGCATAAACTTTTGGAGAAACTTAGTAGCAAAATTTTCCCTCAGAAAATTGGAAGAAATCAAAATTTTCCATCTGGAGAAACTTAATCACCTGAAAACAACTATTCTCAAGAAAACTAGAGCATCCACACCACCAGCAGCCAATATTTCTTCATTGGTCGCTTGCCAGGCCCTCACGATCCAACTAGCAGAGGGAACAAGTCTCTCAAAGTGAAAAGGATCACTATGCTTTATTGGTTCTGAAATAAGCCTCCGCATGAAATACACACTAACATTGCTCGGTTGTTTCCTCAGTATGGAATACAAAGACAAAAGCACAACACATATAGCTATATTGATTCCGGCAGAAGTTAAAAGAGCTCCAATGTCCATCTCAGTTCCCTCTAACCTTTTATTCAAGCTTAAGAAATTCAATAACTAAAGCACTGAACCGAGAAAGGACATGTCAATATTACTTCCAATTTGCTCAAAACAGAGTTCTTTTGATGACTACTAATGCAGAAAGTAGTTTGGCTCAATCTGACACAGAATCAAGTGCTGCAAAATGGATCTGGGAATTTTCATAGTTCAGAAACCAAAATTTAAAACCATTCTCATAGATCAAATCTCAAAAATAAAAAATAGAAAATACTTCAATAAAATTTCAAGTAAGAAAAACAATGCTTAAACTAAACGCAGACGAAAAACATCATCAAACTTTAAAAAATTAAAAAACCCCTAAATAAAAGTTGTTTTTAACTCTAATTTCCTTTCTAATAGAGCTACCGAAAATTTTAAACTATCTTTTTCCTACCTGACTAAATTTCCAAACCATTTCTTCTTCTTTTTCCTTTCGATGAATCTCTATAGTTCCAAGACAAAAGATTATACAAAAACTCAAGTAAAAAAAAATAAAATAAAAATTGCTCCTAACAATTAGTTCAAGAAGGAAACTCAAACGAAATTAAATCAATTTAGTTAAACAACCTAGGAAAAAAATAAAGATTAAATAAACTGAAAGTACCTGGGCAAATATCAGAGGCCAAAAAAAGCGTAAGAACTTTGAAAAGGTTCCCAACGCAAAGAGATTCTGAAGCAAAATGGTTGGCTTAAAAAAGTAGGGAACTAAATACATAAGAAAATTGTGAGTTATCACTTGTACGCCAAATGCTATGCTTTTCCTTCATCTTCAAATAAAAACAAAAATAAAATTCGACCAATTTGCTGACAGAGAAAGAAATAAAGAGCCTTAATTCGGAAATAAATTTTTATAAAAGATTGTATTATCTTCAAGGAATTTCATTTATTGAAAAAAAAAATTAGTTCATACACACGCAAAAAAAGAGTTTATAGTTTTTCTATTAGGGAAGAAGATTCCAGCGAATGCCACGTGTAAAGAGTCATTTTATTAGTAATAATTATATTATTTAATAAAAATAATGACAAACATGTAAAAAAGAGCAATGATTTTCTTACCACGACAACGACGGAAGCGCCACGTGGCCAACAATAAGGTAACGGTACAAAAATGTGGGATCCTACTTACTCCATGTACAACCGCCATATCTGCTACAGTTTTTTCTAGTTGGCTGGCTTCACGCCAGTTTGTGGATTTTATTATCGTGCTTCCCGACCTATTTTATTTGAAGTGGAGTTGCGGTCGGTGACCAATGACAATCGTTGATTTTTTCACAAGTTCAAAAGTTTTAAGAGTTTAATGAAATTTCTTTTAAAAAAATTGGGGTTTTATGAGATTAATTTAAATTTTCAAATATTTTAAGTTATTTTAATTATTTTTTAAAATTTAAAAGGTATAATAAGAATTTTAAAATTTGAAGAGTTTAATTCAAATTTTTAAAAACTTCAAGAGAAAAATAAAATTTTATAAAAAGTTGAAGGCTTAATTAAAATTTTCTAAAATTTCAATGAAAAATCATAATTTTTCAATTCCTTTTGGGAGGCCCCTTAAACCCTTTAAACAGCCAGCCTATGTATCTATACTTGTTGTCTATAATTGTAGTTGCATTAAACTCTTTATTAACTTAGTATAACGAGTTAATTAGAAATTAATTTAATTAAAAATTTATTAAAATGTCTTTAATATAAAATAAAAATATTAATACAAAGAATCAATTTAATTGAAAATTTGTTAAAATAATTTTTGTATACAAATTATTAATTATTAATGTAAACGTGTTCGTCTTTTTATTTTGGGTAAACTACACAATAATCACTCAATTATAAAAAAATTAATTTTAGGCCCCAAAAGAATTTACAATTTAATCATTCACGTTATATAATTTAGTCATGTTGGTCACTTCCATTAAAATCACAAACAACAAGTTGATGTGATTTATAAAAAAATTAGTATAATAATAAATTTAGCCCTCAACTTTTATATATTATATCGATTTACTCATAATTTTAAGGTTAATTTTTAAAATTATGATTAAATCGATATAATATGTAAAAGTTGAAGGAAAAATTTGTTATTATATTGAATCTTTTAACTGCTACATTAGCTTGCCGTTTTGTAATTTTAACGAGAGTAATCGAACTATATAACGTGGGTGCTCAAATTATAAACTTTTTTATTTTGGGTGTCTAAAATGAAATTGTATGTAATTTATTTTTTTAAAATAAAATCATATTATGGTGAGTTCACATGCAAAGTTTGAAAGCATAATTTGATATTTATTTCAAAATTTAAAATAATTATATTTGTACGAGTTTTCCGGATCTGTTTTAATAGAAACTCAATTATGCCGAACTTGTCTATACGAGTGGGTGTTTGTGAGGGTATAGTGTTGGAGTTGGTAAATTTTGATTAGTTAAGAAAAGGAATTACGTTCCAATATATATGGTAGGTAAATGCAAGTATAGAATAAAACCGCCTAACTACCTTCAAATCTACTAATTCCAGCTAACAATACACGGAACTTCCCCCACTCAAGATGGAGAAGGCCCACCTTCAGAATCTAAGGAAGGCCTTACAACTTGTCATCCAACTTTAAGCTTTCAATTTCGGTCATTAATATTTAAAAATTTTAGTGACTGAGGAAGTCATTTTTTCGTTGGACTAATAATAAATTTAATTTCCTAATATTTATATATTTTATTAATTTAATTTTAAATTTATAAATTTAACAAATTTAGTCCTGAATATTTACAAAATATATTATTTAAAAAAAAGAAAAATAGTTAAAATATTTTAATTTTCTTTCTATAACTTAGCAATTCAAGTCACTCTAAATCAAGCGATTTAAGCTCATCGGCTCGTCTCTATCATGGACTTGACTTCTTTCAATGAGCGAATCACATTGGCTTGGAACGATTTCTTGGAGCTCTACCATGACCCCATTCTACATCTTAACCGATGAAAGTGCAGTAGCAACCCATTAAATGTTCAAAGCTGGTTAAGTGTTGCAACCATCAAACCTACCGAAATGGCTTCATTGACTTCAACTTGGTCTCTCATTTACAAAACTTAACACCCATGTTACCCAACTTTTCCAAATTGATTAGCAATTCCCAAGCCATAAATAAGCTGCACAGTTAAACATTGACATTGTGGTGGCTCAAGACGGTTTCGACAACTTCAATACTATATCCGAGGCAGTGGTAGAAAGAACTGTAATATACGTAAAAGCTGGAGTTTACAATAAAAATGTTGATATTCAAAGATAAGCTAGAAATATTCTGTTACTCGGAGATGGAATTGGTGCCAGGTTGTTACTGGTAATAAGAATGCTTAAACTACGACAACATTTTTGGTGGCTTGTAAACATGTTTAACTATGTTTAAAAAAATCTAAAACCATATAATTTATCATTTATTTTTTCTTTTTAAATTTTTAAAATCATTTTATAAAATTTTATAAAAATAAAAATTTTAAATAATTTTACTTTTTTAACTTTTAGAATTAGAATTAAATTGAAAACTTTTGTAAATATTTAGGATAAATTAATTATTATTATTTAGAATTAGAACTAGATGGAAAATTTTATAAATATTGAGGGCTAAATTTGTTGAATTTTTAGACATAAGATCGACTTTATAAAATGTGTAAAATTTGGAGGACTAAATTTATTATTAGGCAAATAAAAAATGGCCACATTAACTTTCTGTTAAACGTTTAACAATGGGTGAGGTGTGTTTCATAAACTGAAAATTTAAGTGTTGAAAGTTTAAATACTAAATTTTTAATGCTAAATTTTATAAGTGGTGAATTTATATTAGAAAATTATTTGATAAATTAATAAATATAAGCATTGAATATAATTATGTTGTTTGATAAAAATAAATACTGATTTAAAAGATTATTTATTTTAAAATAATGATTTTAAATTTAAAAATATTGACAATGAAATTGAAAGTTTTTGAAGTACCAAAAGTTGGGTGACCACCCTAATAGTTTACCTTACATTTTTTTTTCCTTTTGTCATGATATTTACAATTATAAATTTTGAGATTTAATATTTATATTTTATTTTAACATAATTTACTCTACTTTTATAATGACATTAGTTAGCCAAAATAATTATTATCTTAACTATATGTATTAAAATGTTGAGAATTTTTCTTTCAAATACTTTTCTAACACACAAAAAACAATCTATCTCAACATAATAAGTTAAAATGTGTAATTCTAAAAAAACTATGCCTCAACATTTTAATTTGAATAGTTAAAGATATTAACTATGTAGATTAACTAATGCTACTATAAAAAGTATATAAATCAAATTATGTCAAATTAAAGTATAGATTTCAAATCCTAAACTTAATTATTGTAGAGAAATTACGACCTAAATTTATTATACTAACACAATCACTTTTATTTTTTTTGAAAAAATATTTTTTATATTTTGAGGAATATAATTATTAAATATTTATTTTTAATTATAATTATAAAAAACAAAAACAAAAATCATCTTCTTCTTCTTCTTTTTTTTTTAACTAGTGAATCTAAATTTCCACCGTATGAAAGTGAATTATTATTGATAAAAACATGAGTTAAATTTTAATTAGTAAAAAATAATTTTAACATTATAATTACTTGAATATATATTCAAATTATAATAAACATCTAATTAGTAATAAGAATAAAACTCAAATTGCATAAAAAAACTTTGAAGCAAAACATTCTACTGCAGCTTATAAATTTTTGCTAATAAATATAAATATAATAAACTACAACGCATGGAAAATTACTAGTGAAGGATTAAAAATAGGGTGCATGAATATTTATGTTGTTTGAATACCGAATCAATTGGTTAGATCGAAAATTAAATAGGGTATCAATTCATTTAAAGGTAAAAAATTAATTGATCTATGAATTGATATAGATTAGTTAAATTAAATTAAAAACTTGTTTAAACCGACGATTATATTTAATTTTATAATATTTTAATAGTTTATTTGTTTTGATCCAAACGGACCTATCAAACTTGAAATCGGTAATTTGACTGGTACTACCGTTGATCTGATTCCAAAAGCATTGATAGATAGATGTAGTAAAAAGCATCAACATCAAACATGGAGTAGTGCAGAAAATCATATTATGACAATCCACTTCAATGTGCTTGGTGCTAGTGTCATGATTCTAGAACTTTAGTTTGACAAACCGTGCAACCTTAGGCGATTTCCTTTGCTTTAAATCTTCCTAAAGTCAACATATCTCTTAAAAGACGAGAATTCATAAAGGAAATTCTCTAAGGCACTAAAATAAGGCGGAACCAAACTCAAAACAAGAAAGCAACAAAAGAATCGAAAAGCCACAAGAAAGCAATGCACACAAGGTGTTTAAATAAATACTTTCAAATATATTCAATAACTATAAATGGAATACAACTGAGTGATTGCAAATGAGGCAAAAGGCCTCTATCTATAGTTGAGTTCCCCTAGATCCACGAGACTATTTAAATTACATTGATGGTAAAGATTAATGCCTATCTACAAAATAAGAATCCTAAGAGATTTAAACTCTATACAATCTTATCCATTAGGATTAGAAATATTCATCATGGTAACTCTAGTTTTACTAGAGTGTTTCATTGGGCCACGAAGGCTTCAAGTAGATAGGCTTTTTGTTCTATAAATTTGGTCAATTCAAGTGGGTTAAATGAGCCTCATTTAATCAGTTAGCCTCCATAGGTCATTCTGTGTGCATTCGTCATGGTTTTCGATCCACAGTCTATGACACTAGGGCCTTGATTTCCTTATTAAATCATTTAATTTCATTTTTACCCCTTCTAAAACTTAAATATTTTAATTTAATTCTTTTTAACCAATTAATAATTCAAATAATTATTAATTTTGCTTTTAAATAAACAAGTTTCATTCTCGACTCCTCTCAATAATTAATAATTCAATTGATGAAGTTATTCTGATACAAAATTTTTAATTTGGCCCTTCTCCTAAATTTGTTAATTTTAGTTTCTCAAACAAAAATTCATGATTTCAACCATGCATTGTGGGTTGATGAAAGACATCATTAGTAACAAGATGGATGGGTCAATATGGAAAAAGCATGAGGAGCAACAATATTGAAAGAAGAAAACAAGTTGGCATGTGGCTTTTGCCATGGTTTGATATTCAAGTTTTGCTAAAGATAAGATAATTGTTGGAATTGATGACTTAAGTGTAGTGTTTTCGTCTATGTACACTTGTATTTTTCGAACAAATTGGTGTAATAATAATATTCATTAATTACATTAGTACCCTTTGTATATTGTCTTTGATGTTTTTTCATGCGAAGCAAATATTAGTTTAATGGTTATCTAACATTTAACTAATACCAAAAGGTGTTGCATCGTTGGATCATAATATGGAAAGACAATTTGTATTAGTAGATGAATCTAAATATGTCCTTAGTCTAATAAAAAATGAGCAAACTAATTGAAAGACTAATATATTGTCTATTAAAGCTAATTGGGGAGATGCTTTATCTTAAGCCTTTGAGCGGATGACTCCCAGAAGATAGAGACATACATATGATTGATTGGACTAACAATACATTAGATAGGACTCAAGCAGAATAGATCCTAGATTCATTTATTGATTTATTCACTTATTCATAGTGTGTCATACATTAATCCTAAGTGGATGGTGGACTATGTATGTTGATAAGTCTAAATTATATAGACTTATGTTCTTTTTACTTAATATTTGAGAAAATTTGGAGTATATTGTTAGCAAATTATATGAATTTTATTCATTTTAAGACATTGAACATGATTTTAGCAAGTTTGTAATTTTATTAATTTTTAGAGTTAATTTTGCATAAAATTAAGTTATATTGTTACATGTTTAATAAAGTGCTTAATATATTGCAATGGGACCATGGAATTGACTAACATGGGAGAAAACTAAAATGTCACACGTGAACAAGTCATATGGACAATTAGACCATGATTGGGTTCAGAAATTTTACTTGACCTAGTTGAAGTTGGTTGCTTAAGAGAAATCTAATTATGTCTTAAATTGGGTCACAAAACCATCCATCAAAGGAAGAGAAGCCCAAATTCGGCAAACATCATGAGCGGTTCAAAATCAACTTTTGGAAGATTTATTTGGAGGTCCTTGCACTTGGGAAAGAATAAAAAATCAGCTCCCAAATATTGCCCAAGAAATCATCCAACCCCTAGCACAAATCAAGCTAGAATCAAGCAAGAAAATCAAGGAAAAAAATCAGCCGCTTTCCACATTTCATGGTCAGCTAATGGGGGAGCATTTCAAGGGATCTCTCAAGCTATTTTTAGCAAACTCTCATGTCACCCTTCTACTATAAATATCACCTCTCATTCCTATATCCTTAATCCATAAATTATTCATTTATTCTTCATTCTTCACTTGTTCATTTCCTCTCCTTTTCACACATAGAGCCATTCAATTTCCCCATTCCCCTTAGCTAGCAATTCCTTGAGAAAATTCTCTCTTGGCCGGCCACCTTGAGGAACATTTTGTGAAGGACCAACATAAGGATAGAAGGAAGCCACTACAGTCGATTTTCGAAGGACTGCCGAAATTATTTAGAGTTTCTTCTTCCTTATCTTTATTTTTACTTAGTTTTTCAACACGTTCACAAATTATTTTAATGTTTTTTCATTAACAATGATAGCTTAATTTTGTTTCAGCTAGAATGATTACATTAACTTGACGAAGTTCATTTGATTCATGTTTATGATGTCTGTTCCTCAATCGTTCATGCTTTCAATTAAATTTATGTATGTATTTCATTCATTAAAATGTGATCGAATGCATTTTAATTAGTTGATCAATCCTAGCCAGATGATGATTAATGGATGCAATAATTGAAAGATGCATGCTTAATTTAGATCCTAGCCTGATTAAATTAAAAGTTCGTAATAACTCAAGAGAGCTCTATTACCTTGCATAACTTTTAGATTTGTGTGATTAAATTGTTTCAAACCTAATCCATCCTTGTTACTTCACATAACTCTAAGAAACCCTTAGTTAAATATGATCATGGTAATATGTATGTTTTTCTAAGCATAAGATTCCGGAAGGACTTATAATTGTTTTGAAGTTAATGAAATATCGAGTTGCTATGGAATAGTTTTCGGACATTGCTAAGCATGATGAAAAATGAATTAAGTTGAATATTTTAATTATTCTAGCTCATTCATGTTATTATTGTTGAAGCTTGCGAATTTGCTACTAAACCATCTGATCTCATTCATTGCATTTAGATTAATTAATTTTTGTTTAGTTTAATTAAACATCCAACACTCCAAAATATTGTGTTTTTCTTTACCAACTTGTAAATTCATAATTTTGTAATTATTTGATTAGCAGATATAGTTCCTATGGAGACGATAGCTCTTTTACTTACTTATTACTTGATAACGATTGTGTACGCTTGCACAAACCTACGCATTACATATGCGTGACTCATATACTTTGATATAAGTAAAAGCCTGAGTTCAAATAGATAAAGAATCAAACATTGGTGTGTTGGGTATACATTTTTTGTAGTATGTAGCATCATTCACAATAGTGGAATTCATACCCTAAGTAATGGGTAAATGATATCCTCTCATCGTCATTACATGATAAATGAAAAGTAAACGTGGCCATGGGTCATTTGTCTTTGTGATAAATGATTTGATTACTATTTGATAGTAATTGGCTTTTCTTGAAGAAAAATGTAATGGTTACCATGAGCTAAAATAGGATCATAATGGGAGAATGGATTTTGCCCAAAGAGATTAAGGATATCATATTAGGGTAACAAACTTATGACAAGGTCATTGAACGAGCACTAATTAAGTAGTTTTTGTAATGGTATGTAATTATGGAGAGCTCAGTCACGATACTAAAGTGGACTGACTTCGTGAATAAATAATTTATAATTAATAGGCGAAAAGCTGGAACTTAATTATAAATTATTTAAGCCCTAATTACATATCTCCAATTGCTTCCTTTGCTAGCTTGTTGAAACAAAAAATGAATTGCACGTAGAACCAAATGAACAAAAATGAATATAAATGATGAAGTTAGATAAATAGGTCACATTTGCAAATGAAGTTAGAGAAAAATGAATAGCAATTATTTGAGAATTAATTTATGATTTTCAAATTATTATTTAATTAATTATAATTAAAGAATTGAAGTTAAAAATGAAATTAAATTAATTAGTCATTATGAATCATTGAATGTGGAAATTAAATATATTTTCTCATAGATTCTTTTATTGTAAAGTTGTCATGATTTTAACGGGTTTAGAATTGGGTTAAGAAAATTATTTAATGGAAAATTTAAATTAATTAAACAAATAATATTTATTTTGAGAAATAATAAATATTGAGTTGGATTAAATTATAAAGTCTTTGGGTCAAAGTTAAAAGTCCATGAAGCACATAAAATTTGACACAATACATAAGAGGCACAATCTGCCTCACATAAACATGTGAGGGGCGACAACCCTAAGGGAATTAAGAGAGTGTGCCTCCCCCCTCTTCTAGTTAGACTAGAAGATTATTTTTTCTATTAAATAAATGTTATTTGTGTTTTAACTTATTTAACTAGAATTCTCATATCTTTCTCTATAAATAGATAGCACTGGTAAAGTTATTAACACAAGTTTTTACACATAAGTTTCGTATATTGTTATCTTGCTAGAAAGTAGTGGGAATTTATTTTCTACGGATAAATTCTAGTTTCTAGGAATTGCAATTTCTACATGTTTTTATTTGAGAGAATTACTTTCTTATTGAAATTAATTAAATTGTTTCTTGTTTTGTGTTTGGTTCGTGTTGCTCGAGCCTACACTTGATGCAATTCAAGGTACGAGGATAACATAGAAGGTCATTTGGTTAAAAGCTAGGAACAATACAATTTTGTCTCACACAAAGCATATGTACTTTTCGAGAAAAAATGTTTATTGCTATAAATATCACCAAATCAGCTCGATTTTTGAATTTTTAATTTTTCGCCGTGACTAAAAACCATTTTTCTAAACTGAATTTTTCCAGCAGTAACAATAACATGTTGGTGGGATTTTCATAAGATAGGTGAGTTACCAGAAACATATGTCCTAGTGTTTGGCTAGGAACCATGATCAAAATAAAAAAAAAATGCACTTAGCGGAAAAACTGGATGTCACTCGAGGCCTGGGGACTGTAGGGGATATACCTATTATAACACCCCTTGCCCGACTAGATCGTCAGGTTCGAGCTACAGGATGCCACATTTGTTTTCGGAGAAACTATCATCAAATACACCATAACTAAATCATTCAAACATTCAATCATATCATAAGCACATTCATGTCATGGTACACAATTAAATCCGAGTCTTAATCAAGCTTATGAAAGCTCTTTTGCTGACCAAGCATGAAATAAGAACAAACCGTAAAGTTTGACATTTATATAAACTAATATCCAAAATAATTACAATTCAATTATAATATGAAACAAAATAGTAAGTTCCAAATGAACTTACTTGGAAAAACAACAAATGAACAAACCTTTAAGGACTAATCAACAATTTTACTTTTTCCCCGATCATCTTTGATTTGGTTCAAGTCCAAATCTATACAATTGTAACACCCCTAACCCATATCCGTCATTGAAATAGTGTTACAGAGTATTACTAGATTTTAAAGATCACTTATAATTATTTCATATCATTTACTATTCATAACCGAAATCAAATGATGCAAGCGCGGCCAATGGTTCAGTTAGTTCGAGTAAAGATCATCTGACGCTACCACAAGGCCCTATCACCCAAGCTCGAGCTAAGGCTTTCAAAGATTCTATTTCAGCTCTTGTAGCTCGAATTTGGGATGAAACTCAGCCCAGCCGCAGCGAGAAAGCTTATATTAACTCTTCCAGTTCACCTCGCAACTTGCTACTAGTTCAGATTCAGCTCATGTCTAGCTCCCCAGCTCGGGTCCAGCTTACGAGTTCAAACCTAGCTCGGATTTAGCTCACGGGCTTACCCCCAGCTCATCACTAGCTCATGCACCTATATCGAGCTCAATAAGTCTATTCGTCCCTAGCTATTAAATAAGATTGATGCATTAAATAAATTTGAACATATTTATTTAAATAATTAATTTGTTTAATTCTGGACATTTTAAATAGGTGTGCCGAATTTAATTAGGTTATTACATGTTATTAATATGTCTTGGTTGAACTAGGATTTAATGTGTCCAAATTACTACAATTATTTATTGTGTTAGCCGAATTTATGAGTGTGTTTAATATGTTCATATTTGCTGCCACCTTAATGTGTTCACATTGGTGATTAATGCTTGATTTTAATGTTGCAGGTACATCACTCCTTGGACGGCAAGATGCATGGATGAATTAAGTTGGTATGATGATTTTTGGATTTTCCAAAGTAACCATTCGGCCAAGAGTCACTTTATCCTTCAATTCTCTAAAGTGGCCGAATCTCTTCCCCATGATAACATCAAAGCATTCACACTAGGAGTTCACACATGCAACAATTTGACTACTTGTGTTCACACCTCAAAGGCTATTCATGCTCCTATGTTCACACCTATTTTTGTCTCTTCATGAAGCCCATTTAAGACATCACCTTTGGATGAAATCACATGAACTTAATAATTCAATTAAAGTGTTGGCCGAACCTACCCAAGCATGCATGAAGAACATTTATCCAAGTGCATCAATGCTTAGCCATGAAGTCTTCCATCCACCTCCTATTCGGCCGAACATGGACATGCACATTGAAAGATCATTTCTAGAATTTTCATAGCCATTATTAGTTACATTGCTTAGTTGTTAAGCCTATGAACTTGACTATTCGGCTAGCATAGGCTACTAGTATAAATAGTTCTTCACTTTCATTGTAAAAGGACTTTTTTTTCGATTGTTACTGTTATGCTGCCAAAATTATAAGGCAACTTTTCTCCATTTCGTACAAAGATTCGATTGGATTTCTTAGAGTCCTAGTTGCATCAACCACTTTCTTTGCCGAAACTGAACTTATCATTTCTCGTAGTGTGGCGTTCACCATACCAAGGTTCCTATCTTGATAGATAGCGAGTTGAGGTCAACTTCACCAAACCTAAACCGAACTCAAAGGGCCTATAAACAACGGGTCGATACCATATCGGTATTGGTTCTTGTTTGCACTTTTTGTTCAATCCATATTTCTTTCGAAACCAGTTCATACCAAATCGACAAAATCATCCATTTCTTACCATACCGACCTTTTTTTACTCAAACCATCTTACCTATTTGAACCTTTCTTAACCTTTTTTTCTTAGCCTTTCTTCAACTATCCAACTCCTTCAACTAAACTTTACATAACTTCTTGTCGATGATCGAGCAACTACGAATACGACTCGACTCTCCTGAGACGGATCGTATCATCAAACATATTCTGTAACACCCCTAACCCATATCCGTCACCGAAACAAGGTTACAAGTACTGCCAGAGTTTACAGATCACTTATAATTATTTCATATAATTTACTATTCATAATTGAAATCAAACATATTCAATCATAATGTCTCTTATATGGGCCCTCGAGACCCAATTTATGCAATAGAAACAAGTTAGGATTAAATCGGGAGCTTAGTGAATTTTTTTACAAAATCTCAAAAATTTTCTTAAGTGTAGGGGACACATGCCCATGTGGTCAAGCTGTGTGGGCATTCGATATGAGGCACACGACAGTGTCCTAGCTCGTGTTCATGCCCATGTAACTCTTTGACTTGGGCACATGGCTAGCCACACGCCCATGTGCTAGGTTGTGTGGAAAATTTAATTTTTCAAATTTAGGTGTAAGGGTCACACGACCAAGTCATACGCCCATGTGCTAGGCTGTGTGACACACACGGCTGAGATACACGCCCGTGTCTCTACCCATGTGGGCAAATCGAAGCATTATGTTTCTTAAATTTTAAAATGCAAGGAACACATAGCAAAACCACATGCTCGTGCGCGTGGCCGTGTGCCACACACGGTTGAGACACACATCCGTGTCTCTGCCTGTGTAGAAAAAATAAGGCAATTTCCAAGCCTTAGTAGTCACCCAAATTTACCTTGCATCTACATTAACATTTTAACACATCCCCAAGTCAATTCAAGACATTTAAATCAAGCCAAAACCAATTCTTATGCATGACATATCATCACATATTTTCAAGTGACCAACTTATCAAATTGGTCAAATATTCATTTAAGCATATTTATACCTAATATGTATATCAATTCAAGCACACAACACATATCAACATAATATGGTTTCATACACATATACATCAAAACATACCATCACTAGCCATTCCAATTGCTATTACAACTAAATATTAACATGCCATCATTTGGTCAATTTAACCTCTACATGCCATTATACCAAGGAAAATTTTACTAAGTACACCAAAATGAGCTGAAGGATAGTGTGATCTTACTCTGACCCGCTTCCAACCTTTACGAGCTTTCGAGTACTATAAATCAAAGGAAATAAAACTGAGTAAGCATATTATGCTTAGTAAGTTCGTATAACAGAAAATTAACTTACCATTCATTTAGATTTAAGGTAAGCATACAAAATTCATCCTAATAAATTTGGAAAATTTGCCTAAACATATATAATCTCAAAAAACTTGTTAGTCATGTATTACATATAAACATCAAGAATCAAGGATGAGTCATCATATAATAACTTTCATAAACATATGGTTTTCATATCATAATTCCATTTAACATGTGCATTTCTTAGAAAATCATCTTAAGTTCAGTTTAACCATGTTAGAACTTTACCTGTTGAATTTATTTGAAATATCGATAGATACACATGTAGTACACTTGAAGTGTACAAAATTGTAATCTGTCAACTCATATTCAGGGGCACCCATTAGGGCACATAACAGGAAGCACTCTCTCGAGCCATATAACAGGATGCACATGTGAGTCATGTAACAGGAAGCTTATCCAGGCTATAACAGGAAACTCATAAGAATTTAAAATAGGAACCTCATTGAACTTAATAGGTAACTCCAAAAAGTTATTATCAGGGAGCTCCAGATAGTCATATAATAGGAAGTTCAAGTGAGCCATATCTGGAAGCTCATAAAGAGCTGCGTTTGTGTCCGCAATATATGCAGGATCACAATCAATCATATAATAGGACGCTCATAAAGAGCTGCGGTAGTCCGCAACACATGCAGGATCACTACCCATCAAAATGCTCGTAGGAACTATATAATAGGAAGCTCGAGAAGGCTTATAACAGGATGCTCGTAAGAGCTATAGTGTGTTTGCAACATATGTAGGACCACAACCAATATGGGAAATCTTGTATCTATCGAATTTCCTTTATTCAAACGGGACTTAACACTTGTCAGACATTATCGGATATGTGATTTATGTTTATACATGACAATGATACATTTCACAATCATAACATTCAATTTTAACATATAAATATACATTTTAGTTACATGAACTTACTTTGACTCTTGTTCGTATTCGAGAATCCACTAATCTGATATTTTACTTTTCCTCTAATCTTTTCGAATCTATATAAATGAATGTAACATTAATTTAACACATTTCATATCCAATTCAATCCAATTTACATCTTAGGCAAAAGTACCATTTTGCGCCTTACTTTTAATTTATTCTAATTTTGTCCCTAGGCTCTAAAAATGAAATTCATACAGTTTTAATGTGTTACTGAGAGGTGTCTGGCTTATTCCTTTGAATATTGTGGCAGTTTGGGGTTTCTGAGTGTGTTGTTGGTGGTGTGATTTTTGCCTCGTTTTGTTTTTCTTTTCTTTTTGTTGTTCGGTGGTGGTTCGGCGCTTTGATTTTGATGCATTAGGGTCTAACGGTGTCTCCTGGTTGGATAAGACATTTCTTTCAGGGCTACTCATTCTTGGTTTAGGGTGATTTCTATTTGATTTCTTTTTTTTTTAGTTTTTTTAGCCTGTTTATTGGCATGGTTATGTTTTAGGTTAGTCATACGAATCTTGCATGTTTCTTTTCATTTTATTATGCTGATTATGATTGCGAGTCCCACGATGGTCAGGAATTTTATGTTTTTTTTTTTACTTTCTACGTTCCAAGGTTGATGTTTCTGCATAATTGAAGGGTTTCTGTGCTTATCCTCAGTTAAATCGCAGAGTTTTTATGCATGTTGGTTTCTTTTTATGTTCTGTTTTGCTGTTTAGTTGCCTAACTTCGGTCGTGGGATTTTTTGTCTCCGGAGTTTTTCTTTGGTGTTTTCTTGCTGAGTCTTATTTTTTCTTTATTTTTTAGTTGCATGCTGGTTAGTTGGGGTCTTAGTGTGGTCGCATTTTTTGACTTTGTTGGCCTTTTTGTTGTTGTGTCTTGTTGTTGATGTTTTTCTTATTCTTTTTAGGTTTTTGCAAGTTTTGTCAATCTTTTTTCTTAGTACATGACTGAAACTGTGGTTGTGCTTTTCATCTTTTCAACGGGCACTGGGCATTTGCTTCTGGGATCCTCGTGAAATTTTTTCTTTTCTTGTTTGTTTGGTTTCGGTCTTTCATTCATAATATGGATAATAGGCTTGAGAACATTTCCACAACTACGACAGAGGAGATTAATGAACTATTGGAGAGGTTGACATTTTCGGAGGAAGAAGCTGCGCAAGTTGTCAGTATGTTCGGGGATAACATTGTCCAAGGCTTTGAGTCCTGGGTTGTGGGCAAGATCATGGCGTCAGAGGTTCCTAACAGAGAGGCGATGTGCAGGGTTTTTCTATCGCTTTGGTACACAAAAGAAGAGATAAATTTTGTTGCTCTCAAAGAAGGGGTTGTGATTGTCAAGTTTGGTTGTCTGGAGGATTGAAGTCGAATCTTAAACCTTTTACCCTGGCTCTTTGATCGATGCCTATTCTCAATGCTACCTTTCGGAAAGGGGAAGGATTTTGATTCTTATGAATTTTGGTTGTCACCATTTTGGTTAAGAATTTATAATATTCCCATTGAACTTATGGATCATCAACTGGCTTTAGATGTTGGGAATACTATAGAGGAGTTGGTGGCGATTGATTGGAAGGACCGTTATGGAGGGTGGACAGAGTTTATGAGGATTAAAGTTAAGATAGATATGTTAAAACCTTTAAGGAGGGTTGTGAGAATGGTCGACAAGGCTGGAGAGGAAAAGATAGGATTGATAAAGTACGAACGGCTCCCAGATTTTTGCTATGCTTGTGGGGTGATAGGTCATACAAAGAAGACGTGCAAAAATAACGAGGAAGGGGCTGGGCGGAATGACTCAAATTTTCAATATGAAAGTTGGATGAGGGCACTTATTGTGTTTCCAAACCAGGGGAGGGGCCTGAGAAGAAATAAAGTGGAATTAGTTGTATCAGATGCCCGAGTAAATGAAGAAAAAGAAGAGAGTCAAACTAACTCGAGGGCTGACAGTGAGCAGCATAGTAATAAGGGAAATGAGAAAGCTTGTGAAGATGAGTTAATGTCTATCTCTCCTATGGAAAGTAAAGGCCATAAGACTATGAGGGGTGGAGTGGGAAGGTTGAATAGCAAACGGAAAAGGCATAGGGGATTACATGGAGAGAATATGGAAGAAAGTCCAGTTAGATATGTGAAGAGGAAGATAATAAAAAATGTCTCACCCTTTAAGGCAGTGGTTGGCGACCAGTCCCGCCAAGAGCCATGAAAATCCTTAGCTGGAACTGTCGTAGGGTTGGGAACCCTGCAACAGTTCACGAACTTAAGCAACTCCTTGTTGCTAACGTTTCTGATATTTTTTTTCTTTGTAAGACAAAAATTCACTTTAATGGTTTTGATCGTATTCGCACTATGTGTAGGATGGAGGAGTGTTTAACGGTTTGCTCGGAAGGGAAGAGTAGGGGTTTAGCCTTGCTATGGAGGGAAGGTGTGGATGTTTCAGTACAAAATTATTCTAAGTATCACATTGATGCGTTGGGTTGCATGAAGGATGGTGAGATGCTCAGGTTTACTGGTTTTTATCGCCAGACAGATTCCAGTTGAAGAAAACAGTTGTGGGAGATGTTGAGAAGGGTGAAAAGTACGGTAAATGAAGGCTAGATCATGGGAGGGGACTTTAATGCTGTTTTGAATAACTCTGAGAAGGGGGGGCCACAAAAAACCTAAGAGCGTGATGGATGAGTTTGGTGATTTTCTGGAGGAGCTGAATCTAACTGATGTTAAAACTTACAACAGCTGGTTCACATGGACCAACAAAAGAGATGGAAATAGGCTTGTAAAAGAGAGGCTAGATAGGTTTTTTATATTCAATGTTATTATGGAGAAGATGCCATTCCTTACTTCACATGTGCGCCAATCTAAATCCAATCATGAGGCCATTTTACTGGATACGAATAGGAGTAAGCCTAAAACAAAAAACATTTACCATAGGGTTTGGTTTAGATATGACATTTGTTGGGAAAAGGAGCAAGAAGCCAGAGATATTATCACGAGTATTTGGTCTAAGGAGGAATGTAACCCATTGGAGAAGATGGCGATGATCCGTGATAAGCTGGACTCGTGGCAATACAGTGTTACATTAGGTTTAAGGATAATGTTAATAAGAGGAAAAAGAGATTAGCAAGGTTATGGATGGTCCAATGACTGAAAGTTCTATGAACCTTCTCAAAGATGCTCGGGGTAAGCTTGGCCATCTCTATGATTTGGAGGAAAAATATTGGGCAACTAGAGTGCAGTCCTAGTGGCTGAAAGAGGGTGATAGGAACACCCGTTACTTTCATGTGTGGGTTTCGAGTCGTAGAAAGAAGAACAGTATTGAGAGACTTAAGGACATGCAAGGTGTTTGGCATGATGATAAGTAGGAGATTTGCTATATTGCGTGGAAGTTTTTTAATGATCTTTTTGAGACTTCTTTGCATGTGGGCGATAAGTGTGATTTAAATGCTATTCCCAAGAGTATCAACAAGGATATGAATAAGAGATTGACCGGTGAATTTACTGATGAGGAAATCTTGGCGGCTTTTAATCAAATGGATCCTTGGAAGGCTCCGGGGATTGATGGTCTCTAGGGAGCTTTTTCAAGGAGCATTGGTCCACAGTGGGTGCTGATATTCTTCGTTTGTGTCATGAAATCCTTAAGGACAACAAGAGTGCTGAGTGCGTTAATGAAACTTTGATTGTATTAATCCCTAAGATTGAGAATCCGTGTGAGATGACTAACTTCCATCCTATTAGTCTTTGTAGGGTGATTTACAAGATTGTTTCAAAGACTTTGGCGAACCGACTTAAAGATGCTCTCCCCATGTGTATCAGCCAAAATCAAAGTGCTTTCATTCCAAATCGGATGATCCACGATAATGTCTTAGTGGCCCATGAGCTTATGCACTATCTCCGTAGTTCTAAAAATGGTCTGAATAAGGGTTGTGTGGTCAAGCTCGACATGAGCAAAGCCTACGACCGAGTGGAATGGAGTTTCCTTAAGAAAGTGTTGATAAAAATGGGCTTCTCTAATATTTGGATTAATAAAATCTTGGATTGTGTTTGCACTGTTCAGTATAGAGTTAAATGTAATACGAATATATTTGATATTATTATCCAGGAGAGGGGTCTCCGTCAAGGGGACCCGTTATCCCCTTATTTGTTCCTCCTCTGCATGGATGCTCTGTTCCGTATGTTGGTTTATGATCAAGATACT
The DNA here is from genome assembly GCF_025698485.1 of Gossypium arboreum. Lineage (NCBI taxonomy): Eukaryota > Viridiplantae > Streptophyta > Magnoliopsida > Malvales > Malvaceae > Gossypium > Gossypium arboreum. Next base: position 84,446,891 of record NC_069070.1, on the reverse strand, counting down.
AACATAATAAAAGGCATTCAAGCTAGTAGGGATGGCCCTAGAATTAATCACCTATTTTTTGCTGACGATGCTCTCATGTTTGTCAAGAACAAACAAAGTGAAGTTGAGGTATTCACAAGGATTTTGGAATCGTTTGAGAGGATGTTTGGCCAGAGCATCAACTTGGATAAGTCTATGGTCTATTTCAGCCCTAACAATCCCGTCTCTTAGCGTGCGACTCTTAGTAGCATGCTTAAGATGAAGGTGGTGAATAATCTAGATGGGTACCTTGGTCTGCCCATTCTGATAGGAAAAAAGAAGTCAGCAGCCTTCAAAAGCATTGTTGATTGTATTGCCAGTAGAATTAACAGCTGGTCAAAGCGGTTACTTTCCAAAGTTGGGAAGGAGATTTTCATAAAATTGATCCTTCAGGCTATCCTTACATATGCTTTTTCAATTTTCTTTGTCCCTAATGGTGTCCTTGAGGAGCTTCAATCTATGATTTTTCATGTGTGGTGGGGGGTAAAGAGATAAATAGAGGCTGGCATATGTTAGCTTAGGATCGTATGTGCTTCCCTAAAGGCATGGGGGGTCTCAGTTTCATTGAATTGAGATGGTTTAACGTGGCTCTGTTAGGTAGACAGGTGTGGAGATTGGTGAGCTGTAGAGATACATTATGCTTTAGAGTTTTGAGTGCTAAGTACTTTCCTGATGGGGACGTGTTCCACCCTAAGAAAGTTGACAAACCCTCTTTTACTTGGCAGAGTATAGCCAAAGCAGCTAGCATTTTGAATGACGGGTTCGACTGGAATGTTGGGCGGGGTAATAAAATCAACATATGGCATGATAATTGGGGTTTTGAGGGTCTCTTGGGTGCATCGATTGGTCTTAATAGAAGTGAGGTTCCTGAAAGCAAAGTGTGTGATCTGTTGACTTACGAGAAAGATGGGTGGAATGAGAGAAGGATCTTTGAGATTTACGGTGTTGACTTGGGGGAGCAAATTTGCAAAATTCCCATTCTTCATAATGGTCCAGATGACTATCGTATTTGGTTCCATAACCCTTTTGGCTCTTTCACTACTAAATCCACTTACTCCTGGCTGACTCTGAAGCATTTGGAAGTTGCAAACACTTCCAAAAATCAGGATTTTTTACCGGCGCCTGGGGCACGACATTTTGACCACGCTTGAGAAAATCTCAGGTATTCGTATAAAGGTCAACAGTACCTGTCTTAGATGTGGTGGTGATAAGGAAACTCTCCTTCACGCTATGAAAAACTATCCTAGGGCAAGGGCGGTGTTGGCTTATGGTGGATTGAAGAATACATTGATCGAGGGAAGCTATGATTGATGTGTTGATTGGCTTGAAGATATGGCTCGTTCGTTGGACAAGAAGGCATTTTCTGACTTTATCACGGTTCTTTGGAATATCTAGAATAGTAGGAATAATAGAGTCTTTAGAGAGGTGGAGGAGGAGGCCAAAGTGACTTGGGATAGAGCTGTTGCTTTAAGTCAGGACTTTCACATTTTCAATTTCTTGGAGAAGCCGATACTACCTAAGCCTGCTATAAAGAGAGTGTGAAAGGAACTTGGGTAGGGGGTGGTTAAAATTAATTTTGATGCTTCTACAAACGGTGGAAAGATGAGTTTTGGTTTTGTTGCAAGAGATCATGATGGCTTTGTTCTTGGCGGTCGGACGGAGGTTTGGGATAAAAGCGTCCAAGCTGAATGGGCTGAGTTGTATGCGCTTGAAGAGAGCATGAGATATGCTAGGGCTAAATATTGGCGGAATCTGGAATTTGAATCTGACTATGTTAGCTTGGTGAACCGGCTTAACAAGATGAAAACTGATTTGTCCACTATAGGTTTCCGCATTCGGAATAGTTTGAAATTGCTGGATCATTATCTTAATTTCAAATTTGTTTGGGCCTCGCGGTGTTGTAACAAAGCCGTTGACTTTTTGTGTAATTGGGCTACCAATAATAATTGTACTAAGGATTTTGAGATGGATTATCCTTTAGAAATCCATGATATTATTTTAAGTGATGCAATAAATTGATGTTGGCCTTCGAGTCTTTCTCAGTCAAAAAAAAAATTCATACAGTTTAATCTTTATTCCAAGCCTAGCCTAATTTTCATATAACATTTATAGCCCATGTAATTCATAAAATTTAGAAATTTTCTATGAATTTTACACCTTTACAATTTAGTCCCTAAATCATAATTTCATGAAAATTTTCTTTACAAAAGTTGTTTATTTTTCAATAATCTTTCATTTTCTACCATAAATTTCAAAATCTCAGCATACTCATCCATGGAAAGATTTTAATACTTTGATAACTTTAGAAATTAATCCCCAAAATAGGTAGATTAGGTTACTACGATCTCGAAAATATAAAAATTACAAAAAACAAGACTTGATTACTTACTCAATTAAGCTTTCTTGAATTTCTCTCTCTTAGTTAGGGTTTCCATAGATAAATTTGGGGAAGATGATATAAAATGATGATATTTTCTATTTAATTAAAATATCATCTATTATTATTATTATTTCATCTTTCCAATTTAGTCCCTTTTTTTCTAATTTTACATGGATGATTCATCATAATTATCTACTAACTTCATTTAATAGTCTAATTGCCATATAAGGACCTCAAGGTTTAAATTCCATAGCTATTTTATTCCTCTAGCTACTAGAATTCAACTTTTGCACTTTATGCAATTTGGTCATTTCCTCCTAATTAAACATGAAATCAGTAAAATTTTCTTAACAAAATTTTCATATGTTATTCCTATCATAATTCAAACCATGCAATAATATTTAAATAATTTTTTTCTAACTCGAATTTGTGGTCCCGAAACTACTATTTTGATTACACTGAAAACGGGCTGCTACAACTCTCTCCCCTTAAAGAATTTTCGTCCTCGAAAATCTTACCAGTAAAGAGGTTCGGATATTGCTTTCTCATTGTTTCTTATAGTTTCCAACTAGCTTCTTCTATTCCATGTCGTTGCCAAAGAACTTTCACTAAAGCTACCTTTTTGTTTCTTAACTCTTTCGTTTCCCGTGCAAGAATTTTGATCGGTTTTACTCTTTCATTTCCCGTGCAAGAATTTTGATCGATTTTTCACTGTAAGTCATGTCAGGCTGAATCTCAACTTCTGTCGGAGAAATAACATGTGAAGGATTTGACCGATATTGTCGCAACATAGATACGTGAAAGACATTGTGAATTCTTTCAAACTCTGGTGGTAATGCTAATCGGTACGCAACAGGTTCGATTCTTTCTATGATCTCAATGGTCCGATGAACCGTGGACTCAATTTTCCTTTATGGCCAAACTGGAGAACTTTCTTCCAAGGTGATACTTTTAAGAATACCTTATCACCAACCTAAAATTCTCTCTCTTATCGTTTAAGATTGGCATAAGACTTTTGATGATCAAAGGCTGCTTTCAAACTATCCCGAATCACCTTTACCTTTTCTTTAGTCTCACGGACTAAGTCAACTTCGTGTATCTCACTGAGCTCTATCCAATACAATGGAGTTCTACATTTATGACCATTTTAATGCTGAATTGATAACTATTATTGTATACAAATTCAACTAAAGGTAGATACTTTTCCCAGTTACCTTCAAATTCTAGTACACAGCACCGAAGCATATCTTCTAGAATCTGTATTACAAGTTGAGATTGACCATCAGTTTGAGGATGGAAGGCGGTAGTAAAATGTAATTGTGTACCCAGAGCTTTTTGCAATTTAGTTCAGAATCGAGATGTAAACCGAGGATCCCTGTCTGAAATAATGGAGACCGGCACTCCATGTAATCGGATAATCTCAGAAACATATAACTCTGCTAATCTATCCAGGGAGAAATCCATACATACTGAAATAAAGTGTGCAGACTTCGTTAAACGGCCAACTATTGCCCAGATAGCGTCTTTCATTTTTGGAGATAGGGGTAACCTTAATACAAAGCCCATGGTAGCTATTTTCCATTTCCACTTCGGTATCGTAACTGGTTGTAATAATCTCGAAGGCATCTGATGTTCAACTTTTACTTGCTGACATTTCAAACATTTAGATACAAATTTAGAAATATCACGTTTCATTCCCGGCCACCAGTACATCTTTTTCAAATCATTGTAGATTTTATTACTCCCCGGATGAACAAACATAGTACTATTATGAGCTTCGAGTAAAATATTGTGTACAAGTTCTGAATTCTTCGGTATACATATTCTACCTCTAAATAATAAAAAATTATCAGACCCAATTTGAAATTCTGAATCAGAATTTGACTCACATTGTACCCGTTTAGCTCGTAATTCATCATCATTTTTTTGAGCTTCATAAATCTGCTGTAGGAATGTTGGTTTAGGTTTTAACTCAGCTATGATTGAACCATCATAAGAGAACAAAAACCGGGTATTTATTGCTCACAAAGCAAACAAAGATTTTCTACTTAGAGCATCTGCAACCACATTGGCTCTTCCCAGATGATAATCAATAACCCGATCATAATCTTTCAATAATTCAAGCCACCTATGATGTCTCAAGTTCAAGTCTTTTCGTGACATCAGATACTTTAAACTTTTATGATCAGTGAATATATGACATTTTTCACCAAACAAATAGTGTCGCCAAATTTTTAGTGCAAAAAAAATGGCTAATAATTCTAAATCATGTATCAGGTAATTCTTTTCATGTGGTTTTAGCTGTCTAGAAGCATAGGCTATTACTTTACCTTCTTGCATCAAAACACAGCATAAACCATTCAATGATGCATCACTGTAAATTACAAATTCTTTACCTGATTCAAGCTGAACTAGTACGAGTGCTTCAGTTAACAAGGCTTTCAGTCTATCAAAACTTTGCTAGTATTTATCATTCCACTCAAAATTTACATCTTTCTGTAACAATCGTGTCATTGGAGAAGCTATCATCAAAAATCTTTTACGAATCTCCGATAGTAACCAGCTAATCCCAGAAAACTTCTAACTTCAGATACATTTTTTGGTGGTTTCCAATTAACAATTACTGAAATTTTATTCGGGTCCACTCTGATGCCTTCAGCAAATACTATAAGCCCAAGAAAACCAACTTCTCGAAGCCAAAATTCACATTTACTGAATTTGGCATACAGTTGTTTCTCACACAGAGTTTGTAGCACAATTCTTAAATTATCAACGTGTTCATTTTCATCTCGGGAATATACCAGGATATCATTAATAAATACCACCACAAATCTATCTAAATACAGTCTAAAAATTTTGGTCATCAAATCCATAAATACTACAGGTTCATTGGTCAAGCCAAACGACATCACAAGAAACTCATAGTGATCATACTTGGTTCTGAAGGCTGTCTTTGGTTTATCTGAGTCTTTCACTCATAACTAATATTAACCAAAGCAGAGATCAATCTTCGAAACACTGTAGCACCTTTCAACTGATCGAACAAATCATCAATACGAGGCAATGAATACTTATTCTTAACAGTGACTTTGTTGAGCTGTCGGTAGTCAATACACAGTCTCAACAATCCATCTTTCTTTTTAACAAACAGAACTGGTGCACCCCACGGTGAAGAAATAGGTCGAGCAAAACCTCTGTTAGTTAATTCTTCCAACTGTGCTTTTAACCCCTTTAATTTAGTAGGAGCCATTCTGTAAGGTGCTATAAATATAGATATTGTTCCAGGAACAAGATCTATGGAAAATTCTACCTCTCTGGCTAGTGGTAATCTGGGTAATTCCTCTGAAAACACATTAGGAAATTCATAAACAACCTACACAGACTTAATCTTTGAGTCGGATACTTTAGTGTCCAACACATATGTAAGATAAGCATCATACCCTTTCTTGGTATATTTTTGTGCTGACATAGCTGAGATCACATTAGACAACCCATCCAGTTTATCAGATTCAACACGGTGCAATTTACCATTTTGACATTAATACAATATATTTATGTTTACAAATTACCACTGCATCATGTTGAATTAACTAATCCATACCCAGGATTACATTGAATTCATCAAATGGTAGTAACATTAAATCAGCCAAAAAATAGAAACCCCGTATCATTAGCAGAAATTTCTAGCAAATTTTATCGACCATTACATACTGGCCTAGGGGGTTTGATACTTTGACCACGAATTCAGTAGATTCCACAGATAAATTTTTAATAAATGCTAAATTCGTGCAAATGTATGAATGTGTTGAACTAGGATCAATCAAAACAGTAATATCAGTATCAAGAGGTGAAAATGTACCAGTAATAACATCAGGTGCAGAGGTATCCTCACGTGCACGAATAGCATATGTTCTTACTGGTACTTGTGCTTCAGATTTAGCGATTGAATCTTTTGTTGTACCTCAACTACCACTGACATTCCCGGGGTTACGAGGTAGTCTACCTCTCGAGGTAGGGTTGCTCGGCTTTGAAGTCTGAAAAATATCTTTTTCAATCCTTTCTGGGCAATTTTTGAGATAGTTGTCAAGAGAACCACATCTAAAACAGGCTCCGCTTCTCATACGTCACTCACCAAAATGAAATTTATAACAATGTTTGCATTTAGGTTTGTGATTTCTGACGCTTCCAACACTTGCTACTAATGGGGTTGGAGATCTCATATTAGAGCATTGAGCACTTTGGTCTCTTCTAGGGTACCCCATAGATGTGGTAGAACGATCATGATATTTCTTTGATTTCTTTGAAGTTGATGGTTATGACTTTCCCATAAATCTTTTACTTGAAGTCCAGACTTCCATCTCTGCCTATCTCTTTTCTTTACTTAATTCTTGAGCTTTATGTGCTTGATCGACCAATACCATAAATTCTTTTAATTACAGGATCTCAACTAAGAACTTGATGTCTTCATTTAATCCCTCTTCAAAAGTTTTACAAATGGAAAATTTAGTCGGGATACACTTTTTGGCATATTTGCTCAATTTAACAAATTCTCGTTCATATTCAGATACTATCATTTTTCCTTGTTTAAGCTCTAAAAATTACTTCCTTTTCTGATCTAGAAATCTCTGACTGATATATTTCTTTTTGAATTCAGTTTGGAAAAATTCCCAAGTAACCTGTTCTTTTGGCACAACAGAAATTAAAGTATTCCGCCACTAATAACCTGAATCTTTTAACAAGGATACAACACACTTTAGACATTCAACCTATGTACATGACAATTCATCTAAAACCCTGATAGTGTTTTCGAGTCAGAATTCAGCCCTTTCCAAATAATCTTCAGTAGTGGCCCTAAATTCTTTGGCCCTATATTTCTGAATTTTATCTACAGGAGGCTTACCAGTTCTAACAAGTTCAGTACCTTATGGTATATTAGGAACCGATTGAGAAACAGGATGGGGAGGTTGTTGTACAGGAGGATTTGTTCTCAAATATTCAATGGACCATTCATTCATCATTTGAAAGAACGCTTCTTTAACCTCTTCACATTGGCCCTCAGATACGATCCTTCTACTACTGGAAGTAACTTTTTGAATTGAAGCTTGAGCATTGCTCTTAGCTTCCTCAGAATCAGCTTGGTTGGATGACATTACTATCTAAAAACATGTTTAAAATGGTCAAGAGACATCACACTATCACAGATTATATAATGGTATGTATAGCCAAACTCGTACTTGCTACGTTAGTCTGAGAATCTGCTAAACTGTAGCTTTGATGCCAATAAATGTAACACCCCTAACCCATGTTCGTCACCGAAATAGGGTTATGGAGTATTACCAAAATTTACAGATCACTTATAATTATTTCATATCATTTTCTATTGATAACCAAAATCAAACATATTCAATCATAATGTTCCTTATATAGGCTTTTGAGACCTAATTTATGCATTATAAACAAGTCGAGTCTAAATCGAGAACTCAGAGAATTTTTTCTCAAATCTCAAAATTTTTCTTAAGTGCAAGGGACACATGCCCGTGTGGTCAGACTGTGTGGCTCACACGGCCAAGTGACACGCCCATGTCCCAGGACGTGTGGGCATTCGATGTGAAGCACACGGTGGTGTCCTAGCCTGTGTTCAACTTGTGTAACTCTCTGACTTAGGTCACACGCCCAGCCACAGCCCCGTGTGCTAGGCCGTGTGGAAAATTTAATTTTTCAAATTTAGATGCAGGGGTCACACGACCAATTTACACACCCATGTGCTAGGCTATGTGACACACACGGCTAAAACACAGGCTCGTGTCTTTGCTCGTGTAAGCAATTCAAAGCATTCTGTTTCTCAAATTTTAAAATGCAGGGGACACATGGCCAAAGCACAAGCCCGTGCGCATAGCCATGTGTCATTCACGACTGAGACACACGCCCGTGCACTACATGAAAACAGACTTTTAGCGGCGCTTTTAGGCGCTACTAAAACTTTTAGCGGCGCTTTCTAAAACGCTGCAAAAAAACGCTGCTATATGTAACGACACAAAAGTTTGTGGCGTTTATTGAAAAAAAAACGCTAAAGGTCAAGGCTTTTAACGGCGTTTGTGGGAAAAAGCTAAAGGTCAAGGCTTTTAGCGGCGTTTGTGAAAAGCCGCTAAAGGTCAAGGCTTTTAGCGGCGTTTGAGAAAAGCGCCGCTAAAGGTCAAGGCTTTTTAGCGGCGTTTGTAGGAAAAAGCCGCTAAATGTCAAGGCTTTTAGTGCTTTTTTTACAAACGCCGCTAAATTTGGCGAGATTGTAGTATTTTTTCACCAATATCCATTCTTCCCGCATTAAAATCCAACCAAATACAACAAATATAATATAAAATGCACCAAAAACAATAATTTTAACATAAAAAATACAATAAAAATATTAATTCTAAATGATACTTCAAATTTAACTAAAGATATATGATATAATTAATAATAAAGTATAATTTAAAATATTTTTACAATAATGTTAAACGTGGCAAAACTTAAAACATTCTTACAATAAGAAAACTAATGTCTAAGACGGCTGGCTTTTGCGATTGTTGAAACATATGCATCATCTGCTTTGAAAGTCAGAATGGAGGTCATCGTACTTTTTGCTCGTTACGCTACCATCGCTCGTGCCTCTGCCTCTCTCGGCTGCGCCATTGCCTCCCCCTCTCTTGCCTCTGCTCTAAGTTGTTCTTTGGAGTTCTTCATATTTTCGTTGAACCTTGACAATTTGCTCAACCGTGTTCGCTTGCATCCGAGCTATCTGGTCTCTTAACCTCGAACTTGACTTGAGCTTGACTTTCGGAAGGCATGTATTCTTTGGAGCCGGATCCAAAATATTGGGTCGGGTAACACGGATCCTTGAAATCGAACCCGACCGTACCTTTCGGGACCCAAAACTTCAAGTGATAATTTCATTATCAATGTTCTCAAGATTAACAGAACTATCACTCAAGCAATCGCTTCATATTCGCCTTCTTCTCCTTTAGTTTCTCCTAAAAATCAATTAAAGAGTTAGAAACGAAATATATAATAAAAAGAAATGCAACATAACTTAACATTTTTAAAACTACTAATGATGAATTGAATTAAACAATTATAATTAAAGATTATAAATATTTAGAATAAATCAAATATTATTAAGTGAATATACCATAATTTCTCCACTTGGATGTCATAGGAGATCCATCTTTCTTCCTATCGTAATCTCAAAAAGTCAAGGTGTCTAACTTTTGTCCGGATTTGACTTCCTACAATATAGTAGTAAGAATATTATTTAATAATAGAAAGTTATTAATATTTAAAAGAATTAATAAATTCATAATACCTCGGCCTCATTCTGAAGCAAAACTTCTCGACCTGCTGGTAATGCGTGAATTTATTTTTTGCTGCTTGCTTGTTCCAACTCGCTCACAATCCTACATAATAAAATTATTATTACGTATATAGTAAACACTATATATAAGAGTTTGGAAATATGCAATACCTCTCCTTTCTTTAAATTCCAAAATCTAACCGCATCTTCCCATTGATACCTCAGCATTCCTGGCGGAACATTTCTCAGTTTTTCCTCGAGGCTTATGTCTTTCTTAAAATATTGTTTCTTTAAAGTGCTTTTATTGTCTCTCCATCTTTTACCTAATGCCTTCTTGATATAATCATCGGAGACTTCTAAAGCAAATCTCTCCTAAAAAACATAAGTTTAGAATGTAAATATAAATGAAACTTAAACCAAAGTATTATAAATTGCATTCACATTTTGTTACCTTAATATTAGCGAGAGCACTGGTTTTTGTTGCTATCGGGCATGTGATGCCATGATTCAGTAGTTGATGGGCAACATATTTGCATTTCGTGCTAAAATGCCCAAATAGCCTGCTAAAAGTCGAGCTTCAGATCCAACAGTCGACCATGAGTATTTCTACTTACTTTAACACGCCGACAGGATCTAAGTCGTATAAATCTCTAAGTAGCGTCGTCCTCGAACTTTATGCGTCCCACCACTTTCAAATTGAAAAATGATATACTATTATTATAGTAAAATTGACAAATAATTCAATAATAAAAGTCAACACATGTAAAATGAACATAATATTACTTTGAAATTCTTCAGCTCATCAAGTGTCTCGGCACATTCAAGATCCAACAAGCGTCTGCTGTTCACTATTTCTTTCTTCCGAATTTGGAGTATACGGACAATACTTAAATCTCGTACTCTTCTTCTACGCATTTTTCCGCAATACACATAAAATAATTAAAGTTTTAGTAACAAATTACAACAATAGTAGTACATATAAAATAGTTAAATTATATAACATGACAAAGATTAAAATTATAATATTACATATAATTAAAAATTTTAAAATCTTACTACATCATTATTCAGTAAATATCTTTATCCACATCATGTCGAACCCATTGATGTTGTGTATTAGTACTAGGATATTTTCATCTAAGTTTTGTTCGGAAAAGGTAATGTTTCGATCTTTCGACGATGTCATCTCTACTTCCGTTACCCATGTCAAACAAGTCTCTAGGGTGTTCCGAGTACAACATACCAACCCTCATCGTTGGATCTTTCGAATAAAAACTTGTTTCACTTGAGAGGAAAATACATATGGCTCGTCCATCAATTGTTGTCCAGTGTGAATCAAGCGAGAGAAATTCACCATTGTAAAACCAAATTGATCTTTTTTTAATTCCTCGAGCAGTATTAACATCTACCCAATACACCGAAATAAGATAACTTTCCATCTGCCATAGTAATCCAACTCAATAATGTCGGTAAGAAGTCCGTATTACTCCACATTACCCTCAACCGGATTACTATCCCTAGTACTAGCATAACTTGTAATTTAAGAATTAACAACAACTCCACAATTTTTGAGTTCTCATCATTCTCTCGCGATACTTTGTATGAAATCTGTATCCATTGATGAGGAAGGCACGATATCTTTTTATTACTCTGTTCGGACCTTGGGAAAGCCATTTAACTTCGTCATTGACGTCCTTCCCACTCCAAACCTATTGAATCGAAAGTAAATTAAATAATTAAAAATGTATTATGTAAAAACATTCTTATTTGATTAACTAAATTTCGTGATTATAAGTAACTTATTAACTTTAGTTACATACCATTTGACTTAACCATTCATGAAAAGATTCTGTGAATAACTTATTAATCTCTCGATGTTGTAATCTTGAGGCGTGCACGAGATCTCAAAATTTGTTTGTACTCACTATATTAAAAACAAGTTTAATTGGTTAGAAGATAAACAAATCAAAAGCAGCGAATATGTAAGACAATTTTATAACTTACTTGCATACTGTTCAATTGAATCGTGGTTAAAAAGTACATATCGATGTGCTGTATCCACGATATATCATCTAATTCTACAATTTCAACTTTGCCGATTGGTTCTCCATAACTTTGAAATAAATAAGTTTCGCCAAGTCATTATCATTGAGCCCAAAGATTTCTACTTGGTCTATTCAATCGTGTTTCAGCATCTTCTAAATATCTAGAACAGAAGGTCATGCACTCTTCTGCCAAGTAGCCTTCAGCAATTGATCCTTCTGGATAACGCTTATTGCGACAATATGACTTCAATTTGCTTAGGAACCTAAACACGATATACAATATTTATCAAAAGTCGTAACTAAATGTATAGAGGTGAATGAATGAATACTTGAGAAATAAATTAGCACCTTTCTATAGGATACATCCATCGATAAAAAACCGGTCCACCAAGGATTGCTTCGTGAGGGAGATGGATTACCAAGTGCACCATAATAGTGAAGAAGGAAGGTGGAAAGATCTTCTAAATTACATAAAGTCAAAGCCGCCGATCCTGTACTTTCTCAAGTTCTTCGACATTCAAAACTTTGCCACAGATAGCTTTCATTATATTGGATAGTTCAATTATACAGACGTTACATTTTTGACATACAAAGATTGTAAAACAATTGGGAGTAAATCTTGCATCAAGATGTGGTAATCATGTGATTTTAATGAATATAATCTTCTATCTTTGAAACTCACACATCGAGATATATTTGATTGAATACGATCTGCGACCTTTATATCCTTCAACACCATGCGAAAACTTCTCTTTCTTTGACATTGAAAAAATAGAAGCGGCAACCGATATTTCCCATTCTAAGTACTTGAGGATGAAGATCACGCCGGATTCTCATGTCAACTAAATCAAGTCGACTCTGAAGATTGTCTTTTGATTTTCCATCGACATTTAAAATTGTCCCAATTATGTTCTCGCAGACATTCTTCTCAATATACATGACATCAAGATTGTGGCGTAAAATGTTGTGCTCCCAATAAGGCAACTCAAAAAAAATACTCATTTTCTTCCACAACTCCTCCTCATTAGGATCATCCTCTTCGTCAGATTCATCATTAGATTCATCCCTCGATCTTCTCCTTGTTTGCGTGATAGGTGGTTGATTCATCTTCTCGTAACTAAAGTTGATATCTTTTAACATAAACAAGATTTCAGATCCAACGGTCTGCTCAGGAGCTCCTCTGTACTCTTCAGTACCGTCAAATAGAGTCCTCTAAAATCTAAATTTATGATTTTCATCTAACCACCGACGATGGCCCATGTAAGAGAACTTCTTCCCATTATACAACCACTTGAACAAGTTTACGCAGACAACAAGGACAGCATAACGTCCTTTAGTACTCCAACCCGATAAATTAGCATAAGCGGAAATCATTAATTGTCCACAATAAAGCGCACGTAAATTAAAGTTCTCCTTTCTCAATACATCATATGTCTCAACACCGACCATAATTGTTTTAACTCTTCAATAAGTGGCTGCAAATAGATGTCAATATCATTTCCGGGACCTTTCTCTCAGGATAATCATTGATAAAATAAATGAAGATTGCTTCATGCAAATCCATGGAGGCAAATTGTAAGGAACAAGCACTACTGAGGCCAAAATCGCATTGAAGTACTCATGATTTTAAATGGATTAAAGCCATCACCGCTAGCCCAAGCCTCACATTCCGAGGATCGCTTGCAAAGCTTGGAAATTCTTGTCAAATGATTTCCAAGCTAAAGAATCGCAGGATGTCTTAATAATCCATCATCGGTTCGTTGATCATTATGCCACGTCATAGATTCGGTGTCTTTGAGGACATGAAAAGCCTTTGAAGTCTTGGTATCGGGGAAAATATCGCAAGACCTTGATCGGCTTCTTTCTTAATCGTGCCCCACCTTCATCCGTATTCACATCTTCTATTACTATTCATCCAACAAGACTTACCGCAAACATGACAAGATTGTTTGTTTTTTTTATCACCCCGGTACAACATGCAGTCATTTGGGCAACTATGAATTTTATCGCACCCAAGGCCCAAATCTTTTATTAGTCTCTTCATGTCTTGACAAGATCGGGAATTTTGCAAACGAAACATCTCTCTTAGAAACTCTAGCAGAGATTGTAAAAGAGTTTCCGGTCCACCCTCCCAAACATTTTAAATGAAATAGACGAATGCGAAGGACAATTTCAAATATTTTGATCCTCGTAAAGTTCTTCATTCATTTCATTAAGTAAATTGTAGAACTTAGCCGCTTCTTCATTTGGCTCCTCATTAGGTGCACTTGTTCCGTTTCAAAAAACATTTCCACCAATATTACAATCCTCGATATAATAAAGTCGTGGAAACGATTGCTCACCATGACTACGCATATTAAATGCATCCCGCAACATATCTTCCATGTCATCTTGTCTAACATACCGATGGTAATCGATGATCGAGGATAAGTCGGATTAATCGTTGAAGAAGTTCCACTAGATGTACACTCTCCATGGAAAATCCATTTTTATACCCCGAATAAAGCCATCAACAATTAAATGTTCAGAGACAACTTCACGAAAATGCCAGAGATGTTGCCACACTTCTTACACAGCAAAGAATCATATTCTCTTGGCTTGCATTTTGAAATGCAAAATTTAGAAAAGTTTGTACTCCATTTTGATAGGCATTGCTTACCCTTGACAATTTCATCCAACTCCTATCCATTTTGTAGTTCTTGAAATCTAAAGTTGACAACATATTACGCTTACTTAAATGTTCTCAATTGATTTAAATCATATCATTATACTAAATATCAAGTCTCTAATGGGTATAAACTAATTTAGGCAAGTTGCGAGGATTTTCGACTATAGATTTATGTATTATGTAAGTTAAGTAAATTTCAGTAAACTAGTTATGTATGATATGATATATATTTAAGTATTATGTAAGTTATGTAATTTATGATATGATATATATTTATGTAAATTATATATTTATCTAAGTTATATAAGTTATATAAGTTATGTAAATTATGATATAAAATATATTTAAGTATTATGTAAGTTATGTAAGTTATATATTTATCTAAGTTATATAAGTTATGTATGTTATATAAGTTATGTAAGTTATATATGTTATATAAGTTATGTAAATTATGATATCAAATATATTTATGTATTATGTAAGTTTTTATTTCACGATGTGGAAAATCACATGGATAATACATATCAAATATCAAGTATCTACAGGTAAGAAGCGGGATTAAATAATATTTAATTAAATAATATTTATAAAAATTATTTTAATTAAATAATATACATGTCGTTCATTTTATTTGACAAATCACATTTGCGTTAAAATAGTCCACACTTAATTTAATTTATGTTTTACAAGTCATCTTTTCTTAAGTACATATTAAAGCAATTGTGTGGACATCCGTATTTAGCTTAAAAGCTATGATTTAGTTTGAATAAAAAGTTTAACTTAAATGGTAAAACGGACGATAATATTTGTAATAAAACGGAGAATAATATTTGTGATAAAACAGACGAGAATATTTCAATAATAATTTAAATTTAAGTTAAAACTATATAAAATATTTTATTAAATATTTGTATATTAGATGGGACATATTAAATTGAAACATTTGAATTTTTAAGATTCATCATACGTGGCGTTGTTACACCTAGGAGGATCCATTATATCTTGCGACTCTATATAAGGCAACCCGTCAAGTTTCAAAACCTATATACTTTGAATCTTTAAAATATTTAAAATAAGGTTGAGAGAAGGTCACTATTGTTGTAATTTTGATAAAAATAGTTATAACTTTTAAAGAAATTTAAAAATATTAAATATTAAAATAAAAATTATTAATATAAAAAATAGAAATTTGAATATAATAATATCAAAAAGAATCGTAGTTTAATTTTTATAAGTAAATTGGAAATAAATTAAAATTGGAAATAAATTAAGGTTATATAAATATTCAATAGTAAATGAGCTCGATAGAACTGTTTTCAAGTCTTTTGAATTTTTAAAATTCATCATACGTGGCGTTATTACGCCTAGGAGGATCCATTATATCTTGCACTCGATATAAGGCAACCCGTCGAGTTTCAAATTTATATACTTTGAATCTTTAAAATATTTAAAATAAGGTTGGAGAGAAGGTCACTATTGTTGTAATTTTGATAAAAAGTAGTTATAACTTTTAAAGAAATTTAAAAATATTAAATATTAAAATAAAACATTATTAATATAAAAAAAGTAATTTGAATATAATAATATCAAAAAGAATCGTAGTTTAATTTTTATAAGTAAATTGGAAATAAATTAAGGTTATATAAATATTCAATAGTAAATGAGCTCGATAGAACTGTTTTCAAGTCTTTTGAATTTTTAAGATTCATCATACGTGGCGTTGTTATACCTAGGAGGATCCATTATATCTTGCACTTCGATATAAGGCAACCCGTCAAGTTTCAAACCTATATACTTTGGATCTTTAAAATATTTAAATTAAGGTTGGAGAAAAGGTCACTATTGTTGTAATTTTGATAAAAAGTAGTTATAACTTTTAAAGAAATTTAAAAATATTAAATATTAAAATAAAACATTATTAATATAAAAAAAGTAATTTGAATATAATAATATCAAAAAAGAATCGTAGTTTAATTTTTATAAGTAAATTGGAAATAAATTAAGGTTATATAAATATTCAATAGTAAATGAGCTCGATAGAACTGTTTTCAAGTCTTTTTGAATATTTTAAGATTCATCATACGTGGCGTTATTACGCCTAGGGAGGATCCATTATATCTTGCACTCGATATAAGGCAACCCGTCGAGTTTCAAACCTATATACTTTGAATCTTTAAAATATTTAAAATAAGGTTGAGAGAAAGTCACTATTGTTGTAATTTTAATGGACAAGCAAGCTACACGGTAATAAAATTAATTCATACCTATTCATACTTAAGTTGAATCAAATAATAATTAAGTTGAACCAAATATTTAAAATTAATTTGGAAACAAAATAGTTCTACTCCAAACAGAACTAGCAATTAAATCTTTACAAAATCGCAACCCCAAAATATTAATTTTTCCAAAATCATCATGATAAAACTATTATTGATTAGAATTTTGAAATAAAGCCTACCTTAATAAAACGTACCTGGTCTACTCCACTCTCACCAAAGAAATGAGGTGGAGTCAAAAAGTAATATTTGTTAAGTAATTTAAAGTGAAAATGCATAGAAATATGGAAAAATTTTAGCAACGAAACTTGTATGCATTACCTAGAACAAATGCCAATGGCTGTGGTGTATTTAGTTGCACCAAATATTAATTCAGGTGCTCGATAGTACCTAGAACAGATGTAAGATTATAAGAGTAGCACCAAATATATTTCAGTTTAAGCAAATATAGAAACTTTACCTATATCAGTTTTGCAAGTGCCCACTTGTACCAGGATCAAAGACACTGCAAATGAAGCTATACACCTTAGCAAAATATGGCAAAACTGCACAGTAAACACAGAAGTTGGATAGAAACATGAAAACAGACCAAAAGAGTATCTAAAAAACAAAAATGGAATCACCATTAGTATGTAAACATGAAAATGCACAGCTTTAAACAAACCAACTTTGCATGTGCAGAATCATACTCCACAAAACTCATAAACATTAACTTCTCCTAACCAGAATACCAACTTTATGTTTACAGAGGCCTTGATCAAAACTAACATAACTGTTGATTTATAACTTATCTAATAAGAATCATAGAATATGCAGAAAGTACCTGAGCATTTAATTTCAAGAGAACCATGTATTCGAAGGAAAAGAGCCAGAAAATGATCAATGTATGCAAAACCTGGTCTATATTTCAAAACTGGAGTAAAGCTTTCATCTAGTACCAAATACATACATATATAGAGACACAAACACACAGGCATACATCTTCCATTACCTAAATCTATTTCTTGCAAATAAAATATAAGTACCTAGAACAGATGTAAGATTATAAGAGTAGCACCAAATATATTTCAGTTTAAGCAAATATAGAAACTTTACCTATATCAGTTTTGCAAGTGCCCACTTGTACCAGGATCAAAGACACTGCCAATGAAGCTATACACCTTAGCAAAATATGGCAAAACTGCACAGTAAACACATAAGTTGGATAGAAACATGAAAACAGACCAAAAGAACATCTAAAAAACAAAAATGGAATCACCATTAGTATGTAAACATGAAAATGCACAGCTTTAAACAAACCAACTTTGCATGTGCAGAATCATACTCCACAAAACTCATAAACATTAACTTCTCCTAACCAGAATACCAACTTTATGTTTACAGAGGCCTTGATCAAAACTAACATAACTGTTGATTTATAACTTATCTAATAAGAATCACAGAATATGCAGAAAGTACCTGAGCATTTAATTTCAAGAGAACCATGTATTCGAAGGAAAAGAGCCAGAAAATGATCAATGTATGCAAAACCTGGTCTATATTTCAAAATTGGAGTAAAGCTTTCATCTAGTACCAAATACATACATATATAGAGACACAAACACACAGGCATACATCTTCCATTACCTAAATCTATTTCTTGCAAATAAAAGATAAGTAAGCTTCTACATGATTCATACTAGATTGCTAATCCTAGCAGAAAAAATGTATGATTCAGTTTCTAGAGATGTTGAATCTTTCATCATAAACATAAAAAACATATTGTTGCTCCAGTAAAATTTAAAAGCTGTCCATATATTTGGGATCATAGTAGATCAAATAAGCTTAATCAGGGAACGTAAAATCTGGGCTCATCCTTGGAGCCTCTATCTTCCCCTCAATAAGCTTAATGAATGCAACAGCAAAGCAAACTACAACGAAAACAACAGCGAGAGCTACCAAGTACCAAGTCATGCTCAATGAATCAATCCTATCTAACACGCAAAGTGGAGCAAGAAAAACAACCATAACAACCAAAACCAATAACTTCCTATGATCCCAAAAAACATGTCCTAACCACTTATCGAAAACCCCAATATGACGAACTGAACCAGACATAACATCACCCATAATAATCAAATAAACTATCAGGACACTTGCATTGTTGACAATTATGCAAATCTCAGACAAAACCCTAGCAGTTCTCCCCATTACAATTTGCACAACTTCCCCATAAGATCTAGCTTTACAAGAAACTGCAAACCTAATCAACATCTCGACACTAATTTCAGACAAAATCCCAACCAGGTTTATCCAAAAAATTCCCTAAAACAAGCCCCAGAACCTTCATAGTAGTAGCTAAAGCCATGATTCCAGCACCAATAATTGTGGTGGTTAAGTTAAAAATAGCACTAGAAACACCAGACCCGGTATTGGGTTTACATAAAACAAGGTTATAACCATCCAGATCAAACCCATTTCAAACCATTTCAAACCAAAAAAAAAGGCAAGTAATACATGAAAAAACAAACAAACAAATAAAGTGAAAGAAAAGAAATACTGTTGAAGCTTCAAGGACCCAACGAATAAAGTGAAAGAAAAAAGCGATATGGCTTAGCAGTTACCAGAAAGTTTGGGATCGATCGGTGAATAGTTGATGTATGAAGAGTTGGCTCTTCTGGTTCTGGTTCAGATGAAATCGAGTGAGAGAGAAGTGCTTTGCTACTTTTTCATAACATTCAGAAATTGAACTTTGTACGAATCAACTAACCTTGATTTGTCGATAAAATGAATCGATAGGGCTTTCTTCTTGTATGTTTTTTAGTTGATGATCATTGGGCTAAAACCCTAAATATGAAGCATATCACTGTCGACGAGAGGAAAGGGAAAATAATTAGGGATTTCGGGATGGGGAAAAGATTAAGGGAAAAAAGGGACTTGGGAAAAATGTTAGGGATTTGAGTTTGGGGAATTAGGGATGATTTGGGGAAAAGAAAGAGGATTTTCTGCTTTTAGGATTTAGGGAAGGAAGAGACGAAATGGGTAGCAAAATCAAACCGATTTGGTAAAGGGCTTAAACCACGGAGAGAAAAAAACGCCGTTTCAAATAAGGAAATTTTGTATGCGTTTAAACGCACCGCTAATGAGCCCTTTTGCGGCGTTTTCAAGAAAGCGCCACTAACGCCCTTTTATCTACACTACAAAACGCAGCAGCGTTGTAATACGAGTTGTGGTGTTTATATTAGAAACGCCGCTAAAGCCGCTACTATTCATAGGAAACGATGCCGTTTTACTCTAATGTATATTGAAGTTTTATGGCGTTTTCTATAAAAACGCCGCTATTTCTTATCTTTTGCGACGTTTTATGTATAAACGCCGCTAATACGTGAATATTTTATAAAAATTGATCAAAATTTAAAACTATATATATTTAGAATTTCTTTTAAATTATATCTAAATAATGTTCTTGTGATGTACAAAATATATATTTCAATCTTCAATATATTAGGTTTAGTACAAATTGCAAGAATATCATAAAATTCTAAATATTGGTTCAGTCTTCAATAATAATATACCTTAAACTTTAAACCTCAAACTATAAACTTACACTCTAATTAAACCCTAACTATAGTTAAAATTTTATTTTGATTTAATACACATTTTAAAATACATATTATGTATGCATATAAATTAATTAAATAAAAACATGATGCTATTTATTATATCAAAATTAATTAAATATTTTACAAGATCTAGATCAAATTACGTTCATGTACACAATTGCACACTAAACCACTTTTCATATATATATTTATATATTTTTAAAATAATAATTTATATATATTTATCTTATATACATTTATCTTATACATTAAAATCCAAAATTATACTCGAATTTAAAACCCTAAAATTCAGACTCTAAACCCTAAACCTTGGACCACAAACACAAAACCCCTAACCCCAAACGTTAATCCCCAAAACCATTCGGTAACCCCTAAACCAACCATAACTCCTAGACCATAAAGCCCAAACTATAAAGTGTACTTTAAAAGCTGTTAACCCTAAACCATAATATTCAGAGACATATTTTTTGGAATTGTGTGGCCAATGTTAGTGTAGTACAAATTAAAACACACATGTATATATGTTTATATTCTTATATTAAATAATATGAGTATATACAAAATAGCTTGAATCTTAGTAAAATCCAAATGTTCTTCGATTAATTTCTAGCTAGCTAACAAGATCATTTCCTTAAACCCTTAACCTAAACTTACACCCTAAATATATATTATAATCTTAATATATATTAGAAGTTTAATATATATATATATATAACAAGGACAAAAGTAATTCAAATAGAATCTTAATGCTTACCAAAACTCTAAAATAAATTAATTTTTTATCATTAATCATAACCTTTAATCCCTAATAGCATAACCCTAAAACATATATACGTACCTATTATTTAAAATAATAATTTATATTTATCTTATTTAGATTTATATTATAAAAAAAATTCAAGATACACAAGTTAAGTAGTTTACCATATTTACCTCTAAATTCCAAACCCCAAATCCAAACCCTAAACAGTAAACCATAACCCATAAACTAAATTACATTTTTGCGGCGTTTTTGGAAAAACGCCGCTAAAACATTGGCCTATAGCGGCATTTTTCCAAAAGCGCCGCTAAAACATCGGCCTATAGCGGCGTTTTTACAAAAGCGCCGCTAAAACCTCTACCTATAGCGGCGTTTTTACAGAAGCGCCTCTAAAACCTCTACCTATACCGGCGTTTTTACAAAAGCGCCGCTAAAACCTCTACCTATAGCAGCGTTTTTCAAGAAGCGCCGCTAAAACCTCTACCTATAGCGGCGTTTTTCCAAAAGCGCCGCTATTGTTCTGTTTTTAGCGGCGTTTTGATCAAAAACGTTGCTATTGCTCTGTTTTTTGCGGCATTTTATTGAAAACGCCGCGAATGTAAAATATTTGTGGCGTTTTTTGTTCAAACGCCACTAAAAACGCCGTTAAAGCCCTATTTTCCTGTAGTGGTGTCTCTACCCGTGTAGACAAAATAAAGCCATTTTTGGGCCTTATTTCTCACCCAAATTTGCCTTGCACCTATATTAACATTTTAACACATCCCCAAACCAATTCAAGACATTTAAATAAAGCCAAAACCAATTCTTATGCATGACATATCATCACATATTTTCAAGTGACCAACTTATCAAATTGGTCAAATATTCATTTAAGCATATTTATACATAATATGTATATCAATTCAAGCACACAACACATTTCAACATAATATGGTCTCATACATATATACATCAAAACATACCATCACTAACCATTCCAATGGCTCATTACAACCAAATATTAACATGCCATCATTTGGTCAATTTAACCTATACATGCCATTATACCAAGGAAAATTTTACTAATTATACTAAAATGAGCTGTGATCTTGCTCTAACCCGCTTCCAACCTTTACTAGCTTTTGAGTACTATGAAATAGAGTAAGCATATTATGCTTATTAAGTTTGTTTAACAAAAAATTAATTTACCACTCATTTACATTTAAGGTAAGCATACAAAATTCATCTAAATAAATTTGGCAAAATTGCATTAACACATATAATCTCAAGAAACTTATTAGCCATGTATTACATATAAACATCAAGAATCAAGGATGAGCTCATCCTATAATAACTTTTATATACATGTGCTTTTCATATCATATTTCCATTTAACATGAACATTTCTATAACAAATCATCTTAAGTTCGGTTTAACCATGTTAGGACTTTACCTGTTGAATTTATTTGAAATATCGATGGATACACATGTAGTACACCTAAAGTATACAAAATTGTAGTCCATCAACTCATATTCAAGGGTACTCATTAGGGCACATAATCAGGAAGCACTCTCTCAAGCCATATAATAGGATGCACATGTGAGCTATGTAACGGGAAGCTTATCTGGGCTATAACAGGAAACTCATAAGAGTTTAAAATAGGAAGCTCACTGAGCTTAACAGGTAACTCCGAAGAGTTATTATTAGGGAGCTTTAGATAGTCATATAACAAGAAGTTCAAGTGAGCCATATCAGGAAGCTCACAAGAGCCTATAGCAGGACGCTTATAAAGAGCTACGTTTGTGTTCGTAATATATATAGGATCACAATTGATCATATAACCTGATGCTCACAAAGAGCTGCGGTAGTCCGCAACATATGCAGGATCACTACCGATCAGGATGCTCGCAGGAACCATATAACAGGAAGCTCGAGAGAGCTTGTAACAGGATGCTCATAAAAGCTATGGTGTGTCCACAACATATGCAGGACCACAACCTATAAGGGAAATCTTGTATCCATCGAATTTCCTTTATTCAAACGAGACTTAATACTTGTCAAACATTATTATATATGTGATTTATGTTTATACATGACAATCATACATTTCAAAATCATAACATTCAATTTAAACATATAAATATACATTTTAGTTACACAAACTTACCTCGACACTTGTTCATATTCGAGAATCTACTAATCCGATACTTTTTCTTTTCCTGATACTTTTTCTTTTCCTCGATCTAACTCCTTATTTGATCTTTTCGGATCTATATAAATGAATTTAACATCAATTTAACACATTTCATATCCAATTCAATCCAATTTACATCTTAGGCAAAAGTACCATTTTGCCCTTATCTTTTAATTTATTCCAATTTCGTTCTTAGGCTCGGAAAATGAAATTAATACAATTGAATTTTTATTACAAGCCTAACCGAATTTTCATATAACATTTATAGCCCATGTAATTCATAAAATTTAGAAATTTTAATTAATTTTACACCTTTATAATTTAGTCCCTAAATCATAATTTCATGAAAATTTCCTTTACAAAAGTTGTTTATTTATAAAAATATTTCATTTTGTATCATAAATTTCAAAATTTTAGCATACTCATCCATGGAAAACTTTTATTACTTTGATAACATTACTAATTAATCCCAAAATAGGTAGATTAGGTTACTACGATCTTGAAAATATAAAAAATACTAAAAAAGGGACATGATTACTTACACAATTAAGCTTGCTTTAATTTCTCTCTCTTAGCTAGGGTTTCCATAGAAAAATTTGGGGAGGATAATATAAAATGATGATATTTTCTATTTAATTAAAATATCACCTTTTATTATTTCATCTTTCCAAATTTGTCCTTTTCTTTTTCTAATTTTCCATGGATGATTTATCATAAATATCTACTAACTTCATTTAATGGTCTAATTCCATATAAGGACCTCAAGTTTTAAATTCCATAACTATTTTATCCCTCTAGCTACTAGAATTCAACTTTTGCACTTTATGCAATTTGGTCATTTCCTCCTAATTAAACATAAAATTGGTAAAATTTTCTTAACGCAATTTTCATACGTTATTCCTATCATAATGCAGACCATGAAATAATATTAAAAGAATTCTTTTTACTCGAATTTGTGGTCCCGAAACCACTATTTTGATTTCACTGAAAACAGGCTGTTACAACAGTAATTCAATTCAATTAAGCAATTCCAATCATTTTATAACATCTTATTATAAGCATGAATCAGTTCAACTTTATTTTCTGAATGTCCCTAGAGTTTTGCATTTTATTCAAATTCAGTCCCTAAAACTGAAATTGCTATAACTTTCAATTTTGAGCTTCAGTTTCAAAATCGATCTCAATTATATCATTTTAGGACCCTCTATTATAAATAATTAAAGAAATTTCACATCAAATATTTAATTTTTACACTTTGATCCTTTTGGACAAAACTAAGAATTTACACTTTACCATCTTGTCATTTTTCATATCTAAGCTTAAAATCTATTAATATAACACCAATTTCTTTAAAAACTTATCAATGAAAACTTTTAGAAACTTTAATAGTTTTAAAAATTGGTACATGGGTTAGCTAAATCAATCTCTTATGACCTTAAAAACATAAAAATTACAAGAAAATGACTTAAAATTACCTATTAATTTTTAGCCGAAAGCTTGAAGGGTTTCAAAGCTTTTTCCTTCTGTTTTTGTTCTAAATGGGACAGTGGAAAGACGAAGATGACAATGGTTGTTATTTTCCTCCACCAATTTGCTTATATACCATAATTAAGAATTAGTGTAAATAATTAATCATAAAATTAATTAATATTAAACATGCTTAAAGGAATCTTAGCATTTTTCATCCACTATAGCTTATTCATGATGGTTTATTTTCCATTTTAGACCTTGGGTTAATCGCAATTTAAATCCCTAAACCTTTGGCCAATTAAAAACCTATAATGACATGCTTTTACAATTTAATCATTGTACCTCAATTAACTAGCAATTCGACAAAATTAATGGACCAAACTTTAATATATTTCTATGCTAGCCTCATAAATATTAAATATTAAAATTTACATTATGAAAATAGGGTTTTGAAACTGTCGTTTTTACACTACTGAAAATAAAGCTACTACACCTATAAGTGTTGATCCAGCTTGGAGATGTGGCTTGCAAGGTGACGTCATGCCATGTATGTGAAATGTGAAGTAAACAACCAAAAAGTCTTCAATAAACTTAAGGATCAAGAAGCAATTCACAATCATATGCCTGTAACGCATGGCAACGACTACTTTCACTCCAAAAAAAAACCAAAACTTGTGGAATATTAAAGCCTTTGTAAACCTGAGATCCCTGTTGAATTGTGGGCAATTCAAAACCCAAAAAGTATCGTAATGGCCCAAGTCCTTTTGTTTGTAAATTTAGGGGGCCTAATTAAAATTCTTTTAAAATTTCAAGGGAAAATGATATTTTCCAAAAAATATTGAGGGGGCATTTAGCTTTACCTTTGGTAATTCCATAAATTCATCACCACTTTGGTAAACAAGGTGATGCGGAACCCAATGGCTAAAAATAAAAAATTTTGAAATCAATGTTTGGATTTTTTTTAACGTAAACTACACTCATAATCACTCTAAAATAGGGTTTTTCCTATTTTGGTCACTCTAATTTTTTTCTTAATTTAGTCACTTTAAGTAAGATAATTGTTCAAATTAGTCACTACTAACGAATTGTTGACGTGGTACATTAGCTCACTGAGTGATTGAAACATGAATTTTTTTACTAAAACTAAGGACCTCTTATAATTAGTCCAAAAAATTTTTTTGTCCATTCTTTTCTGTGCTTATTTTTTTTTGGTTTTCTAGCACGACAGATGAGCCTTTTATCATCCATTTACTTTATTATTTCTTTATTCTTCCTTTCAATCATGTTCTTCA
Source organism: Gossypium arboreum (assembly GCF_025698485.1). Classification (NCBI taxonomy): domain Eukaryota; kingdom Viridiplantae; phylum Streptophyta; class Magnoliopsida; order Malvales; family Malvaceae; genus Gossypium; species Gossypium arboreum. The sequence continues at coordinate 84,420,879 of NC_069070.1, read as the reverse complement.
CAATTTTCTCAATGATGGATCTACAACAACTATCTTTCATGTCAAAACCCACCTCGAGACGTGAACAACATGAAATTTAACTTCTAATAATAATTGTCCAACATTTTTTAATCTATTTCAGAAAAAACTACAGTCTGTGATAATATCCCACCCATACTTTAGCATAAACCAATTACTAGGTTAGGACATTCTTTTAGTTTAATGATGCCTCTTTTGATTGCCAAAACAATACCTTCTTCTTGATCCTTTTTGTTTATGATTCCTTTTTATTCAAGAAGTTTACTGCCCACATGGATAACAAGTAGCAAATGGAACCCAAGGTACCATTTTTTCACAAATGAAAAATTTTGTTATCATCCTCAATTGTTCAATCATGTTATATAAGTGGTTAATTTCTCTTAAAAAGGAATTAAGAAACCAATCCACCATGAGGTGAAACAGACTATGCACTATCAACATTAACAATCAAATTTTGTACACACTTAACAACTCCTTTTTTTACCCAAATAATTCTTAGTTTCTAGAACACGAACCAAAGCACCATTAATCCCATATTTAACCAAAAACCATTTATACAAATCAAACCCAAATATCAAATTCATAATATTTGAAGCCTCTTGTTGAATTTCCATATCTAGGAATCAAGAATTTGTACTAAAACATTCACAATATCACCAATTTCTATTATAAGTTTAACATTCCTCTCATCTTCAACCATAACTTGATATAAATTACCCGATGCTTGCTTTTTTCATCTTTGTATCCTAAATTTTCATTCTTGTTAAAAAATTCCTTATTCAAAACCTCATATAATCTTTAAAAGCACTAAGACCATATCTTGAAACAACAATGGAGAAACTATTTGTGTAAAATCCCAACAATGTAAAACCATAAAAAAATAAGAGAAAAGAAAGAAAAAAAATATTTTTTTTGTAACATCCTAGAATAGGGCCTAAGAGTTTGAGGCCTGGCCAGTTGGGGTTGCCAGTGGGACTGGTGAGGTACGGTCACTAGTTTAGGTCGAGAGTGAAATTAGGGTCTTGATTGTAAAAGAAAAAAAAGTTAGGAGTAACTAAAGGGAAATTATACCAAAGTTATGAAGTCAACTTATTTTCTCTTCACAACCCCACCCATGCACGTAACTCTTTCCTACGTCTACTTGGGCATCCTAAGAACATCAAAAGACCTAGTGGCTATAAATTAAGCTTTTTTCATTAAAAATGTCATATTCTTTTAAATGAAAAAACTCTCTCAAACTTCTTTATCGATTACTTCTTTCTTTTGTTGTCAAGTTTCTACAAAAACAAGAACCTAGAACTTAGCTCTTAGGATTAAAGGTAAGATTCTGTTTCTTTATTGGGTTAGACACTTAGAAGTAATTAAGAAAGTTCACAAAAAAAGAAACTAGGTTTTCCAAAAGACTTGTATATGCGAACCTAGGTTCGTTTGTGTTTATGTATGAGTTTTAATGTGTTTCGGCTGTTAGTGACTTGTGTATGTTTGTGAAATTGTAAACCTAATAGAACCATCTACAAGCACAGATAGGGGAAAGGCGAAGCTTGTTTAAATTTTTCAGCAAATTGGTAAGTGTTTGAGGGTCGCGACTGGTATGCATGAACCATTGTGTTAAATAGGAGCTTAGGTTGGTCTAAAACACCTAATCTAAGTCCCGAGAGTAAGTTTCTTACTTTAACTTTAGTATTTTTTGATAAATTTTTGTGTTATCTTATAAAGAGTTCACACATGCGAACAATAGTTTGCATATGTAGTTTAGTTGATTATAGGATCACAACAATTATGCCGCGAAGTATGTGATTGTGATATGTTTTAAATATGCGAATTAATATGTGTAATTGTGGATATTTGGTATTGTGATCTTTGAAATAGTTGGATATGGTTGGCATGCCATAGGAATGTGAGTACTTACCTTTGTATTTGTGAGTTGGGCGAGAGGTCTCGGGGCAGGTTAGGAGAAACAAGGGAATGACAAGCTAAGCTCCATTCAGTGGGACATGTTAGTGTGATGGAGAGTAGTAGCTTAATGCTACACTTATGGGATATGTCATGACTCATTGAGTCAAAGTGAGGAGTTATAAGGAGATCCGTTTATCCAACAAAAAAGAACATGTTGATAAGATTGTGTTTTCCAAAATACTATGCTTTATTGTTTTAAGTTAATTGACAACAGGTATTCACGAACCAGGCTTTGCATAAATATAGCTAATCCAGTTCGCAAAATATTAACCTTGTTAAAATTCTTGTGTAACTTATGTTTTTGTGTGTGTTACATGGTTTTCCTGTACATTCATTGAGTTCGCAAGAGCTTACACACTCTTTTCTAAACACTGCAAATAGCTAGATCGCATGGTGTGTAGCGACGAAGCGAGTGATCCAAGTGAGGCATAAACACTGAATAGGTGGTACAAATGAACTCGGGGCTTAAAGGAAATGTGGGACTCTTCTTTGGCATAGAAATATCTTTCTCTTTGTTGACTTCGCTGATTGTTTCAAGACTTAGTGTTTTGTTTTAAATTTATTTATTACAAATTCGCGAAATGATAGAACTATATATATTCCTAAATGTTAAGTATGTCAACTTCTTGTCAGTCTGAATATAAATCAAAACCATGTTTGATGTTTTCTTAATTTACGAGTTCATGTTTATGAATTTATTTTCTAATCAAAGTGTTCATCATAAGTTAGAGTACAAAATAATCAAAACTGACTAATTTTTATAGAGTTCACCAAAGTCGTTGCGAAATGACAAAGTTGTCGAACTGTGCAAGGTACGAACCCTAACATTTAACGAATTACTACCGCAAACCCTTAATAATTTACGATATGTGGAATAGGAGAGTCCTTGTGATACGAGTTCATAGAATCTCAATGCAAAGGGATCATTGATGAGAGTTACCTTGTTTAAGGAGATTTATTCTGTGAAGATTAGAATCCGCAAGCTGTGTAGGTTCCGAGCCCTAGAAGTAGGCTACTGTGTGTGTTGACAGTCTTCTACCTGTTGATGTGTAGGCATGAGTTCCCCTTGTGTTTACATGTCTTGCTGTTGTGACATACAAACCCTTTTGCCTGCGAAAGCTAAGTATAGTGAGTTAAAATCTTAGAGCTCGCGTGCTCCTTATTGTATTCACTTAACTTGATGGTGAGTTGAAGGTTTGGTTGGAAATAAAACGAAGAGTCACTCCGGTGGCTGATGTAACATTCCGGGTTTGGGTCGGATTGCCCCAGCTAAATTAGGGGTGTTACATTTTTGGACTAATTACAGAGAAGTCACTAGCTTTAGTCAAAAGTAAAAGAAGGCCACATGTCAACCACTTAATGTGTTAATTTTTTATGTCTACAATTCATTAGTGGATTAACAAAATTTTTAATGGTAGCGACCAATTCAAACAATTATCTTAATTAGAGTGACTAAATTGAGAAGAAAATTTTAGAGTGACTAAAATAGGACAAACCCTATTTTAAAGTGACAGTGGATATAGTCTACCCTATTTTTTATTAAATAATTGAGTTGAGTCTAAAGTAAAAATTAAATTAAGTAGTTCTTATAGTTAATTTTATTTAGAATTGAAACAATTGATAATTAAATAAATTTGCACATAAATTCTAATAGGGTAAATTGTAACACCTCAAACCCGGCGCAAACGTTATGGCCAGATCTAACATGTCACATGGACTTACGACTTAGTATGCATTCGTTGGTTTAAGTGATTGGGGTGGTCTTTGTAAAAACAGCGGTTGAATGAAAAGCCGGTTTATCAATCTTTAGGCTATCCATTTGTTGTGCTTGTTGAGTCTTGGAAACGTTTATTAATTTTGAAAACCCACGCAGCCTAACACTAGCAGTTCAACATAGTATAAATATAATCAGAAAATAAAACCATAGCGGAAAAAGAAATTTAAATAACGGCCTTATTACAACTTAAAACCCAAAATTAAATCAGAATATAAAAATAATAAAAATAAACTAACTTAGAAAAAGCAACTTTGCAGATGATGTGGCCACTCCGAATCCCTCACGGATCCAAGCCTATTATGGTTGGGGATTTCCTACAGAGATGAAAATAAAGGGTGAGTTCGGTAAACTCAGTGTGTAACATAACCCAACCATAGCCCAAAACAGATCAAACCTCAGAGTCAGACTTATCTGGGCCTTGGCCCAGTACAGATATTAGAATGAAACCCATAGGCCCATAGCAGATACAGAACAAATATATCATGAATGTAGAAATCCCAACCCAGAGCCATCCATAACACCCCTGCATCACTTTTACACCATGTGGGAGACTACTCGACCCACCCAACCACTACACACCACGTAAATTGCAGCGAGGTCGCGGATATTGTGTGAAGTCACCAGATCTGAATATTGTGGCTAGGCCACGAGCAGATATATATATATATATATATATATATATATATATATATGTGTGTGTGTGTGTGTGAAGCCACCAGATCGCAATGAGGTCGCGGATATTGTGACGAAGTCACTGAATCAGATATATGTGGCGAGGCCACAGATTGCAATGAGGTCGCTGAATGCTTCCTCCATCGATATAAACCCATGTCTCATGCAACAGAAATAATATGTCATGGCATACGTATACAGAAACAGAACATCATGCTTTTCAGAAAAAAAAACCCTAGGGGTAAAATTGTAATTTTACATAAAATTGTAATTTTGCATGCATAAGGGTATTTCAATAATTATTACCTATTGCTAAGGTTTCATGCTCATTCTAACGTTTACCAAGTAATCAGAAGTACTTACCTCGTCTTTTTACCAAAGTGGGCCCGTTGGCCCATTGGCCCATTTTCGGCCCATTAAACCCAAAAATACCGTTGTGCACGAAAATGTACACTCTGCACTCTAATCATCCAAATGCACCATATTCATTAACAACTGTCTCACGAAGGCCAGACGTCATGAGTTCATAAAATACCAACGTTTCGGTATTTCGGCTTTTACCGATTCAGTCTAAGGGAGAGTGTCGTTTACACACCTGGTTGATGACGATTGATGACGATATCTCCCACGCAATAATCCTACAATCGATCACTAACACATTAGACTTACGAATTAAAGATAACTAACATAAATCTACATCAACTAACCCAATCATCACACAAGTTAGTCATTTACGCACGATGGGCAAAATAGTCATTTTACCCTCTAGGGGTAAATCGGTAGTCCTACCCTACAGAGGTATTTTAGTAATTCTTCAACTTATCCAATTGGGCCTATGGACCCATTGGGACCACATGGCCCATTTCAGCCCATCGCGGCCCGAAATAGCCATCCTACTGCTAGAGTAATGAGAAATACACACCTGTTAGGAGACTGCAGTTAATCCGCGTTCCAAACACTCTTAGCTGACGCCCAACCCAAATGAACACGTCACAAAGCGAAAAGGATCAGCCAAGAAGGGTATGCCTACTCTCCTCATGGTTTGCTCTAATTAAAGCCAGCTCTCCATCTACTCTTATGTTAGCTTCCCAATGTGGGATCCCTCCATCACCAGAGTTTAAAACCAACACCAACTCTTGCCGTCCCAACATAGCAAAATAATCAACCTTTGTGTGCCAAGGGATTCGAACCAAAGTCCTCTCACATGCCAACTCACGCCACCACCACTAGGCCATCAACTCATTTGTGTCATAAATCCAACACATTAAACTTTAAAGCGCACCTACTTGCTTCCAGATTTATTGAAAAGAAAAACCAAAATATATTGCAAGAGCCAAGGCTTAAACCTTGGACCCCTTGCTTCCTCTATGACGTCACTTCCTTGTCCCCTAAGTGGCGCCACCTTGCCACTACACCACACTCCTTTTTGTGTCATCTTTTACCCCTTTACTCTTAAAAGCCCAAACGCCAATTGCATCACCTGTTCATAAAATTAAAATTCCGAAGACTACCACGGATTTAACTTAAGTTTGGGCCTTCCAAAGGCCCACTAACCTACTAAAATATATATTAACCAACCAGAACACACACAAATTTTAAAAATCACAGAAACACAAAAAACCCAAAAATTGGGGCGTTACATAAATTGACATCATTTTAATGGAAATAGAATTTGATTGTATTAATTACTTGATTACAGTTAATTTTAATTTATTAATTAAAACTACTTTTAATGTTTTATTTAATTAATTATTGGGCTTGTATTTTATCCAATTCAAAAGAGGTTAGCCTAAAACAAAGGGGTCGCTTGTTTGTTTCCCAAGCGAGGGATATTTGGCCATGAGGGTTACTTAGTCCCTAAGCAATCGCGAGCACTCCGTTGAGTCCTTATGGACTGAAACTTCTCTAGTTTAATTGTTTCTTGACTCTAAATTAAAATTAGAATATTGCATAGCTTTTGTCTATAAATATACACCGTAGTCAGTCACTCTAAATCAATATACCTTGGGATTACTTTGTCGAGATTTAGTGAAAATATATTTGAGTAAATTTTATTATAATCAATAAATATTTTTTCCCGAGCTTCAATTCTAGATTTGAAAGGAATTATAAATTTATAATTGTAAACATCTATCAATTATAATTCAAAATCTAGTCAATTTTATGAGGTGTGGCTGGTTTAAATAGAGAATTGCTCTACTGTCCCTTAAGTTTTCTTGGATATGTTTCGTAACACCCATTACCCAACTCGATCACCAAGTCCAAGTATCAGATGCCATAACTATCTAAAAAACTTAACACATTCCTATTTCGAATACAATACATACTTAGACAACTTACACCTTCAAATTTCCCTCTGACATTTATACACACATCATATTAGTTCTAATTTTTTACAACATGACACTTTTAATGATTCAACAGTCATTTACAATTTACAATTCAACTCTGAATACTTAGTTAGCTTCAACCCTGAGGTGTGGCCTCTATGGGTGCCTCTTTATATACATGAACAACTATTGTGCACCACTTACTCCGGCAGAGTGTGGCTTGGTCCCTCTTGGTTTCTGGGTCTCTATCTAACCTGTATTCAAGTAGTAATTATATAAGTTCAAAACTTAGTGATACCTGTATAATAAAGTCATACAAGACTGCATAAATCTTTAAGAAAATGAGATTTTGACTTAGAATTAAACTCTCTGAGTTTTATAGGAGAGTTTGTGAACTTGGTTGGCAAGGCTAATGCCTCATGCTCTCTGAGCCATTCATTTGTAGACATTGACCCTGGTCTGGCCCAAACCATGTTCTTTCATAGGTTTCACCCCTGATTATTGATATTTCACATCCCTGATACTTGTATCCATTTTTTCTAACTGGCGACCCTTCGCATTTACTCAATTGATTGTCGTAACTATGGGTCCATACCATAATACAATCTCTTCCTAATCTCCTATTTTCCTTGAAGAACTAATACCCACAATGCAACCCCATAGTACCCACTCTTTCAATTCCCACCTTCAAGATGCTCTATTAGACATGTGGTTCTTTACGTACTGTCTCCTACTTAGGTATTTTTGAAGGTATCTACATTTGGTAGATCAAAAAGATCTTTACTGTGTTTCACGGTTTTGACAGACTTCCGATCTTCACTATTCTCTTATAGGCTCTATTGATTATTTAGCCTTGGGCAGGCATTTACTCCCATGAAGGCTTTGAACGGTTTAGCCAAACTTTCGGCTACCTTTTTTTCGACTTACAAATTAAGTTTGTGTATTATTTTAGCCCGTTCAGTATCTACTCAAATAATATGAGATATACAGCTTCCTTTACGGACTCGGTTTGATGTACATTACGTTTACCTCTTTACTTAAATAGTATTTTCCTTTTTCACCCTAACTAGATTGAGACACTTCCTTGACTCCACTCATCATTGCCTTTGGTGAATCCTCTTATTATCCCATTAGTTTATGTTCCCCAAATGCACCTAGTATAATCAGTCTTTTGACTTATCACACCAGTCACACCGTGAACTTTACTTTATACCATGGTATGTCTCTTGATATATTGATATGTGGACTTCCCAAGTGTAACCCCATATTTTACATCTTGGCAGACTTTCCCGTATTTATTGTCCTGGTGAACTACCACGTCTTTAGTGTCCTAGCGAACTCTCTATGTTGTCATGGCCAAGTCATGGCCTTACACATTATTTCATGTTTATTTTCCTGACGGACTCCATTGGTTTCCATAGCTGAGTTATGGTCCTACACCTTAAACCTATTTAAGGTGTCACTTCGTAGGACCTTACTGTCGTTGTGGTGTCACCCCGTAGATCCTGCTGACTGCCATCATGGTGTTACTCAATGAAATCTAATAACTATCATTACGGTGCCGCTATAGCAAGCCAGTCGATACAATTCCGTTCAATATTTAACATTGATGCTTGAACTCTATAGTGTCCTCTCTATAAGGCCCGAAACTTTGTACATCACGGTTTGCACCTAACAACACAAAATTGTGGAATCTAACAGAAATTCCATTTTCCATATCCACCCACTCATTCCTCCAGTTCACCACTTTTAACTTGATACTCGAACACCACAGTGTCCCCTCCGCAAGGCCTAAAGCTTCACACATCAAGATTTGCGCCCAGTAACACCATATTGTAGTATACAAAAACACTATTTCTCAAATCCTAACTCCATCTAACCCGTCAATAATTTCCCTCTGCATTACACATACATTACTCAAGCATGTCATATAATTTATCATTATACATAAATCACGCCAACTTACCTATCATTAACTATCTACCATAAAACAATCGGTAAACAACTGGCAAGAGCTCACATAGTATTGCAAACACAGCTTACTCTTTCTTCAAGCACACACACATCATAAACTTAGGCAACCTCAGTACATAATCAATGTGATACATGCAAGGCACATGACATCATTTATCATCCAGAAGGTCAGGTACAGAGACTCAAATGGATTCCTTTATCCTCATCAACTTAGCTTGTCCAAACATCAAAACCTTCTCTATCCTAGTAGCTAAGCATAAAAACCATTGATTGGTTAACTTGAAGGCATTGAAACATTAAAACCCAAAATCCATTAATTATATAGAAAATTTTAAGAGTCCTTACTCTACTTCTTCCTTTAATCAACGAGTTCAAAGGGGTAAGAAAGCTTACTAGTTCCCCAATTTCTCTACTTTCAAACTCCAAATCACACGATGGCTGCAATATGCAAAGCTTCCTTCAACTACATCCTCTTCTTCTTTTAAGCGAACGAAGAAGATGATACTATAAAGGGAGAAGAATTTGTAAACAGAATTATGAAGAATTCTTATTTCCCCACACATCATATATATATACTTTATAGGCACGGTCTCTACAGACCAAATCAACCACTAAATCCTAATCATTTTGTCTCATATTATGGAATCAAACAGTTCTAATCTAACTAAACTAGAATTGAAATCTAATAACTCTTCAACCAACCACTTAAGTTTCTAAATATTTTAGTAAAGCTGGAATGCCAATACGCCTCATGGTGTAATGAAAAAATTATTCCAGCGGTCCTCAACTATGGACTTATGTATGAGGAATGAATCGGGTTGAAAAAGATTTGAAGACATACTTTTAGGATTTATTTTTTTGTGATGTTGATTCTAAGTTGCAACAAAAAATGTCTCGGCCTCTACGTAGTCCACCCAGTCAAAGAACAAACAACAAAAGCTCTTTTAACTTTTTAGAGGGAATTCAAAAAGTGGTTGCTAGACCTTTTATGATTTTTTTCTTGTTAACCCTAACACCATCAGAAATTCACTCTCTTTTTTCTTTGATATCACATAATAAAAACAAAAATATTCCATTAGAGAACATATGGAAAATTTTATTATATTCTTTCCAAAAGAATATTATCTTCCACGTTATTTGTTTTTGACTGAAATTATTATTATAACTATTTATGATAATAATTTCAATAAGTATATTTAATTAATATTTTATATAAATAAAATTCATATATTAAGTTTAAGTTTGTACATATAATGTGTTCAATATTTAATTGTTAAATTAAATTTTAATTCATGTGTCAATTGAATACAATACTAACTGTGTTAGGATTATGTTCGCTTCAACCATAGGGTATGACCCTATAGGCTTTTGTAACGTTAATAGTAATACCAAAACATTTCTAATGTTATAAGACAATGAATTGCATCTAGCAATGCATCATTGCTACCCAAGTTAGAAGAAGTTGTGATTTGACATAACCTTTCTATGATAATTTTTTCATTCATTTTGTAACGCCCTAAACTCGAACTGATTCGCCAGATCTGGATCTCAAGTATTACAACTCTATTACAAACTTACACAAAAACAAAACATACAAATTTTCAACATCTACAACTTATTTAAGGAAACTGTTCCAACTGACTTACAATTGTATGTATTGTAGATAATTACTACTATTGTACAAGACTTCAAATAGTGAGGACTTATAGCGAATATCATAACTTAATTACAATGTTCTATTTGTTTTATCCTTTAGTGTTAATACTAACTACAATTGTACTACCAACACGTTCTGTATGCATAATAGCCCGTCCCACCACTCCTAGCGTAGCCTTGGCATTGTCTTTCTCAGCGTAGACCTAAATCAGCTTACCTATGACACAACACACATAGATAAGTTCGTGAGAAGTTAGTGAGTTAAATTCCATTTACTTGTATCGCATCATTGCAACGCATTTTGTGATTTCATTATCATCTCATTGTTCTTCGTTCCTCAATTCAACTTTGGCGAGTAGCTTTCTTCTTTGTACCATAGACATCATACATTGCTTTGTGACCATGCTTAGCCCTTAACATATTTAGTACATTACTAACGTTATTCACCCAACCTTATCATGATTCTTAACTATTCCCATACCTATAAAACACTATTGATTGAGTTGTTCTTCTAGTCTACTTGGTTCATACTATGAATCTACCACATTCTTTAGCGTATTCCATCTTCTTTGTACATATCTTAAGACTGTGTAGGATACGTCACAACATTTCCTACGAAACTATTTCTTTAGAGTTTTCCATATGTACTATTTCTTTATAGTATGCCATACCTACCAGTCCTTCAGAGCTAGCCACACATATCATTCCTTCAGGGTTTTTCATACTTACTATTCCTCTCTTTTAGGGTTTGCCACAAAAGTGTTTCCTTCAGATGATTGCCATAAGGGCCTTCCTTTAGAATATGCCATGAAGGCGTTCCTTTCCATAGATCACCACAAAGGCTTCCATTTCATAGATTGCCAAAAAGGCTTCGATTGCACAGGTTATCACAAATGCTTCTATTTTCTAGCGTGTTCACGATAAGGATTCGCCTAGACTCACATTACGTGCAGTTTGCCGCTCATCATTTTGGGTCACACAGAGAAGTTAATTAGGTAATAACTTTCCTTTAGTTCTTCCCATATGATGCCATAACTCACCAGTTATGGTCTTATATGATATGGTCTTTCCATTTAACACCTGTAATAGCCCAATTTCGATGATATCAGAACAGTGGTCTCTGGACCAGAAATCTGAGTCGAAAAATAAAATTGATTTTTATTTTATTATATGGTCTATATTATGATGGACATGTCATGTAAAAATTTTGATAAGAAAATTATATCGATTAAGTGTTTAATTATGGGAAGGACCAAATCGCATAAAATGAAAAAGTTGGATTCTAGTAGCTAGAAGGATCAAATAGCTATGGAATTCAAAACTTAAGGTCCTTATATGGTAATTAAACAATTAAAGAAAGTACCTAGATATTTTGGTATGACTCATCCATGGAAAAATAAAAAAAAAAGGCTAAGGACTAAATTGGAAAGATGAAAAGTTATTAAATGAAATTTAATTAAATGAAAAATAAAACAATTTCATATCATCTTCCCCAAATATTTCCATGGAAACCCTAGGAGAGAGGAAGAAGACTTATCAAGCTTATTTGGGTAAGTAATCAAGCCCCATTTTTAGTAATTTTTATATTTTTGAAACTGGGATAGTCTAATCTATCTAGTTGGGGGATCAATTTGAGAAGTTATAAAAGTATGGAAAATGGGTCATGGATGTATATGCTGAAAATTAGAAATTTATGGTAGAAAATGAAAGGTTGTTGATAGATAAACAACTTTTACAAAGTGATTTTTGATGAAAACATGATTTAAGGACTAAAATGAAAAAGTGATTAAACCTATGGAAAATTCTTAAATTTGTGAAAATGTATGTGCTATAAATGTAGTACATAAATTTTGTCTAGGCTTGGAAAGAGGGCTAAATTTCAAGAATTTCATTTTCCGAGCCTAGGGACGAAATGAGAATTTATGAAAAAGTTAGGGGCAAAATGGTGATTTTTCCTAGAATAAAAAATGAGTCCACTTGAATGTGAAATATGGTAAATTGATGTTAAATTTACTCGTATAGATCCAGATAGACCAAATTCAGAGCTAGAACAAGGAAAGAGGAAAATGTCGAATTAGTAGATTTTACATACACGAACATTGTCAAGGTAAGTTTGTGTAACTAAATTGTATATGTTTTTATGCTTGAATTTAATGTTGTGTTTGTGAATTATATAAAAGCCATAAATATGTGAAATGATCAGATACTAGTTATAGCCCGATAAATTAAAGTGCCTGATCAATAATAATGCTCGATAAATGGTAAATGATAAAAATTTACTTTTATGCTTGAAATGAATGTGGAATGTATCTATTTGAATTATATGTATGATTTCGATGTAGGAAATAATCACATGCTTGTTAATGCTTGAGAAATGTTAAATCCCATTTAAATAAAGCAAAAATCGATGGATAAATGTAATTTTCTAAAATGAATGAGGTATTGCATTTGTTGTTGACGAGATTTGGCTCGGACGAGCAATCCTATTAACTTCATTTATGAAAGGATTTATCCCAGACGGGTAATCCAGATCAAGTTCATTAGAACATATGTCATAAAAAAGATTTAGCCTGGACTGGTAATCCTGCTGTATACATGTGTGGTTCGAGAGTGTACTCTCTGATATAGTACCTTATGGGTACCATTGGACTTGAATTGACGAATCCTAATTCATACACCTCAAGTGTACTACCCGTGTATCCATTTATATTCTGAATAAATTCAATGGGTGACAATTCCAGGCATGAGAAGTTATGAATGATAAAATGAGTTATTACATGTATCCTTCTGAAATACAAGTAAATGATGATACATGACAAATGATATATGAAAACAAGAGATGATGATATTTGTACATGGACTTTATTTGATAAATATATGTTCATTCTTGTGCTAATCGTGACCTTGATATTCTGAGTAATATGAGTAATGTTCTGATATGAAATGATCTAAACTCGAAATGAACTATTATGAAATCATACTTGAAATAATGAGATGAATTATGCATGTTGAATGAATACATGTTGTGGAAAGCATATATGCTTGGAAACTTGATTGTTGTTAGTGCATATATGATTTGATGTTATTATGGAATATATGACTAACAAGGGCAATGAGAATTTGTGTAGGGCTTGTGGTCAAATTGATTGATTATGCCTTACATAGTTACCTAAAAATAGAATGAATGGTAAGTTAAGTACCATGTTATACGAACTTACTAAGCGTTTTATGCTTACTTAGTTTTATTTCCTTGTTTTAGAGTAAATTAGAAGCTCGGCGGAGATCACCCACACTATCCATTGGCCCATGTCGGTACAATATGATAAATCAATATTGGTTGTAATGTCATTTATAGGTTATATTGACCATATTGGCATGTAAATGTAAATGATGCTTGTAATCTAGCCATTGGAATGGCTAGTAATGGTTTGTTTTGATATATTTGTAATGTCATACTATGATAGCTACATATGTGTTAAGTAGTTGATCAAATTTTGTCTAACACATGGACTAAACTAAGACAAGATTATGAACATGTATGCATGTAATGGTATGCCATGTTGAATGATAGAATTTGTTTAATTTGGATGCTTCGAATGGTTGGTATTGAATGTGTGTTTCAAGTGCAGGTCATGAATGTGATTTTGGGTGAGAAATGAAGCTAGAAATGGCTTTACTTTGTCCACACGGACCGACACAGGGGCGTGTGTCTAGATTGTGTGTGACACACGGTTGGGTACACGACATGTAGTTAGGCCGTGTGTCCCCTGCACTGTAAATTTTGAGAAATAGAATGCTTAAAACTGAGCATACGGGCAGAGACACGGGCGTGTGTCTCAGCCATATGTGCTACACGGCTTGGAACATGGGCGTGTGTCTTGGCCGTGTAAAACCTACACCTAATTTCGAAATGAATTAATTGACCACACAACCTAGCACACGGGTGTGTGGCATGGCCGTGTGCACAAGTCAGAGAGTTACACGGGTTGAACACGGCCTGTAGCACGGGCGTGTCCCTTGGACCACACGGGCGTGTGAGCCTTGCACCTTGGAAAAATTTTAAAAATTTCATTAAAATTCGTAAGGTTCTCGATTAAGTCTTGATTCGAATATAATGTTCATATTGGACTTCGAGGGTCCATTTAAGGGATGTTATGAATGATTTCAGAATTTGAATAGTAACTTGCATGATTTATCTATAAATGTTTTTGAAAGTTCTGGTAATGTTTCGAAACCCTATTCTGAAGACAGTTACGGGTTAGGGGTGTTACAACACCATAGCCCATTAGCTAAGGTCTTACACAATATGGTTCCATGGACTTTTCCTTTTAGAGAATCGTGTTTAAAGTCCCAACGGACTCCTTTAGACGACTCTGCGGAGACAGACACAAATTTACTTAATAGATCTTTCATTCTTTGACACCGTACAAAAATTAACATACATTTCATTTCACATCATCTCATACATTCCAAAAGCATTTATACAATCTTATTTCATTATTAGAACATCCATCTTGTGCTTAACATATTAGATTCCTCACGAACAATACATGTATAACTCATTTAGCATTTATTGTAACAACTCATTTTTCAGTGAAAATAAAAATAGTGGTTTTGGGACCACAAATCCGATATAAAATTTATTTTTATTTTATTACATGGTCCGTATCATATTAGAAATGTCATGTGAAAATCCCGATAAGAAAATTTTATTGATTATGTGCTTAATTACGAGAACTAAATCGCATAAAATGCAAAAGTTGAATTCTAGTAGCTACAAGGATTAAATAGCTATGGAATTCAAAACTTGAGGTCCTTATACGGTAATTATACCATTCAAGAAAAGTATGTAGAAGTTTTAGCGACTCATATATGGAAATTTAGAAAAACGGCAAGGACTAAATTGGAAATTGAAATAATTTATTTAATTAAAAGAGGATAAAAGAATTATCATCTTATTTTCTCATATTCTTCCCCAAAAATACATGGAAACCCTAGAAGAGAAAGAAGAAACTTTCATGGAGTTTCATGGCTTAATTGGGTAAGTTTTATTGTCCCGTTTTTAGTAATTTTGATATTTTTGAAACCGGGATAGCTTAATCTATCTATTTGGGGGATCAATTTGAAGAGTTATCAAAGTATGAAAATTAGGTCATGGATGTATATGCTAAAAATTAGAAATTTATGGTAGAAAATAAAATGTTGTTGATAGATAAATAACTTTTACAAAGTGATTTTGATGAAAACATGATTTAGGGACTAAAATGTAAAGTTGTGAAAATTGATGAAAATTTTGAAATTTATAGAAAATATGTGCTGTAAATTTTATGTTGAAATTTCGGTTAGGCTTGGAATAGGGAGTAAATTGCATGAATTTCATTTTCCGAGCTTAGGGATAAAATTGAAATTTATGGAAAAGTTAAGGAAAAAATAGTAATTTTGCGTAAGACATAAATTGAGTGCAAATGAATATGAAATGTGTGAAATTGATGATTAAAGTTATTTCTATAGATCCGACAACACAAAGTTGAGGTTAGATCGAGGAAAGGAAAAGGCTTCGGATTAGTAGATTTTATATGCAAACTAGTGTCGAGGTAAGTTCGTGTAACTTAATCGAGCATATAAATATGTTAAATTGAATGTTATGATTATATGAAATATGATTTGTGTTTATGTGAATATTATTAATGTGTGGAATAATTACATGTTCGGAAATGTTGGAAAAAGGGTAAAGTCTCGTTTGAATATTGAATTTCGATTAATATGTATATATGCTTTCCTAAAATGAATGAGGTCCTGCATTTGTTGCTGACGGGATTTAGCTCAGACGATTAATCCTAATGACCTCGTTATAAAAAGGATTTAGCCCGGACAGGTAATCCTAATATAATCCCTCTCGAGCATATGTTACAATTAGGGTTTTTCCTGGACTGGTAATCCTAATTGAGCTCTTCTGAGCATACGTTACATAAAGGATTTAGCCTGGACTGGTAATCCTGTGATACGATATGTGGCTCCAGAGTGTGTTCTTTGATTAAGTGCCCTAATGGGTACCTTCAAATAAGAATTGATGGGTTATTAAATTGTACACCTTGAGTGTATTACTCGAGTATCCATCGGAATTTCAATGAATCAACGGAAAAAATCTTGGCATGATAAGAGAATTATGGGATGAAATGAATAATGTCATGAAGGAAAATTGTATGATGAGCTCATCTATGCTTACTTGATATATATGAAAGTATTGTGACTAACACGTTTGATTGAATGCATGTGTTTAGGAAATTTTGTCAAGTTGATGGAACATGATTTTGTATGCTTAGATTTAATAAACGGGATTGGTAAGTTTAGTTTTCGTTAAACGAACTTACTAAGCATGTAATGCTTACTCTATTTTATTTTCCCTAATTTTATAGTGCTCGAAAGCTCGTGAAGGTTGGAGGTCACTAGAGCATTATCGCACTATCCACTAGCTTATTTTGGGTATATATAGTAAAATCATTTTGGTATAATGGCATGTATGCATATGTGGTTAGGCCGTGTGTCCCCTGTACTTTAAATTTGAGAAAATAGAATGCTCAGAGTTGAGCATACGGGCAGAGACACGGGCATGTGTATTAGCCATGTGTGCTACACGGCCTAGAACACAGGCGTGTGTCTTGGCCGTGTGAAACCTGCACCTAATTTTGAAAGAATTTAATTAACCACACGGCCTAACACACGGGCGTGTGGCATTGTAACACCCGTTACCCATGTCCGACGCTGGAATAGGGTACGAGGCATTACCGGGCCTAAACATACACATTCATGCAAAAATCGGGCCATAAAATCTCTTTTAATTCAAAACCTTTCAAACAGATGCATGTCATCCCTGATTTGGGTCTACGAAGCCTAAAACATTCATCGAAATCGATTCAAGACTAAACCGAGAACTTTGAGAAGTTTCGGGAAAATTTAGAAAGTTTTCCCATGAAATAGGGTCACACACCCATGTGGACATAAGGACACACCCGTGTGCCTTTGGTACACTCGTGTCCTTAGGCTGTGTAACTCTCTATTTATGACCTCAGCATGCACATCAAACCACACGGTCGGGCCACACGCCCCTGTCTCCAGGCCGTGTCCCTTACACGATTGAGACACATGGCCGTGTCTCAGCCCGTGTGGCCAACACTTAGGCTATTTTCCAAGCCTTCATGTTACCCATAATCTCTTACAGCCTTATGCACATCAAAATCGCAAATCATGACATCATTTTAGTAATTAAACACTATTTATTAAGACATATTCTTAACATTAACATGTCCTCTTACAAGTAATGCATCTACTCATGCAATTCGAAGTCTAGATTCTTTATTTCACACTCATAAGACTTGTCATTTTTATGACCACTTTTTCCATTATACTATGGTACCAGGTTATCAATCAAGCACTTATGTTCAATCATTATCACGTTGTGTTTATAACGTGCAATTACTACATGGCTATGACCATCTCAATTGGTCATAGAGCATACATCCAACACACATGTCATATTACTAACCATGCATGACAAACAAACATAAACACCTTATAAACATTAGACATGACATGAATAGCTAGGCTTACAAGCCAAAACCAATATGAGCCACATCTCATGGCCCTATACATCTAACTTAATATAAGCCAACACATTTGGCCAAAGCAAAATAATACATGTCAATCAACTAGATCCCTATACATGCCACTCAATTGAAATTTCTAATATATGCTTCATTATTCCAAAGGTAGCGACTTGATAGTGTGATGTTGCCTCCGACGATCTCCAACCCCGAGCTAACCTAAAAACACTAAAGGAAAGGAAAGGGAGTAAGCTTTATAGCTTAGTACGACCATATGAAAATAATAAAAAATTTATCCACTTGCTTCTCATGGTAATACAACCCTATTTGCATTTTTATTCATGTTCCAGTCAAGCTGTTTTCTCGAGTCATAGTCACTAAATTATTTATATCTAGAGATACGGAACTCCAAAAGTTCTGCTAATTTTCCCTGAAACTAAACTCACATATCTTCTTACCATAAAATTTAAAAATTTTTGGTCCATCTAATTAGTACAGTTTATTCCTTAAAGTTATCGCTTTTTCGCTGTCAGACAATTCTGACTCCTCTTTACTAAAAATTAATTATCTCATAATACAGGACTCAGATGATGTTCCCGTCTATTTCTCTTGAAAATAAACTCATTAAGAATTCTAAGAATAAATTATAACTCATAAATATTTTTTTACAATTTTCAATGATTTTTTAAAATTAGAACAGGGGATTTTGAAGTCATTCTGACTCTGTCTCACAACAATTAAAATATTTAATAATATGAAACTCTTTTGCTTACACCATTTCTTCCATGTGAAATTAGACCCATTAGGCTTTAATTTCATATTTTATTCAGCCTCTAACTCAATTTTCACAATTTTTGGCGGATTTTTAAAGTCAGACTATGGCTGCTGTCCAAAACTGTTTTAGTGTAAATTAACGATACTACGTTTATCGCACCATATTAATTCATTTTCACCCCATTGGTAAGGTTACATATTCATACATTATAAGCATAAACTTATAATCACAAGGTCATCACAAAATAATTCTCATAAGTATGAATTACCTATTTACATCTTCACTAAATGTTCATCATAAACTGAAATCATTTCTCATGAGCGTAGCATACATACCTGTGTTACTCAACATGCTCATATTCATTCCTTACAAATCATATAACATGAATTGAATTCACATCTCATCAATTTCATGTAAGTACCTGTACCACTCACAATATGGTCATAAACTTTCTCATTTGGCTTAAACCATAACTCTCATTGTTGAACCATTCAGAAAGCTATCAGATATTCACTAAGCCTCAAACATAGGGTATAATGCCAATGCCATATCCCAGACATGGTCTTACACTGACTATTGAAATCGAGGCCGACACCATGTCCCAGACATGGTCTTACACTAGCTCTCACATATTTGTGCCGATGCCATGTTCCAGGCATGGTCTTACACTAGCTCTCGTCTCAATGCCGATACCATGTCCTAGACATGGTCTTACACTGGCTCTCATAGACATGTCTTACACTGGCACACAATTAACCCGAATGTCATGGCATGAATATCCGAATTATTTCTTAAGGTTCAAACGGGAATTCTACTATCTCAATATTCATCATACATAATTATTTCCACAACCAAGCAATTCATGCTATATCAATTTAAGCACATATAATAACAATATGGTTGTATTACTTATATACTTACTCGTTTCAATGGAATATCATATTTCATCAAATCTCCAAGCATTCAATCAACACATAAATGTTATTTGCATTTGACATCACTTTATCATATACAATATTATCAACATAAACTTTAACACAATCATGGAAAGATAGATTTTCAAGTATAATAACAATGTCATAAATATCATGCTCATTTAATCACACGGACTTACCTCAAATGCAATTTCGGCTAATTTTTTTCTCTATTTAAGCCCAAATCTCGATTTTCTTGATCTAATATGATGAAATTCACTCATTTAATCACTAAATAAATTTGGACAATCAAAATTCACATTTTTTGGCAAAATGACCATTTTGCCCTTAGACTTTCACAAAATGACCATTTTACCCTTAGGCCTGGAAATTGATTTTCATAGAATTTCCTTAGTAGCTAAGCCTAACCGACCAATTATTACTCTTATGACAAGCCCAAATTTTCCACTATTTCACACAATTACGACCTAGTTTATAACTTTTACAACATGGCTTTTTTAGGTGTTTTCCATGAAAATCCTTTCACAAAAGTTGTTTATTACACAACCAAGACTCATTTTCTTCCATAAAAATTCAGAAAAAAACATAAATCCTTTCATGGAAAATCCCTAGACTATCAACCATTTCACAAAATAGTCCTCCCATTAGCTAATTCATGCTACAAGGGTTCCAAAAGTACAAAAATTATCAAAAATAGGCATCTAAATCACTTACTTGTAAGGGATATAAGTTGCTGAAATTTTTAGCTTTCAAAACCCCCTCTTTGCTGGTAATTTCGATGGGGAAGAAGGAAGATGAAAAGATGACAATAATTTTTTTCTTTTTGTTTTATTTTATTACCAAAAATTCAGCTAATGCACACCAATTATGACTTTTCAACCTTTTGTTTTCTCCTTGATCAGTCACTAACATATTTATGGTCTTACTCAATAAATACCCTAATTTAATGTTCTATAGCTATTTGACACCTTTAGCTAGGAAAACTAAACTTTTGCCCTTTTTCGCAATTAAGCATGAAATCGCTAAAATTATTTCACCAAAATTTTCATGCACTCATATGATCATGCTATAACACATCAAGTATCACTAAAAATAATTTCTACAACCCAAAAATAGTGGTTCCGAAACCACTGTTCCAACTAGTCCCAAAATATAGCTGTTACAGGCATGGCTGTGTGCACAAGCTAAAGAGTTACACGGGTACGAACATGACCTATAGCACGGGCGTTTCCCAGGGTCACACGGGCTTATCCCATGGTCCATATGGGCGTGTGAGCCCTGTAACTTAGAAAATTTTTAAAAATTCATGAAAAACTTTTAAAGTTCCTAATTAAGTCCCGATTTGATTTTAATGATCATATTGGGTCTCGAGGGTCTATTTAAGAGATGATATGAATAATCTTGGTTACTGAATAGTAATTTACATGAATTCTCTGAAAAATGTTCTGAAAGTTTTGGTAATGCTCCGTAACACTGTTCCGACGATGGATACGAGTTAAGGGGTGTTACATTTAGTGGTATCAGAGCTATATTTTAGCCGATTCTCAGATTTAACGTAGCAAACAAGAGTTTAGCTATACATGCAATTATATAATTCGTGATAGTGTGATGTCTCTTGATCATTTTTAATGTGTTTTTTATATAGTAATGTTATTCAACCAAGCTAGAACTGAATCGGAGGAAGCTGGGAACAATGCTTCAGCTTCAGTTCAAAGAGTTGCATCGACATCTAGTAATGAGAGGCCCGTATCTGAAGACCGAAGTGAGGAGGCAAAATAGGCCTTCTTTCAATTGATGAATGAATGGTTTACTGAGTATTTAAGAACAAACCCCACTATACAACGACCTCCCTGCATCTGTTCATCAATCAGTTCATGAAATACCACAGAGTGCTGAACCCGCTAGAACAGGTAAGCCTCCGCTAGATAAAATTTGTAAGCATAGGGTAGAAGAATTTAGAGCTACCGTAGAATGTCTGGAAAGGGCTGAATTTTGGTTGGAAAATATCATCTGGGTTTTTGATGAATTATCTTGTACACCTGCTGAATGTCTGAAATGTACAGTATCTCTACTAAAAGATACAGCTTACCATTGGTGGAATACCATAACTTCAGTTGTACCGAGAGAGAACGTTAGATGGGAAATCTTCTAGGCAAATTCAGAAAGAAATATGTTAGTCAGATATTTATGGATTAGAAAAAGAAAGAATTTTTAGAACTCAAGTAGGAAGACATGACTGTATCTGAGTATGAACGAGAATTTGTTCTGTTGAGCAAATATGCCTAAGAATGGGCTCTAACCAAGGCTGAGATGTGTAAACACTTTAAAGAGGGTTTAAATAAAGACATCAAGTTATTGATCGAAATTCTTGAAATAAGGGAATTAGCGGTGTTAGTCGGTCGAGCACACAAAGCTGAGGAATTGAGTAATAAAAAGAAACAAGCTGAAAGAGAGGCTCGGGTTTTTGGAAAAGATATTATGAGAAAATAACAATCATCTACTTCTAAAAAAATAAAGAAGTATTATGATCGTGTTACTACCTCTACGAGTTATTCTAGAAAAGAGCGAGGCTCTCAATGCTCTAGCCTAAAGTCTTCATCGCCATCTGTAACCAGTGTGGATAGTGTCGGTAATCCCAAACCAAAGTGCAAGCATTGAAACAAATTTCATTTTGGGGAATACCATTTAAGAAGTGGAGCTTGTTACCGATGTGGTTCATTTGACCATTTTCTCAGAGATTGTCTAGAAAGAGTTGAAAAAAAATAGAATTAGCTCCAAATCCAAGTAATCCTGTTTCAAGGGGCAGACCACCCCGTCACCCCGGCAATGTTAGTGGTAGTCGAGGTACTGCCAGGGATACAATAGATAAATCTGAGGCACGAGCACCTGTAAGAACATATGCTATTCGTACTAGAGAAGATGCTTCTGCACCAGACATCATTACTGGTACATTTTCTCTACTTGATGCTGATATTACTGCTTTGATTGATCCTGGTTCAACATATTCATACAAACGCACAAATTTGGTGTCTGCTAAAAATTTACCTGTTGAATTCACTGAATTTGTGGTTAAAGTTTCAAACCCCCTGGGTTAGTGTGTTATGGTGGATAAAATCTATAAAAATTGTCCGTTGATGGTAAAAGGTTATTGATTTCCGGCTAATTTGATGTTTTTTCCATTTGATGAATTTGACGTGATTTTGGGAATGGATTGGTTAACCCAATATGATGCAGTGGTGAATTGTAAGAAGAAATATTTTGTATTGAAATGTCAGAGTGGTGAATTACTTCATGTTGAATCTAATAAACTGGAGGGATTACCTAATGTGATTTTAGCAATATCAGTATAGAAATATGTTGAAAAGGGTTATGATGCTTATCTCGCATATATGTTGGATGCTAAAGTATCTGAATCAAAGATTCAGTTAGTGTCGATTGTACGTGAATTTCCTGATCTATTCCCAAAAGAATTACCTGGTTTACCACCGGATAGAGGAGTGGAATTCTCTATAGATCTTTTTCTGGGTACAACACTGATATCCATAGCACCTTACAGAATGGCTCCTACTGAATTGAAAGAGCTGAAAGTACAGTTCCAAGAATTGATTAACAGAGGTTTTTCTTGACCTAGTTTCTCACCTTGGGGTGCGCCAATTTTGTTTATAAAGAAGAAAGATGGATCGTTGAGGCTGTACATTGATTACAGACAGGTCAAAACTCGTATCGATGACTTGTTTGACCAGTTAAAATGTGCCACTATAGTTTCAAAGATTGATCTCCATTCTGGTTACTATCAATTACGGGTAAAAGATTCAGATGTACCAAAGATAGCTTTTAGAACCAGGTATGGACACTATGAGCTTTTTGTGATGTCATTCGGTTTGGAAAATGCACATGTAGTGTTTATGGATTTGATGAACATAATTTTTAGCCCATATTTAGACAGGGTTATGGTGCTATTTATAGATAATATTTTGATTTACTCCACAGATGAAAATGAAAATACGGAGCATTTGAGAATAGTGTTGCAAACTTTGCAATAAAAACAATTGTATACCAAATTTAGTAAGTGTGAATTTTGGCTATGAGAAGTTAGTTTTCTTGGGCATAGAGTATCTGCTGCAGGTGTTAGGCTGGACCTAAATAAAATTTTAGCCATTTTTAAATGGAAGCCATCGAAGAATTTGTCTGAAGTCTAAAGTTTTTTGGGACTAGCTGGTTATTATCGGAGGTTTGTAAAAGGTTTTTCAATGATAGCTTCTTCGATGACCTGTCTATTGTAAAAAGATGTGAAATTTGAGTGGTCTAATAAATGCTAGCAGAGTTTTGACAGATTAAAACCTTTATTGACAGAAGCTCCAATGTTAGTTCAGCCAAAATCGGGTAAAGAATTTATGGTTTACAATGATGCGCCATTGAATGGTTTAGGTTATGCCTTGATGCAAGAAGGTAAAGTTGTAGTCTATGCTTCAAGATGGCTAAAACCACATGAAAGAAACTACCCGGCACATGATCTTGAATTGGCAGCCATGGTTTTACGTTGAAAATTTGGCGGCATTACTTGTTCGGTGAAAAATGTCACATATTCACGGATCATAAAAGTTTGAAGTACTTGATGACTCAGAAATATTTGAATTTGAGACAGCGTTGGTGGCTTGAGTTATTGACAGATTATGATCTAGTTATTGATTACCACTCGGGAAAAGCCAATGTGGTTGCTGATGCTCTGAGCAGAAAATCTCTATTTTCCTTACAAGTTATGAATACTCAATTGTCATTATCTGATGATGGTTCAATTATAGCTGAGTTAAAAGCTAGACCTACATATTTGAAACAGATTTCTAAAGCTTAGAAAAATGATAGTGAGTTGCAAGTAAAACAGATACAAAGTGAATCGACTCCTGACTCAGAATTTCAGATTGGGTCCAATGATTGTCTATTATTCAAAGGCAGAGTATGTGTATCGAAAGGTTCAGAACTAGTACAGAAGATTTTGAATGAAACTCATAAATCATGTCCATCCATCCTGGTAGTAATAAAATGTATAATGATCTGAAAAAGATGTACTAGTGGCCAGGAATGAAACAAGATATTTCTGAGTTTGTATCTAAATGTTTGATATGTCAGCATTTTCTTCAGGATTACTACAGCCAGTCACGATACCGGAATAGAAATGGAAAAGAATTACCATGGACTTTGTATCAAGATTCCCCCTGTCTCCGAATAAGAAAGATGTTGTTTAGGTGATTGTTGATCGGTTGACAAAGTTTGCACACTTTATTTCGGCACATATGGATTATTCTTTAGATAGATTGGATGAATTATATGTCTCTGAGATTGTTAGAGACCCTCGGTTTACATCTCGATTCTGGAGCAAATTGCAAGAAGCTCTGGGTACTCAGTTACACTTTAGCACTGCATTTCATCCACAGACAGATGGTCAATCCGAACGTGTAATACAGATTTTGGAGGATATACTTCGGTGTTGTATACTTGAATTTGAAGGTAACTGGGAGAAGTATTTGCCTTTAATTGAATTTACTTACAGTAACAGTTATTAGTCTAGCATCAAAATGGAACCATATGAAGCTTTGTATGGTTGCAAATGTAGAACTCTATTGTATTGGACAGGACTCAGTGAGAAAAATTTACACGAAGTTAACTTAGTCCGTGAAACTGAGAAAAAAGTGAAAGTAATTCGGGACAGTTTGAAAGCAGCTTCTGATCGTCAAAAGTCTTACGCTGATCTGAAATGAAAAGAAATAGAATTTTAAATTGGTGACAAGGTATTCTTGAAAGTATCGCTTTGGAAGAAAGTTCTCCAATTTAAACTTGTTCTACGGTTTATTAGGTCATATGAGACTACAGAAAGAATTGGACCTGTTGTATATCGGTTAGCCTTATCACCAGAACTTGATCGGATTCATAACATTTTTCATGTGTCTATGTTACAACGGTATCGATCCGACCCTTCACATGTTATCTCTCCAACAGGGGTAGAGATTCAGCCTTATATGACATATAGTGAAGAACAGATCATAATCTTAGCTCAAGAAACAAAAGAGTTAAGAAATAAAAAGGTAGCTTTAGTAAAAGTTCTTTGGCAACAACACGTATAGAAAAGGCTACCTGAGAACTGGAGGATTCGATGAGGAAGCAATATACGAATCATTTTACTGGTAAGATTTTCGAGGACGAAAATCCTTAAGGGGGAAGAGTTGTAACAACCTATTTTCAGTGAAAATTGGAATAGTGGTTTCAGGACCACAAATCCGATCCGAAAATAAAATTTATTTTTATTTTATTACATGATCCGTGTTATGTTAGAAATTTCATATGAAGATCCCGATAAGAAAATTTTATTGATTATGTGCTTAATTACGAGTAGGGCTAAATCGCATAAAATGAAAAAGTTGAATTCTAGTAGCTACAAGGATTAAATAGTTATGGAATTCAAAACTTGAGGTCCTTATATGGTAATTAGACTATTAAAGAAAATATGTAGATATTTTAGTGACTCATCCATGGAAATTTAGAAAAAGGGCAATGATTAAATTGGAAATTGAAATAATTTAATTAATTAAAAGATGATAAAAAAATTACCATCTTATTTTCTCATCTTCTTCCCTAAAAATACATGGAAAACCTATGAGAGAGAGAAAAAACTTTCATGGCTTAATTGGGTAAGTTTCCTTGTCCCGTTTTTAGTAATTTTAATATTTTTGAAATCGGGATAGCTTAATCTATCTATTTGGGGGATCAATTTGAAGAGTTATCAAAGTATTGAAATTAGGTCATGGATGTATATGCTAAAAATTAGAAATTTATGGTAGAAAATAAAAGGTTGTTGATAGATAAATAACTTTTACAAAGTGATTTTGATGAAAACATGATTTAGGGTCTAAAATGTAAAGTTGTGAAAATTGATGAAAATTTTGAAATTTATAGAAAATATGTGCTGTAAATTTTATGTTGAAATTTCGGTTAAGCTTGGAATAGGGAGTAAATTGCATGAATTTCATTTTCCGAGTTTAGGGATAAAATTGGAATTTATGGAAAAGTTAAGGAAAAAATCGTAATTTTGCGTAAGACATAAATTGAGTGAAAATGAATATGAAATGTGTGAAATTGATGATTAAAGTTATTTCTATAGATCCGACAACACAAATTTGAGGTTAGATCGAGGAAAAGAAAAGGCTTCGGATTAGTAGATTTTATATGCAAACTAGTGTCGAGGTAAGTTCGTGTAACTTAATCGAGCATATAAATATGTTAAATTGAATGTTATGATTATATGAAATATGATTTGTGTTTATGTGGATATTATTAATGTGTGGAGTGATTACATGTTCGGAAACGTTGGAAAAAGGGTAAAGTCTCGTTTGAATATTGAATTCTGATAAATATGTATATATGCTTTCCCGAAATGAATGAGGTCTTGCATTTGTTGCTGACAGGATTTAGCTTAGATGAGTAATCATAATGACCACATTATAGAAAGGATTTAGCCCGGACGGGTAATCCTGATATAATCCCTCTCGAGCATATGTTACATTTAGGGTTTAGCCTGGACTATTAATCCTAATTGAGCTGTTCTGAGCATACGTTACATAAAGGATTTAGCCTTGATTGGTAATCCTGTGATACGATATGTGGCTCGAGAGTGTGTTCTTTGATTAAGTGCCCTAATGGGTACCTCTGAATAAGAATTGACGGGTTATTGAATTTTACACCTTGAGTGTACTACTCGAGTATCGATCAAAATTTCAATGATTCAACGGACAAAACTCTTGGCAAGATAGGAGAGTTTTGGGAAGAAATGAATAATTTCATGAAGGAAAATTGTATGATGAGTTCATCTATGCTTACTTGATGTATATGAAAATATTGTGACTAACATGTTTGATTGAATGCATGTGTTTAGGAAATTATGCCAAGTTGATGGAAAACATGATTTTGTATGCTTAGATTTAATAAACGAGATTGGTAAGTTTAGCTTCCGTTAAATGAACTTACTAAGCATGTAATGCTTACTCCATTTTATTTTCCATTGTTTTATAGTGCTCGGCAGCTCGCGAAGATTGGAGGTCACTGGAGCATCATCACATTACCCACTAGCTTATTTTGGTTATATGTAATAAAATCATTTTTGGTATAATGGCATGTATAGGCTAATTTGGCCATAGATGGCTTAAGTATACGGTTTGTAATCTAGCCATTGGAATGACTAGCAATGGTTGTTTTTGTAATACTTGTAATGTTATACTATGGTAGCTATATAAATGTTAAATGGTTGATCAAATTATGCCTAACATATGGAATATACCAAGGTAAGATTATAAACATGTATGCATGTAATGATATGCCATGTTGAATGATAGAGTTTGCTTAATTTGAAACCTTGAAATGGTTGGTATTTGGATGCGAGTTTAAGTGCAGGTCATTGGTGTGATTTTGGGTAAGAAATGAAGCTAGGAATGGATTTATTTTGTCCACATGGGCAGACACACGGGCGTGTGTCTAGACCTTGTGTGACACACGGCCTGGTACATGGGTGTGTGGTTAGGCCGTGTGTCTCCTGCACCTTAAGTTCGAGAAAATAGAATGCTCAGAATTGAGCACACGGACAGAGACACAGGCGTGTCTCTCAGCCATGTGTGCTACACGGCCTAGAACATGGGCGTGTCTTGGCCAGGTGAAACCTGCACCTAATTTCGAAATAATTTAATTAACCACACGGCCTAGCACACGGGCGTGTGGCATGGCCATTGATCGCGTGGTTTCATGATAGGTTTTAAATATTTATAATTACTCGTTCTTGAACTAACTATTATCTCGATGTAGGCAAGTGTACCTATCAAACAGTAGTATAGTTTTAGCAAGACCGGATTGTCGAACCTAAAAGAACTAAAAGTACTAGTAATGACTGTCTTTTTATTATCTAGCCTAAGAATAATGGGGTTTTGTTTTAATTAACTAATTATCTAGACTAAGAATGCACAGAGAAAAGAATTGGGGAATTGCTTTTGGGAAAAATCGATTGACTTAAGACAATACCTAAGGAAAAATCCATCTAGACTTTACTTGTTATTCTAGCTCCAAACCGGACGATTTATTCATTCAACTTGTTCCGTAGAGATCCCTAAGTTATGTTATTATTCCTATTCAAGACTAATAACGTCTAATCCTTAGTTTGAATAACCGATACTTTTTTCTAATTAATATTCTAGGGTTGCATTAACTCGATATATGGATCCCCTTATTAGGTTCCACCCTAATTCGGTAAAATCTTGTCACCCTATTTTTAGATGCGCAATCAACTCCGCTTAATTATGACAACAGTACTCTTAAACAGGGTCTATTCCTCCTCTGAGTAAGAGCATGTCTTGAATCAGTATCGTGGGATATCAAAACAAGAATTAAGAACACATAATTAAGAACAAGTTAAATATTTATCATACGATTCAGAAAATAATAACAAGGTTCGTTTTAGGTTTCATTCCCCTTAGGTATTTAGGGGTTTTAGTTCATAACTAAATAAGAAAACATCTTAGAAGAATAATGAATACAAAAGATGAAGAAAACCCAAAACTCCTGAAGGGAAATTGAGGAGAGATTTTCAGTCTTGACGATGAATTCGGCTTCTGAGATGGATCAATCGGCTTCCTTGGAGTAATTCCTTACCCTCTATTCTCCGTATCCCTTTTTCTCCTCTTCTAGGGTGTATTTATAGGCTTTGGAATGCCTAGAAGCCCTCAAAAGTCGCCTTTTCCGAATTGGACTTAACTTGGGCTAGGCAGGGACACGCCCGTGTGTGATTACTTTAGCCGTGTTCGAGCCTATTAGAATGGCACGGCCGTGTGCTATGCCCGTGTGAGTCGTGCTCCAATTCTTCCAGATTGACACAGCCGTGTGGTCTGCCCGTGTGAGGAGGTCCAGGCTGTGTTGATTTCGTACTTTGGCCCATTTTCTCTTTTTTTGGCCCGTTTCTCGTTCCTTTCGCTCTGCTATGCTCTCCTAAGTGTAAAACAAGAAATTAAAGCATTAGGAGCATCGAATTCGCCAATTCTAATGGAAAATCATCCCTAAAATGCGTTAAACATGGGGGGAAAATATGTATAAATTACGGTTTATCAAATACCCCTACACTTAAGCATTTGCTTGTCCTCAAGTAAAATCCTCAACTCATAATCAAAATAAATTCTTTTCAGCTTATAATTTCTATCAATAATATCTTCAAATTAATCAATAGGTAATCATACATTGAGAATTTAACTAAAAGAACACAAAATTTTCAATCATTCCAAGTTGAGCATTGTATTCCAAAAACATAGGTGTCTCTCCGCATCTAAGTAATTACCTTTGATTCAGAATATCATAGAGTTTCACATCCTCACTAAAGATTCACTCGAGTCACTCGAGGTGTTTTTAAGGACAATAAAGGAAGCACTCAATAGTCAATAATGGAAAGTCCTTACTATACGCTTGCATGAAAATCAAATCTCCACCACTATAATTTAAGATGATACATCAATCAAAAGGTCTTTTGAGGGTTGTAATGAGGCTTGGTTAGGGGGTGTGGTCACAAACTGAAAGAAAGGGTTAAAATCGAGATTGAATTGAAAAATTGCCTAACTAGAAAAAGAGTTAATTTTCACTTGCGTACAATAGAGCTTCTTCTCAGAATATGGAATTACTAATAAATATACATAGTTTTTTTTTTTGTTTTTTTTAGAACAAGTTAAATAACATAGACTAACTATTAAGAACAAAACATAGCTAAACAATCCATTCAACTCAAATTTTGACAAAAATAGGGATTAATTTAGGGGATTTCAAAAATAATGGGTTAAGGGTTAATATTGAGGTTAATACAAGGAATGGCTTGTTAGGCTCAATGGGGTTTACTAGGGGTTAATCGTGGAGGTAGGCTTTTCATGGCATGAGTGGGTTAATCATAAGTGCCTTAATCATTTTGATATATCAAATCAAATGGTGTGGTCTCGACATGCATAATCAAGCAAGTTCTAGAATAACAGTTCAATACTGACGCACACAAAGCAATAATAAAAGTTAGCATGAAAGGATGAATAGATGCTCAAACGGCTCAAAAATCTCACAAAAATTATGGCTTTTTGATGTTTAGACTCGTGAATTCCAATTCAAAGTAATACCTAGACTTGGGGAAACAACCTATAATTTTAAATTCTTAAAAATCAACTTATCATGCTTGATTCTCTAATGTCTTAAAATTTAAACAATCAATGCATAAATTCCTATGTTTTAATTCAAGATATATTAATCAAAATCATAAATCAATTAAAATTTATCCTAAATATGATATGAGAGCTTTTCAAGAGAACAAGGTAATTATTCAGGGATTTTTATGACAATGAAATGAATGCCTCCCCCCACACTTAAGATGTACATTGCCCTCAATATACAAAGATAGGTATTATAAAATAAAAATAAGATAGGGAGAGAAGTGAAACTTCTTGTATGATGAGTTCCTCGAACTAGATTTTTGGAGAGTAATCGGTTCGAGAGTGGAGGAGGATACTCCGGCAGTTGTAGAGGTTCATTAGGCCATAAGTCTTGCGCCAAAAGAATATTATATCTAGTGGTAGCTATGGTCGTGGTCGAGCAGGACATGACATTCGTAGAGAACCTTTCCTGGTGGAGTTTTAGTTTCTCTGTGATGATGGGCTTAAGAGCTCTATATAACTGTGATAAAATCAAGAACTTTTTAGGGGATATTAGGAAGAATAAGTACTCGAAAAGAAATAATCAAAATTTATAATAAAATTCTAAATCTGCTAAAAAAAATAAAAAGTAGTTTGAATAAAAATTAAAAACATAAAATAATAAAATAAATATTTCTAAACATCTTCATCACTGGATGGTTCGCGAGGTGGGACTGGCGATGAGATATGGAGGTGCTGACAAATCTGCTGTAGAGTATCATCAATGTTGTCAAATTGTTGAAAACACTGATGCTCAAATCGGGTGAGGCGCTTAGAGATGTCAGCATATAAAGCCGCCGCATGAACTAGACGAGAGGGTGGTGGTGGCTAAGTCGGTGGGTCCTCGTGCTGTGGGGGGACATCATCAGGAATGTCCTCGTAGGCCTCCTCCTCGGTAGATTGTGTGAGATGATACTGGGGAGGGTAGGCTCCTCAGTGACTCACGATCATCCTCATGCTAAGCATTTTCGAGATGCCTTATGGAGACATCTGGCCGATGAGGGTGAGGGATGATTCTTGGGCCGCGGTGTTAAGGAGCCTGAAGCATCGCACTAGTTGGGTCACGTAAGGGCCAATGGAGATGATCCCCTTCTGGTGCCGCTCTGTCTGGTGTTGAATAGCAAGGGCGATGAAATAGGCAAGGTCGATGACGTGCCCTTGCGACATGCACCATAAGAAGTAGACGTCGTGGGTGTTGACGACATCAGTGCTCTCTTGCCTCCCTGTAATCGTGTGAGCTAAAATAGCATGTAAGTACCTTAGGGATGGTAGGAGAACTGATGCCTTGGAGCAGCTAGGATTGTACGAGGCCGTGCTAGGGGCCAAAGTGTGCTAGCACTTCGAGGGAGAGAAATGTATCTGGCGACTGAGAGCATGCAGTTCATTCTCCTCCCTGAACTCTCCGTATATAAGTCTAGTGCAGCACCAAACTCTGGAACGCTTAGCTGGCGGATTAATCCGCCTAGGCAAAATTGAACCGTGCTGGGATCATCGTACCTTGTCATTACGGTTTGAAAATGGAACGTTGAGCATAGTTCCATCGTGAGCTCGAGGTATGTCGTCTCGATAATCCCGAAGAATAGCTCCCAATGGTCGGTGGTAAGAAGAGCCCGGATCGCGTCAGCCAACTGGACTTGTTCGACAGCAGGCAAGTCGATGCAGCAGCCCGCTGCTAAAGGTCGAGCCCATAGTATTTGAAACAGTTCTTCTTGGGGCCCGTTGGGGAATTGGAGGAAAGGGTAACGAATTTTCGCGGTAGGACCCAAGGAAGATGACGCTCCCTTCCTTTTCTTTGAAGCGGGGATAGCGAGTTTCTTTCCTCGTGAAGACGACATCGTGTACCTATAATTTGTAAAGAAGAATAATAGTAAATATATGAATTTGGAAAGCCATGAATTTAAACTACTAATTTCAGCCAAAATATGAACCAAACTCAACCAACAAAATTCTTTTTGATAGCATAATTTCATGACATTGTAAGGGCATGAGGATGGGCATAATAATGGCATGTGAATGAAAAAAGAATGAAGCTTTCCTAACAACCTACATTAACATAAAATGCATGATAAACAATCTAATAATGAAGGAAATAATGAACAAAATTAACATAGTATGATAAAAATAACAATTATTTTAAGAATAAGCATTAAAAATAAGTAGCATAGAGGTGAAAAGATTGAACAAACACTAATGGAGAGAGATTGGGCGTAAAAAATGGAGCGAGAAGTTGCGCATGGGAGTGGCAAGGAGGCTGTGTGGACTTCCAGCGACTAGGGTTAGGGTTTTTGAGTGGGGAAGATAATGAATAGTGTAGCCTATTTATAGATTTTGGGACACATGGCCATGAAACACGCCCATGTGCCCCAATTTCTGCCCGTGTGTTTCATGTTTTTCCTATTTTGGTGTGTCTGAAATTCGACACATGCCTGTGTGCCTCTAGACGTGTTGGTTCACACGGCCGTGTCGTACGACCGTGTCTAGCTTCGTTCGCTTCTCCCACACCCATATGTTCAAGCCCCACGCCCGTGTTAATTTGACAGGTTCGACCACGGGTGTTAGACATGAGCATGTCGCAAGCCCGTGCTGTTTTAACAAGTTCGTCTACGGTTCCTCCACACGGGTGTGTCGTACATCCGTTTTGTTTTGGCAGGCTCGACCACGGCCATATCTCACGGTCGTGGAGTTTTATCGTAGCCCGTGTTGGGGAAATCTTTTGCCCTGTTTTCACAAGGCCTTAAGTACGCCCGTGTGATTGGTTGTGTCTCTATGGAAACACCTGTATTCAAGATTTCTATTTGTAGGTTAGGAGTTAAATATCAAAATTTAAAAAATAAATAATGTTAGTGCCCGGGTTGCCTCCCGAGAAGCGCTTATTTATATTCTAAGCTCGACTTACCTCTCCGTTGTATGGTCATGGTGGTTCAAGGAGTTCGTACTCCTCATTCCTGTTATCAGTCTTGACAAAATAAGGTTTTAATCAGGTATTATTTACCTTAAAAGTGCCGAACTTGGGATGACTCACCTCCACCGTACCGAATGGAAAAATACTGAGTACCGTAAGAGGGATTTCCTTATTCGGTGTGGTAGTGACAATTTGGGGATCTGCGGCATCTAATAAGACCTTATCACCAACCTTAAGTTGATTTGGAGAGGTATCGGGCTTGTTTTGAAGTAGTTTCGGTTTATCATGTGTTTCCGGTTTGTGTGCTCAGCATTCGTCTAGCTCTTTTATCCGTAGCCTTCGTTCTTTATGAATGTGTCTTTTATCATTTCTGGAACATGGCTCGTGAACTTCTTTGAAGCTCAATTTCTGCAAAGTCATATTATCAATTTTAGTAGATTAGTGTGGACTATTACCTTCAATGTTCGATGTGATGTCAGAATTACGAGCTTGAAGGGTGATCGTGTCGTCTCCTACGCGAAGCGTGAGCTCACCTGTGCCAACATCAATAATTGTTTTAGCAGTTACTAAAAAAGGCCTCCCTAAAATCAAAGGGGTGTTATTATCCTCCTCTATGTCTAGAACAACGAAATCAACGGGGAATATAAACTTATCTACTTTTACGAGTACATCTTCAATAATACCCCTAGCGAATCTTATAGTTTTATCTGCCAATTGAATGCTCGTCTTAGTTTGTTTAGGTTTCCCAAGACCTAGTTGCTTAAACATTTTGTAAGGCATGATATTAATACTAGCCCCTAAATCAGCTAATGCATGACTTATATCTAAACTACCAATTAAGCAAGGAATTGTAAAACTCTCTGGATCTTTCAATTTGTGGGGTAGCTTATTCTGTAGAATAGCTAAGCAGACTGCGTTTAGCTCCACATGCGATGCTTCATCCAACTTTTTCTTATTTACTAAAAGCTCTTTTAAAAATTTTATAGCATTTGGCATCTGCGACAAAGCTTTAATAAATGGTAAGTTAATATGTAATTTTTTCAAAGAGGAATTTACGTAATTGTTCGTCTAAGCGGTCTTTCCTTGTCGCTTTAGGGTATGGGACACAAGGTCTATATTCTTCATTCACTGTTTTGTTATGACTTACCTCACTTTGACCTTTGCTCACCACAGTTTCTTGCATCAATTCTGGCTCAGGCGCAATGAATCCTTCCTTATCTTGAGTACTAATTGCGTTGAGGTGTTCCCTTGGGTTAGGTTCAATATTACTTGGTAAACTACCTTGTGGTCGTTCGGAGATCAGTTTGGAAAGCTGGCCTATCTGAGTTTTGAGCCCTTGAATCGATGCTTGTTGATTTTTAAGTGCTGTCTCAGTATTCTGAAAATGAGTTTCCGACATCGAAATAAACTTTGAGAGCATCTCTTCAACGTTTGGCTTCTTTTCCTGTTGGTAGTGTGGTTGTTGGTTGCCTGGAGGATGTTGTGGTCTTTGATTTCCTTGACCGCCCCATGAGAAATTGGGATGGTTCCTCCAATCTACATTGTAAGTGTTACTAATGGATTGTTTTGAGGTCAAGGATAATTACCCATATAGTTTAATTGCTTGTTTTCCATGCTGTGGCCATAAGGTTGGTATTCCGAATGGTTTGTTCCATCGCTACTTGCTTCGCACTGCATTACTGGGTGAACCTGTGAAGAATTAAGAAAACCATTAATTTTTTTATTTAAAAGTTCTACCTGATTAGAGAGCATGGTGACCGAATCAACGTTATAAACGCCAGCTGTTTTCATTGGCTTTGTCCACATGACTTGCCACTGATAGTTATTTAGTGACATCTCCTCTATAAACTCATAGGCATCTTCTGGTGTTTTATTGTTGATGGTTCTGCCCGCTTCTGCGTCAACCATTTGCTGAGTCGAAGGATTCAGACCATTGTGAAATGTTTGCACTTGAAGCCAAAGCGGTAACCCATGGTGAGGGCACCTTCTCAAAAGGTCCTTGTATCTCTCCCATGCATCGTAGAGTGTTTCTAAGTCCATCTGCACAAAAGAAGGGATATCATTATGTAATTTAGCCATTTTAGCAGGCGAAAAATATTTTAGTAAAAATTTCTCGGTCATTTGTTCCCAAGTAGTAATTGACCCTCGTGGTAACAAGTTCAAACACTGTTTAGCTTTATTCCTCAATGAAAAGGGAAATAACAGAAGACGAATGGCATCATCAGAAATGCCATTGATTTTAAATGTATCGCAAAATTCCAGAAAGTTTGCTAAGTGAACATTGGGATCTTCATCCTGCAAACCATCAAACTGAACAAATTGTTGTATCATCTGAATAGTGTTAGGTTTTAATTCAAAAGTATTTGCAGCTACAGCAGGTCTAACTATGCTAGATTCAGTTCCTGTTAAAGAAGGTTTAGCATAATCATACATAGTGCGTAGAGCAGGATTTTGATTAACTACAATTGCAGGAGGTAGCTGATTGCTTTGGTTTTCAGCCATCTCTTCAGTTGGGGGTTGAGTATTGTCTTCTTGCTCGTTCTCTGTGTATCTTAAGCTGCGCCTTATCTCTCTTTGGTTTCTACGAACTGTGCGATCGACTTCTTCGTCAAAATGTAATGGTCCCGACGGGTTTCTTCTAGTCATAAACTGTAAAAACCTGCCAAGAGAAGGAAAAAGTAAATTAATAAATAATAATAATAAAATTAAATTAAATTGCAAGAAAAATAAATGGCTAAAGTAATAAAAATTGAGCGTTCCTAATATCTTAGTTCCCCGGCAACGGCGCCAAAAACTTGATCTCATGGTTTCATGATAGGTTTTAAATATTTATAATTACTCATTCTTGAACTAACTATTATCGCGATGTAGGCAAGTGTACCTATCGAACAGTAGTATAGTTTTAGCAAGACCGGATTGTCGAACCCAAAGGAACTAAAAGTACTAGTAATGACTGTCTTTTTATTATCTAGCCTAAGAATAATAGGGTTTTGTTTTAATTAACTAATTATCTAAACTAAGAATGCACAGAGAAAAGAATTGGGGAATTGCTTTTGGGAAAATCAATTGACTTAAGACAATACCTAAAGAAAAATCCACCTAGAATTTACTTGTTATTCTGGCTCCAAACCGACGATTTATTCATTCAACTTGTTCTGTAGAGATCCCTAAGTTATGTTATTATCCCTATTCAAGACTAATAACGTCTAATCCCTAGTTTGAATAATCGAGACTTTTCTCTAATTAACACTCTAGGGTTGTATTAACTCGATCTATGGATCCCCTTATTAGGTTTCACCCTAATCCTGCAAAATCTTGTCATCCTATTTCTAGGCACGCAATCAACTCCGCTTAATTATGACAACAGTACTCTTAAACAGGGTCTATTCCTCCTCTGAGTAAGAGCATGTCTTGAATCAGTATCCTGGGATATCAAAACAAGAATTAAGAACACATAATTAAGAACAAGTTAAATATTTATCATACGATTCATAAAATAATAATAGGGTTCGTCTTAGGTTTCATTCCCTTTAGGTATTTAGGGGTTTTAGTTCATAACTAAATAAGAAAACATCTCAGAAGAATAACAAATACAAAACATAAAGAAAACCCAAAACTCCTGAAGGGAAATTGACGAGAGATCTTCAGTCTTGACGATGAATCCAGCTTCTGAGATGGATCAATCAGCTTCCTTAGAGTATTTCCTTTTTTCTCCTCTTCTAAGGTGTATTTATAGGCTTTGGAATACCTAGAAGCACTCAAAAGTGGCCTTTTCCGAATTGGACTTAACTTGGGCTCGACAGGGACACGCCCGTGTGCAATTACTTCAGGCCGTGTTCGCGTCTGTTAGAATGGCACGGTCGTGTGCTATGCCTGTGTGAGTCGTGCTCCAATTCTGCTAGATTGACACGGCCGTGTGGTCTGCCCATGTGAGGAGGTCCAAGCCATGTTGATTTTGTACGTTGACCCATTTTCTTCGTTTTTGGCCCGCTTCTCGTTCCTTTCGCTATCCTATGCTCTCCTAAGTGTAAAACAAGAAATTAAAGCATTAGGAGCATCGAATTCGCCAATTCTAATGGAAAATCATCCATAAAATGCGTTAAACATGGGGGAAAAATATTTATAAATTACAGTTTATCAGCCGTATGCTCAAGTCAGAGAGTTACACGGTTACGGACATAGCCTGCAGCACAGGCGTATCATAGGGTCACACGAGCGTGTCCGTTGGATCACACGGGCGTGTAAGCCCTGTAACTTAATTTTTTTTTGAAAATTCATGAAAAATTTTTAGAGTTCCCGATTGAGTCCCGATTTAATTTTAATGTTCATATTGGGCTTCAAGGGTCCATTTAAGGGACGATATGAATAATCTTGGTTAATGGATAGTAATTTACATGAGTTCTCTAAAAATTGTTCTGAAAGTTTTAGTAATGCTCCATAACCCTGTTCCAGTGACGGATACGAGTTTAGGGGTGTTACATTCATAGTCTGACCATTATCTATAGAAATATTGCAAATTCTACCTTACATAAGAGAGTCGGCTTAAGGACTCAGCTGACATTCACAAACGACAGCTTGATCTCAAGATCCCAAACATCTAGCATGAAAACTTAGTAATCACTACTTACAAGACATAGGGATACCATTAAAACTCATTCATATAACTTTTATTATCATTAAAAACCTCATTAACTTTCATGCGAAGCCTTACTTCTTCATTTACTATCTACACTCATCAAAAGACATACTTGAACAGAAGTACAGACGCAAGTCCAAATTACTTGCCTTGAATAAGAAACAGCCATCTGTATGAACTCCGATCCTTAATTTCAACTTAGCAAGAAAGATCCTTGATCATCTCCAAAGTAAAACAAAAAATGGCATTTTCAAATAGAAGGAATAAGATAAATCTCTCTCTCTCTCTCTCTCTCTCTCTCTCTCTCTCTCTCTCTCAAGCTCATATCAAGATATATATATATATATATATAGAAAACTCATGTTTCCATAGTGGAACTTAACAAATTTCATCAATTGTCAACACTGCCTTCTCAGGGGTTAATAGTTGTAAGGATACATATATAAGAGTCCATAATCTTTACCTATCTTTAATTTACCCCATCATTCATTCTTGACCGTTTCGTTAGAATTTAACTTGCACACTAACTAGGCAAACTTGGCGTACCTTATATTTGGCGTTATCTTCATTACCTAGAGAACCATCAATACTCTTCCCGTTCCTTTCCTTTTAAACATCCTTCAGAGAACATTTCTTACCTTAGACTCTATTATCAACTAAACACCCTAAGTATACGCCAATGGTGTCATTTAGGCGGATAAGACTATGCCAGTCAGATTCCTTCGGGCTACTTGCCTAATGTAGGACCTGTCAATTCTAGGTGTTATACTTTTATCCTTTATATTTAGATTGGAAACAAGTCATGGAATAGTCACATTTGTATAGTTCTATATCATATTTCTTGATACTCTGAATAGACTATGATAAACAAATAAGTGTGATATCTCATATCAACTTATTTGAGCATGGTCATTCATTTCTAGTCTCACTTTATCAAGTGGCCTAAGATATTGCTCCCACCACGTAGGAGGGTCAAATCCTATCTTGATCAATCATATCCCACTACATAGATTGTAGCATACCCAACATCTATCTTTATAGTACAACATATTATGGTAGACATTCGTCTGTATCAAAAAATAAGACTCACAATGTTGGGACAATGATGATCTTAAGTCTGAGGATCATATACATAGTTATCACTATGAGTAATGTCATGACTATTACATAACAATCCAAGAAACATACTTATAGTGGGTCAATCCAATATGTTGTTCTCTAACACATACTTATGTATTGATGTTGACATCCCTATGTTAATGACAACTTTTTCATCAATCAACTACACATTAGTCTCAAAGCATTTTTATTATCTAAGCCCACAATAATACTTGACTAAGGACCTTTTAAGAGTATCATATTATTCTTAGGACTTTATTGCTAATAAATTTATTTACACAGAGAAAGAAACTGAAATAACAATGGCAGTGTCTTATATTAACAAACAAGGTAAAACAAGTATGTGATTACAATCATCTCATGATTGGTCTTTGGGCCTACTCTAACACCTTAAACTACTTCGCTTAAATGGTGGATCTTTACCTTCCCTACACAACAGATTTCTATATATAGGTATCCTTATTGCCTTTCTAGCAGAGTATTTGGTTTACACCTTGTTCCAGACCATTGTCACGACAAAAGTTACCAATTTGATTCCACCTCATGTACACTCATTTGGTAGAAACTTGTTGGTCGACTTACTCTAGCGGATCCTCCCATTTTCAATCTATCGAGGGGTTTATGAAAATCCGTTTTCAACTTGATAAGTGTCAAATACAAATTTGAGAATTTGAATCGTTTACTTCAAATTAATCAAACATCCCGTGGATGTTTGTCTATTTAAATTAAGACATTATGAATGAAGGCTTTTCATCTGAAATTACTCTCCAACTCCTTATTGACTAAGTTTCCTTTCGAATCCCAGTTTCTCTCTTGGCCTTCTCAGATTTCTTCGTCTGAGTTCCACTTCCTTTCTTCCTTTGACAACTTCTCAGTAAGTTTTATAGGTAATTTATTAAGCCTTTTCTACTTCTTTCATTATCCTTCCCCAAAATGGTCAGAATCAAACACAGTAATCGCGAGGGTAGCAACTATCGTGGTAGTGGTAGTAGGAGAGTTTATGAGGGTGACAAAGAGGGTGATGGGGCTAGACCTAGTGGTTACGGGGTAAGCACCTAGTGGAAACCCCACCTTTCAATTATACCACGTCTCAAAAGGAAATGGTCCATTTTCTGGGTCTTAGAGGGATACAACTGCTGAACATCGTTTACGACTACTGCCTTGTTCATGGCGAATGTCAACTGAATGACCACTCCAACAACATTATTCTTCCTGTTTATCTGTTTGAAGCTGAATTTCACCTCCAACTTCATCCTTTGTTCTGTTTTGTCCTTAATGAGTAAAAATTGCACTAGGGCAACTCGCCGACTTATCTTGGTAGACCTTGGTTACCTATTTTATCGACTGTATCCTGAATAGTGAGCCACCCATCATTGGTGTTTTCCAATGAATTTATCAATTAAAAGTGACCATCCGTAGGACCTATATTAGGTTGATCCATTTCAATACTTTCTATGGGCTTCAAACCTTCACCTTAACAGAAACAAGTTCATTCGAGTGAGGTACAATCTGAGGGGTGGATTTGGGTTCCTAACCCAATAGTCTATCCCTTCCGAATCTGTTTGTACCTATAGGCAGCCTCTAGATAATGATGTCGCGAAGGATCAATTTGATCTATTAAAGCTAGGTCACTTATTTATTTTGGAGAGTCTCATTACCGTAAAAAATATTTTCCGTTTTTACCCGAAGACTCTTAGTACAAATGGTTATAGGCTTGACGATATAGTTATTGGGTTGACCCCAGGTCGTGCACAACTCTGACATAGTATGGCCTTACAATGCTTCTGATGACCTAGTAGTTGTTTTAGTTAGGAGGAAAAAGGAACCTCCACATTTCTTTTACACCTACTGCAAGCAGCGCATGCGCCGCTAGTCTATTCCCCTAGTAGTAGTAGCTGGAGAGTTTCTTTAATAGAGATTTTGTTCCTCATATGGTTGACCCTAAATCTTCTTTTGCAAGTTCTACCCAATTATCTATTCTGTCTCAGGCTTCAAGTAGTGGATGCAGATGCCATTACGGAGAAGATGCAGAAGGCCATTGATGTTGTTGATGCGAAAGTACAGACGAGCAATAGTAGACGTAAGAGGCTGAAGACTAAATGGAGCTCTTGAAGTACTGAGGAGAGCAGTGGTAGTAGACCAGTCCACCATAGGCGAGGGAAGAAACCAGTCAGCTCTGAGAGAGAGCTTACTTTGCATGTCTACCCTTCTCATCTCGAGAATCAGACAGAGTCTGCCATGCCAATGGACTTGGCTCCCCTCACCTAAGGTCCATCTGATGAGTCTACTCCCTAAATTACCTTTTCTGCATCGCTATTTATACCTACTAGACCAAGGCAACATCCTACTTCTTCTGGCGAGACATTAAATTTACTCCCAACAAAAATCAATCTACGATGAGAGAGGGGCCTGCCTCAAGAACTGAAAGAATGTACTCTTCCTTCCTCATCTGAATCACATAAACCATCTTTCTTGGAGTTGATTGGCTCCTACCTGATTGTGGTGAAGGAATGTGGTTTGCTTGGCTAAGCCTTCCATGAATGATGTGGCAAAACTGAAACTAAACGGGATCAAGTAGAGGTAACCCTAGCCTCCCAGAATCAAGAACTGGCCCAACTCCACCAAACATAAAAGGTCATAGCCCACCAAATTTAGGAGTTCACTCAGTTTACCTCAAGATGGGAGCCTAAGTACAACTTCTTGAAAATAGAGTCTGAGAGTAGTGTTCGCCAATTGGAGGACCAGATCAAGGCACAAGAGGAACACCACTTGGTGGA
The DNA here is from genome assembly GCF_025698485.1 of Gossypium arboreum. NCBI lineage: Eukaryota > Viridiplantae > Streptophyta > Magnoliopsida > Malvales > Malvaceae > Gossypium > Gossypium arboreum. The sequence goes on along the minus strand of NC_069070.1, from coordinate 84,378,508 downwards.
TTTATAGAGGATCCAAAAGGAAAACAACAAAGCCCTAGAGCGATACAATGCAGATACTGCAGCAAGGGTTGCTGATTATATTCCCAAGTAGAGGTCCAATTATATCCTACACGCCCAAGTTGTCGTGTGCCCTTTTGATGTAAGCCAAGTAGACTTTAGCTGTCTGTTCCATTACGTCAACAATGATATGAGCATCTATGCAATGAGCCTTTCTGGTGCTGAGTGAGAATAGTTTCAGAAGGAATGGAAAGGTTCCGCCTTCAAAACTTTGTCATTCATATTGATGTTCATATATGCTTCACATTATGCCCAAAACACATAAGACTATTATCCCTTCATGTAACAAAGACATTAATCATTTAAACTAATTAGCATATTTACCTAACTACTAAATCCAATCACTATTATAACAATTCATATCATATTTGAACCTATTTATAATTTATTTATACTAAACCAAATACGCACCAATTCATACAATCATGAACCATTTCAAAACCTTTCTATTCCATTCAATTTAGTCCAAGTCACGTTATTGACTTCCACTGTAACACCCCTGACCCGTATCAGTCATTGGAATAGGGTTACAAGGCATTATCGAACAATACATCACAATCTCATACATTTATGCATTCAATATTATAAACTATTCCCAACCATTCACATTGTCCCTTAAAAGGTTCTACTAGACCTTAAATCATGCTTAGAAGTGGTTCGGAACTAAACCGATCACATATAAAAACTTTAAGAAACTTAGAAAATTTTTTTTAATTACAGGGTCACACAGTCGTGTGCCTCACACGGCCACCAGCCACGCCCGTATCCCAAGTCGTGAAAACAGGGCATACATATTGACTTGTACCACACGGCTGAGGACACGTTCGTATGCCAGGCTGTATGAAAATTAGGGAGGCTACTGAATTGGGCCACACGGCCGACCACATAATCATGTGCCAGCCTATGTGCCACACATGGCCAATAGACATGCCCGTGTGTCTAGGCCGTGCCAAAACTGTAGGGTATACTGACTTTAATTCGAAGGGTACCCCAGGGGACACATGGCCTTGTAACATAGCCGTGTGTTGCACACGGCTGAGACACATGCCCGTGTCTCTGCCCGTGTGGACAAAAATAGACCATTTGCAAAGTCAATTTGCCACCCTTTTCTCTTGCATTCAAATCAACCTAAATGGTACCATTTCAAGACATTTATAAGCAACCAAAACCAATCAATTCATACACATATTATATCATCTTTACACAACATTTCAACTACTCAATTCCATAACCAAAATATACCAAAATCATTAAACTTGTATGACTTCTAAATGCATTTAATCATCACCTATTTCATATAACAAAACTCATCATATCATCATCTCAAACTAAATCAATTCATAAAGCATTATATACATCACATATAACACTTATCAAACACAAAATTCAAGCCAACTTAGATGGCTATACATAACACATTTACAAGCCAAAATCTCATGGGTAATATTATAACTCAAAACATAACAAGATAACACTAGCTTATACATGCCATGTGCCACATATACAAAGCTTCAAAAGTACCAACAAGATGATTGATAGTGTGATGATAGTTCCCGAAGATCCTCGATGTCCAAGCTAGCTTTGATACTCTATAAAACAAAGACAAATAACACACAGTAAGTTTCATAGCTTAGTACGTAAGTTCGTACCAAATATACTCAACAGTTCATAATATACAAATCATCAATTAATAAACACTTAGTAGTTCTCCTATTATCATTCAATTCTAATCCATGACGCTTTATCATATATATACAAATTCATCAAGATTCATACACATAGTATCAACTACCACATAGGTATCATACATACCTATACTTTCCCGTATTTATTTATTTCATTCTCACCTCTTTGTTCAACACGTTAAATTGTTCAGAAATCTTTCAATGCTCAAAAAACTCGCACACTTAGTGCATAAATGATTAGCCAAAGCAATAACGATATCGCACACCTGGTGCCATTACATTAAACCAAAGCTATCTTGGTATCGCACACTTAGTGCCTCATATAGCCGAAGCTATTCCAATTCGCACACTAAGTGCTATTTATAGCCAAAGCTATTTTGAAACGCACACTAAGTGCCAAACATAGCCGATTTATTGTCGTACGCAATCGTAGTCACATATATACAATTTATGCATTATTAAAGCATTAAAAACATAATTTTAACTTCATTTATCATGTACGAACTTACCTCGTACTCAGAATTAACGAATCGGATAAATTATTCAATAACCTTCGATTTTTCCCGATCTAAATCCGAGTTCTTTCTTTCTAGATCTATATGTATTCAAAATTAACCCATTTAATCACCTATTCATTCAATTTAATCCATAAACACATATTTGGGCATTTTTGCACTTTAGCCCTTAAAATTCCATATTTATACAATTTAGTCCCTATTTCATAAAAACACAAATTACTCAAAATTCAATTAAACTCATGCTTATCTGAATTCTTTATACGTCCCTAGCAGCCCAAAACTTTCATTTATTTCACAATTTAACCCCTCAATTTACACTTTTCTCAATTTAATCCCTAATATTTATTTTTACTCAAAATCACTTTACAAAACATGTATATCAAACACCAAGCTTTCATAATTTATCATCAAACATCATAGAACACATGAATTCATCAATGGAAACTTTCAAAATCATCAACACTTTCAAAAATTGAAACATGGGTTAGCTAGAACATGAAGCAACGATCACAAAAACATAAAAATCATCAAAAATCGAGCTCAAAACATACCTCAATCAAGCTAGAGAAGTGCCGAAATTTCAAAGCCCTATTTTACTTTCTTCTTTGCTTCATTCAGCCATTAAAAGATGATAATGGAACCTATTTGATTTTTTTACTTAATTATACATTAATTCCATTATTACCATTTTAACCTTTGTTTAAAACATCATAAATCATTTAATGAATGGCTATTCATGTAAATTTTCATTATCCATGGTTTATTCACAACATAAGGACTTCACCATTAATGAATCATAGCAATTAAACACTTAAACAATTAGAATATCAACTTTGCATTTTACGCGATTTAGTCTTTTTCTCAAATTAACCACTTAAACGATAAAATAGCATACGAAATTTTCACACATATTAAATCACATATTGTAAACACCAATAATATTAAAAATAATTTTACGACCTCGAATTTGTGGTCCCGAAACCACGGTTCGGGCTAGAGTCTAAACTGGGCTATTACAACTTTCCCCCTTTAGGGATTTTCGTCCCCGAAAATCTTACCAGCGAATAGGTTTGGGTAGTGTTCTCTCATAGCATCTTCGGGCTCTCACGTAGCTTCTTCAATCCCATGCCGATGCCATAAGACTTTCACTAAAGAGATTTTCTTATTTCTCAATTCTTTAACCTCGTGATCTAAAATCCGTATCGGTTCCTCTTTATATGTCATATTAGACTTAATTTCAATCTCCAACGAAGAGATTACATGCGAAGGATCAGATCAATAACGTCGAAGCATGGATACATGAAATACATTATGAATCTTTTCTAACTCAGATAGCAACAACAATCTGTAAGCAACTGGCCCGATACACTCAATAATCTCATAAGGTCCAATAAATCTTGGACTAAATTTGCCTTTACGACCAAATCAGAGTATTTTCTTCCACGGTGAGACTTTCAAAACACTTTGTCTCCAATTTGAAACTCAATATCTTTCCATTTCAAGTCTACATACGATTTCTGATGATCTAATGCTGCTTTCAGGCTATCGTGAATCACTTTCACCTTCTGTTCAGTTTCTTTGATCAAATTAACCCCGTGTATCTTATTCTCACTGAGCTCAGTCCAATATAAAGGTGTTCGGCATTTGCGATCGTACAAAGCTTCGTAAGGTTCCATTTTTATACCAGATTGAAAGCTATTATTATATGCAACTTCAATCAATGACAAATATCATTCCCACGTACCTTCAAACTCAAGAATGCAATAGCTCATATATCCTCGAGTATCTGAATAATCCGCTCGGATTGACCATCCGTTTGCGGGTGAAATGCGATACTAAAATGTAGCTTTGTACCCAGCGCATCTTGTAGTTTCTTCCAAAACCTTGACATGAATCTCGGATCTCTGTCTGATATAATAGAAACAGGTACTCCGTGTAATCTCACAACCTTAGAGGTATATAACTCAGCTAACTTTTCAAGTGAATAATCCGATCGTACTGGAATGAAATGAGCTGATTTAGTCAGTCTATTAACAACCACCCATATCACATCTTTCTTACTTAGAGATAAGGGCAAACCCGAAACAAAATCCATATTCACTCTATCCTATTTCCATTTAGGAATCATAATCGGTTGCAATAAACCAGAAGGCACTTGATGCTCAGCAAATCAAGCATTTAGAAATGAACTCTGAGATGTCACATTTTATACCATGCCACCAATAGAGTTTTTTCAAGTCGTTATACATTTTCGTGCTTCTCGGATGAACAGACAATCGACTACTATGTGCTTCATTCAAAATCATCTGAATTAACTCCGAATTTCTTGGAACACAAATTCGACCTCTGAATCTCAGATTATCATTAACATCAATTTGAAATTCTGAATCAGTGTTCAAATCACATTGAGCCTGTTTTGTTAATAATTCACTATCAACTTTCTGAGCTTCACAAATCTACTGTATAAATAATGGTCTCGCTTTCAACTCTGCTACAATCGAACCGTCATTAGATAGAGCCAACTGAGTATTTATTACACGTAAAACATAAAAAAATTTGTGGCTTAATGCATCAGTAACAACACTAGATTTTCCCAGATGATAATCAATCACTAACTCATAGTCTTTTAGCAATTCTAGCCATCTCCGCTATCACAAATTCAAATCTTTCTGAGTCATCAGATATTTCAAACTCTTGTGATCAGAATAAACATGGCATTTCTCACCAAACAGATAATGGCGCCAAATCTTCAATGCAAATACAATGGCTGCTAATTCCAAATCCTGCATCGGGTAATTCTTTTCATACAACTTCAATTATCTCGAGGCATAAGCTATAACTTTGCCTTCCAGCACCAAAACACAGCCCAAACCATTCAATGATGCATCACTATAGATTACAAATTCTTTACCCGGTTCTGGTTGTACTAACACTGGAGATTCAGTCAAAAGAACCTTCAGCTGATCAAAAATTTTCTGACATTTCTTGGACCATTCAAACTTTCCATATTTCTAAAGCAATCTCGTCAATGGAGTTGCAATCATCGAAAAGTCTTTAAAAAATCACCTATAATATCCCGCTAGTCCCAGAAAACTACGGACTTCAGAAACATTTCTCGGAGGCTTCCAATCCATAATCGCAGAAATCTTACTTGGATCGACTCAAATGCCCGATACTGACACAATATGCCCCAAAAAACCAACCTCACGCAACCAGAATTCACATTTACTAAACTTTGCGTATAATTGTTTATCACGCAAAGTCTGCAATATGATTCTCAATTGCTGGCATGCTCAATTTCATCTCTCGAATATATCAATTTATCATCAATGAAAGTAACAATGAATCGATCTAAGTATGGTCTGAAAATCTGGTTCATTAAGTCCATAAAGATAGCAGGTGTATTCGTTAGTCTGAAAGGCATAACCAAAAATTCATAATGACCATACCTCATTCTAAATGCAGTCTTTGGCGCATCAGAGTCTCTAACTCATAATTGGTAATAACCCGATCTCAAATCTATTTTTGAAAACACAATAGCCCCTTTCAATTGATCAAACAAATCGTCAATTCGTGGTAGAGGATATTTGTTCTTGACCGTCATTTTGTTTAGCTGTCTACAATTTATACACACTCTCATAGTACCAACTTTCTTTTTCACAAACAACACAGGAGCACCCCAGGGCGAGAAACTCAGTCGCGCAAATCCTCTATCAGTTAATTCTTTCAACTGAGCTTTTAATTCTTTTAACTTTGTCGGTGCCATTCTGTATAGTGCTATCGATATCAGCATTGTTCCCGGCACTATCTCAATGCCAAACTCAACCTCTCGTATCGGTGGTAAACCTGATAACTCTTCAGGAAACACATCTGGATACTCATACACAACTAGCACTGATTCAATCTTCTTTTCAGTCACTTTCGTATCAAGCACATAAGTAAAATAAGCTTCACAACCCTTTCTTACATATTTTTAATCTAACATCAAAGAAATCACTGCTGGTAAACCATTTAGATCATCTGACTCAATTCGAATAATCTCATTATTCTAGCATCTCAAATCTATTGTCTTTCTTTTGCAATTCACACAGCATCATGCAACTTTAGTCAATCCATACCCAGAATTATATCAAACTCATCAAATGGTAACAACATCAAATTGGCTGGGAAACAACTATCCCTAATCATCAATAGACAGTTCTTGCACACTTTATCAAACAAAACAAACTTGCCTAAGGGGTTCGATACTTTAATTACAAATTCAGTAGACTCTACAGGCTTACTAGATACTAAATTCACACATATATGAATGAGTTGATCCTAGATCTATCAATGCAATAAATTTAGGATCATAGAGAGTAAAAGTACCGGTAATAATATCTGGAGATGAAGCTTCTTCACGAGCGCGAATAGCATAGGCTCGTACAGGTGCTCTGGCATCAGATCTCGTAGTAGTGTCTTATGTCACACCTCTACCACCACTCACATTGCCCGAATTTCTGGGTGGTCTACCTCTAGCTATAGTGTTACTCGGCCTCGTGTTCTGAACATTATCTTTTCAACTAACCTTGGACAATCTTTAATAAAGTGATCTCGTGAACTACAACTGTAACAAGTTCTATTATTACTTTTCCCTCAACAATCTCTAGAATGCTGTCTTCCACATTGTTAACACTTGGGCTTAACATCTTTTACGTTACCAACACTCGATACCGATGTGGCTTGAGCTTTAGAGTTGGTGTATTGGTTTCCATGATCTCTATTCTGATATCCTACTGAAACTGTCGATCAGTTAAAATAATCTCTAGATTTCTTTGACAAAGAATGATAAGATTTATTCATTGATCTCTTCCTCGAATCTCTTGCCTTTGAATAAGCTTTTATCTTTTTTTTTTTTTGAAGAGATCTTCGGCTTTACAAGCCCTCTCAACCAATACTACAAATTCTTTCAGTTCAAGTATCCCAACTAACAGCTTTATATATTCATTCAACCTGTCAACAAATCTTTTACACATGATCTCCTTAGTAGACACATATTCTTGGGCATATTTTCTTAACTGCATTTAATTCTCTTTCAGACTTCAAGTGATGTACCATTCTACCTATTTCAATTCTAGAAACTCTTTATGTTTCTGATCGAGAAATCTCTGGCATATGTACTTTTTTTGGAACTCAGTCTGAAAGAATTCTTAGGTAACCCGTTCTCTAGGAACCACCAATGTCAATGTTTTCCACCAGTGATATGCATTATCTCTAAGCAAAGATACTACGCATTTGATACATTCTTCCGGAGTACAAGACAATTCATCAAATACTCTGATCGTGTTCTGTAGCCAGAACTTAGCCCTCTGAGCATCATTATCAACTGTAGCCTGAAACTTTTTTACCCCGTGTTTACATGTCTTATCCACTGGTGGCTTACTCAATCAAATCGGATCTATCACTTGTGGTACAATTGGAACTTGTTGAGGAACAAGTGGGAGTGGTGGTTGTTGAGCAACTGGATTCGTTCGTACAAATTCCGTGAACCACACTCATCAATTGGAAGAAGGCTTACTTAGCCTCTCCTCCCTGACTACTAGAAATAGGCTTAAAATCGGTCGGCACTGCCCCTTGAGCGGGAGTAAGCGCATTACTTTCAACATCGTCGGCTATTGCTTGTTCGGGATCCATTTACTATATAAAAACGCATTTTAACTATCAACAATCATCACACTATCACAATTTATATATATAGCATGTATAGCTAGACCCTCACTCTCTACGTTAGTCCTAGAATCGACTAAACCGTAGCTTTGATACCAATTAAATGTAACACCTCTAACCCATATTAATCGTCAGAATAGGGTTATGAGGCATTATCAGACAATACATCACAATCTCATACATTTATGCATTCAATATTATAAACTATTCACAACCATTCACATTGTCCCTTAAAAGGTTCTACTAGACCTTAAATCATGCTTAGAAGCGGTTCAGGACTAAACCGATCACATATAAAAACTTTAAGAAACTTGGAAAATTTTCTTTAATTATAGGGTCACACACCCGTGTGAACAGGCCGTGTGCCTCGCATGGCCACCAGACACGCCCGTGTCACAAGCAGTGTGAAACCACGACATACATACTAACTTGTACCACACGATCGAGGACACACTCATGTGCTAGGCTGTGTGAAAATTAGGGAGGCTACTGACTTGGGCCACACGGCCGACCACACACCCATGTGCCAGCCCGTGTGCCACACACGGCCAATAGACACGCCCGTGTGTCTAGGCCATGCCAAAACTGGAGGGTATACTGACTTTAATTTGAAGGGTACCCCAAGGGACACATGGCTGTGTAACATAGCCGTGTGTCGCACATGGCTGAGACACACGCCCGTGTCTCTGCCTGTATGGACAAAAATAGACCATTTGCAAAGTCAATTTGCCACCCTTTTCTCTTGCATACAAATCAACCTAAATGGTACCATTTCAAGACATTTATAAGCAACCAAAACCAACCAATTCATACACATATTATGTCATCTTTACACAATATTTCAACTACTCAATTCCATAACCAATATATATCAAAATCATTAAACTTGTATGACTTCTAAATGCATTTAATCATCCCCTATTTCATATCACAAAACTCATCATATCATCATCTCAAGCTAAACCAATTCATAAAGCATTATATACATCACATATATCACTTATCAAACACAAAATTCAAGCCAACTTAGATAGTTATACATAACTTATTTACAAGCCAAAATCTCATGGCTAATATTATAACTCAAAACATAACAAGATAGCACTAGCCTATACATGCCATATGCCATATATAAAAAGCTTCAAAAGTACCAACAAGATGATCGTTAGTGTGATGATGGCTCTCGATGATCCCCGATGTCCGAGCTAGCTTTGATACTCTATAAAACAAAGACAAATAACACACAGTAACTTCATAGCTTAGTAAGTCCATACCAAATATACTCAATAGTTCATAATATACAAATCATCAATTAATAAACACTTAGTAGTTCTCCTATTATCATTCAATTCTAATCCATGATGCTTTATCATATATATACAAATTCATCAAGCTTCATACACATAGTATCAACTACCACATAGGTATCATACGTAATTGTACTTTCCCATATTTATTTATTTCATTCTCACCTCTTTGTTCAATATGTTAAATCATTCAGAAATCTTTCAATGCTCAAAAAACTCGCACACTTAGTGCATAAATGATTAGCCAAAGCAATAACGATATCGCACACCTGGTGCCATTACATTAAACCAAAGCTATCTTGGTATCGCACACTTAGTGCCTCATATAGCCGAAGCTATTCCAATTCGCACATTAAGTGCTAGTTATAGTCCAAGCGATTTTGAAACGCACACTAAGTGCCAAACATAGTCGATTTATTGTCATACACAATCGTAGTCACATATATACAATTTATGCATTATTAAAGCATTAAAAACATAATTGTAACTTCATTTATCACGTACGAACTTACCTCGTACTCAGAATTGACGAATTGGATCAATTACTCGATAACCTTCAATTTTCTCCAATCTAAATTCGTGTTTTTTCTTTCTTGATCTATATGTATTCAAATTAACCCATTTAATCACCTATTCATTCAATTTAATCCATAAACACATATTTGGGAATTTTTGCAGTTAGCCCTTAAAATTCCATATTTATACAATTTAGCCCCTATTTCATAAAAACACAAATTACTCAAAATTCAATTAAACCCATGCTTAGCCGAATTCTCTATAGGTCCCTAGCAGCCCAAAACTTTCATTTATTTCACAATTTAACCTTTCAATTTACGCTTTTCTCAATTTAATCCCTAATATGTATTTTTACTTAAAATCACTTTACAAAACACGTATATCAAGCACCAAGCTTTCATAATTTATCATCAAACATCATAAAACACATGAATTCATAAATGGAAACTTTCAAAATCATCAAAACTTTCAAAAATTGAAATACGGGTTAGTTAGAACACGAAGCAACGATCACAAAAACATAAAAATCATCAAAAACCAAGCTCAAAACATTCCTCAATCAAGCTAGAGAAGTGCTGAAATTTCAAAGCCTTATTTTACTTTCTTCTTTGCTTCATTCAGCCATTAAAAGATGATAATGAAACCATATTTGATTTTTTTTTACTTAATTATACATTAATTCTATTATTACCATTTTAACCTTTGTTTAAAACATCATAAATCATTTAATGAATGGCTATTCATGTAAATTTCCATTATCCATGGTTTATTCACAACATAAGGACTTCACCATTAATGAATCATAGCAATTAACCATTTAAACAATTAGAATATCAACTTTGTATTTTATGTGATTTAGTCCTTTTCTAAAATTAACCACTTAAACGATAAATTTAGCATACAAAATTTTCACACATATTAAATCACATGCTGTAAACACCAAAAATAATATTAAAAATAATTTTACGACCTCGAATTTGTGGTCTCGAAGCCACTATTCCGACTAGAGTCTAAACCGGGCTGTTACATCCACTCTTAGAATTTTCACTCAAAATATATTAATAGCTTACCTTAATGCTATATAATGCAACATATAATAGATATGCATTAACTAAAATTAGTTCCGGGTCATAGAAATACAAACCGAAAGCTTGCGTCACCCATCGTTTCTAGCCTTCCCTTTTTCTTTTGACGATCCTGTGTCATTTCTAGTTACAAATAATATTCCAGTAATGATATAATATCAAATTCTATTTAAATCACATTCAATTTCAAGGCCATACATATCTTACAAATTATTCAATTTAATCATCTATCTTGATAATCAATCAAATTCATATCAATCCTATTAGATAAATCATAATCATATATAAATTAATTAAATATATCAATTTTCAATCCATCATATTCAATTTATCAATCAATTTATGAATTCTTTACAATTTAGTCCACATCACACCTTTTTGAACCAAATTGTAAACAACTCAAATTACAACCACACAAAAACAATTTCATAAATCAAGAATATGTCACGATTATATATAACCCTACCATATAAACTTACTTGGTTAAAATAACAAAAAAGTTGAAACTTTAAGGACTATTCAACAATTTTGTCTTTTCCCTGATTTTTTCTAATTTGGTCTAATTTTTTTATCTATACAATTATTTCCTCCAATTTATCAATTTCACACATCTTATATCATACTATTATGTGCATGCATTAGTTTAATTTCATTATCCAAATGCTCCTAAAATTTTTCATTTTATTCAATTTAGTCCTTAAAACTAGGACTAACATAACTTTCAATTTAGAAACTCCAATTTTCAACCCGATTTCACTATATTCCAATTTGGACCTCCTATTTCTCATTTTTTTTCAAATTTCACAATTTATGCATTTTAGTCCCTATTGAGCAAAACTATAAATTAACTTCACAATTTAGTCTTTTTTCACTTCTAAGCTTAAAATCTATCAATTTAATACCTAAAACTTCAAGAATCCATCAATTTCATCTTTCTAAAACTTTAAAAATTTTGAAAATTAACACACGAGTCAGCTAAAACAAATTCTAAGATTTCAAAAACATAAAAATTACGAAAAAAAGAAAGAGACTAAATTGCACTAACTAATTTATTGTTGAAATTTAAAACCCTCAATGCCGTGACTTCTCTTCTTCTCCTACTTATTTTGGCATGAATGAAGAAAGAAATGAATTATTTTTTTCTCTTTCTTTTCACTAACTTAGTTTTAACATATATGTTTTATTTTATAATTAACTAAATTATAATTTTTATAACATACAAATTTTATACCATACCATAATTTCCTAGTCCCCAATATTTAAGTGGCGTTATTACCATTTTAGTCTTTAGTTCAAGTTCTAATGAAAATTTCTTTAGCAATTTTACTTTTATTACTATTACAATTTAGTCCTTATATATTGATTAATTACTAATTCGATAAAATTACCTAACTAAAATTTAATTCATCTATAATATAACTCTGTGAATATTTGTAAATATTTAATAGAAATATTTACGAGTTTGGTTTATGAAAATGAGGTCCTGAAATTGCATTTTCAATACCACTTGACTTTAAGATCATTACACTTGTATCTCAATTAATTTTCAATTAATCAAAATTACTAGACCAAATTTTAATATATTTTTATACTAGTCTCGTAAATATTAAATATTAAATATTAATAATTTTCAACACCATTAAAAACTAAATTGTTATAAAAGACTTAATTGAGTGCATTTTTTTTGTAGAGGAGCTTAATTTTTTAAACAAAAGTTTAAGATTTTTTTATCTCATAGCTCCTATTTGTCTTGTTAATTATATAATTACTTGTATTGTTGAATACTTTCATGAATTAACATATGTCATATGATGATTTAATTTTAAAATTTGTTACTTATTTAGAGAATTATTTTTCTAAGTATTTCTAATACTTTTTTTATAATAATTAATATTTTTAGAATTTAAAGTTTCATTGAAACCCCTATTATGACGAGCATTTGCTACCCTAGAATAAACCAATTTTAAAATAGGATAACATTCTCGATAGGACATAAGTTCTAGTATCATAAATGTTTCTTCATAGGAACGTCGACGAATTTGATCAATTATTCTTCATGCAATGTGAGCAGACATACATATATGTTGACTTAAAATATATACTTCGTTTAAGTTGGATATGAATTCCTCCTTTGTTTCTTTATCTTTTATCACAAGGTTTACATCTCACTAATAAATTCATTAATTAATTTCTATTTTATTTATTATACTATTAGCGACAAAATTTATTATCATTTTTGTGTGTCACAAGAATTTATAGTAGGTGTGGATTCTCTTAATTTATGTCTTACCATACGATCCATTATATAAATGGAAAATTGCTCTTTTCCATTATAGATAACGATAATATGAGATGCTTTGAACCAAGTTATTATTATTATTATTTTTTTTTGCTTTTGAATTAAGCTTTTAGAGTTAATTCCCTATATTATGTATCATGCCAGTATATGAAAACAAATAGATGAGCACAGGAATTGTCTTACATTTTATTTTGATACACGATACTAATTTAATAAAATCCATATTAATTAGATATCAATTAGATTGACAAAATGAATTAATAAAATCCTCTTATTTATTTATTGATTAATTTAATTTTAAAAATTATAAAGTTTATAATAAATTTAAAATTATGTATCAAAATGATTGATATTATTATTGATGAATAAAAATTACATTAAAAAATTGTGTAATTATAATTTATATTAACAAACATAATATAAGAAATTAATATATAATTATACTTTCACAGCAAACACGAGTAAAGAATTAAAATTTCTTATAATTGGAAATAGAGATAAATACCACTCTTATAAATGTAATTTCACTTAATTATTCTGTAATGTACCAACATACATCAAAATATATATTACAATAAATACAAATAAAGCTAGAATAACCTAACGATGTTGTTCATCACATTCAGATGAAGATAATTTGTGAACCCAATTGCTGAGCAATTTCCTTCTTAAACTCGACATGTTTTGCTGCTGACTACTGATCTTATTACCGATCCTACCACCACAGCTTTAACGTTCAGCAAAATCACGAAGTCGTCTCATCGCAATTTGAAGCGTAGCTTGGGACATATTAGCAAAGCAGACTCTGACCCACCCTGGTTCACTGCAATGGCAAGACTCACCCGCCGTCATATTCAACCCAACTTCGCATAGAATCGTCTTCCACAGCTTTGTTTCAGCTTCGAATGTGTTGGAAGATAAGAGATGTCTCATGTCCACCCAACAAAACAAGCCTGCATTGCTTTTTAAGCATTCCATTCCTGATGTTCTAAGACCTGAAACCAGCATTTCTCTTTTCCTTTTAAGCCTCTTTTGGTTCTCCTTCATGTATTTGCTGGTGAATTTCTTGTTTGCTAACATGTTGGAGAGTAGGTACTGCGTTTGCGATGAAACCAGGCCGAAACTCGACATCCTAGTGGCTGCACTCACCACTGTTTCATTGTTTGAATAAATCATTCCGACACGAAATCCTGGTAAGCCTAGATCCTTAGAAAGGCTGTAAACAATGTGAATGCGGTTCCATAAACCCGGATTTTCATTTGCAAGGCTTCGATCCATTGCGGCTTCCATAATGCTTATGAAACCTGGAGAGTCAAAGACTGTTCCAGCAAAAACTTCGTCGCTTATGATATGAATGTTTTTGGCAATGGCAAATGTAATGAGATGGTTAAGCTCCTCCCTAGTCATTGTTGTGCCGAGTGGATTCGATGGATTGGTTATTAAAACCCCTTTTACTTTGAGGTTAAGTGTTTGAGCGCTCTGGTAAGCATCTTCAAGTGCAGACATTGTGATTCTGAACCCATTTGAGCTCCAACAATGTACTGGAACAATTTCTACCCCAGTCCTCCATTTAAGATCCCTATTGAACCTGCAACTAAACATGGTTATGATCCATGGAGATTGTACAATACAATAAGAGTAGGGAGTTTAAAACATACCCAGGGTAGTATGGTGTGGGAAGAAGGATAGCTTGACCAGGATCAACAAGGCAAAAGATCAAAGTCTCATTAGCTGAAGTTGCACCAGCGGCAAGCACCAGGTTGTTGGGATCAAATGTAACCTTGTTCCCTCTGATTTTCGCCATGTACTCCACCAGTTCCTGCACAAATGAGGTTATTTAATTTACTATATATATATATAAAGAGGGGGGGGGGGGGGAGTACGTTTTTGAAAGCAGGTAAACCGTGATAGTCCTGGAAGAGAGCCAGTTCCCTGAATACAGATTCTCCATCCTTCTTCAATCCCATGGCGTCCAGGTTTTTCCGTAGCCATGATTCTACCAGGTCGAAAGATAGCTGAGACAAATACGCATTATAGCTATTGATTTAGCATGGATAGCCATTTTTCCAATAAAAATCATGGACTTAGAATTCGGTTTACTTTTAATTAAATAATATTATTTAGCTTATATACCTGGATAGATGAAGGGGAGGTTTAGTATTGAAATTGAAAAGTGTTAGATAAATAATTTTATAAGTGATGTTGTAAAATATGGTGAAAGTATTGTATGAAATTATGATTCCACGTCATTTTTGTCATTTTTATTCCTTTCTAATGGGAGAATGACAAATCAGATTTTAATGCTGAAAATTAGGAGGAAAAAATTTGACTTGTTATTCTCTCATTAAAAAAATATAAAGATAACGTGGAATCATGGTTTGAAACAATCTTTTATCACATGAATATTTAAAGGGAAGATTAGAAGGTAACTTTAAAATCCGTTTAAAAACAATATTTTGTTTAAAAAGTTGTTTTTAATAAAAATTTGTTTGAAATCAAAGTTTGGATTGGAAAAATACTTTTTAACCTCAATAATAAACAAAGCCTAAATTTTTTTATAGAAAATATTTAGTTTTATTAAGACAAATTAACTAGGTTGATTTTTAATCACTTTATTTTAAGTTCAAATTATTTTTAATTTGAATTATTTTAAGATCGTATCATTTAAAGTTACTAATCAAGCCATTTCAAGCTTTACCATTTAAGTTTATGACTCGAGTTCAAATTACTTGCTGGAGTGACTTCGAATTTAAATTATTTCATTACATTTTGGGTTTATGTCAAAATTGACATCTAAAAAATTCTTCATCAATTGTGACTAAAAGTAACTAGATTACGTGGCACATACGTTATGGTAAAAGAGAAAATATTAGATTAAAAATATAAACATCAAAGAATTCAACCTGCCCCAAAAAGGTCCTGAATCTTTCAACTTTTTTTTTTGAGATTTTCTTTAAATTTGTGGTATAGCTATTTAATTTAAAAATTATATAATTTTTTCAATTTTTAAAATTAAATTGATGTTGAATTAATTTATGATACCAATTGAATTAACAACTTTATAAAATAATTAAAAACTTTATAAAATAATATAAATATAGATAAAATAAAAGTTCAATTAATATAAAATATATAAACCCAAAAACTAAATTTACAATGGCATTATCTTTTGAGAAAAAAAATAGGAAAAAGGGAAAACATATATGGTGTTTTTTTTTTCACCCATAAGTTTTGAATGATAGTAATTAATTAAGAAAAGTAATGGTAAAAAAATGGAATACCTGATTCTCAGCAAGCCCCATCTGAATAATCCCAGTGGGATTAACAACTCCATGAAAAGGATTATTGTCATAAAGTTGCCACCCCAGGAAATATGATGAGTCTTCTCCATGACTATTGCAACTAGCCTTGCTTGACAACATCCCCCTTATTCCTTTACCACTGCTTCAAGGTTGGCGGGTTTTGTTTATAGACTTTTGAGGGAATTAGGCTATTTATAATCTCATACTCCCCACCACACTTATATATATATATATATATATATATATATATATATGCATGTGAATTCACCATCTTGATTTTGTTTTCCACCTCAAATTCTATTGTTAAATATTGTAATAATTGAATTGATGGTTGAATAAGTTAATTATTTTTTTTATTTAATCACTTAAATTGTTTATTCAATAATAATAAATAAAATTAAAAATAAAATATATTGAATCGATTCAAATATCTTTTTATTTATTTATTTGTACTAATTTATAATGGTTTGCTCTATTTCTGATTATATCTCACAAGTCGAATCAATTGAATAATTAATTTTTAGCTTAATTGGTTCTATTGATAAGTTCGATCTACTTTTGATGATGTAGTTGGTTAGGCATGTAACAGCCCGCCCGACAAAGTCTCGGTATCTGATTATTGTTTAGAATGTTTTGTTGAACTAAGTGTAGAGATAACTAAGTAAATTGTTTGTTTTGGTTAATTATAGAATTCTTTGTATGCGTCATTTGTTGAACTCTTAGCTTGGCGAAGATCTGTGGTTTGGTGGACTCTTCCGTTAAGTGTACACCACCCAGATGCTTTGGCGAAATCGTTTGGTTTACTGTTGAATGGATTTGTTTATTATTAAATAAGGAAATTTAGTTAGTTAAATTGAGACTTAGTTAGAATGAAACTAAACTACTGTAGATGAAAAAACTCAATGTTTGATAAGCGCACTTAATCACAAGAATCAAGAGTGTTAGTGGAATTATTTAATTTTTCCACTAAACATTGTCTCCGTACTTAAGTATATAAGGATAGCAATGCCTTCACTAAAAAATGTTACGTTTTCTTTGTGTTCATCTTCCTCATTAATCTTCCCTGCATTTTCTAAAAACCAAAGTTCAAAATGTCACATCTCAAAAATCGGGTTAGAAGAAATTGGGTCATTGAAACCATGAGTGACCACGTTTTGTTTTTGAATTCAGGTTGTAGGAATTTTGTCAAATGAGTCGATCCATTGTAGTGGTTAAGTGTTGTGCTTGTGTGTGTGAGGTTCTGGGTTTGAATCCTTTTCATTGAATTTTTGCTATTTTTGTCTCAACCCTGATCTTTGAACATCTGGTTAATTAAATTATTTTTGCTCAACTAATGACAGAATTAGCCTGCTGGTTTAATGGTAAGGTTTCATCTTACCTTTTCGTCTTGTGTTTGAATTTTTTTGTGAGCGTGTCAAAGTTATTTTTGCTATTATTTGGAAAGGATTGGTTTTCTATAGGAGATTGGTTAGGGATCTATACCTAATTTAGTGGGTGGTTGTGGGGAATTGGGTAGGTTTTGCTTTAATTTTTTATTTTTTATTTCTAAGTTTTTATCCATATTTTTTCCAAAGAAATTTGCCCACTTTTGTCGTTCCCTCTAATCCCCTTTTCCCATTATTTTGTTCTTCCTTTTCTTTTCTTCTTGTTACAGTTTCCATATTCTTATTTCTTACACTTTTCTTTTTGGCTCTACCTTTGCTTCTTTTTGCTCTTCTATTTTGCGTATTATCGCTTTTTTAACTTTTTGTTCGACCATGCATAAGTGCTTTATACTGAGTCTTTATGAAAGGTTTTGATAGATGTTTTTGTTATTTCTTGTGTTGAGGTTTTATTGGTTGTGAAATCTTTTATTTTAGGTGAGGATCTCAAGACTAACATTGCTCCAACAATTAGTTTCTGTTGGAAGTTGTTTCGAGTTGGGTAAGTAGTCGATAGTTTGGCTAGTGATTTTTGGTGATGTTAAGGTTTACCGAGTGGTCGTTATGGCTATTTTAACAGGTTAGTTTTTGGGGTTTTATTACTAATTTGAGCATTTTGAATACGGATTTTAGGTTTTGGAATTCTTGTCATGGTGTTTGCTTCAAAAATTAGTAAGGTGTGTAATTGAAAACTCGAAAAATAACAAACGACCTAAAGTCGAAACGCATTCTATCAATGTCATAAGGCTGTGTGGGTAAAAAATGTGTGTGTTAGGTCGTGTGGGTCACACGAGCTTGTGTTAGGCCATGTAGGCCACACGAGCTGGGCTAGTTGGGTCGTGTGGGACATATGGGTGTGTGGGTTCATTTTTTAAAAATTTTCACTTAGGCCCATTTGACTTTGAAATTTGTAATTAGACCTTCCGTGGGGTCTGTTTAGCCTAAATAAGACTTGAAATTAGACATTTTGTTATTTGTATCTGTATGGGATACAGGTAAGATATGTGAAAAATATATGTACTGTAACATCCTAAAAACAGGTTAGCAGTTTCAAAACCAAGAGTGGTCATCCCTCGATTTGAGTTTAGACTTTGGAAATTTTTTATAAGAAAATTGGTTTGGTTAAATGGTTAAATGTGCTAGTTATGTATGTGAGGTTTTGGGTTCAAATCCTATCTCTTGAAATTTTGCTACTTCAATTAAACCCCTATCTTTGGACATGTGGGTTATAAGTTAAATTTAGTCAATGATGACAAGAAAGCTTCTGTGTACTCTTTGATCTTGTGTTCGGTTCCTTATGAAAGCAATAGGGAATATTTTATTTTTTAATTTCTTTGTGTGGTAGTTAGTTTCGGGTGGTTAATTAAACTTTCCAGAACCCTCCTAGGGGAACAACATTTGTTTTTTATTTCTTTTTACTTTTCATTTCTGTTGCTACCATTCCTCCGCTCTTTCTTTATTTCTTCGTTTTGATTATTCTCTTCAAACTACCTTCCTTTTTTGCTATGTTATACCAAATTGATTCTGTACGAGGTTGGACTTCTCTTTTCTGGTTTAATTTGTTACCGGTAAGTTTGATTTAAAGTTTGTGTCGGAAGTTCTTCAATGTAACTTCAGTCTCAAAAGCTAATCTTAGTATTTTGAGTGTGAATACATTGTCTAATTTGTTGTTGTAATGTCGTTATAGAGACAAGAATTCATCCTAGTAGCTTCTACATCAAATCCTATAAGGTGGGTATTGAATTTTAGTCGTCAAAAAACGAGACAGTTGAAGCCATACGGCTGTGTGCCAGGTCGTGTGGTAGGTCGTGTAAGCCATATAACCATGTGGTAGGTCATGTAACTCACTGTTCACAAAAATTTATAGGCACACGGACTAGGCACATAGGTATGTGTCCAAACCGTGTGTATTTATGTGTTGAGCAAGATTCACACGGGCCAATGACACAGACGTGTGTCCAGGCCATGTAGCTCACTGTTTGTGAATTAAGACTTCACAGGAAAGTACACGAGCCAGCTTTCTAGGCCGTGTGAAACCACATAGGCGTGTGGACCAATATTTGAAATTTTTTCCCTCAGGCCACAAGCGTCGTTCAAAATGAACGTAAGCCTACTGTAGAGCCCGTGCGATCGAAATTAGGCAATATAATTTGATAAATGATGATCTGATGATGAATAACTTGTGGTCTGTACATATGTCTGCTATGTTGAACCTAAGTAAATAGGGTTTGTCAGAAAATAATGTGCCCTTGTCTAGTGCATGGGAATTATCCAGGTACGATTTGTATTCTGTTAAGTTTGTTGGTGTACCTTTACGTTACTTTGTTGCTTAAGAACATGTGATATTTGAATATGTTGAATTAATTGGTACTGATTTTAATTTATAACCATGTATGTGACTTCATGGAAAATCTGATATTATTTGTTAAGTTTTGATAAATCTATTTTATAACGAATGGACTCCCATGCCTACTAACTTTGTTACCGTATGATAGTGTGGCTACATACTTCTATATATGAATGCCATGACACATTGCATGAAACTTTGAATGATGTGGTTGAAGAAAGTTTCTAGCAGTTTGATAGTCTGCATTATCTGGTGGTTTATCCATGTTTTTATCCTGGTAGCTTGGTTGCACTATAGTTGCTTAACCCCTAATAAACCATAAATATAACATGTTTTAATCCCATGCTTAGCATGTTTTTGGATGATTTATTCTCTAATTTAGTGAATTTGATGCTCTTGATCCTTTAATTTCATGTTTTATACTTAAGAGAGTATAGGGAACAAAAGGAGCAGAAAACAGGCCTAAAACGGACAAAACGGGATGATTTAAGGATCCACACGGCCAAGACCATTTCCACACGGGCTGAGCACATGCCCATGTGATCCACGCGGGCTAGCCATATGTCTATATGGTAGCTCGTGTCAATATCGCTCCCTGTTTCCCAAACACACGGAAAAAGCCAATTTTTAGGGTTTCTGAGCAGTCTAAAGTCTATATAAACACACTAGAAGAATACCTAAGGGGAGACGGAGAGTAGAACAAAGGAATTATTCAAATAATGCCAACAGATTCAGCTCGGAAACAAGATCTCCTTCAAGATTGAAGATCTCCCTTCAAATTAATCTTGAATTTTTTGGGTTTCTTTATGTTTTGTTGTTTTCCTATTTTTGAGATGTTTTCCTATTAAATTATGAATAAAACTCCCTAAATACCTAGGGAGGATGAAAACTACGATGGATGTTATTATTTAATTATCTGAGTTACACGATAAATACTTGTTCTTGTTCTTAATTATGTGTTCTTAATTCTTACCTTAATATTTTTAGGATATTAATACAAGCTTGATGTGCTTATTCAGTGGAGCAAAAGTCCTTGTTTAAAGTAGATTTAGTATAATTAAGCGGAGTTGCATGCAATCCTATAGATAGGAAGACATAAATCTGTCGGATTAGAGTCAAATCTAATAGAGGAATCCATAGATCGAGTTAATGTGACGATAGGGGTTTTAATTAGAAAGAGATTTCAATTAATCAACCTAGAGTTAGTTATTCTTAGTCTCGAAAGAGATATTAATATAATTTAGGGATTTCTACGGATCAGGACAAGTGAATAAATCGTTTAATTCAGAGTCAGAATAATAAGTGAAGTCTAGATGGATTCTTCTTTGGGTATTGTCCTTATCATTGGTTTATTTGATTATTTCATTCACTCTCTGTCGTGTTCATTTGTTAATTAGTTTAGTTAATATTAGATTAAAACAAACAATAGAAAGATAGTTAATACTAGTACTTTTAGTTCTTGTGGATACGATATTGTGGACTCACCATAGCTATACTACCATTCGATAGGTGCGCTTGCCTTTTTCGTGATCATAGTCTAGTTTAGTGAACCATAAAACGATCATCAACCACATGTAGCCAATCTGACAGTTGTAACTGCAAAATTCTGGGGGAACTCTATTTTAATATGTAGCGGATTTGGGTAGGATATTTTCTAATAAATCTGTATTCTGATCTATTTGAAAAATACCGCATCTGCATAACACACATCCTCTGTGTAGCTTTGTTTAGTTCTGCTCTGCTCTGTTCTATTATGCATTGTTCTGTTTTGTTATGTTTTGCTCTATTCTGTTCTGTTCTGTTCTGTTATGCTTTTGCTTTGTTCTATTATGTTCCATTCTGCACTGCTCTGTTCTGTTTTGTTATGTTCTACTCTATTATGTTCTACTTTGCTCTGTTCTGTTATGTTTTGCTCTATTCTATTCTTCTCTATTCTATTTTGCTATGTTATGTTATGTTTTGATCTATTCTATTCTGCTCTGCTCTGTTTTGTTATGCTCTGCTCTACTATGTTCTGTTATGTTCTGCTCTGTCCTGTTCTGGTTGGGTTGTGTTGTTCTGTTATATTACACTTACTATTAAGTTCAATGTGTTTATTCTTATTTATATACTATGTTTTGTTAACTATAATTGATGTTGGTCATACAGTGGGCTTTATAACTCACCTTTTGGTTTTATCTTTATGTGTTCAAGTAAGTCTCCAACTTAGGACCAGACAGCGTGTGAGAGCTCGGATTGTTTTGTAATAATGTAGAAATGTTTGATCTTGTGGGTTGTAATTTATTTCTAAGCTTGTTTTGGTTTTTGTTAATTTTGTTAGTAGTTGATAATTTTTAACTTGAAACTACAAAATCACTCAAGTCGACAAAATGGATTTCGATTTTCAAAATAAGACTCTGAAAAGATATTCCGCTAATAGTTGAGTAATCTTTGAATTTTTTTGGATACTTATTGAATTTGGTTTTTGATGTGTTGTTGTAACTCCTTCAGATTTTTTCTTAACTTCTAGGTCGGGTTTGGGGTGTTACATCTACGATTTGTGTTCTGATAACTTCAAAAGCATGATTACTGCTTATTTATGCATGTGCATTAGGATAGGTTTGATATGTGATAGAGGAAGTGTATTTTGGTATTATTACTACAATTTTGGTGGTTAAATCGCAATATTTGTCTAGTAGCTCAATTACACTTTTATGAGTGGCATACCACCACGACTTGGTGTGATTGGATGTATGGACTCTTGTAGTCCTAATTGGTGTAATTGGTTAGATGGGGTTGGTGTGTAGCAGATGGGGGTAGGATCTGTGACTACATCTGTATCTAAATTTGTGTCTACATCCACATCCACATTTGAATATGCATCTTCATTTGTATTTGAATCTGAATATGCATCTGTATATGATTATGAAAATACTTTTGATTATGTATATGAGAATATGTTTGAATTTGTATCTGGAAATTTATCTATTTATTTATGTACATCTGATTTATTGCTTGGGATGTGTTACACACTGAGCTCGTAAGCTCACCTTTTGATTGTTTTCCTCTTAGGTAACTAACAAGTTTAGGGCTGGACGGCATGCAAGAACCCGGATTGGTTTTTTTCGCATAATGGTTTGATTTGTTAATAACTGAACTCTTCAAGACTTTTGGCTTCGATTTAATTTTTGAATTTTATTTTGGTTTTGGTTTTTGTGGCAATAAAACTTTGATTTTCGGCTTCATAACGAGTCACATTTTGGAAAGTAAATATTTCAAACGTATTATTGTCACCTTCGAAATTCGACCATAACATTTAGGCTAGGTTTGAAGTTGGAAACACGAAAATATACACACTTTTTCATGCCCTTTTTAACTCAATTTCATGCGCTTTTAATAAAATTAGGTGTAGAAAAATAAATAATATTTATAAAATAATTAAATTTCACCCAAATTTTAATTAATTTTATATCAAATTTTTATTAATTTTGATTAATTTTGATTGATTTGCAAAAGGGCAAAAAACGGCTCGGCAGATACTACTAAAAGTACAAAATCGAGAAGTAATTTTGAAGCATCAAGGCAAATTCATTTTTTCAGCCTAAGATGATCCAAATTATGTGTATTAATTCATAATATAATTAATTTTAATTTTAATCCAATTTAATTTGAGTTAAATAAATTATTGTTAATTAATTATGAAAAGGGACCCAGTTGAGTTGAACTGAGAAAACCGATCCAACCGAGCACTGGGCAGCCCAAAACTATCCCACATGCTGACCCAATCAGCTTGCTTGGTTGATTATTTGGCTTGCAAAATGGCCCTTGAAGACTCTTTCAAATTACATTCAAACCCCTCCACTATGTATGCCTTTCTAGATTTGCCCCTACCTTAAAATAGCATGTTTGAAATCTTCAAACATGCCATATGTGTGGCCAGCCATTGGGGGAGTCTTTGGCTGCTGATTTTGGATATTTTTAGTAGCCTTCTCAACCTATAAATACTCCCCTTGGCTGCTCACTTCAAACACATCTCAACCTTTCTCATCTCTTTACTTTTCTCTCATTTTTCTCTCTTCATTCTCTTCCATTGTTCTTTATTTTCTTCCCCTATTCCCTTGCCGGTTTCACCTCTTGAAAAAGAGTCAATCAACCACCATTTGGAGCAGCATCCAAGTGTTCATAGAAGCCTTCGTTCGACAAGAACAACCAGAGAAGGAAGAGTGGAGCAAACTAATCAAGCCACGAAGAAAACACCGGATTTGATTCTTGTTCCCTATCCTTTTAATTTTGTTTTGTTATGATGAACATGTCTATGAAATTTTTGATGTTGATATGTTTAATTTAATTAATATGGCTTAAATTTAATTCGTGTTAGGTTGATTGCATTTCATCTACTTAATTTATTAAAATTGTGTTTATGTTGTTAATTGTTATAGGCCTCGGTAAGATGTTTGATTGAGTAAAACCATGACTAAGTTATTCTTGCATCATGATTGTAAGGTAACTAATGAATTAATTATTTAAACAGATTGAAATTGTAATTAATTGAAACGATACTTAATCAATGCATGTTTAATCATCTAAGGTAACTGAGGGTTAAATTAGCAACGTATCTAACGATACATTAGCCTTGCATAACTTGCAAGATTATTGTGATTAAAATGTTTCAAGGTAGAAATACATTGTTACCTCACATGATCTTTTATGTGCTTATGAGATTGAATTAATTGTTTGAATTGGCATAAGGATATGTACAAGAGATTATTTTGATTTCATAAGTATGTATGTGCATTAACACATTTGCTTATTAAAATTTGTTTAATCGGTTGAATTAACATAGAGATATAGTCAAGAGATAAATAGATTTTGGTAAGTATGTTCATGAGTTAGCAAATTACCGAGTTGTCGTGAATTTATTCATAATAACATAAACATGAGTTTAATAATTCTAAGTTAAGAAATGTAATTAATCTAACACAATTATGTCATCTTGATTAAAATCATCTTTTGAAATCGTGCATTGGAACTTTTATTTTATTTATATTTATTTTACTTAGTTAAAATCCTAGTTTTTAATCACCTCCTCAAATCAAAATATTTTTCTTCACCAAAGTGTTTTTAAAATTGCATTCATAAATAATTCTTTTCACAATCCCTGTGGGTACATTTACTTGTCACTTTATTACTTGTTGTAATTGTGTACACTTGCACATTTTCTTCGTTCCAGAAATGTTACACAAAAAACATGTCTGAAGTTAGGTTTACTGTAGTCAGCCAACTTATACATTTGTCATAGCATTTTGGTAATTACTGATGAACGCTAGGCTATTTTTAAGGTTATTTATGTGCTATCAATTCTGCATGTATAAGTTTCAGACTGGTGTGTAAGGAAGAAACTTCATGGTTCTAGATTAATTATTAATGTTTCATGCATGTATGTTTCGATTTGATGAAGTAGTAATATAATATGTTTAAATAACCTTATTCTTAGCTCAAGACGCTACAAAAGGTCTGAGTGACAAAGGCAAAAGACCTGTTATTTAAACTTTATTATTTTTTCTAGTGAGTTTCTTTTTACATCCATGTGTTGTGATTATCGTTACTTTATAATATTGTAAGGTAAGTATTCTTACTTTATAAAGGATAATTAGTGTATGTGAGTGTGAATAATGGTTGCATGTCTAGAGTCATTAGTCTGAGCTTTGTATGTCTAGGATAAAAAGTATGGGACATTTTCATGTTAAGCTACTCTCATCTACTTTTGAAAAGAATCATATAATATGAATTGGTTTACGGAAATTGAGTTATAGGAAATATGTTATGTAGCCTCTAATAAGGTAGATATATATTGCAAACCGGATTAACATAACATAATTAAACATGCTACTGAATGATTCTGAATTGGTAGCTATAAGGAGAAAATGTATATGAATGAAATAGAAACATCTGATATGAATCTAACTCTGAACTCTAGGTATGTGGTTGGCATGAAAATAGAATATCTAAGCTATGTTGTGTTGGCATATAGTATTCGCCCATGTGACACGCCATTAGCATACTAAGTCTGTCTGGGTTTTGTATATGTCATTGGGAGTATTCTATGATGTTGAGTGATTCCTTTGAAAGATTGGATTGTGCTTTTAGTATTCTTTTTAAGATCTCTATGGAACTTACTAAGTTCTTTTGAACTTACTATGTTAACATTTTCCTTCTCAGGCATACTATTGAAGGAAGACTTTCTAAAGGACTACGCTAGAGGATTTCTACTACTGTGAGACATCTGTTTATTTGTACTATGTATGACATATGGAGGGTGATTTTTTTTTAGATGAAATTGTAATTAAAACTCATGATTGTTAAACAATGCTTTAATGAAATTATCTTATTGAAGTTTATATGCTTGTTGATTTATACTTTAGTTAAATATTTTATTAAAGGTTTAACTCAAACATTAAAAATCATACGAAGTTTTCATCAGAAATAGTTTTAAAGATAGATGATTTTTAAGTAGTGACATGTCATACTTGGGTCTTTCTAAGGGATCGAATTTGGCATACTACAAGTTTGGTATCAGAGTTAAGGTTTAGTCGAATCTCGAAAACCTAAAGGCTATGTCACAGCCCATCATACATAGTACATATTTGCTTAGTCCTTAATGTATGAACTAAGTTAAATCTTCTTTTGTATTGATATAAAAAAATGTCTGACAGATCTAGAGAAGCTATTGAGGAAGAAATAGAGAGTCATATGCCTGCACAAGAACAAGCTCCTTACAATAATATAGGTAATACAAGACATGCATTTACGAGTGTGTTGTTCACGATGTTTACAACTATTTGATTAGCTCATGTACACTCAAGAACCACAGCCACAACAACCTCAGGAATCACGGCCTAAAGTGGTTCGCCTAGCATAACCTACTCCATATGTGCTCCTTGTTACTTTATCGAAAATTGATCCTATAAGAGAGATTAAAAAATGGGTGCCAAAGAGTTTCTTAGGGATAAAGCTAATGATCCCACTGTGGCTGAACAATTTTTATCTCATTTATGTAGAGTGATAAAAGAATTAAAATGTACTCTTGAGGATAGTTTTTTGTGTGCTATATCACTGTTAGAAAGGGAAGCTTATCAATGGTAGGAAACCTTAGCTAGTGTAGCTCCTTAAGAAATGATTGGTTATGACTTATTTCTGAAAAAGTTCAGGAAAGATATGTAAACTAGATGTATGTTAAATAAATGAGGAAGGAATTTCTGCATTTGAGACAAGGTAGGATGTCTTTTATGGAATATGAATGAGAATTCTTTAGACTTAGTTGTTATGCAAAGAACATGTTTCAGATAGGGAAAGAAATGTGTGATAAATTTAAGTGGGGACTAAAGGATGAAATTCGTGCATTAGTGGCATCTTCTGAACGTAAAACTCTTGCAGTAAAGACATCTAAGGCTTATAAAATGGAAATGATCATTAGAGACAAAAGTAAGAATTTTGATAGGGAAAAGATGAGAGGAGAAGGTCAAGCACTCCACCTCCAACAAGTTTTAAAAGGCTTAGAGATCATATCTACCTAGCTTCAAGAAGGGATTCACAGTTTACAAGTTTAAATTATTTAGGATTTAGTAGACCAGCTACTTCGATAGCAAGCTCTAGTGATTCTAGAATGGGGAGTAGTGTTTGCGATTATTGTGGTAAAAATCATGGTGGAGAATACTGAAAGTGTTTAGGAGCATGTTATAGATGTGGATCCAAAGATCCCTTAGTTAAGGGTTGTCCATCTAAAACTGAAGCGAGCACAGAAAATTCTATCCGAGGACCCCAAAAGTTTCAGCAAAAGGCTAGATCAAGAATGACAGCAAAGTCTGGTTCAGTGTAAGAAGCATCGAGGAAAAATATTAGTAAGCCAAATTCTAGAGTTTCAGCTCCAGGTTATGTGATGAAAGCAAAAAAGGATGTTGATCTACCTGAGGTGATAACGGGTAAATTTTCTTTTCTCAGAATTAGTATTTATGCTTTGATAGATCCAAGGTCTACCCATTTATATATTTGCACAAAGGTTGTAGAGGTTTTAAGTCTTGAAGTAGTATATTCTGAAATCAATATGTTAGTAACTAATCATTTGGATTAAAGTATTGTGGTGAATAAGTTGATAAAGAATTGTCCATTGGTATTTAGTGAGTATACATTTTTTAAAAATTTATTATTACTGAGTTTTCATGAATTTGATGTTATTTTAGGGTTAGATTGGTTGACAAAACATAATGCTATGATTGATTGTCATGCTAGAGTTGTACATTTGATAACTACTGAGGATAAAGAGTAGTGATGCATGGTATACAGATTGGTTTGGCGAACATAATAATTTCTACTATGCCCGTCTAAAAGATGATTGTTAAGGGTGTAGATGCTTATTTGGCTTATATCATGGATCCATTTTAGTCAAGAAAGGAAACTAATCAAGTCTCTATGGTAAGAGAATTTCCAAATGTGTTTCCAATGGAGCTTATTGGAGTGCCACTTGAGAGAGAAGTAGAGCTTTCAATTGAGTTAAAACTTGGAATAATACCATATTTCCTGTACTCCCTATAGAATAGCCCCGTTAGAACTTAAAGAACTAAAGAAGCAGCTGAAAGATATATTAGATAAGGGTTTTATAAGACCAAGTGTATGATCGTGGGGTACACCAATTCTGTTTGTGAAAAAGAAAGATGGAACAATGTGCCTATGTATAAATTATCGTCAACTGAACAAGGTAACCATAAAGAATAATTACCATCTACCTAAGATTAAAGATTTTTTTGGTCAGTTATGTGGAGCTACAGTTTACTCCAAAATTAATTTGAGGTTTGGATACTATAAGTAAAGATTAAGGGTGATGATGTGCCTAAGACAATCTTTCAATCAAGGTATGGTTACTATGAATTTTTAGCAATGCCCTTTGGTTTGACTAATGTGTCTGCAATATTTATGGATTTAATGAACAATGTATTCCAGCCATATTTGGATTAGTTTGTAGTTGTCTATATTGATGTCATATTAGTTTATTCTAAGAATGAGGATGATCATAAGGAACATTTGAGAATTGTGCTGAGAACTCTACGTGATAATCAGTTGTATGCTAAGTTCAGTAAATGTGAGTTTTGGCTGAAAGAAGTATATTTTCTAAGATATGTTATTTCTGCTGATGGTATTAAAGTAAATCCCGCTAAAGTAACAGTAGTACTTGAGTGGAATTCACCTAAAAATGTATCTGAAGATCGTAGTTTTCTGGGATTAGTAGGGTATTATAGGAGATTTGTTAAAGGATTTTCGATATTAGCATCACCGCTTTCTCGATTATTGAAGAAGAAAAAAAATTTGTGTGGAATGATGAATATTAATAGAGTTTTGAGAAATTGAAAACAATTTTGGTGTTAAGTATACAGTTTTTGCTAACGCATCTATGAATGGGTTGGGATGTGTACTCATGTATAAAGGTAAGGTTATAGCTTATGCATTTTGTCAGCTTAAACCTCATGAGAAAAACTATCCAACTCATGATTTGAAATTAGCAACAGTGGTTTTAGCATTAAAGATATGGAGGCCTTATTTATATAGAGAAATGTCATGTATTCTCTGATAATAAAAGTTTGAAGTATTTGATAACTCAAAAGGATCTGAATTTGAGTGAAAGAAGATGTTTAGAACTGCTGAAAGATTATGATCTGATTATTGAATATCATTCAGGGAAGGATAATGTGATAGTAGATGCTTTGAGTAAAAAAATTGTGGCAACATTATTATCTCTCCGAATGAAACTAAGTATGTCTAATAATGGATCCTTATTGGCAAAATTAATTGTGAAGCCAACTTTTCTTTCACATATATTAAAAGAGCAAATGAAAGATGTTAGTGTGAATCGTTCAAGCAACGAATGATATCTGGCAAAACAATTTAGTCTTAGTAAAGATAGTGAGTTGATATTCATTGGAAGAATATTTGTACCAGCTGGGAATGAATTAAGGAAAAAGTTGCTAAGAGAAGCTCATCAATGACCTTTTTCATTCCATCCTAGGAGTATTAAAATGCATAGAGATCTAAAGAGTTCAAATTGGTGGCCTGGTATGAAGAGAGATATTGTAGAGTATATCCCAACCTGTTTGACTTGTCAAAGAGTTAGCAGAACATCAAGTTCCACCAGGTAAGTTGTATCATTTGGAATTACCAAAATATAAGTGAGATAGGATTACCATAGATTTTGCATCTGGTTTACCCCTCAGTCCTTTAAGGAAAAATTTTGTATGGGTGATAATACATAATAACTTACTTTTTCATCTTTGACGTATTCATCAAGATTACTCATTGAACTTCCTTTAGAACTACTCGTTGAACACTCGGAATACTATCGGATTCATCGAAATCTCGCACCTAAGTGCCTCATATGTAGCCAATGCTACCTCATATAACATAACACATATCACATGTTACTCGCTTTCGAGATACTCATGGGTCTGCTCTCATAGGCTGTTAGGTATCCGCAACACATGACAGACTACCCAACCACCAGTAGAACATAAGAGACCAGTACCCAGACGCCAAAACATGTGTCACATGCATCATGAACTCAGACCATAACTCAATGAGTTCAGATACCACACATATCATGAACTCAGACCACAACCCAATGAGTTCAGATCACATAATTCCTAGTGACATGTCACTTGTATCTTAAACTATTCCTAAGGTTCAAACAGGATTCTTCGATACCACATTTTTTTCAAAATTGCTCGTAACGTCGAGTTCAATACTCATAGCACCAATCACATATTCATGGAATTGTCAAGCATAATTCATAATAAAATTTAGGCAATAAACACATGATACAAAATCACATTAAATATGTATGTACTTACCATACACGCAATATTAAAACATTTAAAGTATGGTACATGTTGCATAATTTTCAAATGAACTTACCTCGGTACAAAATGATAGAAACGAGCCTAATCCTCGTAAACCTTGTTTTTCCCCCGGTCAGGACCAGAATCTCATTTTTCTTGATCTATAATGACAAATTCAACTTGTTCAATCTTACATTTCTCATACCGACCCATAACATATACTTTGCTAAAATTACCTTTTTACCCCTAACTTTTCACTTATTTTCACTTTAGTCTCTAGGCTCGTAAAATGAAATGCATGAAATTTCTTAGTTATCCAAGCCTAGCCAATTCATATTCTAACTCATATCAGCCCACATTTTCCTTTATTTCACATTTCTACTACTTATTTTTACACCTTTTACAAACAAGTCCTTTTTAGGTGTTTTCACTAAAAATCACTTAGCAAAAGATGTTTATCACACATCAAACATTCATAACCTCCATTGAACATCAAAATACAACCATGTCACACATAGGTCAAATTTCATGCATGAAACCTAGCTCAAAATAATGGTAGAAATGGCTAGATCAGTTGATGACAGCTTCAAAAATGTAAAGAACATTAAAAAGGGGACTTGGGAGCACTTACAATCAAGCTTGAAAATATTGAAAACCCTAGCTATGAAGCCCTTTCAAATTTCGGCTAAGATGGGAGAAGACAGAAAAGATTTTTTCTTGATTTTTCCCTTTTTATTCTTTTATCTACCAAATGACCAAAATGCCCTTAAAGCCTTTTTTTTCAAATTTTTCCTATTCTTGCCCATTTTTGTCCAAAATTTTAGAATTTGGTTAAATTGCTATTTAAGGGCCTCTAATTGATAATCTAATGCAATTTCATGCTTAAAGCTTCTAGAATACAAGTTTTACAACTTATCCAATTTAGTCCCTAAAGTCAAATTGAACACTTTAGGCATAAAATTTCTTCATGAAAATTTTACACAAATATGAAATCATATCATGGATCATCAAATAATCATAAAATAATCATTTATATTTTGGATTTGTAGTCTCAAAAGCACTGTTCTGACTAGACCCTAATTCGGGATGTTACAGTGAATGCAAGAAGCCGGGACATATCAAGTTTGATTGTCCTCAATGGAAGAAAAAGAGATATAGTAAAACAAAACACAATGCCAATGTGGCTACTTCGAGTGATGAATATTCTTTCAATAAAGAAGAGTAAAAAGTATCTAACCTTTGCCTTATGGCCATTGATGACTCTAAGGTAACTTCTAACTTGTCTAGTTCAATTTCTTATTCATTTGATGAGTTACAAGATGCTTATGATGAGTTAGGTTTGGAATTTGAAGTCATGGTTAAAAAGCATAAGAAAAATATTTCGAAATTGAAAAATGAAAATGACTTACTTTCCAAAACCAATCGTGAACTTGAAGAGAAAGTAAACAAAATGTAAGAGATTATTGATGATTTTGAGAAAAAAAAATTAGACTTCCATAATTTACTTTCAAAAGTTCATAAAGATCATGAAAACCAACTTGAGTTGCTTAAAAGTGAAAAAGCTCACTCTTACAAAGTTTTTCCAACAATGTCTAAAAGAGGAGAAAATTCAAAAGAAAACTTTTTTAAAAATAGCTTTGAGTATTATAAACATAAAGGTCCTTTTAAAACTTATAAGTAAAAATTAGTTAGAAGTATATGGGTCCCTAAAGGACCCAGTACTACTCAAGATAAGAATATCATTTCTAAATGGATACCTAAAAGGACTAAAATATTGAAACTAATGCTTATGGACCCAAAAGAATTTAGGTACCAAAAATAAAAAATTAATTTTATATTTGTAGGAAAATAGGCATTGCTTCAAGATGGGCAATTCAAGCAAAAACTCATGGTACCTTGATAGTGGATGCTCAAGGCACATGACCAGTGACAAGAACAATTTTATCTAATTGAAGCCAAAAAGTGGAGGAGAAGTCATTGACAACTCCAAAGAACTTATTAAAGGAATTGACTCTATTGGTAAAAACTCTTCAATCTTTTTTGACAATGTTTTGCATGTCAATTGTCTTAAGCATAATCTATTGAATATTAGTCAATTGTGCGATAAAGGTCTCAATGTCATCTTTGAATCAAATGGATGTGAAGTAATTGACATTGTGTCTAAAAAGATTATACTTGTAGGACATAGGATAGGAAATATTTACATGGTGCATTTTGTTAAACCAAGCTTTATTTGATAAAATGTTTTGATCTAACAAATTGAAGTGTTTTTGAATAAAAGTTCAAATTGAACAAAATTGACAAAATGATGTGTTTAAAATTGAAGTCTAAGTGATAAAATTTCGAATATCTATTTTTAACTTTTAGAAAATTTTTGAAACAACTTTAAAATCAAGTTAAAATTGTAACAGCTCGTTTTCAGTAAAATCAGAACAGTGGTTTCGGGACCACAAATCTGATTCTAGAAAGAAAAATTATTTTAAAATTATTTTATAGTTTACAGTACAGTAACAATGTCGTATAAGAATTTCACAAAGAAATTTTAACGATTACATGTTTAATTTGATAAAGGACCAAATTGCACAAAGTGCAAAAGTTGAGTTCTAATAGCTAAAGTGATTAAATAGGTATAGAACTTTAAAGTGGAGGTCCTTATATGGAAAATAGACCATTTAAAAATGCTTAGTGGTTAAGGATGATAATTCATCCATGGAAAATAAAATAAAGAAAATGATGAAATTGGAAAGTAAAAAAACAAAAGATGATAATTAATTAAATAATGAAAATATCATCTTTTTCATCATCTTTCCCAAATTATTTCCATGGAAACCCTAGCTAAAAGAAAGTAGTTCAAGCAAGCTTACTTTGATCAATTATTTATGTTTTATTGTCCCGTTTTTAATGACTTTTATATTTTCGAGATCATAATAGCTTAATTTAGCTATCTCGGGGATTAATTTGTAAAGTTATCAAAGAACTAGGTTTTTTCCATAAATCAGTATAGTTCAATTATGAAGTTTTATGGTAGAAAATGAAAGGTTATTGAAAGATAAACAACCTTTGCAAAGTGAATTTTGATGAAATTGAGATTTAGGGACTAAATTGTAAAGATGTAAAATTTATGGAAAAATTCTAAATTTTATGAAATACATGGGCTGTAAATGTTACATGTAAAATTTGGCTAGGCTTAGAATAAGGGTTAAATTGCATGAATTTCATTTTTCGAGCCTAGGGATGAAATCATCATTAATTAAAACTTTAGGGGCAAAACGGTAATTTTTCCTAAGATGTGAATTGAGTATGAATTGCATTAAATTGATGTTAAGTTTACTCTTATAGATCCGAATAGTCCAAATTCAAAGTTAGAACGAGAAAAAGAGAAAGTGTCGGATTAGTAGATTTTACGTACACGAACATTTATTGAGGTAATTTATAAGCTTGAATTGACTTTGTTTTTGTGAATTGTATAAATGTCACAAATATATGAAATGATCACATATCCGAAAATGTCTGAAAAATGTCAAATATCGTTTGAATAAATGAAAGTTGATGGATACAGGATTTCCCGTATTGGTTGTGGTCCAGCGGACACACCACAACCATAACGAGTGTCCCGTTATAAGCCCTCTCGAGCATCTCGTTATACGTTTCTTGCGAACTTTCAGTTAATAGCTCTTTGTAGTGTCCTGATAGGTTGTGATCCCACATGTGTTGTGGACACACCTTAGTTCTTACGAGCATCCCGTTAATGGCTTTTCGTGAGCTTCTCGAATTAGGCTCTTTATGATATTCTTGTTAAATTGGCTCTTTGTGAGCTTCCCGATAGTGCTCTCTTAAACTTCTCGATATATGGCTATCCGGAGCTTCCTGTTACATGGCTCTTGATGAGCTTCCCGATAGGCTCTTCGTGACTTCCCGATTAAAGTTCTTTGTGAACTTCCTGATTATGGCTCTTATGAGCTTCCCGTTATATAGCCCGGATAAGCTTCCTGATATGGCTCTTTGTGAGCTACCTATTATATGGCTCGAGAGAGTGTTTCCTGATTATGTGCTCTAATAAGCACTCCTGAATATGAATTGACAATTTCTAATTTGTACACTTCGAGTGTACTACCTGTGTATCTATTGATATTTCACATAAATTCAACGGGAAAAATCCTGACATGGGAAGATATGAGCAAGAAATGAGTTAATACACATATCTGCCTGAAATACATGAAAATGATGATACATGATATATGGAAATACGAGATGATGATATATGAACATGAAATTGATTTAATGAATGTGTTCATCTATGAATATAGATTTGTACACCTCAAGTGTACTACCAAGTAGCTATCGATTTTTCAAATGAATTAATTGATAAAGTCCTAGCATGAAACAATCTGAACTCAAGACAAATTATTATGAAAATGTATTTGAAATTCAATGATATGACTTGTATATGTTATATGAATACATGATAAAGAAAGCATAAGTATATGGAAATCTGATTTTTGCTGAACCTATACATGTTTCTTGATGTTTATATGGAATATAAAACTAAAAAGGGTTATGAGGATATGTGTTAGGGCTCATGATCAAATTGATTGAATGTAACTTGCATGTTTATCTTGAATATAAATGAATGGTAAGTTAATTACCAAGTTATATGAACTTACTAAGCATTTCATGCTTACTCAGTTTTATTTTCCCCTGTTCTATAGTAATTCGAAAGCTCATTGGATTGAAATCTTGGCAAAGATCACTCACACTATCCATTGACCCATTTTGGTATAAATGGTAAATCAATTAAGGTTATAATGGCATGTATAGGTCAATTAGCCAATGTTGGCATATAAATGTTTTGGTTATAACTAGCCATTGGAATGGCTTACAATGAACATGTTTTGATATGTATAAATAAGGTATAACATGTTTGGTGTGTGCTTAAATGGTTGATTGATAGAAATCATGTTGGTATATTTGAAACACCCCAAATTTCTATAATTTCGGCTTTTGTGAAATTGTAGCATAGGAAAATATCTGAATATATTTTTGCATGAATTTGCATAATATCTGTCTGTTTTTTTGTTTATGGCTTTGTGGGTGTGTTAGGGAAGTCCCAAGTTTAAGTCTCAACTTGGGCAAAATTTTGGTTTTTTATTTAAATTAAACATGGCTTTTGGTTAGTGGGCTTATAAGAATTTATTGGTAAAAACTTAACAGAATTGGCTTGCTGGTCTAGTGGTTAAGTGGCAAGGGTTTATGCTAAAGGTCCTGTGTTCGAATCCTAGCTTGGGCATTATTTTTGCCACTAAGGCCGTGATAGAATTGGAGGTGAGCTAAAACACTAAAGTGGTAAGGTTTATCAGATTTTTCTGAGTAGTTTCCCAAAAAGAACTCTCTCTGCCAAAATTCTCTTCTATTTTTTCCCTCTCCACGTTCTTTTTCTTTTCTTTTTGCCGAAATTTCCCTTGCCTTCCTCCCATTCGTTTTGATTTCGTATTAACGAGCTTCTGCGATTCATTGACGTTCTTCTTATTGGTAAGTTTCTGCTTGTCGGTCGTAAACATCGTTTGATTAAGAGATTAAGGGGGAATTTTCTTTGGGTGTTTAGGTACTGATCAATAGGTTGTTCTTCATTCCTGAACAGTGAATTAAGTGCGTTGTATTCACTAGTTTTCGCTCAAGGTAAGAAATTTAACTATTTCAGAGCGGAATACCTCATTTAGTTTCAATCAAAAATTGTTTAAATAACTGAAATGGGTCATGACATTGTGGAATATAGGTTCTGAAGTGCTCGAGATTGCGTTAGGCTTCAATTCAAAACTAGGTGTGTACTCCAATTAATCTGAAACCACGTTCCGGTGAAAGCCAAAAATGCTATTGTCGACGTCACACGGGCGTGTAGACTGCCCGTGTGGAGGCTATGTGGCAAGACACAACCGTGTGGTCGACGAAATAGGCCGTGCACTTGCCACACTGGCACGACAGACACGAGCATGTGAGGCTGGCGAGGCCGTGTGCGAGTCACAGGCTTGACCAATTGGGCCGTGTAGGCCACATAGGTGAACCACATGGGCGTGTGGGATCTTGGGCCAGACCGTGTAATCCACATGGGCAAGGCCAATCTGGGCTATGTGAGCAGCACGGGCATGTAGGCCTACACGGGCAGGGCACACGGGCATGTGAGCCTAATTTGTTTGAAATGTTATGCAAGGTTGCACGGGTCGCTTAAGTCGAATGTGACCTAATTGTAGGGTTGGTAAGCGTTACTTAGACCCCTATACTCTGATCTGATACTAAGATGTATGTAAAAGCATGATAATTAAAGCATGTGTATCTGTTCTGATTTGATGATGATGTTATGATTTGATATCTTCACATGAGCATGCCTTATTATTTATGTTGCATTGCATTGGGTTAGGTATGTCGTTGAAGAGATAGAAGACTGAAAGACTATTAGCCTGTCATTTGGCAGCTATGCTGCATATATCTGATACATGCCGTATACGGTACCATTTGGTATGTAGGGTTGGATGGGTTAATTTTATCCCCATACTTGGTGCCTAGGGCTGGGTGGGTCGATTTTATCCCCACATGGTGTGTTGGGTTGGATAGAGATGGTGTGCAGAGTTGGTGGGCATTACTATTCTAATTGATATGCATGTATGTCTGTATGGGCTAAGGCTCAAATGTATCTAATACTGTTCTGAGTGGGCTAAGGCCTACACAGATCTTGTTAAGAGCTCAGGCTCGATTAGGACTGTTTGACTGCTATCTGGTTACATGCTTGCTTTACTGTGGGGGTGTATACACTGAGTTTGGGAAAACTCACCACTTATTTCGTTTGTCTGTCAGGTAATCCCCAACAGTAGGTGGATTGGTGTAGTGGAAGGGCTCGATGGCGACCACTGCTACATACACTTTGGTTTTAAAGGTTTTTTAATGTTTTTATTATTTTAATTGCTATAGTTGGGAGTAATTATGTAATTTCTGGTTTCAGACTTTTTGGTTTAAGTTCAGAATTTTGAAATACTGTTTATGGGTTTTGGAACTGCAACTTTGTTTGTTCTTAAGCTTCCGCAAACTAGGAAATGTTTTCAAACAAATTAATCAATATATGTTTTCAAACAACTTTGTTTCTTTGTTCTCATGTGACTTCGCCAGATTCGGCCATAACATCTAGGTGTTGTTTGGGGCATTACATTTAGTGGTATCAGAGCCTGGTTACATAACTCAGCTGTGGATTTAGATTTCAAAATTTGGTTTTTGTAAAATAATTTGTAAAGCGATTTGAAATAATTTTGATAACGAGTATGTGGTACATCGAGCCTCCAGCATTGATCCTGTAAGTTATTTGAAACTTTGATATGTACTATCTGAAAGCATGTTTATACTAAAATTTTGTCTGTATTTGTCTGAAATATTGTGTATGTGTTATGAGACTGCTATGGGTAGTACGTTACTGAAACACTTTAGGTAGTGTAAATTGAAAACCATAGTGAGCTTATTACTCGCGATAACTGACTCTGAAACTCTGATACTATTCTGCATAAAATATTTGCTAATAATTATCAAAATTGTAAACTAATGTGCATAAAACTTCTAAATACAGATTAATTCTATAGTTACGATGAGCGCACGTGGTACTCGTAGACGGGGTACTAGAGGCCGAGGTAGAGGCTGTAGAGGGATTCAAGCTGAGTCCTTCGCATTTGATACGATTCCTAATCTAGACACTAGCGAGACACCGGTGTCACTATTCTTTATCGAGGTGGTCTTTGAGTCTCATGATCATGCTTGTTGGGACGACGACCTTGTGCCGTGCCATCTTGCGAATTTTGGAGAGGGTCGCTGGTGCCAATACTATATCTGGAGGCCGTGGGTCAGTTACGGAACGACTCAGGTCGAATGGGGCTGAGATATTCAAGGGCATCGTTGGAGTTGCTCTGAATGTGGCCGAGTATTGGATGGAGGCCAGGGATCACGTAATAGATAATTTAGACTTCGCTGATGAGCAAAAGCTCAAGAGGGTAGTGTTTCTGCTTCGAGATGAGGCGTACCAGTGGTGATTGACTATTAAGGAGGGCACTCAACCCGATCGGTTGTCATGGGATTTGTTTAAGACCACCTATTAGAATAGGTATGTGGGAGCTAGCTACACTGACGCTAGGCGACGTAAGTTCCTGAATCTCACTCAGGGGGATCGTTTGGTGGCCGAGTACGAGGTCGAATTTCTGAGACTGAGCAGTTATCCGAGGGGCATGGTGGCGATAGAGTATGAGCACTGTGTTCGATTCGAGGATGATCTTCAAGACAATTTGCGAGTTCTGATAGCTCCTCAGAGGGAACAGAATTTCTCAGCCTTGGTTAAGAAGGCCAAGATAGCCGAGGAGGTGAAGCGCTCTGAGCGCCAAAACCGTAAAAAAAAGAAGGCTAAAAGGAATTTTGAGTCTTCTGGTGCTAGGATAAGGTCTAAGAAAAAGGCCAGGACTGACGAGCCCGCGAGAGTTAGGCCTACTGCTGCACTTACTGGGGTGGCAATCTGTCAAATTTGTAATAGACGCCATCCAGGCGAGTGTTAGAGAGCTACTAGGGCTTGTTTGAGGTGTGGGTCGACTGAGCATCGAGTTAAGGATTGTCCACTGAGGGGTAATCAGATGCAAGCTCCGGTTTTTAAGACTACACAACCGTCGAGAGTGGTATAGCAGCCACCTAGGGGCCGAGGACAGGCTAGGGGTGGTAACGGTATGGGTCGAGGTCAGAGAACACCAAGCAGAGATGCTGGGCCGACTGAGGCAAGGCAACCTATACTTGTCTATGCTACACGTCGCCGTGAAGATGGAGATGCTCCAGACATCATCACGGGTACATTTTTTATCCTTAATGTACCTTATGTTGTACTAATAAACATAGGCTCTACACATTCCTACGTTGCATGTTCTATGTCTGAGGCCTTGGGAGTTTCGCATGAGAGCACTTCTAGTGAGATTTCAGTGGTAAGTTCGTTGGGGTAGTCCATTAGGGTTAGTAAATTGTTTAGAGACATTTTGTTGGAAGTCCAAGGGATGATATTTTTGGCTGATCTATTGGAACTTCCGTTTGGGGAGTTCGACTTAATTTTGGGTAAGGACTTATAACACCCTAATTTTGGGCCTAGTCGGAACAGTGGTTTCGGGACCAAAAATATGACGATGAAATTTTTTTATTATATTTTTATGGTCTACGATTTCGCAAAATAATTTCGTAAAAATTTCATTTGAAAATTTTGACGTTCGGGCACTTAATTTAGTCAAAAGGACTAAATCTTAAAAAGTGCAAAAGTTGAGTTCTACATACTAGAGGTATCCAATTGTTATGAAATTTTAAATTGAGGGTCCTTAAATGGTAATTAGACCACTGGTTAATTTCTAGACAAAAATAGACATGAAATGGGTGTAATAAAATATTTTTAAGTTAGGGGTATTTTGGTAAACTAATAATTAAAAGAATTAAAAAGGGAAATAAGCCAAATTAGCTATCATCTTCTTCATTCAACTGTTTCTATCAGCAGCAGCCATGGTTAAGGTTTGTTCAAACTCTCAAGCTCGATTGTAAGTGCTCCCTAGCCCAATTTTTAAAGTTCTTTACTTTTTTGAAATCCCGGTAACTTGGTTAAGCTTATTCTAGCAATAATTTAACCTAAGGTTTATATTTGGAAAAATACCCACAGGTGAAATGTGTTTATTTTGATGTTTTATGGTAGAATATGAAGCTTGAAATTGTGTTAAACAACTTTTACTAAGCGATTTTACGTGAAAATGAGTAAAACGACATAATCGGTAAAAATACCTAATGTTCATAAGTACATGTTAGGGTGCGAATTTGAAGTTGCTATAGAAGGAAAAAATGATCATAGAACATAAGGAAATAGGATGAAGTTTAATTTACGAGTCTAGGGGCAAAAATATAATTTTGACAAAGTGTAGGGGCAAAATTGTAATTTTTCCAAAATATGATTTTGGGTTAATTTGAATAATGTGAGTCCTAATTAGGCTATATTTGAAATGATAGAGCAAGGAAAAATCAAAATTCGGGCTAAAATCGAAAAATATCAGGTTGTGGACAAAATGGTAAAAATGGTCTTTTTTGCATACGAGGCAAGTTCATATGATTTTTTTTTATAATGCAATGTGTAATTTAATGTTATTGCCTTGATATTAAATGACATGTAAGTTCAGGTGTAAATGTAGTAACATAATTGTCATTTTAAGTAATTTAATGTTATTTATATGATATGATGATTATTATTATGAAATATTATGCTTTGTGGTTATTGTTGAGTAATATGCAAAATTATGTGAATTACTTGATAAATATGAAATGCTACCAAGTATCGGTTTCGACATTCTGTGGAAGACGACAAAGATGTGTGATCGAGGAAAATCCCGTTTGAACCTTAGGAATAGATTAGGATACAAGTGACATATCACTAGGATATTTGAGTTCCAAACTCATTGAGTTGAGTCCGAGTTTGTGAGATGTAACTAGGCATCCGAACTCGTTGAGTTGAGCCCGAGTTCACTTATGGATGTACACACCCGAGCTTGTTGAGTTGAGCTCGAGTTCACTTATGGGTGGGTTACATGGTAGCTTGGCTACACATATATTCGCAGGCTATTGAGTTCGTCTAGCTGTGGGAATGGCACTTATGTGCATGCATTCCGTGTATCCGATTATATTCCGAGTGTTCAACGGGTAATTTGGCGAAGTATTCGTTGATGATCCCAATGAGAAAAGCCATTGGTGAGTATGTCTTTGAGTTATGTTACAAGTTGTACAGGTATGTACACTAAACTTATGTGTGATGCCTTGACATGTGATGATCTATGATGTATATAGTATTTGGTGAATATTATGAAAATGACATGATTTGGAATAAGTCCTTGATACTTGATGACATTGAGATTATGGATTTATGCTTATAAACCATAATTATGTGTTCTTACCATTATGAGTGAAATGATCTTGTATGGATTTGGTGAATAATAGTAATGAATGAGTAAATTTAGCCTTGGCAGTTTTGGGTTACTGCAGTGGTTCAAATTTGGAAATTCACTATAAATTGTGGAAATTGAATTAGGGGCTGAATAAATATGAGATTAAATCCCAATGATTCTAGTTTCACATAGAAGAAACGGTATATGTAATTGAAATTTCTATTATGATATATTTAAATTGTTGTGAGACAGAGTCTGCATGACTTCGTGATCCCCTGTTTTGAATTGATAAAATCATTAAAAATTGTATAAAAATAATTATGGGTTGTAATTTATATTATTAAAATCATAAATGAGTCTATTCTCTATAAAGATAGATGAGAGCATTATCAGAATTCTATACTATGAGAAAAATAATTTTTAGTGAAGAGAGGTCAGAACTATTGGACAGCAAAATAGGGGAAACTTTAATGAATAAACTGTACTAATTGGCTAAACTAAAAATTCTGGAAATTTTATGGAAGAAAGGTATATGAGTCTAGTTTCAAGGAAAATTAACAAAACTTAATTTGGAGTCTCGTAGCTCTAGATATAAATGAATTAGTAACTGTAACTCGGTAAAACAGCTTAACCTAAACAAGAGTAAATTGTACGATTGTGATGTTTTACTTTTTAAAAAAATATGGGTAATTGCTTATTAACTTCATATGGAATTACTAAGCATAAAGCTTAACCCTTCTCTCTACTTCTTTAGTTTTGGCAGGTAGACTCGGGGTTGGAGATCGTCGGAGGCAAAATCACACTATCAAGCTATCATTTTTGGGAGATTTAATTCAAATATTAGAAATATCAAATGAGTGGCATGTATAGGAAGTTGGTTTGTGATATGTATTATTATTATGACTTTGACCATATGTATCGGCCTGCATTGAGTCATCGTATATGATCATGAGATGTGGTCCTTATCCATTATGGTTTGTAAGTTTAATTAATCATGCCATGTCCTAGGTTTTGATGTGATGATATAGTTAGCTTTGTTTGTTATGCATAATTGGTAATACATCAGGTAAGTTAAATGCAGGCCAGTGGATCATGAATTAAATAGAAATGAGTAATGTTGCCTTGACTATGGATGTTTAGTGGACAAATTGGTAACTACATTATGATGGTATAAAATGAGAGTAAGATTTAGCATGTTTAGTTCTAGTTAGTGTAAGAATGTATATTATATACAGGATGGTAAGCAAATATGTTTAAAGTGAATGACATGTTATTGTATGATTATAGATGTGTAAGTCCTCATTTATGCCACATTATATGTCTTTAAATATGAGTCTATGCATGTGTTCGAAAAGTTTTGAATTAAATGAAATTTTATGGCCCGGTTTTTGTCTATGTGTATGGTTAAGTCTGGTAATGCCTCGTACCCTATTCCGGCCTTGGATATAGGGAAGGGGTGTTACAGGACTGGTTGGTGAAGCATCGTGTAAGTTTAGTTTGTACTGAAAAGAGAGTTGTTCTGAGGACCAAGGAGGATAATGAGATAGTCGTGATTGGAGAACGACAGAATTATTTGTCTAATGTGATATCTGCGTTAGTGGTAGAGTAGCTAGTGAGGAAAGGATGTGAAGCATTTATGGCCTACATCAGTGTTTCCAATTCTTTGGACTCTTCGGTTAAGGACATCCGTACTGTGAGGGACTTTCCAGATGTTTTTCTAGAGAAATTACCAGGATTGCCTCCGAGTCGTGAGGTAAAATTTGGTATCGAGTTGATTCCTGGTACAGCTCCGGTGTCTATCGCCCCTTATCTAATAGCGCCGAATGAGCTGGCAGAACTGAAGGCTCAAATATAGGAGCTGTTGGATCGTGGGTTTATTTGTCCCAGTGTGTCTCCATGAGGAGCACCTGTTCTGTTCGTAAAGAAGAATGATGGTACGATGAGGATACGTATCGATTACCGTCAGTTGAATAAGTTGACGATTAAGAATAAATACCCACTTCTGAGTATAGATGATTTATTCAATCAGTTCAGAGGGTCTTCTGTGTTCTCCAAGATCGATCTACGGTCAGGTTCATCAGTTAAGGGTCAAGGAGGCCGATGTGCATAAGACGGCATTTAGGACTCGTTATGAACATTACGAGTTTCTAGTTATGCCCTTTGGGTTGACTAATGCACCAGCGGCATTTATGGATTTAATGAACCGTGTGTTCCAGCCCGACTTGGATCACTTCATTGTGGTGTTTATAGACAACATTCTGGTGTATTCTAAGACTAAGGACGAACACGATAGGCATCTCAGGGTCATTCTATAGATCTTTCATGAGAAATAACTTTACCCGAAGTTCTCTGAATGTGAATTTTGGCTTAAGGAGGTAACCTTTTTGGGACATGTGGTGTCTGCTAGGGGAATTCGTGTTGATCCTCGTAAGATTGAGGCTGTGTTGGATT
This sequence comes from Gossypium arboreum, assembly GCF_025698485.1. Lineage (NCBI taxonomy): Eukaryota > Viridiplantae > Streptophyta > Magnoliopsida > Malvales > Malvaceae > Gossypium > Gossypium arboreum. The sequence continues at coordinate 84,333,988 of NC_069070.1, read as the reverse complement.
AGAAACAACCGAAGAATGTATCATAGATCTGCAGTTTTCTGGGACTGGTAGGATATTACTAACGCTTCGTAGAAGGGTTCTCATTGATCGCAGCACCGTTGACTAAGTTACTGCGTAAAGGAGTTCCTTTTGTTTGGACTGACGCACAGCAGGAGAGCTTTAAGAAGCTCAAGACAGTTTTGACTCAAGCTCCAGTTTTGATACAGCCTTAGCCTGGTAGGGACTTCGTGGTTTACAGTGATGCGTCACATGTGGGTTTGGGTTGCATCTTAATGCAAGATGGTAAGGTAGTTGCCTATGCGTCTCGACAGCATAAGACCCACGAGGCTAATTATCCGACGCGTGATTTGGAGTTGGCTGCAGTTGTCTTTGTATTAAAGATTTGGAGGCACTATCTGTACGGCGATAAGTGTACCATCTACACTGATCACAAGAGCCTCAAACATCTCCTCACTCAGAAGGAGTTGAATTTTAGGTAGCGATGATGGGTTGAGCTGCTTAAGGATTACGACTGTAGTATAGAGTATCACCCTGGAAAGGCCAATGTGGTGGATGATGCATTAAGCCGTAGGGCTATGGCTGATTTGATAGCGTTGTTCATTCGACTGAGCCTTTGTGACAATGGGAGTCTTCTAGCAGAGCTACAAGTGAAGCCGATATGGATTGAGCAAATTCGAGCTAAGCAGTTAGAGGATAAGACTCTCGAGATGCAATTTTTTTAGGTTGAGACTGGGAATACTATTGATTTTGGGTTGAATAATGATGGGATATTGTACTTCTAAGGTAGGATATGTGTACTTAATTGTGGGGATTTAAGGCTGTCGATTTTGAGGGAAGCACATAGTAGTCCGTACACTATGCATCTTGGTGGAAATACAATGTATAAAGATATCTGAGAGTTGTACTGGTGGCCAGGGTTGAAGCGTGAAGTGATCGATTTCGTTGCTCATTGTCTAACTTGTCAGTAGGTTAAGGCTGAGCATCAGTTGCCTTTGGGATTGCTACAGTCGGTTAAGATACCGAATTAGAAATGGGAGCGAGTGACGATGGATTTCGTTAGTGGGTTACCCCTAACACCTACTAAAAAGGATTCTATTTGGGTCGTCGTGAATCGATTGACCAAGTCTGCACACTTCATTCCTGTTAGGATAGACTTCTCTTTATAGAAGTTGGCTAAACTTTACATCTCAAAGATAGTAATACTACATGGGGTTCCAGTGTCGATTATCTCCGATAAGGATCCTCGGTTTACTTCTCGATTTTCACAGAAGCTTCATGAGGCTTTGGGTTTACGACTTGACTTCAGTACTGCATTTCATCCTCAAACAGATGGTTAGTTGGAGATGGTAATTCAGATACTGGAGGATATGTTGAGGGGCTGTGTTATGGATTTCTGAGGTAGTTAGGAGGAGTACTTGGCTTTGGTAGAGTTCTTTTACAATAACAGCTATCAATCTAGTATTTAGATGGCACTTTATGAGGCACTTTATGGTCGTAAGTGTCGGACCCCTTTGTGCTGAACTGAGTTGGGTAAGCGACGTGTTCTGGGTCTGGAGTTAATTTCAGAGACTGAGGATAAGGTCTGGTTGATTCGAGAGTGTCTAAAAGCGGCTTCGGATAGACAGAAGTCTTATGCTAATTTGAAGAGGAAGGACATTGAGTATTCTATAGGAGGCTTGGTCTTCCTTAAAGTTTCGCCATGGAAGAAGGTTCTAAGGTTCAGACGCAAGGGTAACTTGAGTCCTCGATTTATTGGGCCGTACTGGATTCTAAAGCGAGTTGGGCTAGTTGCGTAACAGTTGGATTTACCTCCAGAGTTAGATCGTATTCACGATGTTTTTCATGTCTCGATGTTGAGACATTACCACTCTGATCCCATGCATATTGTGCCTATGGAAGAAATTGAGGTTAGACCAGATCTGACATTCGAGCAGGAGCCAGTTCAAATTTTGGATCACAATGTCAAAGTTTTGCGTAGGAAGTCTATTCCCTTAGTAAAGGCTGTGGAGGAATCATAGCATTGAGGAGGCTACTTGGGAGCCAGAGGATTCAATACGTCAGCAGTATCCTCACCTTTTCTGACCAGGTAAAATTCAAGGATGAATTTTCTTTAAGGGGGTAGAGTTGTAACACCCCAAATTTCTATAATTTCGGCTTTTGTGAAATTGTAGCATAGGAAAATATCTAAATATATTTTTGCATGAATTTGCATAATATCTGTCTGTTTTTTTGTTTATGTGCTTTGTGGGTGTGTTAGGGAAGTCCCAAGTTTAAGTCTCAACTTGGGCAAAATTTTGGTTTTTTATTTAAATTAAACATGGCTTTTGGTTAGTGGGCTTATAAGAATTTATTGGTAAAAACTTAACAGAATGGGTCTGCTGGTCTAGTGGTTAAGTAGAAAGGGTTTATGCTAAAGGTCCTGTGTTCGAATCCTGGCTTGGGCATTATTTTTGCCACTAAGACCGTGATAGAATTGGAGGTGAGCTAAAACACTGAAGTGGTAGGGTTTATCAGATTTTTCTGAGTAGTTTCCCCAAAAGAACTCTCTCTACCAAAATTCTCTTCTATTTTTCCCCTCTCCACGTTCTTTTTCTTTTCTTTTTGCTGAAATTTCCCTTGCCTTCCTCCCATTCATTTTGATTTCGTATTAACGGGCTTCTGCGATTCATTGACGTGTTGGGTTGGACGGAGATGGTGTGTAGGGCTGGGTGAGTCGATTTTATCCCCACATGGTGTGTTAGGTTGGACGGAGATGGTGTACAAGGTTGGTAGGCATTACTGTTCTGATTGATATGTATGTATGTCTATATGGGCTAAGGCCCGAATGTATCGATACTGTTCTGAGTTGGCCAAGGCCTACACTGATCCTGTTAAGAGCTCAGCCTCGATTATGACTGTTTGACTGCTATCCGGTTACATACATGCTTTACTGTGGGGATGTACACACTGTGTAACAGCCCGATTTTGGGCCTAGTCGGAACAGTGGTTTCGGAACCACTATTTTGAGGCTGGAGAAAATTATTTTGATGTTATTTTATGTGTTATAATGTGATTTTATAAGTGCATGTTAATTTTGGTATATTAATTTTAGCGATTTCTAGTCCAATTTCGAAAAAGGACTAAATCGCGTAAAAAGTAAAAGTTGTGTTTTAATACCTGAAGGTGTTAAATTGCCTTGTATCTTAAATTGAGGGGGTTTTAATGTGAAATTATGCCATTGAAAGAGTGATGGTCGGCCATGAGACAAGGAATTAAATGGCCAAATATGTTAGGTAAGTGTTGGATGACTTATTTGACAAATTAGTAATAAAATAAAGAAAAGAAAATATCATCTTTTCTTCATCTTCTCTCCACCAATTTTTCCAGTGAAGAAAAGGGTTTAGAAGCTGGAAAATTTCAGCAAAGAAACTCCCATGCTAGTAACTGATTTTTAATGTCTTTCTTGATAATTTTTGCATTTTTGGAACCCCTAAAGCATGAGCTTTCAAAATAGGGGACTATTTTGCAAAAATGATTAAGAGTCTAGGGTTTTTTCATGAAAGCATATGTGTTCTTTTCTGAGTTTTTATAGAATAATATGAGTCTTGGTAGTGTTATAAACAACTTTTATGAAAGAAGTTTGCATGAAAACACCTAAAATAGGGTATTTTGCAAAGTTGTTAAATAGGTGTAAATGTGTGAAATAATTAAATTTTTAAGTTTCTATAGTTATGAAAATGGTTTGTCTAGGCTTAATGAGTAAGAAAATGTGATAAAAAAATCATTTTACGAGCCTAGGGGAAATTTGGTAATTTTGGCAAAGTATAAGGGCAAAATCGAAAATTTTGCCAAAATATGTCATTGGACTAATTTGATTAGTATATATTGTGTTAATAAGTTAAATGTGATGTTATAGATGATGAAAAATGAATTCGGGCTTAAAACGAGGAAAAACGAGAAATTGATGTTTAGGCCTCTTTTACCAATTTGGTGTCGAGGTAAGTTTGTATGACTAAATAAGCATGTTATCCATGTTATTGTTAATATACTTGAATCTATCTTGCTTCGGTTATATTGAATTATATGTTGATGATATTGAGTATGATGAAAGTGATGCCAAAAGTTAATAACATTCACGTGATGGTAGAAGACATTAGAAATTCAATAGAATACGATATCCCATAGAAATGAGTAAGTCCTATGTAAATAATATAACTACATCGTTATTACACGTATTTGAATTGATATAGCATAAATTTCTTGATTGTGGAAATGATTTTGTATGATGAGAATTGATGTAGAGGAACCTTCGGGTTGAACCTTAAGAATAAACGGATATTCATCCCATGACATTGGGCGATGTGTGTGTGCTAGTGTAAGACATGTCTTGGAAATTCATCGGCCACAATATGAGAGCCAGTGTAAGACCATGTCTGGGACATGGCATCGGCATTGAGACGAAAGCTAGTGTAAGACATGTCTGGGACATGTATCAGCTACGAGATGTGCTAGTGTAAGACATGTCTGGGACATGCATCGGCATGGATATGTGAGAGCCAGTGTAAGACCATGTCTGGGACATGGCATCGGCATTATACCCTATGTTTGAGGCTTAGTGAATATCCGATAGCTTTCCGAATGGTTCAACGGTGAGAGTTACTGTTTAAGCTAAATGAGAAAGGTTATGACCATAATGTGAGTGGTACAGGTACTTCATGAATTTGATGAGATGTGAATTCAATTCATGTTATATGATTAGTAAGGAATGAATATGAGCATGTTGAGTAACACAGGAATGTATGCCAAGCTCATGAGAAATGATTTCAGTTTATGATGCATATTTGATGAAGATGTAAATAGGTAATTCATGCCTATGAGAATGATTTTGTGATGACCTTGTGATTATAGGTCTATACTTATGATGTATGAATATGTAGCCTTACCAATATGGTGGAAATGAATTAATATGGTGTGATAAACTTAGCATCGTTAATTTACACTAAAATAGTATTGGACAGCAGCCATAGTACGAATTTGAAAATACTCTAAAAATAGTATAAAATGAGTTAGAGGCTGAATAAAATATAGAATTAAAGATTATTGAGCCTAGTTTCTTATAAAAGAAACCATGTAAGCAAAATAATTTCCTATAATGAGATATTTGAAGTTGTGTTAGACAGAGTTAGAATGACTTCGAAATCCCCTATTCTGATTTGAGAAAATTTTTATAAATTGTAAAAAAAATAGTTATGAGTTATAATTTATATGTTTAGAATCCTTAATGAGTCTATTTTCAATAGAAATATACAAAAATATTATTCGAGTCTTGTGCTATGAGATAATTGAACTTTAGTGCAGAAGGGTCGGAACCGTCAAACAGTGAATCAGGGGTAACTTTGATGAATAAACTGTACTATTTGCCTAAACCAAAAATTCTGGAAATTTTATGGTAGAAAGGTACATGAGTATAGTTTTAAGGGAAATTAACAGAAATTAATTTATAATTTTTTATCTCCAGATATAAATATTTTATTGACTATTGTACAAGAAGACAGCTTATCATGACTTGAGAATATGTTGGGAACTTGGATAAAACATGTTAATGAGTTACTTATTGTTTTCATATGAACTTACTAAGCGTAAAGCTTACCCCTTTCCTTTCCCATGTTCTCTAGGGTTGCCAAGTTTTCTCGGGTTGGAGTTCGTCGGAGATATTATCACACGGTCAAGCTATCACTATTGGTGTAAGTGATTTCAAGTACTTTGAGTCTATGGCATGTATAGAAGTTTAAATATTCGAGTATGTGATATTATTTTAGCCAAATGTATTGGCTTATTTTAATTATAGGGTTGTAAATTCATTTTAAAGATACATGCATGTGCTATGGATTTACGTGATGAGTTTATAATGATTATGGCATGAATGTGGTAAAGATGTGAGTAAAATCTATGATATCTATTTCATGTGAAATTGCCACGGTCATGACATGTTAGGAATGTTTAAGTGCCTAATTTTTCCATGTTGTATGCTATTGTATAAGTATGCGTGCATGTGTTGTGAGGGGGACAAAATGGCTTGGAAATAAGCCTTGTATTTGTCCACACGGGTAGACACACGGGCATGTGTCTAAGGCATGTGTGACACACGGTCCGCCCCCATGGGTGTGTTATCCAATTGTGTGTCCCCTGCACCTAAGTTTTTCAAGTCAGTATGCATGGTAGTAATGTACACGGGCAAGAGACACAGCCATGTGTCTCAGCCGTGTGAAGGACACGACCATAGGATACGGGCGTGTGCCTTGGCCGTGTGTAATATCCTGATTTTGGGCCTAGTCGAAATAGTGGTTTCGTGACCACAAAATCCGAGATAGAAATAATTATTTTATGATTATTTTAAGGTCTATGATATGATTGCATGATTGTGTGAAAATTTCGTGAAGAAATTTTATGCATAAAGTGCTTAAATTGAAATTAGGGACTAAATCGAATAATTTGCAAAACTTGCATTCTAGAAGTTTCTAGTATGAAATTGTTTTGAAATATTAATTAGGAGGTCTTAAAGAGCAATTTTACCAATTTCTAAGTCTATGGACAAAAATTGGACATGGATGGAATTTTTGGAAAGTTTAGTAGTAAGGGCATTTTGGTCATTTAGGGGTAAAATGAATTAAAATACAAAATTAAAAGCCAATTTTGCTCATCTTCAACCCCATGGCCGAATATAGCAAGGAGAAACCATGGCTAGGGTTTTTCAAGCTTCCAAGCTCGATTGTAAGTCCGTTCTAGCCTCGTTTTTAATGATTTTTACGCTTTTAGAGTCCGGTAGCTCGATTTAGCTTATGCTAGCAATAATTTAACCTAGGGTTTATATTTGGAAAAATACCCATAGGTGAAATTTGTGTATTTTGGTGTTTTATGATAGAATATGAGGTTTTAAATTATGTTAGACAACTTGTGCTACTCGGTTTTAAGTGAAAACGAGCAAAAGGGCTTAATCGGTAAAAATACCTAATAGTCATAAGTACATGTTAGAGTGAGAATTTGATGTTGCCATAGAAGGAAAAATGATCAGCATGTCATAAAACATAAGAAAATAGGCTGAATTTTAATTTCTGAGCTTTGGGGCAAAAGTGTAAATATGCAAAAGTTTAGGGCAAAATTGTAATTTTTCCAAAATATGATTTTGGGTCAATTTGAATAATGTGAGTCCTAATTAGACTATATTTTAAATGATAGAGTAAGGAAAACTGAAATTGGGCTAAAATGGGGAAAATACCAAGTTGTGGACGAAATGGTAAAATAGCCATTTTAGCATACGAGGTAAGTTCATATGTAAATGTTGGTAACATAGTTATTATTTTAAATGTTTTAATGTTTTTTTAAATGATATGATAATTATTATGAAATATTATACTTGTGATAATTGTTTGATAATATGTTAAATTATGTGATATACTTGGAAAATGTGAAATACTACCGAGTATCGTATCGGCATTCCGTAGAAGATGGTTGAGACACATGATTGGGAAAAAGGTCCGTTGAACCTTAGGAATGGATTAGGATACAAGTGACATGTCTTTGGGATATTTGGGCATCCGAACTCGTTGAGTTGAGTCCGAGTTCACTTATGGATCTGAGCGTCCGAACTCGTTGAGTTGAGTCCGAGTTCGTGAGATGTAACTAGGCATCCGAACTCGTTGAGTTGAGTCCGAGTTCACTTATGGATGCGAACGCCCGAGCTCGTTGAGTTGAGTCCGAGTTCACTTATGGGCGGGTTACATGGTAGCTTGGCTACATATGTGGCACTTATGTGCAAACTTTCCATGTATCCCAATTATATTCGATGTGTTCAACGGGTAAAGTTCTACTCAAATGGAGGAATACTTAAGATGAAAGGGACGTATTGGTAAGTGTTGTGAAATGGATACTTTGAACAGGTATGTACTTAACCCTCGGGTTGAAAACTCGATATAACAACAATATGGTAAGATGATAAATGAAAAGGTGATATGAATGTCTTGGTGATGATTATGCAAATGATGTTTTATGTTTGCTTATATGGTTATGTTACTTGCTATTTGCATGTGAGCTTACTAAGCATTTATGCTTACTCCTCCTTTTCATTCCTTGTAGTGTTGACAAGCCAGCTCGGAAATCGGAAGCGGTCGGAGGCACGCTCACACTATCCGTATACCATCTTGGCGTAATGGCTTGTATATTTTGAGTATGGCATGTATAGCATTATAATCATTTTGTATATATGGTCTTATGATATGGTTATTGAGTGGTATGGAAATAGAAATGCTTGGTAATGATTAGCCATTGGAATGGCTAATCATGATCATATTTGGTATTATGTATGTCAAATTGCTAGCTAATCCATGGAAACCATGAAATAGGTAAAATTTACCATAAAATAGATTCAGACAGCAGCAGTGACGTGAGTTTGAAAAATCACTAAAAATAGTAGAAATGGAATTAAATAATTAATAAGTTATGGAATCGAAGCTTGATGAGTCTATTTTCATATGGAATAAGCGAAACAGGTATATGAGCTATATTTTATGATATGTTTAAATTTTTGTGAAACAGGGCCAGAGCGATTTCTGGATCCCTGTTCTGACTTTGGAAATTCACCATAAATTTTACAAAGATAATTAGAAGTCACTCTTTATATGTACAGATTCCTTATTGAGTCTAGTTTTATTAGAGACAAACGGCATAGTCATTGAAGGTCTGTATAGGAGATATCTGATTCGTAATACACAGAGGTCAGAGTAGTTGAACCCTGAAACAGGGAGATTTTAACTAATAAACTGTACTAATTGGCCCAACCAAAACTTCTAGAAAAAATTAGTAGATATATATATGAGTCTAGTTTCAGGAAAAATTTACAGAATTGGATTTCGAGTTTCAGTAACTCGAGATATGATTTTAAAGCGACTGTGATGCAGTTAGCCAGCTTGTCTGGAAATTTTAAAATGAATTGTATGAGCTGTTTAATTAATGAATTAAGTCCGTTAACACCTCGTGTTCGACTCGGAAACGGTCTCGGAGTGCACGGGTGTTACATTTAGTGGTATCGAGCAGGTTTAGTCAGTTCTCGGACTAACCTAGCATGTGTAAAAGTTTAGCTATACATGCCAACGATGCGTGATAGTGTGATGTCTTCCGACGCGTATAAGTACCGTCTTATTTAGACAGGGTACTCTCCAACCGAGCTGCGCCAACCATGTTTAATGTTAAGTAAAGGTATTTGAGTAAAATTATGATTATGATAAGTCTCGGTTCAGAAAAGTATGAATAAAGGTTTATGATACATATGTGATAATATGTGAGATGAAAGTTCATGTTGTGATAAATATTCATATTTGCTTAATGCTCATATGATGTAGTGTATGTGGCTTACTTGATAAGATGAACGGAATAAATAGAAAGTAGTAGAGGTATGAATAAAGGTCATAATATTATGATATGAATGAAAACGTCCTTGTCTTGATTGGATGTCGAATGTTGATGAATGTTAATGGTATATAATTTTTATGAGGTAAAGGATTATAATGAAATGAACTTATCTATGTTAAATTCTTTGGACTGAATTGTATGATTGTAATGATATGTACATGATGATGCACGAAATGAAAGTTGTGATTGTGATGCAAATATCTATGTTTGTTTGGCCTTATATAATGTCATGAGCATGAATTAATTTAATTAAATGAATGGATAAGTAAAGTGTCTAGAAAACATAGAATGTATGCATAAGTATATTGTCTAAATGGGACAATAGGAAAATTGGTGTAAGCCAACATGAATGAATGACATGATTTTGATGATGTTACTATGATGATGGAAGTTGTGTCATATGTGTATGTATAAGAAAGTCGAGTCGAGGTCCTACAACCCTCCCCTTACCAAAGTGGTACTTATAATGGAATTTCATGAGATTTGTATTGAATAAGTTTTGGTTGAGAACCCAAAGAGTTCAAATGATAGAATAATTATAAGTATGATCCGAGATTGAAAATGAGCTGATAAGTAAAGTCGAGCCGAAAGTATCGGATTGATATAAAGATTATTGGAATTATGCACTTGTCCAGTTAGAGAAGGAATTCTCTTTGGTAAATCGAATTACTCAAGTGCAAGGTCGAAAAGTGTAAATCGAAATTTATTCAGAATCTGACATTTTTAGTGAATGGTTTAATATAAAATTTGTGACGGCAGAACTAGTGGGGAAATGATATTTCAAATGTGAATTATCTGAGTGTGTGATTATATTTGGACAGATTTAGATCTCTTTTGAGATGTTCTATGTGTTCACCCGTTCTCGTAAATATTTTATGGCTATTGATCTTGAAGAAATTCTTGTTATATGGGAATGTCTTCTAATTTTGGTGTTGGATGAAAGCATTGGTAGTCTGATGGTTTATAATTTATATTGCTCTATTTCATTGGGTATTCTATTTCATTTAAATCGATAAGAATTGATGAGAGAATTCATATGATATTATGATTCTGCTTTCTTCTACTTGATGCTTCATCCGATATATATGTATGGGAAGATATATTGATCTTGTTATATTTGATTTCAGTGGGATTAAATGATGTTTTCTTTTGGACTTTCTTTCTTTGAAGAATTATCGTGGATTCTGTATTTTCTCTATGAATTTGGTTTTCGATTCTCGGCATAGTATCGTATCTTGGGTTTCTTTATCCCGGATCTCTTTATTCGGATTTCTTTATTCGGTTTCTCTATCTTGGATTTCTTTATTCGGTTTTCTTGTTATCTTTGTTCCATAATTTGTCAATTACGACTCATGTTCAAGTGGGTTCTTCGTCGTGATAATCATGTCAAATATGACTATACTTCTAATTTGATCTTGGTAATGTGGTAATTTTAGTATTGGGATTTTTCTAATTTCTATGTAAGGATTTGACATTAGTAAAGGCATAGGTGATAAAAGCGAGTTTTAGTCGGTATGGTAAATTATTTATTTGAAAGATTTCATGTGACAATTATGTCGGGATTATTTTTCCCAAGTCGACAATAGAATTTCATTTTGTACGTATAAAAGAGTAAATAGTTTGAACGAAGTGTATATTTATTAGAAAGAGTTGAATATTAGTTTAAGTCACTACGAATGATAAGGTTTCCATCTTGTGAAAGCTGAAAAGTTTATTACATGTTGAAAGAGTTCGGATAGATGAGAATATTGGTAAGGCGTCTGAACTAGACTAGTCTACATTGAGCAAAGACTTCGACTTTCGGTAATGTATTGTTGTATGAATTGTGATGTGTTTCAAGATAGTGAGGTAATGTGATAGTTTAGAGCATCCGATGTTACATAAAATCGGAGTTGTTAAAGGGTTAAAGCGAGCATTGGGATCTATCAAAATTATCCTTGTCAATGTTGATATTGGGATGGAAATGAGAAGGATTATTCTTGAGGCCATATCGTAATTATTTCTATGGCGGAAAGAGGAAAATGTGATGTATCCTATTGTTAAATGTTTGGCGAGGTCTATAAATCACATCAGTATTGAATGAATTCCTACTCATCGATTCATGGAATTTCGGTCTCTTTGATTGTTGGATTTCTTGGAATTCGGTCTCCATTAAATCAAGTTGAGATCCGGGTTTTATGTCATGATATCATGGGAAATTAAGAAGGGTTGAAAATTTAAGAACAGTTGAGAGTTGAGGCGTAAGCTTTTAGATCATATGAGAAATTGAAGAGATGTATTGAGGCAGTCTAAGTGCAAGTTCTTGGCACCAAATATGAGATTAAAAGTGAAGACCACTTTTTCGGTAAGATTTTGGGACGAAAATCCACGAAGGGGAGACTTGTAATATCCCGATTTTGGGCCTAGTCGAAATAGTGGTTTCGTGACCACAAAATCCGAGATAGAAATAATTATTTTATGATTATTTTAAGGTCTATGATATGATTGCATGATTGTGTGAAAATTTCGTGAAGAAATTTTATGCATAAAGTGCTTAAATTGAAATTAGGGACTAAATCGAATAATTTGCAAAACTTGCATTCTAGAAGTTTCTAGTATGAAATTGTTTTGAAATATTAATTAGGAGGTCTTAAAGAGCAATTTTACCAATTTCTAAGTCTATGGACAAAAATTGGACATGGATGGAATTTTGGAAAGTTTAGTAGTAAGGGCATTTTGGTCATTTAGGGTAAAATGAATTAAAATACAAAATTAAAAGCCAATTTTGCTCATCTTCAACCCCATGGCCGAATATAGCAAGGAGAAACCATGGCTAGGGTTTTCAAGCTTCCAAGCTCGATTGTAAGTCCGTTCTAGCCTCGTTTTAATGATTTTTACGTTTTTGGAGTCCCTAGCTCGATTTAGCTTATGCTAGCAATAATTTAACCTAGGGTTTATATTTGGAAAAATACCCATAGGTGAAATTTGTGTATTTTGGTGTTTTATGATAGAATATGAGGTTTTAAATTATGTTAGACAACTTGTGCTACTCGGTTTTAAGTGAAAACGAGCAAAAGGGCTTAATCGGTAAAAATACCTAATAGTCATAAGTACATGTTAGAGTGAGAATTTGATGTTGCCATAGAAGGAAAAATGATCAGCATGTCATAAAACATAAGAAAATAGGCTGAATTTTAATTTACGAGCTTTGGGGCAAAAGTGTAAATATGCAAAAGTTTAGGGCAAATTGTAATTTTTCCAAAATATGATTTTGGGTCAATTTGAATAATGTGAGTCCTAATTAGACTATATTTTAAATGATAGAGCAAGGAAAACTGAAATTGGGCTAAAATGGGGAAAATACCAAGTTATGGACGAAATGGTAAAAATAGCCATTTTAGCATACGAGGTAAGTTCATATGTAAATGTTGGTAACATAGTTATTATTTTAAATGTTTTAATGTTTTTTAAATGATATGATAATTATTATGAAATATTATACTTGTGATAATTGTTTGATAATATGTTAAATTATGTGATATACTTGGAAAATGTGAAATACTACCGAGTATCAGTATCGGCATTCCGTAGAAGATGGTTGAGACACATGATTGGGAAAAGGTCCCGTTGAACCTTAGGAATGGATTAGGATACAAGTGACATGTCTTTGGGATATTTGGGCATCCGAACTCGTTGAGTTGAGTCCGAGTTCACTTATGGATGCTGCGTCCAACTCGTTGAGTTGAGTCCGAGTTCGTGAGATGTAACTAGGCATCCGAACTCGTTGAGTTGAGTCCGAGTTCACTTATGGATCTGACGCCGAGCTCGTTGAGTTGAGTCCGAGTTCACTTATGGGCGGGTTACATGGTAGCTTGGCTACATATGTGGCACTTATGTGCAAACTTTCCATGTATCCGAATTATATTCGATGTGTTCAACGGTAAAGTTCTACTCAAATGGAGGAATACTTAAGATGAAAGGGACGATTGGTAAGTGTTGTGAAATGGATACTTTGAACAGGTATGTACTTAACCCTCGGGTTGAAAACTCGATATAACAACAATATGGTAAGATGATAAATGAAAAGGTGATATGAATGTCTTGGTGATGATTATGCAAATGATGTTTTATGTTTGCTTATATGGTTATGTTACTTGCTATTTGCATGTGAGCTTACTAAGCATTTATGCTTACTCCTCCTTTTCATTCCTTGTAGTGTTGACAAGCCAGCTCGGAAATCGGAAGCGGTCGGAGGCACGCCACACTATCCGTATACCATCTTGGCGTAATGGCTTGTATATTTTGAGTATGGCATGTATAGCATTATAATCATTTTGTATATATGGTCTTATGATATGGTTATTGAGTGGTATGGAAATAGAAATGCTTGGTAATGATTAGCCATTGGAATGGCTAATCATGATCATATTTGGTATTATGTATGTCAAATTGCTAGCTAATCCATGGAAACCATGAAATAGGTAAAATTTACCATAAAATAGATTCAGACAGCAGCAGTGACGTGAGTTTGAAAAATCACTAAAAATAGTAGAAATGGAATTAAATAATGAATAAGTTATGGAATCGAAGCTTGATGAGTCTATTTTCATATGGAATAAGTGAAACAGGTATATGAGCTATATTTTATGAGATGTTTAAATTTTTGTGAAACAGGGCCAGAGCGATTTCTGGATCCCTGTTCTGACTTTGGAAATTCACCATAAATTTTACAAAGATAATTAGAAGTCACTCTTTATATGTACAGATTCCTTATTGAGTCTAGTTTTATTAGAGACAAACGGCATAGTCATTGAAGGTCTGTATAGGGAGATATCTGATTCGTAATACACAGAGGTCAGAGTAGTTGAACCCTGAAACAGGGAGATTTTAACTAATAAACTGTACTAATTGGCCCAACCAAAACTTCTAGAAAAAATTAGTAGATATATATATGAGTCTAGTTTCAGGAAAAATTTACGGAATTGGATTTCGAGTTTCGTAACTCGAGATATGATTTTTAAAGCGACTGTGATGCAGTTAGCCAGCTTGTCTGGAAATTTTAAAATGAATTGTATGAGCTGTTTAATTAATGAATTAAGTCCGTTAACACCTCGTGTTCGACTCCGGAAACGGTCTCGGGTACGGGGTGTTACACCGTGCGGCTTCAATTTGTTCTTAACCAAATTGGTAGAATGTCCAGGTTTTTGGACACGGGTTTGGGACACAGGCGTGTCCCTAGCATACGGGCGTGTGCTCTATACCCACACAGGCGTGTGGAGCCTTAAAGCATGAAATTTTTTCAAGTTTTTCTTAAGTTCTTGGTTTAGTCCCGAACCGTATCTAATGCATGTTTTGGGCCTCGTGAGCCCGTTTAAGGGAGAAAATGTATGTGAAATGAAAATTTTTAAATTGATCAAAATTTTAAGGCCCGGTTTTATATAGTTGGTTGAGTTTAAGTCCAGTATCACCTCGAACCCTGTCCCGGTATCGGATACAGGTGAGTAGTGTTACATATTGAGTTTGTGAAAACTCACCCCTTATTTCATTTGTCTGTCAGGTAATCCCCATCAATAGGTGGATCGATGCAGCGGAAGGGTTCAACGGTAACCACTGCTACATACACTTTGGTTTTAAAGGTTTTTTAATGTTTTTATTATTTTAATTACTATAGTTGGGAGTAATTATGTAATTCTTGGTTTCAGACTGTTTGGTTTAAGTTTGGAATTTTAAAATACTGTTTATGAATTTTGGAACTGCAATTTTATTTGTTCTTAAGCTTCGGTGAACTAAGAAATGTTTTCAAGAAAATTAATCAATATATGTTTTATGAGTTAAGTAAAAAGTGGTAACTAGAATGATTTTTGGTAAACACGGTTTTAAATATATTCTCATGTGACTTCGCTAGATTTGGCCATAACGTTTAGGCCGGGTTTGAGGCGTTACAATAGTGATGATTAATTTTAGCATATTTTGTAAAATATGCATATAGGTGAATTTGATATGTTAAGTAAGTTTGTGTAACGCCCTAAATATCTTATGTCTACTTTTGTAAAATCTTGAAACAAATGTGCATTTGTTCCAGTGGCTAAGTGTTCTGGGTGTGTGTGAGAGGTCCCAAGTTCAAGTCTTACCTTTGGTAAATTTTAGTATTTTTCTGACTTAAGTCCTATCCTTGCTCGGTGGGATTATATTTAGTTATTTGCACACCATATCAGAATAAGTTTGCTGGTTCTAGTGGTAAGGGAGTCTGTGTGTTGTGTGGAGGTTCTGTGTTTGAATCCCTGCGCCAGCGTGGGTGATATTTTTGCTCAGTGTTGCATCAATGTTTTGATCGAATGTAAATTCTGAGAAGTTGGGTGTTAGTGGGTTAATGGGAAGAAATCTAAGGGGTTATCTTATTTTCTTCCTTTTTCAAAAATCCCTCTCCTTCTGACGTTCTATTTCTCCTATCACTCTGTCGAAATTCTCTTCGAACTTTCTCTCTTCTTTTTCCTTTTTGATTCCCTAATTATCTTCTCTCTTGGCGACCTAATTTACACTTGTGCTGGTTCGATTAGTCTTTTATCCCTTTTTGTTGTAGTTGTGTAATGAGTGATTAAGAATCTGATCTCTACTACAATTGATGGTATAGGTGAAGGTTTCGAGTAGTGAGACTTGTTTTTTTGGTTTAACAAGTGTTAACGAAGGTTCTTTATAGGTGGTAAGTCGGGTTTCTGTTAGTTCATTTATGTCAGAATACGTTAATCAGTCGCTAAATTGATGTTGAATATTCTAGTTTTTCGGCTTTTAAAGGCTAGAGAGTTTTCAGGTCAAAATGATACCAGGTGTGTACCCAAAACGCAGAAAAATAGGATTCGAAGAAAGTCAAAAAGCCCCACTGTCGATGCTACACAGCCGTGTGGTAGGCCGTGTGTGTTGAAACGACCGTATGAAGGTTAGTGTGTGGCCGTGTGAGCCATATGGGCTAGGCCAAATTGGGCGTATGGGCCCACACTGGTACGCCACACAGGCGTGTGGTAACTGGGCCAAGCCGTATAATCCCCACGGGCAAAGCCAATCTGGACATGTGGGCCACACGGGCGTAATGTTAGACCAGATTTGACCTTTGAAAATGAACTGGTTCAGATTCTGAATCTTGATGCTATGGAGGCCACGTAGGAACCTGAGGACTCAATGCGTTAGTAGTATCCTCATCTATTCTGATTAGGTAAATTTCGAGGTCAAAATTTCTTTTTGGGAGGTAGAGTTGTAACGCCCCAAATTTCTTATGTCTACTTTTATAAAATCTTGAAACAAATGTGTATCTGTTCAAGTGGCTAAATGTTCTGGGTGTATGTGTGAGGTCTTAAGTTCAAGTCTTACCTTTGGTAAATTTTGGTATTTTTCTAACTTAAGCCCTATCCTTGCTCAATAGGATTATATTTAGTTATTTGCACACTATATCAAAATGAGGCTACTTGTTCGAGTGATAAGGGAGTCTGTGTGTTGTGTGGAGGTTCTGTGTTCGAATCCCTGCATGAGCTTGGGTGATATTTTTGCTTGGTGTTGCGTCAGTGTTTTGGTCGAATGTAAATTCTGAGAAGTTGGGTGTTAGTGGGTTAGTGGGGAGAAATCTAAGGGGTTTTCTTTTTTTTTTCTTTTTCAAAATTCCCACTCCTTCTGATGTTCTGTTTTTCTCATCACTCTACTGAAATTCTCTTGGAACTTTCTCTCTTCTTTTTCCTTTTTGATTCCCTAATTATCTTCTCTCTTAGCGACGTGATTTACACTTGTGCGAGTTCGGTAAGTCTTTTATCTCTATTCGTTGTAATTGTGTAATAAGCGATTAAGAATCTGATCTCTATTGCAATTGATAGTATAGGTGAAGGTTTCAAGGAGTGAGACTCATTTCTTTGGTTTAACAAGTGATAACGAAGGTTCTTCGTCGGTGGTAAGTCGGGTTTCTGTTAGTTCATTTATGTCGAAATCCTTTAATCAGTTGCTAAATCGATGTTGGATATACTGGTTTTTAGGCTTTTGGAGGCTCGGGAGTTCTCGCGTCAAAATGATACCAGGTGTGTACCCAAAACGCAAAAAAATGGTATTCAAAAAAAGCCAAAAAACCCCATTGTCGATGCCACATGGTCGTGTGGTAGGCCGTGTGCTACGACACAGCCGTGTGATCGACGAAGGCTAGGCCGTGCGTAAGACACCACCTTTTAAAGGCCGGTGTGTGGCTGTATGAGCCACACGTGCTAGGTCAAATTAGGCGTGTGGGCCCACACTGGCACTCCACACGAGCGTGTGGTAACTGAGCCAGGTGTGTGATCTATACGGACAAGGCCAATCTGGGTGTGTGGGCCACACAATCTGAATTTTTCCCTAGGGTTGCACGGGTCATCCTGAACAATTGTGGGCCTACTGTAGGGTCGGTAAGGGCTAAAAAACCCCAAACTATATGATCTGTTTGACTGATATCCTATACTAAGCATGATAGAATTGTGCATGTATGATTATTGATATGTATGACTATCTGTGATCTAACTGATAGCATGTTAAATTTCATAACCGTCTCTGTTTCTGATATTGTTATTGGGTTGGGATGATGTTTATTGGAGGAAGTGTTTTGAAAGGCAGTTTATGGCTATTATCTGGCAGCATGACTGCATTATATCCGTTATGTATCGGGTTGGTACAACATGGTGTGTAGGGCTGAGTGAGTGTTTTAAACCCCACATGGTGTGTAAGGATGTTCGGAGATGGTGTGTAGAGGATGGGGGTAGGATATCTGATTTCTGATTTTGAATTGCACATCTGTATCTGTATCTGAGATGGGCTTAGGCCCATATCTGTATTTGCATCTATAATAGGCTTAGGCCCTAATTTGTATTTGTCTGATGTTTGATGATCAGTATGTTTGCATGTCTGATTCTACTAGGTTACACACTGAGTTTACGTAAACTCACCCATTTTCTATTTATTTTGTACAAGTAATCCACAGAGTTAGGCGGATCGGTGCAGTAGAAGACTCGATGGTGACCACCCGCTTTTACTGTTTTATTTTGTGTTTTGTTTTATTTAAGTTTTGGCATTGAGATTGGATAGGTTGTATTTTCTGGGACTCTTTGGACTCTTTTAAACTGTTTGATGTCGGTTTTGGGTTTTTGATTTAACTTGCTTATAACTATGATGGTTATACCTAAAACATGATTTTCTTAAAATGCGAATTATTTTCTTTAAACACGATGATTTTTCGAAGCTTCCGCTAAAATGATACGTTTTAAGGTAAGTTGACTAATTGAATATACGTTTTGAAATAAATGACAGTAATAAGGAGGTTATAAGCTTGGAGATTTTATCGAGTCAGCTCCATTTTCAAAATCCCTTCCATGTGACATCACCAGATTCGACCATAACGTCTAGGCCGATTTTAAGGTGTTACATTTAGTGGTATCAGAGCCAGTTACAAAACTCGACTGTGAATTTTAGGTTCCAGAATATGTTTAAGAATTGGTTTTCAAATGATTTAAAAATATTTTGATTAAGTATGCGGTACACTGAGTCTTCGGCACCAATCCTGTAAGTATTCTGAACCTTAGACAATTTATTTGAAACACTGTAAATAGCATACTCTGAAAACACTATAGTTAGTATTCTCTGAAACTGTAGTGAAACGAATAAAGACTGAAAATTTCGAAAACATTACTGAACTTCTGATATTTATTATATAAAATATCTGTTAATAAACATTGAACTGATGCATAAAACTCTTAATGTAGATATACCTAAATTAGATAATGAGTAATCGTAGAATTCACAGATGTGGTACTCGAGGCCGTGGTAGAGGCCGTAGAGGTGTTCGAGTTGAGTCTTCATCTCTAGGCAGTATGTCAAATTTGGACACTAGTGAGACACTTGTGTCACCTACTACTGGAAAGGGGTCTCAAAGTCGTTTGGTTAGGGATGACGCATTTTCCCAGGCCATACTGAAGATATTGGAGAGGGCCGCTAGACCTAATTTTGGATTTGGGGGCCGAAGGTCAATAACTGAGCAACTCCTGTCTAATGGAGCTGAGTTGTTTAGGGGTGTTACAGGAGTCGCCCCTAATGTGGCTGACTATTGGTTGGAGGCTACTGAGAAGATTATGGATGATTTAGACTGTACCCCAGAGCAGAAATTGAAGGGTGCAGGCTCTTTGCTTCCCGATGAGGCTTACCAGTGGTAGTTAACAGTTAAAGAGGGCACTCAGCCAGATCATCTGACTTAGGAATTCTTTAAGACTACATTTCAGAGCAAGTATGTAGAAGCTACATACGTCGATGCTCGCAGGCGTGAGTTCTTGAACTCACGCAAGGTGATCGATCTGTGGCTGAGTATGAGGGCAAATTTCTAAGGTTGAGCTACTATGCTCGAGGCATTGTGGAATCTGAGTATGAGAGGTGCGTCCATTTTGAAGATGGGCTTAGAATAATCTGAGGGTTTTGATAGCTCTGCAGAGGGAGCGCGAGTTTTTTGTTCTGGTTGAGAAGGCGAAGATCGTAGAAGATGTTAAGTGCGTGGAGCGCCAAAATAGAGATAGGGAGAGAGGTAAGAACAAGAAGGATTCGTTGCCCTCGAGTTCTGTGCAGAGGCCTAAGAAAAAGGTCAAGTCTGATGTGCCAGTTAGAGTGGGGGCTCCTACTGCTTCAACTGGATTGCAGCTTTATGGTGATTGTGGTAGACACCATCTGGCGAGTGTTGAAGGAGGATTGGGGCCTATCTGAGATGTAGATCCTTAGAGCACCGTATTAGAGACTTCCACAGCCGGCAGATCAGATACAAGCCTTGGGTTTTGTGTAGCCACAGAAGGTAGTTTAGCAGCCACCTAGGGGCGTAGGCAAGCTAGGGGTGGTAACCGTTTGGGTCATGGACAAAGAGCACCAGACAAAGGTGCTGGTCAGATGGAGGCGAGGAAACCTGCTTTAGTTTATGCTGTACGTCACTGAGAGGACAGAGATGCTCCTGACTTCATCACCGGTGTGTTCTTTATATTTGATGTACCTTATTTGGCTTTGATAGACACAGGGTCTACTCACTCATATACAGCTAGTACTGTATCTAGAAACTTGGAGATTACGGTTGAGAGTACTATGAGTTAGGTCACTGTATTGAGTCCGGTGGGGCAGTCTATTCAGGTTAGAAAACTATACAGGGATGTTCGCTTAGTGGCACAAGAGACGGTATTTCTGGCTAATCTGATAGAGTTTCCATTTGGGGAATTCGATCTGATTCTGGGTATGGACTGGTTGGTCAAGTACCGGGTTAGTCTAGATTGTGTGACTAAGACGGTCATTTTAAGAACTGAGGATGATAGGGAAGTGATTGTAATCGACAAGCATCGAGATTATCTGTCCAATGTGATCTCAACTTTTGTGGCTGAGAAACTGGTTCGAAAAGGGTGTAAGGCGTACTTGACTTACATAAATGTTTTTGACTCTAGAAACTCTTTTGTTGGGAATATTAGAACAGTAAAGGATTTTCTGGATGTATTTCCTGATGAGTTACCGAGGTTGCCTCCTAGTCTAGAGGTTGAGTTTGGGATTGAGCTGCTTCTGGGTACAACCCCAGTGTTTATTACTCCCTATCGTATGGCACTGAAAGTGCTTATTGAGCTTAAGGCCCAACTGCAACAGCTTCTGGACCGTGGTTTCATCCCTCCTAGTGTGTCTCTATGGAGAGCATCAGTTCTGTTCGTTAAGAAGAATGATGAGACCATAAGGATATGCATCGATAATCGATAGTTGAACAAGTTGACTATGAAGAATAAGTATCCACTTCTGAGGATCGATGACTTATTTGATCAGTTCCAAGGGGCTTCTGTGCTTTCCAAGATCGATATTCATTCTGGGTATCATCAGTTGAGGGTTAAGGAAGCTGATGTTTATAAGATTGGATTTAGAACTCGTTATGGACAATACGAGTTCCTAGTTATGCCTTTTGGTCTGACGAATCTCCGGCTGCATTTATGGATTTGATGAACTGAATATTCTAGCCCTATCTAGATTAGTTCATCGTGGTTTTCATTGATGAAATTTTGGTATACTCTAAGACTGAGGATGAGTATGATGAACATCTTAGAGTTGTGCTTCAGATTCTGCGTGAGAAATGGCTTTATGCTAAGTTAAGCAAGTGTGAGTTCTGGTTGCTTGAAGTAACTTTTCTAGGGCACATGGTTTTCCGCTAAGGGGATTTATGTTGATCCTTGAAAGATTGAGGTTGTGCTGGATTGGAAAGAGCCTAAGAATATATCCGAGATCCGTAGCTTTCTAGGTTTGGTGGGATACTATCAACGGTTTGTCGAGAGGTTCTCGTTGATTGTGACTCCTCTTAGCAAGCTTTTGTGTAAGGGTGTCCCTTTTTTTCTAAACTGATGCATAGCAAGAGAGCTTTGAGAAGCTCAAGTCTATTCTGACTCAGGCTCTTATTCTGATACAGCCTAAATCTGGCAAGGAGTTTGTAGTATACAGTGAGGCATCGCATGTCGGTTTGGGGTGTGTTCTGATGCAGGATGGTAAGGTTGTGGCTTATGCATCCCGTCAGCTTAAGATACACGAAGGAAACTATCCAACACATGATTTTGAGTTGGCTGCAGTGGTCTTTGAGTTGAAGATCTGGAGATATTATCTGTATGGTGAGAGGTGTATCATCTACACCGATCACAAGAGTCTCAAGTATCTCCTTACTCAGAAGGAGTTAAATCTTAGGCAGCGTCGTTGGATTGAACTACTTAAATACTATGACTGCAGGATAGAGTATCATCCTAGTAAAGCTAATGTGGTAGCCGATGCTCTAAGTCGTAAAGTGATGTCTGATCTGAGGGTGATGTTTGCTTCCCTTAGTTTATTTGATGATGGGAGTCTGTTAGCCGAGTTGCAAGTTAAGCCGACTTGGATTAACCAGATTTGGGATAAGCAATTGGGGGATGAGTCTCTGGGTTTACAGTTTCGGCAGGTTGAGAGTGGGACTACTTCCGACTTTGGGTTAAACAATGACGGTATGTTATGTTTTTGAGGATGGATCTGTATGCCGAACAATTCTGATATGAGGCAGTCTATTCTGATGAAGCACATAGTAGCCCTTATGTTATGTATCCCAGGGTAATAAGATGTATCGCGACCTTCGTGAGTTGTACTGGTTGTCGAGTTTAAAGCGTGAGGTTACAGACCTTGTGGCTTGATGTCTGACGTGCCAGCAAGCTAAGGCTGAGAACCAGTTACCTTCGGGTTTGTTGCAGCCAGTCAAGATTCCCTTATGAAAATGGGAACGTGTAACGATGGACTTCATTAGTGGGTTGCCCTTGACACCCACTAAGAAGGATTCTGTTTGGGTCATCGTGGATCGATTGACCAAGTCTGCTCACTTCATTTCAGTTTGGACGGGCTTTTCTCTTCAGAAGTTGGTGAAGCTGTATATCTCCAAGATAGTTAGACTGCATGGGGTTCTAGTGTCAATTATTTCTGATAGAGATCCTCGCTTCACATCTTGGTTCTTGAAGAAATTACACGAGGCTCTGGGTTCGAGATTGGACTTCAGTACTGCATTACATCTTCAGACCGATGGTCAATCTGAGAGGGTGATTCAAATACTGAAGGAAATGCTTTAGAGTTGTTTGATTGATTTCTGAGGTAGCTGGAAGGATTATTTGCTGCTAGTTGAGTTCGCCTACAACAACAGTTTCCAAGCTAGTATTCAAATGGCACCTTACGAAGCTCTGTATGGTCATAAGTGCCGCACTCCGTTATGTTAGACTGAATTAGGTGAGCGACGAGTATTGGGTCCTGAGTTGGTTTCTGAGGCCAAGGATAAAGTTCAACTGATTCGAGATCGTCTAAAAGTGGCTTCTGATAGACAGACATCTTATGGGGATCTGAAGAGGAGGGATATTTAGTGTTCTATAGGGGATTTCGTCTTTCTGAAGGTTTTTCCGTGGAAGAAGGTTCTGAAATTCGGTCGTAAGGGCAAGTTGAGCCCTAGGTTCATTAGGCCGTATCAGATTTTAAAGTGAATAGGGTCAGTTTTTTATCAATTAAAACTACCTTCAGAGTTAGACCGTATCCACGATGTCTTTCATGTTTCGATGTTAAGGTGGTATTGGTCTGATCCTTCCTATGTTCTTTTCGTCAAGAGGTTGAGGTTGGACTAGATTTGACCTTTGAAAAGGAACCGGTTCAGATTCTAGATCGTGATGTTAAGGTTCTGAGGAGAAAGTCTATACAATTAGTGAAGGTTCTGTGGCAGAATCATGGTACTAAAGAGGCCACGTGGGAACATGAGTTCTCGATGCGTTAGTAGTATCCTCATCTGTTCTGATCAAGTAAATTTCAAGG
This sequence comes from Gossypium arboreum, assembly GCF_025698485.1. Lineage (NCBI taxonomy): Eukaryota > Viridiplantae > Streptophyta > Magnoliopsida > Malvales > Malvaceae > Gossypium > Gossypium arboreum. Next base: position 84,310,219 of record NC_069070.1, on the reverse strand, counting down.
TCGAAAGTTCTTTTAGGGAGGTAGAGTTGTAACACCCCAAATTTCTTATGTCTGCTTCTATAAAATATTTAAACAAATGTGTATCTATTCCAGTGGCTAAGTGTTTTGGGTGTTTGTGAGAGGTCCCATGTTCAAGTCTTACCTTTGGTAAATTTTGGTATTTTTCTAACTTAAGCCCTATCCTTGCTCAGTGGGATTATATTTATTTATTTGCACACTATATTAGAATGAGGCTGCTTGTTCGAGTGATAAGAGAGTATGTGTGTTGTGTGGAGGTTCTATGTTCGAATCCCTGCACGAGCGTGGTTGATATTTTTGCTCGGTGTTACGTCAGTGTTTCGGTCGAATGTAAATTCTAAGAAGTTAGGTGTTAGTAGTTTAGTGGGGAGAAATATAAGGGGTTATCTTATTTTCTTTCTTTTTCAAAAATCCCTCTCCTTCTGATATTTTGTTTCTCTCATCACTCTGTCGAAATTCTCTTAGAACTTTCTCTCTTCTTTTTCCTTTTTGATTCCCTAATTATCTTTTCTCTTAGCAACATGATTTGCACTTGTGCGGGTTCAGTAAGTCTTTTATCTTTGTTCGTTGTAATTGTGTAATGAGTGATTAAGAATCTGATCTCTACTGCAATTGATGGTATAGGTGGAGGTTTCAAGCTGTGAAACTCTTTTCTTTGGTTTAACAAGTGTTAACGAAGGTTCTTCGTCGGTGGTAAGTCGGGTTTCTAATAGTTCATTTATGTCGGAATCCTTTAATCAGTTGCTAAATCGATGTTGGATATTCTGGTTTTTAGGCTTTTGAAGGCTCGAGAGTTTTCGCGTCGAAATGATACCAGGTGTGTACCCAAAACACAGAAAAACGAGATTTAGAAAAAGCTGAAAAACCCTACTGTCGGCGCCACACAGACGTGTAATAGGCCGTGTGCGACGGCACGGTTGTGTGATCGACGAAGGCTAGGTCATGTACAAGACACAGCCGTGTGAAGGTCGATGTGTGGCTGTATGAGCCACACGAGCTAGACCAAATTAGGCGTGTGGGCCCAAATTGGCACGCCAAACGAGCGTATGGTAACTGGGCCAGGTCATGTGATCCACACAGGCAAGGCCAATCTGAGAGTGTGGGCCACACTATCTGAATTTTTTCCTAAGGTTGCACGGGTCATCCTGAACGACTATGGGCCTACTGTAGGGTTGGTAAGGGCTAAAAAACCTCAAACTGTATGATCTATTTGACTGATATCCTATACTGAGCATGATAGAATTCTGCATGTATGATTACTGATATGTATGACTATCTATAATCTGACTGATAGCATGTTAAATTGCATAATCGTCTCTGTTTCTGATATTGTTATTAGGGTGGGATGATGTTTAATGGAGGAAGTGTTCTGAAAGGCAGTTTATGGCTATTATCTGGCAGCATGACTGCATTATATCCATTATGTGTCGCGTTGGTACAACATGGTGTATAGGGCTGAGTGACTGTTTTAAACCCCACATGGTGTGTAGGGATGGTCAGAGATGGTGTGTAGAGGATGGGGTAGGATGTCTGATTTCTGATTCTGAATTGCACATCTATATTTGTATCTAAGATGGTCTTAGGCCCGAATCTGCATCTACATCTATAATAAGCTTAGGCCCTAATTTGTATCTGTCTGATGTTTGATGATCAGTATGTTTGCATGTCTGATTCTGCTGGGTTACACACTAAGTTTACGTAAACTCACCCCTTTCCTATTTATTCTGTACAGGTAATCCAGAGAGTTAGGCGGACCAGTGCAGTGGAGGACTCGACGGTGACCACCCGCTTTTACTGTTTTATTTTGTGTTATAGTTTTATTTAAGTTTTGGCATTGAGATTAGAGAGATTGTATTTTCTGGGACTCTCTAAACTCTTTTAAACTGTTTGGTGTCGGTTTTGGGTTTTTGGTTTAACTTGCTTATAACTATGATGGTTATACCTAAAACATGATTTTCTTAAAATGCGAACTGTTTTCTTTAAACACTACAATTTTCTGAAGCTTCCGCTAAATTGATACGTTTTAAGGTAAGTTGACTAATTGAATATACGTTTTGAACTAAATGACAGTAATTAAGGGGGTTATAAGCTTAGGGATTTTATCAAGTCAGCTCCATTTTCAAAATCCCTTCCATGTGACATCGCCAGATTCGACCATAACGTCTAGGCTGGGTTTGGGTTGTTACAGTTTGAATATTTGGTTACAAGATGGTAAAGTGTCATCTAAGGTGCTTAAGAGCACATTGGTTTTATGTGATTATATGTCATGCATGAGACTCAATTTTGACTTGAATTAATTGTTTTAAAATGGCTAGTAAATATGTTAAAGTATTGGTGTGGGAGGAAGACAAAATGGGTAAGAAATATGGATTGGAAAATAGCCTATTTTCATCCATGAGGGCAAAACCACGGGCGTGTGTGATACACGGCCTAGCACATGGGCATGTGGCTTAGCCGTGTGTCCCCGACATCTTTAAAATGTCAAAACAGAATGCTCAGAATTAATCACATGGCTTGGCACACGGGCGTGTGGATTTGCCGTGTGACCCCTGCATCCACACACGGCCTAGCATACGGGCGTATGGATTGGCCTTGTGACCCAAGTTAGAGAGTTACACGGTCTGAGACACAGGCATGTCTCTCAGTCGTGTGAACCACACGGCTTGAGCATGTGGCCCCTGCACCTAGGAAAAATTTTGAGATTTTGCAAAAAAAAATTCTAAGTACCTAGTTTAGTCCCGACTCATTTCTAATGCATGTTTTGGACCTCGAGGGTTCATATAATGGACTTTATGTTTGATTTCTGACATGAATACTGTATAAAATAAAATATTTGTCTACTTGATCTGTATATTCCAGTAATGCTTTGTAACCCTTCTCTGGCGACGGATACGGGTTAAGGGTGTTACAAAAATGATTTTCACTTAGTAAAAAGACTTTTAACAAATCAAATAATTTTCAAACAAGTCAAAATTACTCCAGGACAAAAAGTATTGATACCTTTTTGGCCAAGTATCGGTATTTTTTAAATTATCGATACCTCGTCTAAAAAGCGACACCAAAATGACATTTTGTTTTTCACAAATACTACAAAGTATCGATACGGTATCGATACCATTTCATAAATTATTGATAAAAATGTTTTGGTATCGATATTTAAACTCCAACAGTCAATGAATTTAGCATTTATTACAAAAATTACTGATACCTTTTTATTTGGTATTGATACACACTATTGCAGGTGTATTAAATGCTCTAGTTTTCATATCCCCAATAGTTCTACTAACTACCACAACAACCTCAACTGTTGGAAATCAATTATGGGGTATAAATACTAGCTTCTAAAGTTCCTACAACAATAAGAAAGCATATTCAAGCAAAATCATCAATCAAATAATCTTTGTACTCAATACTTCTATAATTTTCCTATATACACTTGTGAGCTCTCATTTTCTTTCTTTTTCTCAAGTGTATTCTTGTTTATTTGTGCTTAATTTGCAAACATTCTGATCTTGTTAGGATTATCTTTTTGTTTGCTTCTTTGTAATTCTTTGAAAGGGTTTATCTTAAGATTTGGGATAGAAATCTTAAGAGAGTTGTAAGGTTAAATCTTTTCCTCAAAGGTTGAACACATTAGTGAATTTGGGAAAATCCTTAGTTGTGGAAAGCTAAGGTAATAGAGTAGGCAATTGGGGTCGAACCACTCTAAATCTTATGTTCATTGTTTCATATAAACTTTAATTATAGCTAAAACTATTCCTATTGTCATTTAAATGTTTAAATTAGTCAATGAACTTTTCTTTAAATGTTAATTTTAGTAGTCGTTGTTCTTATTCAGAACTGTATATGCATGTGATTAAGTTTCGTTGGTTGATGTAGCATCCTGTAACTCAGGTCCGGCGATAGGACCGGGTGAGGAATGTTACATGTACTATGTTTCATATGCATCATACTTGAATTTTACATTTCTAAGCATATGAAATCATTAAAAATTCCTAAAAAGTCATTTTAGAATAGTTCATAACATATTAGGACTTAGAAACTAAGTTTGGAAAAAAATTTGCACTTAGCAAAACAGAATAGGCACTTAGCAAAACAGAATGGGCATTTGGTATCGACACTGATACAAAAATATAGATACTTTATAAAAAGTATTGATACTTATGAAAAATTGTCGATACCTATTGGGATTTAAATATTCTGCAGCGTGTTAAATTCAAAATAGTTTTTCCCCAAATTTTTCTCTTCACCCGATTTTGAAACCCTTTCAACCCTAACTCTCAAATCTCTCAAATTTCTCAAAGCTTCCATCTTTTCCTTAAAATATTCAAACAAAGGAACCCACATTGTCATTTTTAACAAGGATTCAACAAGATTGTTAAGGAATTTCATCTTTTCAAAGTAAATTTTGAGGTAAAAAATCATATTTTTCAACTTTGATTTTTGTTCAATTTTGGTTAAATTATTAGTTGAATATTAAGTTATTGGATTGATTTAGAACATACATATATTATGCTTCGTACAAGAGGTTGCCTTAAACTTACCTATATTTTTTAAAAAATTTATTTTGCCCACCAAGTGCTCGTAAAAATTCCCAAACAAATTTTTTGAGTTATTTTAGCGTGTCTAGTGCCTTATTTTGTTACAATGCCTTTAAAGAAACAATCTAAGATCGATGCTCATTCCTCCATCCCTTCTAGTGGGTCTAGTTCATCCCTTAGTGAATGTTTTCGTTCTCCAAGGGAACGAATGCAATTTAATAACTATATTGCATCTAAGCTTGTTAACACCTCTAGACCACTTGATTTAGGTGCTTTAAAGACTATGAATTTCTATCACCTTCAAATTTTATAAGATTGGCAATGGATTGACTTCTTCAAAAACTATTTTGACTTTTGAAAATCTTGTCCAGGCCTTTTATTCTAATACCAAGCTTGAACGTAATGAGTCGGACGAGTCTATTATTTCCATTAACTCATATTTGATTAACACTCTTATTTGCCTCACTCTTGAAGATTTCAAAATTTTATTATCCTTACCCTCTGGTGGTGTCTCTAATGAAAAAGGTACATTTAGTCCCACATTATATGTTGAGTCCCATCTTGTTGCTAATCTAGACGTTCATGATTGTCTTTTGCACTTCATTATTACTTAGGTTATTAGGCCTATTTCTAAACATGTAGTCATTTGGTCCATCGACTATTGGTGGATCAATTGTTTTAAGTCCAATAGGCGTCTCAACCTCACGCTTCTCATGTTCAATGATATAACTAAGGTCATTAGAAAGGAGCTCGATAGCACATTAACTCTTCCTTTTGGGACCTACCTTTCTTATATTTTCACTCGTCTTCATATCAAAGCTCGTGGTGACCCTCCTATAAAGAAACACTAACCTATAGATTTTCGGGCACTTCGTCATGCCGGGTATCGGTTGGACTCTATCTCCGTTGAATGGATCAAAGGTTGTCAACTAACGCCCAATATGATGAAGACTTTGGAGGCAATCTCGATGATGTACCTCCACCTAAGCAAGTTCCGCCACCTACTTCTTCATCCGCTCCACCGCAAGCACTATCGTTCTATGCTGATACTCTTGCCATATTTGATGCTATTAGATTAGTACAAGAGGAATATAGAGGATTAGACTGTAAGGTGTCTAGGTTGGAATATAACATGGGTTCAAGGTTGTCATCTTTGGAAGATCAATTAGCTCAACTTGTGGCTAATTTTCCTCCTCCGCCTCCTCCTCCTCCTCAAAAGGATTAGGATAGGTGTTGCAAATTCATACATTTTCATGTGTATCATTAGCTCTTTTTAATTTGTTTCCTATGTATTTGTTTGTCTACGCTAAATGTTTATTTTGGTATATTGAACTAACTGTTTCAATCTCTTTCTTGAGTTTTACTTGTTTTATTTTGATATAACAAAAAGGGGGAGAAAAGAAAGGTAAATTTAATTTCGATGAATGATTGATATTGTGCTTGTGCCAATTGTATATTTAGTGATCAATTTTTTTTCAAAATATCTTTAACTAAAATTGAATTACCAATTCATAAACGAATGGCAAATTTTTAAAATAAACAACAATTTTTTCTAAGCTTTAAATTGAAAATAATTTTTAGAAAGGGGAGCAAACTTATTCAAAACCAAATTTACCAAAATAGTTTGTTATATAAAAAAAAAAGGAAGATTGTTAAACTAAGATTTACTTGGCAAATAATTTTGATATAACAAATATTATGTTTTGAATAAAAATAATTTTAAAACAATATTTGGCAAAAAGTTAGTCTTAAATGATATCTTAAAAGAAAATATATTTAACTTATACTTAGAATTTTTTTTAAAATCCAAGTTAGTTAAAACAAAGTCTTAGACATTTTTCAAACAAGTTAAAATTGCTCCAGCCCAAAGAGTATCAATCCAGTATCGATACTTCTTGTCAAGTATTGATAAATTTAAATGAGTATCGATATATTCACAAATTTATTGATACCTTTTTTGATATCGATACAAAAATGGCATTCTATTTTTTAAAATATTTACCAAGTATCAATATGGTATCGATACGTTTTGCTTGGTATTGATAAAATTATTTAAGTATCGATAGACGTACACATTTATCGATACCTTCTTTAATATCGATACCAAATTGGCATTCTGACTTCCAAAGGATTTATTAAGTATCGATATAGTATCGATACCTTTTGTTTGAAATCGATAAATTTCTTTTGGTATCGATAGTTTTAGTTCCAACAGTCATTAAATTAGGCATTAAATATTTTTTTATCGATACTTTTAGAAAAATATCAATACTTATTGTTGCAAGTGAAATTAATGCACTGGTATATTTATCCTCAACGGCTCTATTCAATATCCCAACAACCACAATAGTTGGAAATCAATTGAAGGGTATAAATATCAGCTTCCAAAAGTCTTACAACAACAATAGAGATTCTTAAAACTTAAAGATCAATCAAACAATCTTAATGCTCAATCTTCCTATATTTTTCTTACATACACTTGTGAGCTTTCATTGTTATTCTATTAGCTCAAGTGTTCTTCTTTGTAATTGTGTTTAATTGGTAAACACTTTGATCTGGTAAGGGTTATTTCTTTGTTTGCTTATTTATTTCTTTTTGAGAGGGTTTGAGTATTAAGATTTGTGTAGAAATCTAAAGGTTCTTTGTAATTGTGTTTAATTGGTAAACACTTTGATCTGGTAAGGGTTATTTCTTTGTTTGCTTATTTATTTCTTTTTGAGAGGGTTTGAGTATTAAGATTTGTGTAGAAATCTAAAGGAAGTTGTAAGATTAAACATTGTCCTCAAAGGCCGATCAAATTAGTAAATTTGAAAAAAAAAATTAGTTGTGAAAAGCTAAGATAGTGGAGTAAGCAATTGTGGCCGAACCACTCTAAGGGCTAGTTTGGCAATGCTTTTGAAAAGTGCTGTGAAAAAGTGCTTTTAAGAAGTGCTTTTGAAAAGTTTGGTTTAAAATTTGAGTGTTTAGCATTGCTGTTAAAAAGTACTTTTGAGAAATAAAATGTCAATTTTAGGCATGTTATTATAAAGTAACAAATATGCATTTAAATAATATTTAAATTAGTTAATATTATTATATTTTAGTAAGAATATAAAAAATTTATTATAACTTCTTGTTAATATTTTAATATATAAAATATAAATTTTAAATATTTTGAAGCAATAAATATTAATTATTTATAAAATTTAATTAGAATATATAAAGTATATTTTAAATATTTAAATATAACTATTAAATATTCGTAATTAGTATTTTAAAAATATTTTTATTTTAATTAATGATTTTAACACATTTGTAATTAAGTACCAAGAAAAAAAGAGAAAGTACTATGTTATTGGAGGGTGAAAAGTAATTAAGCATTAAAAGTGTTTTTGGGAGAGGAAAAGCTAAAATTTTAGCTTCTCCTTTTCGAAGTGCTTTTCAAAAGCACTTGAAAAGCTAAAATTCAATAAAAGCGACTTTTGTTCTGCATGACTTTTCTTCCGAAATACTTTTGGAGCCGAAGTGCTTTTGAAAAGCAATGCGAATCGGCCCTAAATCGCTGTGTCAATTGTTTCTTATTCTTTCACTGCTTCCACCAAATTTTTAAAAGGTCAATTTGCCTCCCTCTTAACTATTTCGATGGTGTTTTCGGTCCATTATTGAGCTAACAACTTTAATATTTTTATATAATTTTCTATAGCCTTTAATTATTTTTCTATCATTTCTAAATTTTTATAATATTTTCATATTTTCATAATATACTAATAATATTTATAATATTCAACCATTTTAATAGTATTTTATAATTTTTCCATGTTTTATATATTTCAAATTTTTATAATATTTTATATTTTCATTAATTTTATTATTTTCCTAAGTTTTATAATTTTATAAACTTGTTATAATATTATAGTAATTTTTGAAATTTGAAAAATCAATTAAGCCCTCCATTAACATTTTTGTTATGTCAAAAGCATCGTAAGCCGCCATATCTTCATTTACTCATGCTAATTGCTATGTCACCACTTAACGGCTACACTTTGATCAAGTATCATATTTCAAAAGCTCAAATGATTTCTAACTTTCAATTAAAAACTCAATCAATTACAATTTTTAATTAAGTCTTAATTGATTTTTTCATTATTTTATAGGGGCATTTCTAACATTAAAGGGGCTTTAAAGCCATTGAAAAAAATCAATTAAGCCCTTATATTTTTTTTTTAACTCAGTTGTGCCATTGAATATTAAAATTTCATTCCAATTAACACATTTAACCATTAAAGTTAATGGTTAATTATTATAGAGTAACGTCAGTCATTTTCTTGAATTGTCTTCGTCAACTGACATACCAAGATTGTATCACGTGACAAAAACTAGTATTTTATAATTAAAATCATAAACTTTACAAAATCATAGAAATAATTAAAATTATAAAAATATAAAAGTGCAAAAATTATAATGATATAGAAAAATATTATACATGAAAAATATATAAATTATAAATTTTATTAAAAATAGCCAAATATACTAAAATTTATTAAAAATAAAAGTACATTTAAATTATATAAATTATGAAAAAATATATAAAAATGTTAAAGTTATGAAAATAATATTTAAAAATATAAAAATATTACAAAATCATAAAAATTATAAAACAAATTTAAAATTATGAAAAGTAATTTCTTTTCATTTTCACACAACCACATTAACACTAAAACACCTATTAAAATTTATAAAATACTACTTTTGATCCCTAAAGCTATTTGTTGTGCTCGTACGCCGTGAGTTCTTCCAAAGCTTGCATCCCTTTTGTCCATCGTCAATGACAAGGGAGTGTTTTGAGAGGTACACTATAATGGGGAAATGGGTTGAGAAGTTAAGTGCCAACCAAGGTTGCTTATAAAATTGTAGATTTTTTTATATTTTTATATTTCTATATTTTTGTAAGGAAAATTATTCGGTACATTATTAGTAGAGATTTAAAAATATATTTCTATATTTAGACTCTACAGGTATGATTAACGGGTTGACAAGTGTTTTATAGAGATATACTAAAATGTTAAAAAATAAATATTTAAAAAAGAAAAAGACACATGCCAATTTTTTAAGATTGTTTGTGGAATAAAAAAAAATATATTGTCGGTGTATCAAATACTCACCCTTTTTAAAATTTTATATAATTTTTTGGCTTTTTATATTTTATAATATTTTTAATAATATTAATAATATTTATTTTTATACTTCATATACTTTTTCTTTTTTGAATATTTTGAATATTTTTCAATTTTTATAATATATTTTGTAATTTATAATAATTTTATAATTTCTTTTTTTTGCACTTTCATATATATTTTTCATTTTTACTATTCTTTATAATTTTTAGTATTTACTATAATTTTATTTTTTAAGTTAGAATCTTCTACCTTAAGTTTAAAGGATGTTAAAATGAATTGAATTAGATTTAATTAAATTTTGGTTTCAATATTTTAAAATTATAAAATTATGGCATGAGGTGGGTAGATATCCACTTATGTTTGCTTTTGATAAATAAAAATAATATCAATTTTTTTGAAAATCAAAAATTAAAAAGAAAAATATATTAAAACCCAAATCTGTTCAGAATTTGTTTTGGAAAATTCCGTTTTCAAAAGCCGAATTAAATTTTTAAAATTTTGAAATGGTAATCAGTCCAAGGCCCAGTTCATTTTTAAGTCCAATTCGGCTGTTTTTAAATTAAGTCCAAAGCCCATTAAACTTTTGGTTTCGCCGGCAGCGGAGAGAAAGAAATCAGCTTCTGAGAAAAACAAAAAAGATGGGGTTTTGAACTCTCATAGCAGGGATGGGAAAATTGCAATCCAGTCCCTTTGTGTTTTTAAAAATCTCTACGCCTTTTTTATTTGGGCAAGGGTCCCTCCGTGTTTCTTGAGTTATTTTTGAGGGACCTTCGCCTTTTAAAATTGCACAATTGATCCTTAAACTTTTTAACTTGATTCTAATTTTACAATTTCGAGCAAATAAATTGTTCTATAGGTCCCTCTGTTTTCTACATTCAATTTTTTAAAATTAATTTATTTGACTCTTAATTTAGGTTTTTACTATTTTTGTTTAGCTTCCATTTTAATTCTAATTGTAATTTACTCCTAATTGTTAGATTTTAGACCTCGTTTTTGACTGGGCTAAATTAGCCATATATGCCATTTTTTTAATTAGGCTTATAAGTTGATTTTTTAAAAAATTTAGGGGAATAGGTCATTTTTGGAGAGATAAATGAAAAGCATGCCCAACATTTCTCTCTCCCAAGATTAGGGTTTTAATATTTTTAAGTTTAAGATTTTTGGGTTTAGGTCATAGCTAGATAGGACCATCACCTCAAAAACCCATTCTAGGGAAATATTATTTTGGGGTGATTGTGCTTGATAAGATCAAGGATCAAAGTCTAAGTGGAGGTCCCATTTGGCAGTTGTGACGCGATCATGGGTTCGAGTATAACCAGGGGCCAGTTGACGGTTGTTACGCAGTCACAAGTTCAAGCTTTTTGGATACCCTACAAACAATCCCTTATATATACCATAGATAAGATTAATGTCATAATCATAGGGAAAAATAGAGGGATTTTTCTGGTGTAATCAGCATAAATTTTTTCTCTATTTTCATATAGCCAATATCTTTAACCTTTTATTCTTATCCGAAGGCTAACACCAAGGCGGACAAAAGAGGACTCTTAGGGGGAAAACGAATTTTTTGGCGAAAGTAAAGGTCAAACTCGAGTCGACGCGACAGCGTTTGTAGTAATTAATGAACTGTTTAATAATGGTAACCATTGTTAGTCCAAAAGAAGCATCATGTTTACTCCACCAAAATAGTCGTTCCCTACCTAAGAATCCTCTTGTGTCCACAACAGTGCCGGCTTTCGAATAAGAAGGAAGGCCTATAATTTTTCCCTATGATTATAGCGGGAAATGGAGAAAAAATTACATTAATTATAGTGGGAAGGCCTATAGTTTTTCCCTATGATTATGACATCAAACTTCTGTATGTTATTCATAAGGCAATATTTTTAAGTATTCAAAAAGTTTGAGCTTGTGGCAACGTAATGACCGTCAACTAGCTTCCCCTTTATACCTTGATTCGTGACCGCATAACGGTCGTCGATTGAGGCCTCCACGTATACTTCCACCTATGACCGTACAATGAAAAATCACCTCAGGAACCCAACTTCCCCAGGAAAGGCTTTGGAGGTAATAGTTTCATCTCGACATGATATATGAAAGTTAAAAGAAGCTACCTCAGAGAATAAGTTTGTATAATAGATGCACGTTTTGAGGTGCCAAATACTATAGGGAGCACTATTTTGATGAAATTATATAACTTCAGGAACACGTTATCGAATAATACTTTGCATTTCATCATTATTGTTCGACAAATGCGTATTCATAAATGGATTTCAAAGCACGTATTCCTTCTATCACTGGCTTATTTTCCTATTAAAGGGACATAATTTGCATAACTTAGACACGCAGCAAATTAATATCAAACATTGAATTGTTGAGTTGTGAGAGTCGTGTGTACTTCTTTTGACAACCCTCTACTTATTTGTTTGATTTTGTTAATCCAATTTATAACCGATATAAAAATGAGTTGATGAGTGAAATCTATTATTTACTACAATAGTCAAATCTATAATACAAAGGTTGGGGTGGTATTTTTAGGAGCACAGTCTGTGGAATTGTACCATTCAATTGTGTGAGCTACGGACTAAAATCAGGAGAAAAGTCAAAGAATCAACCCGAGGAAGAATTTCGAGGTTGCAATGTAGATATCTTGCTTCCGTTGACCCCTATAGGTATGACATATTTGATGTGAATGGCGAGCTCCAACTCGAGATGGTCATATCATCATACGACTTAAGGGGAAATGCTGTAATGGAGTTATACATCAAGTTTGTAGAGGCTGATAGATCAAACCCATCTTCGATCACCATTACGACTAATATTGGAACCGAAGTTGAAATAGAAATTCCTACTACATGGTTTTGCGGTGGGTTCACTGGCTTGTTGCAAAGCTCTTACTACGATGTCCCTGAAACATCTATGGCTAGACACTCAGGAAAGGGACGGTCAATAGAGGTTATGCAAGTACTGTAGGAACCCGAGGCATACGAAAGAAACATGTTTTGTGTTGAGGGACACTTTGGGGCCTCAACGTCGATAGGATTATTCTCTATTAGAGAATATATTCATTACAATGTTTCTATTATTCTAGTGTTCCAAATTTTTTATTTCTTATTAACTTAGATATAACTTACTTTAAAATGTAATAAAGGAAAATATAACGTTGGAATGAAAATTTATGGTTTCTTTATTTATGTCATATATATTTACATCATAGTAATAATAAAAAATTACATCGATCGTGTCGTCAGGGGGAATGTATACCACAGTGCGGTGGACAATAGAGGCAAGTAGGATTTCTATACACAATTAGAGTTGTAGGCCAATCAACTTAATCGTTACCCCTCATCATTATCGCCTTCACCCCTACCCTCTTGCTCATCTCTATCTTCACCGTCGTTATCATATTCTTCTTTGTTCTCGTATTCATCTCCATTGCCATCCTCCGTTCTCGAGTGTGGTGTCGTCTTAGCCTCCCATCGTATATCCTCCACTCTACCGGCAGACAGTTGCACTGATGAGCCATCCCAATAAAATAATGACACGGGTGGTGTTTGCGTCACTATTGGCGTGTAACCGTAAGGTGCCACAAAACCTGGATACGTCAATATTGACTTGGGCATCGACACTAACAACGAAAATTGAATCAACGTTTGTATCGATGTCATCATCGGTGATGATGCATCTGTTCACCTCTAGCCAGACATTTGGGTCGACATCGACGTCGATATGGGGTGTAGATTGTGGGGGACAGCAATGCCCTAAAATATGAACTTGCAAGAATAGAAGAATCGAGAACGTGCGGTAGTGGTCGTAGTGTGGTGCTTGTGAAAAAAACGGGGTTAGTGAAATGATTAGGAATAAGTGAAGTGAACTGGCTGGGATATTGCGCAGACATAGGCTGAAATTCTTCTGGCAAAACTGATGACGAACCCATTGTGCCATTGCGTCTGGCCCTACACTGCTGTTGGGGTGATCATTGTTGCCTCTTTTAATAAAGTTGCTTACTCCACGCCTCCACTGATAGTAGATATGGCTCGCCGACAACTTTGAACCATGTCAAGTACTCTAAATAGTTTACCATATTCGCTAAGAAAAATGGTTCGCTGATGGGTGAGAATTCCATCCTATAATCCCAAGCCTCGACGGTGTCCTTATAAACCTCTCGCCAATCCTCGTCGGTCTTCCCTCGCATATCCACGTTGTGCAGCTTATTCAAGTCTCGCAGTGGCAGTGGATTTTGTTGTCTCTACCCAAACTATCACATCACCTGGTCCGATTCATGCATTTCCACCGTCACGTACATTATCAATGGCACTTTTACGTCCGACATCCCCCGATTGGCCAACACTTCCGACGGGATGCAAGATATGATATCGGTGTCGACGTATGGCATCCATTCAAACTGAATTGCACAATTGTAAATTTTGTTATGTACGAAATTTTATTTTACAAGTCATTGCGTAATTAATATAGGTTCGTTAGAATAAGTAATTAACATCGACTTCCAAGTGTTGATCTAACAACAACCTAATATCTTCCAACTTCTCGGGTAGTCTCACGTAACTCGACCCATAGTTTCACCTATAAAAGCGATACGTTAGTTCAAACATATAATAAATAAAAACATTTATGTACAAGTTGAGTATTTATTAATAAATAAATTTTACCATGTCACCAACGGAAATATATATGGGTCATTCACTCGGGGACGTAGAAATGGTAGCCACCATTATGCCCACGACTGCAGTAGGATAGGACATCTTATCTGGTTCTGTGGCTCGACACAACTCCCAGTATAACGTGGCCAACATAATTCATCACCAACTGAGTTATCTGTATTCTTTGAAGTCTACTAGGTGTAGTAGTCACCTTACGTGCACCAAATTTTGAGATTTATCAGGCATTAAAATGTCCCTGGTTAACTAAAGGATGAATGCTTGAGCTTATTGTTCTTTGACGACCTCGAACGCGTGCAAAAGAAGCTTTTCGAAATTTTTCGCCAACAAATTCATTGATATTCGACCATCATCAAACTTGTTCGGGACCTTCCCCAATAATGTTGTGTAAAGATCCTCTTTACCAGGAATGATTGCTACTCCCGTGACAGTTGGCACATCCACCGGTAGACTGAGTTGTAACGCCAAGTCCTCTAGCGTGATTGTACACTCGCCGTATGGAAGATGGAAAGTGTGTGTCCTAGGTCTCCATATTTCCACCAACACGCTGATGACTCTAGAACCTAGTTTGCAGCCCCTGAGCATACGAGACGTATGCAAGAATCTTACCTCTCGCAAGTAACTAGAGGTGATCGTAGGCCAGGCTGAACCCAGACAAAATTTTAGGCCCGTTTTCTAAGCCCGGGCCTAGCCTGGCTCGGAATATGGGCCTGAAAATTTGTCCAAGCCCAGCTCAAATAAAAATTGCTAAGCCCGAGCCCGGCCCGGCCCATATTAATTTTTTAGCTTATTTCATTATATAAAAAATTAAAATATAATAAATCAAATATATTTAAAAATATTAAAATAAATATTAAAACAAGAAACAAATAAAAATGAGACTAAAATAATTCTTAAAATAATACACAAATTGAAAATATAATAAAAAGTGGTTATATTAAAATTAAAAATAAAAAAGTAAATATGATTAAAAATAAAAAAATTATTTAGTATATAATTCGGGTCGGGCTAAGTCGGACTTGGGCCAAAAAAGTTTTACCCGAGGCCCGGCCTGTTTTCTAAACGAGCCTCATTTTTTGCTCAAACCCATATTTTGGGCCTATATTTTTACCTAACCCTCTCATTTTTCGGGAAGGCCTTTGGGTCGGCTGGGTAGCCCAACCCATGATCACCTCTACAAGTAACCACAAATTTCAGAGATTAGAAGCTTTGCCAAATTATGTATGAATGCCTCCAAAACATGATAATCTGCCTATTTATAACGACAAAAAAAATTTATTTTAGTTTTAAAAAAAAATTGAAATTTAACTTAATCAAAAATAACAAAAATTAAATTTTCGTCTTACCATAACTACTTGAGTGGTGAAAATGTGATTGTCATCGAAACGGATTAGAGATGTTGTCATTTGTGAAAACTTAATCTGAACGAATAAAATACAGAATAATTAAAAAAAGCTAATATTTTTAAACGAGAATGTAAAAAAAATTAGAACAAGAACTTGAGAAAATTGAGAAAGTTGAGAGAGTTAGTGTAACAGCTCATTTTCAGTGAAATCAGAATAGTAGTTTCGGGACTACAAATCCGACCCAAAAATATAATTTATTTTTATTTCATTATATGGTTCGTATTATAATATGCATGTCATTTGAAAATTTTGAAACGAAAATTTTATCGATTAAGTGCTTAATTACTAGAATGACTAAATCGTATAAAATGTGAAAGTTGAATTCTAGTAGCTATAAGGATCAAATAGCTATGGAATTCAAAACTTAAGGCTCTTATATGGTAATTAGACCATTAAGAAAAGTATGTAGATTTTTGTTGATCTAACTTAATCAAAAATAACAAAAATTAAATTTTCGTCTTACCATAACTACTTGAGTGGCGAAAATGTGATTGTCATCGAAACGGATTAGAGATGTTGTCATTTGTGAAAACTTAATCTGAACGAATAAAATACAGAATAATTAAAAAAAGCTAATATTTTTAAACGAGAATGTAAAAAAAATTAGAACAAGAACTTGAGAAAATTGAGAAAGTTGAGAGAGTTAGTGTAACAGCTCATTTTCAGTGAAATCAGAATAGTAGTTTCGGGACTACAAATCCGACCCAAAAATATAATTTATTTTTATTTCATTATATGGTTCGTATTATAATATGCATGTCATTTGAAAATTTTGAAACGAAAATTTTATCGATTAAGTGCTTAATTACTAGAATGACTAAATCGTATAAAATGTGAAAGTTGAATTCTAGTAGCTATAAGGATCAAATAGCTATGGAATTCAAAACTTAAGGCTCTTATATGGTAATTAGACCATTAAGAAAAGTATGTAGATTTTTCTTGATGACTCATCCATGGAATTATAGAAAAAGGGTAATGACTAAATTGAAAATACCAAAATACTTAATTAATTAAAAGATGAAAAGAAATACATCATCTTATTTTCATCATCTTCAACCTAAAATTTTATGGCAACCCTAGGAGAGAGGGGGGAAACTTTCAAGGCTTAATTGGGTAAGTTCTCTTGTCCCGTTTTTAGTAATTTTGGTATTTTTGAAACCAGGATAGCTTAATCTCTCTATTTGAGGGATTAATTTGAAAAGTTATCAAGGTATGAAAATGGGTCATGGATGTATTATGCTGGAAATTAGAAATTTATGGTAGAAAATGAAAGATTATTGATAGATAAACAACTTTTACAAAGTGATTTTTTATGAAAACATAATTTAGGGACTAAAATGAAAAGTTGTAAAATTTGATGAAAAATTCTAAAATTTTATGAATACATGTGCTGGAAAATTTGTAATGGGGCTTTGGTTAGGCTTGAAATAGGGAGTAATTTGCAAAAGTTTCATTTTCTGGGCATAAGGACAAATCAGAATTTATAGAAAAGTTAGGGGCAAAATGGTAATTTTGCCTAGGACATAAATTGAGTCCATTTAAATATGAAATGTATGAAATTAATGATTAAATTCATTTATATAGACCAGGACAACACTAGTTAAATGTTAGATCAAGGAAAAGAAAGGATTTTGGATTAGTAGACTTTTACGCGAACAAGAATTGAGGTAAGTTCGTGTAACATAATCCAACATGTAAATATGTTTAATTGAATGTTGTGTTGTATGGAATGTGATTTATATTGATGTACATTACTTGAATGTTATGATGAGAAACTTAATACATGATTGAAATGGTGATAAAGTGTTAAGTCATGATTGAATGTTGAATTCCGATGATTGTATGTGCTTTCCCAAAACAAATAAGGTCCTGCATTTGTTGCAGATGGGGTTTAGCTCGAACGAGTAATCCCATTACCCTTGTTATAGAGAGGATTTAGCCTGAGCGGGTAATCCCAATATAATACCTCTCGAGCATACGTTATGATTAGGGTTTAGCCTAGACTGGTAACCCTAATTGAACTCTTTAAGCATACGTTATATAAAGGATTGAACCTAGACTGGTAATCCTGTTATACGATATATGGCTCGAGAGAGTTTTCCTTAGTTAAGTACCCTAAGAGGCAACCTTGATAAGAATTGACAGATTAACGAATCGTACACCTCGAGTGTACTACTTGAGCTTTCATCTGAATTTCAATGATTCAACAGACATAGAACTCTTGACATGGTATTAGAATCTTGAGATGAAATGAGAATGTCTTGAAAGAATATTGCTTGATGAGCTCACCTATGTTACTTGATTGATATGAATATATTGGTGACTAACATGTTTGATTGAATGTATGTGATTAGACAATTTAGCCAAATGGATGGAAACATAACTTTGTATGCCTAGATTTTAATAAACAAGATTGGTAAGTTTAGTTTCTGTTATACAAACTTACTAAGCATGTAATGCTTACTCCGTTTTATTTTCCCCCTGTTTTATAGTGCTCGAAAGATCGTGAAGGTTGGAAGATCATTGGAGCATCGTCACACTATCAACTAGCATTTTGGGTACATATAGTGAATTCATTTTGGTATAATGGCATGTATAGGACAACTTGGCCAATAGTGGCCTAAAATGTTATTCTATAACCTAGCTATTGGAATGGCTAGTAATGGTTCATTTTGGTATAACTAAGTAGGCTATTATGATATATATATATACACATGTGTTAAGTTGCGAACATGTGATCAAATGTTGTAATTGCCTAAGTTAAATCAAGGTAAGTTTATAAACACTTGTGCTTGCAATGATATGTCATGTTAAAGGATGAAATTGTCTATTTTGAATGCTTGGAATGGTTGGTATTGGTTGTGTTTTTCAAGTGCAGGTCTTGGGGGTGAGATTTTGGGTGAGAAATAAAGCTAGAAATGGCTTCATTCACACGGGCGACACACGGGCGTGTGTCTAGACCGTGTGTGACACACGGCCTGGTAACACGGGCATGTGGTTAGGCCGTGTGTCCCCTACACCTTAATTTTGAGAAATAAAATGCTCAGAATTGGGCACACGGGTAGAGACATGGGCATGTGTCTCAGCCGTGTGTACCATACGGCCTAGAACACGGGCGTGTGTCTTAGCCATTTGAAACCTGCACCTAATTCGAATTAAATTAATTAACCACACGGTCTAGCACAAGGGCGTGTGGCAAGGTCATGTGTGCAAGTCAGAGAGTTACAAGGGGTCGAACACGGCCTCCAACACGAGTGTGTCCCTTAGACCACACGGGCTTGTAAGCCCTGTACCTTGGAAAAATTTTGTAATTTCGCGAAAAATTCTTACAGGTCCCAATTAAGTCTCGATTTGATTCTAATGCTCGTATCGAGCCCCGATCAAGAGGCGTTATGGATGATCTCGGTAAATGTATAGTAATTTACATAGTTTAATAAAATATTTTGAATGCTCTAGTAATGCTCTGAAACCTTGTTCTGGCTACGGGTACAGGTTAGGGGTGTTACAGTTAGGAGATTAGAAAGAATTGAGAGAATAGGATGTGAGTGAAAAAAATTTAGGGATATTTTAGGTAAAAAAATGACCATTGACTCTCTTTTAAATTTTTTTACTATTGCATAGCCAACGTTCAAAAAGCCGTTGGATTTGACCATTGAGGGAAAACGCGACCAATTGGACGCAGTTTCCATTTGTCTCTCCAAAAATGGTCTATTTTCTCAATTTTTCAAAAACAAAAAAAAAGACTTCTAAATCCAATTTTAAAAAAAATTGCATATATGGCTAACTTAGCCTTTTGATTGTGACTACCGTTAATTCTGGCAGTACCTGGTCCAAACTATTCATTTTCTAATACCAAAAACTTCCAGATAGGTTAATAAAATGCTAACCTGACTTTTTTAATAATTAATGAGTTCATAGAACCAAATCCTAAAATTAAAACCCTAAACCTATCAACCCAAAAAAAAAAACATATGCCACCGTTGAGTTCTCTTCAAGTATGTTTGAAACTTCGATTGATTTTATATTTCTTTGAACCTAGTACTCTAGTTTTTACTTGTTATCTCACTAGTCATTTGCTCTTTATTTCAAAATTTTGAAATAGCATACACATAAACTGAAGCTTTCATCATTGACTAAATTTTTAGGGTTTTAAAAGATGTCGTCATCATCATCTTTAGGTAACCGTATCAACTAAGTTCTTACTATCTCAAACAAAAGCTCCAAGATATTAGAACCAACCCATGAGCTACTTCAACAACAAGCTCTGACACAAAACCCAACACCTCTAATGGTTCTATAATATCCCGTAAGTCAAGGGCAGAGGCGTAGCCAGGGGGGCTGGCATGGGCTCTGGCCCCCCCTAAAATGGAAAATTTCATTTTAGGCCCCTGAAATTTTTTAAAAATTTTAAATTAGTAAAGGTAAAATTACACTTTGGCCCCCCTAAAATTATAAAAATTCAATTTAATCCTTTACAAATTATAAAAATATAAACTATAAAAAATTAAAATTTCATCCGGCCCCCCTAAAAAAATTTTCTAGCTTCGCCCCTGGTCAAGGGTGTCAGGAAACATACCCGTCTTCGCGAATCAAGTTCAAAAATATTATTATTATATTTTTGGGAGTTACTTTAGAAGTGAATTGAATGTTAATTAGATACTTTTAATTAAAAGGACTAAATTAAATAAGGGATAAATGTAGGAATTACTACTAAATTTTAAGATGAAACTAGTTTAAGGGATTTATTAAGTAAATAAGCCATAATTTATATTA
Source organism: Gossypium arboreum (assembly GCF_025698485.1). NCBI lineage: Eukaryota > Viridiplantae > Streptophyta > Magnoliopsida > Malvales > Malvaceae > Gossypium > Gossypium arboreum. The sequence goes on along the minus strand of NC_069070.1, from coordinate 84,289,649 downwards.
GTATATAATGGTGGATGGTTTAAATCTATTTTATTAGTATTTTACATATGTTTTATGTTAGACAAGTAATTAAGTTAAAGAAAAAAAAATAGATGAGAGATATAGTTTATGGGGAGAAGGAAAACAAATTTATTAGTCTAAATTGTTTCTTCTTTTCGAAACCATAAGGAGATGGGAAAGGGGTTATTCGGCGATGGAGCTTGATTGCATGCTTAAATTGGTAAGTAAGATTGATTGTTTTGGCATGAAATTTATACTTTTGATGTTTTAATGCTATGAATTAGTTTGCCCATATTGGCATTTTGTGAATGAATAAAAAGTATGGAAGTTACCATGGATGAGAAATTTAAAGATTTGGTGATACTTGTTGAATATTAAATGTCTTTGAGGTGATAATTAGAGTATAAGTTTTGTAGGTTAATGTGGGCAAATTATGTGGTGATTTTGTTGGTATTAACTTCTAAGGACTTAAATGTTGTAAATTCAAAATGACATAGTTTAAATGGTTAATTTTGTAAAGATTAAGAACTGTTTTGGGTGGATTGTATTTAGCTGGAAATTTTTAGTTGGCTATGAAATGTAATGAAGATGATGATTGAAAGTGGTCAAATTCTATGTTTGGTGTTGGGGAGTAGATTGTGCAAGTGATTAAATGTTGAGATAACTTTTATAATAAATAGTAGAATGATGTAAATGTATAAATGTAATTATTAAAGTGATGGAATAACATTAATTGAATGAAATTTTAAACTTTTATTAAGGAACGAATTGATCGGACATGAATCATGGAAAAACAAAAATAACGGAGTAGCCATCGGCCTCACTATTACGACTATTTTGTTAAGGTAAGTTCGTAGTCATCGAACTCGAACTTTATAAATTGTTTTAATTAATTTTAGTTATTACTTGATGTCTTGTATTTTATCATTAATATATTGTTAATCTAATTGAATGATAATTTCATTTCGGATTATGGCATAATGGATTAAATTTTTTTGATTAGCTAATATTTAGAATGGAAGTGTTATTAAACTATGAAATTTGATATCAAGATGTGAGAAATAATATTATGACTTTGCAAATCAGTGATTAACATTTTAAATTCATTCGACTAGCGCTGGGCGCAAATATTGTTGGTTTATCTAACTAGAGCTGGGCTCACTATTGATTTTGTCGGTTTATTCGATTAGCATTGGGCTCAACCTTTAACAGCCCGATTTTAGCTAAGTCAGAATAGTGAATTTGAAACCACAAATTCGAGGTCAAAAAATTAGTTTTATATTATTTTTTATGTTTATAGCATGTGAATTTATATGTGTGAAAGTTTCGTAATTTAATTTTATTGTTTAAGTGGTTAATTCAACTAAAGGATTAAATCGCGTAAAATGTAAAAGTTGCATTCTACTTGTTAAAGTGCTTTAATTGCAATGAAATTTAAATGTGTAAGTCCTTATGTGGTTATTTGACCTTTGGTTAATGGGATGGACAAATATAGTCATCCAAGTCATCCATTAAGTGATTTTTAATGTTATAATATAAGGTTAAAATAGTAATTAGTGAAATAAGGTTAATTAAATTAAAATAAAACATAATGGTAGTCATTTTATCATCTTTTATGGCCGAATGAAGCAAACAAGAAAGGTAAAATAGGGTTTGAAATTTTGGCACTTGCATAGCTTGATTAAGGTATGTTTTTAGCTCGGTTTTTTATGATTTTTATGTTTTTGTGATCGTTGCTTCGAGTACTAGCTAGCCTGTGTCTTAATTTTCTAAACTGTTAAAGATTTTGGGAGTTGCCATTGATGAGTTATTGTGGTCTTTGGTATTTGATGATGAAATATGAATTTTTGACGATAGATTTTCATGTTTTGTAAAGTGATTTTTGGTGAAATTGCAAAAAAAAAAAGGATTAATTTGTGAAAAGATGAAAATGTGTGGTTAAACGTGTAAAATATTGATAAATATGGGCTGTTAAGGAGCATGTAGAAATTTAGCTAGCCTGGGTTAAATTGAAATTGTTGTAAATTGTGTTTTTATGAAATAGGGCCTAAATTGTAAGAAATGTGAAAGTTTAGGGCCAAAGTGAAAATTGGCTTAAATATGTGTTTAAAGACTAAATTGATTGAGTTGGTGATTAAATGGATTAATTTTTAATATATATAGATCAAGAATGAAAGAAACCGGACCTAGATCGAGGCAAGAACAAAGTACTCGATTAATTGACTAGTTTCGTTGTTTCTACGACTGAGGTGAGTTCATATGCAAAGAAATTTAAATTCAATTATATATGTTTATTTGTCCTTGAACTGCTATAAATGTTAAACAAGTAAATACGAGCAATAATCGACGAAACCTTAGGAATAGTATAGGATACAAATGTCATGACATTAGGTTACCGAAATGTGATTACATGTAAAACCATGTCTGGGACATTGGCTATAACAGCTCGATTTTGGGCTTAGTCGGAACAGTGGCTTCAAGACCATAAATCTGAAGTTAGAGAAACTATTTTATTATTTTTAATATTTTTTATGTGTTATAGCATGACTATATAGGTGCATAAAAATTTTGGTGAATTAATTTTAACGATTGTGAGCCCAATGGTGAAAAAGAACTAAATCGCATAAAGTGCAAAAGTCCTATTTTGATAGCTAAAGGTGTTAAATAGATAGAGAACCAAAATTGGGGGTCTTTAAAGGGAAAATAGACCCTTGGATAAGTGATGGCCGGCCATAGGAGACAAAAGATAGAGAAAGTCAAAGTTAGGTGGAAATTTGGTAATTTATTTGACCAAAATGAAATAAAATAAAGAGGAAAAGATATCATCTTTTTCTCACCCTCATCAACACCAAAAATACCAGAAAAGTTAGGGGTTTGGAAGCTTAAAAATTGCAGCTACTCTTTACCTTCACAAGTAAGTGATTTTGATAGTTTTTCTTGATGATGTTTGTATTTTTGGACCCCATGTAGCATGAGCTTTCAAATGAGGGGACTATTTTGAAAAATGGTAGAAAGTATAGGGTTTTTCCATGAGAGTGTTCATGTTTTTTTCTGAAATTTTATGGAAGAAAATGAATCATGGTTGTGAAATAAACAATTTTTATGAAGTAGTTTTCATGAAAACCCTAACTAAGGATCATTTTGCATAAGTTGTAAAATAGGTGATAAATGTATGAAATAATGAGAATTGTGGGCTACTCCTAGAATGAAAAATACTCAACTAGGCTTGGTTAATGAGAAAGTGTGATAAAAATCGATTTTCGGGTCTAGGGGTAAAATAGTCATTTTGTGAAAATCTAGGCGCAAAATGGTCATTTTGACCAATTATACATTGTTGAATACCTAGATCAATAAAATGATTAAATTTATGAATTTTTATTATAGATCAAGAATTACAAAATCTGAACATAGACCGAGGGAAAGCCAAGCAAGTAGACTAAAACTGACTAGTCGCCTACATTTCATAATTCGAGGTAAGTTATATGTTAATAATGCAACTATATCTTTATGATGTGTAATTGAGTTGATATGGCATAAATTGTCTTGATTTTGAATATGAGAATACACATTAAGAAATTTACATAGTAGAGACTTTCGTTGAACATTTAGAATGGACTTGGATATTTGTACCGTGATAATGGGTGATATGTGTGCTAGTGTAAGACATGTCTGAGACATGCATTAGCCACAGCATGAGAGATAGTGTAAGACATGTCTGGGACATGCATCAGCCTCGAGATATTTAAGCTAGTGTAAGACATACCTGGGACATGCATCGGCCTCGAGATATTTAAGCCAATGTAAGACATGTCTGGGACGTGGATCAGTATTAAGACGAGAGCTAGTGTAAGATATGTCTAGGACATGCATCGGCCTCGTGATATACAAGCTAATGTAAGACCTGGCTAGGACATGGCGTCAGCTTGTTGTGTGTCAGTGTAAGACCTGTCTGGGACATAGCATCGACACCAACAGATGAGAGCCAGTGCAAGACCTATCTAGGACATGGAATCGGCCTCGCTATATAAAAGCCAGTGTAAGACCATGTCTTGGACATGGCATCGGCATTTTAACCCAAGTTAGGGCTATTGAGTATCCGGTAGTATTCCAAATGATTCAACAAAAAGTTTATGATTTATATCGAAATGAGAAAAGTTATGATCATGTGATGAGTGGTACAGGTACCTAATTGAAATGTATGAGATATGGACTCAATGTATGCAATATGAGTTGTATTGGATAGTGATGAGTAAGTTGTACTTACTTCTATTTATGGTATTCATGAATAAATTATGAAAGGTTATGAGCATATTGCTTTATGATAAGTAGTTGTTTATTTTCATGCAACTTACTAAGCTTTATGCTTACCCTATTTCCTTTCCATTTTCTTATAGTGCCGCTTAATTAGCTACTGGATCAACGGACGTCGGAGGCATCGATCACACTATCAATCGAAGCACTTGGAATATTTAGTTCTTTTACTTTGATTATGGCATGTATAGGAACTTTTGATTTTGTGTTAGTGTCACATTGTTTTGGGGCCAAATGTGTTGGCTTGTTTTAGTATTTGACTCATTTTGTATAAGGCCATGAAAAAAGGGCTAATATTGAAAGTTATTATATGAATACAAGAAGATCTTTCATGAATGAGTAATTTGTTGATTGCTTAAGCATATGTGAAATGTGTAGAGACTTTAAATGTAGTTGTTGGATTGAGAAATCATATTATGTTAATCTTTAGTATGTGGATGTTGTTATGTTGTGTTTCAGGGTGGCAAAGGGCTTGGTAGATAGCATTATATTGTCTACACAAGTAGACACACGAGCATGTGTCTAGGCCGTGTGTGACACACAGTCAGCCTCACCGATGTGTTTTTCAACAGTGTGTCCCCTGCACGTTAATTTTACAAGTCAGTATGCATGGTAGTAAACACACAGGCAGAGACACGGTCGTGTGTCTCATCCGTGTAGAGGACACGGCCTCCGGCCATGGGCATGTGCCTTGGTCGTGTGCCCCTAATTGGTTGCTGACGTCAAAAATAGAATGTCAAGATTTTTAGACACGGGATAAGACACAGGCGTGTCATGGCCGTGTGAGGGACACAGATCATGGACACGGGTGTATATCAGGCTGTGTGAAAACCACTGTAGCTTTGAATTGAAAAATAAATCTACATGAACATGGGGACACGGGCGGGTCCCTAGATGCTTAGGCTGTGTAAGCCACACGGGCCATCAGCACGCCCATGTACAAGTTCCACACGGGTGTGTTGCCCTTCCACAAGGGCATGTGCCCTGTTTCAAAGGTCATTTTTCTAAATTTGGTTAAAGGATCCGAGTTGGTCCTTAATGATTTCTATTGGACATTTGAGGCCTCGTAGGCCCATGTTAAAGAGTTTAGAAAAAGTTCGAAAAAGTTTTAAATTTGAACAAGTTTTAATGACATCGAAAAGGATTGTATGCATGTGTTTAAGTGTCGTAACGTCTCACATTTCGTCCCGGCATAAGGCTTGGGTGTGGGGTGTTACATTGGCATTGTATTGTGGTTACGTGTAAGACCATGTCTGGACATTGGCATCGTTAATCGATTTCGTGTAAGACCATGTTTGGGACAATGGCATCGATATGTGATAACATGTAAGACTATATCTAAGCTATGGCATTGTACGAGTTATGTATGATTGCTAAGTATCCTTAATGATTCCGAACGGTTCAACGGGTAGAGTCAAGTCGAGAAAGAATGTGCGAATGAGTTAAGTGACTCAGGTACGTATGAGATTCATATGAGTATTAAAAAAGGAAGTATTTGATGAATTCAGTTATGATATTGAATATGTGTACAATGAGAAAGGTTTGTGAGCTTGTATGTGTTTAGCTATGCTTAGCTTATTTGAATTGATATGCAAATATTCATACGAAGACTTTATTTGTATATGGCTTCCTAAGCTTTTAAAGCTTACTTTGCATATTCTTTCCCTATTTTATAGATTATCGAAGCTAGCTCAGACTCAGGGATCGTCGAGAAATGTCATCACACTACCGATCATATTGTTGATACTTTTAAAGCTTTGTAATTATGGTATATGGCATGTATAGGCTAGTAGTTTGATGAGAAGTTTTGAGATATGATATTAGCCATTTGTAGTGGCTTGTGAAATGATGTAAATGTTGGTGTGTATGGCCATTTAAGTTGGCTTGAATTAGGTGTTTGGTAAGTAAATTCATGATGTATAAGTTGTCATATATTTTGGTTTGTTTGGTAAGGTTATATGGTTGCTCAAGTAACTAGTTGTCATTTGGTGAGTTAATGCTTGAATGATGATATGTTGTGGCTTAGTTTTGAGATGATGAAATGTATATGAATTAACATGTTTTGGCTGCCTATAAATGTATTGAAATGGAACCATATTGGTTGCTAGGTGTGCTTAAGAAAAGGGTGGCAAATTGACTTTGCAAATAGCCTATTTTTGTCTACACGGGCAGAGACACAGGCATGTGTCTCAGCCGTGTGCGACACACGATAATGCTACACGACCATGTGTCCCCTGGGGTACCCTTTCGAATTAAGTCAGTATACCTTATATGTTTGACATGGCTTAGACACACGAGTGTGTCTACTGGCCGTGTGTGACACACGGGCTGGCACATGGGCATGTGGTCGGCCGTGTGACCCAAGTCAGTAACCCTTCCAGTTTTCACTTAGCCTGGCACACTGGCGTGCCTTTGATCGTTTGGTGCAAGTCAGAGTATATGCACTATTTTTGCACGGCCTGTGACACGGGAATGTCTAATGGCCATGTGAGGCACACAACCTGTTCACACAGGCGTGTGACCCTTAAATGATTGAAAATTTTATAAGTTTCTCAAAGTTTGCAACTGTTATCGGTTTAGTCCCGAACCACTTTTAAGAATGTTTTAAGGTCTCGTAGGACCTTATAACAGACAATGTGGATGAGTTGAATGGATATTAATTATGAATGCATAAATGTATCTGAATGATGTGTATTATAAAGTAATGCCTTGTAACCCTGTTCCGATGACGGATACAGGTTAGGGGTGTTACACAACTTTTTTCAGCTTGTCTGACTAGTGTTGGGCAAACAATTTTGGTCAATCTAATTAGCATTAGGCGCAGCCTTTGTCAGCTTGTCTGACTAGTGCTGGGCACACAATTGTCAGTTCATTCGATTAGCACTGGGCGCAACTTTTGTCAGCTTGTCTAACTAGTGCTGGGCACAGAATCATCGATTTAACCAACTAACACTGGGCGCAAACATCGTTGGTTTAACCAACTAGAGCTGGGCTCACTTTTAATATCGTAGGCTATCTGATTAACGTTGGGCACGAACTCTTTTGTAGTTTTTCTGCTAGGCACCGAGTGCCAGGTAGCTAATAGACCACAGGACAGAGTTTTACAACTTATTTGAAAGGAGCAGTATATCGATATTATTAAGGATTTAGGTAATTTTTTTTTGGTTGAAATATAATTCATATGACTTGATTATTCTTTTGGTTTGTTATAAAAATGAAGTCTATTAAATGTGAATTGGTTTTCATGTTCGCAGGTTAGATAAATAGTAGATTCAGACTCGGCATCCTTCTAGAATCTCGAATTCAACGTTTGTAATGTCTTCTTTTGAAATTTTGGCATGTACCTAGGGTGTGATTATGTCTATGAAGTTGAATCATTTGAGTATGTGATTATAAGTTATGTATATAGATATATGTTTTTAAGCATGTTTTGGTTATGGTTGGTTAGCCTACATGTTCATGTCATGAGATAATGTTCAATAAAATTAGTCATTTTGAGAAAGTTGAGCATAAGTTATTTTTTTACCATATTCAATTATGTGTTTGCTTGAACTTTATTTAAGGTACCTATGAATGGTACATTAGCTGTGAATGGATAATTGCAATATGGTTTCAATGAGGGCACATTGATTAGGTACTTAATATGTGTGTTTTGCTATATTTTGAGCATGTTTTAATGTGCTTTAATGTTGTCTAATGTCCCCTTATTAGTGTGCTTAGATAGGTTGAGTGGTTATGTATGTGTGGGTTTTGAAAGAGTACTTTTGGGTGATTTTTTAATTTACACGGCCTGGCACACGGGCGTGTGTCTCAGTCATGTGTGACACACGGCCGTGTGTCCCCTGTAGGTTCCTTTGCGTGCAAGTCAAAAAGTTACATGGCCTAACGCATAGCTTCGCACAAGGGCGTGTGAAACTATTTCGATGGTTACATGGCCTGGCACACGGGTGTGTGGCTTAGTCGTATAACCCAAGTCAGTGAGTTTCACTGGCACGGACACGGGCCGGGACACTATCGTATGTCCCTACTTCAAATGCCTACACGGCCTGAGACATGGGCATGTATCTCAACCTGTAGTAAAAAAAAATCAACTTTTTCTTAAACTTTTCTATTGATTTCTAATTGGCCCCGAAATGTTTCTAAGGTATTTTATGGCCTCAAAGACTCGATTTAAGGACATTATGCATGTAAATGATTGGATTTTAATATGTTTATGATTACATATTTAATGTATGTTAAATGTTCTGATTGTACAGTAACACTCTATAACCCTACTCCGACGATAGACACGGGTTTGGGGTGTTTCAGGTTGTAAGATGAATTTTGATACCAACTTAATAAAGTTGCTCAAGTAAGCTCGGAACACAACATGTTCCATTTATACAAAAAGAAAAAGAACTGGTTGATGGCTATTTTCTTTTCACTATTTTGCTAGATTCTCAACTACTTTCTACTTGTTGTATATGTACATTATCCTTTATGTTTGACTTTCTTTTGATTACACATTAGGTAGATTTGTGCAAGCTCCTAGTTTATACTTGTTAGTAGCTTCTCCAAAACAACTATCTCCTAAACAATATCTAGTAGCTTCTACCATTTTTAGCCTTATCTAATACTTTATTTACCTAATGAAATTTTATAATTATTGAACGTAAAAGAATAAAAGGACTTGATTACCAACAAGTACACTAGAATTGATAACATAATTTCCCTTAAACCATTAACACTTGCATTCTGATAAACATTCCAAAATAATAAATGAAAGAAAAGAAACCCTCTAAAAAAAGACCTTCATAACCTTATATATTTTATCATACATAAGTAGCCACTGACCCGAACCCTAGAAAGGATCTAGGTTTTCAACCAGCGACTCAGATAGACCCCACTCGGAGATTAAGCATAAGGCAAATCACGAGAGAACAGTAAGACGGGTTCGCAGATGTAGCTGGCGAGAAGAGCTCGCAAACAGGACTCATAGGAGGAGGTCAGCAAGCACGGCTCACAGGTCAAGCTCGTAAGAATACAGGGAAGGTCACGACTCCAGTTCGCACACACTCAAGGAGTGCGTAGAAAGGACCGCGTACCCCATAGGCCACTCAAAAACGTGTCCAACAGGTATGGAGCCCACTCAAGATATCAGTCCAAAGAACAGAAAAGATCGCGTGCTCTATAGATACATGTCCAGCAAGCTTGGAGTTCATAGAAAATGTCAGTACTAGGGATAGAGAATGTCAGTACCGGAGACAACAGAATCAAGACAAAGTAGTGGGGCCTTACTATGAAATGTAATAGTACTTGTACCCGCATGTATAAATACTCTAATATTCCTATAAATAAGACATGAGAAAAATATTATTTAATAATTGGTACGGTGAGCGTAGACAAACTTTCAATTATTTGATTTTTTCAAGTTTGGTTAAGTTTCATTATTTCTGGAAACAAATGGCTCACCCGAGTGAGAATATCCCCATCAACTCGTCATCAGGACAGGCTGAAGCGTCAGGCTTCAGTGCCCAGTACGACAAAACAAATTTGTTTATCAGATGGCCCATCGACAAAATGAAAAACTTTCGCAATGCGGTTTATTAGAGAGCTTCCGTTCCTTTAGATTTGATCCTCTCTACTAGCTAGAGGCTGCCACTTCCTCTCAACCAAGAGGTACCCCCGCAGTAATTCCTGGTCATCCAGGAGCAAACAAAGTCCATGAGGGAACAAATGGCTGCTTAGGAAGCACAATTTGTGGACCAATAGGCCTTCCAACAGGATTTGTTGAAATAGAAAGAGGAGTTGTGAAGGGAGGTGCATGCTGACAGCTTTGGTTCTCAGGGCAACATAAACACACAAGATGAAACCCCAGTGAAAGAATGGCAATGAGAGATGGACAAGTTGTGGAGAGACGTACGAGGCTTACACTTTGAGTCACAAGACATAGACTGGTTATTCTGTTCCAATAACCCACTGGCCACTGAAATCATGGCAGTAAGATTACCAAACGATTTTAAGGTCCCAAAAGACATGTTCAAGGGAAGAAGGGACTCGTGAGCTCACGTCATGCAGTACAATGACTATATGAACGTGCTAGGAACACCAGGCGCAGCGAAGTGTAAAGCTTTTTCCATAACACTCAAAGGAAGCACCAAGGACTACTACCTCTCCCTTCCATAAGGTTCGTCTAAAACTTTTCACAGTTAGGTCAAATTTTCTTGAGCAGATTTAGGGCTCGTAGGGAAATCATGAACACGCCTATGGGCTTGATGTCGATAAAGGAGAAGGAGGGTGAGTCCTTTCAGGATTACATAAAAAGATTCCATGCGACGAACCTAAACACAAAAAACTTGGAGGACTAGAGGGTTATAGATGCCTTCATCATGAGAGTTCAAAACGATTGTGTATAATATTCCTTTACTGATAATAGACCACAAGGTCTAACTAATCTATATGAGCAAGCTCATAAGTTCGCAAAAACAGAAAAGATTAAAAGAGCATCACGTGCTACACTTTAGGGGGAAAATAGACAATTTTAGAGCAAGAAAGGACCTCGCTGGCGAAAAGGACCTCCTAGCCAATCATTGTGAGTGAAAAAAACATGCCACAAAGAATCCAAACCTAGAGTGATACCTTCAAAGCCCCCCAAAGACCCCAACAAGAGCACACTAGAAGATACGCCCCCAAGTAAAATTTGATGCTTATACCCTACTGAATGCTACACGAACTTACATCCTTAGCCAGGTTAAGAACCTCAGCATCTTGCCCAAGCCATCCCCATTAAGGAGCATGGGGAGAAGGGTGAACTCGAGGGATCTATCTGCTTTCCACTACAATATGAGACACAAGACTGATGACTACTTCACGCTAAAAGAGGCCATACAATAAGCAGTTTGAAATGGCGAGCTCATATAATACATGAATCAGACTGGTTCACAACAAGGTTAGAGCTAACATGCTGACTCCAAGGGTAAGCAAAAGGTTCGAGGAACCATCCATATGATTGTAGGAACAGACAATGAATGGGCAAGTTCCAACACGAAAAAGAAGTGTACACATGAGGAGTGTGATGTCAGTTAGTACTCTCAAGAGGCCGCTGACAGGAGAAATAGAGTATCAAGTTTGGTAGCGACGACGAAGAATTGGTCCACGATGAGGAAAGAAATGACCCAATGGTGGTCTTGGCAACAATGAAAGTACAGTGGAAGTGTTATCTTGGGAAACGTACCAAAAAATGAGATTAAAAGAGCAATTATTGTCCAGAGCTAGTCCGTTGTATGATATTGTGAACCACCCAGTCGAGGTAAAATGCTCAATCACCTTACCAATCACCTTGGAGGACAGCAAACACACTACCACAGAGTATGCCCAGTTCTCTGTGGTGGACCGCCCGATGCCATACAACACCATTTTCGGAAGGTCGATAAAGAGAATGACGAGGATAGTGGTCACAATATTCTATATAAAAATTAAGTTCCCGACAAAGACTGGGGTTGGATTCCTACGATCTGTTCTGCTTACTACGAGATAGTGTCACATGTTATCTGTCGAGCAAGCAAGAGAACCTGCGGCAAAAGGGCAGAGTTCACAAAAAGTTGAGTTAGTAAGTCAGGTTATGGATTTGGATAGTCTGGACGTAAGAGACAAGCACAAGAGCAAAAAACCCGAAGTCGCAGAGTATACTAAGACTTTGTAGCTATTTTGTGTTAACAAAGAGAGAATCGTCAAAATCTTTTCAACATTGAAAGAGGAAGAGAAGAACATATTGGTCAGATGTTTGAGGAAAAACGTGGATGTTTTTGCTTGGTCCATAATAGACATATCAAGCGTGGACCTCCAAGTGATTATGCATAAACTGAACGTCCTCCTAGAGGTGAAGCCAATAAAACAAAAGAGAAGAAAGTTTGCACCTCAAGTGGTAGAAGTAGTAAGATAAAAGGCCGCTAAGCTATTATCGGTAGGATTCATTCAGGAGGTAGAATATCTAGACTGGGTATCGAACGTGGTGATGGTGAAGAAAGTGAATGGTAAATAGAAGATGTGTATCAACTTCACCAACCTCAACAAGGCATGCCCAAAGTCAATTTTCCCTTACCCTTGATCATCTATTAATCGTCACTTCAGCGGGCCACAAATTCATGAGCTTTATGGATGCCTTCTTGGGTTATAATTAGATCCGATTAGAATGTGACAACCAGGAAAAAATAGCCTTCATCATAGAAAAGGGATTGTTCTGCTATCAGGTTATGCCCTTCGGCCTGAAAAACATGGGCGCGGCCTATTAGAGGTTGGTAAATAGGATATTCAAAGACCAAATAAGTCGCGGTCTTGAGGTCTAAGTTGATGACATGTTAGTGAATAACACGTCCATGGGTGACCACGTGCGAAGTCTATCAGAGACTTTCGCAATCCTAAAGGCTCACAACATGAAATTAAATTCAGACAAGTATGCATTTGGTGTGCGAGTTGGCAGGTTCTTAGGCTTTATGATTTCAAAAAGAGGAATAGAGGTAAACCCAGAAAAGATCCAAGCAATTATGGAAATGTCCCCTCCACGAATAATAAAAGATATACAATGTCTCACGGAAAGAGTAGTAGCACTGAACAGATTTATCTCGAGGATGGTAGACAAGTGCCTCCCATTTTTTAAGGCTTTAAAGCCTCCTTCTCATGGACAAAAGAGTGTCAAGCGGCTTTCGAGGAACTAAAGCTATACCTTACCTCCACTCCACTGTTGAAATTGCCTCAGGTAAGAGACACATTTTACCTATACTTGGCTACTTCAGAAGAGACAATTGTAGTGGTACTATTTAAGCCGGAGGGCATCCATCAATTTCCAGTATACTATGTCAGCAAGGTACTACAAAATGGTGAACTGAGATACTCAAAAATAGAAAAATGTATCTATACTTTGATTATTACAGCTTAAAAATTATGACCATACTTCAAAGCCTATCTGATGGTTGTGATCACCAATCAGCCCATGAAAGAAGTACTATCCAAGGCAGATACTTCGAAAAGGGTAATGAAGTGGAGTATTGAGCTAGTTGAATACGGGATTGACTTCACCCTGTGAACCACGATAAAGGGATAGGTATTGGCTGATTTCATAGTGGAATGTTCCTTCGAAAGAACTATTGACATCGCAAGTAACGTGGGCTATGATCTGAAATGCTGGATAATATATATCTTGTAGAAATTGTACACTATATGAACTTTGATTAATGTTAGCAGCTTGATCTGTTACATTGGTAACAAAGCATGACATCCTAATGATTCAATAAGTTATATTTTATGATGAGGCACCATGTGTACCACATTTTATACTAAAATTAATCTTTCATTTCTTGAACATCGTTTAATAGCTAACCCCCCCCAAAAAAAAATACACATACGATTGACAATCTACAAAGTTGGCTAGTTTATGTTGATTGCTCTACAACCAAAACAGGACTAGAGGTAGGAGCACTCATAATAAACCCCAGCGGCAATGATTGGTAGTACAGATTGTCATTTAGGTTCCAAACATTGAATAACATCATTGAATATGAGGCCTTGGTATCAGAAAAGTAGTTAGCACGTCAACTAGGAGCAAAGGATCTAATTGTCCACACAGATTTGTAATTGGTGGCAAAGTAGATGACTAGTGAATACGAAATGAAGGAAGTAATGCTAAAAAAATATCATACAATGGCAACTCAACTTCTTGCAAGATTCAACCGAGCCCAAATTAAAAAACTCCTAAGAAATGACAACATACACACTGACGCTTTGTCAAAATTAGCATCCTTTGTCATCATAGAACAAAGGGGGAAAATTTTGCTTGGGCATAGGGACACCCCTAGCTATGATGCGTCCCAAGTACTTTGCATAGCTCAGGAAGAGACCTGAATGACACCAATAATCCTCACTCTCCAAGGCGTGCAAGACAACCAAGATGAGAAATAGCTTGCAAAAATACAATGCAAGGCTGCGAGGTATGTCATTATCATAAATCGTAAATATTTGCTAAACTCTCAATATATGAATTGCATATTGAAGATTGTGAGCTCAGTGCATGATAAATTAAGACAAAATGTTCTATCCTACGATTAATAGATACACCCTTTTGGATGGTATATTGTATAGAAAAGGGTTTTCACATCTATTATTACTGTGTCTATTGCCATTTGAAGTAGAGTACGTTATGAGAGAGATCCACGAAGGAATTTGTGGTGGTCATTTAAGAGGCAAATTACTCGCACAGAAAATCTTTAGGAAAGGGTACTACTGGCCTACAGTCTAGGAAGACACCCATACGTTAGCTCACACGTGTGGTTTCTCTATAGAAACACCAAAGTCCAGCAACAACCACCAAAACCCTTTTAAGCCATGTCAGGTCCATGGCCATTTACAACTTGGGGGGTTGATATCCTTGGTCCATTCCCTATAGCATGGTGAAAAAGAAATCCGTAATAGTGGCTGTAGACTACTTCACAATGGATTGAAGCGAAAACTTTGGCAACCATCACAGAAAAGCAAAAGAAGTATTTCTTTTGGAAATCGATTGTCTGCAGGTTCGAGATACTTTACACGATCATCACAGACAATGGCACACAATTTCAGGGAAAATTCAAAAAAATTTGGATTGACCTCTAAATAGCTATAGCTTAAAGCTCAGTAAAAATGCCACAAACAAATAGGTAAGTAGAAGAGATGAACAAGAAAATTCTAACACCCTTTAAGAAGAAATTTAGCAAAGCAAGGGCGCTTGGTTAGAAAAATTACCTAAAATTTTATGGGCCCTACGAAATACATCATACACTACGACAGGAGAAACAACTTTCTCTATTGTCTAGAAGGCAAAAGCGATGATCCTTGTAAAAATTGGTTTGAGGTTGCATACAATACAGCGCTTTGATGAGGAAGCTAATTATGAGGCTCTCAGGCTTAACCTCGACCTGATTGATGAACTCAAAGAAACAGCTGAGGTCAGCAATGCAGCACACACCCAACAAGTAGCTCGCTATTGTAATTCCAAAGTAAGAAACAAACAGTTCCAAGTGGGAGATCTTGTCTTAAAAAATATTGAAGCTAGTCTACAGTCTTCACAATGAGGAAAAATGGCTCCAAATTGGGAAAGGTCATACAAAGTGATGAAAAGAATAGGTTATAGAGCGTATAAGCTAACAATGACGGAGGGCACAGTTGTACTGTGAATTTGGAACGCCCTACATCTCAAAATATACTATGTATAACTCCTTATCCTATGACTGAAAAAATTTCCAAACAACATTCGTGTCATATTAAGGCTCGTAGGTGAAAATCCGTAATCTCTAACACAGTTAGTGAGAGCAAAGCTCCTAGTTGTCATATTAAGGCTTGTAGGCGAAAATCTGTAATCTCCAACACAGTTAACGAGAGCAAAGCTCCCAGCTGTCATATTAAGGCTAGTAGGCGAGGAGCTGCAGCCCTAGCATAGTTAGAAAGAGCAAAGCTTCCAACTGTCATATTAAGGCTCGTAGGCGAAGAGTCACAGCCTCAAACACAGTTAATGAGAGAAAAGCTCCCAGTTGTCACATTAAGGTTCACAATGAAGAGCCGTAGCCTCCAACACAGTTAGCGAGAGCAGAGCTCCTAGCTATCATACCAAGGCTCGCAGGCGAAAAGCCACTGCCTCCAACATAGTTAGCAAGAGCAAAGCTCCCAACTGATTATCTTTCAAAATTTTCTTAAGTATAAAATAGCTCACGGCTTAACGTTCCTAGCAAACAACTTTTACAAAGTTATCTAAGATTTTTATGATAACAATAAAGTCAGGTAAAGGATATAAAAAGCAGACAAAAGATAATGAAACTATAATAATATTAGGGCTCACAGATTTAGACATCGCGACCTACGAAACTTGTTTAAATTTTTAAGTTCGCTCAAGATTAGGGACAGGCAAGTTATATTAAAACTCAAAAGTTTCATCTCCTTCATTCATTAAAAAATAATAAAAATACAAAGTTACAAAAAAAATAAACATTTAAATCTCAATTTGGTCATCAGGGACCTCATCCTCCCTCCCTTCACCCTCCTCCCCTCTTACTTCATCTCTCTCCTCTTTCTCAACAACATTAACATTGTTAGTAGTAAGAGTATTAGCAGTATCATCACCAACAGAGATAATGGTTGATTCGAGGCTACCCTCAAAGTAAAAATCATTTGAGTTCTTCTATTAGGATGGAACTCCTCCCAAGAAACTCCCGAAGGGCAGCAAACATCAAAGCTAAGCTAATCTATTTCTACCTCAACAATAGCATTGAAATCTACCCTGCGAACATCAAAGGGCCCAACAACAACTTGAGTGTGCAGAAGGATGTTATATTTGAGCTTGATAGTGACATCACTTAACATCTTTAAAGTATTCTTCTTAAAACTCTCAAAAGCTTCTTCTTGATTAGTTTCAACATCACCATTGCATCCTCGTGATCTACATTGATTCGATTGACAACCACTTTGTACTCTTCGTTGACCTCCTTCAACTCAACATGCAAAGCTGCAACCTCACTGGCTAGTTCATCATTTTTCACCTTCACATCCCTTAACCTCCTAGCGAGTTCCTTATTTTGCTTATAGAGCACCTCATCCTCAGATTTCATTCCTTGCCACCACTCATCGAAAACCTTAAGGTTCACTTCAAGCTACTTTTGGGTGGCCTCTATTCTGCTAATTCTCTTCTTAAGGCCTAAACTAATTATAGAGGCCTCAGTGATGAAGGCCTACAAAGAGGAGTTGAACCTTGACAATTCAAATTCATGCAAGCCTCTAAATGACTCACCAATGTACAGCTTCCTCTGTTCAATCCCATACATCAAAGTTTGCCACTTCCCCACGATATCTTGCAACTTCTCGAGATTCAGATTCTTGTGGCTCAAAGTTAATTCACCACTGTTCCCAAGAGGTAGCTCCACAGGAGGCACACTAAGAGGAGAAATGCTAGGAGGAGGAGAATTACCACGGGCAGGAATAGGAGAACTTTTGTAAGCTGCAATTTGCGAGCTTGTGGAATGCGAAGCAATGATCATCATAATAGAGGTCCCAACATGATCTGCCCTCTTTTTACGACGAAGCTCCAGCCTACCACTATTAGTATCCTCTTTACTGCTAACCACTATATTAACAATACTCGTACTAATTCTAGGCCTCTTAAGTTGGGCACTCAAAGCAACTCGCAGATCCATCACCTCAGTAGCTTCCATAGCCTCGTTAACTTCTTGCAAGATGTTGGTTGTATCCTCAGAGTCACTCCCAGAACTGCGAGTTGTCCTTGCAACAACCTTAACATTAGCAAGAGCAAGTAGCAGATTAACGAAGAGGTTGCTTCCTGTGTGCAGTAAGCCCAATATCATCTAAGAACAAGTGTTTATTCTACAATAAATGTAGTAGAAATTTCTAGGCTCCTTCCTCAACCTTGTCAAAATCTGGCCTAGATGATCATTATTACCATAGAGCACATGCGGCCATGATCGCCTTTCAGATACCGCACCTAACATTTCAGTAGCTTTTCTATTATCACCTTGCCTGTACCCATTAGGACTGCAACCTTCCAAATAGTGTAGGAAGACGTTCCTGATAGTGATAACATCCTCTATAACCAAGGAATTACCAGCCAAAGCCTTCCCAACTATTTTTCCCCTCTAATCGTTGTAACAGTCTGCTAGAAAGAACACACATCATCATTAGGGGAAGACCACTTTGTGGGAAACCCAAACCCATTGGTGAACCTACATTTCACATTGATATACTTACCCAACACATTGGTGAACCTACATTTCATATTGATATACTTACTCCAGTTCAATCGAAGGTTTGGGCATCAGTTCGCAATTATGCTTAGACCTTTCTCGTGGGAAAATAAATTATAAAACCCCACTGAATTCCCCCAATTTTGAGCCTTCAATTGATATAGGGTCTGGAAGACTGCAAGCTTTGGTGCTTCATTACAGAGACAGAATTCAATGAAATAGGCCATCGCAATCCACCATGAAAACCCATAAAGATGACTAGGCGCGATCTGGTAATCGTCGAGAAGATGGCGGAAGAAAGAGTTCAAAGGTAGATGAAATCCAACCTTCAAAGAATAGTGGGGGGGCCAGAAACTACCATCATTGGTATCGCTGAGCTAGTGCAGACCCTCGAGGATGAAAAACTCATAAGCAAAGTTGGGAATTTGAATTCCTCGCACACAAAGAGCTCGAAGCATTTTTCCGGGCTTTATTGAACAAGAGACAAAATTGGCTTTAACGAGATGTTTAGAAGCACGTTCCCGCACGGACAACATAGAACTATCTTACCATAAGCTCCCTTCATCCTTGACAAATTCTCAAGCAGAAAGAAGAGAAGAACGGGAAATATTAAAACCTAGAACTAAGAATTACTAATATTTACCTTGAAGAAAAGCCTTAACCGATTCCAGTAATGGAAATGCTAAGAATGTAAGTTTTAGTTTTTTACAAGACCTCCTATTTTAAAGAAATTTTTTCACCTACTTTCTGATGGTTTAAATAACCGATGAGAATCAACGATCTAGATACGAGCTGAGAAAACGGTTTGATTTTTAGCAGTTAGATATAGACACCCAAAACCCACTCGATACTCGCACGTGCACATGGTAAAATAACCATTGTGTATCATAGCTCGTAGCATGCCGAGCAAGCTGCATTTAAGCTTGAAACAATGGACCTAAAGAGCGTCACTTTATAACACCCCTTAGGCTCAATAGAGGGACTAGATTATTATACATCAATAGCCACCGACCCGAGCCCTAGAAAGGATCTAGGCTTCCAACTCATAACGTGGATAGACCCCACTTGGAGACTAAGCATAAGGTGAATCACGAGAGGACAATTAGATAGGTTAGCAGATATAGCTCGCAGACACGACTTGCAGGTCGAGCTGGCAGAAATCTAAGGGAGGCCACGACCCTAGTTCGTACGCACCCAAGGAGTGCGCAGAAAAGATCGCATGCCCCACAGGTCATTCAGACACATGTCCAACAGGTATGAAGCCTGCTTAGGATATTAGTTCTATGAACAGAAAGGACCACGTGCTCCATAGACAAAATGTTAATTGTGTATATGACATAATGTTTAATTCCTTTTAGAGAATATTAAAAGAGTTAAATAAAATCTTCATGTGTACAATAAATATATAAATAATAACTTAAAGAGTTGACATAAATTTTATTTCAAGATTTCTTGAATTGTAAGACGTCTGCTTATATTTTGTTTTGCCTAATGGCGGTGCCATATCTATTCTCCCTCTCAACAATCATTTATTTCTTTCTTTCTTCTTCTTATTCACTCCACAAGTATTCTCTATTTTCAATTTACAGATCTATTTTGTGGGTACTTTTGTTGTCTTTACAAGTTGTGATGGACAGATGACAACGCTTGTCGTTCACTAAAAATCCACCAGTTACCAGTAGTTTTTCTTGGAAAACAGGTGGTTCTTGGCCAGCTTCTTAATCTGTTTATGTTTTGAGAGTATTTTAGAATAATAAATGATTTCACTAGTCGATTTGGACCCGAGTTGTCTTAAGCTTTATATTTTTTTGTTTGTTTTTTCCATTTTTAATAAGTTTTCAATTTTATAAGTTTTTGTCTGCTCTTATAGCACATTTTTTAGTCTTATGCATGTAACCTTCGTTTTATAAGTGATTTTAGGGATGGTTTTGTTGTCGCCCTGTCTAGTTTGGTGAATGCTCGACTCTTTTGTCGATTTTTACTTGCCGCTTTAGACTATCCGGAGCTGATTTCCTTATCGTATTAAGTGCTTATAATCACTCTAGATATGTCGTGTTTGAGTTGTGGCAAAGCCAATTGTCAACGTGTCATGATATTCTATTGATGCTGAGGCTAAAGCCTTTATTATGTTGATGGAACTTGTCCTTCACTATCTACGACGAGTGTTTGTTATTTTTTTACCCTAAATTGTATAGTTTGATTCATTGAATGAATTAATAAGTTTACTTTTAAAAAAAATATTTCTTTGTTGCGAATATCTTATTAAGTGGATGTCCATCATAATCAAGATAAAGTTTTAATGTACTTTAAATTCTAGTAGTTATTAGAATTAGATCTCCACTTCTTTTATGCTTCTTATGCCTATAAATAGAGACTGGTGAAGCATTGTAATCATTCATTTTGATCAATGAAATACATTATCTATTGCTTTCATATTTTTTTATTCTTTATTCTCTTCGTCTCTTTTTATTTTATAACATGTTATCAGTACGATGATTCTCTATTTTTTTTCAAAATCTTTTAAAGTCAACCCACAAATCAAAATTCCTTTTCACCTTAAACTTTCTCCCTTACAACTTCATCTTTAGGATGTTGAAAGATTCAATCTCAAAATGGATTGTGGTTCTTATTCCTGATCTTTGATTTATAATTATACAAGCATGGGTAAAGAATAGATTTGGTAAGAAACTTTTATATTTCGACCATATTTTCTTTTTCAATTAAGGTATGACTACTATTAATTTTTATTTGACATAAATTTCACATTATGATGGTAATTGATTTTTGCCTTTTAATGTTGATTTTTATGTAAAAGACAACTGTTGATTAGATATGTTTGCTATTAATATGGTATGTTTTCTCTATTTTTTGGTAAATCATTCTTTTTGAAGTTTTTTAATTAAGTTATATTATGCATAATATTTAGATGTTTAAAATTTGATTATTAAATTCTTATTATTAAATATTTTTAAATTTTATTAAAATTATAATGGAAAGTGCTATTAACCTACCATTGTTGATTAAAGGGAAATTTAATAGGATCTATTGAGTCTTATTAACTTGCTAATGTTGAATGATTGTATGATATCTTTTAAATTGAACTTATAAATATTTTATTAGAGCAAGATAAGATTTTATAATATATTGAAATTTGGTACAATGTGTATTGGATAATTTTCAAGCATTGTACATGAAAATTTTGATTATTTATTAAATGATTTTACTATTAGATTATAAATGTTATTACGAAAACAAAGTTGTTTTACTACTTGTAATAGTGCTCGTGAAAATAGTCAAGGTGATGACGATGATGTTAAAGATCTTCAAGTATATTTTACTATGTTTTATTTATTATATCATATTTATTATAATTGGAGAATAATCTTGACAACATAAATGGTTAGATTCTGATTTAAAATTCACGCATGTTTACGATAATAATTATAAAATAAAAAATCAATAGAGGCGTTTAGAAGTCTGTCCTACTACATTTGTTGCATTCCCCGAAGTGAATGTAAACATAAAAAAAATAAAAGATATACTCATAGACCACTAAAAGTGGGAACATGATAATAAATAAGAGAACAATGAAAGTTCTCAAGATAACTTTTCAAAGGGTAAAGATAACTTATATTATCAATGTGATATGAAATATTATTGGCCACCTATGTGGCGTATACCCAAATATTTTATTTTTGTTAATATATTCTTTGAGAAAGGATATGAGAATGTAGTAATAAATTATATCATTATAGATAGAAAGTATTTATCTTATTTGGTACTAAAACAAACAAATATTATTCTAATATTTGATAGTACAAAATTAGTTGAAAGCTCTAGAATAGCTAATATATTAATATCTTGTGATGGTTAATCCATTGGTTTTAAAAGATATTTATAATGGACCTTATATTGAGATTGTGAATGAGGAAAATATTATATTTCATATGAATCACTATTGCTCTAAATATCTATTTTGAAAGGATGAAAAGAGAGGATTGGGTTATTAATTTATATTTATTTTATAATCTTTGTGATCTTCTTGGAAGCAAAATATTTGACTGTGAAAGATCTATTTATGAGCAATAAAATATGATAATTCTATCTAAAACTTGTTATGGTTGGATGCACCTAAAGTTGCAAATTTTCTTTTAAAGATATTTAAAAATTTTGGCATATTCCCTGAAGCGAATATTGCATATAATTGTTTGGAAATTATATTTATTTAGTTGACTTAGTGACATTATAATATTCACATTGATTTAGATATTTCCAGTAGTAAATGTAACGACCCGAATTTTACCGTTACCGAAAAAGTGTATTTTCGGGTCTCCGTTTCTGAAAAACGGATTCGTAAATATTTATTAAAAATATTTACGAAGTAAAATGAGTGGTTAATTAGAGTTTAATTAAGTAAATTTAGCTTAATTAAGGATAATTGGATAAAAGATTAAATTGAATATAATGTGAAAGTTTAGTTTTAAAGTAATAGAAAATAAAAGGATCAAAATGGCAATTAAGTCATACCTATGAAATGAGGCGGTGAATGGAAGAAAATCAAGATTTTTCTTGAATTATGTATATCATTAAATTATTAAATATATATGTATATATAAAAAAAAGAAAAGAAAAGAAGAAAACAAGTGTATAAAAATGATTGGTACAAGTGTTAAATAAATATTTGTTATTAAATAGATTTTTATTATAGTTATTATTGTCATTATATATATATATATATATATATAAAAGAAACAAAAGAATAAAAAGAGGAAAGAAACAGAATAGCAAGGGACGAAAGAAAGAAAGGGAGAAAAGAGAAAATTGAAGGTTTGAAGCTTTAAGCTTTAATAGGTAAGTCAATCAAGCCATTTTTACTTAATTTTGATGTTTTAGAAGTTTTAGAACAAAATTTTGATGAAATTAAGTTGATATTTTGAAAGTTATTAGATTTCTAGATATTGTCCATGTTAAATAAAATGATGAATTAAGGGCTAAATTGATAGAAATTCAAGTTAGAAATGATATAAGGATTGAATTGTAAAGTGATTCATAAGTTTTATGCTTTAAGGACTAAATTGAAAGAATTTTGAAATTATGGTTTTATGATGAAAAATAGATAATTATGTCTAAGTTTGGTTAAAAATTGAGTAGAAATAAAGTATGAATTAAGATAGAAAAATAGTCTTAGTACAAAATATTTATTTACTTTAATTTCAATTTAATCCTATTTAATTTAAATTTAATTAAGATTAAATTAAAATTAAATAGGATTAAATTGAAATTAAAGTAAATCAATATTTTGTACTAAGACTATTTTGGGCAGCAGCAGTAGTTTATGTTTGAAAAATCACCAAAATTTTAGAAATTGAATTAGAGGATGAATAAAATATATAATTAAAGATTATTGAGTCTAGTTTCTTATAGAAGAAAATTTATAAGCAATTAAGTTGTAAATTATGAGATATAATGAATTTTGTGAGATAAGGTCAGAATAAATTCGGGTTTCCCTATTCTGACTTTGGAAAATCACCAAAAATTGAAGAAAAATAATTAGAGGCTTAAAGTTATGTGTTTAGAATCCATAATGAGTCTATTTTCAGGAGAAATCAACGGGAATATTATCCAAGTTCTGTACTGTGAGATAATTAATTTTTAGTGAAGAAGGGACGAAACTGTCAGACAGCAGAATAGGGGTGAATTTAAAGAATAAACTGTACTTAATGGCTAAACCAAAAATTCTGAAAATTTTATTGTAAGAAGATTTGTGAGTCTAGTTTCAGGAAAAATTATCGGATCTTAATTTAGAATTCTGTAACTGAAGATATGAATTAGTAATGTATTAATGATTATGAATTGTATTAATTTCGTAGTCAATGTGGTACTAGAAATCTCGGCTAAGAAAGGACAAGACAAAGTCAACGGGAGTTAGCTCAAAAATTATGGTTTGTATTTCTATAATCCGAACTTAGTTATTATTTGTCATATTTATATACATATGGCAATTGTTAATGTTAGAATTATGATGTTTTACAATTGGAATGGATTGATTTTGGTATGCGATGAATTTATTGAATTTATATTGATTGAAATTATTTTGATTGAATTTATATTGATTGAATTATATAATATATATGATTTATGTAGAAATTTGAATATTGAATGAATATTATATTGAAAAATATATTGATTGGAAATATGAGGAAATTGATATGAATATATGAGATTGTGATATTTGAATATTTGATATTGAAAAGTGAATTGAATTGTATTGAATTATGAATTAATGTGAATAATTGAAATATATTGTTGAATTGAATGAAATTGTAAGGATTGTGAAAATGGGTGAATATATGTGATTATCAGAATGGTATATTGATGAAAGAATTATTAAATTGAGAAAGTGAATGAAATACCCTATTAACTAGTCGGGCTGAGTCGGATATAATTGGCATGCCATAGGATCTGGAAGTGTACGGGATTTGTCGGCTTTATCGATCAGGCACTTTATGTGTCGTGTACCAGGCACCTCGTGTGTCGTATCAAGCACCTCTTGTGTCGTTTTAGGCACTTTATGTGTCGTATACTGATCAGGTACTATGTACCATTTTAGGCACAATGTGCCGTACTGGTGTGTTTGGGTTGGAATCTGTGTATCCGTCAAAGTCCGGGTTTGTTAATAGGGGTAAATAAGTGAAAGATAAATCGAATAAATTTGATTGATCAAGCTATTGAAATGAAACGAGAAATTGAATTAAGAATTGAAAATTTAGATATGAAATTGAAAATATGAACCAAAGGTTCATGAAATGATTGGAGTTCGAATTGATGATATATGATGCCACTTGATGAATTGAAATGTGATTTGAGATATATGAATCGTATGTATATCTTGAAAGCTATCGAGGATAGTAAGTTGATATGATATAAATGAAATTGACTGTTATTGAAATGAATTAAAATGGAATATGATTGATAAGTGTATAGTTGAATATAGTTTAATGATATTGAATTGTGAGTAAATTAAAGAAAGCTATACCGAGTAGTAAGTGAAAGAATGGAGTAATAATAATGGATTTAGTTAAGAATTGAACAATTATGTTATTGTGTTTATTATATGATTTGTATAAAATTTATATGGTAAGTAGTTGAAATTTATCTATGAATAAATAATTGCATAATTGTAATTGTTATTATGATCTTAAGTATTTGTTATATTATTAAATGTTCGGATTTTAGAAATACCACTGAGTATACCATACTCAGCGTACGGTTTGTTTCCGTGCGCAGGTTAAGTAAAGATAGTACGTTGAATTAGCATTCCAGGACGATCCCGAATTCATTAAGGTAAAGTATGTTGAGTATTGATAGTGGCATGTACCCAGGATGTTTAAGGAGAGTCATTTAGGTTGTAGAAGTATTGATGAAATGAGTACATTATGGTTGGCAACGGTATGTAGTATGAATTTTGAAATTTACTGTTCATATTGGACCGCGAGGGCCCATTAAAGGGATGACATCTTAAAACTAGGATGTGTGTGAATATTTATTTTAATTAATGATCAAAATTGGACTGTACTAACTGGTAATGTCTCGTAACCCTGTTCCGGTGACGGTATAGGGTTAGGGGACGTTACAGTAAATGTCACAATAGCACTTATATGTGGATACAAAGTAAAATGAATAATAATAAAATTATTAATTTGTTACAATTTAGTACAATTGAAACACATGTTAAAGTAAACCAGAAGTTTACTGATACAAATACATTTACTACTTAGTGTGACCAGTTAGACCATCTTGGATCATATATGATGCGAAAATTAATTAAGAATTCATATGGACATTCATTAAAGAACCAGAAGATTCTTTAATTTAAATGAATTCTTATTGTTTCTTGTTCTCAATGAAAATTGATTATTAGAAACTCACTAGCTAAAGTTGAGATTAAATGTCTTGCATTTCTGAAATTAATATGGGCCCATTCATCTACCATGTGGATGGTTTTGATATTATATGATTTTGGTAGATGCATCTACAAAATAATCACATGCGTTTTCAACTTGCAATCTGTCGTTAGCGAGATTGCTTATTTAAATGATTAATTTCAGATTACGCAATTAAAACAATTCATCTTGCTAATGTTGGTGAGTTTACATCCCAAGTTTTCAATGATTATTGCATGTCAATTGGGATAAAAGTTGAACATCCTGTAGCTCATGTTCACACATAAAATGATTTAGCTGAATTGTTTATCAAATGTCTCCAAGTAATAGCTAAATCATTACTTATGATAAAAAAAATTTCTATTTCAACATGAGATTATGTTGATTTACATGTTGTACGCATCAAGCCAATAAGTTATAAATACTCCCCATTACAGTTGGTTTTTTATCAAGTGCTAAATATTTCTCATCTTTGAACTTTTATATGTGCGTATATGTTCTAATTGCTCCATCACAACACACAAAGATGAGTGAATCCTCAAAGAAAGTTGGGAATATATATTAATTACAAGTTTCTTTATATTATTAGATGTTTTGAATGTATTTGAGATTTAATTATGACATGATTTGTGATTACAATTTTGATTCGATAGTTTTTCCGACATTAGGGGGAGAGAAATAATAACTTGTAATGAGTGAGGGGGAGAGTAATTTGAACCAGAAGTTCAATAATGATAACTCATTACAAGTTAACTATTATATGCATTTATAAACTTAATGAAAATAACCAAGTGTTATATACCATCTAATGTTTTAATTTGAATCAAAGTCCAGTAGGACAATCAGTTAGAATAAATAATAGATTGATCGATTCCAAAGATGAAAATTCTTCTAGATAGTCATATATAGTAGAGGCGGGTGCTCCAGAAGAGACCCAAGACATAACTAATAAGTAAAACTTCAGAAGAGATTCAGGTACCTGAAACTGAATTTTAAAAAAAATAAAAATAAGAGATCTTGATAAGTTATGTTAATTCGAGAAAATGTGGAACCGAATAATAAAAGTGGTCGACAATGATTTTGCATGCAATATTATTATTGAAATAATGAAATAAAAGGAGGATCTTGAATAAATCTATTGAAAAATATAGATATGGAATAAATTGATCAAAATAAAAAGACCCAACTCAAGTACAATTAAATTTGTGGAGGTTTTGGACCAGTAGTCCAAATATCTAAAGGTATAAAGCAAGTGAGGGTGCAATAATTGAAGTAGTTTTGCAAAAGTGGAATAAAAATATGAAGTTTTTCACTAAGTCCTGACATTGATTATGAAAAGATATAATATTCTTTTGTTATGGTGCAATAACCTTTAGATATATTATTAAATGGACAATTCATAAAAGATTTAACTTGCGTCTAATGGAGTAACACCTCAAACCTGGCCTGGACGTTACGGCCGAATCCGGCGATGTCACATGAGAGTGTTTTTAAACAAATCGTATCAAGTCATAAAACCGCTTCAATTGTTTTCTTTTACTTAGTCGAAAAACATGTAGTAGTCGAATTGCTTTGAAAACATTTCTTTATCGCGGAAGCTTTTGAAACCCATTTATTTCTGTTATTTTAAGAAATTATTTCTATTTACGAAAACTCTTAGTTAAGTTTGATAACATGCTTTGACGTTGCAGTTCATATTCCAAAATGACAGTTCAAAAACCCCGAATCAAAAACCAAAAGTCCAAGTCTAAAATTACATCAAGATTCCCAACAAATAAAGAATAAGCAAAAGTGGATAGTTCATAAACCAAAGCGTATGAGATCGTGGTCACCCTCGAGTCCTCCACTACACCGATTCGCCTACTGTTAGGGATTACCTGAACAGATAAACAAATAAAGGGTGAGTTTTTGCAAACTCAGTGTGTATATCCCCACAGTTCAGTATGCACAATCATATAGCAGATTATAATCATAATTCGGGCCTGGCCCACTTGGAACAGAATCAGTTACAACTTAAGGCCTTAGCCCATCTCAGACATCGCATGCATATCAGATCAGAGTAACAGAAATATGCCCATCAACCCTGCACACCATCGCTGCCCAACCCAACACACCATGTGGGGATAAAATTGACCCACTCATCTTTACACACCAAAAATTGGGATAAAATCAACTCACCCAACCCTACACACCATAAAGTACCATAATGCGACACGTATCATAAATACGCAGCATAGCTGCCAGCTATTGGGCTTATGAAGCCCTTCAGTTCTTCCTTCACTTCATCATACCCACCCCAATGCCATGCATCATACAAGAATAGTATGCGATAAAGTAGATTAACAGACATATACTCATAATCAAATCAGAACATATATATATACATGCATCACATTATCATTTCACAGAAACAGGGGTCTAAGTAATGCTTACCGACCCTACGACAGTTCACAGTCGTCTTGGGCGACCCATGCAACCTTACAGTACATTTCAGAAAAAAATGGCCTCACACGCCCATGTGGCCCGCCCGTGCAGGCCCACATACCCGTGTGGCCCACACGGCCCAAATTGGCCTTGGCCGTGTGGATCACACGGCTCGGCCCAAATTCCCACACACCCGTATGGCTCACAAGGCCCAATTGACCGAGCCCGTGTCTTGCACACGGCCTCGCAGCCATCACACGACCGTGTCCATCACGCCCGTGTCACGTGCGCACAGCCTGGTTCGTCAACCACACGGCCGTGTACTTCCACACGCCTACCACACGGGCGACCACACGCCAGTGTGGCATCGACAAAAATTTTTTCGGCTTTCATCGAATCTCGTTTTCAGAGTGTTCGGAGTACACACCTGGTTTCGTTTGAAGCTAAACCGAACCCCGAGCACTCCAGAACCTAAAATCATCCAAAAGTCTCAGAATTAAACGCTACGATTGATAAACTAAACCGATCCCAACTGAGTTATTCAAAAGGTTCGACATCCAAAACTTACCTTCCAACGAACAGCGATACCTCCACACCCTTAATATTACTACGTATGATCACGAACCTCTGACACTTCCCCTATTTGAGAAAAAAACACACAATCTCCATTAAAGCGCTAACCAAAAACTTAAGAAAACGGCAGAATAGATACTTATGGAGCGAGCGAATTACGTCGAACCAAAAGAACAATCGAAAACAGCAGTAGGGAAAGGAATATAGGAATTTTCGGCAGAGAGGAGGATGGGAAACTCGAATTTTTCAGAAAAACAACCAAATGGGATATCCTGATATCACCCTAATCTTTTCCCCACTTAATTCTCTCCACCAAATCCCCACTACTCAAAAGTCTATCGCCACTCAAACTCCTCCTCATAAACGTGCAAAAATAAAGCAAGGCCAGGAATCGAACTCAGGACCTCATGCACTTGAACACTCTACCTAACCATCAGACCAACAAGCCCATTCTGCTATGACATTACAAATATTCACCATAAGCCTGCTAACTAGAAGTTAAGGCTTAATTCAGAAAAAGCCAAAATTTGCCAAGTTCAAGGCTTGAACTTGGGACCTCTAACACACACGTAAAACACGTAACCACTGAAGCAGATACAAATTTATGTCAAACAATTACGGAAACAAATTTATAAAATTTAGGGCATTATAAATGGTTATTATTACAACCTTTTATGAATCATTATATAGTAAAGTTGATATTAAAATCCTTGAAGAATTTAGGATTCTAGAAACATATTGAAATTTTGAGAAATTGTTCATTTATATGAATTGAAATAAGTTGAACATATTTGGTAAATTTGACTTAGTGAATAGTAGTTGAAGGAGGGTTATAAAATAATCCAAAGTACCTATTTGTGTTTTTGTAAAAGAATCATGATTAAAATTTGTTATGATTATTGTTGAATCTCCTGAAGAGATAAAAATATATTTTTTCAAATTTCCCTCACTCATGACTTTTAAAAGAATGGTAATATAAATGCTTAGCAAATACATTCAAATAGTCATTTGAAAAACTAGTATTCAAGATTGAATACGTAGAATATGAGAAAATATGTGATGTTTTCATGAGGGGGAGTAAATACGCGTTGCACTCTTTTTCCCTTAATCGATGTTTTGCTGGTAAGATTTTAATGAGGCAGCATATTATGCGTATTATAAATTGTATACTCTTTTTCCTTAATTAGGTTTTTATCCCACAGGGTTTCTCCTAGTAATGTTTTAACGATACATATTATCTACCAATGGGCAACCAAAGGGGAGTGTTATGAATATCTTATTAAGTGAATGTCCATCATGATCAAGATAAAATTTTAATGTTTTTTAAATTCTAATAGTTATTAGAATTAGATCTCTACTTATTTTATATTTCTTATGCCTATAAATAGAGATTTTGATGAAGCATTGTAACCATTCCTTTTGATCAATAAAATACATTATCTATTGTTTTTGTTCTTTATTCTCTCCATCTCTCTTTATTTTATAACATTCTTGAATTTTTCTATTGATTATGTTTACGTTTTCGTTTCTATTGGTGAGATAAATTATTATAATTATCTTTCGCTGTAAATAAACAAAAGATGAATTCAAAATATCAAATTATAACCAAAATTAATATTAAAATAGTGATATATAATTTGTGATTCATTATCCACAATTAGAAGTTATTGGACTTCAAATCATTTATAAAAGAAAGTTAAATATTATATCAGCTGCCCAAAACAAATGGATATGGTCTGATAAAATTAATTGAGAGTAGCATGTCTTTACCTCAAAATCCATTTACAATATCCTTTTCTACAGCACATTTGAAATCCATTCATTATATTATAAAATTATATATGATTTCCTTTCCTGCGCTTGTAAATAACCAATTATAGTCATATTCATAGATTTGTCCAAAATCTCGTGCTTATAGAGATAAATCCAAATCATTCAAAATAGAATAATTATAATTCATCTTAACTAAAAAATTAATTAGATATCAAACATTAAATTAAAGAAAAAATTCTTGTAAAACTTTGTATTTATAATCTAATATCTTAGAAATCATACAACATAAATTTGATCATACAAAATAACTATCACTTGGAAACAAGATCATATTGATAACGTGTTATAAAATAAAATAAAATAAAGAAAGTAAAAGAAGAAGAAAATAGAGAATTATATATTATATTAATACTTTTACAAGTTTATATTTATAAATAAAATAAAAATCTACTCCTAATAGACATTAGCGTCTTAAAGTACATCAAAATTTTTATATTAATAGACATCTACTTTATAATAATAAAATATTTGTAACATTTTAAAAATTTTTGGTTTCATTATTATATCTGAGTGGTAAGAGATTTTATGTGTTTGATTCTCAAATAATATTTTTACTAACAAATTGAGTGTTGTGGTAAGGCACATTACACTCCTTAGAAAGGAGTATAGATTCAAATCTTAGAGACAACATAATTAAAAGGAACAACTATAAATATCAAACATGAATTTTAAAACAAACATAGAAGATATCAAAAATATTATTTTTTAATTCATTGCATTCGCTATAAAATAGGAATACTATAGAAATTTCACAAAAATCATTTTTTTCTAAAATATCAAGTTTTTATATTATTATTTTTAAAATTATAAAAGTAAAAAAAAAAAATTGCGCCTCCATAATAATTCTAGACATATTAGCCTCTGATTCGTTGGTATCTTAACATCCATATGACCTCATTCTGGATTTGAAATTTAAAAAGAAGATAAAAAATCTATATGATTTTATGTCATTTATTAATTACATTAACTATATTATCAATTTATCACGTTATTCGTGACATCATCAATCAGTCATAATCCATCATGAATTTTTAGAGAAACGTAATTTTAAAAGTTGAATTGATTGATTATTTTTAATTAGGAATTCAATTGAATGCTTTTTCGATTATAGCTCAATTCATTATTAAATTATTTTATAAAAATTATATTAAAATATTTTATATTAGATAAATATAATTATTTATATTAAATAAATGCAAAAGGATTATTACCACACTAATTTTGAGCACAAAAGTTAAATAGGTAAATTACATCAACAGTCACTCAACTTTAAGGTAGGTAATAAAATAGTCACCTGGGTTTCATTTCAGTCACCTAACTTTTGAAAAATAACAAAGCAGTCACTAACGTTATAAAAAAATGACAAAATAGTCACTGACTAACAGTTTCTGTTAGTGTTTTAACAGAACCGCTGATGTGGCAAGTTAACTAGCTGATATGGCCAGTTAACTTGCCACGTTGAATGAAAAAATTGAAAAAAAAAAAACACTAAAAAAAACCCTTTAACAGAAAAGTCTTATTTGCCTAATTTTGTTCTTCTTTTACGTTTGCAGTTGAATAGCAGCATCAATTACCAAATCCTCTAAAATGCTGTCAATTAACTCAGTGAAAACTTCCTCCATATCGAGTCAGTTATCCATCCATATTCCAGATTTGTGCAAATCATTTTCAACAAGTTGCTGTAATGTCTGCTGGGGCAGCTCCAAAAGGAGTTGCCAATCAACATGTCTCA
The DNA here is from genome assembly GCF_025698485.1 of Gossypium arboreum. Lineage (NCBI taxonomy): Eukaryota > Viridiplantae > Streptophyta > Magnoliopsida > Malvales > Malvaceae > Gossypium > Gossypium arboreum. The sequence continues at coordinate 84,257,079 of NC_069070.1, read as the reverse complement.
ACACTTCATGAACCAGATTTTTTGATAACATAGCCCATTGAAGTCGTGGATAGAGAAGCGAAATCCATAGGGAGCATCCAAAATAACATTGATATATCTCCAAAATGACTTCACTGATATAGCCAAAAAATAGCCTACGTTCGGTATAGGACTTCTCAAGCCATACTTCAACATTATTGAACAAGGATGCATCAGGCATTTGGTCTAACAAAAGCCATCTCCTAGAGAGCTCACCCCAATTGAAACCAGAAACTTGAAGAACTGCTCTTATGCTTTCAGACGATGATCCTTGCTTATCCTTGGAAGTACCTGCAGTACTCTTCAGATCCAACTGGGATTCCAATAGCGAAGTTGCATTATGTTCTTCGATATGTATATAAAATGGTTCGACCGGTGGTTCAGCTGCACAAGATTCGGATGTTAATTCACCATAAAAAAGAAAATAGATGCCCTATATATAATAAGCAATTTCTACCAAAGGAATTCATTCACTTGCTAGAGATATAGTGCTAGGAGAGTTAACGCTCTCTTCGACAAAGAACTGTTCAAGAACTGATACAGGACTTGGCAGTCTGCCTTCGACTGTATAATCGTCGGCTCGATAACAGTGCTGTTAAATTGGTGGATGAAAAGAGTAAGATTTGGGGTAAGTCACAGTTTATGAAAGGGGAAATTGAAATTGATTTCCACCATGAAAACCCAAAGATTTATGAAAAGGGAAATTGAAGTCTAATAGGATTTAAAGAGGAGGGAGCATGTTTTTCATCTGTTTTATCTCCAAGCATCTCTATTTTTTCTCTTCTTCTTCTTCTTTTTCTCTTATTATTTTACTATATAAACCTTAAATTGTTGCTGATATGGCTGTTTAAATTGATACTAACCGGTTAGCTGGACGCCGTCATCTGTCACGTCATTTTACCGTTATGTCTGTAACGGAAAACGGCAAAAATGATTGTTTTGTCACTTTTTAAAAGTTGAGTGATTGAAATAAAACCTAGGTGACTGTTTTGTTAACTACCCCAAAGTTGAGTGACTGTTGGTGTAATTTACCCAAGTTAAATTTACCTTCTTTTTTTTTTTTTAAAATCTAAACGTGTTATCTATTATGTTTGGAAGATAGTTTATCAATCCAGTTAAAATGGTTTTACCGCACTAGAGGAATTTATCTTACTTAATTTTTAAATTATATTTTATATTTTAAAATGACATAATTTTAATATAATATAACTAATTATTTTATCATTGTATAATAAATTAATAAAAGTATTATTATTATTATTATTAATACAATCCATCAAAAATAAGTAATCACATAAATAATAAATAATACAAAATATTATTTTATTTTATTTTATTAATTTATAATATTAATATAACTATTAGGACTCGTCTAATGAATTCATCATAAATTAATGAAATTTAATATCTGTTAGGTTAATATATTTTCATGTATTAAAAAATCCAATTAGAATACTTTTAAAATTAATCCAAATATAGTGTTATTATTTGCAAAAACAATACTTAGCATTGCGATATAAAATTACTATTTAAAATTTATTTAATAAATTCATAAAAAAATCTCGTAAAAATTATTTTAATATTATTAAGAATCATTTTTCATTCTTACCTCACTATTACAATTACATTTAAATCCAAACATATATTCTATTATTCATATTAATCTCACTATTACAATATTAATAACACAATTTATCATTATCCTATTTTTAACCTTACCGAACTTAATCTCAACAACTTTGGAAGTCTTGAGCCCGTAACTACTGTTCATCGGACAACTGCAGTTTACACACAAGCATGTTTTGGTTTGTTTTTATTATATTTTTATTCATAGTATCAAATCTATCCATTAAACGAAAATATAAATATTTATAAGCAAGTAATTAAAATAGCCAACAAAATCACAGTTGGAGTAACAATCTAATTTAGATTGTTGTAAGTTGATATGGTTCAAATTTTACTAATCCATTATTCTCCTCAAATATTATTATTATTATTATAGCTATGATTATTTATTTACGCTTATTCTTAGTAGATGGTAATAGAGCAGGACGATGATGAATATTGTTAAATTTATTACCGCTTCTTAATTGATACATACTGCTCTACCACCTATTCCGTTCTACTATAGATGTATAATTTTAAAATCACTATCATATTCATAAATATTGAATACTTCTATCTTTGCTCCACCTTAATTTAATTTTTACTACTTATTTTTAATATTTTTAATCTTTTAAAGTAAATAAAATTTAAACATAATTCTTGAAAAACATTTAAATATAAAATATATGGATTTTTTCTATGTTATTACATTTATACTCTTTTAATAATTTATATATATGAGGATAAAATAATAATTTCATATAACAGAGTGACTCAAGACGAAATAGATAATTACTATAACCACTCTATATCTACAATCCAAAAAAAAAAACCATCCTCCCACATCCTGTAACACCCCTAACTCGTGACCGACGCCGGTGTCGGACACGAGGGGTTAACGAGACAAATCCTCTTAAAGTACCGACCAATTTGGCATTTCTGGACAGGCTGGAAAACTGCGTCACCGTCGCCTTAAAAATCATATCTCGAGTTCCAAAACTCGGAAACTGGTTTCGTAAATTTTCCCTGAATTTAGACTCATATATCCATCCATGGATTTATTTTTAGAATTTTTGGTTGGGCCAATTGGTACAGTTTATTAGTTAAAGTCACCCATGTTACAGGGATCGACTGCTCTGACCTCCGCGCGTTACAACTTGAATATCTTTCTGTACAGGGCTTTAATACTAGTGCCGTTTGTTTCTAATGAAACTAGACTCAAAATGGAATCTGTACATATAAGGCATGACTCCTAATTCTTTCTGGATAATTTATGGTAAATTTTCAAAGTCACGACAGGGGACCCAGAAATCGTTCTGGCCCTGTCTCACGAGAACTTTAATATCTCCCAGTATACTGCTCATATGGTCGTTTCGTTTCGTCCATATAAAATAGATTCATCAAGGATCAGTTCCATAATTTACTCACTATTTAATTCTACTTATACTATTTTTAGTGATTTTCAATCTCATCTCACTGCTGCTGTCCGCAACAGTTACTGCAGTAGACTATGCCAATTTCATGAATTTTTCCTTGGCCTTAATCATCCATCATACATGACACAAATTATGGCCACCTTAACAAAATTTGAGTTTCTAAGACTCGTGGCTATAGGTTCTAGCATCCCACTCGACGACCACATAGGCCATTTTCACATGGCTTAAAGTTTACAACCCACAATTCGACAAAATATAATAGCCTATACATGCCAAATGTTCTTCAACAACAAAAAACAATACCACAAGATTTCAGCCGGTGTGATGACTTCAACGACGGTCCCGATCACGCAAGCAATACGAATCCGAGAGACCTAAAATGGGTGACAAGAAAAACACCGAGTGAGTTTACAACTCAGTAAGTCATAAGCATTCATCAATCCATCGATACATCACTACAACATGTACAGCAAACGAGGCTAGGTACTCATCCATATCGAATCTATACCATAATACCTCGGACCTTTCGGTCCAATCTGCATCAAGTCATACATCCACATTTCATATTCTACACAACAAGATAATCAAGCATTTTACACATTAACTCATTTTCCAGCACAACCATACAATTTCAATCATCACATAGATTTAAGGCTTACCAATTTAACCCCAAGCATGGACGTATTCTCTATTCATCATGAGCTCGAGGTACTTACCCGATCCGCTGTCCGGGATTAACTCGATAATGTCGCACACTCAGTGCCAATTGTAATACAAGAGCATATAGTGAATCCGCACACTTAGTGCTATATATTTTCAGCTCGCACACTTAGTGCTATATAATTTTCAGCTCGCACACTTAGTGCTATACAATTTTAAACCCGCACACTTAGTGCCAATCTTGTCACCGTGTCCATTTATACCCGCACACTTAGTGCCGAGACCAATACCTTATGCATTTTGCTGCCTTTATACATTCAACAATGGCATCATTCCATACACATACATTTCCATTTACACATCAATTCATTTAAACACAATTGTGTATATATTATGGTCATTTACATCAACACCAAATATATGCTTAATGACTTACCTTATATTGGATGAAACGATTTCCAATCGACTACTCGATTATCTTTCCTTTGCCTTTGCTTGATTCTCCACCTCTAGCTTCTTGAGCTAAATTTAACAAATAAATTGGTTTTATCATTTGAGCATCGGAAGAGGAATTCAAGATGCCTAGCCAATATATAAATATCTACTCATTAGGCATCAAAGTCGCATATGTACAAAATCATGAATCGAACTCAACACCTTAGTTAGTATTCCTCTTAGCGAATTTTCTAAGCCAAGAATAGGCATCAATATGCTTGCCTCTAACCGAATGCATGCACACCAATTTCCCTCATGTGGCGAATATGCATGTCCATGTTGAGGCCGATTATGCACTTAATACCACACAAAAACAGCATGCATTTTACTAACTAACGATTACATATTGTAGCTCAATACACATCTCTCATGTACTACATAACCGAAAACATCATCCCAAGCAAATATATACCTTGAAATAGTATATATGTCATACCAATTCATCATGTGCAAACACATATTCAAAGCTCAAATCTTACCTACCATGCAACATGCATGAATCATACTTGTGGATATACCATGACCGAATACATCACAACACCATCATTTTGGTCATGATTAAGCAAAGAACTTAATGTCTCACTCAAAAATACTAAAAAGAAAGTCCAAGAGCCATCAATCCCCATCACGTACACCATTAACAAGCTTCATATTTAACATGCAATGGCATTAACACAAAATCCACCTTGGCCAAATACCATTTCCATGGCATAACAAGGATTTGAACCATGGCTAACATGCACATCAAGTTAGCAACCAAAACAAGCATGAATCTCATGACACAACCTCAAACATACCTTAATCTTGATGCAAGTATAGCCAAATCCCTTCTAGTTCTCTTCTAAACCAAGCATGAAGCAAAAATCCTCCTTTTTCCTTAGTATTTTCGGCCAAAGAAGAGAAAATGGATGAACAAAATTTTCTTTTCTCTTCCACAATGCACGGCAAGGGGGGTTTCACTCACACACACACATTTTTTCTTTCTTTCTTTATTACCCATACTCATTTGTTTATTGTTTCTCCCTAGTGCACCAACAAAACATGTTTCATGACATGTTTAGCCCATGATTCCTTGTCATGGCCGGCCACTTCATGTTAGGGGAAATTTGACATGCAAATCCTTATTTTTGCATGCATTATAAACTAGTCATCCCACATTTCCCCATCATACTTTCAATGTTTACTACTAGGCCCTTTCTAGTGAAATTCACATTTATAACTCTAAATCGAAACATCAAAATGTCACACATGAATTAACACATATCATAGGCATCAAAATAAATTATAAATTATTTTTATGCCTCGCTTTTGTGGTCCCGAAACCACATCCCGACTAGGGTCAATTTTGGGATGTCACAACTCTCCCCACTTAAGAAATTTTCGCCCCGAAAATCTTACCGGTAAATAGGCTCGGGTATCGCTCTCTCATAGAGTCCTCAAGTTCCCAAGTGGCTTCTTCAATTCCGTGTTTATGCCACAACACCTTCACCAACGGGATTTTCTTATTGCGTAACTCTTTTACTTCACGCATCATAATGCGAACCGGTTCCTCTTCATAGCTCAAATTAGGTGAATCTCAATCTCGGATGGAGCAATTACGTGCGATGGATCGACCTATATCGTCAAGCATCGAGACATGAAAACGCTGTGAATCCTTTCGAGCTCAGGGGGCAAAATTAATCGATATGCGACTGGCCCAACTCGTTCGGATACTTCATATGGCCCGATAAACCTCGGACTCAATTTGCCCTTACGACCAAATCTAAGCACCTTCTTCCAAGGTGAAACTTTGAGAAAGACCTTGTCTCCAACCTGATATTCAATATCTTTTCTTTTCAAATCCGCATACGACTTTTGGCGATCCGAAGCAGCTTTCAAACTTTCACGAATTACTCGAACTTTTTGCTCGGCATCCTTAACCAAATCAACCCCGAAGAATTTACCTTCACTAAGTTCAGTCCAGAATAATGGGGTACGGCATTTACGACCGTATAAAGCCTCGTAAGGCGCCATCTTAATGCTTGATTGAAAGCTATTGTTGTAGGCGAATTCAATCAAAGGTAAATACCGTTCCCATGAACCACTAAACTCAAGGATGCAACATCTCAACATATCCTCGAGTATTTGAATTATCCGTTCGGATTGACCATCGGTTTGGGGATGAAAAGCGGTGCTAAAATGCAGCTTGGTACCCAAAGCATCTTGCAATTTCTTCCAAAATCGCGACGTGAATCTTGGGTCTCTATCCGACACGATAGAAATAGGCACCCGTGTAATCTCACAACCGAGAAACGTACAATTCCGCTAATTTGTCCATTGAAAAATCCGACGACGGGATAAAGTGAGCCGACTTAGTTAGTCTATCGACAACGACCCAAATCGCATCCTTCTTACTCATCGACAATGGCGGTCCGGATACAAAGTCCATTGTGACTCGATCCCATTTCCATTCGGGTATCATGATCGGTCAAGTAATCCCGATGGCACTTGATGTTCCGCTTTCACTTGTTGACATATCGACACCTTGAAACAAATTCGAAATGTCTCGTTTCATACCGGGCCACCAAAATTGGCGTTTGTGTCATTGTACATTTTAGTACTACCCGGGTGGATTGACATTCGACTACAATGGGCTTCATTTAGAATCATCGAAATAAGTTCAATTCTTTGGAACACATGACGACTTCTAAACCTTAAACAATCGTCATCATCAATTTGAAACTCGATTCCTTGCTCGTAACACACTCATTCGCTTTTGCAAGCAACTCCTCATCAACTTTTCGAGCTTCCGAATTTGATGAGCCAACAATGGTTTGGCCTTCAATTCGCTACTAACACATTGTCGGGTAGAATAGACAAGTGTACATTCATCGTCGTAAAGCAAACAGTGATTTCGACTTAAGGCATCCGCAACCACATTGGCCTTTCCGGTGATAATCAATAACGAGTTCATAATCTTTTAACAACTCGAGCCATCGTCTTTGTCGCAGATTTAAGTCTCTTTGAGTCATCAAATATTTGAGACTTTTGTGATCCGAATACATGGCACTTCTCACCAAATAAGTAATGTCGCCATATCTTTAAGGCGAATACGATGGCGACCAATTCGAGATCATGGGTCGGATAATTTTTCTCATGTGGCTTTAATTGTCTCGACGATAGGCCACAACTCGCCTTCTTGCATCAATACGCAACCCAACCCAAGTAGGGATGCGTCACTATAAATGACAAACTCTTTGCCCGATTCGGGTTGCACTAGAATTGGGGCTTCATCAAATAAGCTTTCAGTTGATCGAAACTTTTCGACATTTCTCCGTCCATTCAACTTAACATCCTTTTGGAGAAGCCGTCATTGGCGTGGCTATCGTCGAGAAACCTTTACAAATCGTCGGTAATAACCGCAAGCCCCAAAAAGCTCCTAACTTCGGTAACATTCCTTGGTGGTTTCCAATCGACTATGGCGAAATTTTGTTCGGGTCCACCCGACACCGATGCGGACACCACGTGCCCCAAAAAGCTAACCTCTTTCAACTAAAATTCACATTTATGAACTTTGCGATAATCGCTTATCTCGTAAGATTTGCAACACTAGCCTCGGTGTTCAAGATGCTCGGTTTCATCTCTCGAATAGACCAAAATGTCATCGATAAATACAACTACGAACCGATCCAAGTATGGCCTGAAAATTCTATTCATTAAATCCATAAACACCGTAGGGCATTAGTGAGCCCAAACGGCATCACCAAGAATTCGTAGTGACCATACCTCGCTCTAAAAGCGGTTTTGGGTATGTCCGATTCTCGGACCTCAACCGATAGTACCCGACCTCAAATCTATCTTTGAAAACACCGAGGCTCCCTTTAATTGATCAAACAAATCGTCAATTCGTGGCAATGGATATTTATTCTTTATCGTCACTTTATTGAGTTGACGATAGTCGATGCACAACCTCATGGTTCCGTCCTTCTTCTTCACAAACAATACAAAAGCGCCCATGGAGAAAAACTCGGTCGAGCGAAACCTCTATCCGTCAATTCTTGCAATTGAACCTTCAATTCCTTTAATTCGTTAATGCCATACGACACGGGCTATTGAAATCGGCGTAGTACCGTACAACTTCGATGTCGAATTCCACTTCTCGAACCGGTGGCAATCCGGTAACTCCTCGGAAAAACATCAATACTCACAAACCACTGGTACCGATTCGAGTTTCCTTTCCGTCTCTTTACTTCCAAACACATACGCAAGGTATGTTTCACACCCTTTTTCACATACCTCCGAAGCGGTCATAGAAGATATTATCATTGGCGCCTTTTAAATCAAGAGACTCGACTCGGACTACCTCATTATTTGCACTCCTCAAATCAATGGTTTTCCTTTGCAGTCCACCATCTTGCATCATGTACGGCCACCAATCCATACCAAGAATAACATCGAATTCATTAAATGGTAGAAGCATCGATCGGCCGGAAAGCGTGATTCTCAATTATTAGGGGCATCTCTTGCACACTTTATCAACGAGTACGATCGACCCAAAGGGTTTGACACTCGAATTATGAACTCGAGAGACTCAACAGTAGAGTCTTCTTGGATGCTAAGGTTTCACATACATATGAATGAGTAGAGCCGGGTCAATCAATGCAATCACACTAGTATCAAAGAGAGTAAAAGTACCAGTGATAACGTCAGGAGGATGCCTCCTCTCGTGCGCGGATGGCATATGCTCTAGCAGAGTACGGGTCTCGGATCGGACACCAGATTAGAGGCTCCTCTCGATTACCACCCTACCTCCAGAGATTCTGGGGCCTACCTCCACCGTCGTTCCACTAGGTCTTGCACCTTGCGCCTTATTCCTCTCATCTAGCTCCGTGCAATCTCTAATGAAGTGGTCCTTGAACCGCATCCATAACAGCCCTATTAATGACTTACCCGACATTCACCTAGGTGTCGTCTTCCACATTGGGGGCATTCAGGTCTCTCTTGACGATTATTGCCCACACTAGCTACTCAAGTAGCTCGAGTCCGTCAATGGTCGGGCTCTAATGGAAATTCCCGCGATCGTCCTCGACTTCATGGTGTCCTCCCCGAACCTCTTTACAGCCGAGAACGGAGCTTTACTCGTCGATCTTTTACGGTAATCTCTTGCTTCAAATTCAGCCTTCTTCTTCTCCTTCCCAAGTTCTTCCGCCTTGCGTGCTCGTTCGACTAGTGTCACGAACTCCTTTATCTCCAAAATTCCCACTAGTAACTTTAACTCTTCATTCAATCCTTCTTCAAATCTTTTGCACATCGCAACCTCATCAGCCACACACTCCCGAGCATACCGACTAAGTCTTACGAACTCATGTTCAGATTCGAGATCTGATCATACGGCCTTGCTTGAGTTCCAAGAACTCCTTACGCTTCGATCAATGAACCGTTGACTAATATATTTCTTCCGAAATTCGTTTGAAAGAAATCCCAAGTAACTTGTTCCTTTGGGACTATGGAAATCAAGGTCCTCCACCAATAGTAGGTGAGTCTCGAACAAAGATATAGCACACTTAAGACATTCATCGGTGTGCATGACAATTCATCAAACACTCTAATGGTGTTATCAAGCCGAACTCGGCCCTTTCGGCATCGTCGGTAACTATGGCCTTAAACTCCTCGCCCCACGCTTCCTAATCAAGTCCACGGTGGTTTACTCAGCCTCACAGGATCAAGAATCGATGGCATTACGGGCTCTTGGGTGGAGTATTTAAATTCGGAATGGTTGGACAGCCGGTCGGTTCGGGCATATTGCGCGACCCACTCATTCATCATGGTGAAGAAGGCTTGTTTCGCCCTTCATTTTGATTATTCGCGGATGACTGAGGCTCAACAGGCGGTGTCCCTTGTGCGGAGCAGCCGCTACACCTTCAACGTCATCCGCCAAGGGTCTCTATCCCGGGTTCCATTGCTATTTAAAACAAAAATTTCAACCGTCAAGTCATCACATTATTCAAGACTAACAATTTGGCATGTATAGCTAGACTCACACGCGCTATGGTAGTCCTAGAACCGACTAAACCATAGCTCTGATACCAATAAAATTGTAACACCCCTAACTCGTGACCGACGCCGTGTCGGACACGAGGGTTAACGAGACAAATCCTCTTAAAGTACCGACCAATTTGGCATTTCTGGACAGGCTGGAAAACTGCGTCACCGTCGCCTTAAAAATCATATCTTGAGTTCCAAAACTCGGAAACTGGTTTCGTAAATTTTCCTGAATTTAGACTCATATATCCATCCATGGATTTATTTTTAGAATTTTGGTTGGGCCAATTGGTACAGTTTATTAGTTAAAGTCACCCATGTTACAGGGATCGACTGCTCTGACCTCCGCGCGTTACAACTTGAATATCTTTCTGTACAGGGCTTTAATACTAGTGCCGTTTGTTTCTAATGAAACTAGACTCAAAATGGAATCTGTACATATAAGGCATGACTCCTAATTCTTTCTGGATAATTTATGGTAAATTTTCAAAGTCACGACAGGGGACCCAGAAATCGTTCTGGCCCTGTCTCACGAGAACTTTAATATCTCCCAGTATACTGCTCATATGGTCGTTTCGTTTCGTCCATATAAAAATAGATTCATCAAGGATCAGTTCCATAATTTACTCACTATTTAATTCTACTTATACTATTTTTAGTGATTTTTCAATCTCATCTCACTGCTGCTGTCCGCAACAGTTACTGCAGTAGACTATGCCAATTTCATGAATTTTTCCTTGGCCTTAATCATCCATCATACATGACACAAATTATGGCCACCTTAACAAAATTTGAGTTTCTAAGACTCGTGGCTATAGGTTCTAGCATCCCACTCGACGACCACATAGGCCATTTTCACATGGCTTAAAGTTTACAACCCACAATTCGACAAAATATAATAGCCTATACATGCCAAATGTTCTTCAACAACAAAAAACAATACCACAAGATTTCAGCCGGTGTGATGACTTCAACGACGGTCCCGATCACGCAAGCAATACGAATCCGAGAGACCTAAAATGGGTGACAAGAAAAAACACCGAGTGAGTTTACAACTCAGTAAGTCATAAGCATTCATCAATCCATCGATACAGATCACTACAACATGTACAGCAAACGAGGCTAGGTACTCATCCATATCGAATCTATACCATAATACCTCGGACCTTTCGGTCCAATCTCGTACCAAGTCATACATCCACATTTCATATTCTACACAACAAGATAATCGAAGCATTTTTACACATTAACTCATTTTCCAGCACAACCATACAATTTCAATCATCACATAGATTTAAGGCTTACCAATTTAACCCCAAGCATGGACGTATTCTCTATTCATCATGAGCTCGAGGTACTTACCCGATCCGCTGTCCGGATTAACTCGATAATGTCGCACACTCAGTGCCAATTGTAATACAAGAGCATATAGTGAATCCGCACACTTAGTGCTATATATTTTCAGCTCGCACACTTAGTGCTATATAATTTTCAGCTCGCACACTTAGTGCTATACAATTTTAAACCCGCACACTTAGTGCCAATCTTGTCACCGTGTCCATTTATACCCGCACACTTAGTGCCGAGACCAATACCTTATGCATTTTGCTGCCTTTATACATTCAACAATGGCATCATTCCATACACATACATTTCCATTTACACATCAATTCATTTAAACACAATTGTGTATATATTATGGTCATTTACATCAACACCAAATATATGCTTAATGACTTACCTTATATTGGATGAAACGATTTCCAATCGACTACTCGATTATCTTTCCTTTGCCTTTGCTTGATTCTCCACCTCTAGCTTCTTGAGCTAAATTTAACAAATAAATTGGTTTTATCATTTGAGCATCGGAAGAGGAATTCAAGATGCCTAGCCAATATATAAATATCTACTCATTAGGCATCAAAGTCGCATATGTACAAAATCATGAATCGAACTCAACACCTTAGTTAGTATTCCTCTTAGCAATTTTCTAAGCCAAGAATAGGCATCAATATGCTTGCCTCTAACCGAATGCATGCACACCAATTTCCCCTCATGTGGCCGAATATGCATGTCCATGTTGAGGCCGATTATGCACTTAATACCACACAAAACAGCATGCATTTTACTAACTAACGATTACATATTGTAGCTCAATACACATCTCTCATGTACTACATAACCGAAAACATCATCCCAAGCAAATATATACCTTGAAATAGTATATATGTCATACCAATTCATCATGTGCAAACACATATTCAAAGCTCAAATCTTACCTACCATGCAACATGCATGAATCATACTTGTGGATATACCATGACCGAATACATCACAACACCATCATTTTGGTCATGATTAAGCAAAGAACTTAATGTCTCACTCAAAATACTAAAAAGAAAGTCCAAGAGCCATCAATCCCCATCACGTACACCATTAACAAGCTTCATATTTAACATGCAATGGCATTAACACAAAATCCACCTTGGCCAAATACCATTTCCATGGCATAACAAGGATTTGAACCATGGCTAACATGCACATCAAGTTAGCAACCAAAACAAGCATGAATCTCATGACACAACCTCAAACATACCTTAATCTTGATGCAAGTATAGCCAAATCCCCTTCTAGTTCTCTTCTAAACCAAGCATGAAGCAAAAATCCTCCCTTTTTCCTTAGTATTTTCGGCCAAAGAAGAGAAAAATGGATGAACAAAATTTTTCTTTTCTCTTCCACAATGCACGGCAAGGGGGGGTTTCACTCACACACACACATTTTTCTTTCTTTCTTTATTACCCATACTCATTTGTTTATTGTTTCTCCCTAGTGCACCAACAAAACATGTTTCATGACATGTTTAGCCCATGATTCCTTGTCATGGCGGCCACTTCATGTTAGGGGAAATTTGACATGCAAATCCTTATTTTTGCATGCATTATAAACTAGTCATCCCACATTTCCCATCATACTTTCAATGTTTACTACTAGGCCCTTTCTAGTGAAATTCACATTTATAACTCTAAATCGAAACATCAAAAATGTCACACATGAATTAACACATATCATAGGCATCAAAATAAATTATAAATTATTTTTATGCCTCAGTTTTGTGGTCCCGAAACCACATCCCGACTAGGGTCAATTTTGGGATGTCACACATCCACTTTTCAAAAGAAAAAATCCGCTCCATTTGAAGCGGATCGATTCAAAATCTATTGGACGGTTCGAATTTTACTATCTCTAACTGTCAATAACAAAAAAAAAAAAACTTCACATATGATATTAAAATGTAAACATATTTATATTTTTTATTTTTAAAATATAATAAGACATGGCTAACATTCTTATAATTTTTTGATTTACTATCGGTAGACAGAATAATAATTTAAAATTAATTAATTAATTAATTAACCAAAACACAAACAAGTTCTTGAAAAAATAAAATAAACAAATCAACATAAAAAAACAATAAGGGGATGTTTGGTTCAATGTAATGACTATGCCATTACAAATTTATTACAAGTCTATTGTGCAGGCTCACATAAACGGTTGTTTGGTTCAGTGAAATACCTGTATTTCAGGGTTATTCAAGGAAATTGGCTGATTTCTATTCCCTCCCCTCTCCACCTACTACTAATTCAGTGCTTCAAGAATCCTATTTTACCTACACCAAATTCTCACCTCAAAAACACTCAACGATCATCCCTTCTCTTTCATCTAGCTTCCTTCAGGTAAACATTTCTCCCTTCCGCTGTTCCTTTTATTTTCCTCTCTGCCATATTTTTTTACCCTCAAAATTTTTCTGCCTCCTTTTGTTACTGTTTCCTTCACCATAAAATTAGGTTGCCTGTCTGATATTAGTTTTATCATTGATAAACAATAAGTTGAAGCAGGCAACTGTTGTGGCCATGGGGTTAGTCATGGTATTGATTGAAAAAGGCAACGTTATTCACGCTTATGAGACTATGCATGCAAAATAACCATTTAGCCTAAACTGTGATGGGTGGATGATAGTTCATTTTTTCTTTTTGTTGGCAATATAGGTGAAAAAAGAATTAACGCATTAAACTTCGGTAGCCTGTTGCTTGCGTATAATATAATTTTCTTTTTGTGAAATGTTCTTTTTATATCTCACTTGTTGAAACATTTTACTTGATACAGGCAATAATATCTATCGCCATTGAAGATGGTAACCATCTTCAGGAGGCCTGGGAGCATATATTGACATGCCTGTCCAGAATTGAGCATTTGCAACTGTTGGGAGAAGGTGCCCCAACTGATGCATCTTTTTTATCTGTGTCAAACACTGAAACAGATGACAAGATGTTAAAATCTACTGGTCTTCAATCTTTGAAGAACAAAGGAACCCTCCAGAATCTAGTTGTAATGGCAGTTGTCCGAGGAGGTTCTTATGATAGCGCCTCTGTTGGAGTCAATAATTCTGGACTTGTATCTCCTGAGCAGATTAATCACTTCATTGCAAATTTGAATTTATTGGAGCAGATTGGTAGTTTTGAGTTGAATCATGTGTTTGCGCATAGTCCAAGGTTAAACAGTGAAGCAATAGCGGCATTTGTGAAAGCCCTTTGCAAGGTTTCTATATCAGAGTTGTAGTCTCCAACAAATGCCCGTGTTTTTAGCCTCACAAAACTAGTTGAAATTGCGTACGACTCTTACCTTTTTCTTTTAGAAAATTTCCTATAATATTAGCTCCATTAAGACCATGTGTTTACCCTTACAGATAGGTTACCCTAGATTTCTCTTACACATATATCTCCCTTATTCTACAATGTTCTATCGCAGGCATTACAATATGAACCGCATCAGATTAATTTGGAGTCGCATGTGGAATGTTCTCTCTGATTTCTTTCTTTTGGTTGGATTGTCTGAGAATTTATCTGTAGCAATTTTTGTAATGGATTCATTGCAGCAACTTGCTATGAAATTCTTAGAACGTGACTTGGTATGAAATTCTTAGAACGTGAGGAGATCGCAAATTCATGATAATAGCAACAAATTGAAGAAAATTCATGATTTCTTTAGTCCAATGTCCTTTTACATGTAAGTTTCCTTGTAAGGTATTTGCCTGCAATGGGCAATGGTCAATGGTCAATTGCTTTATATGTTCTTTTCCTTGACAGGAAGTGTTGAAATTCGAGTGGTTCTTCCTTCTCTTTTTTCTGGTGTTTTAGGTGGAAAAACAACAGCACAAAGATTTGATGGCTCCTAAAAGTAACTTAGCCAATGATTTATATAATCTTTATGCTGCATTGAGGATATATTTAGCTTTACGTTAGATATATTCTGAGAATTCTACTAATTTAGTAATGAAAATTTGACATATATAAAAATGAAGTTGTACGAGAGTTTGTGATTATTCATTTATTATCGAAATGAGGTTTAAATTAGTTTTGAATATGTTATGTTAATTGACTCCAAAGGTTGAGCTTATTGAACGATTGACAGCTCTCTTGACATGATATGTTGTAAATGTGGCATTTTGTAAGTAGTATTACTGTTATACTTTTCATTCTGTAGGTTTTGGGTTGAAGTGGGATGGGATTGTGAAAGGCTTCAAACTTATTAAATGTTTCTTATATAAATAAAAATTAAATGTATTAAAATTTTAAATATAAATAAGATACATACATTAAATTTATATTATTTGTTTTACCTTTACATGAGATCCTTATATTATACATGTCTAATAACATAAAAACATTTTGTAAATTAATAAAAATATGTCAAAAATATATATACAACATAACAATCATATCTTTCTTTTGTTGTACTTCAATATCTTTGAATAAAAATATTTGAGATCAGAGAGACGTAGTTTCCATTTTTTTCCTTTTTTAATATTCTCTAATTAATATATAGATTATGGCTATATATTATTTTTCTAATATTATATATTATTATTGTTAAATTATATATAATAATAATTTTATAAAAATATGATTATATTATTTATTATATTTTATTAAATTATATTTAATAATAATGTTATTAAAATTTAAAAACAATAACCATTCATCTAACAAAAATTCTACTAAAGGTACTCTGGTCATTTCAGTTTCTTTTCTTATGCTATTACAACTCTATTCTATTCAATCAAACACAATAATACTATTACAATTTTATTCCATTCCATTCAACCAAACAATTGAATTATTAATTATAGCTTTATTCTATTACAATGAAGCAAACGTGACCTAATGTTTTTACTCATACAAGGTTCATCCACCATTTTTGGGAAATATGATTTACTTATGAAAAGCCTAAAGAATTAAGTTACAAACCAGTTTGTGGTGGTCATTTGGTAAATTCTTCCCTCATTTTACAGGTGGAGGAGCTCTGTAATATGCAGGCACTGTCGCCGGAAAAAACATTTGCCTAACTCCTTCTGCTTTGATAATGGGAAAGATGATACCTGATGCTCCCTATAACACACAATAGAGAACACAGACACGATAGCTAAGTAAATAAAAAATATTAATCCATATTGCTGAAACAGGAAATTGAAGAAAATGGATCATGATCCACACCGATATCAATCTAGCTCCAATCCAGATTCGCTTAGGTGAAGGGAATGGCAATAGTAAACGACCAAGACTGTATATTGCCACTGCGAAAAAATGTAGAACCAAGCTCAAGGGGCGAGGGTTTAAACCAGACAGCAAGGAGATAGGTCCTGCTGAGAATACACCACCAAGACTTAGATAATCAAAGCAAGCTTGTCGCATTTCCTTCCTTGCTTGATCAGGGGAAGCACAGAATACCTTGTACAAGGCGCCTGCTAAGGTGTTGATGGTTGATGCCACGGGCTGCACAACATGACATCACCGATTTGTTATCAAGTTCTTTTACATTTGGAAATGTTGAATGTTTAGTTAAATTTTGAGTTCAAGATTTTGACAATTTGATTATGATTCACCTTCCGCAATGTGTAAAATGATTCAAGATATTTGCAGAGCATAGGGGCATCATTGAGGTCATGTAGAGGCCTTAATAGATCACGGAGGACAACAATATCAGATAAAGCAACAGTCATTCCTCCACCGGTTAATGGATGCCGCATGTTGAATGCATCTCCCATTAATAGGGCTCCAGGGGTGGGATGAGGAGCAGCCGGCATGCTTCTGTTCGGCATTGTCCTAATATTTCCCTTATCAACGGCTGCTACAAAGGAATCGTAGATTTCTGGAGGAACCTGTTCGATATGCAGCAAAATTGACATTCCAAGACTATTCAGAGGTTATTTGTAAAAGCACAACTTCAAGAAAAACAAATACAGCTATATGGAGATTAAATGTGTAGACGTGAGAGCAGTTAAATACCTGGGGTGCCACAATGGTCTTTAGATAATTTGCCATCTCACCATTTGCAATAGAAGGAACCTTCTGACCAGGTACATCAACCAGACAGCGAGTCTCTGTACTGCTGATTGGATAGAACAAAATGGGGGAAGGATCAGCTAGTATAACATGCCCATGATTTGAGTATGGAAGATGACAATTCTCCAGGACCAATCCCACAAAAGAAGAAGGTATATCTACCTGCAGATTGTGATTGTGGCCATCTTAATTTCTAAAATTACTAGTTTATTTTAAAAACTAAAAAGAAAAAGGAAATAAGAAGAGAAATATGAGCAAAACAAAGTTGATGTCTTGACTCACCTTAGGGTTGCAAAGGGAGCGACGCAAGTTCGAAAAACAACCATCACATACAATGGTCAGAGATGCAAATGCAGTCAATTCTCGACCATCTTTAGTTTTGTACTGCACTCCTCTGATTATCCCTTTTTCTTCAAGTAGAGAAGTGACTATCCCTTGCTCTAAATGTACACTGGTAAACCAATGGGGGAGATTTGTTACCATAACGCTACATTAGGCTGTTGAATACTGTCATACTATATCGGCCACTGTTTCTAAAGAGTCAAAACTTTGAGAAAAGAATATGATGAACATAAAACATAAACAACTGATTAATATCTAAAGAGGAAGTGATATACTTGGGAAGGGAAGCTGATTTCTCCCGCATCCGCTGAATGAAACGTCCATTATGAAAGCTCCTACCAGATACATCAGAGTGGAACTTCTCTAATGGGTAAGAAAGTTGAGTATGCTTCCCATCCTTGAAAAGAGCATAACCAAATACTTGCTGAGCATCAATTTCCTCTACACAATCTGCAGTCAGAAAATATAGAAGGCTCATCAAACTAATTCCGTTATGCGTTAAAAGTAATCAAAGAAATTAATACATAAAGTCTCAAACACCTACCTTCAAGTCCCAACTCGATTAACTTGAGATAGCCCCCTGGTTGTAGCAATTCCCCAACAATACGGTCAGGTTCACTCAAGTCTCTTTCAATCACTTGCACTCGACGTCCATCCTGCATATTGTACCACAATCAATTTACTGCTGAAATAACTTTGGTTTAAATAATTATTTGGCCTCTATATTATATACTAGCACTGTGATTAATATTCTTCCTCCTTCATTCACTTAGCTAGGATATAATCTACAAAAAGAGGACATCAGAACAAAAAAGGGGCATAGAGGATGCAGAGTTAAATTTTTTTTCCTGCAATAACCGTGTTTGAGACTATTCAAACATGGATATAAGGATATAACCAAGGGTTCTCTAAACACATAAAAAATTTAGAAAAAAATTTGAACAAACTCTTATCGAGCACATATTCGTATCTGATGATTGCACCCGAGTTCAAGTAACAGAAATTAATCAACATCCGATCTAGTATGGGGGAAGAATTTGGAACACACAAAGAAACATAAAGTATTAGTTATTAAAGCAACAAAAAGTCTCTACTTGTCCTAGGCAGTCCGTGACAGCTCGTATACAGGATGTTTTAAATTGGCAGTAACTAATTATGAAGAAATTGACGTCTGAAAAATTGCTAATAGCAAGAGACGGTTCATTTTCTTCAAGTTCATTTAGGTATAAGCTTCCAATTATAATTGCTAAAAGGTAAAAAAAAGGGAAGAAGTCAATGATACGAACCGTTATTAAAATGCAAAAAATGGTAGATATCGATTTATAATGATAATGCTCATAAATTAATCCCAGAATCCATGGCAGCTAAAAGGCACGTCCTGGGGCAGGTGCGGCCACCAAGGCTCAAAACTGAAAAGGGTAAAATACTATTTTCTAATTTTTAAGGAGTATAAAAAAGGTCTTTTTAATTTTTAAGGGCCCAAAAAATTTGTTTAGGGAGCTAAAATTTTTTTCCCCACGGGCGTGGCAGCTAAACTCTTTTTATTTTTTATTTTTTATTTTTTTAATATTACTGATGCACATTGAGAAGCCACAACACATTCGAAAAGAAAAGAAAATACATAAAGAATTGTTTAAAGAAAAATAAATAAAAGGAAAAGAAAAAGATGCATGTCGTTTTAAACAGCAGAAGATCCGAGAAAGTGCGGGCACGACATAAAGGATAGGGGGGACTTTAAACTTGTTCAAAAACGAAAGAAATAAAAGAAGTAGCGAAACAAAGAAATGTTTTGCTTGTTCCCTGATTGGTTACTAAGAAAATGCAAAGAAAAAGAAGGAAATACTTTGCCGAGAGTGTGAGCGAGGGCGGAACCAGCAACGCCAGCTCCAACGATGATGACATCAGCGTGGCTGGCGTCAGCAGATCCGCATTCTCCGTTACTCGTTAGGACGGTCTTCAGGGGCTCAGTTCTCATGGAAATCCCCTTCCATTTCTGCCTTCTCAAAACGACACCGCATAGCGCAACCAGCGCCATCACGGAACACAAGATCCATCCCAGCACGTATGAATCAGCCATTTACTCCGTCGCCAAAAAACTAAACCAGAAAGAAAGAAAGCTAAGCGTATACAAGGACGTCAAAAATCTCTCTGTTTGTTTTTATGGAGTTTAGAATTCGATGGCTGCAACGGCTGTACTTGGCTTCGCTGGCAGTCGTGAATTTGTTTTAGAAACACGAGCGAATAGTAAGTAATACAGGAAGGGAGAAACGGTGGGCCTTTTTATACTCCACCCACAGTTTACACACTCACACCTCTCACCACCTACCTCTTAGGTTAAATTCTGCCCGAAGTCCCTATACTTTTAATTTTCAAAATTCAGTCCTAATTATTAAACTTTTAAATTTAGATTCATTACAATAATATTTTTTAGTTATATAGTTACCAAGTGCTTTTAATTTTAATTTCGAAATAGCATATTAACAAATTTAACCAAAAATAAAAATAACAATGTTAATAGTTAAACTTAAATTTTAAAATTTAACAAATAAAAATTAAATTTATAAAAATAGAAATATAAAACTAAATTATAAATTTTAAATAATATGAAGATTTATGGCGTATCTTAACCTACCTTTTGGTATTATTCTTCCTAACTTGCCGCTCCAATGAAATCGGAATTAAATTATCTAACATCAACTTCAATCGCTTAAATTTTTGTTTTCAATCGGTTAAAGTTTATTATTAGTAATTGTATTTTATAAAAGTTGTAGTTTTTTTTAATCTATTTTAGTATCTGTAATTTTAAAATGGTCAGTTTTAGTCTTTGTACTTAGTCCCGACTCAAATAGTATGATTAAATTTATTTTGTTAAATTCAATTATTAATCATATACTATTTATACAATTATAGATTTAGTCTATTTTCTCTAATTGGATCATTCTAAGTCACCATACTTTCAAATTTTAAAATGTTAGTCTTAATGGAAATGACAATTATTAATTCATTAACTAAATTTTTTGTAAATGATATGTGAAAATAATTAGTTAACATATTATTACACATATGATAATATATTTCACACGTCAAATTTTAAAAATAGTATAACTTTATTTAAATTAAATAATTATTATTTGACAAAAACCGAAATTTTAGAAAGTGGAAAGAATAAAATATCAAAGGAATCATGAGTACATAATAATATAATATTTATTATGTGACTTTAGAGTTAACCCACCATCTACGTTTTCAAAAGTATAGGAGGGCGAGCTACACATTTACTTGACTTTTTAGACTTCACCGTATCCTTCCGAGGGATATTTTTAAAAAATGACCCGTAAAATGTTATTATTTACGAAAATTATTTAATTTCAAAATGTATAATGAAAATGACTTGAAATAAATAGTATTGAATAGTATTGGGTAGTATTGGCATCTCGACTAACATCAATTGTCCATCATTATGTAATCATTACTTTGTGATTGAGTCAAGGATAAAAAAATTAATTTTTTTGGTGTTGGCACTACTATAGCCAACACCTATATATATTTTTGAGTATTTTTTAAAAAAATGAGTATTTTCCGGTTCAAAAAAATATTTTAATAAGGCCAGGCGTGTAGGTGTCAACACCAAAAACAATTTCAAACTTTTTTTAGCAATTTTTTTGTGCCAACGTTCACGTTGCGGGCACTGGTTCATATTTAAAAAGAAAAGGTTTATCAGTGATGATGTTGGCGTTCTCGTTACTGGCACTAGTGTGATTTTTGAAAAAAAAATTGACGGCATACTCTAATTGCCGGAACCGGTGACCATTAAAAAAAACAAACAAAGACACTTGAGAAGAAGAAATAAATTGGGAAAATGAAAAGACTTAACAGTAAGGTAAAATGTGATTTTTTTTAGATGATGTGTTTTATTAATGTGCTCTTTTAAATTGATGAGAAAAAAATAAATGGTGTCAGCAACATGAACGCCGGCACAAAAAAATTTAATTTTTTTTTCTTCGACTTAGGGTGTGTTTTCCATTGCTTTTGGGATGAACTTTTTCTAAAAAAAAGTGATTTTCTCTTAAAAGCAATGAAGAACACATATCATTGGGGCAATTTTTTTAACTTTTGGGATGAACTTTTTTAGAGATGAAAAAGCAATAAATTTTAGCTTTTTCAGCCAAGAAGCATTTTTGGCTATTATGTTACCTTTTTAACCTTACTTTTTGACTTAAAATGTGTTTGATGCTATTATTTTGTGTTCTCTTTCTTGATTATTTAATATGAGTTTTACAAATGTGTTAAAAGCATTAATTAAAAATAAAAAATATTTTTTAAAATAATACAATTGTGTCAATATCTAATTACAAATATTTAATTATTATATTTAAATATTTAAATATAGTTTATATATTCTAATTAAATTTAATAAATAATTAATATTAATTACTTAGAAATATTTAAAATTAATATTATATATTAAAATATTAACAATAAGTTATAATAAATTATTTTTTATATTTTTGCTAAAATATCATAATATTAACTAATTTGAACATTATTTAAATACATATTTGTTACTTTATAATATCATGTCTAAAATGGACATTTTACTTCTCAAAAGCACTTTTTGACAGCAATATCAAACACTTAAATTTTTCTAAAGCACTTCTCAAAAGTACTTCTCAAAAGCACTTCTCAAAAGTACTTTTCAAAAACACTTCTCAAAAGTATTGCCAAACTATCTCTTAATCAAAAAGTAATGATTATAAGATGATAGGCTTTGGTGCCAGCCATCAGAGCGTCGACACCGTCTGACACTATTCATTTCAATTCGTTTTCGTTATACATTTTGAAATTGAGTCATTTTTATAAATAATAGAAAATTTTGAGTATTTTTGAAAAAAAAACCTTTTAAAGTTGTTAAGCGCTTAGTTGACAAACTGTAGACTTTATTTTTTATCATGCTTGCTTTTTCGTCATCCTTTGAATGCACACTCATTTTCTTAGGAGACTAGATGAATTAAAGTTTTAAGTGGACTTGCCCACTCACTTTCTTTGGAGACTATATAAAATAAAGTTTCAAGTGGACTTAGACATGCATAATAGGAAACAGAATTTAAAAAAGAGAAAAGACATGAAACATGACAAATAAGTAAAAGAAAATATAAACAATTATAAGTAATTGTTTGCTGTAGTTGTAATGTATATTGCACTTTTGTTTTATCTCTTTCAATTGAGAATATGTGATAACACGACAAGTTATCTGAGAAACATTCCATTAACTACAAATCGGATGGTCATTAGAAGCTTCACCTCTTAACTCAATCACTCGATTAGGCAGGAAGTAGTTGGTTAAGGAAGATAGTCACCCGTTCTCTTCAAGAGGACACCACTGCTCGTTCCTTCAGGCACCCAGCAATTTATTAAGAAGAATATATTCATTTTGGTCACCAAAGCCCACGTGAGTTCAACTACTCCGTACCATGAATTAGAAGGAATGACAGAATACGTCTTATCAAATGGACATTCTCATCTCATCATAGACATCCATCCCACGCATCCCGCAATCCAAACAAAGTGAATCAACCTCTATTAGCTCCACCAAATCCTCCTCTATGTCTTTGCATTGATTCCACACATAAGAAATTTTCAAAGGAGAACACATGTTTGAACTTAAAAAATGACATTGTTGGGAGGGGCAACAACAAACTCAAAATATAGATCTTAAATCGAACATGAAAAATACAAATAATATATTTTAAAAATTAATAATTTAAATATAATCGTGATATAAAAATATGAACTATTATATATTTTAATAAGTTGTGTTAAAATCATGGCAATGTGAATAATTTTGATATACAAATCAAAGTCAACCCTCAATACTTTTTTCTCTTTTTTTCATATTTCAATCCTCGTGAATTGCGAGATTAATGACATTTCTCTTAGCTACGCAATTATTTTAATTAAGCAAAAAAAAAGATACTTTTTAATCAAAATTAAATTTGTGAAAATCTTAAAACTATAATCATAATAGAAGGAAAATGTACTTCAAAAATAAAACTTAAAACAAATCAAGATTTTTTAAGAAAAAAGGGAATTTCCTTTTTAAAAAAGAGAGAGATGGGAAGAAAGAAAAAGAACAAAGAAAAGAAAGAATCACCAACGTATTAAAAAAAATTAGAAGTGACGAAGAAAACATTCCATCCCCTTTTGGAAAGTTTAAAAGCTAATATTAAAGTTGAGAAATAAAAAAAGGTAATGAAAATACTTGGAAATTTTCAAGAGATAAACTAGTCGTGTTAGGGAAAGGAGATTTTTTTAACAATTTTGGTTTGTATGGTATTCAGCTTTTAGGGAAATTTATTATAATAATATAAAAAAATTTAAATGCGAAAATAGTATGAGTTCAAAATTATTTGACCAGTATTTTGTTTTGTGAGGAAAACGATGCAAATATCTTGAAAGCCAACTTTGGAAAGCAAGATTCAATAAGGAATTTAGGAAATATTAAAGGGCAGGAATCATGGCACAAAATTAATCCCATATTGGGGTTTAATTTGGAAGGGAATTTGAATCCCTCGAAAAGGGAAGTGGTGGACTGTTCAAGCGGATTGAGTAGAGATATTATGGACCATGATTTAGAAGACAACCCATTAGAGGGTATTGAAGCAAGAAAAGACTAAGATAAGATTTTTTGAGTTTTATAGTTTTTGATAATTCAGATTCACTAAAGAACATTAATGGGTGTGACAAAGTCCTATCTCAAAGAATATTGATGGCTGCTAGAGGGCAAGCCGACCAGATGCAATGAAAATTCTTTGCTGGAATGTCCGTGGTTTGGGGAACCCACAGGTTGTTCGTAGAATTCAATATGTGTTGAAACTCTATCATCCCCAACTTGTCTTCTATATTGAGACAAAAATTAAATTCGAATCGTATGGAGAAAATTAGGAAACAATATGACTTTCAACGTGGGATTGATGTATCGGTTGATGGTACTCGTAGAGGACTAAGTTGTGGATGGAACGACGGGAGCCCTATTACATTGAGGAGTTTCTCAAAAAATCACATTGATGTGGAACTGCAGGAAGATCCAGTTAAACCAAAATGGAGGATGATAGGATTTTGTATGCATTTGAAAAGAAGGGTGATGTTTTTAGGGATGAAGGTTGCATAGAGGAGTTTAGATCGTCTTTAACAGAATGCCAACTGGAAGATATGGGTTATTCAGGCCCTTGGTTCACGTAGCGAAGGGGAAATTTGCTAGAAAATAATATTAGAGAGAAAGACTTGATCGTGGAGTGGCAAATGCTAAATGGTGGACGTCTTCCTCTGAATTTCTATTAAGGCACCTTCCTCATTCTGTTTTGGATCATTTCCCCTTGTTGATAACTACATATAATACAGGAGTGAAGCTAGAGGGGCTGGCATGGGCCCCGGCCCCCCCTAAAATGTAAATTTGCTCTCTTGGCCCTTAAATTTTTTTAAAAAATTTAAATTAGTAAAGGTAAAATTACACTTTGGCCCCCCTAAAATTATAAAATTTTGATTTAATCCTTTACAAATTATAAAGAAATAAACTATAAAAAATTAAAATTTTATCTGCCCCCCCTAAAAATTTGTTCTGGCTTCACCCTTGATATAATGATGTCTAGCGTCATAAAAAAATAAGTTTTCATTTTGAAAGCTAGTTGACTATGGAAGAAACATGCAAAATAGAGATAAGACAACTATGAGAGAGTAGTTCAGGTCACGTCACTGATCGACTTGCTTATCTATATGAAGGATTACAGGAATGGGCTGACAAGTTGAAAAATCGAAGAGCTGGTAATTCGAAGAAACTACTTAGACACATAGATCAATTGGATGCTATGGAAAGAACTGAAGAGATTCTTGTTGAACTGATCGATGTGAAAATGCATCTCAATATGTAAATTGAAAAAGAGAAGTCTTATTAAGAACAAAGAGTGAAGGTAAATTGGTTAAAATTAGGGGATCGAAATATAAATTTTTTTCATAATTGTGCTTTATGACGTCGACAGATAAATCGTATCAGAGGGCTAAATGATGAAAATGGTCAGTTTGTTTTAGTAATTCAGAAATGGCAGCTATAGCAACTACATATTTTTCTAACCTCTTTTTTCCCCAATGAGTTGGAGACACGGATCATATTCTCTCGGAGGTGGAAAATTGTATTTCAGAAAGTATGAATCAAAGTTTCCTAGTCGAATATAGTAGAAAAGAGATTTTGGCAGCATTGAAGAATATGGGTCCAACAAAAGCTTCAGGTGTAGATGGCATACCAACTTTATTTTTTCAGAAATATTGGCACATTGTTGGGCATGACATTGGTTCATTTTGTTTGGATGTTCTTAATCAAGGTACTTCTCTAGAGTCTTTAAATCTAACTCACATTATTCTAATTTCGAAGGTTGTTCACCTGAATGATTTAAGGAATTTTCATCCTATTAGTCTTTGCACGGTGCTTGATAAGATAATCTCTAATATGGTGGCTAATCGGTTTAAACAAGTCTTAGATACATGTATTGATGAAACACAAAGTTCTTTCGTGCCTGGAAGACTTATTATAGACAATATTCTTCTCACCTATGAAGTATTGCACACTTTTAAACAAAAAAAGAATGAGTTGAAAAGGTTTTTTTTGGCTCTAAAGCTTGATATGAGCAAAACCTATAATAGAGTGGAATGAGCTTTCCTAAGAAGTATGATGTTAAAGATGGGGTTTGATAGTTCATGGGTGGATTTTACTATGCACTGTATCAGTACTGTTAAATATTTGATTGTGCTAAATGATGAAGAAGGGGAAATTATTTCATCGTCTCAAGGACTTAGGCAAGGGGATCCATTGAGTCCATGCCTTTTTCTGATCTGTAGTGAAGGTTTGTCAACTTTGATGAGATTAGCGGAAAATGATGGTTTACTAACAGGAGCAAAGGTTTATAGAAGAGGACCACTAATTTCTCATATATTGTTTGCTGACAATTGCATCATATTCAGTGAAGCTACAGCGAAAGAGGCTCATATTATGAAAGATATTCTTCGTGAATATGAAGTCTATACGGGTCAGTGAATTAACTTTGATAAATCTTTGATTTATTTTAGCTCAAATGTTATTGAAGAGTTACAATTACATGTTTCCAGTATACTAAATTTTAGATTCTCCACAAACCCTGAAAAATATCTAGGTCTCCCAAATATGGTTGGAATGGGGAATCAGTTAGCTTTCCAAGTGTTAAAAGATTGAATGAGTAGTAGGATTAAAGGCTGAAGTATAAAACATTTTTCACGAGGGGGAAAAGAAGTTTTTATTAAGGCAGTTTTGCAGACAATTCTGACCTACTCAATGTCATGTTTCCTATTACCTAATTCCTTATGTTTAAATATGGAAGGAACAATTAGCAAATTCTGGTGGAAGAAAAAACCATGGTCAACGTAGGATCCACTGGTGTGATTGGAAGTGGTTATGTGAGCTCAAAGAGAACGAGGGAATGAGATTTAGGAGTTTGGCGAAATTCAATTTGACTTTTCTTGAAATATAGGGGTGACGTTTGATTTGTTTTACTAATACATTATTATCTTGTACATTAAAAGCTAAATATTATCCGGACTCAAATTTTGTTAATGTAAGTTTGGGAGCTCACCCTTCTTATACTTGGAAAGGTATTTAGGCAGGCAAAAATGGCAAAAAGCTTCTTTAACATGACATGTGTTGGAGAGTGGAAATAGGGTCCCAAATTTTGGTCTCGACTGAGGACTAAATTCTAAGGGCTATTAACATAATAAGGAACATGATTAATAATCCAATTATTCAAATAGTGGCCGATTTGATAGAGCCTACAACTAGATGTTGGAGACAGAATTGATGCATAATACCTTCAATGATGATGTTACGGATAGAATTATTTGCATTCCACTGGCTTGTGCCCCACATGAAGACAAATTGGTACGGTGAAGAGAAGGTTCAGGGGAGTATTCAGTGAGAAATGGGTATAAGTGCTTGTTACAATGAGGTATTATAGAAATACCTAACACAATGCATACTATCTATTCTCCTTATTACAAGAAGTTGTGGCAACTCATCCTTCCAACCAAGATGAAGATTACAAATTGGAGAGTGCTCCAAAATTACATCTATACGTTTCATAATCTATACAATAGACGACTTATTGGTTCAGCAAATTGTCCAGGTGCTCTAATAGAATAGAATTTTTTGAACATGTTTTTAAAAACTATTCCACTACAAAAGAGATTTGGCAGTCACTAAACATTTGTTGGCCACATACAATATCAAAAATGGGACATAAGGATTGGATGAGTAACATTTTTATGAACAAATCTAATTTTCATTGTAGGATCATGGTATGCACAATATGGGCTATTTGGATGGTTTGAAATAAAGCTATTCATGAGGGAGTTAAACAAAAAGCGAGTGAGAATAAACATTTTGTTCACTCCTATATCCGAGAATTGGAAGTAATTAACCAGAAAATACATGTTCAAAGGGTGGGGCCTGAATGTTGGAGATAGTTGGAGAGTCCTCTGGTGAAGATAAACTTTAATACTGCATTTCAAAAGCACACAAAAAGATCATGTACATGTATTATTATCAGATATGAAAATGGTGGGGTGTTGGGATCAAAGATAATAATGAACGATCACAAACACTTAGTGTTTGTTGCGGAGGCAATTGCATGTGTCCAAGCAACTTAGCAGGGCCTAGATCTGAGTTTCTCTAAGATGGAAATTGAAGGGGATGCTCTCATGGTTATTAAAAAACTCATTTCAGAGAAAGAGGTTAAATCAGAGATAAGTGCATATATTTAGAAGCTCTAGATTCATATGTGAAGGATATCATCGGTATATTTTTTGACATGCACTGCGAGGAGTAAATGAAATGGCACATATTCTTACTAATGAGACTAAGAAAGGAGGAAACAACTTATTTGGTGCAAGGTGTTCTTGATTTTACCATGAACGTAGTTGAGAAAGACCGATGGTGGGTGGACTGGCTAGATTGATAGAGTTGTGTAACTCGAATCCTTATTAAATAAATACAGTGGTAGAACAAGGGGATTTGTCGCCCTCAGTCGTAGCCTAAGACCCCCGCGGTACGGACCATGCAACATAAGTAGAATCCGTATAGAACTACACTTCTTTTATTTGACATTGATTAGAATAAGGTTTTTCAAATTTTAAATAGATGTAGTCGAAACTCCTATTGTATTATTCAGTTTTCAACATTAGTGAATATCTTCTCTTCTGCCCGTGATTTTTTTCCAAAAGGGTTTCCACGTAAAATCTGTGTGTTTTATTATTCTTTTCTTTTTGTTTTTGCGATCGTTCTATATTGTCATTATCAACGTTAGTTTTAACACAGATTAAGAAGGGAGATCGATGATCTTGCTTAGAATCACTGGAAACTTATTTTTATAGGGACGATTTAAGTTTTCAAATAAGCTTATACTTTAATGTTGTGATGCCTTGAATGTCGGTTTGGGTAGGTTAAAAACTCATTTTATGGATGAATAACATTCTTTCTTTTAGGAGTCGTTCTAACTCCCTATTTTTGTTATTTTTCTTTTTGAGAACTGTTCCTTTAATTACTTCAAATAAAGTCCAGTTGTTATTTAAAAAAAATTGTGAAAATGGTATGTTTTTACAGTAACATGCTTGACACTATTTTGACACCCTTCATAAAAACCAAAATTCAAAAGGTATAATGATATTTTTGACTCTCCAATTTTATAATAAAAAAGAAGAAGAAGAAGTCGTCATTTTAGCATTTCATTTATTTTTTCATTTTTAGCCCTTAAACTTGTATTTTTTGTCAAATCATCCCAAAATAAATGAAAATTTTAATTTTTTTTTTACTTTGCTGACATTGTATACAGGAGTCCTATTTTATCATCCTAACTCGATTTGAAATTTTTTCGAATCGAGTCAAGTAAAATGAAATTCAAGTTGAATTGAATCGAGTAAAATTGTTTGAGTTAAACTAAAAAATTAAACATGTCAAATTAAAATCTTGTTACAATATAACTAATTCCATATTGGAGCACATATACCAAATGAATATTTACACCAATCTATTGTTTAAATTGTAAAATTTAACTTGATTCGAACTTGAAACTTGAATTACTTATTCGAATTGGCTCAAATAACTCAATTCAATTAACTCGAAATTTATTTATTTATTTATTTTTTTTGATTTCACCCTATGAATAGCAACTAATTGGCAGAAACAATTTCCAACTCCTCGTCACATTGGTTTATCAGTTTTTTAATTAATTTCCAGCTCCTCATCGTTGCATTTTGTTTATCAATTTTTACTTCTTTTTTTTTTTTTATGAAATGGGGAAGAAACAGAACTTGCATTCTCCTTAAAGCAGTGAAAGAACCCCCTTTTTGTACAAGGAAATTTATTTCATGTTGGTGTTTTTTTCTCCGGCGATCCATTGAAAGAAAAAAAATCTAAATAAAGATGTCTGATTCTATTATTTTGGCAAATTCAGAGAGCAACAAAAGTCCAGTACAAAACTGCAGGGTTCAACTTCTAAAATTTAAAAACAAGCACAGACGTTTCTTATTTGTGAACGTTACAGTCAGAAATTGCACAATACTCTCCCCCTTAGAGAGCAAGTTGAACCCATTAAGGCAAAAATGAAAGTGCATCAATGCTTGAAGTGCCTCACATTTGTTAAAAGCAATGAAACTCCATACTTGTTACAACAGTCCACAGCATCCCCATCTCTAATGCTCCCTCCAGGCTCTGCAATCACTCCAATACCACTTTCACAAGCTTCTTCCACTGCATCTTTCCAAGCTGTTAATAGAAGAACACATCTTTGTTACCAAACAGGTTATAATAGACCAAGGAATCATTGCTACATTGCATGCCTGCATACATGTCCATTACTTAACAACATTAAGGAGCAGAAAACTTTTCAAATTACCAAATGGGAAAAATGCATCACTAGCCAAAGCAGCTCCCTTGACCTCATCTCCTGCTTTCCTCAAAGCTATTCTCAAGCTCTCCAGACGGTTTGGCTGCCCGCTTCCCATTCCCAACATACAGTTGTCCTGATGAGTAATGTCAGCAGGTCATCAATCTTGTGATACTAAGCTTTTCTTTTCAGGACAGTTTTATGCCAACTTTTATTAGAAGAGGACGCAGATATGTTTATCATAAGGATCTTCAGGCCAACAAGCTTATTAAGCACCATTTTAACCAGTATTGAATATCCCAACAAAATAAAAAGCACAAACCTTTGCTATTACAATAGCATTGCTCTTGACATGCTTAACACACAGCCATGCAAATTCTGCATCACAAAGTTCATTATCTTGTGGCTTCTTCTTGGATACCACATTGAACTGGATATCCTCAGGGGTCAAATCATCTGAATCCTGGGCTAACCAACCACCACCAACCTGTCGTAGTGAGAGCTTCCCTTTCTCATTCTTCTTTGCTTCAAGGATCCTCAATGTTTTCGATTTTCCACGGAGGATCTCAAGTCCCTTCTCTGTATACTTAGGAGCCACAACAATCTCATAAAACATTCGAGTTTCACCATCCGTTGGGCTTCGGAACTCTCGAATTTCCTTAGCAAGAGCCTAAAAGCCAAAAGTGAGCAACCAAAATGTCTAAAAGAATACTCTATCTTGATGTTGAAGGTCACAAGTAGATAAGATGATGTTCAATGTGTGATACAAAGACAACACAATTGCATATAAGGTTTCCAAGAAGCTAATTAACTTACCTCATCTACTTCTATGTTGAAGGCTACAATTCCTCCAAATGCACTCACTGGATCAGCTTTCACAGCGAGCCTGTAAGCCTCAAGGATGTCATCACGAGAAGCTACTCCACATGGATTTGTGTGCTTTACAACCACACATGTAGGGTTCCTAAACTCAGAGACACAATTCCAAGCAGCATCGGCATCTAAATAGTTATTATATGACATTTCCTGCACCAAGTTAAATAACTAAGTTTATGCCATGGAATAACACAGCTGATAACTAAATTGGACAAAAAATAGAATCATAGTATTTCAATTTGTTAAGGATTTTATGTCCTCAACCACCATAGTAAAAGGAACAGCAACAAAACCAGCCACCCTTCAAAATCTGCAACAATAAAATTCTGTCTGCATTTGCATGATAGAAACTAATTGAAGAGGAAAAGGTATGATGTGACTGACAAAGTCTCAAATCCAAAAATTATAAACTAAATCAATCACCTTCCCATGGTGTTGAATAGCAGTTGCAATACCACCAGCATTGACCTCAGACAGACTCTTGTCAACATAAAATGCAGCCTTCTGATGAGGATTTTCACCATAGCGAAGTGAACTTTTGAGGGATAATGGCACCGTCAAGCTGGGAGGGAATTTATCTTCCAACAGATAAAAGAATTCTGTCAATCTAAATTTGTAACAACTGTAGGTAGCACTTGATAGAAAAGTTTAATGAGTATGTTGCAATGATTGTTTTGAAGAAAAGCATTTTCCTTTTATGTAACAAGTATATTTTGTTAGGTGAGGCCTCAGCTTATGGAATGGAAAGTACGTATCTTTCTTTTCATCCAAACATCATTAAATGACTAGAGACCATTTCAACTACAATGATCAGATTCAACTTAATACATAGGCGCATACCTCCCACAGTCTGCTTCCAGAGCCACTCTGAAACTGCAGAATCATAAGAAGCAACATGCTCAAAAGCCTTCCAAGCAAGCTTTCTCCGGAACTGTTGATCATCCTGACTGCCTTTAAGGAATTCAAGGAGTGCAGGATAGTCTTGTGAGTCAACAACAACCAAGACATCCTTGTGATTCTGTTTAAATGATGTGTCATTTTGCAATAGAAAACGATTAAAACAAAGAATGGCCTATTTAACTTGTACGTTAAGGAATGATTAATTCCTCTACCTCTAGTCTGCACTTATGGATCAGATGACCAGAAGCTAGTACTGATTCAAGACTATAACCAAACCTACTCTTATAGCCCCAAAATCAACAAATTGAAAATGCCATTTATTACCAATGTGGTTTAGTTACCTATATGGCTTTGTTTTTTGTTTTGTGTTGATATTTTTTATTTTAAACATGCTTGCATTTAAGATTATCTATTAGAACGCAAAGCCACAGAACAATGATTCCAACCAATATACAACTTGGGTCAATGAATACACTAATCAAATAGGATTTCACAGCTAACTCATCAACAATTACCTTTGCCGCAGCTCTAATCATTGCAGGGCCACCAATATCAATATTCTCGATGCCATCGTCAAATGCGATTCCTCCCGTAGAAGTAACTTTATCATAAAAGGGGTACAAGTTCACAACCACCACATCAAATGTACCTGAATAGAAACAACTTTAGCTAAAAGAAAAAAAAAAATAGAGAAGTCTTACAAAATACCTGGAAAAAAGCCCTCAGGGATAAAGACATTAGAACTCACCAATGCCATGCTTATTAAGAGCTTCCATATGATGTTTTTGGTCTCTTCTAGCAAGAATACCACCATGTATGTTGGGATGTAGTGTTTTCACACGACCGTCAAGCTGTAAAAGACAGCTAAGTCAATCTCCAAACTCAATGAATTTTAAAGCTGACGGCATAACAGATTAGCATCATATCATTAGTAGTGACCAACAATTAATAAAAACCATGATAAGTAAGCTTTGACTTCAATGTCACATTTTTCAGGTGATAGGAGGTGCCGGGGTCAAGTTTGAGCCTTGGAGGGCTCAAAACGGCCAACACAGTGCAGTGGCCTTGTCCAGGGGCCTATATATCAGTACCTAGGTCCCTGTTCTATAGATTTTGGCATTCTGCCAAGTTGGAGTGTGATACCGTTGCAAAGGTACCGGACCCTGAGCCCCTGAAGCTGAAAATCAGTCCAAAAACACCTCATTTTCCTATCAAAATTATTACTATAGTAGTAAAAATAAAGCTCAAGCTGCAAAAGATTATCCCCTTAAATTATCAGTAAGAATGCATTTAAAAAGCAAAGAAAAGATTTTACCACCATTTCGGGGAAACAAGTAAGTTGCTCCACTTTCGTTACAGATACACCAGCATTTTCTAAGGCAGATGCAGTTCCTCCAGTTGAAACAATAGTATACCTATAGTTTCCAAAGAAGCAAGTTTAAACCAAATAGGCTTCCAAACAGCTGCTTTACATTTTGATAACATAGACCCTACCAACTCCAAAGAAAAAAAAAAGAATTGAATACGTGAATGATGCCATACTTATGTTAGTTTGTTCACCAATCATTCCTCTAGTACTCTTCAACAGTCAATGTTAACGGTTATTATTATTATTTTTTGTTTATAAAGAAGAAGAAGAAGAACAAGCAAGACAAGTCCATAATAAAAGGTGAAATAAAATATGAAAACCTCCAAAGTAAAAGAGGGTGTCATTTAATTTACCCCAGTTCATGAAGGCCATTGCCAAGCAAAGCCAGGTCTTTCTTGTCAGACAAAGATATTAGTGCTTGCTTATTGCCTGATAGAGAACAGAAAAGCAATCAAAATGCATCTTATTGGTTTGTATTTCCAGGAAAAAGAGACGATCATTGTGAATAAAGTATTAGAATAGGGAAATAACATTACCAGCGGCAGAGGATTGAGGGTGAGGAGCATCGAGGGTTTGAGGGTGAGACATGGCTTTGTTGGAAACAGCGGTGAAAGAGCGTAGAGAGAGGCAACGAAAGCGAGCGCAGAGAATAGAGTGATGAGAAGAAGAGAGAGAATTAAAAGGATTAGTGTGAAAGGTGCGGCGTATGTTGTTGGCGGCGTGAGCAGTAGTGGTAGGGATGGTGGCTGCAGAAGCGGCTGTCCCCAACATATCTCTGTTTTTTGCTTTTCTTTTTTTTCCTTTTGGTTGTCTCTGCTTAATACATCTGGTAGTGTTTTAGGTTCTAAATAACTGCTAATGCTTCTATCTCTCATCACTAACTTTTCATTTCCTTTTTTCTGGCCATTGAGCGTCGTGATTGGTCTCTTTTTTTTTTAAATAAAAAAATAAAAAAAAAAACTAACACACCAAATTTGGTCACCAGTAGAAGTGATCATTGGCCGGGTCGGGCCAGACTCAACAAAAAATTTAGGCTCCTTCATTAGGCTCGAGTCGAACTGGGCCTAAAAATGGGTTTAAAATTTTACCCAAACCAGACCTAAATAAAAATACTAAAACTCAAGTCGACTGGTCACCAGTATTTATTTTTATATTATTTTATATAATTTTAAATATATATAATACATCAAAATACTAAAACAAATCAAAATAAATATTTTCCAATAAATTGAAAATAAATTTTAAAAAATATGTAGACTTAAATAACACTTAGATAAATACAACTTAACAAGCAAATACCTCTAAAATAATAATAAAATTAACAAATTCCTTTAAAATAATAATAAAATTAATAATAAAATAAGTTTTATACAATATCCAAATAATAACAACAAAATAGGAGCAACTAATAGTAATATGGTAGCAAAATATTGAGAAAACAACAAGAAAATAACATTCAAAAACAAAAAAAAAGAATAGCAAAATTTTTTTTGTCATTTAATGAATTCGGGCCGGGCCGGATCGGGCCTAGACCAAAAATACCTTACTTGAAGCCTGGCCTATTTTTTAAACAGGCCTCATTTTTTTGTCCAAGTCCATTTTTTAGGCCTATATTTTTGCCCAAACCTTCTCACATTTCGGGCGAGCCTTCGGGCCAGGCCAGGTAGCCCAACCCATGAGCAGGTCTAGTCACTAAGAATGCGGTGATGAAATAGAGATATAATACAATAGAGTTGTAATGGAATAGGATTATAATTAGTAATTCAATTATTAGGTTTAATGGAATAGAATAAAGCTCTAATAGTATTATTGTGTTTAGTTGAATAGAATAAATATTGTAATAGTATAAGGAAAAAGTTTTAAATAACCAAAGTACCCTTAGTAGAATTTTTAAGGTTGATATTGTTATTGTTATTAAATTTTAATAACATTATTATTAAATATAATTTAATAAAATAAAAATAAATAATTTAATCATATTTTAACATAATTATTATTAAATACAATTTAATAAAATAATATATAATTTAATAACATTCTTAATATAATTACTAATTTATTATTTTTAAAGCGCAATGTATATTTAATGTGTTAAAATATTATTAACTAAATAAATAATTTAATTATCTTCTAAACTAAAAAGCAAAATATTAGAAGAAGTAAATAAATTGAGAATTATATTTTACATCCAAACATAATATTCAAACATTAACAAAAAGTTATATGATATCATTACCTTATATCTCATAATATATATGTTAAAAGTTACAATAGTATGTATGTTCTATCATGTCATTATACAATCCAAATATTACATATATAAAAAGTTACCAAAACATCACCAACACAACCATAATTTTTAATGGTTAGAAAGAAATCTTCTCACTCATATGAGCAAATGCGTTGGATGGTCTAGGATTTTGCTCAACGCACGATAGCGTTCTATTATGGCCCAAAATTGCCCGGCCCAAACCATTAAAAAAAACTAAACACACAAGCAAAAATAAATACACTCAAACCCAATTACAATAGGCCCAAACCCGAAACCCAATCCAAATACCTAACCCTAGCCCAAAGTTCTAGCCCAACACCTTAACATTTTTGAAAAAACGCTAATCTACCTAAAGGTCTCAGTCGCCGCACGCCTCCCTCACGCACCAAAAGCCACCTCCCGACAACGTGCGCCGCTCCACCACGCCACGTTAGAGACGTGCACACCCATGAACCTGCAAAGAAGTAAAATAGGTTGTAAAATTGGCTATAAAAGCCTTTGAAAATGTATTGTAAAGGGACCCTTTTTTTTTACGATTTGAATACAAAAGTATACACAAAACCAAGCACAAACAGAGATCAAAAGCAACAATACTCGTTAAAGGTGATTTTAAGTTTTTTTCCCCTTTTTTTCTACTATTTCTTGGATTTATTTATTGTGTGCGAGAAATAACACAAGAGAGAGAGAGAGGAGACTTACCAGGGTCGGGCTTGCGTCGTTGGTAGCTTGGGCGTGCCGAATCTCCGATGAAGGTGGCTTTGGTTGAAAAGGGAAAGAGATTTGAAAGCCTTCTCTCTGTTTTTTTTAGAAAAAATGAAGAGAACGATATTTTAAAAATTTAGGGTTTTCTAAAAGGTTTTAATGTTTTAAAAAAGAAGAAACAAAATAGAAGTTTCAATTAATTTTTTTAAAAAGCAGAACCATTGTGGGGGAGTAGCCTGCGCGTTGACCCAGTCCAAGGTTGGATCTGCACGTTTTCCCTTTAAATGGGAAATTTCGCATCCAGTCCTTCCTAGTTTGCGCCATCTTCAATTCGACTTGTTATGCTTTTTCAATTTCTCTCTAAAGTCTGCGCGATGTTTCAATTCAGTCTGCGCTTGTGCAGTGTATTTTATGAGTTGGAACATTTGCATTTTCAATCCCTGTGTATTTGCATGCATTGCGATTTAGCCCTTAGTTTTGTTGTAATGTTTTATTTTATCCATTTTAGATCAATTCTATATCAATTAAGTTCGTTTTTCCATTTCAATGATTAATCTTTTATTTTTTTATTTTTAAAATTTACTTAATATTCGTTCTTTTAAAATTATTTAAATATATATTCTGGGTTATTCTAATTATTTTTACCTCATTTTAACTTGGTATTTTATTGGTATCTATTTTTTAATTATATAGTTGTTATTTTAAAAGATTCTTTTATGTCATATTGTTTTAAAGTTATGTGCAATATTTAATTTAATCACCCTTATGTTATTCGTATATATATAGTCTATGTTAAAATTTGTTTTGTTCTATGTACATTATCGTTTTCACATTATTTTTGTAAATATTTTCTTTTATATTTGTTATATATATATACATATATTTTTCCTTAAGCTTATTATATATATTTTCCCCTTTTTAAATTCATTTATGCATATTTTCTTTTAAGGATCCTATTTTTGATTGTATATTTTGATTATTTTACTTTCATATAGTAATCTCTTTGTATATACCTTATTTACATTATTTCTTCACTTGCGTATATATATTGTTAGACAAATTAATTGGTTTTTATTTGAAGTTATGTTATATGTTATTTATTTTGAATTGCTTCTTGCATATTATATAATTTAATAATCGTTTATATATTATCAGTTTTATGTACATATAAGGTATTTTGAATTCTAGCGTGTGTTATTCCTTTGTGAAATATTTTCATATAGGTTTTAAATTGTTTTGCGTTATGTCGGTTCCAAATTTTCATATTGCTTTATGTATTATGTGTCATTCCTAATTTTCATATTATAGCAATCTATTATTGTTTCATGCAAGTAATTATGCTTGTATTTCTTGCTAGTGCATTATGATTATGATTCTCGTATTCTCTAAATGTTGATTGTCTTTTATTTCCAAACAAACCAAACAAGTATTTTGACACGATTTTTATAATTGTTAACTTGAGCCCCCTCAACATAAAGAAATATTTCGTGTTTGGGAGTATGAGAGATCGTGCCCAATTGTGCTGGGTTTCGATTTTTCATTTGACTAAAATACAAAATATCCTTTTGGAATTTTGTCTATGTTTTCTTAAATTAAAACGAGGCAATATTTCGAATTTGGGGAGCTTGAGAGATCGTGCCCAATCGTGCTGGGTTTCGATTTTCCATTCGACTAAAGTGCGGAATATTCCTTTTGAAATTTCATCCATGTTTTCTTAAATTAAAACGAGGCAATATTTCGAATTTGGGGAGTTTGAGAGATCATGCCCAATCATGCTGGGTTTCAATTTTTCATTCGACTAAAGTGCAGAATATTCCTTTTGAAATTTCGTCCATGTTTTCTTAAATTAACATGAGGCAATATTTCGTATTTGGAAATTCGATAAATCGTGTCCAATCGTGCTAGGTTTCGATTTACCATTTGGCAAAATAGCCAAATATCCTTTTTAAATTTCAAATGCATGTATTTTGCAAATCATGAGATGATCTTGTATCGAGGGTTTGAAATGTTGTGTCTTATCGTGCTGGATATGATATTTTATTCCTTCTAAACGAGAGAATCTCAATATCCAATTCAAGTTATCCAAACGTTTTAAAGGAATTTTATTTTAAAATATTTTTCAAATTTTCAACATTAGGACGTTAATTGACCGATACGGTATCAATTTTGGGCGTTGCAAGGGTGCTAATCCTTCCTCGCGTGTAACTGACTCCCGAATTCGTTTTCTAGTTTTTCGTAGACCGAAAACGTTGTTTTAATAAACCAAAATGCTTTATTAAAATGATCGATCATAAGATGACCCGATCACACCTAAACAAAAAGGATTGGTGGTGACTCTATTTTCGTTTTAAAGTCGACCTCTGTTTTTCAAAATAAAAATAGTTTCGACAGCTTGGCGACTCCGCTGGGGACAATAAGAGAGTCAAGCCGTAAAATTGACTATTTTTTATACAATAAGAGAGTCAAGCCGTAAAATTGATTATTTTCTATCCTTTTTTCGAAAATTAAAAGTTGATTTTTTAACATGCGATCCTTTCATTGCATTTAATTGGTTTTATGGATAATCATTTTATTCATGTTTTATATTTTGAGTTTTTATATCCCCTTGCATCATTTTGCATGACCATTGTGGTCGCACCTTTTAAGTGGAAGTGAGAAACAATTTCCTTCGTGAGGTTTTCACCTTCGTGCAGGATAGTGGATCGCTTTCGGGATATATCCGTACCTATGTCTTTGTGAGATTTTCACCTCCGTGCCGCCATAAGGAAATGTATTCCCCTGAACTGAACTCGGTCCATATGAGGCTATAATGGGTGAGGATCGAGGAATCTGCTGGTTCAGGTACCCTTTTCTTTAGAACCAAACCGCATATAATGAGCCTTAAGAGCCCAACCCTAGGTAGAGTCACTTCAAACCCTAGCAATCACCCAAGTTGGTGCTTGATTATTTTTTCATTTACTTTGACTTTTATATTTGGTATATTATACTAACTTGTTGTGTTTTATTTTGGCCATGGTTGCATGTCATTTCATTTTAAAGAGGTGTCGATTCACGTTCGATTACTAATTTAGGGAGCTTGTCATGGAGAACGAATTTCTTGATAAAGTAGAAGATAATGTGGCTGTCCGTATATGGTAAGAGAAAACACAATTAGAGAAAGAGGACAGTCTTGCTGATGGGTATACATCAGAATTGTGTGATTACACTCTCATTAATGTGACGCAAAATGATCTTCAAAAATTAAAAGAGATATGGGACCAGTGGGATGAAGAGACCAAGCGATTGTTCTATGGTAGTTATGGGGATTTGCCGT
The DNA here is from genome assembly GCF_025698485.1 of Gossypium arboreum. Taxonomy (NCBI): domain Eukaryota; kingdom Viridiplantae; phylum Streptophyta; class Magnoliopsida; order Malvales; family Malvaceae; genus Gossypium; species Gossypium arboreum. The sequence goes on along the minus strand of NC_069070.1, from coordinate 84,216,714 downwards.
ACTTACTTGACATCAAGGTAGACGAACATTTATGCCGGGCCCTCACTCAGTATTGGAATCCTGCCTACAGTTGTTTTACCTTTGGGAAGGTAGATCTGGTACCCACCGTAGAAGAATATAGAGCTTTACTTCATTGTCCGAAGGTTCAGGTCGATAGAGCATATTCCAAGGCTGCTAATGCCCCACCTTTTGTAAAGAAATTGATGAATGTTACAGGGATGAGTGAGCAGTGAATTGCAGCAAGGGTCAAGCAAAAAAGGGAATGTAAGTGCATCCCATGGAGGAGTTTGAGGGATCTGATTCTAGTGCATCCTGATACGAAAAAGAGAGTTGATGTCTTTGCCTAGAGTATCTATGGTTTAATAATTTTCCCTAGGGCATTAGGGTATGTAGATGAGGCAATCTCGGATCTCTTTGATCGACTTGAAAAAGGAGTCACATCTGTTCCGGCAATCTTGGTTGAGACATTTAGATCTTTGAATGCATGTAGGAGAGCTAGAGAAGGCAGATTTATAAGGTGCGCGTAGTTATTGTTGGCTTGGTTTTATAGCCATTTTTGGAAGGTAGATAAAGTTTCTTATCAGGTTTTCTCTGAGAACTACTCCCCATTAAGAGAGATAGCGGTTACACCTAGAAGAGATAACATATCAGAGGAAAATTGGGTCACACTACTTTGAAATCTCCAAGAGGAGGATGTTGAGTGGAGAGCTCCTTGGTTGGTTCCCGATGAGATCCTCTATCGGTGTGGGAGTTTTGATTGGGTACCTCTACCTGGAATTTGAGGAGCCGTTGGATATGCTCATTTGCTTGTACTAAGGCAATACGGATCGAGACAGTTCATACCGGCAACGTATGGGCTAGCTCAATTTGAATTCACATGTGGGAGAGTTAACTACAAGAAAAAGATTAAGGAGATTTCTAGCACTTGGAATCAGATTCATCGAATGAAAAGAGTTGCTGTAGGGCCAATGACGAGCCTGAATATGACAGTTGGCGGGGTAGAAGAGTTAGTGATAATATCCCCAGACCAAGGCAAGAAGGCACTCGACCTATGGAAGAATACCTGCAAGTAGTCTCTTCCGAGTTAGAGATCATAAAGCATGACTTCGAAAAGAGAAATTTAGAGTTAGGAAAAAAGATAGAGCAATTGGAGGAAAAGATACACTTGAGGTTAGATGCCGATGTTCAGAAACTCGAGGCCGAGAAGTTAAGGAAGGGGAAAAGGAAGGCCGAAGAGGACTTGGACAGTTTGAAGGCTGATTACAAGAAGTTATGTACATTGATGAGAACAGCCGGATTGGGAAAGACATCGGAGCAGTGGCAACAAGAAATTCAAGAAGAAAAGGCTAGAGCTGATCAGTGGGAGAAGAGATTCCATAATGCTCGAGCACGCGAAAGCACTTTGAAGAAGAGTTTGGTCAAGGGTCAAGATGAGAAGCAGATATTAGCAGCTCAGATAGCGGAGTTAGAAAAGGCATTGCATCAGAGTCGTGGTCATAACTTTGATATTGAACTAAGGGTTAGCCTGAGTAGAATCAAAGATTTGAAAGGAAAGGTAGAAGAACTTGAGGCTGAATTACAAAATTGTGAGCTTCGAATTAAATTCCTTGAGTCGAATAATGAGCAATGGAAGGAACAGTTTCGTCGATCACAGGACCAGGTCAGGGATAGAGATCATATAATGGGCGAAGCTGTGGCTCAGATTCGAGAAGTGGCCGATCATTTACAGACCTTAGCGGTTCAAGCTAATGTGTTAAGTGTGAAGTATGAGTTAGAGTCAGACCGGGGTCGTGAGCTGGCTTGTCTCCTTAAGAGAATTTAAACTTTAAGCATTAAGGCCAAGCCGTATATATGATCTGTTTTATGTAAAGATTTTTGTTTTCTAATAAAGTTTTCTAATTGAAATTGAATCAGAATCAACATTTATTTAGTCTTGCATACATATCATGCATTTGCATTATATCGCATCATATGCATTAAACTTCACAAAGGAACCCTAATTAAAAGTAATTGTATTATAGTTTCCCTGGAACATCAATACTACACACGGAAAAAGACCAAAATTATGGATCAAAAGCTGGAGAAACTGGAACGAATGCAGAAAGAAATGCAGGAGTGGCTGCAAGCACAGATGCAAGAGCAACTGGCCAAGATTCAACAGGATATGAAAGATTAGATGCAATAATCGCAGAAGGACATGATGAATCAGCTAACTCAGTTGTTGCTCGGAGGGCCAGGAAAAGGGAAGAACCCTATGGTCAACCCAGATGGCGATAGCGAGATCCTTACATACCCTCCAAGTTTCACCCCAGTGAATACCCCAGTACCACCACAAAGGGTGTCTGTCAATATCAAACCTCGATGTCGAGTGGTATTTGACGACGATGAATTTCCGATGGGCTCGTGTTCTAAACCCGAGGACGATCGGGTAAATCCTTCGGTCCCTGACTTTGATGAGATGGCAGAGGTGGGGAAGGTAAAAGAAGAACTCTCAGAGCAACTGGAAGTCCGATACAAATGGCTGGAAGAGAAATTCAAGATGCTGGAAAGCGTAGATTATCAATGTGGTATGGATGCTAAAGAGTTGAGTTTGGTTCCAGATCTAGTGCTCCCTCCGAAGTTCAAAATGCCAGAGTTTGAGAAATACAGCGGAACTAGCTGCCTTGAGGCCCACATCACGGTGTTTTTCCGGAGGATGACTGGTCATGTCAATAATGATCAGTTGCTAGTTCACTATTTCTAGGATAGTCTGAATGGGGTTGCGGTCAAATGGTACAATCAGTTGAGTCGCACCCAAATTAAATCATGGAGGGACTTAGCACAAGCCTTCATGAAGCAGTATGGCCATGTGACAGACATAGCACTTGATTGGATCACGTTACAGAACATGGAGAAGAAGTCAAATGAGAGTTTCAGGCAGTATGCTCAAAGGTGGAGGGAAGTCGCTATGCAAGTTCAACCGCCACTTTTGGAAAAGGAGATAACCATGCTTTTCATTAATACTTTGAAGGCACCTTCTATTAACCACATGCTGGGAGGCACAACAAAGAGTTTCACAGACATAGTGATGTCCAGTGAAATGGTAGAGAATGCGATAAGGTGCGGAAAGATAGAGGCTGGAGAGAGCGCCAGAAGGTCAGCCCCGAAGAAGAGAGAAAATGAGGTCGGCAATGTAAGCATGGGTTATGTAAAACCAATCACAGTTAATCAACCAAAAACGACGATCACGGGCCAGCAAGCTTCGTCAAGACAGGAGCCCAGTACAAAACAAAGCATAGAGAACCTCCGGTTCACTCTTATTCCAATAACATACCGAGAGCTGTACAAAAGTTTATTCGATGTGCATGTTGTATCCCTGTTCTACTTAAAACCGTTGCAACCCCCATACCCCAAGTGGTATGATGCAAGTGTCCAATGTGATATCATGCGGGCATCGTGGGACACTCGATAGAGAATTGCACCTCCTTCAAAAGGGTAGTCGAAAGGCTCATCAACATGGGTGTTGTGAAGTTTGATGATGCATCTGATGCGGGAAACCCGTTACCCAATCATACTGTTAATGGGGTAACCGCAGTAGTTGAGAATATGGGAATGAGAGTTAAGTTGGATGTAGCAGAAGTGAAAACCCCGATGAGGGAGGTCTTGAAAAATATGGTAGAGAGAGGTCTAATCATGCAAGACTTTGGGAGCAAATCCCGAGAAGTAGGGAACTATTGTGAGTTCCACGGAGAGGAGGACCATGAGATTGAAACATGAAATGAATTCAGAGCCCTGGTGCAAAGTCTAATGGACAACAAGGAGCTGGAGTTCTTTGAGTTTGCTAAGGAGAAAGATGTGTGCGCCTTGGAGGAGGGGCTAATAAAGAGGGTCTGTAAGGTCAATCACTCAGTGATGATCATTTCACGATCGAAAGTCGATGAAGTTGGAGCAAGAACGACGCCAAGAGTTGTGATTCAGAAACCCGTGGCTTTTCCTTACAAAGATAGCAAAAATGTTCCTTGGAATTATAACTGTAATGTGACGTCATTAGGAGAGGGGAGGCTGGTCAGTATGCCAGATACAAAAGTCGAGCCTGTAAAAGAGGAATCTTTGATGTTTGAACAGGGGGAAGAGAGGACAAAACCACTGGTTAATGAACAGGTAATCGCGGATGAAGCAAAAGAATTTCTGAAGTTCCTGAAACACAGTGAGTATAGTATTGTGGAACAGTTGCACAAGAAGCCAGCACGTACCTCGGTACTAGCTTTGCTCCAAAATTCAGAGGTACATCGTAATGTGTTGATGAAGGTGTTGAATGAAACTTATGCCGCTGATGACATTTCGGTGAACAAGCTAGACCATCTTGTCAGCAATATAAGTGCCGATAACTTCATTTCTTTCAGCGATGATGAGATACCGCCAGGTGGCATAGGGTCCACCAAGGTTTTGCACATCACTACTAAGTGCAACGGGTATACACTACTGGGGGTATTGATTGACAATGGGTTGACACTGAATGTATTGCCGCTGCCCACATTGAACAGGTTACCTATAGATAGCTCTTATATGAAGACATGCCAGAACATAGTGAGAGCGTTCGATGGCACCGAGAGGAAAGTAATGGGTAGAATTGTGATCCCCCTTTCGATCGGACCCAACATGTACGAGGTAGACTTTCTCGTGATGAACATCAGGCCCTCTTATAATTGTTTACTGGGGAGGCCTTGGATTCACTTAGCGGGAGTGGTACCATCATCATTGCACCAGAAGCTGAAGTTGGTAACGGAGGGTCAGCTGATAACCATAAATACAGAGGAGGACATTATCGCCTCTGTTACTAGTGACGCGCCGTACATCGAGAATGATGATGAAGCAATTAAGTGTTCCTTTTGGTCATTGGAATTTGTCAACACGACTTTCATTATCGAAGGAGGCAAGATCTCAATGCCGAAAATATCCGAAGCTATGAGGATGAGCTTACGACTGATGGTAGGAAAAGGGGCATTGCCTGGAAGGGGACTTGGAAAATTCCTTCACAGACGGGTCAAAGTGTCGGTTTAGTTGGCAAGCGGGATCATTTTGGTTTAGGGTATAGACCAAACGCTAGACAAAAGAAAGAAGAGTTGGAGAGGAAACAGGATAGACGAAGGGCACGACTGAGTGGGGCAGAAGTCAAGTGAGGGTCGATGACCTTTCCCCACATATCTAATACATTCGTGTCAGGGGGAATTATTCATCTTGAATCAGAGATGATAAGAGAAGGGACAGTTGAAGATTTGATCGGCAGTTTGAGCATCAACCCCCTATCTGAGGAGTGAGTGATGGAAGGAGATTTATCAGGCATTCACCCTTATGAGCCTGGCAGTGTTCTAAACAATTGGACGGTAGAAGAAATTCCTGTAGTTCATAGAGCTAATACAGAGTAATGCTCAGAACACACTTATTGTTTAAGCCTAGAAACAATAGGAACCTTTTGTGAAATAGGCTCATGTTCAAACACCTTTATTTTCAATAAGAAATGCATTTTTTTGTCTCATTCTGAGCAAATATTCTTTAATATTCTCGTTACATTCATAATCATACCATACAAGCAAGCCACTCTTAGATTCATTCTTTGGATATTTCTTTCGTGTTACAATAGGTCTTTAGATATCAACGGTACGAGCGACACTGTTACGGACCCAGAATCTCCTTTCGAGCGAGATATGTGTTTAGAAGGATCTCAAGATTTTGAAGATGACGAAGATTGTGGGTTATCTCCAGATTTGTTAAGGATGGTAGAACGGAAAGAGAAACAAATTCTACCCCATAAAGAGACAACTGAGAATGTAACATTGGAAGAAAGGAAAGAAGTGAAAATTGGGACTTACATAACCAAGGAAACAAGGTGAGACCTCATTAAACTACTACAAGAGTTCAAAGACGTCTTCGCATGGTCGTATCAAGACATGCCTAGGTTAAGCGATGATATTGCAGTACATCGAGTCCCCATAAAAGAAGAGTGCAAGCCTGTTCAACAGAAGCTTCGAAGGATGAGACCCGATGTTGTAGTAAAAATAAGAAAAGAGGTCAGGAAACAATTTGATGCTGGGTTCTGACAAGTGGTGAATTACTCAGAATGGGTAGCCAATGTGGTCCCCGTCCTTAAGAAAGATAGAAAAGTGTGGATGTGTGTGGATTACAGAGACCTAAACAAGGCTAGCCCAAAAGAAAACTTCCCGCTGCCCCATATTGACACTCTGGTGGATAATACGGTGGGTTACTCATTATTCTTTTTCAAGGATGGTTTCTTGGGATACAATCAAATAAAGATGCATCCTACAGACATGGAAAAAACCACGTTCATAACCTTATGGGGAACATTTTGTTATAAAGTAATGTCATTTGGGTTAAAAAATGCGAGAGCAACATATCAAAGAGCTATTGTAACCTTGTTTCACTACATGATGCACAAGGGGATTGAGGTTTACATTGACGATATGATCGCAAAATCTCGAACAGAAAAAGAGCACATACAAGTTTTGAGAAAATTATTCTTGCGGCTGAGAAAGTTCCAGCTAAAACTCATTCCAACAAAATGTACTTTTGAAGCTAGATCAGGAAAGCTACCTGATTTTGTCGTCAGTGAAAAAGGAATCAAGGTTGACCCCGACAAAGTTAAGGCTATACAGTAATTACCCCCGCCACGCACTCAGAAGGAAGTTCGAGGTTTTCTGGGAAGACAAAACTACATCGCCTGGTTTATTTCACAACTAACCGAGAAATGCGACCCCATATTTTGTCTTCTCAAGAAACACAACCCAAGTGTGTGGGATAAAGAGTGCTAGAAGACCTTTGACAGGGTTAAACAATATCTGTCCAATCCCCCAGTGTTAACATCACCCAACCCGAGTAGACCATTGATATTGTATTTGACAGTATTTGACCATTCAATGGGATGTGTGCTTGGCTGACACGATGAGACAGGAAAGAAAGAAAAGGCGATATACTACCTCAGTAAGAAATTCACTGAGTGTGAGATGAGATATTCGCCAATTGAGAAGCTATGTTGCGCTTTGGTCTGGATAGCCCGGAGATTGAGGCATTACACGTTGTACCATACGACTTGGTTAATCTCAAAATTAGATCCCCTTAAGTACATAATGGAGTTAGCCACTCTGAATGGAAGGATGACCCGATGGCAAATTCTACTTTCTGAATTCGACATAGTTTATGTGAACCAGAAGGCAGTAAAAGGGAGTGCAATAGCAGATTTTCTAGCTAGTAGAGCTTTAGAAGATTATGAGCCTTTGAACTTTGATTTTCCCAACGAAGATCTAATGTATGTGGCAACCACCCAAGAAGAAACTCCAGAAGATCATCATTGGAAATTGAATTTCGATGGCACATCAAACACCGTGGGTAATGGAATTGGAGCAGTCATGATATTCCCAAACGGAGATCATTATCCATTTACTTGAAAATTGAATTTTGATTGCACAAATAATATGGCAGAGTACGAAGCATGTATCATGGGTATCCGTGCGGCCGTAGAGCTCAAAATCAAGGTGTTAGAGGTGTACGGGGATTCTGCACCGGTGATCTATCAGCTCAAAGGTGAATGGGAAACAAGAGACCCAAAATTGATCAACTACCAAGAGCAGGTCCTGGATTTAATCAAGGTGTTTAACGATATCACTTTTCATTACCTCCCGCGTGATGAAAATCAGATGGCTGATGCGCTGGCTACGTTAGCTTCCATGATCATAGCAAATAAACAAGAGGATATGAAGCTGATCCAGATGAGTATTTGTGATGCTCCAGCACATTGCTGCAATATCGACAAAAAAGAAGAGAGGGATAATCATCCTTGGTATCTGGATATTCTACGATATATGAAAAATCGTTTATATCCTAATCAGACAACTAAAAATGATAAAAGAATGTTGAGGAGGGTGGCCGTTGACTATGACTTAGACGGGGAAATCCTGTATAAAAGAAGGAAATACCAAGTGCTGCTAAAATGTGTTAACGCTGTTGAGGCAAAGAAAATCCTGGAAGAAGTACATGAAGGTGTCTGCGAGATGCATGCCAACGGGTTCACAATGGCCAGACAAATCATGAGATTTGGGTATTACCGGTCTACAATGGAAGGAGATTGTATCAACTATGCCAAGAAATGCCATAAGTGCCAAATTTATGGTGACAAAGTTCATGTGCCTCTTTCACCTCTTCATGTTATGACTTCCCCATGGCCTTTCTTAATGTTGGGCATAGACGTCATTGGGCCGATTTCATCGAAGGCTTCTAACGAACATTGTTTCATCTTTGTGGTCATCGATTGTTTCACCAAGTGGGTGGAGGCTACTTTATAAGCCAACGTCACGAAGTCGGCGGTTAGCAAGTTATTGAAAAAGGAAATTATATGTCGATATGGCATGCCAAAGAGGATCATATCCGACAATGCATTAAATTTGAACAACAACGTAATAATGGAGGTCTGCAGTCAATTCAAAATTAAGCACCACAACTCATCACCATATCGCTCAAAGATGAATGGGGCAATTGAGGCGGCTAATAAAAATATAAAAAAGATCGTGGGGAAAATGGCTGAGACCTACAAGTATTGGTATGAAAAGCTTCCATTTGCTCTCTATGCCTATCAAACGTCGATCAGAACTTTTACCGGGGTAACACCTTTCTCGTTGGTCTATAGGATGGAGGCAGTTTTGCCTATTGAAGTCGAGATTCCTTCTCTCTGGGTTTTATCTGAATTAAAGCTAGATGAATCAGAATGGGTCCAATCCTGGTACGACCAGCTGAACTTGATTGAAGAAAAGAGGCTGAAGGCTATCCGTCATGGGCAAATGTACCAGAAACGAATGATGCAAGCTTACAACAAGAAAGTTCACCCAAGAGTATTCCAGGAAGGGGACTTGGTATTGAAAAAGAATCTCCCTATGCAAAAGGATTTTCGAGGGAAATGGATGTCAAACTGGGAAGGACCTTATGTAATGAAGAAGGCTTTTTCTGGAGGGGCACTGATATTAGCATAAATGGATCGTAAAAACCTTCCCAACCCGGTAAATTTAGATTCAGTCAAGAAGTAATTCACCTGAAAAAGGAAAGGCCAAGGCAAAAACCCGAAAAGGGGCGCTTTGAAAAAAATAAAAAAAATGGAGAGGCTAAGGCGAAAACCAGCAAAGGGTGTTCTGAGACCAAATGAGTTTTTGAGTCGAAAACCTAAAAAAGGGCAGCTTAAATTGTGATCAAGAATGGGGCAGGTTGCGACCTTATTCTACCAGAATTAACAAGAAGGAGGAACATCACGTCTTGAAGGCATCAACGAAATACTTTGGACCTCCTAAACACACATTTGGCTCCCAAGGGTTTTTGAACAGTCCAAATAGAGAAGCTCATGCTGCAATATCTGGGGCACCAATTTTCCATCTTATACATCTTTTGTACCTTAGTAAAATCTGTTATCTTGATTGATTTTCTACTTCGAGCTTCGTTCTCAATAAAGTTTCATTTTGCTCATTTTGATAATATTTTTCAAAGCATTTCCTATTGAAATATTGATCAATGGACTAATAACACTTTCATAAAAGGAGTTCTGCATATTACTCTAGAAGCTTCTAAGTAGTGCAAGAACCCAAAATAGGTCAATTATTCAGAACCCACCAAGCTTAAGGGTTAGAGTTACTTGAGAAGTTAAAAGGTTTAAGTTAAGACTACTGCTTTAGATATCTGTTAAAGATATCGGTTGAACGAGAAGAAATATGTCAATGACAAACAGCGAGCAATAATAGCTTAAACGTTAGAAAATGCATTCTTCATGACATTCTGCATTCATACCAATGACATTTATAGTACATCTAGTTAGGAGCATTTGATTCATTTTGATTATAGCATCCTAATTATTTGACATAAATATCACATCTAGCTAGGAACATTTGATTCATTTCGATCATAACATCCTAATTATTTGGCATAAGCATAGATACATGAAATCGATTTTACAGATCATGTTCCTCAGAGGACAGTGCATGGTATCGGTGAAGTCACGTGCCTTAACCCCCTAAACAGTAGGGTAACAGACTAAAAATTATAGATCTTATCTCCATGTATCGGCTATAGAGTAGATAAAAAATGGCGAGTCTTATCTCCATGTATCGGCTATGGAGTAGATTTTAGCCACCAGCTTTATCTCTCTGAGGTAGCAAGAGAGCAGGTTAAAGATACGAGCCTTAACCCCCTAAGCAGTAGGGTAACAGGCTAAAAATTGCAAATCTTATCTCCATGTATCGGCTATGGAGTAGATTGAAAATGGCGAGTCTTATCTCCATGTATCGGCTATGGAGCAGATTTAAGCCACCGGCCTTATCTCTCTGAGATAACAAGAGAGCAGATTGAAGATACGAGCCTTAACCCCCTAAGCAGTAGGGTAACAAGCTAAAAATTACAGATCTTATCTCCATGTATCGGCTATGGAGCAGATCAAAGATGGCGAGTCTTATCTCCATGTATCGACTATGGAGCAGATTTTAGCCACCGACCTTATCTCTCTAAGGTAGCAAGAGAGCAGGTTGAAGATACGAGTCTTAACCCCCTAAGCAGTAGGGTAACAGGCTGAAAATTACAGATCTTATCTTCATGTATCGACTATGGAGCAGATCAAAGATGGCGAGCTTATCTCCATGTATCAGCTATGGAGTAGATTTTAGCCACTGACCTTATCTCTCTGAGGTAGCAAGAGAGCAGGTTGAAGATACGAGCCTTAACTCCCTAAGCAGTAGGGTAATAGGCTAGAAAATACAGATCTCCCCTAAACAGTAGTGGAGCAGAACAAAGACAGTAAGCCTTAACCTCTTAAGTAATAGGGTAATAGGTTGGAAAATACAAATCTCTCCTAAACAGTAGTGGAGCAGATCGAAGACAGTAAGCCTTAACCCCTTAAGCAGTAGGGTAACATGTTGGAAAATACAGATCTCCCTTAAACAGTAGTGGAACAGATCGAAGACAGCAAGCCTTAACCCCCTAAGCAGCAGGGTATTAGGCTTCTCGAAGTCACAATGGAGCGGACTGAGGACATAGAGTAGATTGAAAACACAATCTCTATACCCCTGAAGATGCAGTGGGTTGGAATGGGGCTACTTGAAGAAGATGAGCATAAAGAGGTCGAAATGTGGCAAGACCAGAAAAAATTGGTCTTTTTGTGGTCTTTTCTTCATTCTCGTTACACGACAACAAGCAAAGAGGGGCAACTGTTATGGCCCAAAATTGCCCGGCCAAACTATTAAAAAAAACTAAACACACAAGCAAAAATAAATACACTCAAACCCACTTACAATAGGCCCAAACCCGAAACCCAATCCAAATACCTAACCCTAGCCCAAAGTTCTAGCCCAAAATCTTAACATTTTTGAAAAAACCCTAATCTAACTAAAGGTCTCAGCCGCCGCACGCCTCCTTCACGCACCAAATGCCACCTCCCCACAACGTACGCCACTCCACCACACCACGTCAGAAACATGCACACCCATGAACCTGCAAAGAAGTAAAATAGGTTGTAAAATCAGCTATAAAAGCCTTTGAAAATGTATTGTAAAGGGGCCCTTTTTTTTACGATTTGAATACAAAAGTATACACAAAACCAAGCACAAACAGAGATCAAAAGAAACAATACTCGTTAAAGGTGATTTTAAGTTTTTTTCGGTTTTTTTCTACTATTTCTTGGATTTATTTATTGTGTGCGAGAAATAACACAAGAGAGAGAGGGAGAGAGAAGAGACTTACCAGGGTCAGGCTTGCATCGACGGCGGCCTGGGCATGCCGGATCTCCGATGAAGGTGGGGCTCGTCGAAAAGGGAAAGAGATTTGAAAGCCTTCTCTCTTTTTTTTAGAAAAAATAAAGAGAATGATGTTTTAAAAATTTAGGGTTTTCTAAAAGGTTTTAATGTTTTTAAAAAAAGAAACAGAATAGAAGTTTCAATTAATTTTTTAAAAGCGTAACCATTGTGGGGAAGTAGCACAAGCGTTGACCCGATCCAAGGTGGATCTACGCATTTTCCTTTAAATGGGAAATTTAGCATCCATCCTTCCTAGTTTGCGCCATCTTCAATTCGACTTGTTATGCTTTTTCAATTTCTCCCTAAAGTCTGCGATGTTTCAATTCAGTCTGCGCTTGTGCACTGTGTTTTGTGAGTTGGAACATTTGCATTTTCAATCCCTGTGTATTTGCATGCATTGCGATTTAGCCCTTAGTTTTGTTGTAATGTTTTATTTTATCCATTTTAGTTCAATTTTATATCAATTAAGTTTGTTTTTCCATTTCAATGGTTAATCTTTTATTTTTTTATTTTTTATTTTAAAATTTACTTAATATTCGTTTCTTTTAAAATTATTTAAATATATATTCAGGTTATTCTAATTATTTTTACCTCATTTCAACTTGGTATTTTATTGGTATCTATTTTTTAATTATATAGTTATTATTTAAAAAAATTCTTTTATGTCATATTGTTTTAAAGTTATGTGCAATATTTAATTTAATCACCCTTATGGTATTCAGTATATATATAGTCTATGTTAAAATTTGTTTTGTTCTATGTACATTATCATTTTCACAATTTTTTGTAAATATTTTCTTTTATATTTGTTATATATATATATACATATATTTTTCCCTTAAGCTTATTATATATATTTTTCCCCTTTTAAATTCATTTATGCATATTTTCTTTTAAGGATCCTATTTTTGATTGTATATTTTGATTATTTTACTTTCATATAGTAATCTCTTTATATATACCTTATTTACATTATTTCTTCATTTATGTATATATATCGTTAGATAAATTAATTGGTTTTTATTTGAAGTTATGTTATATGTTATTTATTTTGAATTGTTTCTTGCATATTATATAATTTAATAATCGTTTATATATTATCAGTTTTATGTACATATAAGGTATTTCGAATTCTAGCGTGTGTTATGCCTTTGTGAAATATTTTCATATAGGTTTTAAATTGTTTTGCGTTATGTCGGTTCCAAATTTTCATATTGCTTTATGTATTATGTGTCATTCCTGATTTTCATATTATAGCAACCTATTATTGTTTCATGCAAGTAATTATGCTTGTATTTCTTGCTAGTGCATTATGATTATGATTCTCGTATTCTCTAAATGTCGATTGTCTTTTATTACCAAACAAACCAAACAAGTATTTTGACACGATTTTTATAATTGTTAACTCGAGCCCCCTCAACATAAGGAAATATTTCGTGTTTGGGAGTTTGAGAGATCATGCCCAATCGTGCTGGGTTTTGATTTTTCATTTGACTAAAATACAAAATATCCTTTTGGAATTTCGTTTATGTTTCCTTAAATTAAAATGAGGCAATATTTCAAATTTGGGAAGTTTGAGAGATCGTGCCCAATCGTGCTGGGTTTTGATTTTCCATTCGACTAAAGTGCGGAATATTCCTTTTGAAATTTCGTCCATGTTTTCTTAAATTAAAACGAGGCAATATTTCGAATTTGGGGAGTTTGAGAGATCGTGCCTAATCGTGCTGGGTTTCGATTTTTCATTCGACTAAAGTGCAGAATATTCCTTTTGAAATTTCGTCTATGTTTTCTTAAATTAACAGGAGGCAATATTTAGTATTTGGAAATTCGATAAATCGTGCCCAATCGTGCTAGGTTTCGATTTACCGTTTGGCCAAATAGCCAAATATCCTTTTTAAATTTCAAATGCATGTATTTTGCAAATCATGAGATGATCTTGTATTGAGGGTTCGAAATGTTGTGTCCTATCATGCTGGATATGGTATTTTATTCCTTCTAAACGAGAGAATCTCAATATCCAATTCAAGTTATCCAAACGTTTTAAAGGAATTGTATTTTAAAATCTTTTTCAAATTTTCAACATTAGGACGTTAATTGACTGATAGGGTACCAATTTTGGGCGTTGCGAGGGTGCTAATCCTTCCTCGCGCGTAACTGACTCCTGAATCCATTTTCTAGTTTTTTTGTAACACCCCAAACCCGGCCCAGACGTTATGGCCGAATCTGACGTGCCACATTGGAGTTGAAAACCCACGTTCCATTTTTAGTGTTTTAAAACCATATATTTTGTTGAGTTAACAAAGTGTATGGAAGCTGGGCACCAGGTAGGTATCCGAGATAGAGGAGGTGAGCCATGAAGGCTGCTTAAGTACCAAGCTCTTTAATTGGATCCAATCCTAGACATGCCCACAACCATAGCCACACTTTGTCATATCGAGTTTAAATTTGTTTAAGTGGACGTCTTTGATAAATCGATTAATCGTGGTGTTGAGATATTTTGAAAACAAGTATCATTTTGAAAGCACGTCCTAAGTCTAGCCCATTTGAATAATTATCAACCGTGTTTAAAGTTATTAAAATTAAAGTAATCCGAAAAAAATAAAAGGAAAGTTAAAATGGCCTTATTACAACCCAAAAATAAATAATATTTAAAGGAAATTTAAAGAAAACCTACGCTTATTTAAAAGTCCAAAGACAATCACCGTGGCCACTCTGAATCCCTCCGCCCAAGTCCCCACATCAAGGCTCACCGCAAGGTTAAGGAAAGGGGTGAGTTTGGAAACTCGATGTGCAACAAGCCCTTTCGAGCCCAAAACAATAATGACTGTTGGGTCTAAGCCCAAATCCAATCTCAAACATGTCTTGGGCCATAGCCCTTTTCATATTTCATATTTCATAACACTTTGGTCAAGCCTTTTCAAATTTCATATTCTTGGGCGAAGCCTTTACTAGATGCAGTATGGCCCATAGGCCCATTTCAATATCACATATAATGTCAATGAAAGAATGCAAGCCCAATTGGGGAGACTACTCAACCCACCATCCGCTACTCTCCACCCGTACCAACCAACACACCATGTGGGGATTAACTCGACCCACCCCGCCATAACTCTCCACTGGCAGCATAGCTGCTTTATCATATAACTGGAGGCCTAGCCTCTTTTATAACTGGGGCATAAGCCCTTTATCACAACTGGGGCATAAGCCCTTCATCATAACTGGGGCATAAGCCCTTTATCATAACTGGGGCATAAGCCCTTTAATAACTGGGGCATAAGCCCTTTATCATAACTGGGGCATAAGCCCTTTAATAACTGGGGCATAAGCCCTTTTGCACTTCCTCCATCCATATAAAAACCCAACCCAATGCATTTATGAACATCTCATGTGCATATCATACATATCATGTGCATATCATACATGTCATGTGCATATCATACATGTCATGTTTATCAAAATCCCATGCATTAAGTTCATATATAAACCCTAGGGGTATAATGGTCATTTTCATATTATAAGGGTAATATCGTAATTTTACCAAAAATTAGGGATTTTTCCATGTCCATCATCAGTTACTAACTATTCATTTGTTTAAACCGCGTTTCTAGCCCACTTTTAACGAAACCGAGTTATTGGGCCTAAAACCCCTAATGGGCCCTACTTAGCCGATTTTGTCATCTAGGCCCATTTAGCCTATATCCATAATAGTATTAATAGTCTTAACAGGCAATTTAACAGATTTTCGTTTTCTACCAATTTTACCCAAATGGGCTCGAAAGCCTATTGGGCCCTATTTCAGCCCCTCGAGGCCCAACTTACCGTGAACGCCAAAAACACGTCCTTACCGTTTCCATTGTTCCCGATCATCATCTCATCGATTCTAACTAACTAGTGAGCATTCGCTTGCTCACAAGTCCTCGAAATGCCAGAATTTCGGCATTTCGGCATTTATCACTTTAAGCTATGAAAAAGGGTTCGTTACACACCTGATTTGCGATATTCCTTGACGAGATCTCCTATGCGATTTCTCCTATAATCAACCACTTATAGATTAGACCATGTTAATATTAAACCAAATCGAAAACTACCTATTATCATCACTTACACATTCGCCACCATCCCCAATGGCCCTTGGGTTCATACTTTTTTGAAGTTGATGACTAGATTTAGTCACTCCGATGATCCAAGCTTTTCACACTCCTCGATCGGTAGCCTTTAATCCTCACTAGCACCAACAAACCAAATAACACCAAAAACCCTTTTAGCTTTAGTCGACAGAGGGGTTTTTAGCTTTTTTTACACCACAAGATACAAATGGAAAGAAGGTTCGAATACTTACCAAGAGATCTACTCGTTGAAGAACGTTCCAAATACCTTCCTACCCCATATCCGTTATGAATCCAACTTAAACGTGTGTAGAAAATAGATCTAAATATTAATTCCCGAATCACTAAAATATGAAGCTTTCGGCTTTTCAGCAAATATTAATCTAAGCTATTACGAGGGTTAGTACACACCTGTTACGGGTTGAAGTTGAAACGTTTCCATAATCAATCACCTACAATAACCACCACCTGTCACTCAAACTCAACTATTCCAATATCAATATATGTAAATCCTAAGCACATCAGTCATACGGAACATAAGGGCATATTCGTCATTTTACCATACAGGGGTATTACGGTCACTTTACCCTATAGGGGCTTTACGGTCTTTTTACCTAATAGGGGTATTTTAGTCATTTCATCCTACAAAGGTGTTTTGGTAAATCTACAAACTAAGGGTATTTCAGTAATTTTGTAAACCAATGGTATTTCTATAATTTTTAAAAAGTCAAGGGTATTTCTGTAACTTTGTAAATCAGGGGTATTTTGGTAATTTTACAAATTGAAGGTATTTCGGTAATTTCACAAACCAAGGGTATTTTGGTAATTTTACAAACTAGGGGTATTTTGGTAATTTTACAAACTAAGGGTATTTTAGTAATTTTGTAAATCGAGGGTAAAATAGTAATTCTATAAATTGAGGGTAAAACGATAATTTCAGAATCGAAGGTAAAACGGTAATTTTACAAATCGAGGTAAAGCAGTAATTCTATAAATCGAGGTAAAATAGTAATTACGTAAACCGAGGGTAAAAGCGGTAATTCGTAAATTGAGGTAAAGCAGTAATTCGTAAACCGAGGTTAAAACGGTAATTTTGTAAATCGAGGTAAAACAGTAATTCAGTAAATCGAGGGTAAAGCAGTAATTACGTAAATCGAGAGTACTTTGGTAATTTTACAAGTCGAGGCATTTCAAGTAATTGGTAAACTAAAGTATTCTAAACATGGATAACAATACGAATGGGCCTAAAGCCTATTCTCTACCAAATGGGCCCACATGCTCGTGTGGCCCTTTTAGCCCAAATCTAGCCACAAATATGAGATTCACCTAGCCTAGCCCAATATTTACTACACAATCAAACAACTTATCCAATTGGGCTCTGAGGCCCATTAGGCCCACATGACCCCTTTCGACCCATCGCGACCAAGTAACCATCCTACTGCCTAGAGTAGTAAGAAATACACACGATAGGAGACCTGGAGTTAATCCACACTCCGAGCACTCTTAGCCGACGCCCAACCCAAACGAGCACGCCATACAATGAAAGGGATCACCAAGAAAGGTGCCTTTACTCTCCTCATGGTTCCTCTATTTAAAGCCGACTTTGTATCCACTCTTATGTTAGCTTCCGATGTGGGATCCCTCCAACATCGAGTTTAAATTCAACACCAACTCTTGCCGCCCCTTTTAGCAAAATAAATGCTTTTGCTTGCCATGGGATTTGAACCCATGCCTCCCTCGATGCTCCACACGCTACTTGCCACTAAGCCACAAGGCTTTTTGTGTCATATTTTATCCCCAATTAATTATAAGGTCTAAAGGCCAAAGTCCAGGTTCCCTTTAAAAAACCCAAAATAAATTGCAAGAGCCAAGGCTTGAACCCAGGCTCCCATACAACCTTAATGACGCCACAACCACTAGACTACAAGCTTCCTTGTGTCATTTATTTAACACAATAATTTAAAAACCCTCATCCAAGCATCTAGGTTTTTTTTTCACTTAATACCAAAATTTTTGTAAAGCCAAGTTTGAACCCAAGATTTCTCTAACACTTCTCAGGGCCATTAACCACCAAAGCGGACATTTAATTGTGTCATTTCATTGCACAATTAAATACCTATATAAAACCTCCTTACAAACCCACACTCAAGGCCCAATACTTCTAGGCCCAAATTCGGGGTGTTACATTTTTGTAGACCGAAAACGTTGTTTTAATAAATCAAAATGCTTTATTAAAATGATCGATCACAAGGTGACCCGATCACACCTAAACAAAAAGGATTGGTGGCGACTTTATTTTGGTTTTAAAGTCGACCTCCGTTTTTCAAAATAAAAATGGTTTCGATAGTGTTCATCCTCAGTTAATCCTTCTACTTCACATAAGGTTGGATATAATTTTTAAGCACTTTCTTGAAGCACTTTCTTTGAGGCAATGTTCCTATTTAATTTAAGGCCAATGGCCTGTATGTTTTTCCCCAATGACATGGCAACATCAATAATTGAAGTAGAAATTTGTTCACTTCCAAAAGAAATCTTTTTTTTTTCTTCTTTAAAAATGTGGAACCATCTTAATTTGGCTTCGACGGTTGCGATTATGTAGCCGAGACATATATCTCATCCAAGGAAACATCATCTTCACAACCATGGTAATTGTTTCCTTCTTCAAGATTATTTGCAGTAGCTACATCCTCATAATCTATTTCTTCAACAATATATGTAGCTGCTTGAGCATCTTTCCTAGTTGCTTAATCTTTTGCATATACAGAAGTAAGTTGGTCATAATAAGGGAAATTGCAATGTCTGAATCGACCGGATGCTTTATGACTGTATAAAAAAAAGAATGAATCCATATTAGATATAAGTTTGGTCAAAACAAGATAATAAAGACAAGAAATAATTATTACACTTATATATGAGTTCCACACAGCATCTTCAGCAACAACCGTCTGCTTATGCTCATCCTAACCAAAACCATTATTGTTTTTTCCACTAAACATATCGTAAACGATTGCTCAATCCCTTTTCAATATCCTAATCCTCGATTCAAGATTAGGTTTAGCCTTCAACCTAGCATAAGATAAAAAAATTTTCTAGCATTCATTCTATCTCATTTAAATAACCGACCTTGAATCTCGTAATTGCGTTATAGGTTCCAACACTTTACAAGCCGGCCATACAGGTGTTGGAAAAATTACATTTTTCTAGAACTTTGAGGCATATTCTCAAAAGGTAAAGGGGGAGAGTTGAATCATAAAATTATGGTTTCATATTCTACTCCATGAAACCTTTACAACGGTATATCATATGCTCAAAATGGTTGAGTGATGAATGAGAAATTGATGCTTAAAGTAAGCTACTTGGAAATAATTGTTGATGAAAAGAAAAGCTTATATCCCGCATTGGTTAAATACCAAGAGTGAGATGAGTTTATATATGAGAACCCTCTTGCAAGGTGATTGAATGACTAAGCTTGGAACCTTGCCTTGTGTACAGGGGGTGCAAGTCCAAACTTGATGGGGTTAGGGCGCACCCGCATGACGTGGGTGATGCGAAATGTCTAGGTTGGGCTGACTTGCAGATATTTTAGCCCAACACAAAATATAATTTTTCCTCAATAATATATACAAAATCTAATATAAAAGGATATATTTATCCTGAATTATTTGATTTTAATCAATGAGATTTGATTTTAATCAAAATTGATTCAATTATCCATTTAATGCAAATTTTATCTCCTTGTACATGGATATTTCCATAAAATTCCTCCACTTTAAATGCCTATAAAAGACTTTGACTTCTTTAGAATTCTTAGCTTATTTTTTTCCACTCTCTCACACCGATTTTCTGTTACCATAAAAATACTCTTCTTTTCTTCCCCGAATTTTTCAAACATTCAGTGATAGAAAAAGGCAACGTTCATTCGTTGATCGTTGTAGAGGTGCTACTACTTTGATCACTGTTGTTGTTGTATCTAGGGAGACATTCAACCAACGTTTCTCCAAATACCATAAGAGAGGTTGAATCTGTCTTAAAGAAATTATGTTTCACAAGCCTCAACGTTTCGTAAAATCCTTTTCCTTCTTGCTTATTTCAACTTCTATTACGGTTTTATTTTGTTTTTTGTATTTAAGAAATTAATTATAAATCATTCTATTTGATTTTATTCTATATGTGTTTATGCTATATGTGTTTATTTATATTTAATTATTTTGTTCGCTAACGTGTTTTGTCCAACAATCTTAAGACAAATATATGATTATTTTTACAAATCTCTAATATGAGACAAAACGAGACACCAAGGTGAAAAGAAAAAAATTCGAAAATTAATTTTTTTTAAATTAAATAAATCTGTTTCGAGATTTTTCCTGCCGTTCAACAAATTTCTTTTTCCTCTATTTTGTTCTTCATTTCCAAATGAATATTAAAACTAATCAAATCTGTTTCGGGATTCGTCCCACTGTTTAACAGATTTTATTAGATTTTGTTTCCAAATTAAAAGTAAATAAAATATGTTTCAAGATCTATTCCCGCTGTTCAATGGATTTTATTCCATTATTTTTATTTATTTCCAAACGAGAAATTAAAAGTAAAAAGATCCATTTCGGGATTTATTCCCGCCCTACAACGGATTTTATTCCATTATTTTGATTTTATTTCCAAATGGGAAATTAAAGGTAAATAAAATCTGTTTCGAGATTGATTCCCGTCATTCAATGAATTTATTCCAAATTTTGTTTTATTTCCAAAAACGAGTAAAATAAAATTCATTTCGGAATTGATTCCCGTCGTTCAACGATTTTATTCCAAATTTTGATTTATTTCCAAAAACGAGTAAAATAAAATCCATTTCGGGATTGATACTCGCCGTTCAATGATTTTATTTCAGTTTCGATTTTATTTTCAAAACTGAGTATTAAAGCTAAATTAAAATATGTTTCGGGATTTATTCTTGCTATTCAACGGATTTATTACATTTTGATTTTGTTCCCAAAAACTAGAAATTAAAAATAAATAAATTCTGTTTTGGGATTTATTCCTGTCATTTAACAATATTTTATTTTATTTTATTTTGTTTCCAAATTCGAATTAAATTAAATAAAATCTATTTCGGGATTTATTCTCGCTGTTTAACAAGATTTTATTCGATATTTTTCTGTTTCCAAATAAAGACGTAACCAGATAATTTTGTTTCGGGATTTATTCTCGTTGTTTAACAAAATTTTTATTTTGATTTAATGATATAATTTTTTTTTGGGATTTAATCATGCCATTTAACAAAATTGCTTTTGATTTTGTTTTAGAAATTTTATTCTGCTGTTTAACAAATCTAAGGGAAATTTTTTATTTATGGTGGCCTTAATTGTGGCTTTAAATTGAATTAAAAGAAATTTATCAATGGTGAATTAAAAAGACAATAAAATAATGCATGTCTAGGATTGGTTTTTTGAAAGGCTTGGTATTTAAGTGTCCCAAATGCACCACCTCTCTTTTAGGGTTACCTACCTAGTGCATTGTTTTATTATATTTTTTTATTAGACCGTATAAATTTTTGTTTCAGGTTTTATTAAATTCATGCCGTCTAACAAAAGTTGATAAGCTTTCTAATTCTAGTTTTATTTCTTAATAGAAAAATGGAGACTCCGACCAATTCAATCAATTCACAATCTGAAGCTTTGGTTCAAACGCAATCTTCGATCCAAAACTCAGTATTGCCGGTGGCAACTACTGTAACCCACAACAAGAAACCTGCAAAATTCTTGGGACAAAATTTGAAAACTTGGCAACGGAAAATGCTGTTTTATTTGACCATGTTGAACTTGACTAAATTTTTTAAAGATGACCCACCTACTGTTAAAGAGGGCGAGGTAAATGAAGTTACCACTTTCACTCCTGAATGGATTGTCGGATGCATTGTACGAAGTTTATAGTGTTAAGAAAACAACTAAGGAATTATGGACATCGTTGGACCAAAAATACAAAGTCGAAAATGCTAAAACTAAAAAGTTCTTAGTTGCTAAATTATTGAATTTTAAAATGTTTGATTCTAAATTAGTTGTGAATCAAGTGCAGGAACTTCAACTAATCATTCATGGAATTCTTGCTGAAGGGATGATAATAAGTGGATCCTTCCAAGTGACAGCCATTATCGAGAAGTTGCCTCTTGCTTGGAATGACTTGAAGAATTACCTAAAGTGCAAAAGAAAAGAAATGCCAATGGAAGACCTAATTGTCAGACTTCGGATTGAAGAAGACAATAGAGGTACAAGCTCAACAAAGCAGCAAATGACAATATTGCTAGGGAAAATATCTTAGAAGTCAAGAAAGACTTCAAGAAGTGAAAAAAATTGCAAAATGGGTCTAAATTGGGACCAAAAGGTGGTGTTTCCAAGAAGTGAAAATTTCAAAGAAAATGCTTCAATTGCAACAAGATGGGGCACAAGTCATCCGACTGTAGGATCCTAAAGAAAGTTAGAGCTAACGAGGCCAATGTTGTGGAAGAAATTTTTGAGGAAGGGTCTGATAAGGAATCATGCGCCTAACATACGCAAGAACCATGAATAAGAATGTTCTTTCTAAAGGAAGAATATTTGTGGGAAGGGGGTTTGTATTAATCTAAATACAATCTCCGTAAAAGCAAAACTATGAATAAGAATATTGCTTCTTTTTCTGTTTATATGCTTAAGTCATTTAATTTATGGCATAGTAGGCTCAGATATGTTAATTATGATACTTTATGTACATTAATTAACTTAGAGCATATTCATTCGTTTCATAATAATTATAATTATATGTAACACCCCTATCCCGTAACCGTCACCGGAATAGGAAAGGGGAATCACCAGACAGATAGAGCATTTCAGAGTAACACAGATTTACAGATATCATATAATATCAATACATAAACATTCATCCACAATTCATCCATTAAGATGGTCTACGAGACCTAAAATGTACATTTACGGAAGGTCGGAACTAAACCAAACCAATTCAGAAATTTCAGAACTTAATCAATATTTTCAAAACTGACCAAGTCACACGCCCGTGTGACCAGGCCGTGTGACTCACACGGGCACAAGACACGCCTATGTGGTCCAATCGTGCCAAAAAGAGGTCCTATACTGACTTTTTAACACGGCCAATAGACACGGCCGTGTGACATGACTGTGTAAAATTTAGCTAGCTACTGACTTTCTCACACGGCCACAAGGCACGCCGGTGTTCCCTAGCCGTGTGGCACAATGTAGGCTTGGTTTAAGCCAATTTGCCGCCCCATATGGTTCCAATCCTACAAACATTAGTATGCAACAAATATACCAACATTTCCAACCAATTCATTGCTCAAATATGACCAAAACACATTAGAACATAGCACATTAAGACATACACCAAAACAATACACAAATATATCATTTGCTAGCCAATTAAAATGGCATAACTTGCGCATACATATCAACTAATCCATTCTAGCTTATACATGCCATACATAATTATGTACATTTCTGAAAGTACCAAAAAGAGTTTGATGGTGCGATGACAATCCTCGACTATTCCCGAGCCTTCAGTAGCTGCGATAACTGTAAAACAGACAGTAAGCACACAGAGTTAGCTACGAAGAGCTTAGTAAGCCAAACATAATTGTTTTAATTACATAAAGCATATATATGTAGTTCAAAACAACAATAAGAATTCGTAGCCATTTCTCAGAGTTGTACATAAACTTAACCATGCTCATTTTCTTGTAAGCATATCATATTCATTTCCATGATTTCCGAACCTACTTCGCAGAAATAGAGTCTTTCATATTCAGAAATTAAGTACGATACGAACGTACCTGTAGGAATTATACATTTCATATCTCATTCTTTATCATCGGACAATCCAGAAACGGAATAAATATTCACAGACAAGTACAATGCCAACGTCCCAGCCATGGTCTTACATGTAATTTAGTATCGATGCCTCTGTCCCAGATAGGGTCTTATACGAAAAAAGATACGATGCCGATGTCCCAGACATGGTCTTACACTTAAATTTCAAATCGATGCCTGTGTCCCAAACACGGTCTTACATAATAATTCAGATCAATACCAACGTTCTTTTATCAGGCTCTCAAGTCCGTCCAATATCGATAACAATTTATAAACACAGAATTTAATCAACTTAACACATTAGTGTAGTTTGACTTACCTCGTATGGATTTCGGACGAAAATGAGTCGACTATTCGACTACTTTGGACTTCCCTCGATCTAAGTCTAATTTTCTTTGTTCTTGATTTAATACAATATAAATTCAACCATTTAATCATTCATTTCATTCAATTTAATCCATATACACATATTTAGGGCACTTTACATTTTAGCCCTTACATTTTTACACTTTGACAATTTAGTCTGTTTTTCACAAAATCACCAATATGTAAAATTTCTTTGCAAAAAGGGCCAGCCGGATTTTCATGGCTTCTATATAAGCCCATACAACATGTTAAATTCACAAATTAGTCCTTCAAAACCTCATTTTCAGAAATTAGCCCAAATAGCTCATTTCATCAAAAATTCAAGAACAAAACATATAACTCATCTAACAAGCCTTCATAATTCATCCAAAAACATCACAAAACTCATGATATCAACAATGGAATTTCATGAAATCTTTAACAGAAATAGAAATTTAGACATGGGCTTTGAAGAACACGAAGCAACGATCACAGAAACGTAGAAATTATCAAAAATGGACGAAAATTCGTACCTTAATCATAGATATTCATGGCCGAATGAAATGAAGCTTAAAACGCTTTCTTCTTTTCTAATTTCGATAGAGAAAGATGAACAAAAGGGCCACATTTTGTTTTATTTTTTGATTAATATTAACATGTTAATAAATTTCCCATTTTTCCCTTGTTATTAAAACATAAATTTTCATCCATTAATGCCCATAATTGTCCACCATTTAAACAAATGGTATAATTGACATACAAGGACCTTTATTTTAAAAGCGAAGCCAAATAGGTGCTTTATCATCTAGCACTCAAGTTTTGCACTTTTCGCGATTTAATCCTTTTTCATAATTAAGCACAGAAACATGCAAATTAAATCACAGAAACTGTATAGATATAAATTTACATATCACAGACACAGAAAATAATATTAAAATATTTTTCAAACTCAAATTTGTGGTCCCGAAACCACTATTCTGACTAAGGTCAAAACCAGATTGTTACAATTCTCCCTCAGGGATTTTTGTCCCCAAAAATCTTACCGTTAAACAGATTCGGATATTGTTGTTTCATTGCATCTTCAGGCTCCCATGTAGCCTCTTCTACTCCATGTCTATGCCATAGTACTTTGACTAACGAAATTCTTTTATTACGTAATTCTTTAATCTCACGAGACAGAATACGAATTGGCTTTTCTTCATAAGTCATGTCAGAATGGATTTCAATATCAGACGGAGAAATTATATGCGAAGGATCAGATCTGTATCGTCGAGGCATCGA
This sequence comes from Gossypium arboreum, assembly GCF_025698485.1. Lineage (NCBI taxonomy): Eukaryota > Viridiplantae > Streptophyta > Magnoliopsida > Malvales > Malvaceae > Gossypium > Gossypium arboreum. The sequence continues at coordinate 84,191,304 of NC_069070.1, read as the reverse complement.
TACGTGAAATACATTGTGAATCTTTTATAACTCAGATGGTAGCTTCAATCTATAAGCAATTGGCCCATCTCGCTCAATGATTTCATACGGTCTGATGAACCTCGGACTCAGCTTGCCCCTTTTTCCAAATCGAAACAGTTTCTTCCATGGAGATACCTTCAAAAACATTTTATCACCGATCTCATATTTGATATCCTTTTGTTTTAAATCTGCATATGATTTCTGACGATCAGAGGTAGCTTTCAAACTATCTTGGATTACTTTCACTTTCTGTTCTGTTTCTTTTATCAGATCAATACCATAAATCTTATTCTCACTAAGCTCAGACCAGTATAATGAAGTTCTACACTTTCTACCGTATAAAGCTTCGTACAGTGCCATTTTGATACTCGATTGAAAGTTATTATTATAGGCAAATTCAATCAAAGGTAGATACTGTTTCCATGTACCTTGAAACTCGAGAATGCAACATCTCAACATATCCTCGAGTATCTGAATAATCCGCTCAGATTGACCATTTGTTTGAGGATGAAAAGCAGTGCTGAAATGCAATTTAGTACCTAGAGCATCTTGCAATTTCTTCCAGAATCGTGATGTAAATCTCGGGTCTCTATCCAATACTATTGACAATGTTACACCATGCAATTTCACAATATCAGAAATATACAACTCAGCTAGCTTATCGAGCGAATAATCGAACCGAATAGGAATAAAATGAGCTGATTTCATCAAACGATCAACTATAACCCAAATTGCATCTTTCTTTTTCGGAGATAGAGGCAAACTTGAAACAAAATCAATGGTCACTCGATCCTATTTCCACTTTGGAATCATAATCGGTTGTAATAATCCAGATGGCACCTGATGTTCAGCTTTAACTTGCTGACAGATTAAACATCTCGAAACAAAGTCAGAAACATCTCTTTTCATTCCCGGCCACCAATATAGTTATTTTAAATCATTATATATTTTCGTACTTCTCGGATGTGCAGAAAGTCTAATGCTATGAGCTTCACTCAAAATCATCCGAATCAACTCCGGATTTCTTGGAACACAAAGTCTATTTCTGAATCTCAAACAATCATTCACATCAACCCGAAATTTAGAATCACACAGAGTTCGTTTAGCTATCAATTCATTGTCAGATTTCTGAGCTTCACAGATCTGTTGTATAAATAAAGGTTTTGCTTTCAGCTCGGCATAAACCAAAGTATCATCAGACAGTGCTAGATTAGCGTCCATAGCACAGAACGCAGACAACGATTTCCTACTCAAAGCATCAGCAACAACATTAGCTTTTGTACGGATGATAATCAATCACAAGTTCGTAATCGTTTAGCAGTTCTAACCATCTTCTCTATTGCAAATTCAAATCTTTTTGCGTCATTAAATACTTTAGACTTTTATGATAAAAAAACACATGACATTTCTCACCAAACAGATAGTGACACCAGATCTTCAAAGAAAATACAATGGTATCTAACTTGAGGTCATGTGTTGGATAGTTCTTCTCATGCGGCTTTAATTGTCTCAAAGCATAAGCAACAACTTTTCCTTCTTGCATTAAAACACAACCGAGTCCATTCAATGAAGCATCACTATAAACAACGAATTCTTTACTAGACTCAGGTTGTACCAATATCGGAGCTTCAGTTAACAGAGCTTTTAACTGATCGAAACTTTTTTGACATTGTTTAGACCATTCAAACCTCACATCTTTCTGAAGCAATTTTGTCAACGGAGTTGCAATCATCGAGAAATCTTTTACAAATCATCAGTAGTAACCGGCAAGTCCTAGAAAACTGCGGACTTCAGATACATTCCTCGGAGGCTTCCAATCTAGAATAGCTGAAATCCTACTCGGATCAACTCGAATACAGGAAACTGATACAACATGACCCAGAAAACTAACTTATCGCAACCAGAATTCACATTTACTGAACTTTGCATATAACTGTTTAACTTTCAAAATCTGTAATACTATTTTCAAATGTTCAGTATGCTCAGATTCATTACATGAATAAATCAACATGTCATCAATGAATAGTACAACAAATTGATCTAAATACGGCCTGAAAATTCTATTCATCAAATCCATAAATACAGCAGGTGCATTCGTTAAACCAAAAGGCATAACTAAAAATTCATAATGCCCGTACCTCATTCTGAAAGCAGTTTTCAGAATGTCAGAGTTCTTTACTCGCAACTGATAATAACCCGATCTCAAATCTATCTTTGAAAACATTGTAGCACCTTTCAACTGATCGAATAAATCGTCAATTCTAGGTAGAGGGTACTTTTTCTTTACAGTCACTTTATTAAGTTGTCGGTAATCAATACACATTCTCATTGTGCAATCTTTCTTTTTCAAAAACAGATCAGGAGCACCCAATGGTGAAAAACTCGGTCTAGCAAATCCTCGATCGGTCAATTCTTGCAACTGAGATTTTAATTCTTTTAGTTCAGTCGGAGCCATTCTGTACGGAGCTATCGATATCGGAGTAGTACCAGGTGCTAATTCAATGCCAAACTCGACTTCTCGATTCGGAGGCAAACCAGGTAGTTCCTCAGGAAACACATCAGAGAATTCACAAACAATAGATACTGTGTCAACTTTCTTATCATTCACTTTCGAGTCTAACACATAAGCTAAGGAGGCTTCACAACCTTTCTTTACATATTTCCGTGCTTTCATTGTAGATATCACAGCTGGTAGTCCACTTAGATCACTGGACTCAATTTGAATTATCTTATCATTCTTACACCTTAAATCAATGACTTTTCTTTTACAGTTCACAATAGCATCGTGCAATGTTAACCAGTCCATCCCCAAAATTATATCAAATTTGTTGAAAGGCAATAGCATCAGATCAATAGCAAAATAGGTATCTCGAATCATTAACGGACAGTTCTTGCAGACTTTATCAATTAAGACACTTTTGCCTAAGGGGTTCGATACTCTAATTACTAATTCAGTAGACTCTACAGGCAAAGTCTTACTGTGCACTAAATTCATACAAATATAAGAATGCATTGATATAGGGTCTATCAATGCTATTACAGAAGTATCATAAAGAGTAAAAGTACAAGTAATCACGTCTGGAGACGAGGCTTCCTCACGAGCTCAGATAGCATAGGCCCTAGCAGGTGCTCTGGCCTTAGATCTAACAGCAATATCCCTAGTAGCTCTTTGATCACCACTTGTATTTCTCATGTTTCTGGAAGGTCTACTTCTAGCTGAGGTGTTACTCTATCTTGGATTCTGTACATTCTCTTGCTTAGTAGGTTCAGAGCAATCTCTTATAAAATGATCCAGGGATCCACATCGGAAACAGGTTCGGTCATTCAATCTATAATTTTCTGGATGTCTTTTACCACAATGTTTACACTCAGGTTTCTTAGATCGGACATTTCCAACACTTGCAACAGAAGTAACAGGGGCTCTAGTGTTCGAATACGATCTAGCTCGGTCTTGGTTTGAATGTCCCACATTAGTATTTGAACGGTTCTGATCATCTCGAAATTTCTTTGGTCCAGGCTGAAATATTTTACTCGAAGATCTCTTTCTAGCATCTCTAGCTTCAAAATCAGCTTTTCTTTTCTCTTTGCTTAATTCTTCAGCTTTACATGTTCGCTCAACGAGCACTACCATTTCTTTAATCTCTAAAATCCCCACTAGCAAACGGATATCTTTGTTTAGTCCATCTTCAAATCTTTTGCACATTATTACTTCATTTGATACACATTCCTAAGCATATTGGCTCAATCTCACAAATTCTAGTTTGTATTCAGTAACGGACATACAACCCTGTTTAAGCTCGAGAAACTCTTTACGTTTTTTATCAATAAATCTCTGACTAATGTATTTCTTCCAAAATTCAGCTTGGAAGAAATCCCAGGTAACCCGCTCGCTCGGAACCACAGATATTAAAGTTTTCCACCAATGATACGCCGTATTTCCCAGAAGTGAAATGGTGCATTTAACACATTCTTCTGGATTCAGAGACATTTCATCAAATACCCGTATTGTATTTTCTAACCAGAATTCGGCTCTTTCAGCATCATCATTCATTGTAGCTCGGAATTCTTCAGCCCCATACTTTCTAATCTTATCAACCGGTGGTTTATTTAGATAAACTGGATTCACAGAAGTCACGACAGGAATTTGAGAAGGATTAATCGGGGGTGGAGGTTGTTGTACAGTCAGATTGGTTCTAATGTATTGGATGAACCATTCATTTATCATCTGATAGAAAGCTTGCTTAGCCTCGCTATCATGGCTACTCGTAGCTGGTCGAGAATCATCTTGCACCGTCCCTTGCACGGGAGCAGGCACATTACTTTCAACATCGTCAGCTACTGCTCTATTGGGATCCATAGCTATATAAAAGCACATTTCAAAGTCAGGAGTCATTACACTATCACAGATTCAAATATATGGCATGTAGAGCTAGACTCATATACACTATGGTAGTCCTAGAACCAACTAAACCATGGCTCTGATACCAATAAAATGTAACACCTCTATCCGTAACCATCACCGAAATAGGAAAAGGGAGTCACCGGACAGATAGAGCATTTCAGAGTAACACAAATTCACAGATATCATATAATATCAATACATAAATATGCATCCACAATTCATCCATTAAGATGTTCTACGAGACCTAAAACGTACATTTAAGGAAGGTAGGAACTAAACCGAGCCAATTCAGAAATTTCAGAACTTAATCAATATTTTCAAAACTGACCAAGTCACACTGCCGTGTGACTAGGCCGTGTGACTCACATGGGCACAAGACATGCCTATGTGGTCCAATTGTGCCAAAAAGAAGTCCTATACTGGCTTTTTAACACGGCCAACAGACACGACCGTGTGCCATGATCGTGTAAAATTTAGCTAGCTATTGAGTTTCTCACACGGCCACAAGGCACGTAGGTGTTCCCTAGCCGTGTGGCACAATGCAGGCTTGGTTTAAGCCAATTTGCCACCCCATATGGTTCCAATCCTACAAACATTAATATGCAACAAGTATACAAACATTTCCAACCAATTCATTGCTCAAATATGACCAAAACACATTAGAACATAGCACATTAAGACATACACCAAAATAATACACAAATATATCATTTGCTAGCCAATTCAAATGGCATAACTTGCACATACATATCAACTAATCCATTCTAGCTTATACATGCCATACATAATTATGTACATTTCTGAAAGTACCAAAAAGAGTTTGATGGTGTGATGACAATCCTCGACTATTCCCGAGCCTTCAGTAGCTATGATAACTATAAAATAGACAGTAAGCACACAGAGTAAGCTACAAAGAGCTTAGTAAGCCAAACACTATTGGTTTAATTACATAAAGCATATATATGTAGTTCGAAACAACAATAAGAATTTATAGCCATTTCTCAGAGTTGTTCATAAACTTAACCATGCTCATTTTCTTGTAAGCATATCATATTCATTTCCATAATTTCCGAACCTACTTCGCAAAAACAGAGTCTTTCATATTCAAAAATTAAGTACGATACGAACGTACCTGTAGGAATTATACATTTCATATCTCATACTTTATCATCAGACAATCTAGAAACGGAATAAATATTCACAGACAAGTACAATGCCAACGTCCCAGACGTGGTCTTACATGTAATTCAGTATCGATGCCTTTGTCCCAGATAGGGTCTTATACGAAAATAGATACGATGCCGATGTCCCAAACATGGTCTTACACTTAAATTTCAAATCGATGCTTGGGTCCTAGACACGATCTTACACGATAATTCAGATCAATACCAACGTTCTTTTATCAGGATCTCAAGGTCGTCCAATACCGATAACATTATAAACACAGAATTTAATCAACTTAACACATAAGTGTAGTTTGACTTACCTCGTACAGATTTCGGATGAAAATGAGTCGACTATTCGACTACTTTGGACTTCCCTCGATCTAAGTCTGATTTTCTTTGTTCTTGATCTAATACAATATAAATTCAACCATTTAATCATTCATTTCATTCAATTTAATCCATATACACATATTTAGGGTACTTTACATTTTAGCCCTTACATTTTCACACTTTGACAATTTAGTTCATTTTTCACAAAATCACCAATATGTAAAATTTCTTTGCAACAAGGGCTAGCCAAATTTTCATGGCTTCTATATAAGCCTTACAACATGTTAAATTTACAAATTAGTCCTTCAAAACCTCATTTTCACAAATTAGCCCAAATAGCTCATTTCATCAAAAATTCAAGAATAAAACATATAACTTATCTCACAAGCCTTCATAATTCATCCAAAAACATCACAAAACTCATGATATCAACAATGGCATTTCATGCAATCTTTAACAGAAATAGAAATTCAGACATGGGCTTTGAAGAACTCGAAGCAACGATCACAAAAACGTAGAAATTATCAAAAATGGACGAAAATTTGTACCTTAATCATTGATATTCATGGCCGAATGAAATGAAGCTTAAAACCCTTTCTTCTTTTCTAATTTCGGTAGAGAAAGATAAACAAAAGGGCCACATTTTGTTTTATTTTTTGATTAATATTAACAGGTTAATCAATTTCCCATTTTGCCCTTATTATTAAAACATAAATTTCCATCCACTAATGCCCATAATTGTCCACCATTTAAACAAATGGTACAATTGACATGCAAGGACCTTTATTTTAAAAGCCAAGCCAAATAGGTGCTTTATCATCTAGCACTCAAGTTTTACACTTTTCGCGATTTAATCCTTTTTCATAATTAAGTACAAAAATAGACAAATTAAATCACAGAAACTGTACAGATATAAATTCACATATCACAGACATAGAAAATAATATTAAAATATTTTTCAAACTCGAATTTATGGTCCCGAAACCACTATTCCGACTAGGGTCAAAACCGAACTGTTACATTATAAATATGAAACATGTGTTGAGGCAAAATTAACAAAAGTCAAAGCCACTTGATCTAATATATAATAATGCTTGTAAAGCTTCTTCAAATGAGAGGAAGAAATATAAATGTTTATTACCTTCATTGCTACGTATATTTTCTTAAGAGCTACGACGAAGAGGATTTTATTCTTTATAAGCAAGAAGTTGAAAACCAACTTAATAAAAAGATTAAGTGATCGTGGTGGTGGATATGTTGAATCATTTGAATGTTGTACACAACTTAATAACACCACCATACTTTCCTCAAATAGAGTAGTTGAACAAAAAAAAAAAAATAGACTCTAAAGGAAAAGATGAACGTACTGCTAAAAAGCTCTGGGTTATCACAGAAAATGTGGGGGGAGTGTTTCTATGAGTTAATTACCTTTTAAATAAGGTTCCCCACAAGAAAAGGGAGAAGACACCATATGAGATAGAAAATTATCCTACAACCACTTGAAAGTATGGAGGGTGTCTTCCTAACATAACGTATAATGGTAAGTTGAGACATATGTGTCGCCGACACTATACCGTTAAACAACTGATCTCAAATGGAGTTATCTTTGCTGATTTTGGAAAATTAAAGATATCATTGGGAATCTGCTAACTAAAGGCTTAAATCGAGATTATGTTAATAAAACATCGAAATGAATGTGATTAAATCCCATAAAAATAAAAGGCGTTATGAAGGAAACCCCTACCTAGTTGATTAGAGATCCCAAGATCTAGGTTCAAAGGGACAACCTAATTGCATAGACATTGTGAGGTTACTATAGGGGTACTTATCCCATGTCCATTCCTATGATGTAAATAGTGGCTAAAAATGGGATAGGTTAAACAATGCTTTTAACGACCATTGTGTGTTTCGGTGAGCCAAACAATATAAGTCACCTATGTGAGAGTGAAGTGGGACAGCTTCAAGAAAACTTTTAGGGCATAGTTCTCTCAAACTCTTGTAGAACCAAGAGATGTTCAGAGCTATATGAACATAACCATGAGAACTAAAACTTTGCCAGGGAGTTAGTTGTATGAGGAGTATCGTCATTTACACAAACGGCAGAATAGTTCAAAGACATCATATCTACTGATCAGCTAGTAAAGTAAATATACTTTTACAAGGGAAAGTTCAAGGGTGGATACCTACCTGTCCTATGCAATTATCGATCGTGGATTCTATCACCACATCGAGTAAATGTTTTTCGATAAAACTATCAATTTTCATTCATGTGGGGAATTGTTGGGAAAATTACATTTTTATGGAACTTTGAGTCATATTCTCAATAGGTAAAGGTGGAGATTGAATCATAAAATTATGGTTTCATATTCTACTCCATGAGACCTTTACAACAGTATACCATATGCTCAAAATAGTTGAGTGATGAATGAGAGATTGATGCTTAAAATAACCCACTTGGAAATAATTGTTAAGGAAAAAAAAAGCTTAGATCCCACATTGGTTAAATACCAAGTATGAGAGGTTTATATATGAGACCCCTTTTGAAGGGTGATTGAATGACTAAGCTTGGAACTCTGCCTCGGGTGCAGGGGGTGTAGGTCCAAACCAGAAGAGGTGGGGACGCAACCAGCACAAAGTGGGTGACCCGAAATGTTCGGACAGGACTGGCCTGCGGATATTTTAGCCCAACACAAAATATAATTTTTCCTCAGCAATATATACAAAATCTGATATAAAAGGATATATTTATCCTGAATTATTTAATTCTAATCAATGTGATTTGGTTTTAATCAAATTGATTCAATTGCCCCTTTAATGCAGATTTTGTCTCCTTATACATGGGTATTTCCATAAAATTTCTCCACTTTGAATGCCTATAAATGGCTTAGACTTCTTCAGAATTCTTAACTTATTTTTTCCACTCTCTCACACTAATTTTCTGTTACTATAAAAAACTTTTCTTTTCTTCTCTGAATTATTCAAACGTTCCGGTGATAGAAAAAGGCAAACATTCATTCTGTAATGCCCCTTACCCGTGTTCTACACCGAAACAGGGTACGAGACATTACCAGAACATAACAAATGCAATCGTACGAAACCATGACGTAGATTTTTTTTTTATATCCAAGTTAAAACAATTCAAATTTCATACTTAATCTTCATACCTTATAGCTTGAACGATATTAATTAATATCAATGGTCATATACAAAATGAGCTATCAAATATTGAAGGCTAACATTTTAGGCCAAATTAATTATGAGATAAAACAAAATAACTAAGTCCTCTATACATGCCATAATCCAAAATATAGTTTTCAAAATACTAAAAGAGTGTTGATAGTGTGAATGGATCTCTAACGATCTCCGAACCTCGAGCTGGCTTGGTGACACTATAAGACAAAGGAAAGGAAAGAGAGTAAGTATAAAGTTTAGTAAGTAAGTACGTAAATAATAAACAACTTGTCAACATGATTCTCAAGGTAAAACAATCATAATTGTACAATTACTCATTTTCAAGTTAAGTTGTTTCCGTGAGTCACAGTCACTAAATTTTTTATAGCTGGAGCTACGGAACTCCAAATTAAGATTGTTAATTTTCCCAGAAACTAGACTCATATATATTCTTACCATAAAATTTTTAGAATTTTTGGTTTAGCCAATTAGTACAGTTTATTCATTAAAGTTACCCCTATTTCACTGTCCAATAGTTCCGACCTCTCTTCACTAAAAATTATTTATCTCATGGAAAGCGACTCCAAATTAAGAATCACTAATTTTCTCAGAAACTAGACTAATATATTTTCTTACCATAAAATTTTTAGAATTTTTGATTTAGCCAATTAGTACAGTTTATTCATTAAAGATACTCCTGTTTCACTGTCCGACAGTTCCAATCTTTCTTCACTAAAAATTATTTATCTCATGGTACAGATCTCGGATGCTGTCCCTGTCAATTCCTATTGACAATAGACTTATTAAGGATTTTAAGCATGCAAATTATGACCCATAATTATTTTTTTACAATTTTTAATGGTTTTCCCAAATCAGAATAGGGGATTCCAAAATCATTCTGACTCTGTCTCACAAAAATCCAATTATCATAGATTATGAAATTCTTTTACCTTCACCATTTCTTTTATGAGAAAATAAACTCATTAAGATTTAATTTCATATCTTATTCAACCTCTAATTCAATTTATACCATTTTTGGTGATTTTTCAAATTCATACAACTGCTGTTGTCCAAAACTGTTTTATTACAAAATTTCATTTACTCCATTCTATCTTACCAAAAGATTCGCTCAGATATCGAGCACATTGCTCACAACTTTTCACATCGACATACCTGCACTTATTCATCACACAATCATGTACATATGTATTATCACTTAGTAAATTTCCCATTGAACTCATTGGAATAATAACAGATGCCAGGTGGCCTGTGCATAGACCACCCTTGTAATCGAAGCTCTCTGGTACGCATAGTAGCCTGCACTTAGTACTTCACATGCGACCTATCAATCTGGTATACGTAGTAGCCTGCACTTAGTACTACAGACGTGATTTATCCATCTAATGTACGTAGTAGCCTGCACTTAGTACTACACACGTGATCAAAGTTAACGGGTACGCATAGTAGCCTGCACTTAGTACTACACACGTGACCTAACAATTTGATACACGTAGTAGCCTGCACTTAGTACTACACATGCGACCTAACAATCTGATCCACGTAGTAGCCTGCACTTAGTACTACATACGTGACCTAAAACTATCTTAAACGCATAGTAGACTGCACATAGTACTACACATGTGTTCTCACAATGGATCATTTGTATCTCTTCTATTCTGAAGGTTTAATCGGGAAATTCTTCACTTTTCAACATTTTACTAACTCGTTCTTAGTCAATCCCAATTCGTAGTTTACATAAATTGATCATTCTATAGACAGACACATATCATATAGTAAAAAAAGATAATAACATAAAAAGAATCAAAATATCATTTACATACAAACTTACCTCGATGCAAAATATAGAAATTTTGCAATTTAGTCCACAATTTTTTCCTTTCCCTGATTAAGGTCGATTCTACGTCTTTCTTGGTCTATAATAACACATTTGACATATTAAAATGCTCACATTATTCAAATTAATCCAAAAACATCCTATGGCAAAATTTAAAATTTTGCCCCTAAAGTTTCAAAATTACAATTTTGCCCTTAAAGTTTCAAAATTACAATTTTCCCCTAGGTTCGGGAAATAATTTTTATTCAATTTCCTTGTATTTTAGGCTTATTCGAACCATTTTCATAACTATAGCAGTCCACAATTTGCATTAAATCACACACACACATTTTACACTTTTTTACAAACTAGTCCTTTTATGCAATTTCAACAAAAATCACTTAGTAAGAGTTGTTTACCACACTCCAAACATTCATATTCTTCCATAAAACATCAAAATAAATTCATGTCATCCATGGGTAAAATTTTAAATATAAACCCTGGCTCAAAATATTGGTAGAAATAGGTAAACCGAGCTACGAAGATCTCAAAAATATAAAGAACATTAAAAACCGAGCTAAAATGGACCTACAATCGAGCTTGAAAGTTTGAAAAACCCTAGTTATGTCTTCCTCATGTGAAATTCGGCCAAGGGGTTGAAGATGGACAAAAATTGGCTTTTAATTCTGTTTTTAATTCATTTTAATAACTAAATGACCAAAATGCCCTTAATGAAAAACTTTGGAAACATGCCTAACCATGTCCTTTTTTGTCCACCAACTTAACCAATGGTCTAATTGCCATATAAGGACCTCCAATTTAAAATTTCATAACAATTGAACACCTCTAACATGTAAAACTCAAGTTTTGCACTTTTTACAATTTAGTCTTTTTGACTAAATTAGTGCCCAAACGTCAAAATTTTTGAACAAATTTTTTACAAAATAGTCCCATAATGTAGACCATAAAAATATAATAGAAACACATTTTTCTATGTCAGATTTATGGTCCCGAAACCACTATTCTGACTAGACCCAAAATCAGGTTGTTACACATTCGTTGATCGTTGTAGAGGTGCTACTACTTTGATCACTATTGTTGTTATATCCTAGGAGACATTTGACCAACATTTATCCAAGTATCGTAGGAGAGGTCAAATCTGTCTTAAAGAAACTACGTTTCATAGGCCTCAACGTTTCATAAAATCCATTTCCTTCCTGTTTATTTCAACTTCTATTACAGTTTTTTTTTTGTTTTTTGTATTTCACAAATTAATGATAAATCATTCTATTTGATTTTGTTCTATATGTGTTTATTTATATTTAATTATTTTGTTCACTAATGTGTTTTGTCCAACAATAAGCAACCAATGCAACATCTTTTGGTTCCTTGAGAATTTTAGGAAGAATCAATTGATGGTGAAAAACTTGACACAACTATCTTAAGAAAAAACAAAAATTAAAATTAGGTTTGATATTATGAATCAGAAGGTTAAGACTTTATAAAATTATAACACATGACGAATCAAAAGAAAATAAATTAAAGTTGTAATTCAATAAGTCTAGTATAATACATGAAGACAATTCAAACAACACCAAAGTTTCATAAACTAGATACAAAAATAACATAAACAAATTAACCTTCTACTATGTTTTAATAAACCTAACTAATTTCTAGATGCTCGCCATTCATAGAGCATTGGATTGGCTAGTTGCATCCTCCAAGTAGCCCATGTATTTGATGGATGAATATTTATGATATTCACTTAATCGGCATCTATCACATTTCTAGGTAATCCTTCTCCCAACTCTGCTTCGATAGGATCAAGACTCATCTAGGTTTGAATAAAATTATATAGCAAACAACATACAATAATGATTCTATTGTGCACACTCACAAGATAGAATAATGGACTCCTAAGTATTCCCTATCTAAGTTTTAATAACCTAAAGCATCTTTCAATAACATTGTGCACTGAAGCATGTTTCAAATTGTAAAATTCTTCTGGAGTACTTGGCTAGTAACCTTGATGCCACTCATTCAAATGATATCTTTGTCCTCTAAAAGGTGCAAAAAATCCCTTACAATTTGTGTAACTAGCATATACTAGATAATAACAACCTATAAAAAAGAAAAAAAAAACTATTTATCATGATTAACTTTCCCCCAAAAAATATGATCTTAAAAATTAATTCAAATCTCTCCAATTATGCACCTTACCATGAGGAACTTTTAGTCCACATCTCTTACTAATGCCATCTTGAAGAACCCTTCCATTAGCAACAAAACCTTCCTAACCAGGAAGAACATAAACAAAATGCATATCAGGTGTACAAACACCTAACATATTTGTTAATATGTCACCTTTTGCACATTCAATATTTAGGTTTATCAACTTTTGGAATCCCAATCTTGATGTGGGTTCCAACTAAAAACACCTAAGCAATTCTACATCACATGTATAAAACCCTGGGTTAGGATATTATATTTAAATCTAAATCAACTAAATTATGTACGAGCTATATATGGAACTTACTCTAATACCTTGAACCATTTCCACCTTAGGTCTGTATAATTAGCTGTAATTGGCTTTTCCTTTTTAAATAACACATCTTGTAAGCATATGAAAACATTTAAAATGTAACACCCTACAACCAAGTCCTACGCCGGGACGGGACGCGAGGCATTACCACACTTAAACACATGAATTCCAACTTTCTCGAATCATCAAGGCGTGACCAAATTTAAAACTTTTTCAAACCTTGTCTAAATTTATTAATATGGGCTTACTAGGCCTCAAACGACCATTGGAAAATCATTCAGGATTGGCTCGGGCCCTTAACCACTTTAGAAAAATAGCCTTTGAAACAGGGCACAAGCCCGTGTGGTCACTAAGACATGGCCACGGCCCGTGTGATAACCATGGCCTAAGCATCTCGAGACACGCCCGTGTCCCATGCCTGTGTGAATTTAATTCTAAATTCGAACCTATAGGGGTTTTCACACAGCCTGACACACGCCCGTGTCTATGGTCGTGTCCCTCACACGGCCATGCCACGCCCGTGTCTAAAAACCTTGACATTCTGTTTTGACGTCAGCATCCAATTTAGGGCAAACGACCGGGGCACACGCCCGTGGCCAGAGGCCGTGTCTTCCACACGGCTGAGACACACGGTCGTGTCTCTGCCCGTGTGTTTACTACCATGCATTCTGACTTGAAATTTTTACGTGCAGGGGACATACAGTCGGACAACAAGCCAATGCGACTGACCGTGTTCCACACACGGCCTAGACACATACCCGTGTGTCTACCTATGTGGACAATATAGGGCTATCTACCAAGCCCTTTGCCACCCTGAAACACAATATAACAACTTGATTTCTCAATTCAACAACCACACCTAAGGCATCTACACATTTCATATATATAAACCAAAGCAACCAACGAACTACTCATTCAGGAAAGAACCTTTTGTATTCATATAACAAGTATTCATATAACAAGTATTCATATAACAACCTTCAACATTATCCATTTTCCATGGCCTAATACAAAATGGTGTCAATTACTAAAACAAGTCAACACATTTGGCCCCAAAACAATGTGACACTCAACAAAATCAAAGTTCCTATACATGCCGTAATCAAAATTTAAGAACTAATTATACCAGGTGCTTTGATTCGATAGTGTGATCGATGTCTCTGACGTCCGTTGATCTACGAGCTAATTGGACGGCACTATGAGAAAAAAGAAAAGAGATAGAGTAAGCATAAAGCTTATTAAGTTGCATGAAAATAATCAACAACTACTTATCATAAAGCAATATGCTCATAATCTTTCATAGTTTATTTACAAATACTATAAGTAGATGTAAGTTCAACTTACTTATCACCATCTAATACAATTCGTATTTCATGCACTCAGCCCGTATCTCATACATTTCAATTTGGTACCTATACCACTCATTACATAATCCCAAATTTTCTCATTTCGATATAAATCATAAACCTTTTGTTGAACCATTTGGAATACTACCGGATACTCGATAGCCTTAACATGGGCTAAGATGCCGATGCCATGTTTCAGACATGTTCTTACACTGGCTCTCATCTATCGATGTCGATGCCATGTCCCAGAAAGGTCTTACACTGACATGCAACAAGCTGACGCCATGTCCCAGACAGGTCTTACACTAGCTTGTTCATCATGAGGCTGATGCATGTCCCAGTCATGTCTTACACTAGCTCTCCTCTCAATGCCGATGCATGTCCCAAACATGTCTTACACTGGCTTAAATATCAAGAGGCTGATGCATGTTCCTGACATGTCTTGCACTGGCTCTCATAATATGGTTGGTGCATGTCCCAGACATGTCTTACACTAGCACACATACCACCCAATATCAAGGTACCAATATCCAAGTTTATTCCAAATGCTCAACGTAAGTCCCTACTATGTCAATTTCTCAACATGTATTCTCATATTTAAAATCAAAGCAATTTATGCCATATCAATACAAATGCACATCATAAAGATAGAGTTGCATTATTAACATACAACTTAATTTGGATTACAAAAAGTAGACTGCTATTCAGTTTTAGTCTACTTGCTTTGCTTTTCCCCGGTCTAGGCTCGGATTTTGCATTTCTTGGTCTATAGTGATGAAAATTCACAAATTTAATCATTTCATTAATCTAGGTACTCAACAATTTAAAATTGGGCAAAATGACCATTTTGGCCTTAGACTTTTACAAAATAACCATTTTACCCTTAGGTCTGAAAATCGATTTTTATTACATTTTCTCCCTAACCAAGCCTAAATGATTACTTTTTATACTAGAAGCAGTCCAAAAAATCTCAATATTTTACATATTTATCACCTATTTTACAACTTATGCAAAATGGTCCTTTTTAGGGTTTTCATGAAAAATCTCTTTATAAAAGTTATTCATTACACTACCATAACTCATATTCTTCCATAAAATTTCAGAAAACAACATGAACAAACTCATGGTAAAACCCTATACTTTCAACCATTTTGCAAAATAGTCCCCTCATTTGAAAGCTCATGTTACAAGGGTTCTAAAAGTACAAAAATCATCAAGAAAAACCCTAAAGATCACTTACTTGTAGAGAGATTAAGTGGCTGAAAATTCCAGCTTCAAAAACTCCTTTAATGGCTGATATTTTCGGTCTAGAAGAAAGAGTGGAGAAAAAAGATGATAGCTAGGCTTTAGGGCATTATTTTATCCCATATTATGTCATCAAATACCTAACATATTGACCATGTAATTTTCTTTGTCTCATGGCTGGCCAAGCTATAGTCTAAGGGTCTATTTGCCTTTTAAAGACCCCCAATTTAAGTTTCATGGCAATTTAACACCCTTAGCAATCAAATTAAGACTTTTGAACTTTATGCGATTTAGTCCTTTTTCTCAATTAAGCTCACAAACGCTAAAATTACTTCACCAAATTTTTCATGCACTAATATAAACGTGTTATAACTCTAAAATAGTAATAAAATACTTTCTCTAACCTCAGATTAGTGGTCTCAAAACCACTATTTTGACTAAGCCCAAAATCGAGCTGTTACAATTCTCCCCCACAGGGATTTTCGTCCCCGAAAATCTTACCGGTGAATAAGTTCGGGTATTGATCTTTCATAGTCTCTTCGGGTTCCTACGTGGCTTCCTCGACTCTGTGTCTATGCCACAAAACCTTTACGAGTGCTACACTTTTCTTCCTGAACTTCTTGACCTCTCGGTCTAAAATCTTAATCGGTTATTCCCCATAGGTCATATCCAGGCTTATTTTAATTTCTTCTGGTGAAATCATGTGTGAGGGGTTAGATCAGTAACGGCGCAACATCGATACATGAAATATATTATGAATTTTCTTTAACTCATGAGGCAAGGCTAATCGGTATGCTACTGACCCAATTCTCTTGGTCACCTCATAAGGTCCAATAAATCGCGGACTCAGCTCGCCTTTTCTACCGAATCTAAGGACGTTCTTTCACGGGGATACTTTCAAAAAAACTTTATCCCCGACTTGAAACTCGATCTCTTTTTGTTTCAAATCCGCGTAGGATTTCTGTCTATCTAATACGGCCTTTATACAATAACGAATTACTTTAACCTTTTCTTCAGTCTCTCTGTCTAAGTCGATCCCGTGAATCTGATTCTCTCTCAACTCGGTCCACTATAAAGGAGTTCGGCACTTATGCCCATATAGAGCCTCATAAGGCGCTATTTTCAGACTTGATTGATAACTGTTGTTGTAGGCGAATTCGACCAGTGGTAAATACCTTTCCCAACTACCTTGAAACCCGAGAACACAACACCGTAACATGTCCTCTAATATTTGAATTATTCTCTCTGATTGACTATCGGTTTGCGGGTGAAAAGCCGTGCTAAAATTCAGTTTCCTTCCCAATGCCTCTTGTAACTTCCTCCAAAACTGCGAGGTAAACCTCGGATCTCTATCCAAAATAATTGACAAGGGCACCCCATGAAGTCTCATGATCTCAGAAACATAAAGATCGGCCAATTTCTCAAGGGAATAGTCGGTACACACTAGTATAAAATGTGCTGACTTAGTAAGTCTATCAACAACGACCCAAATTGAATTCTTTTTCCTTGGTGTCAAAGGCAACCCTGACACAAAATCCATGGTTACTCGATCCTATTTCCACTCGAAAACCATCACAGGCTGAAGTAAACCCGAGGGTACTTGGTGTTCAACCTTCACTTGTTGACTAACTAGACATTTAGAGACAAATTCAGAAATGTCTCTTTTCATTCCCGACTACTAGTACATTTTCTTCAAATTATTGTACATTTTCATACTACCCGGGTGGATAGACAAACAACCACTATGTGTCTCTCACAAAATCTTCTAAATGACTCATTATTCTTGGGTACATAAATTATGCCTCGGTGCATCATACAACCATCAGTACCAATACTAAAGTCTGATTCAACACTCGACTCACACTGAGTTCTCTTGGCTTGCAATTCACTGTCGTTATTCTGAGCTTCGCAAATCTCTTACAGGAACACCAGTCTAGCTCTCAACTCTTCCAGAATCAAACCATCATCAGTCACTGACAACTGAGCATTCATAGCTGTAACACCCCTCACCCGTATTCGTTATCAGGATAGGGTTCGAGGTATTACCGAAACTTTACATTTAAAACATACTGAATCGACTTACCAGGTTTAGCTCAGATTTGAAACTTTCAGGCATTCACATCTTGTCCCGTAAATGGGCCTTCAAGGCCCTAAATATACATAGAGATAGATCGGGATAGGACCGAGAACACTTAATAACTTTAGAAAATTTCCTTACTTAGTAGTGTCACACGCTCGTGTATGATGGGCCGTGTGGTCGCCCACGCCCGTGTGGCCTAGGGCACATCCACGCCTCTAACCCGTGGGCAACACTGACTTTTAGGTATGGCCGAGACACACGCCTGTGGGCTCACCCCGTGTCCAAAACTTGAGTATTCTGTTAAATTAACACAGCCAAGACACACGCTCGTGTGTCCTACTCGTGTGCTAATTTGACTTAAAGTTTTAGGTGCAGGGGACACACGGCCATACCACACGCCAATGGGGATGGACCGTATGTCACACACGGCCTAGAAACATGCCCGTGTGTGTAATGCCCCTGTACCCGAGACCATCACTGGAGTCGAGCACGAGGTATTAACGGACTTAATTCATTAATTAAACAACTCAAACAATTTATTTTTAAAATTTCCAGACAAGCTGGCTAACTGCGTCATAGTCGCTTAAAAATTCATATCTCGAGTTCTGAAACTCGAAATTAAGATATATAAATTTTTCCTGAAACTAGACTCATATATATCTATCTACTAATCTTTTTCTAGAATTTTTGGTCAGGCCAATTAGTACAGTTTATTAGTTAAAGTCTCCCCTGTTTTAGGATTCGGCTACTCTGACCCCTGTGCACTACGAATCAAATTTCTTTCTATACAGAAATCCAATAACTATGCTGTTTGTTTCACCTACAAATAGACTCAATAAGGAATCCATACATATAAATTGTGAGTCCTAATTATTTTACACAAATTATGGTGAATTTCTAAAGTCAGAACAGGGAATCCAGAAATATCTCTGACCCTATTTCACCAAAACGTAAATATCTCATAAAATACAACTCTTTTACCTATTTTGTTTCTTCCAAATGAAAATATATTTATTAAGCTTAAATTAAATATTTTATTCATCATCTAATTCTATCTATACTATTTTTAGTGATTTTTCAAAGTCACGTCACTGCTGGTGTGTGATTCTGTTTTATAGCCAATTTTACCATTTTATGGATTTCCATAGATTAGTTAGCACATAAAGCATACGTGTTATCAAATATAATCTCGATTAGCCACTCCAATAGCTAATCATTCTCAAACATTTCCATTCCATCCATGAGCTATATCATAAGATTATACACACAAAAGGATTATAATGCTATACATGCCATATTCCCAAAATATTCAAGCCACCATACCGAGATGGTCCGTTGATAGTGTGAGCGTGCCTCCGACCGTCCTGATCTCCAAACCGGCTTGTTAAAACTACAAGGAATGGAAGGGAAGGAGTAAGCATAAAATCTTAGTAAGTTCACATGCAAATAACAAATAACTTAACAAAGCAATTATACCAACCAACATTAGCATAATATCACCAAAACATATATCACATTTCAATTCATCATTCATTGTCTTACTACATTATTGTTGTCGTATCAAGTCTCAACCCGAGGGTTAAGTACATACCTGTCCAAAGTGCCCATTCCACAACACTTACCAATACGTCACTTGCATCTTGAGTATTCTTCCATTTCACTAGAATTTTACCCGTTGAACAAATCGGAATATAACTCGGATACATGGAAAGTTTGCACATAAGTGCCACATATGTAGCCAAGCTACCATGTAACCCGCCCATAAGTGAACTCGGACTCAACTCAAAGAGCTCGAGCGTTCGCATCCATAAATGAACTCGGACTCAACTCAACGAGCTTAGATGCCTAGTTATATCTCACGAACTCGGACTCAACTCAACGAGTTCAGACGTTCGCATCCATAAGTGAACTCGGACTCAACTCAACGAGTTCGAATGCCCAAATATCCGAATCTATTCCTAAGGTTCAACGGGACTTTCCTTGAAATGGCCTAAATTCAAGGTTATAGGAACAGTGGTTTCGTAACCAAAAATCTGATTTAAAGAGAAATTTATTTCAATATTTTTGCATGAAAATTGTTCTGATAGGAAAATCTTATGAAAATATTGATAGAAAAATTTTACCGATTTAGTGGTTAGTTAGAAAAAGAAATTATTGAAGAAATTGGGTAAAAACAAGATATCGGGACCTCTATCTTGTAAAACCGAGTCAAAAATAATTTTATTAATATTTATGAAATGTTATTAGTGTGGAATTAAAATTTCGTTAGGAAATTTTAATGTTTGGGTAGTCAATTAAATGCAAAGGACTAAATTGTAATAGGTGTAAAAGTTGCTAGAATGATTAAATAGCTTAAGAGTCTAATGAGAAAGGATTTAAAAGGAATTAGACCCAAAAGTTATTTGGTCTGGACGGCAAGGGTATGAAATCAGCAGAAAAATTGATAAATTAAGGGTAAAATTGGAGTATTGCAAAATTAACTAAATAAAGCTAGGACTAAATAGGAAATATCTAGATTTCTCTTCATTTCTCTTCAATTCCAGCAGCTAAAAACGCCATAGGAGGGTTCTCTAAGCTGGTATTTCATAATTTTTGCACCAAGTGAGTTAATCATTGCCTTTTTCTTATAATTTTTGTGTTTCTAAGACTTTTACAACTAGGTCCTACTATTAAATTCATTAGTTTTTGATTTCATGGATGAAATTTAAAGTCACCATGGTTGAGTGCTGTAATTTTATGATGAAATAGAATGAAATTAAAACTTTAATTTGTTTATGAGATGATTTTATTAGGTAATTTCAATAGAAATTGATTTTTAGGACCTAATTGTGAAAATGCTTGGAATTAAAGTCTATTGCTGAAATTCTGATTCCTAAAGGTTGTAAACTAGTTTAAGGTGATAGAATAAAATGTTAATTGAGAAAAATCAGTTCAATTGAGAGGCTAATTGAGTAGGGACGAAATTATCATTTATTAAAAGCTTAGGGGAAAATGGTAATAAACAACTTGCACAAAAACAGTTTGGACAGCAGCAGTAGACTAATTTTGAAAAATCACCATAAATTGTAGAAATCGAATTAGAAGATGAAAAAAATATGAAATTAAAGATTATTGAGTCTAGTTTCTCATAGAAGAAATAGTGTACACAATGGATTTGTAAATTTTGAGATATAATGAATTTTTTGAGACAAGGTCAGAATGAATTCGGGTTCCCTTATTCTGACTTTGAAAAATCATAAAAAATTGAAGAAAAACAATTATGGGATTAAATTTATATGTATAGAATCCTTAATTAGTCTATTTTTAATAGAAACAAATGAGAACATCATTTGAATTATGTATGAAGAGATAATAAATTTTTAGTGAAGAAGGGTCAGAACCGTCGACAGCAGAACAGGGGTGACTTTAAAGAATAAACTGTACTGATTGGCTAAACCAAAAATTCTGAAAATTTTATGGTAAGACGATATGTGAGTCTAGTTTCATGGAAATTTATTAGATCCTAATTTTGAGTTCTGTAGCTCAAGATAAAAATAATTTAGTGACTATGACTCAAGTAGACAGCTTTGAATGAACTATAAATAATAGTTGAATTATAGAGAATGTTGCATATGAACATGAAATGTATTACATTGATAATTAAATTTATTTATTTAGATCCAGAAGATTCAAATACGAAGCTAGATCGAGGAAAGGAAAAAGTTCGGGATTAGTAGATTTTTTTTGTTTACAAACAAGTATCAAGGTAAGTTCGTGTAACTTGAATTATATTCTTAAATGCTTGAAATGCATGTTTTTGATATGAATATGATTTGAATGTTCATTATATGGAAAATTATGAAACATTGATATATTTGATAAAAGGGGAAGAAATCCCGGTTGAATGAAAGGAAAATTCGATGGATCTCTGAAAAGGAATTGACGGTAAAAAGGATCTAGCCCGGACAGGTGATCCTATCCTGATATAGCCCTTCCGAAGAATATGTGTAAAATGGATTTAGCCCGGACGGGTAATCCGAATTAGGGTTTGAATTTAGCCTGGACTAGTAATCCCGCTGCAAGGTTGAGGTTCGCGAGAGTGTGCTCTCTGAAATGGATATGTGCACACATGAATATGAATTGACGGACCCGAAAATGTACACTAAAAGTGTATATCTGAAAATCCATCAAAAATTCCAAGAAATTCAACGGGATAAATATGGAAAAATAAAAAGGAAATAGAAATCATGGTATTGATGAGCTCATCAATCATAGTATATATTATTGGTACATGGAAATTATTGTACTAACTTGAATGTTGAGTTTGTGCATATTAGGGTAATAATGCATTGAATGGATATAGGAATGTTTATTGTATTGTATTGAAAATATGAGGTAAGTATAATTCTTATTACATGAGCTTACTAACCACAAAGTGCTTACCCCGTTTCTTTTTTTCCCCGTTTTGTAGTGTTAAGAGCTCGGAGGTCAGATTTGGTCGGAGACACATCACACTATCAACCTCAGGACTTCGGTATATAAAGAAACTTTATTTTGGAAATCAATGGCATGTATAAGCTAATAAAGTAAATGATTCTGTGAAATGAATGTAGAGCTAGCCATTGGTATGGTTAACAAACCTGGTTTTGAGTATGTGATGACGTTATTTTATAAATATGCATGAATTTATCTTGAAAATATGTTGAATTGAATTGGTTGATTTGGATTGGTCTTGATATAATATTGCAGGGAAGGTTAGATATCTGTAAAGGGATTATATTGAGTTTTCCTAAAAAATAAATAAATAAATAAATAAATTCGTAAACTCTGGTAATACCTCGTACCCTATTCCGGAAATGAATACGAGTAGGGGGTATTACATTCCTCGTTTGTACTCCTTTACCATTCTCCTTGGAATACCCATGACGATACTTCGGTAGTCTTTCACATTTTTTCACATAATTCATAATTTTTTTTTTGCATGTTGTCCAACAATGACCACAAAGCATAGAATTGCATGATAACAATCATAATACCGTATAAATAGAATTAAATGATTTAAAATAACATTTATATTACAATATTTACATTTGAACTAACCTCGTATGCGAAAATGGTCATTTTTACCATTTTGTCCACAACTTGGTATTTTGCCAATTTTAGCCCGAATTTTGATTTTCCTTACTCTATCATTTCAAATATAGCCTAATTAGGACTCATATTATTCAAATCAACCCAAAATCATATTTTGGAAAAATTACAATTTTACCCTTAAACTTTCACATATTTACACTTTTTCCCCAAATCTCGTAAATTAAACTTCATCCTATTTTATTATGTTTTATGATATGCTGATCATTTTTCCCTTCTACAGTAACATCCAATTCTCACTCTAACATGTACTTATGAACATTTGGTATTTTTACCGATTATGTCATTTCAGTCGTTTTTGCGTAAAATCACTTAGAAAAAGTTGTTTAACACAATCTCAAGCTTCATATTCTACCATAAAACATCAAAATTCATGGATATCATTCATGAGTAAATTTTTAAATATAAACCCTAGCTCAAAATATTGGTAGAAACAGGTAAACCGAGCTACGAGGATTTCAAAAATGTAAAGAACATTAAAAACGGGCATAGAAATCACTTACAATCAAGGCTTAAAAGTGTTGAAACCCTAGCTATGGTGGAGAGAAAAATTTGGCAGCAACTGATGGAGAAGATGATCATTTTTGTATTATTTTTCCCATTTTATTTCATTTAATATCAAAATGACCAAAATGCCCTTCCTTATTAAACTTTCAAAAATTCCATCCATGTCCAATTTTTGTCCATGAACTTAGAAATTGGTCAAATTGCTATTTAAGACCTCTTAATTAATATTTCAAATCAATTTCATACTAGAAACTTCTAGAATACAAATTTTGTAACTTATTCAATTTAGTCCCTAACTTCAAATTAAGCACTTTATGCATAGAATTTCTTCACGAAATTTTCACACAATCATGAAATCATATCATAGACCTCAAAATAATCATAAAATAATTATTTCTATCTCAGATTTGTGGTCCCGAAACCACTATTCTGATTAGGCCCTAATTCGGGATATCACAGTGTGTTTAACCATGTGGACCTTAATAGGCTATTTTCCAAGCTTTTAGTCACCCCTTTCTACTTCTTTTTCTTAATAGATACCAAATTCAAAGTAAAACATGATTATGCACTTGTAAATGATCTTGATGAAGTTAGTTGTATGGAAACCTCATATTATTGGTTTTATACAAAAAGATTATTTCCCATCTAGTATTTATGGGTTCTTATGTTATTGTAGCACATTCAAAATTTGGCTCGTTTTTGAACTCATTGCCAATTATAGCAACCCATCATATAAGAACATAAACATGCATATAAAGGCAGGTCATAGCCTACTTTCAAATATGCCAATTTCCATGGCCTTATACAAAAAGATGAATACATCTTTACATGCCTTCATTTGGCAATTCAAATACATGCCATTAACAAAATAGAAGTGTCTTTATACCAAAGCTTGACTAGTTGATAGTGTGTTGCTTCTCCAACTGTCTTCCAATCCTTATGAGTCATCGAGCTCAGTAAAACAAGGAAAAGAGAGGGGGTAAGCATTTTCATACTTAGTAAGCTCGAATAATCGAAAAGTAAAGTTACCGAATAATTAGCATACATCCACACTTAAATCATGAAATCATCAATTTTGAAGTGATTTCCTATCACATGCACTCAATCAATGAGTTAGTCACATAACAAAGCATCATATAATTTATGTAGATGAGCTCATCATTCATCATCTTATTGACATACATCATATTAATCCCATTGAGTTTCTAGGAAATCTCGATGGAATACCCATTATCCTTCAATTCTTACGAATGATCATTTCACATATATGCACTCCCGCAAACCTCACATCTCATGGCAAGATTACCAGTCCAGGCTAAATTCCCCATATAATAAAATCATAAGGTGATGTTAGGATTACCAGTCCAGGCTAAATCCCTTATAGCGACAAACACCCTTAATGAACTCGAATCTAAATTACCAGTCCAGGCTAAATTCAGACCCTAATAGGATTACCCGTTCGGGCTAAATCCTCAATGCACATATATTCTTTGGGAGGCTCGATCATTTAAGGAACACCCATCTGGGCTAGATCCTTTCCATACTCGAGATCACGGATTACCCATCCGGGCTAAGTTCTTACTGTAACACATGCAGGATCTCTTTACACATATCAATGAGGGTTTATCCATCGAATTCCCTTTGTCAACCTCATCCGAGACATTTTTCACATGTTACCATCAAATATGCATTTCCATGATATTTCATGCTCATAATAAATGCAATCATCATGCATTCATAAATCATTCAATTACGCATATTAGGGGTTTACTTTAAGTTATCCGAACTTACCTGGTATTCGTTTCAGAGATATGTTTCGGTTATTCTGAAACCTTGCGTTTACCACGATCGACCTCCGGAATTTGTTCTTCGGGGTCTATATTAGTAAAATTAACTCATTAATACCCCACATTATACATTTCAAGTTTAATATCTACCCCGGTCCAATTGACCGTTTTGCCCCTGACCCTTCACATTTTTACGATTTAGTCCCTAGGCTCGTATAATGAAACACATGCACTTTTTATCTTACCCAAGCCTAGCTGAACACCTTTCCTTCTTATGGTAGCCCACATTATCCATTATTTTCTCATTTCTACCACACATTTACATCTTTTGCAAAATAGTCCCTATAAGGGTTTCTCATGAAAATCAACTAGGAAAAGATGTTTAACACACATTAATCTTTCATATTCCTTCATAATCTATCAAAATACAAGCAACTCATGCATGGGTAAATTTTTAAACATGAACCCTAGCATGAAATATGGGTAGAAATGGAGAAAGTAAGCTACTGGGATTTCAAAAATACAAAGAACATTAAAAACGGGGCTTGGGAGCACTTACTATTGAGCTTGGAAAGCTTGAAACCCTAGCTATGGTGACAAGAGAATTTCGGTAGTTATGGGGAAGAAAATGGCTGATTTTGGCTTGATTTTTCCCATTTTATTTCATTAAAAAGCCAAATGACCAAAATGCCCTCATGCCCTTTCTTTAAAATTTTAACCATGCAAGCCCATTTTTGTCCAAAAATTTAGAATTTGAGCAAATTGCTCTCCAAGACCTTCTAATTCATAATTTAAATCAATTTCGTACAAATTGATTCTAGAAACAAGTTTTGCAATTTATTCAATTTAGTCCCTAATTTCCAATTGGACATCTTATACTAGAATTTCTTCATGAAACTTTAACACATGCATATATTCATATTCTAGGCCTCATAATAATCATAAAATAAATATTTTGATGTCAGATTTGTGGTCCCGAAACCACTATTCTGACTAAGCCCTATTTCGAGATGTTACAATAGCCCTCAAGGCGAATAATGGTTTCCTACTCAAAACATCGACTACTACATTAGCCTTTCCCGGGTGGTAGTCAATCACCAACTCGTAGTCTTTTATCAACTCTAACCATCGTCGTTTCCATAAGTTCAACTCTTTTTGAGTCATCAAATACTTTAGACTTTTATGGTCAATGAAAACTTGACATCTCTCACCATACAATTGGTGTCTCCAAATCTTTAATACGAACACTGTAGTTGCTAGCTTTAAATCATGGGTCAGGTAATTTATCTCGTGTGGCTTTAGCTGTCTCGAGGCATAGGCTATAACCTTGCCTTCTTGCATGAGCACACACCCTAAACCATTCAAGGATGCATCACTATACACCAAAAACTATTTTCCCCATTCTGGTTGCACTAAAACTGGAGCTTCGATCAACAAAGCCTTTAATTTCTCAAAACTCTGTTGGCACTTCTTTGTCCATTCGAACTTGACATCATTTTGTAACAACCTTGTCATCGGAGTGGCTATCATAGAGAATCCCTTCACAAAACTTTTGTAATATCCAGCCAAATCCAGAAAGCTTCGAACCTCTGTCACATTCCTTGGCAGTTTCCACTCAACAATAGCCGAGATCTTGCTTGGGTCAACTCTGATCCCATCTCTCAACACGATGTGTCCTAGGAATCCAACTTTTTTAATCCAAAATTCACTCTTACTGAACTTGGCATAAAATTGCTTATCTCTCAAGGTTTGTAAAACAGTTCTCAGATGCTCACGTGCTCACTCTCATTACTTGAGTAAATCAATATGTCGTTGATAAAGACCACCACAAACTTATCCAAATACACCCGAAAAATGCGGTTCATTAAATCCATAAACACCACAGGAGCATTTGTTAAATTGAAGGGCATACAAGAAACTCATAGTGCCCAGACCTCGTCCTAAACGCAGTTTTCGGTACATCTTGCTCCTTAACCCTTAACTGATAGTAGCTCGACCTTAAGTCGATCTTGGAAAACACGGTGCCTCATTTCAACTGATCGAATAGGTCATCAATCCTTGGCAAGGGATACCTGTTCTTCACGGTTACTTTGTTGAGTTGTCAGTAGTTTATATACAATCTCATCGACCCGTCTTTCTTTTCACAAAAAGTACCAGAGCACCCCACAGTGAATAGCTCAATCTTACAAATCCCTTACCCGTTAACTTTTGTAATTGAGTCTTCAACTCCTTTAACTCCATAGGAGCACTCCTATACAGAGCGATTGAGATGGGTGCTGTACTAGTGACCAGCTCGATTCCAAACTCAACTTCCTTAGCTGAAGGCAATCCAGGCACTCTTCCGGAAACACATCCGGATATTCACATACCATAGGCACTGACTCAATTTTCACTTCTGACGCCTGAGTATTTACAGAAATGCAAGGTAGGACTCATATCCTTTTCTCATATATCTCTCCATAGTCATAGACAATATTACTACAGACAAGTTATCTGATTCATTCTGTTCAACTTGGAGGATATCCCCGTTTTCACATTTCAACTCAATGACTTTTCGTCTACAATCCAATACAACCCCATGAGAAGTCAACCAGTCCATACCGAGGATTATATTGAATTCATCAAACGGCAACAACATAAGGTTAGCCAGAAAACAATGACCTCTAATTGTCAAAGGACAGTTTCTACATACTTGGTCTACCAACACATGTTTGCCTAACAGGTTAGACACTTTCACCACAGATTCAGTAGGTTCAACTAGCATATTCATACTGGGTACTAATTTCATGTAGACATAAGAATGGGTAAACCCCGGATCAATTAAAGTAATAACAGAAATATCATGAAGAGAAAAAGTACCCGTAATCACATCTGGTGAAGATGCATCTTCGTGAGCGTGAATGGCATAAGTCCTTGCAAGCGCACGGCCCTCGGATCTCACAGCTGAATCTCTAGGAGCACCTCTACCACTAGCCCCACTTTCTGGATTCTTTTGTGGTTTACCCCTCAAAGGAGCACTACTCACCCTCACGTCTTGCTTTTTCTCTTTCTCATCCAACTTGAGACAGTTATGAATAAAATGGTCCAACGACCCACATTTAAAATAGCATCTCTCATTTCCTCAACACTCGCCAAAGTGATGCCTACTACATTACGAACACTTCGGCCTATTTGGTCGAGCACTACTGACACACGTGATAGAAGTGGTCTGGGCTTTAGAAGTCGTATTCTACTTGTTCTTACTCTTATTTGAGAATCCCATCGAAGTATTCGATCGGGTGGTGAACTCACTCGATCTCTTAGATGAGGTTTGATGTGATTTCCCCATCTGTCTTTTCTTTGAGTATCGGGACTCAATGTTAGCTATTCTCTTCTCTTTGGCCAATTTCTCGGCCTTACATGCTCTCTCCACGAGCACCATGAATTCCCTCAATTCTAAGATGCCAACTAATAATCGGATGTCTTTGTTCAATCCGTCCTTAAATCTCTTGCACATGATGGCTTCAATAGACACGCACTTCCTAGCATATTTGCTGAGCCTCACGAACTCACGCTCATACTCTATTACTGTCTTTCGACCTTGCTTCAATTCTAGAAATTCATTCATCTTCTGATCTATAAACCTTTTACTGATATACTTCTTTCGAAATTCTTCTTGGAAAAACTCCCATGTAATCCATTCCCTTGGTATAATCGACACAAGGATATTCCACCATTTGTAAGCTGAGTCTCGCAGGAGTGACACAACACACTTCATGCACTCTTTAGGTGTGTATGATAACTCCTCAAATGCCCTAATGGTATTTTCTATCCAAAACTCTGCTCTCTTCAAGTCATCATTAATATTCACCCAGAATTTTTCACCCCCTTGCTTTCTAATTCTATCCACTAGAAGTTTCTCTCTCCTAGCCATCTCTGCTCCTTGAGGAGCTATATGGACAGGTTGAGGAATTAGAGGAGGTGGGGGAGGTGGAGTATTTGGATTCACATGAATAAACTCCAAGTAGGCATCCATCATGTGGAGGTAAGCTTCTCTAGCCCCTCCGCCCTGACTCATCGTCACGAACCCACTATCAACTGGCGCGGTTCCTTTAGCAGGAGCCGGCGTATTACTTTCCACATCATCTACCGTAGCTACGCCAGGATCCATTTACTATATGAAAAACATAATTTATATTAGTCAAGAGTCGTCACACTATCGATATACAACTATGGCATGTATAGCTAGACTGGCACTCATGCTAGGTTAGTCCTAGAACTGACTAAATCATTGCTCTGATACCACTAAATGTAACACTTTACACCCAAGTCCTACGCCGGGATGGGATGCAAGGCATTACCACACTTAAACATATGCATTCCAACGTTCTCGAATCATCAAGACGTGACCAAATTTAAAACTTTTTCAAACCTTGTCTAAATTTCTTAATATGGCCCACTAGGCCTCAAACGACCATTGGAAAATCATTCGGGACTGTATTCAACTTTATAAAAATAGCCCTTGAAATAGGGCACACGCCCGTGTGCAAGGGCAACACGTCCAAGTGGTCATTAAGACATGGCCGTGCTGATGGCCCGTGTGACACACACGGTCTAAGCATCTCAGGACACGCTTGTGTCCTAGGTTCATGTGAATTTTATTCTAAATTCGAAACTACAGGGGTTTTCACATGGCTTGACACACGCCCGTCGTGTCCCTCACACGGCTATGACACGCCCGTGTCTAAAAACCTTGACATTCTATTTTTGACATCAGCATCTAATTTAGGGCACACGGTTGGGGCACACGCCCATGGCTAGAGGCCGTGTCCTCTACACTGCTGAGACACACGGTCGTGTCTCTGCTCGTGTGTTTACTACTATGCATGCTACCTTGAATTTTTACGTGCAAGGACACATGGTCAGACAACACGCCCATGGGACTGACTGTGTGCCACACACGGCCTAGACACACGCCCGTGTGTCTACCCATATGGACAATATAGGGCTATATACCAAGCCCTTTGCCACCCTGAAACACAATATAACAACCTGATTTCTCAATTCAAGAACCACATCTAAGGCATCTATACATTTCATATATATATACCAAAGCAACCAATGAATTACTCATTTAGGAAAGAACCTTTTATATTCATATAACAACCTTCAACATTAGCCATTTTCCATGGCCTAATACAAAATGGTGTCAATTACTAAAACAAGTCAACACATTTAGCCCCAAAACAATGTGACACTCAACAAAATCAAAGTTCCTATACATGTCATAATCAAAATTTAAGAACTAATTATACCAAGTGCTTCGATTTGATAGTGTGATCGATGTCTGTAACGTTCATTGATCCACGAGCTAATTGGGCGGCACTATGAGAAAAAGAAAAAGAGATAGAGTAAACATAAAGCTTAGTAAGTTGCATGAACATAAACAACAACTACTTATCATAAAGCAATATGCTCATAACCTTTCATAGTTTATTTACAAATACTATAAATAGATGTAAGTTCAACTTACTCATCACCATCTAATACAATTCATATTCCATGCACTGAGCCCGTATCTCATACATTTCAATTTGGTACCTATACCACTCATTACATAATCCCAACTTTTATCATTTCGATATAAATCATTAACCTTTTGTTGAACCATTTGGAATACTACCGTATACTCGATAGCCTTAACATGGGCTAAAATACCGACGCCATATCTCAGACATGGTCTTACACTGGCTCTCATCTATCGATGTCAATGCCATGTCCCAGATAGGTCTTACACTGGCACGCAACAAGCTTACGCCATGTCCCGGACAGGTCTTACACTAGCTTGTCCATCGCGAGGCTGATGTATGTCCCAGACATGTCTTACAATAGCTCTCGTCTCAACACCGGTGCATATCCCAAACATGTCTTACACTGGCTTAAATATCAAGAGGCCGATGCATGTCCTAGATACGTCTTACACTGGCTCTCATATTTTGGTTGATGCTTGTCCCAGACATGTCTTACACTAGCACACATATCACCCAATATCAGGGTACCAATATCCAAGTTTATTCCCAATGCTCAACGAAAGTCCCTACTATGTCAATTTCTCAACATGTATTCCCATATTCAAAATCAAAGCAATTTATGCCATATCAATACAAATGCACATCATAAACATAGAGTTGCATTATTAACATACAACTTACCTCGGATTACAAAAAGTAGACGTCTATTCGGTTTTAGTCTACTTGCTTTGCTTTTCCCCGGTCTAGGCCTGGATTTTGCACTTCTTGATCTATAATGATGAAAATTCACAAATTTAATCATTTTATTAATCTAGGTACTCAACAATTTAAAATTGGGCAAGACGACCATTTTGCCCCTAGATTTTTGCAAAATGACCATTTTACCCCTAGGTCTGAAAATTGATTTTTATCACATTTTCTCACTAACCAAGCCTAGCTAATTACTTTTTATACTAGAAGCAGTCCAAAATTATCAATATTTCACACATTTATCACCTATTTTACAACTTATGGAAAATGGTCCTTTTTAAGGTTTTCATGAGAAATCTCTTCATAAAAGTTGTTTATTACAATACCATAACTCATATTCTTCCATAAAATTTTAGAAAACAACATGGACACACTCATGGTAAAACCCTAGACTTTCAACCATTTTGCAAAATAGTCCCCTCATTTGAAAGCTCATGTTACAAGGGTTCTAAAAGTACAAAAATCATCAAGAAAAACCCTCAAGATCACTTACTTATAGAGAGACTAAGTGTGTAATATCCCGAATTAGGGCCTAATCAGAATAGTGGTTTTGTGACCACAAATCCGAGATAGAAATAATTATTTTATAATTATTTTGATGTTTATGATATGATTGCATGATTGTGTGAAAATTTCGTGATGAAATCCTATGCCTAAAGTGCTTAAATTGAAATTAGGGACTAAATCGAATAATTTGCAAAACTTGCATTCTAGGAGTTTTTAGTATGAAATTGTTTTGGAATATTAATGAGGAGGTCTTAAATAGCAATTTGACCAATTTCTATGTCTATGGACAAAAATTGGACATGGATGAAATTTTTGGAAAGTTTAGTAGTAAGGGCATTTTGGTCATTTAGTTATTAAAATGAATTAAAAACAAAATTAAAAGCCAATTTTTGTCCATCTTCTTCATTAGGAAAAAATTTCAAGGGTTCTCCATAGTTAGGGTTTGTTTCAAGCTTCCAAGCTCTATAGTAAGTGATTCCAAGCCCCGTTTTTAATGTTCTTTACGTTTTTGGAATCCCGGTAGCTCGATTAAGCTTATGCTAGCAATAATTCAACCTAGGGTTCATATTTGGAAAAATACCCATAGGTGAAATTTATGTATTTTGGTGTTTTATGATAGAATATGAGGTTTTAAATTATGTTAGACAACTTGCACTACTCGGTTTTAAGCGAAAACGAGTAAAAGGGCTTAATCGGTAAAAATACCTAATAGTAATAAGTGCATGTTAGAGTGTGAATTTGATGTTGCCATAGAAGGGAAAAATGATCAGCATGTCATAAAACATAAGAATAAGGGATGAAGTTTAATTCCCGAGCCTAGGGGCAAAAGTGTAATTATGCAAAAGTTTAGGGGAAAAAATGTAATTTTCCAAAGTTCGTATTAAATGCTGTTTTGATGAATGTATGTATTAAATAAGATTAATTTGGCATTATAGATCAAGAGAAACGAGATTCAAGTCGCGATCGAGGGAAAAACAAAGTTTACGAAGAATAGGCTCGATTGCTAATAATTTTGTACCGAGGTAAGTTCATGTGTAAATGTAGTAACATAATTGTCATTTTAAGCAATTTAATGTTGTTTATATGATATGATGTTGATTATTATCATGAAATATTATGCTTTGTGGTTGTTATTGAATAATATGTAATTATGTGAATTACTTGATGAGTATGAACTATCACCGAAGTATCGATTTCGATATTCCGTGGAAGACGACAAAGATGTGTGATCGAGGAAAATGCCCATTTGAACCTTGGGAATAGATTAGAATACAAGTGACATGTCACTAGGATATTTGAGTTCTGAACTCGTTGAGTTGAGTCCGAGTTCGTGAGATGTAACTAGGCATCCGAGCTCGTTGAGTTGAGTCCGAGTTCACTTATGGATGCGAACGCCCGAGCTCGTTGAGTTGAGTCCGAGTTCACTTATGGGTGGGTTACATGGTAGCTTGGCTACATAAGTTCCGCAGGCTATTAAGTTTGTCTAGCTGCGGGTATGGCTCTTATGTTCATGAGATCCGCGTATTCGAATTATATTCCGATGTGTTCAACGGGTGAATCGTAAGTGAATAAGAAGAAGGCCTAAAACGAAGGTGACATGTTGGCAAGTGTGGTAAATGAGAAAATTTGACAGGTATGTGCTTAAACCCTCGGGTTGAAAACTTGGTATGATGAAATCGTGAAAGATAATAAATGTAAATGAAACATGAATGTCTTGGTGTTGTTTATGCAAATGATGTTTTATGTGAGATTGTGCGATTATGTTACTTGCTATTTGCATGTGAACTTACTAAGAATTTGTGCTTACTCCCTCCTTTTCTTTCATTGTAATTTTGACAAGCCGGCTTGAGAATCGGGATAGGTCGAAGACTCGTTCACACTATCCGAAGGCTTAAATTGGTAAAATAGCTTGTGTATTTTGAATGTGGCATGTATGGCAAAACACCCACTTTGTGTAATTGATCTTATGATATGGCTATGGTTTGGTAAGAAAAGGGTTTGTAAATGATTAGCCATTGGAATGGCCAATCTAAGTCATATTTGATGTTATGTATGTTTAAAATGCTATTTAGTCCATGAAAATCCTTAGTAAAGAAATTTGCCATAAAATGAATCGACAAAGAAGAGTGATGTAAATTTGAAAAATCACTAAAAATAGTATAAATGGAATTAAATGATGAGTAAGTTATCAAATTTAAGCTTAATGAGTCTATTTTCATATGGATTGAACAAAAAAGGTATATGAATTATATTTTATGAGATATTTGAATTTTTGTGAAGCAGGGCCAGAGTGATTTCTGGATCCCCTGTTCTGACTTTAAAATTCATCATAAATTGTACAAAGATAATTAGAAGTCATAATTTATATGTACAGATTCCTTATTTAGTATAGTTTTAAGAGAAATAAACTTCATAGTCATTGAAATTCTGTACAGAGAGATATCAGATTCGTAATATACAGAGGTTAGAACAGTTGAACCCTGAAATGGGGGAGACTTTAACTAATAAAATGTACTAATTTGCTTGACCAAAAATTCTAGAAAAAAATTAGGAAATATATATATGAGTCTAGTTTCAGGGAAAATTTACAGAATTGGATTTCAAGTTTCGAAACTCGAGATATGAATTTTTAAACGACTGTGATGCAGATTGCTAGCTTGATTGGAAATTTTAAAAATAAATTGTTTGAGCTGTTTAAGTAATGAATTAAGTCTGTTAACACCTCGTGTTCGACTCCGGCGACGGTCTCGGGTATGGGGTGTTGCAAAGTGGCTGAAAATTCCAGCTTCAAAAACTCCTCTAATTGCTGATATTTTCATTCAAGAAGAAAGAGTGGAGAAAAAAGATGATAGTTAGGCTTTAGGGCATTATTTTATCCCATATTATGTCATCAAATACGTAACATATTGACGATTTAATTTTCTTTCTCTCATGGCTGGCAAGCTATAGTCTAAGGGCCTATTTGCCCTTTAAAGACCCCCAATTTAAGTTTCATGGCAATTTAACACCCTTAGCTATCAAATTAAGACTTTTGAACTTCATGCGATTTAGTCATTTTTCTAAATTAAGTTGACAAATGCTAAAATTACTTCACCAAATTTTTCATGCACTATTATAAACATGTTATAACTCTAAAATAATAATAAAATACTTTCTCTGACCTCATATTAGAGGTCTCGAAACCACTGTTCTGACTAAGCCCAAAATCAGTCTGTTACATAAAATATTGTGAAATGATCTACTAACGGTTTTCCCGAACCTATTAAAGTTATTCTTGATAACTCGATTTTAAGGTGATGAGAAATGATATGTAAAAACATTGCTACTTGCTTATCAAAAATCATGTTCTTTGATGATTTCAATCCTCCTAAAGTTTGTAACATCTCACATAGTTTAGAAAAAGTAATTTTATTCATCCTAACTTGTTCAATACATGTCTCATCACTATCATATACAAGTCTTTTCACATAATCTCATTGTGCATAAAAATCTAAAACATATGATCTAATCCTTGGTCTATAATTATTTAGGCTAGAGATGACACTTAATGTAACTAAGAACCAACTCGTAATTGTACACATATTCAACCATACTATCTGTAAAAAATAAAATAAAGAACACACAAATTTTACGTGGAAACCCTTTTGGGAAAAAACCACGGGCAGAGAAGAAGAAAATTCACTATGTCGAAAAATTTGAATCAAATACAAGAGGAATAGACTATGTCTATTTATAGGCTTGCAAAGCCATATTCTAGTGGGATTGAAACACCTTATCCTAATCAATATAAAATAGATGGAGTTTAATAAGGTTTAAAAACCTTATTCTAAAATAAAATAAAAGAAGTCTAGTTCTATATGGATTTTACTTTTATTTTATTTTCCATCGTACTTTATTTAAATAAGAATTTGGGTCACTTAATTCTAACAATCTCCACCTTGACACAAATTCTCAATGAACAAGTTCTTCATCGCGAACTTTCAATAAACAAGTTCTCCACCTCTTCCATAAAACCCCTTAAGGGTTTAACTTCAACAATGAACACCAACCAAGTCTAAGCAATGCTCAAACTTGGTTATAGGAAGTGACTTAGTCATCATATCTGCAGGATTTTCATGAGTACTAATTTTGCTCACAACAATATCACCACGAGCAATAATATCACGAACAAAATGATACCGAATATCAATGTGTTTTGTTCTCTCATGAAACATTTGATCATTTGTAAAAAAGATGGCACTGATTGTCACAAAATCATGTCTGATTTGAAGGTCTTCATTGAGTTCACTAAATAGTCCCTTCAACCAAATAGCTTCTTTACAAGCCTCAGCAATCGCCATGTACTCATCTTCAGTGGTAGACAAAGTGACTGTAGTTTGCAAAGTGGCTTTCCAACTAATTGCACAACCTCCGATTGTAAAGACGTAACCTGTGAGAGATCTTCTTTTATCAACGTCTCCAGCAAAATCAGCATCAATATACCCTATAACTCCATCTTTAGTTCTTCCAAACTGTAAGCAAACATCAGTAGTGCCTCATAAGTATCTTAAAATCCACTGAACCGCTTTCCAATATTCTTTACCGGGATTTGCCATATATCTGCTAACTGCACTGACTGCATATGATAGATCTGGACGTGAACAAACCATAGCATACATGAGAGATCCCACTGTACTAGAGTATGGAACTTGTGACATGTACTCAATCTCATCATCTGATTGAGGAGACAAGGCCGATGAAAGTCTGAAATGGGCTACTAAAGGAGTACTAACAGGCTTAGCACTCTGCATATTGAACCTGCAAAGAACTTTCTCAATGTACCCCTTTTGACTTAGGTACAATTTACTTGCTTTTCTATCTCTGAGAATCTCCATACCAAGTATCTTTTTTGCTGGTCCGAAATCTTTCATCTCAAATTCCTCACTTAGTTGGGCTTTAACCTTTCTTATCTCTCCTTTATCTTTTGTTGCTATCAACATGTCATCAACATAAAGAAGTATATACACAAAAGAACCATCACTGTTTTTCTTAAAGTAAACACAACTGTTTAAATTACTTTTTTTGAAATCATGAGAAGTCATAAAGGAATCAAACCTCTTGTACCACTATCTTGGTGACTGTTTCAAACTGTAAAGGGACTTTTTCAGCAAGCAAACATAGTCCTCTTTTTCTGAGACTATAAAACCCTCTGGTTGTTGCATGTAAATATCTTCCTCAAGTTCTCTATGCAGAAATGCAATTTTTACATCTAACTGCTCGAGCTCCAAATCATGCATGGCCACAATACCAAGCAAAGCTCGAATCGAACTATGCTTAACAACTGGAGAGAACACATCTGTGAAGTCCACTCTTGGAATTTGACCGGTAACCCTTTGCAACAAGCCTTGCTTTATATTTGGGTTCTTCAACTCCTAGAGTCCCTTCTTTCTTTTAAATACCCATTTACAACGAACAACCTTTTTACCTTTAGAAAGTTTCACAAGGTCCCATGTTCTGTTTTTGTGGAGTGATTCCATCTCTTCTTGCATAGCAAACATCCACTTTTCTGAGTCTTCACAGCTAACCGCCTCAGAATAATTAGATGGCTCTTGATTCGCATCTATATCTTTAGCCACATTTAAAGCATAAGCAACTAGATCAACCTCGGTATACTTCTTTGGAGGTTTAGTTTCTCTTCTAGTTCTATTTTTGACGATAGAGTATTGTGGTGAAGAAGCAACTCTATTCTCAATTTTTGTTCTGGCTTGAGGAGTTGACTCTGTATTAATCTGATGCTCCACCTGCTAATCACAAACAACATCTCTGCTAATCACAACTTTTCTATTTTCAAGACACCATAACTTATACCCTTTTACACCAGCTTTATAACCAAGAAAAATGCATTTAATAGATCTCGGTTCCAATTTTCCATTATCAACATGAGCATACGCAGGACACCCAAAAATCTTTAAATCAGAATAATTAGCAGGATTACCAGACCATACCTCTTGTGGAGTCTTTTTCTCAATGGCGACGGATGGAGATCGGTTGATAAAAAAACATGCAGTAGAGGCCGCTTCTGCCCAAAATGCCTTCGGTAAGTTGGCATTTGACAACATACATCAAACCTTTTCCATGATCGTTCTGTTCATTCGTTCTGCAACGCCGTTTTGCTGTGGAGTATGACGAACTATCAAGTGTCTCATGATTCCTTCTGACTTGCACAATCTATTAAACTCATCAGAACAAAACTCTAAGCCATTATCTGTGCGGAGGTATTTTATCTGTTTTCCCTTCTGTTTTTCAATCATAATTTTCCAAGACTTAAATGCGGAAAACACATCACTTTTTCGCTTCAGAAAACGCCCAAACTTTTCTCGGAAAATCATCAATAAAGGTTAGCATATAATTAGCTCCACCTCTCAAGGCACTGGATGGCCCCACAGATCGTAATGAATATACTCCAACGTTCCCTTCGTGTTATGGATTCCTCTAGTGAATTGAACTCTCTTTTGCTTCCCAAAACACAAGTGCTCACAGAAATTCGGTTTGCAAATTCCTTGCCCATTAAGAAGTCCTCTTTGCTTAATTCGACATGCCATTCTCACTCATATGCCCTAGGCG
Organism: Gossypium arboreum; assembly: GCF_025698485.1. NCBI lineage: Eukaryota > Viridiplantae > Streptophyta > Magnoliopsida > Malvales > Malvaceae > Gossypium > Gossypium arboreum. Next base: position 84,152,373 of record NC_069070.1, on the reverse strand, counting down.
CATATGCCAAAGTTTAGTAATATCATCATCGACAAGGAAGAAGAAGCGGCAATTGCATCACCGAGAATGAAGAGAACCTGTAAAACATATAACTTGGCAATCTTTCTCCGCCTTTCATCACAACAAGGACCCTTTGAAATCTTTAAAACCCCACTTTCATTTGTGTATCTGCACCCTTTTGAATCAAGAGTACTCAACGAAATTAAATTTCTTTTCAATTCTGGAACATGCTGCACGTCACTAAGTGTTCTGACAACTCCATCAAACATCTTAACTTTAATTGTTCCAACACCTACGATTTTACATGAAGCATTATTTCCCATCAAAACAACACCTTCAGATACTGTTTCGTATGTTGTAAACCAATCCCGATTGGGACTCATGTGGAAGGTACAGCCTGAATCAAGTATCAACTCCTCGCTTACTTTAGAATCATTGACAGAAGCGACTAGAAGTTCACCATCGCTGTAGTCTTCTACAACATCAGCTTCTTCTCTTCATCTGTTAATGTCGAAGGCATCTTATCTATCCCTAGCAGGGCATCCTCCAGATCCATCTGTGCAAGAACTGCTTGCATCTTAATTTGCCACAACGCAAATCTGGTGTTGCGATCCAATAGCAGAATTTCATACTTCAAAGACGCCATTACCGTGATCGAGATGAATAACCAGGAAGCTCGGATACCAATTTGTGAAAAATAAAATAAAATAAAATAAATAAAATAAAGAACACACAAATTTTACTTGGAAACCCTTTCAGGAAAAAACCACGGGCAGAGGAGAAGAAAATTCACTATGTCGAAAAATTTGAATCAAATACAAGAGGAATAGACTATGTCTATTTATAGGCTTGCAAAGCCATATCCTAGTAGGATTGAAACACCTTATCCTAATCAATATAAAATAGATGGAGTTTAATAAGGTTTAAAAACCTTATTCTAAAATAAAATAAAAGAAGTCTAGTTCTATATGGATTTTACTTTTATTTTATTTTCCATCGTATTTTATTTAAATAAGAATTTGGGTCACTTAATTCTAACACTATCAATGCAAGACAATTCTTTTACGCTTCTCACTTTGTACTATTAAAGGCAAACAAGCCATTACTACAACATATTAAACTGTAACATATCTTCAAATCACAGTAAAAGGGTCACATTTCTTCAATACTAATATCAATGATAGTAAAATAAAATTAAAGAATTTAATTGAAAAAGAACTTACAGTGATTCAGTGAATACAAGAGGCTCAATTGTGGGTGGAGGAAGCAATCAAGCAAGCCAATGAAGAAGAGGGAGCAATAACACACTGCCAAAGAATAATGAACAATACATATTAAGAATCTTTGCAAGTAAAAACTTGAAATTCATTTCTTTATCAAATTTCATTGAACAAGACTGACTCTTTGTTTAGCAAATAATAATGTCTTGAACAAAAATTTCATTAAACAAAAATTCATATCTTTGCAAGTAATAATGTCTTCAATGTTGCACAAAAATTATATAATAGGCTGTAGGGGAAAAAATATAGTTGTTTTAAAAATGATATTTAGAGATAGCTAAATTACTTTAAAATATGTAAAGATAATGTAAATAAATAAAATTAAAATAACCAAAAACTATAAACTCCAACATTCCAGTAGTTCATGATATTGATTGGGTTATGCTTATTATCAGCGCCAAGGATGCCCTTAAGTTTTGGAGTCAATTAAAAAATTCAATTTTTATTTAGGATTTAAAACTTAGCAACTAAGATACAAATTACTATATAAAAAGAAGAAGAAAAACAAGCTAAATGTAAATTAATACTTCTTTTACAAAATATATACTCAGGGAATTGCCATATAATTATTAACAAATTAATCCCACTAGTTGTAAAATGAATTATCAATGGTAAAAATATTATACAAGTCATTATATTATATCTTGAATTGCATTTCAATCCCTCTATTTGAAAAATAAAGAAAATGGTCCTTGTACATTATGAAAAATGAGCAAGATGACCCCTTAAAAGAACAAAACTAGATTAAATTGACCTTTTTTTTTGGAAGGGGGGATGAAATGAGGGTTAAACCCTTAAAGGAACAAAACTAGATTAAGCAACACAATATTACTGCCAAGAAGTTGCTTGCATACCCTGTTGAATGAAAATGAATTCCCACACACATAAAGGAACAAATTAGGATTATCATTCTTGCACAGCTTTGCCACATGGTTAGGTACAGTGTTAGAGCCCCCTCAAGATGTGACTATACCCACAATTCTCTTATGCTTTTGAAGACATTATAATTTCTAAGGTAGTATAGGGACTGAAATTATAATTTGACCAATTTAAAATGTATTAGAAAAGCTTAATACATGCTACTTGTTTAATCGCCATACTTTTATTTCTAACAATTTATCCACTTTACCAATCCAATTGTTATTACTATTAAAGTTATTTACTAAATTTAGATTCATTACATCATTATTTTTTTAATTGCATGGCTACTTTTCTTTATTTCAAAAGCAGGACATAAATCATGAGCATGAATTTTTTTTTTCAAGTTTCATAGATGTTTAATGGAATATTTGCTAGGGATATTGCCTGAAATAAAGATACTTGCAACAATTTTCAAATTACTATGCATAAGAAAGAGATGAAATATGAAGAGCAAGATAAATTTTCTTTGAACATCTTTTTAGTTAGATAAAAAATAAAGTGCAGTGACTATTCTAAGGAAAATGCTGAAATCTGCTTCACCAGTCATAATATCAACAGATACAAGATATGGAGAATATGACACCCCAATAGCAAATATATTGTTCTTATTCCCACCAGAATCTTATCCATAGTGTTCCTTTATATATGACACCAACATAAAATAGATAGATATGCTTATATGCTAGACCTGAATCTTGAGCAAGTATCACTACCATCACATATAGTTACCTCACTTACATGTATAAAAAACACAAATCAACCTTGGAATATCAAGTATATGTAAATTTAAGATATATATACCCTTCTGAGTTTTGATGCATTTCAATAAGACCACATAACTTCATTTTAACCATGTCTAAGAAACAAAACAACTTTTTACTTCCAATATGAAAGGCAAAAGATACATTAATTGACATTCAAACCTCCTAAAACACTTCAATGATATCAAAAGACATCCACATAATCACAAAAAAATAACAGTAACATAAATTCTAGGTACAAATCCATAGAAAATATTCAAAAGGATGTTGTGGATGAAACTTAAGTCAAAACATGGACATAATTTGTCATTTGTTGTCAAGATCAAAGCAGAAACCAAACATTTAAATCTTGAGGGACAACAAATAAAGTATTAAAAGATCATGAAGATACCTAAAATTATGGGTAGTCTGAAGCATTAAATATAGTTATCAGTTTTCCCGATTCCACATCATGCTAGTTATATTGTATCACCTGAACATCAAGAAAGGCATCAATTATTCATCTCATTTTCATCAATAATGATTCATGATTTAAACAGCCATAGCATATCTAACATGATTATGGGTAAGAACCTTTCATAAATGTCCTGCAATATAACTAGTAGTTACATTACATAGTCAAATAAGATGAAATGTCATATATGCCTGGAACATAAAACAAATCTAAACACAAACCCAGTAGCAAACTTATTGAAATTTGAAAAGAAAAAAAGAAGAAGAATTAAGCTAACCTTGCTTTCACTCTAAGCTGGAAATCAAAGCACCAACGCAATTACATATAGATAGAGGTGCTAAGTAACCAGTTCAACTTAAGGGAAAATTCTTAAAAACAAAACAGTAACAAAACAACTTAAGGAGAGAATAATGCAATTTGAATGTAACTCCATAGCAATTCCATTGAAGCAAAACATGGTATGATTATTTCATTATAGGTTTTTTACTCTTTTTTCCAAATAACTTTTTACTTTGTTTTTATAATAATAAATCTATACTTACTATTATTTAAAGTTTTAATGAAGCTAGTGCTAAGATTCTATCATACGCCAATTTAGTTTAAAAATTACTAACTTACCTTTAAATGTGCGAAATAAATTATATACTTATTGTAACACCCCACACCCGTACCCTACCCCGGGACAGAATACGAGGTGTTACCTACTTGAACACATACATTCCTACGTTTCTAAATCATCAAGATTTGGTTAAATTTAAAAACTTTGTCTAAACTTCTTCAATATGGCCTACGAGACTTCAAACATTCATTTAAAAACCAATCGGAACCAATTTCAGTCCTTTAACGAACTCTAAAAAATAAAACTAGACACAGGGGCACACGCCCATGTGGAAGGGGCAATATGCCCATGTGTCCAATTCGACATGGTCGTGCTGTTGGCCCGTGTGGCTCACACGGCCTAAGCATATAGGGACACGCTCGTATCCTTTACACATGTGGAATTAATTTCAATTTTGAACCTACAGGGGGTTTCACACGGCCTGGCACACGCCCTTGTCCTTGGCTCATGTCCCTCACACGGCCATGACATGACTGTGTCCTAGCCCGTGTGCAAAAACCTGGACATTCTGTTTTTGACGTCAGCAATTCTTAAGGGTCACACGGCTAAGGCACACGCCCGTGTGCTAGGCCGTGCCCTTCACACAGTTGACACACACGGCTGTGTCTCTGCTTGTGTGTTTACTATTATGCATACTGCCTTGCAATTTTTACGTGCACGAGACACACGGCCGGATCACACACCCATGTGGTGTACGCCCGTGTAGCGGGCCGTGTGTCACACACGCCCGTGTGCTAACCCTTGTGGGCAACATGAGGCTACTTACCAAGCCTCTTAACCACCCTTGCATACATAACCAGCAATATACTCGTAGCCAAAATAGCCATCATGGACAACGTTTCATTTGTACTGTAACACCCCAAACCCGGCCTAGACGTTATGGCCGAATCCGACATGCCATATTGAAGTTAAGAATCTATATTTTGTTTTAGTGTTTTATAAACCGACTTATGTTAAGCTAACAAAGTGAATGGAAGCTGGGCACCAGGTAGGAATCCGTAACAGAGGAGGTGAGCCATGAAGGCTGCTTAAGTACCAAGCTCTTTGATTGGATCCAATCCTAGACATGCCCACAACCATTTCCACACTTGGTTACAACGAGTTGAAATTTCTTTGAGTAGATATCTTTTATAAATCGAATAATCGAGACGTTGTGTTATTTTGAAAGCAAGTATCATTTTGAAAACACGTCCCTAGTCTAGCCCATTTGAATTATTATCAACCAGTTTAAAGTTATTAAAAAAATAAAATAATCCTAGAAAAGAAAAGAAAATAAAGTTAAAATGGCCTTATTACAACCCAAAAATAAATAGTAAATAAGATAACTAAAGAAAACCAATCACTTATTTCAAAAGCCCAAAAGCGATCACCGTGGCCACTCTAAATCCCCTCCAGCTCCAAGCCCCCACATCAAGGCTCACCTGCAAGGTTAAGGAAGGGGTGAGTTTGGAAACTCAGTGTGCAATAAGCCCTTTTCAGAGCCTAAAACAATATCAGCCTGCTAGGCCTAAGCCCAAATTCAAGCTCAGCATATACTGGGCCGAAGCCTTTACATTATTCATATCACTGGGCCGAAGCCTTTTCATTATTCATATCACTGGGCCGAAGCCTTTACTGTAACAATATGGCCCATAAGCCCATTTCAATAATACATGCAACATCAATGAACATATGCAAGACCATTTGGGGAGACTACTCAACCCATCAACTGCTACTATCCACTCGTACCAACCAAGCTCTCCATGTGGGGAATAACTCAACCCACCCAACCAAACTCTCCTTTGGCAAAGATAGTGCTTTAACATATAACCGAGGCCTAGCCTCTTTAATAATCGGGCAAAGCCCTTTTTGATAAAGCGGGGCAAAAGCCCTTTTCGGTAAACTAGGGTAAAGCCCTTTTGCACTTCCTCCATCCATATAAACCCAACCCATGCATAAATGAATACATCATGTGCATATCATACATATCATGAGCATATCGTATCAAATCATATATATCAAAATCTCATGCATCAAACTCATAATTAAACCCTAGGGGTAAAATGGTCATTTTTACCTAGGGGCAAAATAGTCATTTTCACATTATAAGGGTAATTTCAAAATTTTACCAAATATTAGGGTTTTCCACGTTCATTATCAGCTACTAACAATTTCATGTGTTTTGACAGTGATTCTAGCCCATTCTCAATAAACCGAAGTTATTGGGCCAAAAACCCTAATGGGCCTCAGATAGTCGAATTAGTCATCTAGGCCCATTTAGCCCATCTTCCATAACGGTCTCAGCCTTATTAACGCACAATCTGACAGGATTCCATTTTCTACCAAATTTACCCAAATGGGCCCGGAAGCCAATTGGGCTCGATTTCAGCCCCTCGAGGCCCAACTTACCATCGTGCACCAAATTGTGCCCTTACCCATTCCAACGATCCCGATCATCGAACATAGCGAATATAACTAACCTATGAGCGTTCGCATGCTCACGAGTCTTCGAAATGCCAGAATTTTGGCATTTTGGCTTTTCGGCAAATATCGAGTTAAGCTACGAAAGAGGGTTCGTTACACACCTGATTTGCGATATTCCTTGACGAGATCTCCTACGTGATTTCTCCTATAATCAACCGCTTATAGATTAGATCATGTTAGTAATTAAACCAAATCGAAGACTACCTATTAACACTTACATATTCGGCCACCATCCATAATGGCCCTAGAATTCATACCTTTGCTGAAATTGATGACTAGATCTAGATTTAGTCACTCCGATGATCCAAGCTTATCCAAATCGACACCCCACGCCTTGTTGCTCCTCCAACATATCTACTCCACCATAGAACCCAAACAAAAACAAATGAAGAAGCCGAATAAGGCTTATATCTCCAATCGACCACCTCCCTAAACTATAGGGGTTTTGGCTTTTGTTAATAGTTACTACTGAAATCGATTTAGAATACGAATACTTACCACAGTCTCTCTTCTTGAATCCATTTAAAGCCTAGAAGATAAAGGGATTGGCCACCAAAAAGTGAAGGAAAATAGAGAGTTGCTGGTCAACAAGAAATCGGCACCACAGGTTTTGGCTTTTGTGACTTTTCGGCAAAAGTAAAGATAGAAGTAGTAGATGAACGGGAGGGAATAGTGAACAGGTTTCGGAAAAGAAAAGGAAGAAAAAGTGGATAGAAGGGTGGTGGTTCGGCTAGAGAAGAAGAAAGAAAAAAGAAGAAAAGAATAAAAGTATGGTTTACAGAAGAAAACGGCACAGCTAAATTCCTAAATGCCGAAAATACTACCCTAACACCCTCCGCCAAATCCCTCCCTAATCCTCTAATCGGCTAACTCTATCTCCTCTCAAATCCCTAAAATCTCTCCCTTATCCTCCTTAATCCATACGCTTGGTGATTCAAACTCTCTCCCACAGAGTTCCATTCGGCTACAACTCCTGCATGTTCAAAGCATAAAAATTAACATCACCTTTGCCATCATAGGGAATCGAACCCAGGTCTTCCCCCAACCACTTACACGCCACCTTGCCACTTCACCATAGGCTCTTTTTGTGATACATTTTACCCACAATTTTTAATAAGACCACCTATCCAAATCCCCTAACTTCTTAAGTCCAAAATTCAAAAATTCTACCAGGTTTCGGCCAACACATGGGCCTTCCATAAGCCCATTTACATCCTCCAATTATGAATTTCACAACCAAATATCTAATTTTAAAAACTTTACCAAAATATTGAGAATCAGGACAAAACCCAAAAATCAGGATGTTACAACTCTACCCTCCTTAAAGAAATTTCGGCCTCGAAATTTTTACCTGATCCAAACAGTTGAGGGTATCACGACGATCGCTTCTTGGTCTCCCAAGTAGCTTCTTCCTTGCCATGGTTCCTCCAAAGTACTTTCACTAATGGGACTGACTTCCTTCTCAGCACCTTGACGTCGTGATCGAGTATTTGCATGTGTTCTTCTTCAAGGTCGATCCGATTGTATTTGATTTCGCAATCGCACGATATGAGTTGGGTCAGAATGATATCGCCTTAGCATGGACACATGAAAAATTTCGTGAATACGATCCAGCTCTGGAGGTAACTCTAGCTGATAAGCCACCGGCCCTATCCGCTTAATAATTCGATAAGGCCCAATGAACCTTGGACTCAACTTGCCCTTCTTACCAAACCTCAATATCTTCTTCCAAGGTGATACCTTCAAAAAGACCATGTCCCTTACAGCATATTCAATATCCTTACGCTTCAGATCGGCATAAGACTTTTGTCGATTTGCTGCCTCCTTTAACCGATTCCTGATCACCTTAATTTTGTCTTCGGTATCTACTACCAACTTTGGACCAAGTACTTGCCTTTCCCCCAACTTTACCCAACAAGTAGGCAAACGAAACCTTCGCCCATATAGTGCCTCGTAAGGAGCCATCTGAATACTTGCTTGGTAACTGTTGTTATACGCAAACTCCGCCAATGGCAAATAGTCCTCCCAACCGCCTCTAAATTCAATAACACAACCTCTCAACATGTCTTCTAAAATCTGAATGACTCTCTCTGACTGCCCATCCGACTGAGGGTGAAAAGCCGTACTGAAATCCGATTGTGTTACCAATGCCTCATGGAACTTCTACTAAAACCGAGATGTAAACCTTAGGTCTCGGTCAGAAATTATCGATACTGGCACCCCATGCAATCGCACTATCTCTGCCACATATAACTTGGCCAGTTTCTGAAGTGAGTAATCGGTTCGGACAGGTATGAAATGGGCAGATTTCGTGAGCCTATCCACAATTACCCAAACTAAATCCTTCTTGGAAGGTGTCAATGGCAACCCACTTACAAAATCCATAGTTACCCTTTCCCACTTCCAAAGTGGTATCTTTATCGGTCAGTAACAATCTTGAAGGCGATTGATGCTCTACCTTTACTTGTTGACACGTCAAACATTTCCCCACAAATTCGGTCACTTCTCGCTTAAGTCCAGGCTACCAATATGCTCTCGCAAGTCTCGATACAACTGAATCCCTCCTAGATGCATAGCACAAGGTCCATTATGTGCCTCTTTTAAAATCATCAATCTCAAGTCAGAGTCCTTCGGTATACAAATTCTTCCATGAAAACAAAGAACCCCATTATTATCTAACCCAAAATCTGGATTCTCCCCCTTCCCAACTTGCTGAAACCGAGAAACCAACGACTCATCCTCCAACTGTTGCTTCTTAATTTGCTCCACCCAAGTTGGTCTCACTTGTAACTCTGCCAATAAGCTTCCATCATCATACAAACTTAAACGAGCAAACATTGCCTTCAATTCCGCCACAGTCCTTCGACTTAACGCATTAGCCACGACATTTGCCTTACTTGGATGGTACTCAATCGAACAGTCATAGTCCTTTAACAACTCTATCCACCTTCGCTGTCTAAGATTCAGCTCCTTTTGAGTTAACAAGTACTTAAGACTCTTGTGATCCGTATAAATAATGCATCTCTCCCCATACAAGTAATGCCTTCATATTTTAAGTGCAAAAATCACTGCTGCCAACTCCAAGTCATGCGTAGGGTTGTTTACCTCGTGAGGCTTAAGCTGTCGTGAAGCATAAGCAACCACTTTACCCTCTTGCATCAACACGCAACCCAAACTTACATGTGACGCATCGCTGTACACAGTGAAATCCTTACCAGACTCTGGCTGAATCAACACTAACGCTTCTGTTAAAACCTTCTTCAGCTTCTCAAAAGCCTCTTGCTGCTTATTCGTCCAAACAAAAGGTGCTTCATTCCTTATAAGTTTCGTTAACGGTGCCGCCAACACAGAAAATCCTTCCACAAATCTCCGATAATAACCTGCCAACCCCAGAAAACTTCAGATTTCTGTTACTGACCTCGGTGGCTTCCATTCCAAAATTGCCTCAATCTTTCGAGGGTCCACCTTGATTCCCTCAGTAGACACAACATGCCCCAAGAAAGTGACTTCCTTTAGCCAAAACTCGCACTTACTAAACTTTGCATAAAGTTGCTTTTCCCTTAGCACTTACAGTACAACACGAAGATGCTCATCATGCTTCTCTTTCGTTTCTGAATACACCAAGATATCATCGATAAATATGACCACAAATCGATCCAAGTATGGCTGAAACACCCAATTCATTAAATCCATGAATGCTGTCAGTTCATTAGTCAAACCAAAGGGCATAACCAGAAACTCGTAATGACCATATCGAGTTCTGAATGTCCTCTTGTAAATATCCACTTCTTTGACTCTCAACTGATGATATTCTGATCGAAGGTCGATCTTAGAAATACCGAGGCTCCTCTTAGTTGGTCGAACAGATCGTCGATTCTTGGTAACAGATACTTGTTCTTGATCGTCAGTTTATTCAACTGCCGATAGTCAATACACATTCGCATGGTCCCATCTTTCTTCTTTACGAACAACACTAGTGCGCTCCACGGGGAAACACTTGGTCTTATAAACCCTCTATCCAACAGTTCCTGAATCTGAGCTTTTAATTCTACCAACTCATTTGGTGCCATCCTATAAGGTGAAATGGACACAAGAGCTGTTCTAGGTAACAAGTCGATTCCGAACTCGACTTCTCTGTTCGGAGGTAATCTAGGAAGTTCCTCCGGAAATACATCTTGAAATTCTTTAATGGTCCTAACCGACTCCACAGTTATCCCCTCAAGTTTAACTTGACTTACAAATGCCAAGTACGCCTCACGACCTTTCCGAATAAACTTTTCGGCTCTTAAAGCCGAAACAACATTGGACAAATAATTCCTTCGTTCCCCTATGACCATTAACTCCTCATCTTTGGCAGTTCTTAGTATCATTCTCTTAGCAGCACAATCCAACGTCACCCTATGCTTAGCTAGCTAGTCCATTCCCAAGATAAGATCAAAATCCCCAAATGGCAGCTCCGTCAAATCACCTACAAATATCTTATCTTGTGCCTCTAAAGGCACCGCCCTAAAGAGTTTATCTACCTTAACCGAGTGTTCTAAAGGGCTTATCACTGATACCCCACTCATTGTCTCTTCGGGAAGCACACCCAAAGCCCCAGATATATCACAAACAACATACGAGTGAGTGGAACCCACATCAATCAAAGCAGTGTAAGGCGTGCTATGAATGAAGAACGTACCGGTTATAACATCAGGAGCGTCACCCTCCTCACGACGTCGTGCATCATAAACCAACGCCGACTGTCGAGCTTCAGCATGTCTAGCACCCCTGCCAAGTGCCCCACGTCCTCATCCATTTCCATTGCCACCTCTACCTTGCCCACGACCTCTCTGTGATGGTGGTCCTCCTCGCTGTGGTTGGACATCCCTTTGTTCCGCAGCTAGTTCCTAAGCTGCTCTCCGAGGACATTCTCTGAACTTATGCTCCTTTGATGCACATCAAAAACATGCTCCAGTTCGCTTCCAGCACTCCCCCATATGCACCCTACCACAGTCCCTGCAAGCCTACGGTCTAAAAGTATTCACTGGAACTACTCGAACCGGTTCCTCCATCCTAGCTCTTTTAACATACCTATTTGTAGCACTCGAGGGTCCAGAATCCCTTCTAAATCTGGGTTGATCCTTCTCACGATTTTCCCGTTCAGTTCTCTTTACTTCCTCAGCTATCTTAGCCTTTTCTACCAACGCAGCAAAGTCATGCTCCCTCTGTGGAGCTATCAGTATCCTAAGCTCATCGCGGAGGCCATCCTCAAATCGAACATTACGCTCATATTCAGTCGCAACTATCCCGCTGGCGTATCGACTCAGCCTCATACTCCGTAACAGTCTTATTACCCTGAGTCAGATTCAAAAATTCCTTTCGACGGGTGTCTACATAACTAGCTCCAACATACCTCCCCTTAAAAGCAATCTTAAACAATTCCTAGGTTACTCGTTCAATCGGGGTTCTCTCTCTCACGGTGATCCACCATCGGTATGCCTCGTCTCGCAGCAACGACACAACCCCCTTCAGCTTTTGCTCCACAGAGCAATCTAAATCGTCCATAATCTACTCTGTTGCCTCTAACCAATATTCAGCCACATTTGGGGCTACTCCAGATACGCCCCTAAAAACTTCTGCTCCGTTAGCCCGGAGTCGCTCCGAGATAGATCCCCTATTTACTGTCCTGGTGCTAGCTCCAGCAACCCTTTCCAAAACCTTTAACATTGCTTGGGACAAGGCATCATTCCCCGCAACCCGATCATGAGACCCAGTCTCAGTTGCCTGTGGCATGGATGCCTCCTCAGCTGGCCTATGCCCTGAGGATGAAGATTCTGCTTGCACCCTTTCGCGACCACGTCCGCGGCCTCGTCCACGAGTTCCTCTTCTACTCATATCGAATTATCTGATTACAAATTTTATGATATTAGTATAATGTTCAATTGTTTATTACGATATGTCTTATGGAAATATAGCAGTTCAAGGATTGTTTTCGCAACGTCGTAGCCTAGCTACAGTCTCATTCCTACAGTTTTACAGCTCTACTCTATCTAAAGTATCATAGTAAGGCCTCAGTTCTATTCATAGCATCATATCTAAAGAGAGTATACTTACAGACTTGGTGCCTGGGATTTAGTGTGCCACTTCTTTCTTCAAAAATAATAATAATAAAAAATGCATTTGGTCACAACAGGTAGAAATTTTAATTTTGACTTGACACACCTTTGTTTTGAAACTCTTGATTTTAGCCCCATTTTTAAAAAACAGAAAAGAAAAAAAAACTTGAACCATTTTATCATGTATACCTTGTAATTCCAAAAATACCCTTCTTAGGCCTAAGTTTTCAAAAAGATTTTCGGACCCGATCCACAGCCGAGTTGTTGCAACCTGGCTCTGATACCACTAAATGTAACACTCCAAACCCGTCCTAGACATTATGGCCGAATCCGACGTGCCACATTGAAGTTAAGAATCCAGGTTTCGTTTTAGTGTTTTATAAACCAACTTATGTTAAGCTAACGAAGTGAATAGAAGCTGGGCACCATGTAGGAATCCGTAACAGAGGAGGTGAGCCATGAAGGCTGCTTAAGTACCAAGCTCTTTGATTGGATCGAATCCTAGACATGCCCACAACTATTACCACACTTGGTTACAACGAGTTGAAATTTCTTTGAGTAGATATCTTTGATAAATCGAATAATCGAGATGTTGTGTTATTTTGAAAGCAAGTATAGTTTTGAAAACGCATCCCTAGGCTAGCCCATTTGAATTATTATCAACCAGTTTAAAGTTATTTAAAAAAATAAAATAATCCCAGAAAAGAAAAGAAAATAAAGTTAAAATGGCCTTATTACAACCCAAAAATAAATAGTAAATAAGATAACTAAAGAAAACCAATCACTTATTTCAAAAGCCCAAAAGCGAACACCGTGGCCACTCTGAATCCCCTCCAGCTCCAAGCCTCCACATCAAGGCTCACCTGCAAGGTTAAGGAAGGGGTGAGTTTGGAAACTCAGTGTGCAACAATATCAGCCTGCTGGGCCTAAGCCCAAATTCAAGCTCAGCATATACTGGGCCGAAGCCTTTACATTATTCATATCACTGGGCTGAAGCCTTTTCATTATTCATATCACTGGGCCGAAGCCTTTACTGTAACAATATGGCCCATAAGCCCATTTTAATAATACATACAACATCAATGAATATATGCAAGCCCATTTGGGGAGACTACTCAACCCACCAATCGCTACTCTCCACCCGTACCAACCAAGCTCTCCATGTGGGGAATAACTCAACCCACCCAACCAAACTCTCCACGGCAAGATAGTCGCTTTAACATATAACCGAGGCCTAGCCTCTTTTAATAATCGGGCAAAGCCCTTTTGATAAACCGGGCAAAAGCCCTTTTTGTGAACCGGAGCAAAGCCCTTTGCACTTCCTCCATCCATATAAACCCAACCCATGCATAAATGAATACATCATGTGCATATCATACATATCATGTACATATCGTATCAAATCATATATATCAAAATCTCATGCATCAAACTCATAATTAAACCCTAGGGGTAAAATGGTCATTTTTACCTAGGGGCAAAGTAGTCATTTTCACATTATAAGGGTAATTTCAAAATTTTACCAAATATTAGGGTTTTCCATGTTCATTATCAGTTACTAACAATTTCATGTGTTTTGACAGTGATTCTAGCCCATTCTCAGTGAAACCGAGTTATTGGGCCAAAAACCCCTAATGGGCCCTACATAGCCGAATTAGTCATCTAGGCCCATTTAGCCCATCTTCCATCACAGTCTTAGTCGTATTAACGCACAATCTGATAGGATTCCATTTTCTTCCAAATTTACCCAAATGGGCCCGAAAGCCCATTGGGCTCGATTTTAGCCCATCGAGGCCCAACTTACCATCGTGCACCAAATCGTGCCCTTACCTGTTCCAACGATCCTGATCATCGAACTTAGCGAATCTAACTAACCTATGAGCGTTCACATGCTCACGAGTCCTCGAAATGCCAGAATTTCGGTATTTCAGCTTTTCGGCAAATATCGAGTTAAGGTACGAAAGAGGGTTCGTTACACACCTAATTTGCTATATTCCTTGACGAGATCTCCTACACGCTCCTATAATCAACCGCTTATAGATTAGATCATGTTAGTAATTAAACCAAATCGAAGACTACCTATTAACACTTACATATTTGACCACCATCCATAATGGCCCTAGAATTCATACCTTTGCCGAAATTGATGACTAGATCTAGATTTAGTCACTCCGATGATCCAAGCTTATCCAAATCGACACTCCACGCCTTGCTGCTCCTCCAACGTATCTACTTCACCATAGAACCCAAACAAAAACAAATGAATAAGTTGAATAAGGCTTATATCTCCAATCGGCCACCTCCCTAAACTATAGGGGTTTCGGCTTTTGTCAACAGTTACTATTGAAATCGATTTAGAATATGAATACTTACCACAGTATCTCTTCTTGAATCCGTTTAAAGCCTAGAAGATTAAGGGATTGGCCACCAAAAAGTGAAGGAAAACAGAGAGTTGCTGGTCAACAAGAAATCGGCACCACAGGTTTCGGCTTTTGTGACTTTTCGGCAAAAGTAAAGATAGAAGTAGTAGATGAACGGGAGGGAATAGTGAACAGGTTTCAGAAAAGAAAAGGAAGGAAAAGTGGATGAAAGGGTGGTGGTTCAGCTAGAGAAGAAGAAAAAAGAAGAAGAAAAGAATAAAACTATGGTTTACAGAAGAAAATGGCACAGCTAAATTCCTAAATGCCGAAAATACTACCCTAACACCCCTCTGCCGAAATCCCCTCCCTAATCCCCTCTAATCGGCTAACTCTATCTCCCTCTCAAATCTCTAAAATCTCTCCCCTTATCCCTCCTTAATCCATGCGTTTGACTGATTCAAACTCTCTCCCACAGAGTTTTATTGGGCTACAACTCCTGCATGCTCAAAGCATAGAAATTAACATCACCTTTGCCATCATAGAGAATCGAACCCAGGTCTTCCCCCAACCACTTACACGCCACCTTGCCACTTCACCACAAGCTCTTTTTGTGATACATTTTACCCACAATTTTTAATAAGACCACCTATCCAAATCCCCTAACTTCTTAAGTCCAAAATTCAAAAATTCTACCGGGTTTCGGCCAATACATGGGCCTTCCATAAGCCCATTTACACCCTCCAATTATGAATTTCACAACCAAATATCTAATTTTAAAAACTTTACCAAAATACCGAGAATCACGACAAATCCCGAAAATCAGGATATTACATGTGCAATTTACGCATCCATGAAAATATCATCTTCAATTTATAAATATCAAAATGAGTATTGACCATTATCCATGGTCCTATACAAAATAAAAGGATTTATCCTAAGCCAACACATTTGGCTAATTTCTCAATGACAAAAAATATTAAAAACGAAGCCCTATACATGCCATACGCAAAAACAAGAATTCTAACTATACTGAGTGTTTAGGATGATAGTGTGATCGTAACCTCTAACGTCTGATGATTCTCGAGCTATGTAGGCGACACTATAAGAAAATGGAAACGAGAGGGAGTAAGCATAAAGCTTAGTAAGAAGGATGAAAATACATAGCAACAACTATACCATTCATCAACATGCTCTTAATATAAAATAGTTATAAGCACAACTTACTCATCACATCCCACTACACATCATATAATATATTTTGAACTCACGTCTCATACATACCGAATAAGTACCTGTACCACTCACAACACAGTTATACTTTTCTCTAAATTTTAAACCACAACTCTCACCCTTGAACCATTCAAAACATTACCGGAGATTCAATAAACCTCAACATGGGATAGGATGCCGATGCCATGTCCCGGACATGGTCTTACACTAGCTTAACTCGTAGCGGATGCATGTCTCAGACATGTCTTACACTGGCTTACATCTCGAGGCTGATGCATGTCCCAGACATGTTTTACACTAGCTCTCGTCTCACTACAGATGCCATGTCCCAAACATGGTCTTACACTGGCTCTCGTAATGTGGCCGATGCATGTCCCAGACATGTCTTACACTAGCTCACAATAGTCCATAAGTCATGGCATGAATATCCGATTTATTTCTCATGGTTCAAACGGGAATTCTGCTATCTTAATTAGCATCATGCCTTTTCATTTCCACAATCAAGTAATTCATGCTAAATTAACCCATCGCATATAATGACAATGTAGTTGTAATATTTGCATACAACTTACCTCGGTTACAAAATATAGTGTCTTGACGGTTTAATCAATTTGCTTGGCCTTCCCCCAGTCTAACTTCATATTTGGCATTCCTTTATCTAGAATAACAAAAATTTACAATTTTAGTTACCTTATTGATCTAGGCACCCAATAATCTATACTTGGGCAAAATGACCATTTTGCTCTTAAGTTTGAAAATCAATTTTTTTATCGAGTTTCCTCCTATCAAAAGCCTATCTGAACCATTTTTACTCTTATATCAAAAGCCAATCGATAGGCAACCAGCCCTACTCTCTCAGTAACTTCATAAGGTCCTATGAAATGAGGACTCAACTTGCCTTTTCTACCAAATCTGAGAACTTTCCTCCACGGGTATACTTTCAAAAACACTCAATCACCGACTGGAAATTTGATCTCTTTCTGTTTTAAATCCGCATAGGATTTCTACCTATCCGAGGCAGTCTTCAAATAGTCGTGAATCACTTTAACTTTCTTTTTAGTTTCTCTGAGTTCTATCCAACATAAAGGCGTTTGACACTTTCGCCTATATAAAGCCTCATATGGCGCCATCTTCAAACTTGACAGACAGCTATTGTTGTAGGTGAATTCAACCAATGGTAAGTACTTTTCCCAACTACCTTGAAATTTGAGAACACAACACTGCAACATGTCTTCTAAAATCTGAATCACTCTTTCTGGCTGACCATCGGTTTGCGGGTGAAATGTCATGCTAAAACTCAACTTTTTTTCCCAATGACTCTTGTAGCTATTTCCAAAACCTTGAGGTAAATCTTGGGTCCCTATCTGAAAAATTGACAAGGGTACCCTGTGCAATCTCATAATTTTAGAAACATACAAGTCAGTCAATCTATCAAAGGAGTAGTCGGTACGCACTGGTATAAAATGCGCCAACTTTGTTAGCCTATCTACAACAACCCAAACAACATCCTTTTTCTTCGGGGTTAATGGTAGACCCGTCACAAAATCCATAGTAATCCAATCCCACTTCTACTCGGAAACCGTGATAGGCTGAAGTAGACCCGAAAGTACTTGGTGTTCAGCCTTCACTTGCTGACACACAAAACACTTGAAATGAACTCGGAAATGTCTCTTTTTATTCCCAACCACCAATACATTTTCTTTAGGTCATTGTACATTTTTACACTACCCGGGTGGATAGCCAAGTAACCACTATGTGCCTTTCGTAGAATATTCTGTAAAAGCTCGTTGTCCTGGGTACACAAACTCTATCTTTGAACATTATACATCCATCAGTATCAATACGAAATTTGAATTCTTTTCCCGTCACGCATTGAGCCATCTTAGCTTGCAACTTCTTATCACCTTTCTGAGCTTCACGAATCTCTTGTAGAAACGTCGATCTAGCTCTCAACTCTATTAGAGTCGAACCATTGTTAGACACAGTCAATTGAGTATTCATGGCTCTTAAGGCGAACAATGTCTTTCTATTCAAAGCGTCAGTGACTACATTTGCCTTCCTCGGATGATAGTCAACCATCAGCTCATAATTCTTTATTAGCTCTAGCCATCTTCGTTGTCGTAGATTCAACTCCTTTTGAGTCATCAAATACTTGAGACTTTTGTGATCGGTAAATACTCAGTATTTCTCATCATACAAATGGTGTCTCCAAATTTTCAAAGCTAACATGATGGCTGCCAACTCTAGATCGTGCGTCGGGTAGTTTTCTCATGTGGCTTCAGCTGTCTCGAAGTGTAAGCTATAACCTTACCTTCTTGCATAAGTACGCACCCCAAACCATTCAAAGAGACATTACTATATATCACAAACTCCTTGCTCGACTCCGGCTGCACTAACACTAGGGCTTCAGTCAACAAAGCCTTTAATTTCTCGAAACTCTGTTGGCACTTTTTGGTCCATTTGAACTTGACGTCTTTTTGCAGCAACTTTGTCATCGAAGTAGCTATCATAGAGAACCCATTTACAAACCGTCTATAGTATCCTGCCAAACCCTAAAAGCTTCGAACCTCTGTCACATTCCTCAGCGGTTTCCACTCAACAATAGCTGAGATCTTGCTTGGGTCAACTCTGATCCCATCACCCGACACAATATGTCCCAGAAATCCGACCTCCTTAAGCCAGAATTCACTCTTATCGGACTTGGCGTACAACTGCTTGTTTCTCAAGGTTTGTAAAACTGTTCTCAAATGTTCCGCGTGCTCACTCTCATCACACGAATAAATCAATATGTCATCAATAAAAACGACAATGAACTTATCCAAATATGGTCAGAAAATGTGATTCATCAGGTTCATAAAAATTGTTGGGGCGTTCGTTAAGTCAAAGGACATGACGAGAAACTCGTAGTGTCTATACCTCATCTGAAATGCGATTTTCGGTACATCTTGCTCCTTAACCCTTAACTGGTAATATCCTGACCTTAGGTCAATCTTGGAAAATACAGTGGCTCCCTTCAACTGATCAAATAGGTTATCGATCCTTGGAAAAGGATACTTATTCTTCACAGTTATCTTATTGAGCTATCTATAGTCGATACATAACCTCATTGATCGTCTTTCTTTTTCACAAAAAGTACCGGGGCACCCCATGGTGAATAGCTCGGTCTCACAAAGCCCTTATTCGTTAACTCTTGCAACTATACCTTTAACTCTTTCAATTCTATCGGAGCCATCCTCTATGGGGTGATCGGGATAGGAGCCGTACCAGGGACCAATTCGATACCAAATTCAACTTCCCTAGCTAGAGGTAATCAGGTATCTCTTCCGGAAACACATCTATAAACTCACAAACCACTGGCACCGATTCAATCTTTGACTCAGACACTTGAGTATTCAGTACAAAAGCAAGATAAGCGTCATATCCTTTCCTCAAATACATCTCAGCAGTCAAAGATGATATAATCACGTACAAGTTATCTGATTCATCTGGCCCAACCCGAAGAATATTTCCATCTTCACATTTTAATACGATAACTTTTCTCCCACAGTCCACTACAACATTATGAGAAGTCAACCAATCCATTCCAATGATTACATCAAATTCATTAAACGACAATAACATCAAGTTAGCTAGAAAACAATGACCTCTAATTATCAAAGGACAATTTTTACACACTTGGTTTACTAGAACATATCTGCCTAAAGGTTTGGATACTTTTATCATAAATTCAGTGGACTCTACTAGCATGTTCATATGGGATATTAATTCCATGCAAATATAAGAATGGGTAGACCCTGGGTCAATTAAAGCAACAATAGACATATCATGGATAGAGAAGGTACACGTGATCACGTCAGGAGACTCTGCCTCTTCACGGGCACAAATAGTGTAAGTCCTTACAAGCGCTCTGCCCTTGGACCTCATTGCAGCATCTGTTGGCGCAACTTTACTAGTAGCCTCTCTTCTAGGGTTCCTTTGTGGTCTACCCCTAAAAGGAGCACTACTTACTCTTACATCTTGCTTTTTCTCTTTGTCATCAAGCTCGGGACAGTCTCGGATGAAGTGGTCCAGTGACCTACATTTGAAGCACCCTCTTTCTTTGCCTCGACACTCGCCGAAATGGCGCCTACCACATTGTGGACATTCTGGCCTATTTGGCCAAGCACTACCGACACTCGCGATAAAAGTGGTCTGGGCTCTAGAAGCTGTGTTCTGTTGGTTCTTGTTCCTATTCGAGAACCCCACCGAAGCATTCGATCGGGTGTTGAATTCCTTTGATCTCTTAGATGAGGATTGATGTGATTTCCCCATCTATCTTTTCCTTAAATCACACAACTCAATAGCCCCTTTCCCTCTCTTTTTAACCAACTCCTCTACTTTGCATGCTCTCTCAACGAGTATCACAAATTCCCTTAATTCTAAGATGCCAACAAATACTCGGATATCCTCATTTAAAACATCCTCAAACCTTTTACATATGGTAGCTTCGATGGATACGCACTCTCGCGCATACTTACTGAGTTTCACAAACTTAAGTTCATAATCCGCTACTATCATACGGCCTTGCTTTAACTCTAGAAATTCTTTCCTCTTTTGGTCTATGAACCTCTGGCAAATATACTTCTTTCGGAACTCTTCTTGGAAGAATTCCCAAGTTACTCTTTCTCTCAGTACAACGGACACGAGAGCATTCCACCATTGGTAGGTCGAGTCTCGTAGGAGTGACACCACACACTTTACGCACTTTTCAAGCGTGCACGACAGTTCATCAAATACCCTGGTGGTACTCTCCAACCAAAACTCCGCTCTCTCCGGGTCGTCATCTATGTTAGCCCAGAATTCCTCAGCCCCTTGCTTTCGTATCTTGTCTACAAGAGGCTTCTCCCTCCTAAACATATCCGCTCCTTGTGGAGCTACACGAGCATACTGAGGAATCAGAGGAGGTGGGGGAGGTAGAGTGTTTTCGCACGAACAAACTTCATGTACAAGCATTCATCATTCAGAGATAGGCTTCTCTAGCCCCTCTGCCTTGGCTCATACTCACAGGCTCACTCTGAACTGGCGCGATCCCTTCAGCGGGAGCCAGCGCGTTACTCTCTTCATCATCCGTCGTAGCTCTATCAAGATCCATTTACTATATGAAAATACAATTTATAATCATCAGGAGTCTTCACACTATCAATATACAGTTATGAAATGTATAGCTAGACTCATACTCATGTTAAGTTAGTCCTAGAACTGACTAAACCATAGCTCTGACACCCCACACCCATACCCTATGTTGGGACAGAATACAAGTGTTACCTACTTGAACACATACATTTCTACGTTTCTGAATCATCAAGATCTGGTCAAATTTAAAACTTTGTCTAAACTTCTTCAATATGGCCTATGAGAGTCCAAACATTCATTTAAAAACCAATCGAAACCAATTTGGGTCCTTCAATGAACTCTGAAAAATAACACTAGACACAGGGGCACACACCCGTGTGGAAGGGGCAACAGGCCCGTGTGACCAATTATACATGGTGGTGCTATTGGCCCATGTGGCTCACACGGCCTAAGCATACAAGGATACGCTCGTGTCCTTTACCCGTGTGGAATTAATTTAAATTTTGAACCTACAGGGGTTTTACACAGCCTAGCACACGCCCGTGTCCTTGGCCCATGTCCCTCACACTGCCATGACACGCCCGTGTCCTAGCTCGTGTACAAAAACTTGGACATTCTGTTTCTGACGTCAGCAATTCTTAAGGGTCACACGGCCAAGGCACATACCCGTGTGCTCGGCCATGCCCTTCACACAGCTGAGACACACGACCGTGTCTCTACCCGTGTGTTTACTATCATGCATATTGACTTGCAATTTTTACGTGCAGGGAACACACGCCCATGTGGCAGGCCGTGTGTCACACACGGCTTAGACACACACCCGTGTGCCTACCCTTGTAGGAAAAATGAAGCTATTTACCAAGCCTCTTTGCCACCCTTGCATACATAACCTGCATAAAATCACTCTACGCCAATACAAGGATACATCCCATAGCCAAAATAGCCATCATGGAAAACATTTCATTTGTGCAATTTACTCATCAATGAAAATATCATCGTTAATTTATAAATATCAAAATGAGTATTGACCATTATCCATGGCCCTATACAAAATAAAGGGATTTTAATAAATGCCAAATTATACATATCTATACCCCAAATATTTAGCATATTTATGGATGTTTATTACTAGATTTGTAGATTTTGGTGCTCTTAATCCGGTTATTTCATGATTTGTACTCAGGAGAGCACCAAGAGTCGAGAGGAGCCAAAAACGAGCTAAAAAGGGGACAAAAGTAGACCAAAATGAGAAGATGACATGGCCTAAGCCTTGCCACACGGGCATCTCTGTAAAGCCCCCACGCCCGAGACCATCACCGGAGTCAAGCTTGAGGGGTTACCGAACATAATTTATCAATTTAAGAACTTCAAATCATTTGTTTCTACATTCATAGCTTTCTAGCTACTCGCGTCATAGTTACAAGAAAAATCATATCTCGAGTTATGAAACTCAAAATCAAGATCCGTAAATTTTCCCTAAATCTAGACTCATATATCTATTTACTAATTTGTTTTTAGAATTTTTGGTTAGGCCAATTAGTACAGTTTATTAGTTAAAGTCTCCCCTGTTTCAGGGTTTGACTGCTCTGACATATGTGTATTACGAACCAGATATCTCTCTATACAGAATTTAAATGACTGCAAGGTTTGTTTTTATTAAAACTAGACTTCATAAGGAATCTGTACATATAAAGAACAACTTCTAATTATTTTTTTAAAATTTTATTATGAATTTTTAAAGTCAGAACAGGGGATCTAGAAATCACTCTGGCCCTGTTTCACAAAAGTTTAAATATCTCATAAAATATAATTTATATGCCTATTTTGTTCAATCCACATGAAAATAGACTCATTAAGCTTCAATTTCATAACTTACTCATTATTTAGTTCCATTTATACTATTTTTAGTGATTTTTCAAATTCATGTTCTTGCTGCAGCAATATTCTGTTTTAAGGCAAGTTTCATCTTTCCATGAATTTTTATGAACTAGATAACCTATTAAACTTCCATAATATCAAACATGATCTAAATTAGCCATCACCATGACTTATCAATATCAAACATTTTCTCAACCAAACATGGCCATATCATAAAATTATTTACACAAAATAGGTATATTGCTATACATGCCATACTTAAGTAGTTGTACAAGCCATTTACCAAGATAAAAGTCCTTTGGATAGTGTGATCGAACTTTCGACCTGTCCCGATTCCTGAGCCGGCTTGTTCAAAACTACAGTGAATGAAAAGGAAGGAGTAAGCATAAATGCTTAGTAAGTTCATATGTAAATAACAAGTAACATAACAATATAAATATACCAAACAACTTTAGCATGGTACCACCAAAACATATATCATATTTCTAAACATCATTCATCATCTTACCACCTGATCGTTGTTGTATCTATTATCAACCCGAGGGTTAAGAACATACTTGTCCAAAGTGTCAATTTCACAACACTTACCAATACGTCGCTTGCATCTTAAGTGTTCTTTCATTTCACTAGAAATTTCACCCGTTGAACACATCGAATATAACTCGGATACATGGATAATTTGCACATAAGTGCCACATATGTAATCAAGAAATCATGTAACCCGCCCTAAGTGAACTCGGACTCAACTCAACGAGCTCGGCGTTCGCATCCATAAATGAACTCAGACTCAACTCAACGAGTTCGGATGCCTAGTTACATCTCACGAACTCGGACTCAAGCTCGAACGAGTTCGGACATTTGCATCCATAAGTGAACTCAGACTCAACTCAACGAGTTCGGATGCTCAACTATCCTAGTGACATGTCACTTGTATCCTAATCTATTCCTAAGGTTCAAACGGGCTTTTTCCTCGATCTCATATTTGTCGCCTTCCATGGAATATCGGAACCGATACTTGGTAGCAATTCATATTTATCAAGTAGTAAACATAATTTGCATATTACTCAACATTAACCACAAAGCATAATATTTCATGATTAAAAATCAGCGTATCATATAATTAACATCAATAACTTAAAAATAACAATTATGCTACATTATTTACACATGAACTTACCTTGGTACCAAAATATAAAGATTTTGCAATTTAGTCCACAATCTTTTCTTTTCCTCGATCGCGACTTGAATCTCGTTTATCTTGATCTATAATGCCAAATTAATCTTATTTAATACATACATTCATCAAAACAGCATTTAATACGAACTTTGGAAAAATTACACTTTTGCCCCTAAACTTTTGCATAATTACACTTTTGCCCCTAGGCTCGGGAATTAAACTATATTCCTTATTCTTATGTTTTATAACATGCTGATCACTTTTCCCTTCTATGGAAACATCAAATTCTCTCTCTAACATATACTTGTGACTATTAGGTATTTTTGCCGATTAAGCCCTTTTACTCGTTTTCACTCAAAACCGAGTAGCACAAGTTGTCTAACATAATTTAGAACCTCATATTCGATCATAAAACATCAAAATACACAAATTTCACATATGGGTATTTTTCCAAATATAAACCCTAGGTTGAATTATTGCTAACATAAGCTTAATCGAGCTCACGGATTCCAAAACATAAAGAACATTAAAAGCGGGCTTGGAATCACTTACTATGGAGCTTGGAAGCTTGAAACAAACCCTAGCTATGGAGAACCCTTGAAATTTCGGCCTAATGAAGAAGATGGACAAAATTGGCTTTTAATTTTGTTTTTAATTCATTTTAATAACTAAATGACCAAAATACCCTTACTACTAAACTTTCCAAAATTCCTTCCATGTCCTAATTTTGTCCATGAACTTAAAATTGGTCAAATTGCTATTTAAGACCTCCTCATTAATATTCCAAAACAATTTCATACTAAAACTTCTAGAATGCAAGTTTTGCAACTTATTCGATTTAGTCCCTACTTTCAATTTAAGCACTTTAGGCATAGAATTTCATCACGAAATTTTCACACAATCATGCAATCATATCATAATCATCAAAATAATTATAAAATAATTATTTCTATCTTGGATTTTGGTCACGAAACCACTATTCCGATTAAGCCCTAATTCAGATATTACAACTCTCCCCCTTTTAAGGATTTTCGTCCTCGAAAATCTTACCGGTAAACAGGTGTGGGTATTGGTTTCTCATAGTTTCTTCAGGTTCCCATGTAGTCTCTTCTACCCCATGCTTTTGCCACAACACTTTCACAAGTGCAACACTTTTATTTCTTAGTTGTTTGACTTCTCGAGCTAAAATCTTAATCGGTTCTTCTTCATAAGTCATATCCGGTCGCAGTTCAATTTTTGTCGGTGAAATTATATGTGAAGGATCCGAACGATACCGGCGTAACATAGATACGTGAAACACATCATGAATCTTCTCTAATTCGGGTGGTAACGCTAGCCGATATGCTACCGGTCCAACTTTTTCAATTATTTCATATGGTCCAATAAAACGCGGACTTAACTTGCCCTTTCGTCCAAATCTAAGGACTTTCTTCCATGGAGACACTTACAAAAATACCTTATCACCAACTTGAAACTCCATTTCTTTTTGTTTCAAATCCGCATAAGATTTCTGTCTATCTCAAGCGACTTTCAAACAATCTCGAATCACTTTCACCTTTTCTTGGTTTCTTTTATTAAATCAACTCCATAAATCGATTTTCCTTGAGTTCACCCAATACAATGGCGTCCGACATTTACGACCATATAATGCTTCATAAGGTGCCATCTTCAAACTCGTCTGATAACTATTATTATAAGCAAATTCTACCAATGGTAAGTACCTTTCCCAACTATCTTGAAATTCCAATACGCAACATCTGAGCATGTCTTCAAGAATCTAAATTACTCTCTCTGATTGTCCATCAGTTTGTGGATGAAAGGCGGTCTTTGAAATTTAACTTTGTACCTAATGCTTCTTGCAACTTTTGCCAAAACCGTGAGGTAAACCTCGGATCTCTATCCAAAATGATTGACAAAGGTATCCCATGAAGTCTAACAATCTCTCAGATATACAATTTAGCCAACTTATTAAGAGAATAATCTGTATGTACTGGAATAAAATGAGACGATTTAGTCAGTCTGTCAACTATTGCCCAGATGGCATTTTTCTTCCCTGGAGTTAATGGCAACCCTGATATAAAATCCATAGTAATCCGATCCCATTTCCATTCAGAACCATAATAGGTGGAGTAATCCCGAAGGTACTTGGTGTTCAAACTTTCACTTGTTGACAAACTAAGCACTTTGATACAAACTCGAAATATCTCTTTTCATTCCACTCCACCAAGACATTTTCTTTAAGTCATTATACATCTTCGATCGCCGGATGAACCGTCAAACAACTATTATGTGCTTCATGTAAAATCTTTTGAATCAACTCACCATTTTTCGATTACACAAATTTGATTTTAAACATCAAACAAACATCGAACCGATTCGAAATCGATCCCGTGTCGACTTCACACTTTATTTTCTTTTGGCTAGTAAATCTTGATCATTTTTTGAGCTTGAAATCTCTTGTAAAAACATCGGTCTTGCTCTTAACTCGCTAGAATCGAACCGTCATCTGAAATTTTCAACTGAGCGTTCATAACTCTCAAAGCAAACAACAACTTTCGCTTAAAGCATCGGCAACCACATTCGCTTTCCCGGATGATAATCAATAACAAGCTCGTAATCTTTCAATAACTCTAACCATCTTCATTGTCTCAAATTCAAGTCTTTTGTGACATCAAGTATTTGAGACTTTTGTGATCGATATATACTCGGCACTTTTCACCATACAAATAATGTCGCCAAATCTTCAAAGCAAACACCACTGCAGCCAATTCCAAATCGTGAGTAGGATAATTCCTCTATGAGGTTTTAAGCGCCTCAAGCATAAGCCACCACTTTTCCTTCTTGCATGAGTACACACCTAAACCATTTAGAGAAGCATCACTATACACCACAAATTCTTTACCGATTCGAGTTGTATCAACACTGGTGCTTGATTAATAACTTTTCAATTCTTCAAACTCTGTTGACATTCTTCCGTCCATTCAAATTTAACATCCTTTCTGAGTAGTCTAGTCATAGGAGCAGCAATTATAGAAAATTCATTTACGAACCACCGATAATACCCACTAGCCCCAAGAAACTCCTAACTTCGTTACATTTTTCGATGGTTTCCAATCAACAATGGCTGAAATTTTACTAGGATCAACCCGTATACCATCACGAAACAATATGACCCAAAAATCCAACTTCCCGAGCCAAAATTCACTTTTACTAAACTTAGCATACAATGCTTATCTCTCAAAGTTTGCAAAACTATCCTCAAATGCTCAAAGATGCTATGTCTCATCTTTTGAATAAATTAAAATATCATCTATAAACACCACAACAAATCTGTCCAAGTATGGCGAAATATGCGATTCATTAAATCCATAAACATAGCAGAGCATTTGTCAACCCGAATGGCATAACTAAAATTCATAATGACCGTACCTTATTCTAAAAGCGGTTTTAGGCACATCGACTCTTTTACTCGCAATGATAATACCCGGATCTCAAGTCAATCTTTGAAAACCATGTCGCTCCTTTTAGTGATCAAACAAATCATCAATTCTCGGCAATGGATACTTGTTTTTGATTGTCACCTTGTTTAACTACCGATAATCAACACATAATCTCATAGAACCATCCTTCTTTTTCACAAATAACACGGGAGCACCCCAAGGTGAAAAACTTAGTCTCACAAAGCCTTTATCACCAACTCTTGCAATGCGACTTTAATTCTTTCAACTCTGTTGGTGCCATTCTATATGGAGCAATCGAGATCGGAGCTGTTCAGATCAAATCTATACCAAATTCTACTTCCCGATCGAGGCAAACACGGCAATTCTTTCCGAAGTACGTCCGCAAATTCACACAACCCAAGACTGATTCAACTTTCTTTTCAACTTCTTTTGTATTAATTACATACGCCAAATAAGCTTCATAACCCTTTCTCAAATATCTACGAGCCGACATCAAGAAATCATACTAAATATTGCCTCGATTTGTCCGGTTCAACCCGCAAGATTTCACCACTTTCACATTTTAATTCTATAACCTTTTCTTTGCAATTTACTATAGCATCATGCAATGTCAACCAATCCATACCCAAAATAACATCAAATTCATCAAACGGCAACAACATCAAGTCGGTAGGAAAATAATGACCCCGAATCATTAAAGGGCATTTCTTGCATACTTTATCAACTATCATGCATTTGCCTAACGGGTTCGACACTCTAATCATAAATTCTGTGTTCTCAACAGGTATATTCATACTAGACACTAGTTTCATGCATACATATGAATGAGTAGAACCGGGATCAATCAAAGCAATAACATTAGTATCATAAAGAGAAAATGTACCGGTAATCACATCGGGTAAGGAAGCATCTTCACGCGCTTTAATAGCATAGGTTCTAGCCAGAGCTCTTCCTTCAGATCTAGCTGCTGCATCTCTGGCTACATTCTTACTGCTTGTTTCACTTCCAGCTTTTCTCGGATACCTTCCCCTCGAGTCTACACCACTAGATTTTACATTCGAAATTTTTCTTTCTCACTCTCTCAGGCGTCTCTAATAAAATGATCCGGAGAACCACATCGAAAACATTCATTTGCTCGCACGGACCAAAATGATTTCTACCACACACGGCACTCGGGTTTAACAAATCTCGTATTTCCACACTTGCCGCAGAAGTAGTCTGAGATTTAGGACCCACCTTTCGCTTCTTAAAATTTCCATATGATTGCCCATTGAAACTTGGGAACAAGGATTCATATTTCTTGACTTTCCGGTTTCTTTGTGAGGGTGCATTACTCATTGGTCTTTTCTTCCAATTTCGTGTTTGATTCTACCTTTTCTTTTCCTTGAGAATTCTTCACCTTGCAAGCTTGATCGACAAGTACCACCATTTCTTTTAGTTCAAGGATCCCAACAAATACCTTAATGTCTTCGTTAAGCCCGTCTTCAAATCGTCGGCACATCTTGGCTTCTGTAGGAACAGATTTCCTGGCATACTTACTTAATCGAACAAACTCTCTTTCATATTCGAGACTGTCATATTACCTTGCTTCACTCAAGAAACTCTTTACATTTCGATAAATAAATCTTTCACTAATATATTTCTTCGAAACTCTTCTTGAAAGAATTCCTGTGTTACCCTCTCTTCGGTACCAATGAAATCAAAGTCTTCCACCAATTATAGGTGAATCTCTCAACAAATATGTAGCACATTTCAAATATTCTTCGTGTACAAGATAATTCATCAAATACCGGATAGAATTTTCAAGCCGAACTCGCTTTCTCTGCAAAGATCATCAATATTTGCTCTAAATTCTTCAGCCCTTGTTTACTTAATTCTATCAACGGGGTTCTGTAAAATTTTATCATATCCACTCCTTGAGGCATTGGAGGCATAGGTTGAGGAATTGGGGAGGTGGGGAGGTCGTACATTTGGGTTCGTGACTGAACGAACTCAATGTACCATGCACTCATCATTTGGAGAAAGGCTTCGATCCTTTCTCCTCCTCCCCGACCAACAAGAGGAGGTGGGTTTTCGGTCGGCTTGCCCTTCATAGAGCTGGCGCATTACTCTCTACTTCATCGCCACACTGGATCGGGATCCATTTACTATATAAAATCATTTAAAAAGGTTAGAAGTCGTCACACTATCACAATTCATACATATGGCATGTATAGCAAAATCCGTACATACAACACGTAGTCCGAGAACTGACTAACCTGCTCTGATACCACTAAATATAACGCCCCCATGCCCGAGAGCATCACCAGAGTCTAGCTTGAGGGGTTACCGAACATAATTTATCAATTTAAGAACTTCAAATCATTTGTTTCTACATTCACAGCTTTCTAGCTACTCGCGTCACAGTTACAAGAAAAATCATATCTCGAGTTATGAAACTCAAAATCAAGATCCGTAAATTTTCCCTAAATCTAGACTCATATATCTATTTAATGATTTTTTTTCTAGAATTTTTGGTTGGGCCAATTAGTACAGTTTATTAGTTAAAGTCTCCCCTATTTCAGGGTTCGACTACTCTGACATATGTGTATTACGAACTAGATATCTCTCTATACAGAATTTCAATGACTACAAGGTTTGTTTTTATTAAAACTAGACTCCATAAGGAATCTGTAAATATAAAGAACAACTTCTAATTATTTTTTTTAAAATTTTATTATGAATTTTTAAAGTCAGAACAGGGGATCCAGAAATCACTCTGGCCCTGTTTCACAAAAGTTTAAATATCTCAAAAAATATAATTTATATGCCTATTTTGTTCAATCCACATGAAAATAGACTCATTAAGCTTCAATTTCATAACTTACTCATTATTTAGTTCCATTTATACTATTTTTAGTGATTTTTCAAATTCATGTCATTGCTGCAGCAATATTCATTTTAAGGCAAGTTTCATCTTTCCATGAATTTTTATGAACTAGATAACCTATTAAACTTCCATAATATCAAACATGATCTAAATTAGCCATCACCATGACTTATCAATATCAAACATTTTCTCAACCAAACATGGCCATATCATAAAATTATTTACACAAAATAGGTATATTGCTATACATGCCATACTTAAGTAGTTGTACAAGCCATTTACCAAGATAAAAGTCCTTTGGATAGTGTGATCGAACTTTCGACTGTCCCGATTCTGAGCGGCTTGTTCAAAACTACAGTGAATGAAAAGGAAGGAGTAAGCATAAATGCTTAGTAAGTTCATATGTAAATAACAAGTAACATAACAATATAAATATACCAAACAACTTTAGCATGGTACCACCAAAACATATATCATATTTCTAAACATCATTCATCATCTTACCACCTGATCGTTGTTGTATCTATTATCAACCCGAGGGTTAAGAACATACTTGTCCAAAGTGTCCATTTCACAACACTTACCAATACGTCGCTTGCATCTTAAGTGTTCTTTCATTTCACTAGAAATTTCACCCGTTGAACACATCGGAATATAACTCGGATACATGGATAATTTGCACATAAGTGCCACATATGTAATAAAGAAATCATGTAACCCGCCCCTAAGTGAACTCGGACTCAACTCAACGAGCTCGGGCGTTCGCATCCATAAATGAACTCGGACTCAACTCAACGAGTTCGGATGCCTAGTTACATCTCACGAACTCGGACTCAACTTAACGATTTCGGACATTTGCATCCATAAGTGAACTCGGACTCAACTCAACGAGTTCGGATGCTCAACCATCCTAGTGACATGTCACTTGTATCCTAATCTATTCCTAAGGTTCAAATGGGCTTTTTCCCTCGATCTCATATTTGTCGTCTTCCATGGAATATTGGAACCGATACTTGGTAGCAATTCATATTTATCAAGTAGTAAACATAATTTGCATATTACTCAACATTAACCACAAAGCATAATATTTCACGATTAAAAATCAGCGTATCATATAATTAACATCAATAACTTAAAAATAACAATTATGCTACATTATTTACACATGAACTTACCTTGGTACCAAAATATAAAGATTTTGCAATTTAGTCCACAATCTTTTCTTTTCCTCGATCGCGACTTGAATCTCGTTTCTCTTGATCTATAATGCCAAATTAATCTTATTTAATACATACATTCATCAAAACAGCATTTAATACGAACTTTGGAAAAATTACACTTTTGCCCCTAAACTTTTGCATAATTACACTTTTGCCCTAGGCTCTGGAATTAAACTATATTCCTTATTCTTATGTTTTATAACATGCTGATCACTTTTCCCTTCTATGGAAACATCAAATTCTCTCTCTAACATATACTTGTGACTATTAGGTATTTTTGCCGATTAAGCCCTTTTACTCATTTTCACTCAAAACCGAGTAGCACAAGCTGTCTAACATAATTTAGAACCTCATATTCGATCATAAAAAAATCAAAATACACAAATTTCACCTATGGGTATTTTTCCAAATATAAACCCTAGGTTGAATTATTGCTAACATAAGCTTAATCGAGCTAAAGGGATTCTAAAAGCGTAAAGAACATTAAAAGCGGGCTTGGAATCACTTACTATGGAGCTTGGAAGCTTGAAACAAACCCTAGCTATGGAGAACCCTTGAAATTTCGGCCTAATGAAGAAGATGGACAAAATTGGCTTTTAATTTTGTTTTAATTCATTTTAATAACTAAATGACCAAAATACCCTTACTACTAAACTTTCCAAAATTCCTTCCATGTCCTAATTTTGTCCATGAACTTAAAATTGGTCAAATTGCTATTTAAGACCTCCTCATTAATATTCCAAAACAATTTCATACTAAAACTTCTAGAATGCAAGTTTTGCAACTTATTCGATTTAGTCCCTACTTTCAATTTAAGCACTTTAGGCATAGAATTTCTTCACGAAATTTTCACACAATCATGCAATCATATCATAATCATCAAAATAATTATAAAATAATTATTTCTATCTCAGATTTTTGGTCACGAAACCACTATTTCGATTAAGCCCTAATTCAGGATATTACAATCTCACACGCTCGTGTCCTTCGGGGGTATCGACCAAGGTTTTCACGATTCACACGGCCTAGCCATTGAGCCCACACGGCCGTGTGCTATTCAACAGATCGAACACGGCCTAGTAATCACGTCACACAGCCATGGTACACGGGCGTGTCCCTTTTTCAAAGAGTTGTATTTTACATGGAAAAGGGTACTTAGGGAGGAAGAAAGCCAATCCAAAGCCTATATAAACGCCCTAAGTGTGACCTAGAAGGAGGCGACTCTTCCTAGAACCTTTCTGGAATATAGAACAACACCCAGTAATTACTTGAAGAAAGCCAGACGATCCATCTCAAAAGCCGGAGCTACTCCAAGACTAAAGATCTCTCTCAGAATTCCTTCAGGGGTTTTAGAGTTTTCTTTATGTGTTGTTATTTTCATACTCTTGAGATGTACTCTTATTTTATTATGAACTAAACCCCTTAGATATCTAAGGGGGATAAAACCTATGATGGATCTTGTTATTATTATCTGAACTGTATGATAAATACTTGATTTGTTCTTAATTATGTGTTCTTAATGCTTGAGTTAATATTCTGGGTATTAATTCATGATTTGATGTGCTTATGCAGAGGAGGAATAGACCCTGCCTAAGAGTAAATTTGGCATAATTAAGCGAAGTTGATCGAACACCTAGAAATAAGGTTATGAGATTTTACCGGATTAGGGTGAAATCTAATATGGGAGTCCATAGAGTGATTTACTGCTTCCCTAGGGGTTTTAATTAAGAAAGAAATTTCAAATAATTCAACTGAGGGTTAGACGTTATTAGTCTCAAAAAGGATAATAACATTGGTTAGGGAGTCTCACGGATCAAGTCAAGTGAATAAATCATCCGGTTCAGAGCCAGATAACAAGTGAAATCTAGGTGGATTCCTCCTTGGGTGTCGTCTTTATCAATTGCTTTTCTTCAAGTCTTTTTCCAAATTTTCTCTTTGCTTTAATTAAATCAGTTAATTAGTTTAAACAATTAGTTAACTAAAACAAACCCTTTAATTCTTAGGCTAGATAATAAAAAGATAGTTATTACTAGTACTTTTGGTTCCCTTGGGTACGATATCCAGATCTTGCCATTACTATACTATTGTTCGATAGGTGCGCTTGCCTTTTTGTCGTGATAATAGTTAGTCTAGGTTTGATCTTCATTATAAATATTTATTACTTGTTACGAATCACGCGATCAAGTTTTTGGCGCCGTTGCTGGGGAACTAAAATATTAGGAACGCTAAATTTTTATTACTTTAGCCATTTATTTTTTCTTGCAATTTTATTTTATTTTATTATTTATTAATTTACTTTTTCTCTCTCTTGGCAGTTTTTTATAGTTTATGACTAGAAGGAACCCGTCAGGACCATTACTCTTTGACGAAGAAATCGATCGTACAATTCGCAAAAATCAAAGAGAAATAAGGCGTAGTTTACAATACACGGAGAACAAGCGAGAAGACAATACTCAACCTCAACCGACGAGATGGCTGAAAACCCAGGCGATCAGTTGCCTCCTGCAATTGTAGCTAATCAAAATCCTGCTCCACGTACTATGTATGATTATGCTAAACCTTCTTAAATAGGAACTGAATCTAGTATAGTTAGACCTGCTATTGCTGCGTATAATTTGGAACTCAAACCTAACACAATTCAGATGATACATCAGTTTATTTAGTTTGATGGTTTGCAAGATGAGGATCCCAACAGGCACTTGGAAAATTTTCTTGAATTTTGCGATACATTCAAAATCAATGGCGTTTCTGATGATGCCATTCATCTTCGGTTATTTCCCTTTTCACTGAGAAACAAAGCTAAACAGTGGTTGAACTCGTTACCACGAGGGTCTATCACTACTTGGGAACAAATGACCGAGAAATTTTTACTAAAATATTTTTCGCCGGCTAAAACGGCTAAATTATGTAATGATATCTCTTCTTTTGTGCAGATGGATTTAGAAACACTTTACGATGCATGAGAGAGATACAAGGACTTACTGAGAAGGTGCCCTCACCATGGGTTACTATTTTGGCTGCAAGTTCAAACGTTCTACAATGGTGTGAATCCCTCGACAAGACAAATGATTGACGCAGCTGCTGGAGGAACCATTAACAATAAAACACCGGAAGATGCATATGAATTTATAGAGGAGATGTCACTGAATAACTATCAGTGGCAAGTTATGAGGACAAAGCCAACATAAATAGTCGGCGTCTATAACATCGATTCAGTCACCATGCTCTCAAATCAGGTAGAACTTCTCAATAAAAAGATTGATAGTTTTCTTGGTTCTACGTAGGTACATCCAGTAATGAGGTGTGACTCAAGTGGAGGAGGTGTGCAAATAGAATATCAATCCTTCAATCCCACAACTGAAGAGGAACAAGTCAACTATATGGGTAATAATAACTTTAGATCTCAAAATAACCCATACAGTAATACTTATAATGCAGGTTGAAGGAACCACCCAAATTTTTCCTAGGGAGGTCAAGGAAATCCAAAGCTACAAAATCCTCAGGGTTTTCAACAGCCACCTTATCAACAGGAGAAAAAACCAAACCTTGAAGAGATGCTTCCTAAATTTATCTCGGTGTCAGAAACTCGTTTCCAAAATACCGAGACAGTACTTAAGAATCAACAAGCATCGATCCAAGGACTCGAAACTCAGATAGGCCAGCTGTCCAAACTAATCTCCGAACGACCACAAGGTAGCCTACCAAGTAATACTGAACCTAATCTGAGGGAACACCTCAATGCAATTAGCACTCAAGATACGAAAGGATTCATTACACTTGAGCTAGAAATACAGCAAGACAACACGATGAACAAAGGATGAGAAGAGGTAAACAATAATGATCCCAAACAGGTAAGTACAAATCATGAACCTCTTGAACGATGACGAAAGATAGAACAGAAGAACAATTCGGTAAGTTTGTCAAACTCTTAAAGAAATTACATATTAACTTATCATTTATTGAAGTTCTTTCGCAGATGCCCAACTCAGCAAAATTCTTAAAGGAACTTCTGAGCAATAAAAGGAAATTAGACGCTACATCACATGTGGAACTCAATGCAGTCTGCTCAGCTATTCTAAAATGAGCTACCTAAAAAATTGAAAGATCCAGGGAGTTTTACAATTCCTTTCTTAATTGGTAGTCTATCTGTGAATAATGCTTTAGCTGATCTAAGGGCAAGTATAAATGTTATGCCATATACAATGTTTAAACGACTAGGTCTCAGTAAACCCAAACAGATTAAGATGAGCATACAATTGGCTGACAAAATAGTTAGATTTCCTAAGGGTATTATTAAAGACGTTCTCGTTAAAATTGATAAATTTATTTACCCAGTAGACTTCGTTGTCTTAGATATGGATGATGATAACGAGGTACCTCTAATTTTAGGATGACCATTTTTAGCAACTGCCAGAACCATTATTAATGCAGGAACAGGAGAGCTAACACTTCGTGCAGGTGATGACACAGTAACACTCCAAGCACGCGACTTAGTCAAAACTTCTAAGACTCAAGATAATGCTATAAAAATTGTCAGTGATAAAACTAATATTCAATCGTCCTTGCAGGAACTTTCTCAAACAAAGACAACAGAGACAGTGTGCTACTATCATAAAGAGAACAAATACGTCCATGAAGAATGAAGACTACAAATAGAGGAGCTAGACGAATGGTGAGAACATAAACTGAGAACACATGATAAACAGAAACTACGCAAAAACAAGCCCGATACCTCTCCTAATCAACTTCAAGTCGGCGATACAGTCTTACTAGATGCCGTTGATCCTCACATTGTCACTACCACACCAAATGAGGAAATCCCTCTTACGGTACTTAGTATTTTTCCATTCGGTACAGTGGAGGTGAGTCATCCCAAGTTTGGCACTTTTAAGGTAAACAACACCCTTTTAAAACCTTATTTTAAAATTGACAACAGGAATGAGGAGTATGAACTCCTCGAACCACCATGATCATTCAACGGAGAGGTAAGTCGAGCTTAGACTATAAGTAAGAGCTTCTCGGGAGACAACGTGCTACCATAACACACGGGCATGGGAGAAGTGAACAAAGCTATGCACGACCCTGTGACATGGTCGTGTGCCACACACGCCCAAGACACCCGAGTGTGGGATAGTAGCCGGGCATGACCTAAATTGAAAAATTTGAAAAACACAGGCTCACCCTCAAAGTATATGGGTGTGGCCCTAGGCCATGTGACCCTCTCATATATAAACAAACCACTGTTCATCTTCTTCCCTCTTTCAAAACCCTAGCCGAAAACTCTTCCTTCTCACTCCCTAATCCTTATTCCGGCCACCATTCCTAAGATTCTCACTTCCCCAACCCTCAAACCACACTGAAATCCATTCTCCTTGCATTAATCCCAACTTTCCCCTCTCTATACCCTCCATTTTTCCTCCACAAGACTATACCCCCGCGTCACACGCCCATGCTTCACATCAACATGCCCGTGCGCCGTCATACAACAGCCTTTGGTTCACTTTCTCAACTTTATTTTTCCAATTTGTATTGCTACATTAGTGTTCTACATGTTTTTCATAGATATTGTAATATTTTGCTTTAGACAAGTAAAGAATTTGCCTTAGAATTTTCTATATTTGAATTATTTAAACCACTAAATAGCATATACTAGTTTCGGTGCGTGCTACAGTCAAAGTTCGGCACCCGTTCCTTGAATTTCCACAAGCTTCACAGGAGGAGCTATTTCAGATACTCCGTACACGACCCATCACCACAGGTCGCTGCATCGACTGGGCTGCCGTAGAGTAAGTCTAGCTTGCTGACGCCATTCACGCCCTCCTGTCCATAGACCCATGGGAACGGTTCTTCGCTATTACCGAGCCTACTTATTTAGAGCTAACTTTAGAATTATGCTCTACTTTTCATTTACAGGTGGTGATGACGAACAATAACGACCCAGGTACTATTCACCTCCAATTAGGTGGTCTAGTTCGTTCGATGAGTGTCCTAGAGTTTGGAGCAACTCTGGGACTTTACACTGATGAGTTTATGGAGGAGGAGGACATGAATGCACTACCACGCAATATCCACATCTCCCCCTCCTTGTGCTGGAAGGCTTCGGCACCACTCTCTTCCACCTACGACCCCAGCCGCTCTTCCACCTACGACCCCAGCTCGAAGGCCTCAGCTCTTCCCCCTTCCCTATGATATCTCCATGCCATATTGGCACACATCTTGACCGGGAGGAGAGAGAGCACCAGCGTCGTCACCACCCACGATGCCTACTATTTATGGTACATGGCGAATGCACACGTGATCGACTTAGCATACTTCATTACTTTTGCCATTCGCCATCAGACCGAGCGGCATAGAAAGGGAGTGATCTCCATCGGCCCCTACGTGACGTGCCTTTCTAGACACTTCGGTCTCCTCAACACCGCGGCCCAGTCATCAGCACTTACCCTGATAGGTTAGATGTCCCCACAGGGCATCACGACTATGTTACATATGAGGATGATCGAGCACCAACGTGGGACCGATCCTCCTCAGTATCGTCTCTCGTATGCCATTGACGAGGAGGATCTTGAGGACATCCCTGATGATGTTCCCCAACAGGATGAGGAGCCTTCTACCGCGCCACCTAGGGAACGACCAGCTCATGCGGCTGCTTCATTGGCACACCTTTCCGACCGACTCGCCCATTTCGAGCAGTATTGCACTACACAGTTCGAGATGATCCACGAGCGAGATC
Source organism: Gossypium arboreum (assembly GCF_025698485.1). Lineage (NCBI taxonomy): Eukaryota > Viridiplantae > Streptophyta > Magnoliopsida > Malvales > Malvaceae > Gossypium > Gossypium arboreum. The sequence continues at coordinate 84,113,737 of NC_069070.1, read as the reverse complement.
GGTGATGGGACCGATAGATGGACGATATGCAGGCCATGATGCATCACCTGAGGGCCCCACCGACGAGGATCATTGACTCCTCTTTTTTTTTATTCTTATTTTTATTTTATTTTTATTTTTATTTTTCTTTTGATTTTTATTTTCATTTCAATTTTATTATTTTATTTTGAAAGACATATTTATATTAGTAAAATTTACTTTTTCCATTTTCTGGTATTTCTAACAAGTAATTCCACTATGCTCTCTTCCACACCAACTCTCAATAAACTCTTCATGATTCTACAGACTTCCAAGCAAAGATGCTAGGAATATTTTACGGAATGAGGAAACAAAAGGGAAACAATACCTCATGAGTGCCATGTTCAATGACCTAATTTCTTCATCTAGCCAAGAACAATGGCAGCCACCACTTTCCCCGAACACTCCATCCTCAAAATTAAGCTTCACATCCATATAACAGGGAGTTTCACCTCCTTTCCTCTTATGATTTTCTTTATTTTGAATAATATATCTTTGTACATTGCGGGAAATGTACATCTTAAGTGTGGGGGGGTGAACATGAAACCTAACTTTTTGCATTATTCTCAAATCCCTGAAGTTGGTCTTGTGCTTAAGTGATTTTCTCATAATCTTGATCGAATAAATTCTGATTGATCTATAATTATTGTTGGTATGTCATGAATTAGACCATGGGAATTATGCATGATTATTTTATTATAGGACATTAGAGAATTGAACATGATAAGTTGATATTTTGAGAACTAAAATTTTTTAGATTATTTTCCTAAATTGAGGTATTATCTTGAAATCTTATGTATACAGGAATGACATCAAAAACCCAAATTTTTGGTGAGATTTTTGAGCCTTTTGAGCATATATCTTTCTTTCTTGCTCACTTCTTTTGTGGTTTGAGTGTGTCAACGTTGAACTGTTATTCTAGAACTTGCTTCGATTATACATATCGAGATCACACGTATGATTTGATATACTGAGATGATAAAGGCACTTAGGATTTAACCCATTTACTCCATAAAAAGCCTTCCCACATAATTAAACCCTTAATGAAACCCCTTGAGCCTACTAACCCTTTTTTATTGATTAACCATCATCATTAACCCATTAACCCATTATTGTTGAAATCCTCTTACTGAATTTGACCCTTTTTATCGAGATTGAATTTAATATTGTTACCTCACTATGTTCACCATTTTTTGTTACTGAATCATGAAGTATGATTTCTATATTGTATCGACTTGATTTGTTCTTAAAAAAAAACTCAGTATTATATTGTAATTCTCAGCAAGCTAAAGTTGTTATGAACTCATGTAAAATAGTTCTAGATGTTTGTTTGTGGTTCAGTAATTACGTTTTTGATAGTGGGGTAATATATTGAAATTATCTCGATTCTAACATTTGTCTCTTCAGCTTGTATCCATACCTGTAACCTAAACCCCATTACAACCATGCAAAGACCTTTTGATTAGTGTATCGTATCATTTACAAGTGGTGGAGATTTGATTTTCATGCAAGCCTATGGTAATAACTTTTCATGTTAGACAATCGAGTGCTTAATCTTGAACCTTAAACACTTTCAGTGATCTGAGTGAATCTTTAGTGAGGATGTCATCTCTTGTATATTTAGGACTAAATTTAATTACTTAGAGAAAGGAGATTACCTATGATTTTATTATCAAAATATTAGATTTAGATTGTTTGAGGCTTTTAATGCCCCTATAGTTGAATTCTCACTGTATGATTTTCTGTTGAATAACTTGTAACATTATCAGTAATGATTATGTGTTGAGAAGAATGAATTCTAGCAGTAAATGAGAATTTTTCTTGAGGACAAGCAAATGCTTAAGTGTGGGGGTATTTGATAAACTCCAAATTATACATATCTATACCCCAAATACTTAGCATATTTATGGATGTTTATTACTAGATTTGTGGATTTTGGTGCTCTTAATCTGGTTATTTCATGTTTTGTACTCAGGAGAGCACCAAGAGTCGAAAGGAGCCAAAAACGAGCTAAAAATGGACAAAACGGACCAAATCAAGAAGATGACACGGCCTAAGCCTTGCCACACGGGCATCTCACACGCCCGTGTCCTTCGGGGGTGTCGACCAAGGTTTTCACGATTCACACGGCCTGGCCATTGAGCCCACACGGTCGTGTGCAATTCAATGGATCGAACACAGCCTGGTAATCACGTCACACGGTCGTGGTACACGGGCGTGTCCCTTTTTCAAAGAGTTGTATTTTACATAGAAAAGGGTACTTAGGAAGGAAGAAAGCCAATCCAAAGCCTATATAAACACCCTAAGTGTGACCTAGAAAAAGGTGGCTCTTTCCAGAACTTTTCTGGAATACAGAACCACATGCCAAGAATTACTTGAAGAAAGCCAGACGATCCATTTCAAAAGCCGGAGCTACTCCAAGACTGAAGATCTCTCTCAGAATTCCTTCAGGGGTTTTAGAGTTTTCTTTATGTTTTGTTATTTTCATACTCTTGAGATGTACTCTTATTTTATTATGAACTAAACCCCTTAGGTACTTAAGGGGGATAAAACCTATGATGGATCTTGTTATTATTATCTGACCTGTATGATAAATACTTGATTTGTTCTTAATTATGTGTTCTTAATGCTTGAGTTAATATTCTGGGTATTAATTAATGATTTGATGTGCTTATGCAGTAGAGGAATAGACCTTGCATAAGAGTAGATTTGACATAATTAAGAGGAGTTGATCGAATGCCTAGAAATAGGGTTACGAGATTTTGTCGGATTAGGGTGAAACCTAATATGGGAGTCCATAAAATGATTTACTGCTTTCTTAGGGGTTTTAATTAAGAAAGAAATTTTGATTAATTCAACTGAAGGTTAGACGTTATTAGTCTCGAAAGGGATAATAACATAAGTTAGGGAGTCTCACGGATTAAGTTAAGTGAATAAATCGTCTGGTTTAGAGTCAGATAACAAGTGAAATCTAGGTGGATTCCTCCTTGGGTGTCGTCTTTATCAATTGCTTTTCTTCAAGTCTTTTTCCAAATTTTCTCTTTGCTTTAATTAAATCAGTTAATTAGTTTAAACAATTAGTTAATTTAAACAAACCCTTTTATTCTTAGGCTAGATAATAAAAAAATAGTTATTACTAGTACTTTTGTTTCCCTTGGGTACGATATCCGGATCTTGCCATTACTATACTATTGTTCGATAGGTGTGCTTGCCTTTTCGTCGTGATAATAGTTAGTCTAGGTTTGATCTTCATTATAAATATTTATTACTTGTTACGATTCACGCGATCAGATTTATCCTAAGCCAACACATTTGGCTAATTTCTCGATGACAAAAAATATTAAAGTCTAAGCCCTATACATGTCATACGCAAAAACAAGAATTCTAACTATACCAAGTGTTCAAGATGATAGTGTGATCGTAACCTCTGACGTCCAATGATTCTCGAGCTATGTAGTCGACACTATAAGAAAATGAAAAATAGAGGGAGTAAGCATAAAACTTAGTAAGAAGCATGCAAATACATAGCAACAACTATACCATTCATCAACATGCTCTTAATATAAAATAGTTATAAGCACAACTTACTCATCACATCCCACTACACATCATATAATATATTTAGAACTCACATCTCATACATACTTAATAAGTACCTGTACCATTCACAACACGGTTATACTTTTCTCTAAATTTTAAACCATAACTCTCACCGTTGAACTATTCAAAACATTATTGGATATTCAATAAACCTCAACATGGGATAGGATGCCGATGCCATGTCCCGGACATGGTCTTACACTAGCTTAACTCGTAGCCGATGCTTGTCCTAGACATGTCTTACACTGGCTTACATCTAGAGGCTGATGCATGTCCCAGACATGTCTTACACTAGCTCTCATCTCACTGCCGATACCATGTCCTGAACATGGTCTTACACTGGCTCTCGTAATGTGGCCGATGCATGTTCCAGACATGTCTTACATTAGCTCACAATAGTCCATACATCATGGCATGAATATCTGATTTATTTCTTATGGTTCAAACATTAATTTTGCTATCTTAATTAGCGTCATGCCTTCTCATTTCCACAATCAAGTAATTCATGCTAAATTAACCCATCGCATATAATGACAATGTAGTTGTAATATTTGCATACAACTTACCCTGGTTACAAAATATGATGTCTAGACGGTTTAATCAATTTGCTTGGCCTTTCCCCCGTATAAGTTCGGATTTGGTATTCTTTGATCTATAATAACAAAAATTTACAATTTTAGTCACCCTATTGATCTAGGCACCCAATAATCTATACTTGGGCAAAATGACCATTTTGCTCCTAGGTTTGAAAATCAATTTTTTTATCGAATTTCCTCCTATCAAAAGCCCATCCAAACCATTTTTACTCTTATAGTAATCCAAAATTTCCACTATCTTGCACATTTATCATCAAACTTTCAACTTATGCAATATAGTCTCTATTAGGGATTTCATGAGAAATCCCTTCACAAAAGTTATTTATTACACATCTACTACTCATATTCTTTCATAAAATTTCAGAAAACTACACATATGCTTTCATGGCAAAACCCTAAACTCTCAACCATTTTGCAAAACAACACATATGCTTCAAGTGGCGCAAAAATGTAAAAATCATCAACAAAAAGTATGTAAATCACTTACTTGCAAGAGGAATAAGTTGCTGAAATTTTTGAAGTTCAAAACCCCTAATAGTGGCTGAAAAATCGGTGGGAGAAAGAAGAATGAAAGAAAGAAAAGATGATAGCTAGGTTTAGGCATTATTTTATTACACATTATGCCATCCCTTTACCTAATGTTGACTTTTCAACATTTTTTTGTCTCCCATGGCCGACCAAGCTAAGATCTATGGGTCTTTTTTCCCTTTAAAGACCTCCAAATTGAGATTCATAACAATTTAACACCCTTAGCTATTAATTTAAGTCTTTTGCACTTTATGCGATTTAGTCTTTTTTTCGCAATTGGGCTCATAAACGTCAAAATTAACTCACCAAATCCAAAATAATAATAAAATAATTTTTTTGACTTTGAATTTGCGGTCCCGAGACTATTATTTCAACAAGCCCCAAAATTGGGCTGTTACACTTATAAGAATATTTTTTTCTTTTTTACGTTTTTAATAATTTTAATAAAACCAGTATAAAATTTATATATTGCAATTTAAATTCATGTTGCTAATATTTATAAAGCATTTTCTTTAGCACTTTAACCAATTTTTTATATTTTTAAACATTTTAATATTATTTCATATTGTTTTACCCACATTGTTTGTATACATTGATATTGTTGTTGATTGAGTTAGTATTGCAAACCAACTCGATATTAATTCAAGAAAAATGATCATATGATAAATAATAGGAGTGAATTTAATATTCTTAATCCGATATATTTACCTATCTAAATTTCCTTTTATTCATAATTTAATTTAATTTTTGCATATGTGTTATTATTAGTTTTAAACCTTATATTATGTCTTAAGAGGATATATTAGGTATCAACTAACCTACAAAATGCAAAAAGTGAATAGTTAAAATATGTCATATGTCTTTAGAATTTAGTTAATGTACTTTATATTTAAGAATTTAGTTCCTTTACTCTTCATATTTCAAAATTCAATTTAAATTGTTAACACGATTAAATTTTTTATAAATTTGTTGATATGACATTTTGAAATAAAAAACTCACTTTATAGTAATTTATTAATCAATTAATTTAATTAACTTAAGTAATTAAATTAATTTTTGAATTAAACTAGTTTCTCAACCAAATTCTAATTCCATTAAAATCATGACAATATAACTGTATTAGAATATTAGGAAATATATTTAATCATCTTATTCAACAAACCCATGATGACCAATTAATTTATTTTTCACATCAAACTTCAATTATTTAAATACAAATAATTAAATAATAATTCAAAAACGTCGATTAATTTCTAAGTCATCTTTTGTACTTAGTGAGAAAACTCATTCATTGTAAATAGTGATACATGCAATTTATTTCTCTTACTTCATCATTTTCATTCATTTCATATTATTGGTTCTACATGCAATTCATTTCTAGTTATCTCCAGCTAGTAGGGGAACCTATCAGATATATATATAGTTATGACTCAAATAATTTGTAATTGAATTTTGGCTGTTCGTCTATTAATTACAATATTATTTAGTCATGAAATCATTTCACTAAATTTTCATGATTGAAAACTCTTTTATCATATACCATTACAAAAACCACTCATTAGGTGCTCGTCCAATAACTTTGTCATAAATGTATTACCCTTGTAGGATATCCTTCATCTCTTTGGGATAAATTTGTTCTCCCAATATGATCTTATTTTGTCTCATCCTTCATGAAATATCAATTACTAGCAAACAAGAATTTAATCATTTATCTCTAAGAGACCCATTGTAACACCCCTACCCTACCCGTTCGCCGAATCCAAGTACAGAGAGTCACAGTCGAATTGAATTAATGTACACATCTAAATATCATTATTTTAAAACCAAACTATGTTACCTATTTATAAACATCTTACAATAAGGACACAATTTTAAATAAAAATTCATTATTTCAACTTTGAACTCTTAAGGGAGCTACATCAATACATTATATTTTCCCTTATGGCAAAGTTCCTAAAGGTACCCCCTTCTTATGTGCATGACATTTTCCTTTGATGCCCCTTGAATCATGACGATCTGGCTCGGTCTCTTCTTATCCAACGAGTCATGTAATCATAAGCTAAAGCATTTGTAAGTTCAAACAAAATTAGTTATATTTTTCACTACTTCCATGTATAACTTACCCTTTCTTAGCTGGGGTATTAACTTACATAAAATAAAATACTTTACTCCCTATTTTACTCAGACTACGACATTGTGCCAAATCTAGCGGGCTCTCACATGCCTTCTGCCTTTCTTTTTGTCATTTCGATCGCTCATACCATGAGTTTCTGGTCGAGCTTTTGTCCTGATGACTATGTTTTGGATATTCTCTCTCTCATGTTCTTATAAGGTAGTCCCTCAGCCGCCCATCTACTAGTCATTTCATATTTCCCCTAGACACTCATTCCACATCTGTTTAGTCCATAACGGACTCTTTTCCTTATTATAATCTTGTACAACCTGCTCACATTCCATCTGTTGGCATGACTAACAAGGTCCCACACCACTCTAGCGGACCAAATCTTGCTTAGTGTATAGGGTGGTCGAATTAATTCTTTGTAATCTGCTTTAGTCCCATTACCTTACCCTTAAGCATAGCACACCCTTCTACTATAGACCATTATGGCCTTCAATACTCAGCCAATTATCACTGAGTGGCCATCTGAGCTCAGATTTCTCTTTCATACTGCACCCCAAAATAACAAGCCATTTGGCTGACACTTCCCAATGGTTTCTCCTTAAAAAGGAATGGTCTTGATAGATATATCTGTCACCCGACGTATCCTTTTTTGTCAATGGGTTTTAACTAACCTCTATTTGCTTGTGAACTAATCGTCATGCCTATGCTCAACCTTTCGAATAGGACTTCACTAAGCATTCTCTTGCGACTCTTATTGGCAGATCATTATTTTTTGTCCTCGGATAAACCATCTTTCGTTCGCTTGTGCACTAGACACTACTATGGCACCAATGTCACACCCTAAAATTGGGCCTAATAGTTTTTAGGGTAATTTAGGGATTTTAGCTCAAAATGTGTTCAAAAATTTGAAGCATGGTAAACTAGAAATATCTTTGTCTATGGCTTTTAGGGAATTAAACCAACTTATGAAAATCATGTAGAAAAGATTTCCAATTTTAAAAAGAGGACTGTTTTGTAAAAGGGTTAATTTAAGAGTAGTTTTAAAGTAAATATACTAAGTTTTAAAATCAGCCCATTTACCCCCTTTTCACCCTATTTTTGACATTAAAAAAAAAAGATAGAAAGCACCCTTCATCTTTTTATTTTATGCTATCCATTAGGAAGAAAAGAACCCCAAACCTCCATCCTTCAATTTCAATCTTCAAAACTCTAATCTCTTGTTTTCTATCATCTTCCAAACATTAAACCTCCCTAGAGTTTCAAGAAAAGCATAAAAAAACACCATTTATTTCACCATTGTTCAACTTGTGAGTTTTTCATATTTTTAATTAAATGCTCGTTTTTCTCTAAACTAAAGGAAATGTTTCATTTTTCTATTAGTTTATAATGATAACTAGCCTTTTAAACTGAGTTTTTATTCATTGATTCAAAAGTTTTGAATAAATGTCGAAATTTGGGTTGTTAATGGTGGAGTTTGGGATTTTGAATGGAAACTATGTTTCAAAGTGTTTTTCAACTTGTTTTGTGATTAGAAAGTTTCTAAACTTTCCATAAAGTTTCATTAAAGAATTCTAAGGTTTTATTGAGTTTTCGTGAAATGGCCATTGCATGTCGAAATTTTGAAACCATGAATCTGTGTAGTTTTGTGTAGTTTGAAGGTTGAGAATCATTCTTAGATAAATAATTAGAGGATTGGAATCAGTTTTAAGCAATGGGAACAAGTAGAAATTAAGATATTTGAGTTTCGAATTTGCAAGTCAAAACTTTCAGTTCCAAGAGGAAGAAATCTTAGATCTACATTTTTGATTGGTTGGGTGCGTCTATAGCTGTAAATTAATCATGTTTGTTGTGTGGTTAATTTTGGTGAAGATTCAGAACCGTTGGAGCCTTCTTCAAGTAAGACGTTAGGTAAGGAAAAGTTAACGAACGGTCAGTGTTTGGAATCGTTGCTAGTAGACACGATTCATAGTGTTAATTAGGAGGTTAGAAATAGTCTAAGCCCCTATCCTAAGTTCCGAGTGTAAGCTTTCTTACTCCCCTTGTTTAATTTGCAAAGTATATGAATGTATGTAAACTTTAATTTATATAAGTTTTTTAGCAATTTATAACACCTTTTAACTTAAAAATAATACTAATTCGAGAATTTATTAATTAATTAAGTGAATTTTGTTTATATTAGATGATGGACATGAATTTATAAAAAATACAAATATGTGCTTTATTGTATTAATTTTGTGCATAAATTAAATTATTTCATGTTATTTATTAATGTGTTATATTTTATTATGCAGGGGGGCCATGAAGTTGATATAATATGAAACTTATTATAATTTTTGCACGAACATGAGCAATTCTACCCTACTTAGACGACAAAACCATGCAAATTGGGTCATGAAAATGTTACCTTGACCCAGTTAAAAATGGTGTTACATGGTGGACAAGTCTGCCTATTAATGGGCCATAAAACCATCCAAACAAGGAGAAGAGAAGCCCAATTCGACAAGAATATTTGGGCAGCCAAAAATAAACTTTTGGGATAATTATTTAGAGGTCCCTACACTTGGAAATTAATTAAAAATTAGCATACCAATTTTTCCCAAGAAACTATCCAACCCTTGCTTGATTCAAGCATGATTTCATGCTTAAATCAAGCAACCAACATCCACTCTCTTCCACAATATATGGCCAACCAAGCAAAGGAGTAAATGGGGAAATTTTTCACACTATTTTTAGTAAACTCATCCACTAACCTCCAGTATATAAACCCACCTCCATTCCCCATTTCAAAGTATCCCTGCATTCCTACATCCCTCATTCATCCTTCATTTAACATTTCTCTCCCAATCTCTGAGTCCCTCTCTTCATTCCCATGCATAGCATCCCATATTTTCTTTCTTTCTTAGCCAACAAAACCTTGATAAGATCATCTCTTGGCCGGCCACCTTGAGGATCCATTAGCAAAGGAGCAACACGAGGATGAGAGGAAACTTCTTCAATCGAAATTCGTAAGGTTGCTAATTCAAACAAAGTTTATTCTTCCTTTACTTGTTACTTTGATTTTAATCACATTTGTAATGTGCTTTGTTATCTTGTCATCAACAATGGTATTAAAGATGTTTAGCTAGGATAATTGCATCAATTCAATGAAGTTTGTTTAAATCATGTTTATAGTGTTTGTGCCTCAGTCATTCATGTTTTCAATTAAACTCAAGTATGTATTTCATTCATATGTGATTGGATGCATTGGAATTAGTTGAACAATCCTAACCAAGCGATGACTAATGGACACAATAGTTGAAAAGTGCACACTTAATTTAGATCCTAACTCGACTAAATTAAATGTTCATAATAACTTTAACGAGCTCTATTATCTTGCATAGTTTTTAGGTTTATGTGATTAAATTGTTTCAAACCTAACCCATTACTATTACTTCACATGAATTCTAAGAAACCCTCAGTTTAATATGATCAGTAAAATGCATGTTTTACTAAGTAAAAGATTCTGAAAGGACTTAATTTGATTTCAAATTCATGAAAGAACGAGTTGCCATGGAATATTTTCTGAGCACTGCTAAACATGAGAAAAATGAATTAAGTTGAATGATGCAATTGCTCTAGCCTATTCATGTTATTGATTGTTGAAGTTTGTGTTGTTGCTGCTAAATTCATCTCATACATTTTAGTTAATTATCATACTTAAATTAGAATTGTATTAAAGATCATCTTGCATCTAGATAATTTAATTTAGTTTAATCATCCAACACTCAAAATATTGTGTTTTTATCATCAAATTGTTAACTTTAATTTTAAAATTAATTGATGAACATACACCGTCCTTGTAGAGACAATAACTCTTTTACTTACTTATTACTTGATAACAACTGTGTACACTTGCACAAATCTACGCATTACAAGTTTTTGGCACCGTTGCTGGGGACTATTGCCTTAATCATTTTTGTGAAATTATTCTTTGCAATTTGGTTTTTATTTATTTTTATTTAACTTGTAGCAGCCTGTTTTTCATTGGTGACGGAACAGTAATTTTGGGATCACAAATTTTCATCGTGTCGACTCATAAATATTATTTATAGAATATTTAAGGAGTCATTAGACTCATACTAAAATTTGATTAAGAAATTCTAATGTTTAGATAGCTAATTAAAGAAAAAGGATTAAATTAAAAAATGTGCAAAACTTAGAAATTATTGCACTTAGATGATTAAATAGCTTAATAACTAAATAAGGAAGGACCTATGTAGTAATTTAGCATCAGTTAATAGTCAGTTAATAGTTTTGGACGACATTTGGTATGAAAATGATTAAACTAATGTATGTTTAGTGACAAAATTGTAAATAAATCAAAATTAAACAAAACAAATTGAAAAAAAAATTACACATTTCTTATTCATTTTTCTTCAACCCCTTGCGAAATCACCATTGGAGACCTAAGAAGTGTAACACCCAATACCCGACCCAATCACCGGGTCCAAGCAACAGGATATCACATTCGTTGCTGGAGCAACTGACAACATTCATTCCAATATAAATAAATAAATAAATAAATATCATACATTTAAACCCATGAGTCATCAGTATCTCTACTATTAACCTATTTATTTATTATATTTCATGCATCCTCTTTTCCAATTATATATATACCAATTCAAAAAAAACTTTATAACTTCATCTAAATATTCGCATAGCATCATCAACATCAAAATATGCATAGTACAAACAATTATCAACTATCATATATGCCTATTTATATAACATCAAAGTGGACAACTTAGTTAACTCAATATATTAGTATAAATAATAGCATATTGGACAATGAATATAACACATTCGAGAACATATAAATTTCAAGCTCGCTAACTATTAATTTAGGTAGGAAATTATATGCTAAAATTTCCATCATTTGGACCGCAAATATCCCTTAAAGGCAACAACCAAGTTAAAACAATGAAAACCAATATTTTCCTTCATTTAACACAGTAACTAGTGACATTAACAAAAGAATAAATATACTGAATTTCCAGCATTCAATTTAGATTACAAGTATTCGGTTTTGTACAGCTTTAACTTATGCTTCGGACATCATTTAATCTTCAACATTACAAAACATTAAATCAACTTAATAGCATCACATTCAAACTATTTTATTAGCCCTATCCGAACAGCTTAATTAATACTAATTTACATCCCCTTTAACAATGAATTTAACCCTTTCGATTAGCAACAAAAACTAATATTTAACAACTATTTTTTTCTTTTATTTTATACATGCAGCAGACCAATTGCCCCACATATTACAGCACATTCAAATCAGTATTTACATGCTAGAATAATGAGCTTTCAAGTTGTAGTTTCCAACAGTCATTTAAGCATTTAATTGTCAAATTTTTACTTCACTACTAACAACCAAACTTAGTAAGAATAACATAATATTTTAGCTACTAAATTGATTTATCAACCCCTACAACCATAGCTTACCTACATGCAAACATCAAAATTTAAACATAAGAATTTGCAAAGTTTCCTTTGAAAAACTCACTCACAAGCACATTTAATTTGTCCTATTTTGGACAGCACAAGATAGCAACATGCAGGGCATTTGTATCCCGCAAGAACACACTCAATAGTATTAAAATTTATTAGCTCATCACATCTACAATCCATGATTTTTAATCCATTAATACTCAACTAATTGGTCCCAAAATTGAACAGCATAATGCAACAAATGGGGCTGTCTTTACAGCCCTCAATCGACATGAAAATAGAACCATTAATTTGTTCAAATTTTGGACAGCATAATAGGGGCACAAAATTGGATAGCAGTAATTTTTACACTATTTTCGAGCAGCATTTAAACTTACAAAAAAATTAATCTAGCTAGTGCTAGATAGTAAGTAGCCTTGAAATTTTAAAGAATATTTTCAGCCATTAAATCGAACCAAAACATCAATGCTAATTTAATATATATATATTTAAACATGAAAATAAAAAAAAACATTTTTAAAGAAAACTCACCATTAGCAACACTCAATTTGTACTTCTAAAATAACAAGTCATTCGACAAATAAAACGTAATTTACTCATTAACGACACATCATTAATATCAATCCTAGAGTTATACATTTTAACCACGGTACCAAAACACTATAAATCACAGCTATAACCCCTCTCAATTTTTTGTTTGAAGATACCACAGTTTCATTATTAAGACCATTTAAATTATGACAATTAATCCACTTCAGATAATGGTTTAAGACAACATAAATACTTACAGCGTAAATACTTATATTTTAATTAGGATCAAGCGGTAGGACATCTTAATTATAACTATGACATCTTCTAATTTTAGCTTAGGACATTAATATTTAATCAATTCCAACAGCAGGTTACCTTAATTTCATTAGAAAAGGTCATCTTCGGACATCATGCGTGGAGTTTGCATGCCTCGACAGTTCACTCAACAACTAACAATCATCAAGACTTTTCCTTCAATATTCATCACACATACCAACATTAGAGTACAATTAGTCATTCAAGAAATATCTTAAACTCACACCATAACCAACAACAGCCATTTTTTTATTTACGACAATTTCTTCAAATTTCCAACATGATATATTTGCTCCTAACCGAAAATCAACAACAGTTAATTGACAGTTTAATAATAAAGTTCAGACGACTTAATTGAAGTCACCAACTAGTTTAATTCGAGTTGACAATTAACTAAACGAGTAAGTGTGTGTAAATTTCATGGAACACTTAACGAATTCTTCCCCAAATTGCTGTTACAAGCACAAACTTTCTCCTTACCTTTACCACTTTAACTATCTCCCACCTTTCAAGCTTCTTAATATGAAGAAACATCTATTTAATATGCCAAATCCATGGCCTTTCCCTCCATGCAACCGACCTCCCTTTTTATTTAATCCATTCGGACCAGCAAAAGAAAAGAAAAGTAAAAGTACAGATACTATATATATATATATATATATATATATATAATATAGAAGAAAACATGAAGTTTTCCCCTTTCCTTTCACCATTGATTTCCCTTCTCACAGTTAAAGAAAAGAAAAAATTTGAAAGAATTTCTTTCTCACTTTTCTACTCTAAGGTTTCGGCATTTTGGGGAAGTTGAAGAGAAGAAAAGAAAAATGCTTTTCCTCTTTTCTTTTCTTTTTTTCCCGATTTTTCTTACCATTTTTTTTATTATTATCTATTTATTATATTCCCATAAAATTTTAAAATTTTATAATATATATTAAATACATATGTAAATCATAACCGACCACTATAGTAACCATTTATATAATGGTTTATTTATTAGATAAATCCCTCAGTTATAATTTAGCTTTTAATTTAACAACAACCATACTTTTACCACTTACGCGATTTAATACCTATACTTAAATTGAGCACTAATGCAACGAAATTATCTAATCAAAATTCAATTCACCTATAACATAACTCCGTAAATATTTAATAAAAATATTTACCACATCGATTTTCAGAAACGAAGTCACAAAACTGGATTTTTTGTTAGTACTGACTTACGGATCATTACAGGAAGCTTTGCTTTCATCTTTCTTGTGCATGTGAGCTCAATTCTCACCTAATTTTTGTAATTTTTATGTTATTGAGATCGTTGCAACTAAGTCCAGCTAGCCTGTACCTTCGTTTTTGAATCTGCTAAAAATTTTAGAAGTCTCAATTGATGAATCTTGAATGTTTTTTATGATCATTATGTGTTTGAAGCTTTGATTATGGTATTTGGTTAATTTATGAAGTGATTTTTATTGGATGTTGATTTAATGATTAAATTGTTAAAATGTTAGAATTTCATGGTTTATTGGTGAATAAAAGGTGTTTTGGGGACTGTTTAGAAGCCTTGAATATTCGACTGAAGATTTTGACTTGAGAAAATTGTTAATTTGATGATTTTAGGGTTAAGGGACTAAATTGCAATTGTTTAATTTTAAAAAATAAAAGGGTATAAAATGTAGGATAAATTTGAATATGAAATGTAAGATAATAATTGAGAAATTTTATATTTTAGATTAAGATCCTGTTGATTTATGTAGAAAAGGGAAAATTTCGGAATAGTTCTTGAACTTCTGTAACTATTACAACTCAGTCCAGGTAAGTTCGTACGAATTGTAATTTAATATCTATATCAATTGTAAGATTACATGATATGAAATAGTGGATAAAAATTATTATATTAATGTTTAAGTTGTTTGGGAAAATATTGTTGAATATTAATACTTGGGTCAGATGAACGCAAGATAGATTACAATTGGTTGATGGTGTGTTATGCGAGGTCGGAGTAGAGATTGATGTGGCGTGCTTTATATATATTTTCCATGAGTATACTGAGGTTCAACATTTGTTGAGAACTCTCGTGTTATACTACCCTGATCTGACGTGTTGTGGGGGTAGATGTATAACCTACGAGCTAGGTACTTAGTGTTGAGGCATGTTATCTGTTGGATTAGCTCTTATTAGCATTTGGCGTGTTTCGATTGGATTGCTTATGTACTCATATTTGTAAGTCGTTCATCAGGTCATAAATTATTGTACTTGATATCCTAACTTGACTCTATTGTGGATATGTATGTTTTCCCAAAAAATTACCATTTGAGCTTTGAATTGAACTATGCAATTCACTGGTTTGACATTGTAGATGGCAGGAAACACTTGTTGTTAAATTATTTTTGATTGAATTGTTATATTTACTTCAGTAAGATTTATTGTTTTCATACATCGAACTTACTAAGCTTGAATAAGCTTACTTGTGTAAATTTCTATTTCTTGTAGATACTTTTAAAGGTTGGATGATCGTATCAGCACTCAAGTCCCGCTATCTATCCGATTTTAGTAGCTTTTGAACGTTTGTTTTGGATTATATGGAATTTAATAGGCTTTTTTTGTTATTACTTTTGTTTTGGTATGTATATATGTAAAGAATGAACCAATGTGCAAGTTGATAAAATGAACATCATTACATGATCCTGATGTTTACTTGGAAAATGTTTAGATAATGACTTGTTATGGATCATGAATGATGGAAGATGTTTTTGATATAAAATTGTAGTATATGTATGATTAAAAAGTCTATTTGAATTATTATGATTTGAGGTGCCTATGATAGGCATACTGGTTAGAAGATAAGTTGTGTGAATTTGTACGTTTTGGTTAGTGATTTATGTTTTTGCTTAAGTGTGTATACTTGTGGTAACAATGAGGGTGCATTGGTTAGGCACTTAAATTGGTTGAAATAGCATGATTTTAGCTTGTTTAATGTCATTTTGAATTGGTCTAATGGCATATAAATGGATTACTTAGTGTCTAACTCAATGAGTTACACGAGCAATGACACAGGCTGGGACACGGCCGTGTGTCCCCCGTTTTTGAATTTTTTTCATATTTTCCTGAAATTTTTTTATTTGTTTCAAATTATTCCCTAAGGGTTTTAAGATTAATTCTTTAGTCCCTAAAGCTCGATTTAACCCTTATAGATGTAAGATATTATTATAATTCAATTACTTTATGGTATTTGATATGATTATGATTTACTTGTTTATCTTTGTTAACTTGTCGTAACATTCTCGTAACCCTATTCTGGTGATGATTACGGGTTAGGGGTGTTACATTTAATGGTATCACAGTTACGGTTTAGTCGGTTCTCGGATTGAACGTAGCGTGTGTAATGTCTAG
Source organism: Gossypium arboreum (assembly GCF_025698485.1). Lineage (NCBI taxonomy): Eukaryota > Viridiplantae > Streptophyta > Magnoliopsida > Malvales > Malvaceae > Gossypium > Gossypium arboreum. Next base: position 84,097,141 of record NC_069070.1, on the reverse strand, counting down.
AATTACATTTCCTATAAACATGTGATAGCGTGACATGTTTGATCCTATCTAACCTTTATTTTTCTTATAAATTGTAAAGATGTCGGCTGAATCTGATTGTGTTGACACTGATGAGATTAATAATAATGTATCGGCCACAAAAAAAGGGACGAGTAGTAATATTCCAATTCCACAAGTGCCTGAACATGAACTTAAAAACATGTTTTTTGGATTTATGAACCAATGGTTTAATGAATTTATGCAAATGAATAGTATGAATCAACGACCTCCACCCCCTTTTATATCTCATGTTGCACCTCCACATCTTCTTGTGACTGAATCTAGTCGATGTATATCGATTGAAAAGTTTAGGAAGTGTAGTGCTAAAGAATTCCAAGGTAGATCAAAAGATGATCCGGTTAAAGCTGAGTATTGGCTTTAGAATATCTTGCGAGTTTTCGAAGAAATGGCTTACCCTCCCGATGATTTTCTTAGATATGTCGTTTCATTGTTAAAAAAAGAAGTGTATAGTTGGTGGACTACGTTGATAGTTGTAGTACCGAGAGAGAAAATTTTCTGAGATTTTTTTTAGACCGAGTTTAAAAAGAAGTATGTCGGAAAATGATATCTGGACAAGAGAAAGAGAGAATTTCTTGAATTAAGGTAAAGAAACAAGTCAGTGGCTGAGTACAAGCAAGAGTTTATGTATCTCAATAAATATGCTTGAGAAATTGTTCCTACTGAAGAAAAATGTGTATCCATTTTAAAGATAGCCTGAATGATGAAATTAGAATGATGATTGGAGGTAATGAAATCTAAGAATTTGTTATTTTATTTGATCTTGCATAGAAAATGGAAGAAGTGTACAATCGCAAAGTACAAAGAGATAGGCGGATTCGAGAATTTAACAAAAGAGGCTCCTCTAAGTCATTTTTTTACCACCAGCGAAGAAGATTAGAGAAGACTTTAGCCGAGCTACTTCAACAACTGAGCATCCGAGTAAAAATAAATTAATTCAGCATGATTTTAAATCTCTTACAAAACCAGTTGATAGTGTAGGAAGTGTACGGAATGCTCCGAAGCCCAATTGTAAACACTGTGGAAAAATTCATCCTGGGGATTGCAGAACCAAATTGGGGGCATGTTATAGATGCAGATCTGCTGATCATTTTCTATGAAATTGTTCAAGAAAGTTGAAGGAAAGTGAAGAACAAAATGAAAAGCAAATGTCTACATCTCACAAAGGTAGACATAGGGCTAGAACAACACTACTGGGACCCCTCGTACAGGAGCAAAAGATACAGTTGTTCAATCAGAGACTAGAGCACCTGCTCGAACATAAGCCATCCGAGCTAGAGAGGAAGCTACTGTACCTCATGTGATTGCGTGAAACATTCTATCTCTTTGATGTTACTGTATATGCACTGATTGACCCTAGGTCAACTCATTCTTATATTTGCACTGCATTAGTAACAGAAAAGAAAATACTTGTTGAATCTACTGAATATGATATTCAAGTTACTAATCCATCAGAGTGTGATAGTTAACTTAGTTTGTCGTAAATGTCCACTAAAAATTAGAGGCTATGAATTCCCTGCTAATTTGATGTTATTACCCTTTCAAGAATTTGTTGTATTCTGGGTATGGATTGGTTATCACTACATGATGTCGTGGTAAATTGTAGACATAAATGGATTGATTTGAAATGCCAGACAGGATAAATGACTTCAGTTGAATCTGATAGACAGAATAGTATTACTAGAATCGTTTTAGCTATTTCTGCATAAAGGTTGATACGTAAAGGTAGTGAGGCATTCTTAGCATATATACTTGATACCAAATATTTAGGATTGATGTTAGATCAACTACCGATTGTTAATGAGTTTACTGATGTATTTCACAAAGAGTTACCAGGCTTGCCTCCTGACTATGAAGTTGAGTTTGTGATTGATTTGGTTCCTGGAATTACACTGATACCAATATCCCCGTATCGTATGGCACTAGCTGAGTTAAAAGAGTTGAAAGCATACTTACAAGAATTGCTAGATAGGGGGTTTATTCAACAGAGTGTACCATCTTGGGCTGCACCTGTCTTATTTGTGAAAAAGAAAGATGGCTCCTTAAGATTGTGTTTTAACTACAAATAGTTGAATAAAGTCACAATAAAGAATAAGTATCCCTTGCCACGCATTGACAATTTGTTTGATAAATTAAAATATGCCATAATGCTCTCGAAGATAAACCTCAGATCTGGGTATTATCAATTGTAAGTTAAGGATTGTGATGTGTCAAAGACTGCTTTCAGAACTCGTTATGGCCACTATGAGTTTCTGGTAATGCCATTTGGATTAACAAATGCTCCTGTTTCTTTTATGGATTTAATGAATCAAGTTTTTCAGCAACATTTGGATAGATTTCTGGTTGTGTTTATTGATGATATATTGATCTATTCTAAAACAGAATTTGAACATGTTCAACAACCTGAGAATCATGTTATAGACTTTGTAAGAAAAATAGTTTTATGCAAAGTTCAGTAAATGTGAATTCTAGCTTCGCAAGGTTGGTTTTTTAGGACATGTAGTATTAGCTGATGGGATTCGAGTCTATCCGAGTAAAGTTTTTACTGTAATGAATTGGAAAACTCTGAGAAATATTTCTAAAGTACAAAGCTTTCTAGGGTTAGCAGGTTACTATCGTCGTTTTGTTAAAAACTTCTCAATCATTGCTTCATATATGACCAGGTTGCTATAGAAAAACATCGAATTTATTTGGTTTGATAAGTATCAACAGAGTTTAGATCAACTAAAAAACATGTTAACAGAAGCTCTAGTGTTGACTCAGCCTGAGTCTAGGGCAGCATATATTATTTACAGTGATGGTCTCTCAATAGTTTCGGTTGCGTGTTGATGCAGGCAGGGAAAGTAGTAGCCTATGCTTCTTGACAATTAAAGCCACATGAAAGAAATTATCCTACTCATGATCTCGAGTTGGCCGCGATTGTCTTCACTTTAAAGATATGGAGGCATTATTTATTCGGGGAGAAATCTCACGTGCTTACTGATCACAAAAGTTTAAATTATTTAATGATGTAAAAGGAACTGAATCTGAGACACTGATGTTGGTTAGAGCTATTGAAAGATTATGATCTGGTTATTAATTATATCTGGGAAAGACTAATGTGGTTGCGGATGCACTTAGTCGAAAATTATCATTGTTTGCACTTTGACCATTAAACGCTCATTTAGCTCTAAATAACGATGGTTCTATACAGGCAGAGTTGAGGACTAAACCCTTGTTTCTTCAACGGATTTGGGAGTTACAGAATGATGATTTAAAGTTGATAATGAAACGAAATTTTGTTCAGGATAATTTGGCTACTGAATACAATATTGGTGATGATGGTACATTGCATTATTGCGATAGAATTTATGTCCTAGATAATCTAGATTTGAAATGTGATATTCTATCACGGGCTCATAATAGTATGTATTTCATTCATTCTGGTATCATGAAAATGTATTGTGATTTGAAACAGATGTATTGGTGGCCAGGTATAAAACGTGAGATTTGTGAATTTGTAGCTAAATGTTTGATTTGTCAGCAGGTAAAAGTAGGGCATCAATTTCCATCAAGATTATTACAACATGTTATGATTCTTGAATGAAAGTGGGAGCAAGTCATGATGGATTTCGTATCTGGTTTGCTTAAAACTCTGAAAAAGAAAGATTCGATCTGGGTGATTGTTGACAGATTGACTAAATCGGTCACTTTATTCTAGTCAAGACAGATTATTCACTTGAAAGATTAGTAGAATATATGTGTCAGAGATTGTAAGATTACACAGAGTTCCAACATCTATTATTTCTTCTCGTGATTCGAGGTTTACATCGAGATTTTGGAGTAAAATTCATGAGACTTTGGGCATTAAACTCTATTTCAGTATAGCGTTTCATCCTTAGAAGGACGGGCAATTAGAACAAGTAATACAGATTCTAGAAGACATGCTATGATGTTATATACTCGAGTTTGAGGGTAGCTGGGAAAAATATCTACAGTTAGCTGAATTCACTTATAATAACATTTATTAGTCCACTATTAAAATGGCACCATTTGAAGCTTTATATGGAAGAAAGTGTAAAACACTGTTGTATTGGTCTGAATTGAGCGAATCCAAAATGGTGGGAATTGATTTGATTCGAGAAACTAAAGACAAAGTTCAAATTATTTGAGATTGTTTGAAAGCTGTATCTGATCATTATAAATCGTAGCTGACTTGGAAAGAAAAGATATAGAACTTTCTGGTAGCGGTCGAGTATTTTTAAAAGTTTCTCTGTGGAAGAAAGTGCTACGATTTGGCAGGAAAGGAAAGTTGAGTCTGAGATTTATCAGATCGTATGAGATTACTGAAAGAATTGTCTCTGTAGCTTATAGATTAGCTTTGCCTCCTGAACTCGAGAAAATTCATAATGTGTTCCATGTTTCAATACTGAGACGATACATATTTGATCCTTCACATGTGATTCCTCATAGGGAAATTAAATTACAGCCAAATTTGACATATTCTGAAAAATTGGTGAAAATTTTGACTCGGGAAGTCAAAGAACTTCAGAATAAACGAGTACCATTGGTAAAAATCTTATGGTATCAACATGGTACTGAAGAGGCTACTTGGGAAACTTAGGAATTGATGAAACTACAGTATCATAATCTTTTCTCAGGTACAATTTCGATGATGAAATTTCCTAAGGGGAGAGAGTAGTAACAACCCATTTTTCAATGGTGACAGAACAGTGGTTTCTGGATCACAAATTTCCATCGTGCTGACTCATAAATATTATTTGTAGAATATTTATAAAGTTATTAGAATCGTATTAAAATTTGGTTAAAAATTCTAATGTTTAGATAGCTAATTAAAGAAAAAGGACTAAATTGACAAAGATGCAAACCTTAATAATTATTGCACTTAGATAATTAAATAACTTAATAACTAAATGAGGAAGGACCTATGTAATAATTTAGCCCTAGTTAATAGTGCTGGACGGCATTTGGTATGAAAAAGATTAAAATAATGTATGTTTAATGACAAAATTGTGAATAAAACAAAATTAAACAAAACAAATTGAAAAAAAATTACACATTTCTTATTCATTTTTCTTCAACCCCTTGTCAAAATCACTATTGGAGACCTAGGAAGCTTCAGTTTCAACTTCCTTGTGCATGTGAGCTCAATTCTCACCTGATTTTTGTAATTTTTATATTTTTTTAGATCGTTGAAACTAGGTCCAACTAGTATATACCTTTGTTTTTGAATTTGTTAAAAATTTTAGAAGTTTCAATTGATGAATCTTGAATGTTTTTTTTATGATAATTATGTGTTTGTCAAAATCACTATTGGAGACCTAGGAAGCTTCGGTTTCAACTTCCTTGTGCATGTGAGCTCAATTCTCACCTAATTTTTGTAATTTTTATGTTTTTTTAGATCGTTGAAACTAGGTCCAACTAGCCCATACCTTCGTTTTTGAATTTGTTAAAAATTTTAGAAGTTTCAATTGATGAATCTTGAATGTTTTTTTTATGATAATTATGTGTTTGAAGCTTTGATTATGGTATTTGGTTAATTTTTGAAGTGAGTTTTATTAAATGTTGATTTCAGGGTTAAATTGTTAAAATGTTAAAATTTCATAGTTTATTGGTGAATAAAAGGTGTTTTGTGGACTGTTTAGAAGCCTTGAATATTCGGCTGAAGATTTTAACTTGAGAAAATTGTTAATTTGATGATTTTCAGGGTAAAGGACTAAATTGTAAAAGTTATAAAAGTTAAGGGAAATTGTGTAATTTTAAAAAATAAAAAGGGTATAAAATGTAGGATAAATTAGAATATGAACTGTAAGTTAATAATTAGGAAATTTTATATTTTAGATCAAGACCCTATTGATTTACGTGGAAAAAGGAAAATTGTGGAATAATCACTAAACTTCTGCAACTATTACAATTCAGTCCAAGTAAGTTCATACGAATTGTAATTTAATATCTATATCAATTGTATGATGACATAATATGAAATAGTGGATAAAATTATTATATTAATGTTGTAAGTTGTTTGGGAAAATTTTAAATTTCGATACTTGGGCCGAATGAACGCAAGATAGAGTACAATTGATTGATGGTGTGTTATGCAACGTTGGAGTAAAGATTGATGTGGCATGCTTTATATATATATTTTCCTAAGTATACCAAAGTTCAACATTTGTTGCGAACTCTCGTGTTATACTACCTTGGTCTGGCGTGTTATGGGGGTAGATGTATAACCTACAAGCTAGGCACTTAGTGCCAAGGCGTGTTTTCTGTTGGATTAGCTCTTATTAGCATTTGGCGTGTTTCGGTTGGATTGCTTATATACTCGTATGTGTAAGTCGTTCATCAGGTCGTAAATTATTGTACTTGATATCCTGACTTGACTCTATTGTGGATATGTATGTTTTCCCGAAAAATTACCATTTGAGCTTAAAATTGAATTATGCAAACCGATTTGACATTGTAAATGGCAGGAAACACTTGTTGTTAAATTATTTTTTATTGAATTTTTATATTTACTTCGATAAGATTTATTGTTTTTATACGTTGAACTTATTAAGCGTCAATAAGCTTACATGTGTAAATTTCTGTTTCTTGTAGATACTTTTGAAGGTTAGACAATCGGATCAGCACTCAAGTCACACTATCTATCCAGTTTCGGTAGCTTTTGAACTTTTGTTTTGGACTATATGGAATGTAATAGGCTTGTTTTGTCATTACTTTTGTTTTGGTATATATATATGTAAAGAATGAACCAATGTGCAAGTTGATAACATGAGCATTATTACATGATCTTGATGTTTACTTGGCAAATGTTTAGATAATGACTTGTTATAGATCATGCATGATGAAGATTTTTTTGATATAAACTTATAGTATATGTATGATTAAAAGGTCTATTTGAATTGTTGTGATTTGAAGTGCCTATGATAGGCATATTGGTTAGAAGATAAGTTGTGTGAATTGGTATATTTTGGTTGGTGATTTATGTTATTGCTTAAGTGTGTATACTTATGGTACCAATGAGGGTACATTGGTTAGGCACTTAAGGTGGTTGAAATAGCATGATTTGAGCTTGTTTAATGTCATTTTGAATAGGTTTAATGGCATATAAATGGATTACTTAATGTCCAAGAAATCTTGAAATGGTAAATTTGATGTTTAAGGTTTAGTTAGGTGCACACGGCTTATGACACGTCGTGCCACATGTGTGTTAAACACGGTCTAAGACACGGCCGTGTGTATTAAGTCAGTGTGTTACATGACATAGCACATAGCCTGTGACATGGTCGTGTGTCACAAGTTAGGGAGTTACACGGTCCGGCATACGGCCTGCAACACGGCCGTGTTGCCCTATTCAGTGAATTACACGGGCAAGGACACGAGCTGGAACATGGCTGTGTGTCCTAAATTCAAAAGTTACACTAGGGCATTCTACAAGGCTGGGCCACACGGCTGTATGTTCCCTGTTTTTGAATTTTTTTCATATTTTCCTGAAATTTTCTGATTTATTTCAAATTAGTCCTTGAGGGTTTTAAGACTAATTCTTTAGTCCCTAAAGCTCGATTTAAGCCTCGTAGATGTAAGATATTATTGTAATTCAATTACTTTATGGTATTTGATAAATTATATTTGATATGATTATGATTTACTTATCTATGTTTGTTAACTTGCCATAGCATTCCCATAACCCTATTCTGGTGACCGGTATAGGTTAGGCGTGTTACATAACTCCTAATTTTACTAATTAATTCTTTATTCTTTATTTTTTTGTGATTTATTTTCAGGAGTTTATGATTATAGATCAAATTATCAATTTATTACTAGTAGACCTTGAAATTGAACAAACATTTAAACAAAGAAGACGTGAAAGATTAGCCCAAAGACAAGCCGAAATGGACCTTAGAAATCAAAACGATGGACAAGGAAATAGAGCCAATCATATGCGCAATCCTATCCTTATTGTTGATGATAGGGATCGTGCCATAAGATAGTACATTATACCTTTTTTCAATGAGTTAAATCTGGGAATTAGGAGACCGAAGATCAAGGCACCCCAATTTGAATTGAAGCCTGTAATATTTCAAATGCTTCAAACCATGGGCTAGTTCAGTGGTATGCCCACGGAAGATCTGCGTATTTACCTTCGATTGTTCATGAAAGTGAGTGATTCATTTAAAATACTTGGTGTGATTGAAGATGCATTAAGGTTGAAGCTGTTTCTATACTCTTTGTGAGATCAAACAAGAGCATGGCTCAATTCATTGCCACCTAGCTCAATTTCTACTTGACAAGAATTAGCAGAAAGTTTTTTGGTTAAATGTTTCCTACCTAGCAAAAACGCTAAGTTGTGAAATGAGATCACCATTTTTCAGCAATTGGATAATTAATATTTGTACAAGGCTTGAGTGAGATTCAAATAATTACTTCGTAAGTTTTCTCAACACGAGATTCCACATTGCATCTAGTTGGAGATGTTTTATAACGGTTTCAACGCACACACAAGATTTTTGGTAGATGCTTTTGCGAATGGTACTTTCTTGCTGAAGTCTTATAATGAGGCTTACAAAACCATTGAGAGGATAACAAGTAACAATCACCAATAGCCGACAAGTCGAGCAACTTCAAGAAGATGAGTAGCCAGAGTACATGAAGTGGACACGTTTACATCACTCTCAGCTCAAATATCTTCAATATCTTCAATGTTGAAACAATTTACTACTAATGATTTTAATCTTGTTGCAGCCCAGCCACCAAGTCAATTCGATGTAGTTTTCTGCGCATATTATGGGGATGGCCATTCTTTCGAGAATTTTCCATCAAATCCCAAGTTAATTTATTATGTAAGGAATCAATACCAAAATAAAAGTGGACAAGGGCCACAGTCCAACTTTTATAATCCTTCATAGTGTAATCATCTGAACTTTCTTAGAGTAACCAAGGAAATAGATCGAATGACTACATGCAGTATAGACCCAATCAATCCCAAGGGTTTAATCAACAAGTTCCAAAACCACCACAAGCTAAATCATCTAACAATTTGGAGAATTGGTTGAAAGAGTACATAACAAAAAATGACGCCTTAATCCAAAGCCAATTAGCAACATTGAAAAATTAGAACCAAATGAAGCAGTTGGCTATGGAGCTTCGTAACTGACCGCAAGGAACTTTGCCGAGTGATATAGAAAATTCAAGGAATTTGGGTAAGGAACATTGCAAGGTAGTGGCTCTACAAAATGGTAAGACTTTGGAACCCAAGACAGTTGTGATTGAAGATGAACCTACTGAGAAGGAGGAAAGTCAACCATCAGTTGAAATTCTTGCACCAGAAGAGCCAAAACTTACAAAGGCTGATGAGGTAAAATCTATCCCAGTGAATTCTGATAAGCTAACATCTTCTTTAATGCAAATTTATCTCCTCAGAAAAGTTGTCCAGTCTAACCCAAAGTTTGATCACCTCCATATCCTCAAAAATTCCAACCACATAAACAGAAACATGAGGTGCAATTCAAGAAGTTTTTGGATGTTCTAAAGTAACTTAACATCAACATTCGGTTGGTAGAGGCTTTAGAACAAATTCCCAACTATGTAAAGTTTATGAAGGACATTCTGTCTAAGAAGAAGAGACTTAGTGAGTATGAGACTGTAGCCTTAATGAAGGAGTGCAATGCATTCCTACAGAACAAGCTACCTCTGAAATTGAAGGACCTTGAAGTTTTACCAAACATTGTAATATTAGAAAATCTTATTGCAGTAAAAATTTATGCAACTTAGGAGCAAGCATAAACTTGATGCCCAAATCTATTTTCAAGCTGTTAGGATGAAGTGAAGTAAGACCCATAATTGTGACACTCCAACCGTCGAATCGATCTTTTGTATACCCAGAAGGAAAGATCGAGGATGTTTTGGTAAGAGTTGATAAATTTATTTTCCCTACTGATTTCATTGTCTTGGATTTTGAAGCAGATAAGGAAATGTCAATCATTCTGGGACGACCTTTCCTAGCCATAGGAAGAACGTTAATAGGCATGCAAAAAGGCTAACTCACTATGAGAGTTCAAGACGATCAAGTAAAATTTAATATTCTTAAATAGATGAAATTTCCCGATTAGATGAAGGAATGTTCGACAATGGAAGAGCTAGAAGCCTTAGTTTCTATGAAATGGGGGAAAATTTTGTGAAAGACCCATTGGAGAACACTTTAGGGTCTGAGCAGAAAACGGTAAGTACATATATGATGAAATGTGAAATGTGAAATGTGATGCTAATGTGACAGGTAAGTAAGTGAATATTGGCATGTGGTATGTGATAATTTGATTTTTAATGCATTCATATGTGAACAGATATGTGATGGCTCAATGAATATAGTTGTGGCACTTATTGTGCAATTAAATGTGAATATGAAACATGTGTTATGTGTAACAAATGGAAAACATAAAAAAACTACGCTCAAAGAAATGAAGAAGGGAGGAAAATAGAGGGAGAAGCAGAATAGAATGGAAAAAAAAGAGAAGTTAAAAGAACATAAAAGAAAAAAAATTAAATTGTTGAAAATGAAAAAAATATAGGGACCAATTGTAGAATTTAACCTAAAATTTTCGTTTGAAATGTTGATTTAACTTGTCATGCAGCTTACCATTACACCATTGACAATAATTAATGGCTTAGTGACTAAAATGTTACAACACGATAACGTAAGTGACTAAAACGTAACATTTCAAATATAAGTGATTAAAACATAACATTTCAAATATAAGTTACTAAAATGTAACTTGAGACAAACAAAAGTGACTATTTTGATAATTTACTTCTTTTTTTCCTGAGCTTTTCTTCTAAAACTCGGTAATTAAAAATGAAATAACTCAACTCTCTTAACTTTCCCTTATTTAAAAAAAATAATTATCCAAAAAAGGGTAGGGTATTGCTTTCCCTTACTTTCCTTTCTTTCTCTTGTTATTATTCAATCCAAACATAGGGTAAAGACTTACTTTTAAGTTTTGTGTTAAATCACTATTTGAGGTCTAAATTTGAAAACTTTTTTCAATGGGGTTTGGACTTTTTTTTGTGTGTGTAAGTTAGGCTTAAACTTAACAATTGTTTACATTGGGGCCTGAACTAGGCAATTGATCCCACATTGGGAATTGAATATTTTTGGGCCTAAATTAATCCTTGAACTCAGTAATTGTTCCCATTTGAGATTTGAACTTGACAATTATTCTCACATTGATGTCGGAATTTCAAGGCTTTCAAGCAGTAACTTAAAAAAAGAAGTTTAAAACCCAACATGGGAACAACTAATTTTACGTATCAAGTGATTTCATATTTTAACACCATTAATAAAAATACTATATTAATTAACGAAATCAACATTTTAAATATATAAATACCACATTTGATAAAATATAAAACCCATTTATACCATTCTGTATAATAAAAGTTGCTGTGATTTTCCAATTACACGAAAGCATGTCCCACATCAAATATTAGCTATTAAGAAAAATCGAAATCATCTAAATTTAGAACAAAAATGGATGCTTCAAATTTTTTTTGGAAAGATATGATGAGATGCATAGAAGAGGGAATATGGGGTGTTTAACAATTTACAATCTCACGAGCATCGGAATCTAATACAAGGCTAGGTAGGTAAGACACTCAAATGGAAACAATATACCATTTTAACTAACTAAATTAGGTAAACAAACCCTACTTTATGTTATTAATAATAATTTCTTCATTAATCTAATGAATGACCCATGACTAATGGGACCCTCAACAAAGAATCTTCTTGTTTTCTTTTTTTAAGAGAAAACCCATAATGATAATGTTGATAATAATCACATAATTATTAGTTTTCTTTCCGATTGTTAACCTATAGGAGGAGAGAAATGTTGGATTAATATAAAGGATATATCTGTTTTAATGCGTAAATTTATACATAAATTTTAATTTTGTGTAATTTTATATATAAAAATTTAATTGTATTTAATTATATTTAATTATTGCATATTATTAATATAATATCATTTCATATTTATATATTATATACATAAATAATTATACTATTCGATATAAAAATAAATTGATATACTTATTCATTTAAATATGTATGATTGAATTAAAATTAAAGTCTCATGTATACATTTAAACCATAAGTAAAGTTTTACATATATAATTACACTAAATTAAAGTTCATATATCAAATTACAAATTAAATCAAAATCCATATATAATTTTGAGATTTATTTCTTAATATAAATAAATGAAAAGAAAATGAACCATTCATCTAGAATGGAAAAATATTTGTTTTTGTGATCATGGTTTATACTATATTTGATTTTAAATTATTTAAATAAAATTTCATAATAATTAAATTTAAAAATATATTATAATTGTGTATTTTAAGTAAAATTTTGTTCCTTATTTCATTATTTAGACCCGGATCCGACCAATTAGAAAGGGTTTAAAATATAATATTATTTAATTATTATTTTATTTAATGTTAAATGATATTTTTAAAGGATTCATTTTAATTTCTTATCCTAATTTGATTTAAGATTCCCAATTGAATTTCTTTAAAAAGAACTATTAGGATTTAAATGAGTTTTGTTTTAAGAAAAAGAAGATAATTCATAAATCACTCATATTATTTATTTATTAGATCAGACCATTTTGTTTAAACTGATTATATTAATTATATATTCATTTTGTTTTCCCGTTGTTTTTTATGCTGAATATCATATTTTAATTGTTTTTCATTAATATTTTTGTTGTATCTTAATCTATTATTGGAATGCAATTCTAAATTTATTTAAAAGGACAAAATATGTTATTAATTTTTTAATTTTAAAATTTTAAAATTTAGTTAATGTATTTTATTTTAAGAATTTAATCTTTTTATTTTTCAGTTTTAAAATTTAGATTCAATTGTTAACATTATTTTTTAAATTTATTGATGTGGTATTTTCAAATAAAAAATACACACTTAATAATAATATAACTAAAAATAACATAATAAATTTGAATTTAATAAAATAATTTTAATATTGACAATTGAAATTAAATTTTAAAATTTAAAAGTAAAAAATTTAAATTTTAAAAATAAAAATACAATGACAAATTTCGGAATTAAGGAAGAGTATAGAGATTTTATTTTAATCTATTTAAAATATTAAATATTTAAAAATAATTTTTAATGTAAAAAAGTACTTTTATTTATTTATTAATTCCCGGGCATGGCAGGGAGTGAAAGCTATCGGTTATAAAAGTTGTTTGCAAGATCACCAACCCCTATATCGAAGTGGAAGATAAAAAAAAAGGAAAAAAAGCAGGTAGCTTTGCTGTCTGCATATAAAGTGCTATTTAGCATTTGGAAACAAGTATTTATTTAGTGTCAAATTAGGGAGACGAGAAGTATGGGGAAAATGGGGAGTGAAATGTTGATTTATGTTTTGCTGCTAATGGCGGGGGTGCTAGCGAGTGGCCAGAGTAGTCAGGTGAAGATATGGCCAATGCCGGCGTCGGTGAGTTACGGCCATACTCACCTTTACTTGACCAACGATTTCGGGTTCTCCTCTAACTATGGGTCTGAAATACTCAAAGACGCATTCGACCGGATGCTTGCTCTCATCAAACTGGATCACGTTATTGATGCCAATTTCTCTGCCTTCAACTCTTCATCTTTGCTCCAGGGTCTGCATATCGTTATTTCCTCTCCAAACGGCCAGGTTCCTCCCTTACTCTTCTTTAATTTTATTATTATTAATTAAAAAAATAGAAAATTAAAGATTTGAGATTGAGATATTAAAAAAAAAAAAGAAAAGAAAGAAACATCGTTGTCTGAGAATATGGAGGGTTGAACTATATATATATATTTTTTGTTTGTTTATAAATTCATTCTAAAATAGCTGATAGCGAAGCTAAAAGTAACCGAAACGTTGTGTGAGTGTTTGATTTGGATGTGATTTTGATTGCAGCTACAATACGACGTTGATGAATCGTACAAATTAATAGTCCCATCACCGGAAAAACCGGCTTACGCCCATCTAGAGGTGCAGACAACTAATCCTTTACCGCTCCTCTATGCTTCATTACAACTACTTTTCGATTTGGTCAACTAAAAAAAATATTACGATTTAAAAAGTTTTTTTTAAAATAATTAAATTATTCAAAAGTTTTTATTTAATTTACTTGTCAAGTATTTTTTTTTTTTAATTGTGCTAACGAGCAACACGTAAAAGAACTTCCTTTCAGCGTAGGAGATTGGAAAAGAAAATTGTTTGAATGATGATTAGTAAATTTATGATGTAGAAGAGAAAATGATAGAAATCTTTCGATTAGTGCATACAATACAAACAAAGAAAGCCATATAGCATCGATTTTAATAATCTTAACAATCTAGCAGTTTAATAAAACTTTTAAATAGTTTGGTGATTAAATTGTAATTTTTTTAGTTCACTGACCAAAAGGAGAATTTACCCATAGTTTAGTGACTAATATTGTAGTTTACCCTTTTTATTTGTACTATATATATATATATATATATTTTATGGTAGGATAGGATTGTGTTTTCTGAGTCTTCTTAGGTTGAACAATATGCATTAAAATTAGTCTATTCTTGAAATTTAACTACAATACAAAATAATTGAATAAATCTAAGGTCAACTTTTGACCTTAGATTTATTCCGGCTTTAACTGTTAATTTTATAATAAACTCATGCAGGCAAAGACAGTTTATGGCGCTTTACAAGGGCTTCAGGTTAGTACCAGTATAATCTTTGTTGCAAAGATTATTTCTAAATCGTAAAATTCTTAGAATATACAGCTTGTTGTACAAGGGTGCAGACATTCAGCCAATTATGTTATTTTAGCGTTACAAGCAGGGTCCTTCAAATTGACATGTCACCATGGACTATTATTGATCAGCCAAGATTTTCTTATCGAGGCCTCTTGATTGGTGAGATACTTTCTTTTCTTCTAAGAAATGTTAAAGTGATTTTAATGGTATTGGTTTCCAATTAAAATACAGTATCTGGTGATGAATCTTTTACTTGCATCGAAAATTAGGGACTTCATTTTGCTATTGCTTTAGCTGTTAGGTATTATCAAAATATATTGTTTTCTTGCCCATTTTGGCCGTTCTACATTCTCAGCAACCAACATGAAAGGTGGAATGGCTGTTAAACTGCAAATCTTCATAGGTCGGAGAAAATTATATGATGATAGAATAATATCTTAACTCTGTTTTCTGTATTCTGTCTCCAAGTAATAATAGATTTTTTTATTCAACTGGTGTAGATACGTCTCGTCACTATTTACCTGTGCCAGTTATTAAGAAGGTTATTGATTCTATGTCCTATGCAAAGTTGGTAAGATTTACGACAAATTTTAGTTGGAATAATTTTTTTTCTCCTCATTGTTTTGACCTTGTGGATTGATTTGTTTAATAACACCAGAATAATTAGCCTATAAGTGGTAACTCTTTCTTGCTTTCATACAGAATGTAATGCATTGGCACATTGTTGATACACAATCTTTCCCCTTGGAGATACCATCATATCCTAAACTGTGGGATGGTGCTTATTCACCCTCAGAGCGATATACAGTGGCTGATGCTGCTGATATTGTGAGGCATGTCTTTCTCCTTTCTTTTCTTTTCTTTTCTTTTCTTTTCTTTTTCCATATGATAATTATTGTTTTGAGTACTTCAATTCTTTTTGATCTATTTATTTTTAATATATGCAGTTATGCTCAAAAAAGAGGAATAAATGTATTGGCTGAAATTGATGTTCCAGGACATGCTCTCTCATGGTATCATATGCTTTCTCCATTCTTATAGTAGATTTTTGTTGTTAGTAACATTCTTTCTTTTGCAAACAAGCGATATTTTACAGATGAAGATGCTAATTTTTTGCCTGTCATAAAGGTTATCTGGAAATTGCAGCTATAGCTCCTTAAAGTAATGATGGAAATTTCTGATTGTATTTTTATATTTAGTGCATGAATGTTGTAAGAAGTGAAATTAAGCTTTCTGATAATTAATCACCTTTAAGCCGGTACATTTAACAATGATTATCTCAATATAAGAGTGAAGAATTTTCAGAGGACAAATTGACAGAATCCTTGGCAATAACTAAATTGCATAATTTCTTCTCTAGAAGAAATAAGAAGAGTTTCAAATTCTTTTTATTTAAAAGTTGTGGTGCTACCTTAACATTGAAGGAAATTCTAAGACCAAGACTAGCTTTATGAGAGAGTTGCGTGCAATAGCCAACTATCTGTGTGGTTTACATGATCCAAACTATCATAAATAGTTGCTCTTGCATACTTAACATATACTAAAATGCTTATGATTGAATACACCCAACTAGTATGATTGAATACACCCAACAAGCACAGATAATATTGAAAACTTGATGTTTAGATGCGTCTAAAAAATTTATATGCACGCCTTGTCATAAAACGTTTTTAGTTGCTGTGTTTTAATTCTTTAGGAGAAATGGTTGTCCTTCTTTATGGTCATTAAAGGACCGTTTGTCTGCAACTATCAATGTGATTTGCATGACCCAAATTATCACAAATTGCCGTTCTTGTATATTTAATATACACACAAGTAATGGGGATAGATATTGTGGAATTGAACTAAGATGCATGCCCAAAAATTATATTATGCTTTTGACCTTGTCCTAAATGTTTTGCGTAACTGTGGTTTAATTTTCTTAAGGGGGACTGGTTATCCTTCTTTATGGCCCTCCAAGGACTGTCAACAGCCACTTGATGTCAGCAATGAATTTACATTTAAAGTAATAGACGGAATTCTCTCAGGTGATCTCCTTACTTACCCCTCGATGTCATTATTTCTATAATGAAATCACTCTTCAATTTTTTCCTTTCCCTTATATAACAAAATGAAAATGAAATTCTTGTTTCAGATTTCAGCAAGATCTTTAATTTTAAATTTGTTCACTTGGGAGGTGATGAAGTTAATACAAGTAAGTTAAAATCATACTATCTTATATACTTGTATATTATTATAGATATATCGTGCAAATTATAACTTTTGGTTTTGAGGATTCTTTTTGGTAAAACTATTATCTTACAAAAAATTCTGTGGTAGATATGGGCAGCCTTTCCATAGCAGTCCTTACATTTCCTTGAATGGTCATGATTTATAACGTTTTCGTACACCAGACCCTAGTCTTTCTAGCATTTCTTGAACTTGTTTCTTTCTATTATTAGAAATCAACTCATTTTGATTGCTTTTATTGTCCAACCATGGAGAAGGTATTTTGGTCAGGCTTATATTAAAATTCTAAATCACATTCTGTGACCTTCAGCTGCTGAGAATCCATGCATCCAGTAATCTCTGATAATATGACATCTGGAATTTCATTTCTTAAGCTCTAACTTATCTGGTAACTCCCCCCCCCCCACCCCCCAATAGAGAAAAAGTGAAGGAGATGAGAAACAAATAAAGAGGGTTTTATTCTAGACGTTATGGGTTTTTGTATCTCAGCAATATTTTCTAAGTAAACTTTCTAAAGAACCTAACTTCTTTTGTGTAGATTGATAGATGTTGACTTCCTAGACCTTTAAAAATTAATTGAAATATGCTTTTGTATAGTTTGAAGTGTACATTTATATCTTTTCAATTCGAGGTTAATACTTTATTGATCCAACCTCTTTCTTTTCTAATTCAGGTTGTTGGACAACAACTCCTCGTATAAGAAATTGGTAAGAAGTTTAGGATTTTACATGTTAATTTGCTAAACCACAGAATGAAAATAAATATCTATTTGGTTTATCAGTTTTATCTCTTGTTAGAAACTTGATGGAAATGTGACTGTTGTTCTTTTCCAAAGATCTATCCTGCTTTTTGTTATTCTGAGTAACATCCGTGTCCTATTCTTCCTATTATTTCTTCATAGGCAAGTGAAAGCATTAGCTTGTCACCTAGCAAAATTTCGAGGCCATTGACTGGTTGAAAGAGAAGCTTCTATGATCCCATGTTTTTAGTGATTTTTTATGTAACATTATCTTAGTTGCCCTCGGCCAGTGGGAAGAGTTCTAGCTTGCTGTCGATATAAATTTATTTATTTCATCAATTTCCTCTGCCATTCCTTTGATGCACTCAACACCCACTAACACTGCCACTGCTTAAAAGGTACCATATTGTTGTTCCATTATTTTCATGTATATAGTACAAGAACATCATACTTATAAACTGCATTTAATTCCTGATTCAAGATGGAATTGATATTATTGTTTTATCTACACCACCTCTTGCTTTCTTGCTACTGGTTCCAGGTTAAAAAAGCGTGGTATGAATGAATCTCAAGCATATCAGTACTTTGTCTTGCGAGCACAAAATATAGCTTTATCTCATGGATATGAAATTATTAACTGGTATTCATCTTATACGAGCTATTTAGCCAAACAACAATATTATACATCCTATTCACATAAAAAGTATCACAGGGAGGAGACCTTCAATGACTTTGGCAATAAATTGAGCCGGAAGACTGTCGTTCACAACTGGTATCTCCTAATCTTTATCACTCAAACCTAGAGAATGTATGCATTATGTTCTTACATAGACAGACATGATGCTGCTTCCTTTTGCAAATTAAAGTTTTATATAACTCAAAGAAAATGCTGCCCTTTTCTTCAGTTGCAGAGAATTAATCTATAATTCTACACTTTATATACTAAAGTAGTTTAGGGCTGAGAAGATTTTGAAGACAAAATACCCTCCTAAAATTCAAATATATTCTAATTGAATTGATCACATTATAATTCATACTTTAGAATAACAAGGATTCTTACTACTAAAGGATGTGAAAAAGTTAAATTGATTAAACCATTTAAAGAGTTGATTAGCATGGAGCCTTACAACCTGTTTCAAGTGGATTCCTCAGCTTTTTATAGAACAAGGCTTGATAGAAAAAAAAAGATTATTTGGATGTATTATCACAGCACTTGAACTTGGCTTGTTACTTTTTGTGGCTTGAGCTCGAGTCCAGATTGACAATGAACAAGTCATACTCGAGTGTTCACGAGTGAAGCATACTACTAGAAAACTTGAATCTTAGTTCTGTTTGAGCATTTTCTTCTATGATTTTTTTTTCTTTTTTGAAAGCCCTAGTACATGTTCAGAAATCCAGTTCAAATTTGAAGGTTTTCAGAACCGGACGGATGGTCGACCAGTCAGGCCACTGGTTCGATTAAATAAATTATTAAAAAATATTAAAAATCCGGTTCAACCAGTCCATACTGGTACCCAGGTCAACTGGTCAATGCCCTTCTCTGGACTGGTACCCCAGCTGGTGTGCAGTCCGACGAGTCTGACTGACCGGTCCGGTTCAAACAACCTTGGGAATTTGTATAAATTGATCAAATTAGTGAACTGGTTTCAATTTATAAAAACAAAAATTGAACTACCTTCTTACTTTCAAAACCTTTCTGGAAGTTGGAGGTTTGAACTAGAACAATTAAATCTTGAGCCATACACACTATTATTGTTAGCTTTTGACATACTAATACCTACATTGGCTTGTTTGCAAGGACAGTTTCCTACTTTCAAACTTGATCTTTAGTTGTGATCCCAATCCCCATCTCTTGACATTAAAAGGTTCAAGTACATGGTGCAGCCATTCTTAGACAGCCACTGTTTAAAAAGATGGATAGGATCAGCCAGTTCTATTACAGATTTATCAACGTCTGTCATATGTTTTTCTAGGCTCTATCATTTTGATTTACTAAAATCAAATTTAAACTATTTTACTTTGAAAAAGTTTTTGCAAGTAGCTAGATTTGAATTCTCTTAACTTTTAAACAACAAATAAACATTGAAATAGAGACCATTATTATCAACTTGGATCTAGAAGTGTTGTTGCAAGTTGCTTGATTCAAGAGTTCACGTGGGTTGAAGTTTTGCTTGAGATTTGTTTGGCAGGCTTGGTGGTGGTGTTGCTCAACGAGTGGTTGCATCTGGGTTAAGGTGTATTGTAAGCAACCAGGACAAATGGTACTTGGACCACTTGGACACTCCATGGCAGGAATTCTATGCGAATGAGCCGCTTACAAATATTACAAACTTAAAGCAACAGAAATTAGTTATTGGAGGAGAGGTATGCATGTGGGGTGAAACAGTTGATGGTTCAGATATTGAACAAACCATATGGCCACGTGCAGCTGCAGCCGCAGGTACTTAATATTAGATTACATGCATATTATGGTGTTCTTTGCTATATGCATAATAATAAAATGTCTAGAGGTTGGAATTATTAGGTCAGAACCTGGGAGCTCCCATATATAATACAAAGTATTATGAGTTTTTTCATTATAAAAGAAAAGGCTTAAGGGGTAAAAAAAGCTTCTGAACTTTGTAAAAACATTAATTAAGTCCCTCTGTGAAAAACACACTCGATTAAGCTCTCAAATGTTTAAAATTAATCAATTAAACACTTTAACCAGTGGCTTCCGTCGTTAACTGTTAATTTGCTGATGTGACCATTAACTGTTGCTAGTCAGTCATTATGTTGCTGACGAGATTGTCCAAGTCAGCAAAATAAAAAAAATATTGTTTTATATTATTTATACATTTTAATCATTGCACTTAAAATGTTTAAATAATTTAAAATAAATTTTTTATTGTTGCTGATGTGGAAGTGGACCACCATGTCAACAATATAATTGCTAGCCACATCAACAAATTAACGGTTAACGATGGAAACTGCTGATTAAAGGACTTAATTGATTAATTATTAACGTTTGAGGGTTTAATTGAGTAGCTGTCATCCTAGGCTACAAGTGTTATAGATAATCCGGGCAGCAAAAAGTTTTTATATGCATTTCCATCTGGCTTGAACTCAAATGGTACTGATATTTAATCTACATATAGACAGAAGCATAAGCACAAGATGACATGGTCAGGTTAACAAGGATAAGCATCCACCTTCATTGATCTAAATGCCGCTGGGGTGACCCTTATAAATTTCAAATTTGATTTAATATAGAAAAATTCTTATTGTCTTGGTATTGTGTTTTCATCACATTCTTCATTCCCCCTCATGTCTGAAACTAAATTGCAGAGCGATTATGGACACCCTTTGACAAATTGGCAAAGAATCCAAGAGATGTAACTGGAAGGTTAGCACATTTTAGGTGTTTACTGAATCAACGAGGAGTTGCAGCTGCTCCGGTAGCTGGACTAGGCCGCGCAGCCCCTGAAGGTCCAGGTTCTTGCTATAGGCAATAATTTGTGGAGCCACTTTTTAATGATGATTACCAATTGTTAAACAGGTCATTTCACTTATTTTTATATATCATAGATATTGATTAATAAAAGGCTAGAAAATTTCATCAATAGATTGGAAAGCAAATTTTATTTTCTTATGGAACTACTGACAATAGTTTTCAACAAATTATTGGGATAAACATAAAAATAATATCTTTGGTTGATGAAATTTTAATTTAATTTAATTTTCATAAATCACTATTGATGTAACATTATTTTACATTTATATATTGCATACAAATAATTATATTAATCTAATAAGGAAAATAAATAATACATGAATATATTTATTTTTAGTGTATATAATTGAATCAAAATTAAAATTTCATGTGTATAATTTTAATAAATAAAATTTATACATAAAAGTGCATATTAGATCTAAGGAATTAAGATAATTGTTTGTGTATATAAAATATATTTTTTAAAATTATAATTTTCTGATTATTACAAGTAAAGGTTATCAAATTAAAAGTTATAACTAGTAAATTGAAAGTGATAAGTTATATAGAATTTTGTCCGTCATTCTTTGAATACACAAAATAAATTGGTTACATCTCATGTTAGGATTTTATCTGTCATAAAGACAAAGTATATTTCTAGAGAGACAATCGGATTGCGTATGTTTTAGTAAAAGTGGCTCTCTGAAATAATGAAATTTTGCATATGTTTAAAGAATTCTTTTTAGAGATTAAAGAGATCGTAGAAGAAAAAAGTACTCTTGATAATTTATTTATAAACACTTCTCTCTGTAATCCCCTGTTCATTTTACCAAAAAAGAAAAAAAAAAAACAGAGTATATTATAACGTGTTTTTTGTCTATTATTTTGTCTGGGCTTAAATAATTTTTATATATGAGTTGGCTTTTTATTTTTTTGAAGTTTGTTGGTTATTTTTACTTGTAATATATTTTATTAACTGAAGTTTATTATGCAGCAAAACAAGAGTTTAGTAAGGAAATTGTGATACTTATATATATACAATGTTTTCTTTCATGTGTATTTTTTTTGTTAAATTTTGTTATTAGTTACTTTAAAAAATTTGTATTTAATTTTGTAGTTCTATTAGATATTTTAATTTTTATATTTTTAAAATTTAAAATTTCAGTCCTCATCAAATAATAATTGTCAAATTTATTAGGTAAAATTCTGTTATTTTTAACATTTGATACCCCAAACATATTATCATATATGTAGTGCTATATCAACTTATTATTTTCACATGTGTTAAGATTGAAATTTTAAAATTTAAAAAGTATAGGGACTTAGAATGATCCATTCAAAGAATATGGATTAAACTACAACTATACGCATAATACTAGACTAGTAATTAAATTTAACCAAACAAATTTAATTGTTATTGTTTGGATAAAGGCTAAAATTTTAAAATTTGAAAAGTACATAAATTAAAAGTGACCAATTCGAAAAGTACAAGACTAATAGTGATCAAATAAAAATACAAAGGTTAAATCTACAACTTTTATAAATTACAAGGATTAATAATATAATTTAACTAATTTTATTACAATTTGAAACTTTGCAGATGTAAAGATGAAGTCTGCATATTTGATCACTTAATCTAGTCCGGTCTAGGTTTTCATATTTGGATCAACTAGCTTTAGAATTTGTCACATGTAAATATAATTGCTCCTCGATCACATGTAAAATACGGCTAACACCCTTGCTTGACTTTTGTTTTTGCCCTAAAAGTGTGAATTTTCATAAGAAAAAGTAAAAATAATTATTTTATTTTGACTCGTGCTAATTTTTGAGGTACTTAAATGATTCGAGTATGGCTAAAATTTCAAACCCAAAAATATATTAAGTTCAACCTATTACAAAATTTATTTGAAAAGTTAGAGGATTTTTTTAATAAAATTAATCTAAAAATTTTAATTAATTACGTAAATGATCTATTTTTATAAAATACGTAAATGATCTAAAATTTATAGTGTAAGTTGGTGGAGCCAAAGCATTTGGAGCCACCATGCCATGTCATATTTGGGATAAAAAATTAATTTTTTTATGTAGAGTCATGTAGAATGACATTATCTATATAAATACCAAGGAAATACTGCAATGTTTGAAAACATGTGGAGGCTTTAAACAAAATTTCCTTTTTCTGGTGGAGCTAAATAATTTGTCGCCACTAATTTCCGACGTCTTTGTCATCTTTTTGTTATTTTTCTGTTTATTATTATTTATTTATTATTTATTTATAATATTTTAAATGGCGCCACCAATTTATTTAAATCTTTTTTATTTATTTTTATTTATTTTTATATAATTTTTGGTGGAGTCATAGTTCATTTAAACACCTTTTTTAAATTTGTTTATTACTTATTTATTTATTTGTTTTAAAATATTTATTTTATATTTAAAATTTTCCATCATTTCAAGGCTTTTATTTTAAAAAATAAATCTATTTTTAAAATTTTAAAACATTTTAAATGTGCTTTTTAATCTAAAAATTTTAAAATTAATATTTATTTTGGTGGAACCATTCTTTAAAGCTCTACCACTTGGGTCTCCAACATATATAGAGATATTGAGGCGTTTTTGTAAGAGTTGAATTGGAAGGGAAGAAAAGAGTGAAATTGTTGTATTTAGTAGGAGAGTTCAAAAATTTTGTTGATGATGAATAACTTGGTGTTTTTGGTGAATTTGTAGAAAGTGATGCTGGTTGTGTATTTCAAGGTCGGTAGAGATTAAAGTTGTGATTTAAAAAAAAGTGAAGTTGAAAGAAATGAAAAGAAAGATCAGTGCGAAAATAACTATCCGTTGTAGAAGGTCGACGTCCAGATTATTTTACATGTTTCCAATCTCTACAGTTCCGTTGAAATTTTGTGAGATGCAACTGTTAGATGATGATGACTTGGGCATTATAATGGAAATTTGGTGGTCGACTGGGAGTGAGAACCCCTAACCAGTTGAGTTATTTGTTGAGTTAGCAGACATAGAGCCCGTTGAGAATTTTAGTCCAATAAGTCAACATCGCGAATTTGACTTTGATCTTAATGTCAGATGGGCAGATCAGTTAGAATGCGGAGGGACATCGTAGATGCCCAAAAATATAAATTATGATGGGAGTTCGTATAACAACCCTACCCCGAGTCCCAATCAACAAATACATCCGGAGGTGATAATAAGCACAGAGGCAGACATTGGAGAAAGGACTAATAATGGTAAAGATTTTGATCAGGACGTTGAAGATTTTAGTGACCCCGATATTGATGAGGTTCCAGATGATATCGACGATGAAGGCTTGGAGGAGGTTGAAAATGCTCACAGTGTAACACTCCTAACCCGTATCCGTTGCCGGAATAAGGTTATGAGGTACTACTTAACTGAACAAAACTTCTATAAGGTCAAAGATACTTACCAGACATAAATTATCAACAATGCAAACATGTCTCATTGATTTTTGATAAGAGCTCTTATAAATTTCCAAAATGACTCACTATCAAAACATAACCGGATATCTAATAACAAATTAACTACTATCAAGTTATAACTAAAACATTTCACCACATTAGTTCAATTATAAGGCTTCTCTAAACAAAATGAGTAAGCCATCTTCGCATGGCTATAATGTATACAAAGTCGAAATATCATTCTACCTATAGTCTATCCTATACATGCCTTAAACCATGATGATATACAATCTTCTCAACTCACATAATGACTTGATAGTGTGATGATATCTCCGGCCCTTCCAACTCGAGCTAAAGTATAAACCTATAAGAAATGGAAAAGAGAACACTGTGTAAGCTTCAATGCTTAGTAAGTTTTAAGCAATGCAAATAATTAATTTACTTATAGATCGATTCTTCAAATTTTCAAGAAATCATTCCTAGATAATTGCCATTTTGGCCAAGTATCCATGAACATAATGCATATTTAGCAAATTCACCTCACTTGAATCTGAACTCAATTAAAACCAAATATTGAAATCACAAATAAGATCATAAGAACTCGAAAAGCATCTCATTAACAAGTTTTAACCATGTTTGCAACAAAATCACAAATTTACTACAAGTTGTCTTCATGAGTAATAGTCACTAAATTATTTATAACTGGAGCTAAGAAACTCCAAATCAAGTGCCGTTAATTTTCCCTGAAAATAGACTCATATATCTTAGATCCACAAAATTTTCAGAATTTTTTGTTTGACCAATGAATACCATATTTTTATTGAAGTTTCCCCTGTTTCACTGTTTGACTATTCTGACCACTCTTCAGTACAAATCAAATTTCTCATTATATAGAATTCGAAATATGTTATCGTTTATTTCATTTGAAAATAGACTCATTAAGGAGTCTAAGAATATCAATTTTATCGTATAACCATTTTTGTACCATTTATAATGATTTTCTGAAAATAGAACAGGGGACCTCGAAGTCATTTTGACTTTGTTCCACGCCAATTCAAATATCTCATTATTGGAAATTCTTTTGCTCACAAGGTTTCTTTTATAAGAAACTAGACTCATTAAGATTTCATTACATAATTTATTCAGTCTCTAACTCAACTCCCACAATTTATGGTGATTTTCCGAAATCATGTTACTGCTGTTGTCCCAAGCAGATTTATTACCCATTCTTTGCATGCATATTATTTAACATGTATATCACCAAATCAATCTCATATAACCTTTCACCATAACCGAATACACACATACACATATGAGATTTTCACATATACTTCTCATTTCGCATTCATGATTCAATTCGATCAATCTAACATATAAAAGTATATAATACATACGACCAACTTAATGTATTGAACATATTCAATGGTAGTTTACTACGAACATTCGAAATCATAATCTTACTCCAATCATCGGCATTAAGTCTGCTCGATTTAAAACCCAAATCCAATCACCACCACAAAGCATGCAGGACTTTAAGCCGGATATAATACCAGACAAAGCACAGTGGGACTTTAGCCGGATATAATACCAAAGACAAAGCTGCGGGACTTTAGCCCGGATATAACACCAGCACGAATGCCTTCAGGACTTAGCCCGGATATACACCAGCACGAATGCCTTCGGGACTTAGCCCGGATATAACACCAGCACGAATGCCTTCGGGACTTGGCCCGGATATAATTCTCCATTATCATGCATATATATATATATATATATATATATATATCATAACACATTAGCATTTCATTTACATTACTTGAACACAAGCACAACATGCTTATCAACCATTCCACTTTCGGCTCAATAGCCACATACAAAGAACACGATTTCGTTTCGCTATCCAACATGATTTCTATAACCATTCGGCTACAAGTCATATGCACAAATTATTTATCCCACTACGTAATTCAAGTAGAACCAATAGGTCACAATTTATTTATTATGCTTATATACCATGATTTTATCAAATCATAAGCTAAGTTCATTACTCAAAGACTTACCTCAAGTCAAAGATGATTATTCCACGACCTTCTCTTATCCCTGGCTTATAATCGATCTATTTATTTCACAATTAAAACATAATAACAAATCAATATACATTAACTAACTCAAATATCAAATCAAGTTCAAACTCAAACCATTCTATCATTTAATTACAATTAATAAAAACATCTTTATTACCCACAAATGGTCAACATGAATACACTAGGAATTTATATTAGTGCATGAAACTTAAAGCCTTAAAGATTTACATATTTGGATAACATTAACTTACTCTTTAATAAGCAACATTAATATACAAAATATGGCAGTACAATTAAGTGCTTAATATCAATTCAGACAGCATTCAAATCTTGCATTACAGCAGCTCAATTAATCCACTAAAACCAACTTTAATAATAATTAACAGTTAACTTATTGATGCAGTACATATTAATTACTAATTACACTTTTCAATAGCTTAATCTGACATCAATTTGGACAACATTAATTAATAATCCACAAACCACCCAAATGATATAAACATACGGCTATTTATCACCATATAACTAACTCATTAACTAACACTTAAAACATAAATTCTATAGCATTTACTCTACTTTTATTCTCATTTAATAGCTTCAATAATGATTGCATTAACCCCTTTAACACATCAATTGGCATTCGGTCATACATCTGCAGCATCAAACACTCTTTATCTCAAATTTCAGACTTAATAAATACATCACCATTTATTCATTTGCAACTTCAACCATTATTAACATGATTTAAAGTCACTCAGTCCACATTTATTAACATTTAAATGACAATTTACTGCTACTTTAACACACGAAACGGAAAATCCAAAAAACATACATACATATACTTTTTTTTTTATTTTTAAACATCCTTATCACTGTAATATTCAACAGCATTTATACCTCCACCGAACAGTATAAAAAGAGCAGTAATTAATATTATTAATGGGGTAAAATTCAGACAGCAATTTAGTAGATTCCAAAAATTATCAAACACTAAAGAATAAAGAAAAATATTCAAGGAAAGATTACTAATATTTCGCAACTTCGATTATAATAATTCAATTTCTTGTTCCTTCCCTCACACATTCGGCCGAACTTAAATCAATAATTTAACCAAGATTCATCAATAAAAAGCTATAGGTAATGGAGAGTTTAGAAGAGTTACCCTGTTACTTCAAAATTTTAGCTTCTAAGCAAACAAGTTCACAGTTTTCCCACAGCATGCAACCGGCCTCTTCCCTAGATTCCATAATCTCTTTTTCTCCCTTATTGTCGGTTGGAAAGAATGAGGAAAAGATGAACTCTAATGTGGCTTTGTTTTATGATATTTCATTTTAATAAGCCAATACTAAATTAACCTTTGTTATTTAATATCAAAACCTTTTAATGGTGGTCCATTACCGTCCACTTACCTATGTAGTGGCCAAATATCATTTTAAGGACTTATCAATTAATAAGCCATAGCAAATTAGTATTTTAACAAGTAGAAAGTCACTTTTGCATTTTACGCGATAAAATCCTTTTTATCAAATTAGACAACCAATCGGTAAAAAAAAAAAAATAATTCACGAAAATTTTACACATGCATTCTAACATGCTGTATGCATATAAAATAATATTAAAATAATTTTACGACCTCAGATTTATGATTTCGAAACCACTGTTCCGACTAGGGTCTAAACCGGGCTGTTACAACTCTCCCCCCTTAAGAATTTTCGTCCCCGAAAATCTTACTAGCGAATAAATTAGGGTATCGTTCTTTCATTAGAACACAATTCAAAATATTCATTAACATATGGTTGAAGATCGAAAACTCATTATTCAACTCAAGTTGAACCAAAACTGACATTTCGGTTGATAATATCTTCGTGCAAAAGGTAGCTTCAACAATCGAACTAACTTTAATTTTTCTCATAAAATTGCTCCGATAGATATAATTTTTGTACCAAATCTTCAAGAATACAGATTCTTCTTCTAGACTATCCCTCAAATCACATCTTTCTTCTTGTTAGAAAGATAACCTCTGAAATATCACTATACAGATTTAATCTTGATCTTCTATCATTTTCACTTTTAATGATGTCGAATTTCACAATAACTAGGAAAAAAGTTTATAATAAAACTGTCTCATATAATAATCATCAAAACTCTGAATTATACTAAAGTCACCTTAACCAAATAGACATCTTTGGGCCTTAATAGGAAAAATGTCTCAACTCTATAATAAATATTATCCCGATTGTTAATGAAACATTTGAACACAGAAGAGAATCAAATATGGTTTAAACAGCAACCAATGCAGAATCACAACTTCTATAACTCTGATGACGGTACCACTATACTCTCACATTCCAAGCCAAAAATTATAATCATAATAAACATAATCAACTCTGTCAAATAAATATTTCTTACAGATAATCACATGAAATCACAAGAAACCGATATAGCAAAATTTCAATGTCTGAAGTTACACAGAATATCAGTAAATTACCACCCATATAGAATGATATCAATTCCGATGATATCCCAGAAAATGTCCAGAAAGAACAATGTCACTCATAATTACTGAAATCCATAGTAACAGAGACAATATACTCTTCACGAATATTCAACCGAACAATAATCAGTAGAAACAGAGTATTAGCATCATACAGATTTTTCTGTTGATTTTCATATTCACATATGGGAATAAATAGCAATGTCGAACATAACCCAAACAAATCATCGATGCTTTCGTTTATTAGTATGTTGAACTAATGTTCTCATATGACAAAAATTCCTTCTGAAATTAAACCGTCACATATACTTCTGAAGATAAATGTACACATAGAATGCCCCGAAGAAGTCATAGTAACTGCCCGACTATAACTACTGCTCTCAGCCATCAATATAATACAATCATGACTCAACCGTCTAATTCTGTTTTCACTAATCCCATACTATTACACTATTGTACTCTTTAATTTCACTTTTGCAAACTCATGCAATGTATCTTTCGAGAATCTCACTGTATAACTCTATTCTGGTAAGGGGAGAAAATTGTAAAGCCTTTAAACTTTTGACTCTCAAGCAAGTACACATTCAACAACAACATAGCATTACGCACATTGATTCAAACATTTCAAATTTCTAACTTATTACGAACACGTTTTCATACATCTCAGTAATACATGCAACTTTATTTCCTGTGAATGTCACAAAACATAAGTGAATTTATCATAATTCAAACTTTCAATTCTTTTACCCAAATTACGAAAAATTTCTTATCAAGTTTCCACGTCTAATCTTGATCACTTATCACTATATATCAAATTGGATAACGTCTTATGGTTTTGAGTACATTGCCTACTTGATGCCATAGTCCAACTATGGTCTTATACTAGCTCTACTATTGTCGTGCCAATGCCTATCCTAGATAGGTCTTACGCTCAGCACTAGTTGAGGCGATGCCACGTCCCAGACGGGTCTTACACTTGCACCTATGAGGCCGATGCATGTCCCGGACATGTCTTACACTGGCTTTCATATTTCATGTATTGCCATGGTCCAGCCATGGTCTTTTCTGTCAATTTATTAGTAAACGATCGTACTCATTCCTTGCGTTCCACAAAATTTGATCCTTCATTACAATTTTCATGCTATTGTGACATTTATGAATCTGTAACTGAGATTATAAAGCATAACATTACGACATCTTGACTTCATTAGTCTAGACATAAATGTCAGTCTCATGCATATACTGATTACTAACCAGGCAATAAAAGCATTTATTCATACATTCTATCATTTCAAACAAATTTTTCTCCTCATAATTACTAAGCCAAATGAGTTAGGTAGGTATCATCATGTGAATACTGACATGTACGAAAGAGCTTATCACAACTTAACTTTCATTTCATTCCACGTTTACCTATTCTTTAACCCATTAGTATCACAAAATGAGTACTAGTTCATGTAAAAAAAATCATAAATTTCTTTTCATACCTTTCCTATTTTCAGCATATCATAAGCATGATTCATTAATCTCAATTTCACTCTTATTTATATCAAGATTTGCTCGGTTGGAACTCATTCCTATCTTAACCATTAACTTTATTAGGGTCGGGAGATATTACACTATCATGAGTAATACTATGACATGTATAGCTAGACTCTCTTAAGCTCGGTTAGTCCGAGAATCGATTAAACCATGCTCTGATACCATTAAATGTAACACTCCTAACCCGTATCCGTTGCCGGAATAAGGTTATGAGGTACTACTTGACTGAACAAAACTTCTATAAGGTCAAAGATACTTACTAGACCTAAATTATCAACAATACAAACATGTCTCATTGATTTTCGATAAGAGCTCTTATAAATTTCCAAAATGACTCACTATCAAAACATAACCGGATATCTAATAACAAATTAACTACTATCAAGTTATAACTAAAACATTTCACCACATTAGTTCAATTATAAGGCTTCTCTAAACAAAATGAGCAAGCCATCTTTGCATGGCTATAATGTATACAGAGTCGAAATATCATTCTACCTATAGTCTATCCTATACATGCCTTAAACCATGATGATATACAATCTTCTCAACTCACATAATGACTCGATAGTGTGATGATATCTCCGGCCCTTCTAACTCGAGCTAAAGTATAAACCTATAAGAAATGGAAAAGAGAACACGGTGTAAGCTTCAATGCTTAGTAAGTTTTAAGCAATGCAAACAATTAATTTACTTATAGATCGATTATTCAAATTTTCAAGAAATCATTCCTAGATAATTTCCATTTTGGCCAAGTATCCATGAACATAATGCATATTTAGCAAATTCACCTCACTTTAATTTAAACTTAATTAAAACCAAATATTGAAATCACAAATAAGATCATAAGAACTCGAAAAGCATCTCATTAACAAGTTTTAACCATGTTTGCAACAAAATCACAAATTTACTACAAGCTGTCTTCCTAAGTAACAGTCACTAAATTATTTATAACTGGAGCTAAGAAACTCCAAATCAAGTTCCGTTAACTTTCCCTGAAAATAGACTCATATATCTTCTATCCATCAAATATTCAGAATTTTTGGTTTGACCAATCAATACCAGATTTTTATTGAAGTTTCCCATGTTTCACTATTTGACTATTCTGACCACTCTTCACTACAAATAAAATTTCTCATTATATAGAATTCAAAATATGTTATCGTTTATTTCATTTGAAACTAGGCTCATTAAAGAGTCTAATAATATAAATTTTATCTTATAACCATTTTTGTACCATTTATAATGATTTTCTGAAAACAGAACAGGGGACCTCAAAGTCATTTTGACTTTGTTCCACGCCAATTCAAATATCTCATTATTGGAAATTCTTTTGCTTACACGGTTTCTTTTATCAGAAACTAGACTCATTAAGATTTCATTACATAATTTATTCAGCCTCTAACTCAACTTCCACAATTTATGGTGATTTTCTGAAATCATGTTACCGCTACTGTCCCAAGCAGATTTATTACCCATTCTTTGCATTCATATTATTTAACATGTATATCACCAAATCAATCTCAAATAACCTTTCACCATAACCGAATACACACATACACATATGAGATTTTCACATATACTTCTCATTTCGCATTCATGATTCAATTCCGATCAATCTATCATATAAAAGTATATAATACATACCTGACCAACTTAATGTATTGAACATATTCAATGGTAGTTTACTACGAACATTCGAAATCATAATTTTACTCCAATCATCGGCATTAAGCCTGCTAGGTTTAAAGCCCAAATCCAATCCCCACCACAAAGCATGCGGGACTTGAAGCCCGGATATAATACCAGCACAAAGCCTGCGGGACTTTAGCTCGGATATAATACCAGCACAAAGCCTGCGGGACTTTAGCCCGGATATAACACCAGCACGAATGCCTTCGGGACTTAGCTCGGATATACACCAGCACGAATGCCTTCGGGAGTTAGCCCAGATATAACACCAGCACGAATGCCTTCAGGACTTAGCCCGGACATAACACCAGCACGAATGCCTTCGGGACTTAGCCTGGATATAACACCAGCACGAATGCCTTCGGGACTTGTCCCGGATATAATTCTCCATTATCATGCACATATATATATATCTATATATATATATATCATAACACATTAGCATTTCATTTACATTACTTGAACACAAGCACAACATGCTTATCAACCATTCCATTTTCGGCTCAATAGCCACATACAAAGAACACGATTTCGTTTCGCTATCCAACATGATTTCTATAACCATTCGGCTACAAGTCATATGCACAAATTATTTATCCCACTACATAATTCAAGTAGAACCAATAGGTCACAATTTATTTATTATGCTTATATACCATGATTTTATCAAATCATAAGCTAAGTTTCATTACTCAAAGACTTACCTCAAGTCAGAGATGATTATTCCACGACCTTCTCTTATCCCTGGCTTATAATCGATCTATTTATTTCACAATTAAAACATAATAACAAATCAATATATATTAACTAACTCAAATATCAAATCAAGTTCAAACTCAAACCATTCTATCATTTAATTACAATTAATAAAAACATCTTTATTACCCACAAATGGTCAACATGAATACAGTAGGAATTTATATTAGTTCATGAAACTTAAAGCCTTAAAGATTTACATATTTGGATAACATTAACTTACTCTTTAATAAGCAACATTAATATACAAAATATGGCGTAAGTACTTAATATCAATTAGAATGAAAGATTCAAATCTTGCATTACAACAACTCAATTAATCCACTAAAACCAACTTTAATAATAATTAACAGTTAACTTATTGATGCAGTACATATTAATTACTAATTACACTCTTCAATAGCTTAATCTGACATCAATTTGGACAACATTAATTAATAATCCACAAACCACCCAAATGATATAAACATACGGCTATTTATCACCATATAACTAACTCATTAACTAACACTTAAAACATAAATTCTATAGCATTTACTCTACTTTTATTCTCATTTAATAGCTTCAATAATGATTGCATTAACCCCTTTAACACATCAATTGGCATTCGGTCATGCATCTGCAGCATCAAACACTCCTTATCTCAAATTTCAGACTTAATAAATACATCACCATTTATTCATTTGCAACTTCAACTATTATTAACATGATTTAAAGTCACTCAGACCACATTTATTAACATTTAAATGACAATTTACTGCTACTTTAACACACCAAACGGCAAATCCATAAAACATACATACATACACTTTTTTTTATTTTTAAACATCCTTATCATTGTAATATTCAACAACATTTATTCCTCCACGAACAAAGATAAAAAAGAGCAGCAATTAATATTATTAATGGGGTAAAATTTAGACGACAATTTAGCGATTCCAAAATTATCAAACACTAAAGAATAAAGAAAAATATTCAAGGAAAGCTTACTAATATTTCGCAACTTTGATTATAACAATTCAATTTCTTGTTCCTTCCCTCACACATTCGGCCGAACTTAAATCAATAATTTAACCAAGATTCATCAATAAAAAGCTATAGGTAATGGAGAGTTTAGAAGAGTTACCCTGTTACTTCAAAATTTTAGCTTCTAAGCAAACAATTTCACGGTTTTCCCGCAGCATGCAACTGGCCTCTTCCCTAGATTCCATAATCTCTTTTTCTCCCTTATTGTCGGTTGGAAAGAATGAAGAAAAGATGAACTCTAATGTGGCTTTGTTTTATTATATTTCATTTTAATAAGCCAATACTAAATTAACCTTTGTAATTTAATATCAAAACCTTTTAATGGTGGTCCATTACCGTCCACTTACCTATGTAGTGGCCAAATATCATTTTAAGGACTTATCAATTAATAAGCCATAGCAAATTAGTACTTTAACAAGTAGAAAGTCACTTTTGCATTTTACGCGATAAAGTCCTTTTTATCAAATTAGACAACCAATTGGTAAAAAAAAAATAATTCACGAAAATTTTACACATGCATTCTAACATGTTGTAAGCATATAAAATAATATTAAAATAATTTTACGACCTCAGATTTATGATTTCGAAACCACTGTTCCGACTTGGGTCTAAACCGGGCTGTTACACACAGCCTTTCATTCAATAACTCGATTCATGGCATTGTTTTACAAAATGAACTTGGGGGCGACATGTTGAACGTAGATCTAGATATAGTGCATGCATCTGAGTTCCATAAGTACGCCGATATAGTACCTGCTCACAGATTGACATCAATTTTGCAGTTAGAAGAGTTGTACGTTGGGCAACGGTTCGAGAACAAGGCAAACGATATCTTTGCCATCAAACAATACAACATGAATGTGTCAATTGATTACAAGGTTGCCAAGTCTACACCGACATTATATGTTGAGGAATGTTGGAAAGTTGGCGATGGGTGTGGCTGGAGGGCTCGAGCTGCATTTATACAGAGGACTTAATAGTGGTAAATACGAAAATTAAAAGGGCGTCATACATGCACTATCACGTGTATGTCTTAAGAGCACCGAAAATTGGATGCTAAAAGTATTTGCAATTGCATCATGCCACTAGTGAAAGATAGCCCAACCATTCCTGTGTCAATATTGATTGCGGACATGCAAGTTCGATTCTAGTACAGAGTGTCATACAGGAAAGCGTGGTGGGCGAAACAAATGCCCATGCAACAACTGTACGGCGACTGGGATGAGTCATAAAATGAACTTCAGGGTTAGATTTCAGTGATGGTGGAGTACGTCCCAGGAACTGTCGTGGACTTACAAACGTTGCTTTATAGAGGCCTGAATGGACAATTGGAATTGGGGAGAAGAGTTTTCTGTTGATTGTTTTGGACTTTTAATCCATGTGTTAGGGCCTTTTCCCATTGCAAACCACTAGTACAGGTTGATAGAATATGGTTTTATGAAAAATACACGCAAATACTTCTAATTGTGGTTGCACAAGATGGTAAACGAAATGTACTATCGATCGTTTTCTCCATCGTGGAATCAGAGTACTCTGAATCATGGGCATTTTTCATTCGGAACTTGTGGAGGCAAGTTGTCCTACAAGAAAACATTTGCATTGTCTTCGACAGATCAAAAGGCCTTGTTGCTGCGATTCGAGAATCCAAGGTTCCATGGAGGTCCGTCTACTATATTTGTCACATCATTGTCAACTTCCACAAAGAGTACAAGAATAAAGACTAGCACAAATGAATCATGAACATGGGTAAAAATATTGTATTTGTAAATATTTTTAGTCACTTTACTAAATGGGATGGTAACATGTTTTATCAGAATACATACATAGGATACGAGCTGGAATTACATCTATTCAGACATAAGCTGGCGATGTTAGAGACTGGTATGACGGGGTGGGTAGCATGGGGCCGTGGTAATGAATTCAATGTTTTGACGAGGGGTACCGATATGGTCATATGACGACCAACCTTGTTGAGGCCGTTAACTCTGTCTTGAGACGTACACGACATTTTCCAATTTCAACAGTTTTTTCATGTATGTTTTACAGGCTGGCAAACTTAATTCCAAAAATGGCATTGAAACAAGTACAATAGTTAGAGGCAAGACATGTGTACATCGAAGATGTCAGGGATGACATGAAAGAGAATACTCAAAGGGCCAGGTTGATGAATGTATAACTATATTCCTGGAACTTGGAAACTTTCTGAGTGACAGAGTGTAACGGCCTGATTTTTGGGCCCAGTCGAAACATTGGTTTCGGGACCACTGATTCGAGGGAAGATAAATTATTTTTAATATAATTTATGTGCTGCGGCATGATTATATGAGAGTATGAAAATTTTGGTGAATTAACTTTAGCAATTTCATGCTTAATTGTGAAAAAGGACTAAATCGCATAAAGTGCAAACGTCTTAATTTGATAGCTAAAGGTGTTAAATTGCTATGTATCATAAATTGGGGGTCTTTAAAGGGAAAATAGACCCTAGAATAGTGCTTGACCGGCCATGAGACAAGGAAGTCAAAATTAGGTGAGGTTTTGGTGACCTATTTTAACTAGTTATAATATTAAAATAAAAACAAAAGGCTTCATCTTTTACTTCTTCTCTTCCACCGAAAATAGCAGCCATTAGAAGGGTTTTTGAAGTTTGAAATTTGAGCCACTTAGTCTCTCTACAAGTAAGTGATCTTTATGGTTTTTCTTGATGATTTTTATACTTTTAGAACCCTTGTAGCATGAGCTTTCAAATAAGGGGGCTATTCTGCAAAATGGTTGAAAGTCTAGGGTTTTACCATGAGATTTTTCATGTTGTTTTCTAAAATTTTATGGAAGAAAATGAATCACAGTTGTGAAATAAACAACTTTTGTGAAGTAGTTTTCATGAAAACCCTAACTAAGGACCGTTTTGCATAAGTTGTAAAATAGTTGATAAATGTGTAAAATAATGAGAATTGTAGGCTACTCCTAGTATGGAAAGTATTTGGCTAGGCTTGATTAATGAGAAAATATGATAAAAATTGATTTTCGGACCTAGAGGTAAAATGGTCATTTTGTCAAAGTCTAGGGGCAAAATGGTCAATTTGCCCAATTATGAATTTTTGAGTGTTTAGGTTAATATGCTGATGAAATGAATAAACTTCTATCATTTTAGATCAAGAATTACAAAATTCGGGTTTAGACCGAGGAAAAGAAAAACAAGTGGACAAAGTCGAACTAGTCGTCTACATTTTGTATACCAAGGTAAGTTCTATGTAAAAATTGATTTTCGAACCTAGAGGTAAAATGGCCAATTTGTGAAAGTCTAGGGGCAAAATGGTCAATTTATCCAATTATGAATTTTTGAGTGTCTAGGTTAATATGCTGATGAAATGAATAAATTTCTATCATTTTAGATCAAGAATTACAAAATCCAGGCTTAGACCGGGGAAAAGCAAAACAAGTAGACTAAGTCGAACTAGTCGTCTACATTTTGTATACAGAGGTAAGTTCTATGTAAATAATACAACTACATTGTTATTATATGTGTTTGAATTGATATAGCATAAATTGCTTGTTTGTGGAAATGATTATGTATGATGAATATTGAGATAGTAGAACTCCCATTTGAACCTTAGGAAATAAATCAGATATTCATGCCATGACATTCGGGTTATTTGTGTGCTAGTGTAAGAAATGTCTGGAACATGCATCGGCCACATTATGAGAGCCAGTGTAAGACCATGTCTGGGACATGGCGTCGGCATTGAGATGAGAGCCAGTGTAAGACATGTCTGGGACATGCATCTGCTACGAGATGTGTTAGTGTAAGACTATATCAGGGACATAGCATCAGCACGTATAGAGGTGTCAGTGTAAAACCATGTCTAGGACATGGCATCGACACGTATAGAGGTGTAAATGCAAGACCATGTTTGGGACATGGCATCGGCACGGATATGTGAGAGCTCGTGTAAGACCATGTCTGGGACATGGCGTCAGCCTTGATTTCAATAGTCAGTGTAAGACCATGTCTGGGACATGGCATCGACTTGATGAATGAGCCAGTGTAAGACCATGTCTGGGACATGGCATCGGCATCATACCCTATGTTTGAGGTTTAATGAATATCCAATAGCATTCCAAATGGTTCAACGGTGAGAGTTACAGTTTAAGTTAAACCAGGAAAGTATAACCATGTTGTGAGTGGTATAGGTACCTATTTGAAATATATGAGATATGAGCTCAATATATGCTATGTGAATTGTATTAAATAGTGATGAGTAAGTTGTGCTTATGCCTACTTTTGTACTATGAGCATGATGATGAAGGGTAAAGTGGTTGTTATATTTATTTGCATGCAACTTAATAAACTTTATGCTTACTCCCCCTCCTTTCTATTTTCTTATAGTGCTGCCTAATTAGCTCGAGGACCATCGGACGTCGGAGGTATCGATCACACTATCACCCGTAGCACGTGGTATAGTTAGATCTTTTATTTTGATTATGGCATGTATAGGACCCTGAATTTTGAGTTTTTTGTCATTGTTAATTGGAAAAATGTGTTGGCTTACTTTAGCATTTGATTCATTTTGTATAAGGCCATGGAAAATGGATAATATTGTAAGTTATTATGTGAATGCAAGCTAGTCTTTCATGAATGTGAAATTGTTGGCATGGTTAAATATATGTAATGTATATAGGTCTTAACTATGGTTGCTTGGTTGAGAAATCACATTAAGTTAATCTTCAATATGTTGGATGATGTTAGATTGTGTTTCAAGGTGGCAAAGGCTTGGTAGATAGCCTTATATTGTCCACACGGGTAGACACACGGGTGTGTGTCTAAGCCGTGTGTGACACATGGTCAGCCCCATGAGCGTATTGTTCGGCTGTGTGTCCCCTTCACATAAAATTTGCAAATCAAAATGTATGGCAGTAAACACATGGGCAGAGACACGGCCGTGTGCCTCAGCGGTGTGGAGGACACGGCCTCTGGCCACGGGTGTGTGCCTTGACCATGTGCCCTAAATTGGATGCTGACGCTAGAAATAAAATGTCAAGGTTTTCAGACACAGGCTAAGACATGGGCGTGTCATGGCCGTATGAGAGACACGAACGTGTCATGGCCGTGTGAGAGACATGAGCATGTCATGGTCATGTGAGAGACACGGGCAATGAACACAAACGTGTGTCAGGCTATGTGAAAACCCCTGTAGGTTCAAATTTAGGATTTAATTCACACGAGCATGGGACATGGGCGTATCCCTAGATGCTTAGGCCGTGTGTCACACGGGCCATCAGCACGACCATTTTATAATGACCACACGGGCGTGTTGCCCTTTCGCACGGGCGTGTGCCCTGTTTCAAGGGTCATATTTATTAAGTCAGTTTAAGGACCCAAGTTAGTTTCGAATGGCTTTCAATGAATGTTTGAGGCCTCGTAGGCCCATATTGAGAAGTTTTAACAAAGTTTGAAAAAGTGTTAAGTTTGATCAAGTCTTGGAGACTCAGAAACTTTTAAATGCATATGTTTAAGTTTAGTAACGCCTCGTATTCTGTCCCGGTGTAGGGCATGGGTGTGGGGTGTTACACAGAGTACATTAATTTTCAGTCGGGGATCTCGCTATGGTTTTACGGAGTTGATCTCTAAAATAGGTAGTGGTGAGTGAGAGAGATTCCAAACACTATGGTACCCATGTGCACATGTGGTTGTAGCGTGTACTACCTTCAATTTGAATGTCGAACAATATATTGACGATGTGTACACGCTTGAATTTACGTTGCATATTTGGGGTAACGAGTTCCCTGTATTAAGGGATGTATCGACATGGGAAGTGCAACCGCCTGCGTTCGAGATGTTTCTAGATCGGTCACTACGTAAGAAAGTCAAAGGTCTACTGACAATGATGAGGATTCAGAATGAAATGGATATCAGAGAAGAGGCTGATCCAAAGCGTTGCACCATATGTAGAATAGTCGGCCACAATCGAAGCAAGTGTCTGCATGGAAACGTCTATACTAGTCAATCTTCACGGTCTGTAGGAAATTAAATATTGTACTCGATGTTTGCATTTTATGGTCTTATGGAGATAAATTTTGTATTATTTAGTGTTAAGCTTTTATTTCAAATTAACTATTACAACTTATAATACTTTAAAAGATATTATAAGTTATACAAAAAAGACTAATACATAAGTTGTGTATTTACAAACCAATACAACAAATATTACATAACACTTGAAATTTACATGTATCAAAATTGGAATGAACCGGGAGCACTATCGTCATTCAGGGTATGGCGGTTTACAAGCCTCTGTTACTGTACACATCAGAAGGATTGGCAGGTGGATCAAATGTGGCCTGAGGCGGGGTAGAGTACATGTTATCACCAAACATATCAAATTGTATCAATGGTTGCTCTAGGTGATATGAACTCGAATAGTCCATCTCCGGGTGTTATGAACTACTTTGGGACCTCTCACAAAAAGCATGAACCCATTGGTTCTGTGAAGTGCGTGTGTTCAGAGGTTGGTCCTCTGGGTCGGGCTCTACATATATTGGTCTTCTGGGTCAGGCTCCGCCACATGTTGATCCTCTGAGTCGAGCTCCACTATAGGCTATCTTCCACGTTTATAGGCATGATCCGATACTATAATAAAATACCTGCCATATGAATAAACGTGCCATCAGGTCATGAACCACATTACATGTATTCAATCAAGGGAATGAAGTTAAACATGAATTAGTGTATCTTAGGCTGCCTGTCGTACTAGGTATTCCATAGTGCTATATAATGTTGATGCTCTACACTCCAATCCGCTCCATCTTTTCCCCTCATGGTCTTACTATGAACATCAGCAAATTGTTATGGATCGATCGACATAAATTGTCTACACCCAAACTGTCGCATAACCTAATCGACATTATACCACTTAATGGTTAAGAAGTTGAGCATTGACGTGTTAATTCACCACACATGGGCTTTGGCATGAACCCACTAAGGCATAAGGGTTGTAAAGTTCGGTGCAGAATACGACATCCATAAGAATTGCACATTATAACATAGTGAATCAAGTCACATCACATACTATAAGTGGATACGTTAAATCAACGTTACTTAAATGCAATCAAAATATATTACTTTCTCTTTGGCGGATGCCTCTATCATTTGGCGATAAATGATTAATTTTTGGCTTACACCAATTCTCGGTGACGTGGCCCATATGAAACCGAAACAAAGGCGTTAGCATTTGAACTTGGAAAAATATTATCCACACGTATGAGTCGTTAAATGTTAAGTATAATTTTGTTTTTACCTATTTAAAAGTGGCCACGAATATGGTTGGTGCCTAACAGATGCTAGAAACGACATCCTGTACAGTGCCCAAGACTATACTAGCCCCACACAATCGACCATGTTACTTACCTCGTGTTTTGTTGCTTGACAAAGCTTACGGTACAATATGACCAACACTGCTGATCTGAGCTGTAAGTACCAATACGATGGAAATCCTTCAATAGAGGCAAGTACTTTAAGTATACCCAATTAAATGTGTTTTTCAGCATAAGTACCCCCCGATCAGTTTCATAATATTGGCTTGAGCAACGCACATCACCTCGTGCTCAGTGGCAGTGCTCGATAACTCTTTAAAATTTTCTCTCAACCATGCTAATGTCAAGTACGTGAAATTTTGTTCCCTATCACTAGGGGATCGCCTAAGCAATTTGTGGTATAGTACTGAAGGTTCCAACACTTTGCTTCAGCCTGTGACCACAACATCGTCAACTTGTAACCTAAGTTGCATAACAACGTCTTCCAATGTGATAGTGCACTCCCCACACTGCATAATGGAGGTATGGGTCTCCGGACACCATTGTTCAACCAAGGCAGATATTAGGTTAGCCCTCAGGTTAAGCTTACGGACCAATGTGACCACCCCAAATCCCGCAAACTGTAAGTAAGGTATGATCCGCTCGTTCGGATCGTACTGAGGAAAATGAAACCGCAACCTCAAAACGTGATTCCCATTATGTAGTGTAATTTTTTTTATAAAATATGATAAATTAATTATCTATATTATACCAACGTAGCCATTCTAAGTATTTTTATTTAAATTAAATTAAATGAATAATAAACTATCAATAAACTACTATTAAAATGAAAAAATAAAAAATTATAAATAATATTGAATAACATGTAGAGATCAAATAATATTTTAAAAATATAATAATACAATGAAGATCTATCATCCTAATCATAGTTAAGCATTATGAATGTGTCATGAATATATTTTATGAATGTGTCATAAAAGCATAATATGAATGTGATTTTCAAATCTCTTTGAAGCTTAAGTACCATTAATTCTTTTCATTATTATGTTATAATCATAGTTAAGCATTAAAACAAAAGGCAACTATATAATTACAAAAATTCTTCAAAGCAGATTTTTTTTAAAAAAACATAGTGATATGAGTAAATATAAAAATAAAAAGACATTTTATTGAACCAACATCTATAATAATATGTAGACTTTTACATATAATATAATTAGACATATTCAAACTCGAAAGTTTATCTTACATACGAGATCAATTCTATAAATTAAAAAAAATATTATTAACACATACAGATCAATTTCATGAAAAAAAAGGTTAAAAAAGGCTAATAACAACCAAATAGAGAACTGCATCATGCAACTAAAACACGCAGAGTAAAGTAGCGCTGAACAAGGAAAAACAAGAAACTAAAACGAAATCTTTTTTATATTTAATTCATAATTAATTTTACTGCCTCGTTGATACTCGATAAAGTGTGATCCGTGTTTACTCGAAAAGACATTCTAATATCTATATAATTTTTAAAAATTACATAAATTAAATATAATTAATTATTATATTAAAATAACTACTTTTAGTATAATAAATTTTGCAAAAAAATTATACATACCATACTTATATTTATCAACTTTAAAACAAATATAATTTTTTCTCTTCTTCCTCTTATTCTCTACTAAAAAACTGAAGAGGGAGGAGACCAAAGCCCCACATTCCTTCCTTTTTAAAGAGATGTTGGTCTCATCTCTTCTCTCCTTTTTTTTTCTTTAAATTAACATTAATTAACTTTGTTGGCTAGTCAAATCGTTGACGCGATTGATGCAATGTGACTAGTCATTATATTTACTTTTAATCTTATTATTATTATTTTTAAAAAGTCATAGTGTATTTTTTACAAATAAATTCTTTTTTCCAATTAATTCAACCTTCACTTTCTTTTTTTTCTCATTTTTTCAAACTTTTTTTATTTTTAGTCCTCCATTTTTTTATTTCTATTAAAAATGTCCCTTTAATTTTCTTGAATTCACATTACATAAATTATTTTCATGAAAATTATATTTCATAAAATAACTATCAATTTACATTACTCAAATAATATATTTTCTACAAAATATAAATTTACATTTCAAACATTCTAAATAGTTTCATGTAACTTATGGTATATCATTTTTTTTCAAGACCGACAAAATTGTGTCTTACAAA
This sequence comes from Gossypium arboreum, assembly GCF_025698485.1. Classification (NCBI taxonomy): domain Eukaryota; kingdom Viridiplantae; phylum Streptophyta; class Magnoliopsida; order Malvales; family Malvaceae; genus Gossypium; species Gossypium arboreum. The sequence goes on along the minus strand of NC_069070.1, from coordinate 84,053,315 downwards.
CACAACATAATTAAACAATTTTTTTTCAAAATCGACATAATTTTATCTTACAATTTGAAAAACAATTTGCTTAACCATAACAAAAGTGACTTCATTGGTGCTATTAAATTATAGTTTGAATGTTGCCGATATTGATGATCTCACCCTTGCGGTTCGATTTGGGATTCTTTATAACCTTCAAACATTCGATTGACCTAGGAAATCCCAAATAATACACCTATTGGTTGAATAATCAATTTGAACCAAATTGGTTGCTTAACCATCAAACATACCTATTGGTCTGAAAATAACCATTAAGTTTACTGGTGTCAGAGTTTTACTAGATTATCATTAAACAAAAACATACCTTCAAATTAAAAAAGAGACACAAATACATAAAAAAAAACACTTCTTATATTTCTCCTATTCATCCTCTAACAAAGTATAAGTAAATTTTTTTTCCTTCAACTCAGATTGATATGTTATTGAGACTTATATATACCAATTTGGTTGTAACACCCCTCAACCTTATTCAACACCAGAATAGGGTTACAGAGAATTACTGGACTTACAACACATTTAAATATTCAATTCTTATATAATTTCACATTTCATACAAACATTAATCAAAATCAAGCAAAATGTTCTTATAACGAGCCTTCGAGGTATTAAACATACTTTAGGAGTGGTTCAGGACTAAACAGATAACTCAAGAAACTTTCACGAAACTTAGAATTTTTTTCTCAAAACAAAGGACACACGCCCATATGGCTAGGCTGTGTGTCTCACATGGCCGCCAGACACGCCCATGTCACAGGCCGTGTGGACATTTGAAATGGGAGCACATGGCCATGTCCCAGCCCATGTCCGACACTATGTAACTTTCTGACTTGGGTCACATGGCTAACACACACGCCCCTGTGCTCTAAAAATGGCCATACACGTCCGTGCGCCAAGTAGTGTGCTAGGCCGTGCCAAACCTATAGGTATACTGACTTATGCTACACGGCCAAGTCACACGCCCGTATGTAAGGCCGTGTGGAGCATACTGACTTGATTTCAAATTCAACACCAAGGGACACACAGCTGTGTAACATAACCTTGTGCCACACACGGCTGAGATGCACGCCCGTGTCTCTACTCGTGTGGAAAAAAATAGGCTATTTACCAAGCCAATTTGCCACCCAAACTTGTGCTCACCTACATCAACTCAATTATACCAATATATAGCATTAATAGGAAAATATTTCAATTCCAATCAAGCATGACTTGTACCAATTCCAATACCAACCAATACAAAACATAAATGCCATCTAAATTCATGCTAATCCTTGTTTTTTCAAAACATCAAAATGACCATTTACAAATATGCATTAATATGCTCAATTCCACAAACATACAAATTCACAAATCATACCATATTGACATTCAATTTACCTATTCACAACAAGAATCATGAATCTAACCTTAATCATTTAACACATTTCACAAAGTATAGTCATATATATATATATGATTCAACTATAACAAAAGAGACCAAAATAAACCATCACTCATGACTACTTATATACATACCAAACTTAAACATTTACAATGCCAATTTGTATGGCCAAATTCATTAACAAGCATAACCAAAATGACCAAAGTCCCTATACATGCCATATGACCCAAAACTTAATTTCATAGGTACCAAGTGATAGTTGGATAGTGTGAAGAGACCTCTGACAATCTCTAAATCTGAGCTAGCTTTGAAATTACTATAAAACATAGAGAAATACACAAAGTAAGCTTTGTAACTTAGTAAGTTTGTATAGCATCTAAAATCAACTTACTAAATGTGCACAACTTAAACAAATAAAACATAATATACAAACCACTTAAAGAATCATCATCCTATCATAATTTTATTCCCAAGATTTGTTATCACTTTCATTATCTCCTTATTTCAATGCTTATACAATTCATGTACATACCTGTGCCATTCTATAGCAAACTCATACTCATTCACATCTATGACGTAACCGTTGAACCATTTAGAACATTATTAGATGTTCGGCAAACTCGCACACTCAGTGCCAAATAAATAGCCAAAACTGAATCAATCTCTCACATTAAGTACATATATCTATCTATCTATCTATATATATAGTAGAAGCTAACTGGTCCCCACACACTAAGTGCAAATATATATATCTGAAACTATCTCGATTTCACACACTAAGTGCCCATAATTAACCGAGTCGTCTCCAAACATGACTGTAATCTCAAATACACAATTTATGCAATATCAAAGCATTTAAAGCATAATTATAACAATGCTTATTACATACGAACTTATCTCAGTTGTAAAAATGGTAAATTATGTCGATTACTATAACTTTGTTTTTCCCCGATCTAACTCCGAGTTACGCTTTTCTTGATCTATATGATATCAAATTTAACTTATTTAATAATCCTTCTATTCAATTTAGTCCAAAACACAATTTAAAGTACTTTTACACATTTGCCCCTATTATTTTACCACTTTTACAATTTAGTCCTTATTTCATAAAAACACAATTTCAAGTAATTCAACCACAACCCATGCTAGAAAATTTTCAATTAGATCCCTAGCAGCCCATATTTTTCATTTATTTCACATTTTAACCACAAAGTTTCCACATTTCACAATTTAATCCCTAATTTGCATTTCACTAAAAATCACTTTATAAAACTTGTATAATTCACAACCAACATTCATAATTTATCAAGAAACTTCAAAACTCATGCTTATTCATCAATGGAAACATTCAAAATCTTTAATATTTTTGAAAAATAGTCTCTGGGCTAGCTAGACCTAGCTACAGCGATATCAAAAACATAGAAATCATTAAAAACCGAACATAAATGGACTTACAATTGAGCTAGGAGATGACCGAATACTTCAAGCCCTAAAATGGCTCTCTTCTTTGTTAAATTCTTTAACAAAGAAATTGTGTTTTATTTAATTTATTAACCTTATTTACTTAATTACCTAATTAACCTTATTAGAAATTCAAAAATTCAATTGTGCCATGCAATTATCATCCACTATCATAATAATGGTATATTACCACTTAAGGACCTTAACTTTAAGGTTCTATAGTTATTAGATACTTTTAGCCAATAGAACTCCACTTTTACACTTTATGCGATTTAGTCCTTTTTATCAAATTAACTAATCAAATGATAAAATTTCTAAATGAAACTTTCACACCATCATTAAATCATGCTGTAAACATTAAAATAATAATAAAATAAACACCTCAGATTTGTGGTCCAGAAACCACTATTTTGATTTGACAAAAAACGGGCTGTTACAACTCTCCCCCCTTAAGGATTGTCGTCCTCGAAAATCTTACCCGTGAATAGGTTAGGGTATTATTTTCTCATAGTTTCGTTGGGCTCCCACGTAGCCTCTTCAACACCATGTCGTTGCCACAAAGATTTCACTAAATCTATGCGTTTATTTCTCAACTCTTTAATCTCTCGACCCAAAATTCTGATCGGTTCTTCGTTGTATGTCATATTGGGTTGAATTTCGATCTCTGACGGAGAAATCACATGAGATTGATCAGATTTATATCAGCGCATACATGAAACACGTTATGCATCCTTTCTAATTCTAAAAGTAGTGCTGGTCAATTTGCCAGTAGACCTATTCTTTCAATGATCTCATACATCCCAGTGAAACCTGGACTCAATTTACCTTTGAGACTGAAACGAAGTATGTTCTTCCACGGAGATACTTTCAAAAACACTTTGTCACCGTTCTAAAATTCAATGTCTTTTCGTTTCAAATTCGAGTACGATTTCTGACGATCTGAAGCTACTTTCAAATAGTCGCGAATAACTTTCACTTTATCTTCGATTTCTCTAATCAAATCAACCCTGTGAATTTGTTTCTCGCTAAGTTCAGTCCAGTACAATGGACTTTGGCATTTGCGTCCATATAAGGCTTCGTATGGCATCATCTTTATACTCGATTGAAAGCTGTTGTTATACAAAAATTCAACCAATGACAAATATTTCTCCTAGTTGCCTTCGAACTCTAAAACACAACATCGGAGCATATCTTAAAGAACCTGAATTACTCTCTCAGATTGACCGTCAGTTTACGGATGAAAAACTATACTGAAATTCAACTTTGTACCCAAAGCTTCTTGCAATTTCTTCCAAAATCATGATGTAAACCTTGGATCTCTATCCAAAATAATTGAAATTGGCACCCCGTGCAATCTAACTATCTCAGAAATGTACAACTCTACCAATTTATCAAACAAAAAGTCAGTATGTACCGGGATGAAATGTGTAGATTTCGTCAGTAGATCAACAACAACCCAAATTGCATCTTTCTTCTTCGGAGACAAGGGTAATCCAGATGCGAAATCCATAGTCACTCTATCCCATTTCCAATCTGGTATCATCACAGGCTGAAGCAAACCCGAAGGCACTTAATGCTCAGCTTTCTCTTGCTAACAAATCAAACACTTCGATACAAACTCAGAAATATCTCGTTTCATACCCGACCACCAATACAACTTCTTTAAATCATTGTAGATTTTGGTACTCCTCGGGTGAATAGATAGGCATCCACTGTGCGCTTCATGCAAAATTCTCTGAATAAGCTCAAAATTTCTCGATACGCAAATTCTATCTCGGAGCATCAAACAATCATCGGATCCGATTTGGTACTCTGAATCACTATTTTACTCGCATTGCACCCTTTTAGCTTGAAATTCATTGTCACATTTCTGAGCTTCACAAATTTGCTAAAGAAATACTGATTTAGCTTTTAACTCAGCTAGAATTGAACCATCATCAGATAATGTCAACTGTGTATTCATTAATCTCAACATAAACAACGATTTTCTACTCAAAGCATCTACGACTACATTCGCTTTCCCTGGGTGAAATCAATTCCTAACTCGTAATCTTTCACTAACTCGAGCCGTCTCTGTTGTCACAAATTCAAATCTTTCTGAGTCATTAAGTATTTCAAACTCTTGTGATCAGTAAAAATGTCACATTTTTCACCATAAAAATGATGTCGCCAAATTTTCAATGCAAAAACTATAATGGCCAATTCTAAATCATGCCTCAGATAGTTCTTTTTCATGCGGCTTCAACTGTCTGGAAGCTTAAGCTATCACATTTCCCTTTTGCAGCAATACGCAACCCAAACTGTTCAATGACGCGTTGCTAGAAACCACGAATTCTTTACTCGACTCAGGTTGAACCAAAATTGGTGCTTCGGTTAGCAATGCTTTCAACTGATCGAAACTCTGTTGGGATTTCTCAGACCACTTAAACTTTACATCTTTCTGTAGCAGTCTGGTCACCGGTGTAGCAATCATCAAAAACTTTTTTACATAACATCGAAAACTCTTTCACATCTTTCTGTAGCAGTCTCTCACACCGGCTAACCCTAGAAAACTTCTAACTTCAGATACATTTCTAAATGGTTTCCAGTCAATAAATGCAGAAATCTTGCTCGGATCAACTCGAATGCGATCCGCTGAGACAATATGTCCAAAAAATCCAACTTTCTGGAGCCAAAACTTACACTTACTAAATTTAGTATGCAGTTGCTTATCTCTCAATGTTTGCAACACAATCCTCAAGTACTCGGCATGCTCAGACTCATTTCGTGAATAGATCAGAATGTTATCGATGAACACAATAACAAATCTATCTAAATACGGTCTAAAGATTCGATTCATCAAATCCATAAAAATGACAGGAGCATTAGTTAAACCAAAAGGCATAACAAGGAATTCATAATGTCTGTACCTCGTTTTAAATGCAGTTTTCGGCATATCTGAGTCTTTAACTCGCAACTGATAATAACCAAACTCAAATCAATCTTTGAAAACACTGTTGCTCCTTTCAGCTAATTAAACAAATCATCTATTCTCAGCAACGGATACTTTTTCTTCATCGTCACTTTTTTGAGCTGTCGATAGTCAATACACATTCTCATTGACCCGTTTTTCTTTTTAACAAACAAAACTAGTGCACCCTAGGGGAAAAAACTCGGTCCTGCAAAACCTCTATCTGTTAACTCTTGCAACTGAGATTTCAACTCTTCCAATTCTGTCGGAGCCATTCTGTATGGAGCTATAGATATTGGTGAAGTTCCTGGTACTAATTCAATAGCAAACTCAACCTCTCTGACTGGTGGCAACCTAGGCAATTCTTCTAGAAATACATCTGGATATTCACAAACTATAGGTACTAATTCAATCTTCTTTTCAGACACTTTGGTATCTAAAACATATGCTAGATAAGCGTCACAACCTTTTCTCACATATTTCAGAGTCGACATCAATGAAATCACTATAGGCAATACACCTGACTCATCAGATTCAATCCGAAGAATTTCATTATTCTGACATCTCAATTCTATAATCTTTTGTCTATAGTTCACAACAGCATCATGTAGAGTCAGCCGATCCATACCTTAGAATCACATCAAACTCATCAAATGGTAAAATCATCAAGTCTGTTAGAAAACAGTAACCCGAGTCATTAAAGGATAGTTCTTGCATACTTTGTCAACTAGAACATACTTGCCTAAAGGGTTCGACACTTTAATTACAAATTCTGTAGACTCAATAGGTAATTTCTTACTAGACACTAAATTCTTACAAACATACGAATGTGTCGATCTAGGATCAATTAAAGCAATCACATTAGTGTCATAAAGAGAAAATGTACCAGTAATAACATCAAGTGATGACACCTCTTCGCAAATGCGAATGGTGTAAGCTCTAGCAGGTGCTCTTGCTTTGAATCTCACAGTCAAAGCCTTTGTCACGCCTCTACTACAAGTCACATTTCCAGTACTTCTTGATGACCTCCCTCTTGTGGCTGTATTATTGGGTCTTACATTTTGAAATTGATCTTTCTCAGATAACTCAAGACAATCCCGAATAAAATGATCTCGTGCACTACATTTGAAGCAAACTCTATTATTATATTTCGCCCAACATTCCGCGTAATGTTGTCTTCCACACTGTTGACACTTGGGTTTGTTGTTTCTCACACTGCCAACATTTGAGACCGAAGTAGCTTAAGCTTTAGGACTTACATATTGATTTCCACGATCCCTATTCTGATATCCCATTGAAGTATGTGATCGACTAAATGAATCTCAGGATTAATTTGATGTAGACAGATATGGCTTATTCATCGGTCTTTTTCTTGAGTTTCTAGCCTCTGAATCTTCTTTTCTATTCTCTTTGCTAAGCTCCTCGGCTTTGCAAATACTTTCAATTGTAAGATCCAAACTAGAAGTTTGATATCCTCATTCAACCCATCAACAAACTGTTTATACAGAATTTCTTCGATAGAAACATACTATCGAGCATACTTGCTCAACTGTACGAATTCTCTTTCATATTCAGTCACTGTCATATGGCCTCGTTTCAATTCTAAAAACTCTTTATGCTTTTGATCTAAAAACCGTTGAATTATATATTTCTTCCTGAACTTGGTCTGAAAGAATTCCCAAGTAACCTGTTCTCTAGGCAAAACAGATATTATAGTATTCCACCACTGGTATGCAATGTCCCTCAGAAGTGATATAGCACATTTTAAACATTCAGCCGGTGTGCAAAATAGCTCATCAACCACTCGAATCATATTTTCAAGCCAAAACTCGACTCTCTCAGGATCATCATCAACATTAGCTCTAAACTCTTCAGCCCCGTGTTTACAGATCTTATCAACTGGAGGCTTATTCAATCTTAAAAGCTCAACTCCTTAAGGAGCTAGGGAACCGGTTGGGGATTAGGAGGGGGTGGAGGTTGTTGAACAGCCGGATTTGTTCGGATATAGTGAGTGAACCACTCGTACATCATTTGGAAGAAGGCTTATTTAGCCTCTCCTCCTTGGGTACCCGATACGGGTTTAAAATCAGACGGCATTGTCCTTTGAGGGGGAGCTGGTGCATTACTTTCAGCCTCATCAGCTACAGCTCGATTGGGATCCATTTTCTATATGAAAACATAGTTTAAATTGTCAGGAGTCATCACACTATCACAATTTATATATGGCATGTCTAGCTAGACTCTCACATACGCTACGTTAGTCCTAAAATCGACTAAACCTGACTCTGATACCAATAAATGTAACACCCCTCACCCATATTCAACATCAAAATAGGGTAATGGAGCATTACCATATTTAAAACACATTTAAACATTCAATTCTCATATAAATTCACATTTCATGCAAACATTAATCAAACTCAAGCATAATGTCCCTATAACGAGCCTTCGAGGCCTTAAGCATACTTTGGGAGTGGTTCGAGACTAAACTGATAGCTCAAGAAACTTTCACAAAACTTAGAAAATTTTTCTCAAAACAAAGGACACACACCCGTATGGCCAAGCCGTGTGTCTCACACGGCCACCAAACACGCCCGTGTCACAGGCCGTGTGGACATTCGAAATGGGAGCACATGGCCGTGTCCCAGCCCTTGCCTAACCCCGTGTAACTCTGTGACTTGGGTCACATGGCCAACACAAACGCCTGTGTGCCTTAAAAATGGCCATACTCGCCCTTGTGCCAGGCCATGTCAAACTTGTAGGGTATACTGACTTATGCCACACGGCCAAGTCGCACGCCCGTGTGTGAGGCTGTGTGGAGCATACTGACCTGATTTCAAATTCAACACCAGAGGACACACGACCGTGTAAAATAACCATGTGTCACACACAGTTCACACACGTGCCCCTGTAGACAAAAATAGGCTATTTACCAAGCCAATTTGCCACCTAAACTTGTGCTCACCTACATCAACTCAATTATACCAATATATAGCATCAATAGGCAAATATTTCAATTCCAATCAAGCATGACTTGTACCAATTCCAACACCAACCAATACAAAACTTAAATGCCATCTAAATTCATTCCAATCCTTGTTTTCTCAAAACATCAAAATGGCCATTTACAAATATGCATTAATATGCTCAATTCCACAAACATACAAATTCACAAATCATACCATATTGACATTCAATTTACCTATTCACAACAAGAATCATGAATCTAACCTTAATCATTTAACACATTTCACAAAGTATAGTCATATATATATATATATATATATATATATATGATTCAACTATAACAAAAGAGACCAAAATAAGCCATCACTCATGACTACTTATATACATACCAAACTTAAACATTTACAATGCCAATTTGTATGGCCAAATTCATTAACAAGTCATAACCAAAATGACCAAAGTCCCTATACATGCCATATGACCTAAAACTTAATTTCATAGGTACCAAGTGATAGTTGGATAGTGTGAAGAGACCTCCGTCAGTTTCTGAATCTGAGCTAGCTTTGAAATTACTATAAAACATAGAGAAATACAAAAAGTAAGCTTTATAGCTTAGTAAGTTCGATAGCATCTAAAATCAACTTACTAAATGTGTACAATTTAATCAACTTACTAAATGTGTACATTTTAACCGTAAAGTTTCCACATTTCACAATTTAATCCCTATTTTGCATTTTCACTAAAAATCACTTTATAAAACTTGTATAATTCACAACCAACATTCATAATTTATCAAGAAGCTTCAAAACTCATGCTTATTCATCAATGAAAATATTCAAAATCTTTAATAGTTTTGTAAAATAGTCCCTGGGCTAGCTAGACCTAGCTACAACGATCTCAAAAACATAGAAATCAGTGAAAACCAAACATAAATAGACTTACAATTGAGCTAGGAGATGACCAAATATTCAAGCCCTAAATGGCTCTCTTCTTTGTTAAATTCAGCTAGGAAGAAGATGATAATGAAAAGAAATTTTGTTTTATTTAATTTATTAACCTTATTTACTTAATTACCTAATTAGCCTCATTAGAAATTCAAAATTTCAATTGTGCCATGCAATTATCATCCACTATCATAATAATGGTCTATTACCACTTAAGGACCTTAACTTTAAGGTTCTATAGCTATTAGATACTTTTAGCTAATAGAACTCCACTTTTACACTTTACGCGATTTAGTCCTTTTTATCAAATTGACTAATCAAATGATGAAATTTCTAAATGAAACTTTCAAACCATCATTCAATCATGCTGTAAACATTTAAATAATAATAAAATAAATATGTTGACCTCAGATTTGTGGTCCTAAAACCACTGTTTTGATTTGACTAAAAACGGGCTATTGCATTGGTCACGCCAAAGAGAATGACTAGACCGAATAAAATATTATTTTCAAATATTTTAAATATAAAAAAATAAATCAAAAAAAGGGGGTTTCAATGAACTGGTGGCGCAAGTTAGAATCGATCCACAAAAAAAATATAAATTTAAAATTTTATAAACAAATAATAAATAAATAAATAAATAAAAGAAAAAAGGACAAAAAGGTGGTAGAGATGTTGGAAAATTTGTTTAAAGCCCCCAGTATTTTCAGAAATTGTAGTATTTCCATTGTATTTATAGAGGTGAAGCCATTATTCATGGCTCCACAATTTTTTTTATCCCGGTTGCTGACGTGGCATGTCGGTGGCGCCAAACAATTTGGCTCTACCAACTTGCACTATAGATTTTAGGTCATTTACGTATTTTATAAAAAAAATGAGTCATTTACATAATTAATTAAATTTTTTGGGTTAGTTTTATAAAAATTCGCTCAAACGATTATGAAAATTGAAGCCTAATTTTAGATGCAGTGCATGTATGGATGGTGTAACACCCCAAACCCGACATAGATGTTATGGCCAAATCTAGCGATGTCACATGATAGGGTGCTTGAAAACCGTGCCATCTTGATAAAACCATTACCTGTTTACATACTTTTCTTTTTCTCTTGTTAGCTTTTAAATCAAGTTACTCATTTAGTCAGTGGTTTCAAAACGTTATTCGTTGCAGATGCTTTTAAAATAGTTTAAGTAATCGTGTACTTCTTGGGAAAACATTGCTTCTTTTGAAAACCAAGGTTTCCTACGACTAGCAGTTTAAAATCCGTAAAGTAAAGAAAAAACAAAAACCCCAAAACCAAAAAAAAGTCCAAAAGTCCAATTTACAACCCCAAAAGTTTAACCAATAAAAATAAAATAGAAATAAAACCAAGAATCATATTTAAATTCATAACAGTCCAAAACCGTGGTCACCATCGAGTTCTCCGCCGTACTGATCCATCTAGATTTGGGGATTACCTGTGCACATTTAAACAAAAAGGGTGAGTTTAGGTAAACTCAGTGTGTAATCCCACAGAAAACAAACAATAACAAATCACAGTGCACAGTTAAAATAGTCTTGGGCCTAAGCCCTTTTCAGTATCAGTAACAACTTGGGCCTTAGCCCATCTCAGTACAGTATCAAATATGCAGTAGGTTAGCCCAAAATCCCACATGCCCATGTGGCCTACATGACCCAAATCAGTCCAGCTCGTGTGTCAAAATTTTTGGGAGAACATGGTGAAAAGCCAAAATTTTGAAAAAGATAATCAAGAAGTAAAGATAAAATCCAACTAATAATCCCTAAATCCCAAATTTTACTCCCCTACTAGTCCACTTTGAACCAACTACTCAGAATCCTCATTTGACACAACTCCAGTCGAATTTAAGAGCAAAAATACAACTCCTTGTCGTCATAGATAATCGAACACAGGACCTTCAATACACCCACACTCCACCTAACCACCAGACCATCAAGACCTTTCTATTAAGTATTTACCAACTTTTACTTAAAATCCTACTGACCAAAGATATGGCTTATTCATAGAAAAACCAAAATTTAACCCAAGTAAGGCTTGAACTTGGGACCTCCCATACATGCCTAGAATACTTAACCACTGAAGTAGACAGATATTTGTGTCATATTTCAACAGAACATAAATAAAAATTTGGGGCGTTACAATTCTACCCCCTAAAAGAAAATTTCGTCCTCGAAATTACTTTATCAGGATAGATGAGGATACTGCTTACACATCCTCAGGTTCCCACGTGGCCTCTCAGTGCTATGATTACGCCACATAACCTTTACCAAAGGGATAGACTTCCTTCGCAGAACCTTAATGTCATGATCCAAAATTTAAACTGGCTCCTCCTTAAAGGTCAAATCTGGCCTAATCTCAATTTTCTCAACAGGAAATATGTGAGTAGGATCAGAACGGTAGTGCCTCAACATAGAGATGTGAAACACGTCATGAATACAATCCAACTCTGAAGGTAGCTTTAACTGATACACAACTGGTCCCACTCACTTTAGAATACGATAAGCCCAATAAACATGGGGCTTAACTTGCCCTTACGACCTAACCTCATAATCTTCTTCCATGGCGAAACCTTAAGGAACACAAAGTCTTCCAAAAAATACTGAATATCCTTTCTCTTCAGATCTGTGTAGGACTTCTACCTATCAAAAGCTTCTTTCAGAAGATCCCGAATCAGCCTAAGCTTATCCTCTGCCTTAAAAACTAGCTCCGGACCCAAAATACATCGTTCATCCAACTTAGTCCAACATAAGGGAGTACGACACTTATAACCATACAGTGCCTCGTAAGGTGCCATCTAGATGCTAGACTGGAAGCTATTATTATAGGCAAACTCCGCTAATGGCAGATAGTCCTCTCAACTGCCTCAGAAATCAATAACACAGCTCCTCAACATATCCTCCAGTATCTGAATCACCCTCTTAGACTGACCATCGGTCTGAGGATGGAACGCAGTACTGAATCTAACCTTGAACCTAGAGCCTCATGCAACTTTCTTCAAAATCGAGACGTGAAATGAGGATCCCTATTAGAGATGAACGAAACTGGTACCCCATGCAGTCTCACTATCTCAGAGATCTAAAGCTTCGCCAGCTTCTGCAGAGAATAATTAGTACGAACTGGTATGAAGTGAGCAGACTTGGTCAATCGATCCACGATGACCCATACTGAATCCTTCTTAGTGGATGTTAGGGGTAGCCCATTAGTCCATGGTTACTCGTTCCCACTTTCATAGAGGAATCTTAACCGGTTGTAGCAAACCCGAAGGTAACTGATGCTCAGCCTTAACCTGTTGGTACGTCAGACATCTCGCCACAAAATCAATAACCTCACATTTCAACCCTGGCCACCAATATAACTCACGAAGGTCTTAGTACATCTTATTTCCGCAATGATGTATAGCATAAAGACTACTATGCGCCTCTCTTAATATAGACTGTCTCAGATTAGTATCATCCGGAACATAGATTCTCCCATGGAAACAGAGTACCCCATCACTATTCAATCCAAAATCCATAGTGCTAACACTCTTAATCTATTAGAACCAAAGACCTAAAGACTTGTCCTCCAACTGCTTACCCTTAATCTGTTCAACCCATGTCGGCTTAACTTGAAGTTTTGCTAATAAGCTACCATCATTGAGTAAGCTTAGGTGAGCAAACATCACCCTCAAATCAGTCATAGCTCCACGGCTCAGTGTATCGGCCATCACATTGGCCTTGCCAAGATGGTATTCAATGGTGCAGTTGTAGTCCTAAAGCAGTTCAATCCATCTACACTGCCTAAGATTTAGCTCATTCTGAGTGAGGAGGTACTTGAGGCTCATGTAATCAATATAGATGATACACTTCTCACCATATAAGTAATGCCTCCAGATTTTCAGTGCAAACACCACAGCGGCCAATTCCAAGTCATGCATTGGATAATTCGTCTCATGTGTCTTAAGCTGACGAGAAGCATATGCTACCACCTTACCATCCTTCATCAACACGCATCTGAAACTGACACGTGACGCGTCACTATAAACTGTGAACTTCTAGGTTCTAGCTGTATCAAAATAGAGGCCTCAATTAGTATAGTCTTGAGCTTCTTGAAGCTCTCTTATTGCGCATCAGTCCAATCAAAACGGTACACCTTTACGTAGCAGCTTAGTTATGGATGCAGCAATGAATGAGAAACCTTCTAAAAATCACCGATAATAACCTGCTAGCCCCAAGAAACTGTAGATCGATGATACATTCCTAGGCTATTTCCACTCCAACATAGCCTCAATCTTTCGAGGATCAACTCGAATCCTCTCAGCAGAAACCACATGACCTAAAAATGTCACCTCATGCAACCAGAACGTGTACTTACTAAACTTAGCATAGAAGTGCTTTTCCCTCAAAGTCTGTAGGACGACTCAAAGGTGCTCACCATGCTCCTCCTCAATCCTCGAGTAAACCAATATGTCGTCAATGAACACTACCACAAATCGATCCAAATAAGACTGAAATACTTGGTTCATCAAATCCATGAAATTTGTCGGTGCATTAGTAAATCCAAATGGCATCACTAGGAACTCGTAATGACCATAATGAGTCCTAAACGCCGTCTTATGTATGTCAGCCTCCTTGACCCTCAACTGATGATACCTAGATTGGAGGTCAATTTTAGAGAATACTGAAGCTCTTTGGAATTGGTCAAATAGGTCATCTATCCTCGGTAACGAGTACCTGTTCTTAATGGTCAACTTGTTTAGTTGGCGGTAAGCGATAAACATCTGCATGGATCCATCCTTCTTTTTCACAAATAGTACCGGTGCTCCCCACGGAGACATACTAGGGCAGACTAACCCATGATCCAATAACTCTTGAATCTGAGCCTTAAGCTCCGTAAGCTCCTTCGGTGCCATTCGATAGGGAGCGATATACACCAGAGCTATACCAGAGAAAAGCTCAATCCCAAACTCCACTTCACGATTCAGAGGTAACCTCAATAGCTCTTCAGGAAAGACGTCCAAAAAATCCTTTACCATTTTGATGTCCTTAACAGTAGAGTCTCCAAAATCAAAAACACTTACGTAAGCCAAAAATGCCTCACATCCCTTACGAACCAACTTCTCCGCCAGCAGCACAGAAATCACATTAGATAAATAATTTTGGTATTCTTCAGTCAAGACTACCTCATTATCCTCAAGTTTTTAGACATAGTACATGCTATATAGGAGTGAGTAGATCCTATATCTATCAATGCAATATAAGGTACATCATCAATAAGGAGCGTACCCGTGATGACGTCCGAAGCATCTCCATCCTCTCGGCTACGTGCAGCATATACTAGAGCCTATTGCATTGCCTCAGCCTGTCAATACCTCTGCCTATTGCTCTTTGCCCACGACCAATGCCATTACCACCCCTAGCCTAACCATGGCCTCTCGGTGGCTATTGTACTACCCTCTGTGGCTGTGCGTTACTAGTACTCTGAATTTGCATCTGATCAGCTCTCAATAGACAATCCTTGATACGGTGATCCAATGGTTCACACCTCAAACACGCCCTAGTACTCCTCCAACACTTGCCCTGGTGGCGTCTACCACAATCAAAACACGGCTGCTATCTAGTAATAGCAACAGGGGGCCCAGCTCTAACTGGCCCATCAACTCTAACCTTTTTCTTAGGCCTCTGCACCAAACCCGAGGGCTCCAAATCCCTTTTTTTTCTTACCCATCTCACGGTCTCTATTTTGGCACTCAACGTGCTTTAATATCCTCAGAGATCTTTGCCTTCTCGACCAGAAAAGAAAAATCTAGCTCCCTCTGTAGAGCTATCAGAATTCTCAAATTATCTTTGAGGCCATCCTCAAAGCGAACACACCTCTCATACTCCGATGCCACCATATTTCGGGCATAGCGGCTTAATCTTAGAAACTCACCCTCATACTTGGCCACTGATTGATCCTCTTGAGTAAGATTTAGAAACTCCCTCCTACGAGCATCCACATAACTGGCTCCCACATATTTCCCCTAGAAGCTGGTCTTAAAGAACTCCCATGTCAGACGTTCGAGCTGAGTGCCCTCCCTAACTGTCAACCACCATTGATAAGCCTCGTCTCGTAATAAAGAGACTGCACCCTTCAATTTCTACTCAGAGGTGCAATCTAGGTCATCTATAATCCACTCTGTGGCCTCAATCCAGTACTCAACCATATTAGGGGTGACTCCAGTGACACCCCTAAAAAGTTCAGCTCCATTGGACCGGAGTCATTCTGTAATCAACCCACAGCCCTCATATCCAGTATTATGTCCAACGACCCTCTCCAAAATCCTTAGTATAGCCTGGGACAATGAGTCGTCCCCAGCCATGTGATCTTGGGACCTAGTCTCAGTAGCCAGTGACACTGGCGTCTCACTCGTGTCCAAATTAGGCATGCTACAAGATGACAAAGACTCAGCTTGAGCCTCTCTACGGCCTCTTCCATGGCCACTAGTACCCTGTCTGCAGATACCTTGTGTGCTCATATCTAATCAAATTTATCTGTATTAAAATTTTTATGAATCAGTTATAGTTCTAGTGTTAATTAACAAATATTTTATGTACAGCAGTGCCAGAGTGTGTTTTCATTTGTCACAGTCTCTAGTAGTTTACTATAGTTTTGGTTTAACTACAATTTTCAGTATATATTAACTAGAGTATTTTCACAGTTTACTACCTACAGTAGTTTTAAAATATCATAGCATTTTCAATTTAAGAAAAAATTAGTTTTAGAATACTTACAGGATCGGTGCCGAAGACTTGGAGTACCACATATTCAGTAGAAACATTTCAAATCATTTGAAAATCCATCCTTCAAAAAACCATATTTTAAAAACCCATAATCCACAGCCAAGTTTTGCAACCTGGCTTTGATACCACTAAATGTAACACCCTAAACTCGGTCTAGACGTTATGGCCGAATCTAGCGATGTCACATGATAGGTGCTTGAAAATCATTCCATCTCGATAAAACCATTACCCGTTTACATTCTTTTCTTTATCTCTTGTTATCTTTTAAATCATGTTACTCATTTAGCCAGTGGTTTCAAAACGTTATTCGTTGCGAAAGCTTTTAAAACAGTTTAAGTAATCGTGTACTTCTTGGTAAAACATTTGTTTCTTTTGAAAACCAAGGTTTCCTATGACTAGCAGTTTAAAATCCATAAAGTAAAGAAAAAATAAAAACCCCAAAACTAAACGAAAGTCCAAAAGTCCAATTTACAACCCCAAAAGTTTAACCAATAAAAATAAAATAGAAATAAAACCAAGAATCATATTTAAATTCATAACGGTCCAAAACTATGGTCACTGTCAAGTTCTTCGCCACACCGAGTTGTCTAGATTTGGGGATTACTTGTGCACATTTAAACAAAAGGGTGAGTTTACGTAAACTCAGTATGTAATCCCACAGAAAACAAACAATAGCAAATCACAGTGCACAGTTAAAACAGTCCTAGGCCTAAGCCCTTTTCAGTATCAGTAATAGATTGGGCCTTAGCCCATCTCAGTACAGTATCAAATATGTAGTAGGGCATTAGCTCGTCATATATCAGTGGCAGTCATGCAATATTCAGTTACAAAGTTCTATCCAACCATGTAACATCTAGATTTTAGGCTTAGTCAGAATAGTGGTTTCGGGACCACAAATCTGATAAGAAAAATTTTATTTTTATTATATTTTTATGGTCTACGATTTCACAGAATGTTTTCGTGAAAATTTCGTTCGAAAATTTCGACGTTTGGGCACTCAATTTAGTAAAAAGGACTAAACTGTAAACAGTGCAAAAGTTGAGTTTTACATGTTAGAGGTGTCTAATTGTCATGAAATTTTAAATGGGAGGTCTTTAAATGATAATTAAACCATTTTATAACTTGTTGGACAAGAATGGCCTTGGTTGGATAAAATTTGAAAGAATAGTAAAAAGGACATTTTGGTCATTTAGGGGTAAAATGAATTAAAAGACAAATTTTAAACCCCAAATGTCTCCCTTTCTTCTTGCTATAGTAGAATGTGACAAGAGCAGCGATGGTTAGGGTTTGGCCAAGCTTCCAAGCTTAATAATCAAGGAAATCAAGATTTGGGCTTAAATCGAGAAAATACAAGGTTATGGACTAGAATGGTAAATTGCGATTTCTAGATCCGAGTGTTGTCAGGTTAACTTGGGTTTTGAGATCGTCGGAGGTAGCATCACACTATCAAGCCAACACCTTGACAGTATAAACACATATGCTAGAATTATCAAGTGAGTGGCATGTATAAAGACCTAGTTTTATAACATGTGTTATTATAATTTGGCCAAATATATTGGTCTTCACTAAGCTAATGATTCTGACTTAAAAATCTAGCTATTCATGTTATGTCTGATATTGGTGATGCGCATATGCTTGTTTGCCATGCATGGTTGGTAATATGTTATGTGTTGTTGTAAGAATGCCATGCTTGTGTCTTGATTGTGAATATATAATTACTCAAATATGCCATGTCAATTGCTATGAAAATGTATAAATAAGTGTATGTAGGTAATTAAGGGTTACAATTGGCTTGGAAAATAGCCTTGAAATTGACCACACGGCCCAATCTACACGGGCGTGTGACTCTCCGAAGCAAGAAAATTAGTTAAGTTGCCCAAAGATTTTCAAAGTTCTTGGTTTAGTCCCGAACCACCCCAATGTATGTTATAGGTTTCGAAGACCTATATAAGGGACGATATGCATGTGTTTGAGATGTTTTAATTTTTTGTGAAATTTTGTGGCTCAGTTTTGCATGTTGTGAATGTTTAAATCCGGTAATGCGTCGAACCCTGTCCCGACGTTGGATAGGGTGAGGGGTGTTACATTTAGTGGTATCAGAGCTATAGTTTAGTCGATTCTCAGACTAACATAGCATGTGTAAAAGTTCAACTATACATGCCACCGATCCGTGATAGTGTGATGTCTCCCGACGCGTATGAGAGCCACTTTGTTTAGGCAAAGGTACTCTTCAACTGAGCTACACCGACCATGTTGAATGTGATGCTAAAATATTCGAGTAAAGTATAGTTATGAAGAACTGAAAATTGGAGAGGTATGAATGAGGATTCATGAAATGTGTACATGGTGAAATGAGCTTATCTATGATTAATAGATAATTCCATGATGTATATGATCGATTTATTTGAAAAAATGCATGTGTTTGAATAACTTATCAAAAATATTGATAAGATGAATATTCATGTATATTGGTTGGGATGATTATGATTGGTAAGCTCGTATAACTTGAGTAAATGTATTAAATTACTTGGACTGATATATATGATTGTAATGATATGTATATGATGATGTGTAAAATGAAAGTTTAGACTATGATATACTTATCTATGTTTGTTTCGCCCTTATATGATATTATGTGCTTGACTTGTCTAATTTAATGAATGGATAAGTAAGATTATCTAGGAAACATGGAAATACATGTATAAGTACACTTGTTTAAATGAGATAACTGGAAAGTGAGTGTAAAATCAATATGAATGTTTGTTACTCGAAATGAATGACATGACTGAAATATGATTGCTATGATGAAAATTGTGTTACATGTATATTAGAGTTGAGTCAGAGGCCCTACGACCCCCTCCCCCTTACCAAAGTGGTGTTTTATAATGGAAATTCCTGAGATTTATGTGAATGAGTTTCCAGGTGAGAAACCAAAGAGTTCAATGATGGAATGGTTATAAGCATGATTAGAGATTGGGAATGGGTTGATAAGTACAGACATGAGCTAGAAAGATATCAGATTGACCGAAAGATTGTTTAATTTTCGCAACATCGTAGTTAGTAAAAAAAGTTCTTGGTATGATGTCGAGAAATGTATTGATTGAAATTCCCTCATGAATTGGTTTTCTTAGTAAAGGGAATATTATGGAATTTGGGACAGCAGAAATAGTTAAAGGAATAATGTTTGAAATATGAAATGTCCAAGCATGGTAATTACAGTGAACAATTTGTGATTGTCTCTATTGAGATATGGTATGAGACTATTTGACACCAGAAATATTATTGGGGCTATCTAATCCTTGATGAATTCTTATATTATGAAAATGTTCCCTGATCTTAACGTTAGACGAATGTGTTGTCAGTTTGATTGGATTATAATCTGCATGGTTCTGTTTTTCTCTAGTATTTTGTTATATTCCACCTATTGGGAATCGATGAGAAATTGTGTATGGTGCCGTGATTCTATTTCTACCAATCATTGCTCTGATTGATTTTATATATTTGAGAAGCATATTGTTCCGGTCGTATTTGTTGTCAGTGGTTTGGAATGATGTTATTTTGGATTTCTTTTCTTTGAAAAAAAAACATTGGGGTCTTTCATATTTTTATGAGTCTGGTTCTCGGTCTTCTGATGTAGTGCTGTAAATGGGATTTCATTATCATGGATTTCTTTATCTTGGATTTCCTTATTCTGGGCTCCTCTGTTTCAAATTTCTCTATCTTGGGTTTTCTGGATATTTTATCTTGTAACTTGTTGATCATGACTTGCACTTAGAGCATGACCTCCAACTTGTGATTGATGTATATAAAGAATAAGGATGACTATACCTCTGACTTGATCTTGATACTGTGGTGAAATTTCAAGTCCCAATGTGTATGGTGGATTTCCTTTCTCAAGTAAGTTAAATCAGAGTTAATGTTCAGTTGAGGTATCAGTATTACTTATGTTAATGCATTTCTTATGGTCTTTGATTGGCATGATGATTGAATTTGGAATGATGCATGTTGAATCATTCTGTTGACTAGAAGAGAGAATTTCTTGAAATATCAATTACGGATGAATAAGGTCGACTTGATTGTTCAATCTGTATGGAATATATGTCTAGAATTTAATGAGATGTGCATGCTTGAGAATAAGATTTTATTTCTTTACGGGTAAAAAGACGAATAGTCTAATTAAGAAGTGTATGTTTCCTAGAAGAATCGTATGCAATAAGAAGATCTGATATTGATAATGTGAAGATAATCTGGGTATTAAAAAAATGCTGAAACGATCATTGTTATCTTTGAGTACAAATTCTTGAAATGTTGAAAGTTTAAATATGTATAGCAAGAATCATCAGAATTATTTTTTCCGTTTGGGAATTAGAATGGAAATAGAAAAGATTAATATGGATTTTCTTGTCTGGATCATTCCTGTCCTTGAAAGAGGAAAGTGATATGTAGCGTTGTTAAACATTATGAGATGTGTAAATTATGTTGGTATACCCGAATGTCTGCTCACCAGATTAGTAGAATTTCGTGTCTTTATGAATTTTGGATATCATGGAATTTTAATCTCCACTAATCGGATTGAGATCCGAGTTTCATATCATGATTTCTTTGGAAAGCCAGAAGAGGCTTTCAATAAAAAATAGCTGAGGGTTGAATTGACAAATAATTGGACTGTGTGAAATTATAAAGATTACGAGGTTGAGATGAATTGACTAGTTTTACTATTCGAATCCAAAAAGATTCGGGTGCTAATGTATATGTAACATGATGGTATGGATCGGACTTTTGAGTACATGAGCTTTCTGGTAGAGATTAAGTTTCAGTAAAAATATTGTAAAGTGAATACCACTTATGATTTTTGTATGTAAAATTTAAAGAGATAGGTAGTAAAAGTTTAGCCTGAGTGAAATTTCTTTGACATCGATTATAGGATTGAGGAATCCAAGTGAAAAACCAAAACCATTTTTCTGGTGAGATTTTCGGGGACGAAAATCCCTAAAGGGGGAGAAATGTAATATCCCGATTTTGGGCTTAGTCGAAACAGTGATTTTGGGACCACAAATTCGATGAGAAAAATTTCATTTTTATTATATTCTTATGGTCTATGATTTCACAGAATGATTTCGTGAAAATTTCGTTCGAAAATCGATGTTTGGGCACTCAATTTAGTAAAAAGGACTAAATTGTAAACAGTGCAAAAGTTTTATTTTACATGTTAGAGGTGTCTAATTGTCATGAAATTTTAAATGGGAGGTCCTTAAATGATAATTAAACCATTGTATAACTTGTTGGACAAAAATGGCCTTAGTTGGGTAAAATTTGAAAGAATAGTAAAAAGGGCATTTTGGTCATTTAGGGGTAAAATAAATTAAAAGACAAATTTTAAACCCCAAATGTGTCCCTTTCTTCTTGCTACAGTAGACTGACCAAGAGCAACCATGGTTAGGGTTTGGCCAAGCTTCCAAGCTTAATAATCAAGGAAATCGAGATTTGGGCTTAAATCGGGAAAATACAAGGTTATGGACTAGAATGGTAAATTGCCATTTTTGGATCTGAGTGTTGTCAGGTTAACTCAGGGTTGGAGATCGTCGGAGGCAGCAGCACACTATCAATGTAATAGCCCAAAATTGGGTCTAGTTGGAACAGAGGTTTCGAGACCACAAAATTCGAGATAGAAATAATTATTTTATGATTATTTTGAGGTCTATGATATGATTGCATGATTGTGTGAAAATTTCGTGAAGAAATTCTATGCATAAAGTGCTCAATTTGAAGTTAGGGACTAAATTGAATAAGTTGCAAAACTTGCATTCTAGAATTTTTAGTATGAAATTGCTTTGAAATATTAATTAGGAGGTCTTAAATAGCAATTTAACCAATTTCTAATGATGGACAAACATTGGACATGGATGGAATTTTTGAAAGTTTAGTAAGGAAGGGCATTTTGGTCATTTGGTAATTAAAA
This sequence comes from Gossypium arboreum, assembly GCF_025698485.1. Classification (NCBI taxonomy): domain Eukaryota; kingdom Viridiplantae; phylum Streptophyta; class Magnoliopsida; order Malvales; family Malvaceae; genus Gossypium; species Gossypium arboreum. Next base: position 84,030,836 of record NC_069070.1, on the reverse strand, counting down.
GAAATAAAAAGGGAAAATAAAGCCAAAATTGACTCATCTTTTTCATGGAGGCTGAAATTAGCATGGGGGAATCCATGGCTTGGGTTTTCAAGCTTTCCAAGCTTAATAGTAAGTCCGTTCTAACCCCGTTTTTCAACTTCTTTACGTTTTTAGAATCCCGGTAATTTGATTAAGCTTATTCTAGCAATAATTTAAGCTAGGGTTCATATTTGGAAAAATACCCATAGGTGAAATGTGTTTATTTTGCTGTTTTATGATATAATATGAGGTTTTAAATTATGTTAGACAACTTGTGCTACTCGTTTTTGAGTGAAAACGAGTAAAAGGGCTTAATCGGTAAAAATACCTAATAGTCATAAGTATATGTTAGAGTGAGAATTTGATGTTACCATAGAAGGGAAAAGTGATTAGCATGTCATAAAACATAAGAATAAGGGATGAAGTTTAATTCCCGAGCCTAGGGGCAAAAGTGTAAATATGTAAAAGTTTAGGGGCAAAATTGTAATTTTTCCAAAGTTTGAGTTAAGGACTGTTTTGAATAGTACATTAATTAAATAAGTAAAATATGATGTTTTAGATCCCGAAAAATGAGATTTGAACCTAGAATGAGAGAAAAATCGAAAGTTGGGAAAGTTGGTAAAATGGTCGTTTTAGTATCGAGGTAAGTTCATATGTATAATAAGCATTAATTTATGCATGTTTCAATGTAAAATTGATATATTTATTATAATTTCTGAGGTGTTGAAAGTATGTAAGTTGGTATGATAATAATACAACAATAATCTTTGTAATTTATATTTGAAAGTTAAATTTAGTGAATAAATTGAATTATGTTAAATTAAATGATTATGGTGCCAAGTTTATGAATTGATTTAAAAATATGTCTATGGTACATGAAGTGCATTGAATTATCATACATAAATGTGATTTCTATGATTATGGATATTATGGGAAATTGTAAGTTCATATGATTTTTAATAAGGCAATGTGTAATTTAATGTTATTGCCTTGATATTAAATGATATGTAAGTTTATATGTAAGCAATACATCAATATTACTTGTATTATGATATTTTATAATAATATTGGAAATATGTTTGTGGATAATTACTTGATTGGTGAAATTGTTGGAAAAGAGAGAGAAATCCCAGTTGAACCTTCGAAAAGATTGGATGATACATATAGTATGTAGTTAGGTCACATGTATGGTGCTGAGTGCACATCATGTGTACAAGAGAGCTACAAGACATTATGATGTAGCTAGGTCACATGGGTGATACTATGTGTACACCATGTAGACAAGAGAGCTACGGGATATATGTAGCTAAGTCGCATGCGTGGTTCGGTGAAGGATACCATGTAGACAAGAGAGCTACGAGATAAATTGGCTAGGTCACATGGGTGGTCTTGAGTGTTCACCATGTGTACAAGAGAGCCAAACTATATGATGGGTGGAGCTATGTGCTGAAACCACCAAGTATCGAGGATTGATCCGAAGTGTTCAGCGGAGACTCTCTATGTATTGCTTTCGAGTTTTGTGATGAATAAGTGCGATAACTTGGTTATGTGAATGATGTGTTCATTAAGTGACCGAGGATGTGGTAAGGTTATAAACAAGTAAGTTATACATGAGGATGATTTTATGGTGACCTTGTGATCATGGGCCTATACTTGTGATGTATGAAATGTGGTGAAAATGATTTGTGATATGTATGTTAAAATGAGGTTAATACAAAGAAAGTGTGAAAGAGTGAATTAGCAATAAAACTGTTTTGGATAGTAGCAGTGATGTGATTTTGAAAACTCACCAAAAATAGTATAAATTGAATCAGAGACTGAATAAGATATAAAATTAAAGCTTAGTGAGTCTATTTTCATATAAAAGAAACAGAGCAAGAAAAGGAGTTCTATATTTTGAGATATTTATGTTTTTATGACACTGGTTCAGAATGATTATGTGATCCCCTGTTCTAACTTTGGAAAATCACAAAAATTTGGATAAAAATATTTAGAGGCTTAAACTTATATTTTTAAAATCCATAATGAGTCTATTTTCAAGATAAATCAACAAGAACATTATCGAGTTCATCTTGTGACATAATTAATTTTAGTGAAGAGAGGTCGAAGCTGCCGAATGTAAAACAGGGAAATTTTAATGAATAAACTTTACTAATTTGCTAAACAAAAAATTATGAAAATTTTATGGTGGAAAGATATACGAGTCTAGTTTCAGGGGAAATTTACGGATCTTAATTTGGAGCTCTATATCTTGAATTATAAATAAGTAAGTGACTATGACTCGTGTGGACAATTTGATGTGAGCATTTATTAGTAAATTGTGAAATCGTACTTACAAGAATGCTATATACATTAAGGATGTGGAATGGAGAGGAGGAGGAGGAAAATAAATATATGTGGAATACATGGAAACTATGGTATATGAAATATTGATATAATGAAATAAATGATATGTGTTTATATGAAAATAGAAAGAGAATGATATGTATCATGACATGTATATATATATATATATATATATATATATGACCAGCCTCAATGTAATGCTTGTTGGATATGGAGTTGAATTGAAATGTTTTAGGCAAACATGTTATTTTGTGCATCTGAATTGTGGTATTTTATAAAGATATGATCTAGTTTTAAATATGAATGCTTGATGATTAAGCTAAAGATATTTGGTAAGATGATAATCTTGGTATAAATGTATAAGTGGTACTATAATAAACAAGGTAAAATAAGTATGAGATACACATGTATGATGGCATACAAATGCTATGTGTATGGTTTAATTGAGAATATTTAATCATTAAATGAATACCATGTTATATGCTTTTGATTTTGTATAAGTGTGTAAGAGATTAAGGTTGACAAAGCTTGGAAAATAGCCTAGGTATATTCCACACAGGCAAAGACACGACCATGTGTCTCAGCCGTGTATGGAACACGACTTTGGGACACGGGCGTGTGGAGCCTTAAAGCATGAAATTTCCAAGATTTTTGTAAGTTCTCGGTTTAGTCCTGAACCCTTTCTAAAGTATGTTTTGGGCTTCGTAGACTCAAATAAGGGACTATGTGTAAGTGAATGAACATTTTGAAATATGAATGAAATTTTATGGCCCGTATTTTAGTTTAATGTTTGTATGTTTGTCCGGTAACGCCTCGTACCTTATCCTGGCCTCGGGTACGAGTAAAGGGTGCTACAATCAAGCCAACACCTTGATAGTAGAAACACATATGCTAGAATTATCAAGTGAGTGGCATGTATAGGGACCTAGTTTTATAACATGTGTTATTATAATTTGGCCAAATATATTGGTCTTTAGTGAGCTAATGATTTTGACTTATAAATCTAGCTATTCATGTTATGTCTAATATTGGTGATGTACATATGCTTGTTTGCCATGCATGGTTGGTAATATCTTATGTGTTGTTGTAACAATGCCATGCTTGTGTCTTGATTGTGAATATATAATTACTCAAATATGCCATGTTAATTGCTATGAAAATGTATAAGTGTATATAAGTAATTAAGGGTGACAATTGACTTGGAAAATAGCCTTGAAATTGACCACACAGCCCAATCCACACGGGCCTGTGACTCTCCTAAGCAAGAAAATTAGTTAAGTTGCCCAAAGATTTTCAAAGTTCTTGGTTTAGTCCCGAACCACCCCAATGTATGTTATAGGTTTCGAAGACCTATATAAGGGACGATATGCATGTGTTCGAGATGTTTTAATTTTTGGTGAAATTTTGTGGCCCGATTTTGCATGTTGTAAATGTTTAAGTCCGGTAACGCGTTGAACCCTGTCCCGACGTTGCATACGGGTGCACACCATATCCATCCAACCCTACACTCAATGTGGGGATTAAATCAACCGACCCATCCCTACACTCTAGGTAGTACCGAATGCGACACAAAACAGTAATTTGCAACTGAGCTGCAAGTATATTAGGCTTAAGACCCTTTCAGTACACTGCCTTCAAATAATATCAACCCAACCAAATACAATGAAACATACAAAGAAATGTCATGCTATCACAGGTTTTTCAGATACACATTCAGTTCAGTATACATGCTCATATATAACATGCTCAACACATAATACACACAATCAATATCACATAGTTAAGGGTCTAAGTAGTGCTTACCGACCCTACGGAAGGTTCACAGTCAACTTGAGTCACCCGTACAACCTTAACAGTCATTTCAGTAAAAATAGGCTTACACGCCCATGTGGCCTACCTGTGTAGGCCAAACTAGGATGGCCCAAATTTGTCTTGGCTGTGTGAGCCTAAAATCCCTCACGCCTGTGTGGTTTACCCGTGTAGGCCCACACGCTTGTGTGGCCCACATGACCCAAGTCAGTCTAGCCCGTGTGTTGCACACGGCCTACTTGGCCATCACACGGCCGTGTCTTGTACGCACGGCCTGGCCTCATCGACCACACACCCGTGTTAGGGCTCATGGCCTACCACACGAGCGACCACACGCCCGTGTGCATTAACAGTGAAGTTTTTGGCTTTTTCTGAAACCTCATTTTCTGTGCAATTGAGTACACACCTATATCATTTTTGACGCAAAAGCAACTCCAAGCAATCCCGAACCTATAATTGACCAAAATACCACTCAGTTAATCACTTAACCGATGAATTAAAACCAACCCAAATGAATTATTCAACAATGGAGCGATTGAAACTTACCCCCAATGCTTCAAAATCGGTTTGCTTACGAAATAGTACGAAAAGAGTCCCTGGCCTAGCGATATGATGCTGTCAAAATATCAGAATATCCCTAATAAAAAATTATCATTCATAACTACAAACCAGCTGATACCCCTTTTTAGCCATTATCTAGAAGAAACAATTAAGATCAATCGAAAATCAAAACTTACCAAATTCGAGCAAGCACTAACCACATTGCAGAAACGAAGGAAAATAAAAGGATGAAGAAACATGAAGAAGACAAAGGAAAAAATCTTAGTGAAATTTTGGCAAGGGAAAAGAAAAAAGATGAGCAAATGACAGACTAGAGACGATGGAAATTAGCGTCAGAATTTTTGGGAGAACATGGTGAAAAGCCGAAATTTTGAAAAAGATAATCAAGAAGTAAAGATAAAATCCAACTAATAATCCTCAAATCCCTAATTTTACTCCCCCACTAGTCCACTTTGACCCAACTACTCAGAATCCCCGTTTGACACAACTCTAGCTGAATTTAAGAGCAAAAATACAACTCCTTATTGTCACAAATAATCGAACACAGGACCTTCAGTACACCCACACTCCACTTAACCACTAGACCAACAGGCCCATTCTGTTAAGTATTTACCAACTTTTACTTAAAAACCCTACTAACCAAAGATAGGGCTTATTCATAAAAATACCAAAATTTAACCCAAGTAAGGCTTGAACTTGGGACCTCCCATACACACCCAAATCACTTAACCACTGAAGCAAACAAATATTTGTGTCATATTTCAGCAGAACATAAATAAAACTTTGGGGAGTTACAGATGGAGTAAATTTTATTAACTTAAATTTATCAGTTATTTTTCAAGCTAAAAAATCAATTGAATTGCGACAAGTTTTTGGATGGGATCCAAACATTTTTTTTGGCTGAGATGTCTTCATATCGATCAAAAAACTATCTCTTAGCTTTGAAATCTACTTTGAATCACTCGATTTCGAGTCTAAAAGCTCAAATTATGACTGTTTATAGTGAAGACTTTATAAATGGGAAAACTATGAAAAATTATGAATTTCGATCTTTAATTCGAGTTTAAATCATATTGTGTTCAATTTGAAGACTTAATTTTGATTATATATGAGCTTAATATTGTATTTATTAAGTTCTATGTTTTATTTATTTATTTATTCTAAACTTTAAGATATTTTTCAGTATTTTGAATTGTTTAGAAGTTTTATGTTTCTTAAGCGACAAGAGAATTGAGTTTCATAAAACTACTTCTTATTTAGATTAATTAGAGTTTTATTATACTTAGGAGTTTTACTTTGATATAATTAACTAGTCTTGATAGAGGATATTTTTCAATATTTTGAATTGTTAGAAGTTTATGTTTCTTAAGCAACAACGAGTTTAGTTTCACTAAAACTATTCTTATTTAGATTAATTAGAGTTTTATTGTATTTAGGAGTTTTATTTTGATATAATTAGCTAGTCTATATAAAAAAATCTTCCTTATTTATTAGGGATCTCATTCATTATTTGGTTCAATACAACTCTTTAATTTTTTTCCTTTGCAAGATATCTCTCATTTATTTTAGAAGTTGTTTTCTTGTTAAGTTTTTTTTTTTGAAGCTATTGGAAGCTCTTCACTCTTTAAGTTTGACCAATGGGTTGGTTATAACCACTTGTGAAGCTTACTGAAGATTCTTCTTCAAAAGGTTTTATAGGACATCGCTTTTTTTTTTCACTTTCCATTCAATCATTTTTCATCTTCCTCATATCTTTATTAATCTTGATTGTGATCATAATAATCTTTATTTAACACGCCATCTTCTTGTTCAGTTTTTGGTTTCAAGATTCTAAGTTATCCATTGCGCCGAACAACTTGAATCTCAATTCTTTTTGCATCCCTTATATCATTTGGTACTAGATTTGGGCCTTTTTTTTTTGGTTGTTTCTCTTTGTGCTACAAACATTTTCACTACTGCTATTTTGAAGAGTCTCAAAACACAAATTTATCCATTTTTTAAAAATTTTAATTTTTTAAATGGGTAAACAAACTCGTTTTGAGTTAGAATTTTATATACAGATTCGTGGCAACACCACACAGTGGAAAAAATATTTCCACAGGAAAGAAATTAGAAAAAAAAAGTGGAAAAAATCTAAGAATAATTTGTGGGTTGAATTTTGTGCTAAAAATTTTCAATTCTATTTTTCATCATATAATGAGGCTTTTGATTTAATTTTGTGATTTTATTATATCGGGAACACCTTGAATAAAAAATTCAAGTTGTTTTTCCATTATTATGGTTTCTGCTGGATAGTTTAATTTTTATTGACACTAGCCTTAGGTTTTTCATTATTTTAGCTTATTTTTATTCTATTATGCATTCTAATACATTTTTGTTTCTTGTGCTAGTAGGATGAAATGGGTTGATTCTCCTTTCTCCGCATAACTCGATTTTTTGTTGGAGTCGAGCTTTTTGTTGGCTTCTTAAAGCCCGAAGTTAGTCTTGTTAGAGAGTGATCCCCATGCTTTCTGCAATATTACTATGTTTTGATTACTCTTTAAATTTTACAAAAGAGAGATTTTTAAATTATTTTCTTTGCCTTTAAGAGTTGATCTTATTACGAGTGCATAACAGTGATGCTTGATTTTACTAGATCAATTTTCTTGTTTGAGTGTTTGTGCTTTCATATTCTCTTAATGGGTTCATTGACGAAGTGTAAATGTGAAATGAATTCCAAACCCGAATGAACATGTTTCCAATGTCGAAAAATCTTCTATTTTTCATGGGTTCGCCGGGAAATACATTGGGATAATGGCTATTGAGAGAGACACAAACTTGAACGACTTTTGGAGGAGCAAAGATAACGTCAAAGTAAGTGCATGTGGTGTGATGCAAAGGATCATAAGGACTCTAAATGTCCAACATATCCATTTAAGAAAACATCCTGGGATTTCTCACCCTTCCTCTCTTAAATTGATTTCATCCTAGTATCCCTACAATCCTTGCAAACTGAGTAACGTAAATATGACATAGAGCCTATTGATGAGTCTTCTTTTACATTTGGCCCCTTGCCTAAAACAACTTGAACCTTGATCCTTTTCATTGCCCATATACCATTTGGTATCATTAAGTTTGACTTAAAATTATTGGATATATATAGAATTACTAAGTGTCTATCTATAGACTTAACAAATGTCTTACAAGTATCCTATTAAAAAAATGTATTGGATATCTATGGACTTACTAAGTGTCTATTTATAGGCTTACCAAGTGTCTTACAAGTGTCCTATTTAAAAATAAAATAAAGTGTTCAATATGTATAACAAGTATATCAAAGTTCATTAACTTCTTATTCCTGAAAATCTTTTACACACTAGATTTTTAATTCTGAATAATGAAATCTAAAATTTTCATATTTAATTGTTGCTATAAATTAGACCATAACCATGTTCCTATCTCCAAATACTTGGTAAAGACATGGGTATTATTTCAAATGTATTATTATTTGCCTTACTTAAATGTATATTCATTTTGCTTATGTTCATTGTCAAGTATCAAATGGGGTTGGTAATTAAATATGCATTATTGCTTTTCTTACTCAAATGTATATTCATTTTGCATCTGTTCATCATAGAGTACCAAATGGGGTTGACAATTAAATATTAGGACATTGGAAATCAAATACTAGAATTTGTTTTCCTAATATGCGATATAAAGCTAAGTAAAATAGGTAATTATGGATGCATAAGTAATTAAAATAGAAGGAAATGTAACAAGAGATTTTATGAAGGGTATCTTGTAGAAACTAGAATATTTGGCTGAACTTTCAATTTATGATGAAACAATACAAATGGAGACGACAGAATGGGTAGAAAGGGAGAAAACAACAAGCAATTAATTAGCCTATTGGCTACTGAGAAGATTCTATGCTACACCTACAAATGAGATATGTTTACACTTGTAGGTGAGAGAGACATTTATCTATCGGATCCAGTGCCTTGAGTATTGTATATTAATTTGTAAAATTGTAATTTTTTTGAACATATTGAATACTAAAATGAATCATGGATTACATAAATATACATTGTATAATTGTCCTCGTATGACTTTTGCACACAAATCAAAATGGAAGCAAATGTTGCTCATTGGTTGTCTAACATTTAAACTAATACTAAGCGATATTATGTAGTTAGATCATAATACGAAAAGACAACTTGTATTAGTAGATGAATCTAAACATGTCCTTAGTCTAATCAGAAATGACAAACCTATTAAAAGATGTTGTCTATCTAGTCCAATTATGGAGATGTTTTGTCTTAGGTATTGGAGCGGATGACTCCTAAAAGATAAAGACATAAATGTGACTTACTAGACTGACAGTACATCGAACAAGACCCAATAAGAATAGATATTAAATTTGTTATAAATTTATTCACTTGTGACATTCATAGTGTGGCATACCTAAATCTTGAGTGGATGACGGACTATGTATGCGTGACTTGTACACTTTGATGTAAGAAAATCCTGAGTTCGAATAGATAAGAAACCGAAAGCTGGTGTGTCAGGTGCACGACTTTTGCATTATGTAACATCATTCACTGTAGTGGAATTCATAGCCTGAGACATTGGTAAATGATATCCTCTCATTGGCATTACATGGTTGATAAAAAGTAAATATGACCATGGGTCGTTTGTCTTTTTGATGAAGGACTTGATTACTATTTGATAGTAATTAACTTTTTGTGAAGGAATATGTAATGGTTACCATGAGATAAAATAAGATCATATTGGGAGAGTGGATATTATCCAAAAGAGATTAAGGATATCCTACGAGGGTAACATACTTATGATAAGGTCATTAGACGAGCACTAATCGAATTGCTTTTGTAATGATATGCCGTTAGGGAGAGCTTAGTCATGATACTATAGTGGAATGACTTCATTAGGGAGAGCTTAGTCATGATACTATAGTGGAATGACTTCATGACTAAATGAGTTAGTAATTAATAGGAGAAAAGCTATAACTTAATTATAAATTATTTGAGCCTCAATTGCATATGTCCAATCAGTCCCTTCGCTAGCTCGTTGAAATCAGAAATGAATTGCGTGTTTGAATAAAAATGAATAGAATGAATAGAAGAGGAGAAGTGAGAAACATTCAAGAATGATTATGGTTTTCTCCGGTATGAAAATGAAAATAGAGAAAATGGAATTATTTGGAAATAAATGTAGTTTTCTCAAAATGGAAATGAAAATGAGAAATGAATTTCTTTAGAAATGAACAAGGAATTCTAAAAAATGATCGGGAGATTGAGTTTATATTCTTTAGCTATTTTAAAATCGAAAAATGAAAATAAACCATATGATCATAATGAAAAAGTTGAATGGTGAAATATTAAATATATTTTATTGGAAACTTTATCAAGGGTAAAGTCGTCATAATTTTACAAGGTGTTAAATTGTGACGAGAAAATTATTTAATTGAATATAAATATTGAAGTCTATTTTAAGAAATAGAAAAATAGAATCGGGTTAGATCAGATTACAAAGTATTGGGTCGAAAAGTTTGAGAAGTACTCGTAATTGGACTCAATGTGAGAGAGGCCCAAAATCCCCTCTTAGAATATGAAGGGGCGGCAACCCTAATAGGAATACTAGGAGTGTGCTGCCCACCCTAATCCTTCTCTAAGTAAGGAGTATTTTTTTATTTGAAATAAACTTCTCTAATTCAACAAGGGTTCTACATTCTCTCCCTTTATATAGATGGCACCCATAAGGCTATTTACACAATTTAAACATATCATTATCCTGCCAAAAATAAAGAGACTTTAATTCTTTAAGAATAAAATATATTTTCCAGAAACGATTCTTTTGGTTTCTATTTGAGAAGAGAATTTTCGTTTTCACCCCTGATAAACCGTAATTTATACATATTTTTATCCTATGCTTAGCACATTTATGGAAGATTTCTCCTTAGATTTGGTGAATTCGATGCTCTTAATCCTTTAATTTCATGTTTTATACTTAGGTGAGCATAGGAGAGTAAAAAGAGTGAGACACGAGCCAAAAAAGGAGAAAATGGGCCAACATGGGAAATCAACACGGCCTGGACGTCTTCACATGGGTAGGCCACACGGCCGTGTCCATTTGGCAGAATCGAAGCACGACTCGCACGGGTAGACCACACGCTCGTCCCTATTTAACAGCCTTGACCACAGTCTGAAGCAATCGCACACGGGCGTGTCCCTATCGAGCCCAAGTATAGTCCCATTTGGAAAAGGGCACTTTTGAGGGCTTTTAGGCATTCTAAAGCCTATTTAAACACCTGAGAAGGCACTTAGAAGGGGAGAACAGGGAGTAGGTGGCAAAGAATTACTCAAGAAAAGTCGATTGATCCATCTCAGAAGCCGGATTCATCGTCAAGACTGAAGATCTCCTTTCAATTTCCTTCTGGAGTTTTGGGTTTTCTTTATGTTTTGTTATCTTTATTCTTTTGAGATGTTTTCTTTCATAATTATGAACTAAACCCCCTAAAATACCTAAGGGGAATGAAACCTAAGATGGATCTTGTTATTATTATCTGAATTGTATGATAAATATTTGCCTTGTTCTTAATTATGTGTTCTTAATTCTTGTTTTAATATTGCAGGATATTGATTCAAGTTAATGCGCTTATTCAGAGGAGCAAAAGTCCCTGTCTAAGAGTAAATTTGTCATAATTAAACAGATTTGATTGCACGCCTAGAGATAGGGTGTCAAGATTTTGCCGGATTAGGGTGAAACCTAATAAGAGAGTCCATAGATCGAGTTAATGCAACACTAGGGTGTTAATTAGAAAGAGATTTCAATTAATCAACCTAGGGTTAGACGTTATTAGTCTCGAGAGAGAGAATAATATAACTTAGGGATTTCTACGGATCAAGTCAAATGAATAAATCGTTTGATTCAGAGTTAAATAACAACTGAAGTCTAGGTGGATTTTTCTTTGGGTATTGTCTTAATCAATCGAGTTTTCCCAAAAACTTTTCCCCAATTTTCTCTCTGTGTACCCTTATTTTAGATATGTGACAGCCTTAAAACGACCCTAGTCGAAATGTGGTTTCGGGACCACAAAACCGAGGCATAAAAAATTATTTAATATTTATTTTATTGCCTATAATGTGTGTTAACCCATGTGTGACATTTTTTATGCTTTGATTTAGAGTTATAAATGTGAATTTCACTAGAAAGGACCTAGTAGTAAACTTTGAAAGTATGATGGGGAAATGTGTGATGACTAATTAAAGCATGCATGCAAAACAATGGACTTGCATGTCAAATTCCCCCAATAGCTAGTGGCGGCCATGACAAGGAATTATGGGCAAAAATCATGTCATGAAACATGTTTGGTAAGTGGGTTATGTTGGAATAAATAAAATAAGGAGTATGGAATAAAAAAAAAATGTGTGTGTGCGAAGCCTTCTCCTTCCCCATTGCCGTGTAGGTAGGAAAGAAAACAAAAAATTTTGTTCATCCATTTTCACTCTCTTTTTGGCCGAAAATACTAAGGTTAAGGAAGGAGTTTTGCTTCATACTTGGTTTGAAAGAGGATTAGGAAGAGGTTGGCTATACTTGCATCAAGATTAAGGTATGTTTGAGGTTGTACCATGAGATTCATGCATGTTTTTAGTTGCTAGCTTGATGTTCTTGTTAGCCCATGGTTCAAATCTTTGTTATGTCATGGGAATGAAATTCGGCCAAAGTGAATATGGTGTTAATGCCATTGCATGCTAAATATCAAGCTTGATAATGATACATGTGATGGAGGATTGAGGATTCTTAGATTTTCTTTTAGCATTTTTTTTGAATGAGATACTAAGTTCCTTGTTTTACCATGACCAAGTTGAAATGGTATGGTGTTGTGGTATTCGGCCATGTTATACCCATAAGTATGATTCATGCATGTTGAATGGTAAGTAAGATTTAAGCTTTGGATATGTGTATATATTTGGATATAAGCCACTTGAGAATTGGCTCTAGCATATATATATGTATATATGTTACATTACGATGTATTGGTATGTCATATATGCTATTTCAAGGTGTATATTTGCTTGTGATGATGTCTCGATTATGAAGTAAATGAGAGATGTGCAATGAGCTACGATATGTAATGCGTTAGTAGTAAAATGTATGCTGTTTTTGTGTGGTATTAAGTGTATAATTGGCCTCAAATTGGACATGTATATTCGGCCACATGAGGGGAAATTGGTGCGCATGCATTCGGTTAGAGGCAAGCATATTGATGCCTATTCTTGGCTTAGAAAATCCGGCTAAGAGGAATATTAACTAATGTGTTGAGTTCGATTCATGATTTCGTACATATGCGACTTTGATGCCTAATGAGTATATATATATTGGCTAAGTATTTTGAATTCCTCTTTCGATGCTCACATGATAAAACCAATTTATTTGTTAAATTAAGCTCAAGAGCAAAGGGGAGCTAAATCTGATAAGGGGAAGGAAAAAGTCGTGGAATAGCCGTCGAAATCGTTCGACCACGTCCGAGGTAAGTTCTTGAGTAATAGAGCTTAAATTCTGAATTGATTAGATCATGTTTAAAGCAAATTAAAATCATGCTCTTTGTGTGTGTCTATTGAGCCGAAATTGCAAATGTGATAAGTGACTTGTGTTTGAATTTTGCTAATGAAAATGAAATATGAATGTGTTATGATTTATTGATAAATGTACAAGGTTATTCGAATGATATCCGGGCTAAGTCCCAAAGGCTTTGTGCTAAGTGACTAAATCCGGACTAAGATCCGAAGGCATACGTGCGAGTTACTAAATCCGGACTAAGATCCGAAGGCTTTTGAGCAAGCTACTAAATCCGGGTTAAGTCCCGAAGGCATTCGTGCGAGATTCATGAATCGGGCTATGTCCGAAGGCATTTGAATGTGTAGCCATATCCGGTTAAACTCGAAGATACATGATTCAAGAATGAATGAACCTGCTGTAAAATTTCAGTTAATACGCTTGAAAATTCCCAACGAGGTATGTTCGTATGTGCTTTGGAATAGTTGATTCCTTTGAATAATATTCGCTCAATTGAGAAATGAGCTTTGGCATTTGGCTAAGATGAACCCTTATGTATGAATATAGGGGTTGGAATGTGAAATAAATACGATATTGAGAATTTGTGTATATGAACTTATCCGTTAGCTATATGAATGTTATGCTTTTGTTGTCTGGAATCCTTTGCTCTAACTTACTAAGCATAAATTGCTTACTCCGTTTTACCTTCTCTGTCTATATATTTTGGCTCGTCACTATCGGACTGGGATTTCGGAAGTGAAGTCTCCCACACTATCAAAGTCCCTTTCGGTATATATTTTGGTTGGATTTTGAAATGGCATGTATAGGACTACCCTTTTGTTGCGTTTTAAGTACTTTTGTGATGTATGTGTATGCGACCATGCGAAAATGGCTCGTAAGAGTGGAGTATGGCATTAGACCATTTGTGCTTATGTATATATGTATGGTTTTATGATGTGACTACGGACTGAATGGAAGTGTGAGCAAATGATCAGCCATTGGAATGGCTAAAATGATTATATGTGGACCTATGTATGACAAAACTTTAGTTGGTCTATAGAAACCACGAAATAGGTAAGGTTTACCTGAAAAACAGGTGCTGACAGCAGCAGTAGTGTGGGTTTGAAAAATCACTAAAAACTGTAGGAATGGAATTAAATAGTGAATAAATTATGTAAATGAACCTTGATGAATCTACTTTCATACGGAAGAAACGAAACGGTCATATAAATTGTATGTTAAGAGATATTAAAGTTCTCGTGAAACAGGGCCAGAACGGTTTCTGGATCCCCTGTTCCGACTTTAGAAATTCATTGTAAATTAACCAGAGATAATTAGGAGTCATGCCATATATGTATAGATTCCTCTCTGAGTTTAGTTTCTATAAAAACAAACGGCATCAGTATTGAAGCCCTGTACAGGGAGATATCCAATTCGTAACGCACGAAGGTCAGTGTAGTCGATCCCTGCAACAGGGGAGACTTTAACTAATAAACTGTACTAATTGGCTCGACCAAAAATTCTATAAAAAAATCTGTAGATGGAAATATGAGTCTTGTTTCAGGAAAAAATTATGAAACAAATTTTCGAGCTTTGAAACTCAAGATATGATTTTTAAGGCGACACTGATGCAGTAACCAGCTTGTCTGGAAATTTCTAAATGGACTGTGAAGATAGTTAAACTAAGTTTGTGTGCACCTTGTGTTCGATTCGGTAATGGACTCAGTGCAGGGTGTTACAATTTTATTGGTATCGAGCTACGGTTTAGTCGATTCTAGGACTACCGTAATGTGTTGGGTCTAGCTATACATGCCATTTTATGTGATTACTTGATAGTGTGGTGATTTCGACAATTGAAATGTGTTTATTTATAGTAATGGATCCCGATCCCGACCGAAGCGGTAGTGATGATCTTGAGAGTGTAGCGCTGCTCCGACAAGGGACAGCTCCGCAGACTCTCAACCTAATGCTAGTAATCCAAATGATGAAGCTAGACAAGCTTTCTATAGCGTGATGAATGATTGGTTTAACCAATACATTCGAACAAATACTGTTGTTCCACAACCTCCATTCCCAACAAATACAACCCCGCACCTACAATGCCTCCGATGAATCGACCAAATAAGGTCAAGTAAGCCCCAGATTGATAGAATCCGAAAACACGGGCTACTGAATTTAAAGCTACGGATAGCGACGGCGGAGCAAGCTGAATTTTGGTTGGACAACACTCTCCGGTACTCGATGAGCTATCTTGTACACGATGAATGCCTAAAGTGTACTATCTCCTTGCTACGCGATTACGCCTACTATTGGTGGAGTACTCGACTTACATTGTGTCCCGAGAGCAAGTAACTTGGGAGTTTTCCAAACCGAGTTTGGAAGAAGTATATCGATCGAGATTTGTTGATCAAAAGCGGAAGGAATTTCTTGAGCTTAAGCAAGGTTCTATGTCGCCATCGACTACGGCGAAAATTTGTTAGACTTAGTAGATACGCTCGGGAATGTGTTTCGTCCGAGGCTATCATGTGTAAACGCTTCGAGGATGGGCTGAAGGAAGATATAAAATGTTCGTTGGCATTCTTGAAATACGAGAGTTCGTAGTACTTGTCGGCGAGCTTGTAAAGCCGATGAGCTTAGAAAAGAAAAACAAAAGTTGATGTGGGAACTGGAGAGTTTCAGTAAAAGATCCTCGGGAAAGTCTCTTCAACAGCATCGAAGAAATTTCGAGATGATGTGGGCGGTCTAGAGGCACTTGAGGCCTTTTAGACGAGATCGTCATCGACCCCACAATGGGTACACGAGGCACTTCGGTTGCGGTGTTGGGAATGAACGTCGAGATAGAGCGAAGTGTCGACATTGTGGCAAATGGCATTACGGAAGTTGTAGATTCCGTGACCGCTCTGTTACAAGTGCGGATCGATTGACCACTTCATTAAAGATTGCGAGGTTGTCCGAGCAGAATGTGGATCGAGTGGGAACCGGGCGTTACTAACGCCGAGGTAGACCATCTAGAAATATGGGCAATGCTAGTGGTGGTCGAGAGGATCTAGAGATGCTACGACCAGATCCGAGGCTCGCGCTCCTACTAGAGCTTATGCTATACGTGCCGCGAGGATGCTTCATCGCCGGATGTTATTACTGGTACTTTCACTCTCTTTGATACTAATGTGATTGCTTTGATTGACCACGGTTCTACTCATTCTTATATATGCGAAACCTTAGCATCCAAGAAGACTTTACCTATTGAGTCTCTTGAGTTCGTAATTCGGTGTCAAATCCTTTGGGTCGTTCGTCTTTGGTTGACAAAGTGTGTAAGAAATGCCCCTAGTAATTCGAGGTTCTGTTTTTGGCGGACTTGATGCTTTTGCCGTTCGATGAATTTGATGTTATTCTTGGGTTGGATTGCTTGACCGTGCATGATGCGGTTGTGAATTGCAAAAGCAAGACTATTGATTTGAGATCTTAAATAACGAGATGATCCGAGTTGAGTCTACGGATTTGAAGGGTTGCCGGTTGTAATATCATCAATGTTGGCCCGAAATATGTGAGAAAGGTGCGAAGCATACCTTGCGTATGTACTTGATGATAAAGAGTTAGAAATAAAACCGAATCTGCTTGGGTGGTTTGTGAATACCGGATGTTTTCAGAAGAATTACCGGATTGCCACTGTTCGGAGATAAAGTTTGGTATTGAGCTTGTACAGGACCACACCGATTTCGATAGCTCCGTGATCGTATGGCACCAACGGAATTAAAGGAGTTGAAAGCTCGGTTGCAAGAGTTGGTGGATAGAGGTTTTGCTCGCCTTGAGTTTTTCACCTTAGGGTGCACCGGTGTTGTTTGTGAAAAGAAGGACGGAACCATGAGGTTGTGCATCGACTATCGTCGACTTAATAAAGTGACAATAAAGAACAAATATCCGTTACAGCGTATCGATGATTTGTTCGATCAAGCTGAAGAAGCCTCGGTGTTCTCAAAAATAGATTTGAGATCGGGCTATTATCGATTCATGAATTCGAGATCGGACATACCCAAAGCGCCTTGAGCGAGATATGGTCACTACGAGTTCTTAGTGATGCCGTTTGGGCTCACTAATGCCCTGCGGTATTTATGGATTTGATGAATCGGATCTTGAGATCATATTTGGATCGGTTCGTAGTTGTGTTCATTGACGACATCTTGGTCTATTCAAGAGATGAGACCGAACATGCGGAGCACACAGGATTAGTGTTGCAAATTTTACGGGATAAGCGGTTATATGCTAAGTTGACAAGTGTGAGTTACGGTTAAGAGGTTAGCTTCTTGGGTCATGTGGTATCTGCATCGGGTATTCGAGTCGACGAGCAAAATTTTAGCCATTCTTAACTGGAAACCTCCAAGAAATATTCTTGAGGTTCGGAGCTTTTTGGGACTTGCGGTTACTACAAGACGGTTTGTAAAAGGATTCTCGATGATAGGCACACCCATGACGTAAACCGCTTGAAAGGTGTCAAGTTTGAATGGACGGAAAAGTGTCGAAAAGTTTCGACCAATTGAAAACTCATTTGACGGAAGCTCGGTACTAGTACTGACCGAATCGGCAAAGAGTTTGTCATCTATAGTGGCGCCTCCCTACTTGGGTTAGGTTGCGTATTGATGCAAGAAGGTCGAGTTGTGGCCTATGCGTCGAGACAATTAAAGCCACATGAGAAAAATTATCCGACCCATGATCTCGAATTAGCTGCCATCGTATTCGCCTTAAAGATATGGCGACATTACTTATTTGGTGAGAAGTGCCATGTGTATTCGGATCACAAAGTCTCAAATATTTGATGACTCAAAGAGACTTAAATCTGCGACAAAGACGTTGGCTCGAGTTGTTAAAAGATTATGAGCTTGTCATTGATTATCACCCGAGAAAGGCTAATGTGGTTGCGGACGCCTTAAGCGAAAATCTTTATTTGCTTTACGAGCTATGAATGTACACTTGTCCATTCTGCCCGACAATGTGTTAGTAGCGAATTAAAGGCCAAACCATTGTTGACTCATCAAATTCGTGAAGCTCGAGAAAGTTTATGAGGAGTTGCTTGCAAAGCGAAATTTGAGTGTGTTACGAACAAGGAATCGGAGTTTCAAATTGATGATGACGATTGTTTGAGGTTGAAGTCGTTTGTGTGTTCAAAGAATTGAACTTATTTCGATAATTCGAGCGAAGCCCGTTGTAGCCGAATGGCAATCCACCGGGAGTGCGAAGATGTACAACGATTTGAAACATCGGTTTTGGTGGCATGGTATGAAGCGAGACATCTCCGACTTTGTTTGAGATGTTTAATATGTCAACAAGTGAAAGCGGAACATCAAGTGCCTTGAGGTTACTTGACCGATCATGATACCCGAGTGGAAATGGGATCGAGTCACAATGGACTTTGAGTCCGGACCGCCATTGTCGACAAGTAAGAAGGATTCGATTTGGGTTGTCGTTGATAGATTGACTAAGTCGGCTCACTTTATTCACATGCGCACGGATTTTCATTGGATAAACTATTTGAATTGTGCGTTTCTCAGTTGTGAGATTACACGGGTACCGATTTACATTGTGTCGGATAGAGATCGAGGTTCACCTCGCGATTTTGGAAGAAATTGCAAGAAGCTTTGGGTACCAAGTTGCATTTCAAAGACCGCCTTTCACCCCAAACCGATGGTCAATCCGGCGGATAATTCGGATACTTGAGGATATGTTGAGATGTTGCATCCTCGAGTTCGATGGTTCATGGGAGCGGTACCTACCTTTGATTGAATTCGCTTACAACAATAGTTTTCAATCAAGTATTAAGATGGTGCCTTACGAGGCTTTGTGCGGCGTAAATGCCGTACACCATTGTTTTGGACCGAGCTCGGTGAAAACAAAATTTTGAGTGGATTTGATTAAAGATCTTTGAGCAGAAGGTAAAGGTAATCCGTGAAAGTCTAAAAGCGACCACAGATCGTCGAAATCGTGCAGCGGATTTGAAGCGAAAGGACATTGAGTATCGGTGGGGATAAAGTGTTTCTTAAAGTTTCACCGTGGAAAAAGATACTCAGATTCGGCCATAAGGGCAAGTTGAGCCGAGATTCATTGGGCGTCTGAAATCTCGAACGAGTTGGCCCGATTCGCGTATCGTTTGATTTTGCCCCCGAACTCGAAAAGATTCTAACGTCTTCCATGTTTCAATGCTTGACACTATAGATCTGATCCGTCGCACGTAATTAGCCCATCAGAGGTTGAAATTCAAGCCGATATGAGTTATGAAGAAGAACCGATTCGTATCCTAGCTCGTGAAGTGAAAGAGTTGTGAAACAAAAGGGTTTCGCTAGTGAAAGTGTTATGGCTCAAACACGGGATAGAAGAAGCTACTTGGGAACCCGAGAACTCTATGAAAGAGCGATATCCAAACCTATTTACCGGTAAGATTTTCGGGGACGAAAATTTCTAAAGTGGGGGAGAGTTGTGACAGCCTTAAAACGACCCTAGTCGAAATGTGGTTTTGGGACCACAAAACCGAGGCATAAAAAATTATTTAATATTTATTTTATTGCCTATAATGTGTGTTAACCCATGTGTGACATTTTTTATGCTTTGATTTAGAGTTATAAATGTGAATTTCACTAGAAAGGACCTAGTAGTAAACTTTGAAAGTATGATGGGGAAATGTGTGATGACTAATTAAAGCATGCATGCAAAACAATAGACTTGCATGTCAAATTCCCCCCCCAATAGCTAGTGGCCGGCCATGACAAGGAATTATGGGCAAAAATCATGTCATGAAACATGTTTGGTAAGTGGGTTATGTTGGAATAAATAAAATAAGGAGTATGGAATAAAAAAAAAAGTGTGTGTGTGAAGGCTTCTCCCTCCCCATTGCCGTGTAGGTAGGAAAGAAAACAAAAAATTTTGTTCATCCATTTTCACTCTCTTTTTGGCCGAAAATACTAAGGATAAGGAAGGAGTTTTGCTTCATACTTGGTTTGGAAAAGGATTAGGAAGAGGTTGGCTATACTTGCATCAAGATTAAGGTATGTTTGAGGTTGTACCATGAGATTCATGCATGTTTTTAGTTGCTAGCTTGATGTTCTTATTAGCCCATGGTTCAAATCTTTGTTATGTCATGGGAATGAAATTCGGCCAAAGTGAATATGGTGTTAATGCCATTGCATGCTAAATATCAAGCTTGATAATGATACATGTGATGGAGGATTGAGGATTCTTAGATTTTCTTTTAGCATTTTTTTTGAATGAGATACTAAGTTCCTTGTTTTACCATGACCAAGTTGAAATGGTATGGTGTTGTGGTATTCGGCCATGTTATACCCATAAGTATGATTCATGCATGTTGCATGGTAAGTAAGATTTAAGCTTTGGATATGTGTATATATTTGGATATAAGCCACTTGAGAATTGGCTCTAGCATATATATATGTATATATGTTACATTACGATGTATTGGTATGTCATATATGCTATTTCAAGGTGTATATTTGCTTGTGATGATGTCTCGATTATAAAGTAAATGAGAGATGTGCAATGAGCTACGATATGTAATGCGTTAGTAGTAAAATGTATGCTGTTTTTGTGTGGTATTAAGTGTATAATTGGCCTCAAATTGGACATGTATATTCGGCCATATGAGGGGAAATTGGTGCGCATGCATTCGGTTAGAGGCAAGCATATTGATGCCAATTCTTGGCTTAGAAAATTCGGCTAAGAGGAATATTAACTAATGTGTTGAGTTCGATTCATGATTTCGTACATATGCGACTTTGATGCCTAATGAGTATATATATATTGGCTAAGTATTTTGAATTCCTCTTTCGATGCTCACATGATAAAACCAATTTATTTGTTAAATTAAGCTCAAGAGCAAAGGGGAGCTAAATCCGATAAGGGGAAGGAAAAAGTCGTGGAATAGTCGTCGAAATCGTTCGACCACGTCCGAGGTAAGTTCTTGAGTAATAGAGCTTAAATTCTGAATTGATTAGATCATGTTTAAAGCAAATTAAAGTCATGCTCTTTGTGTGTGGCTATTGAGCCGAAATTGCAAATGTGATAAGTGACTTGTGTTTGAATTTTGCTAATGAAAATGAAATATGAATGTGTTATGATTTATTGATAAATGTACAAGGTTATTCGAATGATATCCGGGCTAAGTCCCGAAGGCTTTGTGCTAAGTGACTAAATCCGGACTAAGATCCGAAGGCATACGTGCGAGTTACTAAATCCGGACTAAGATCCGAAGGCTTTTGAGCAAGCTACTAAATCCGGGTTAAGTCCGAAGGCATTCGTGCGAGATTCTTTATGTAGGGCTATGTCCCGAAGGCATTTGAATGTGTAGCCATATCCGGTTAAACTCCAAAGATACATGATTCAAGAATGAATGAACCTGCTGTAAAATTTCAGTTAATACGCTTGAAAATTCCAGCAACGAGGTATGTTCGTATGTGCTTTGGAATAGTTGATTCCCTTCGAATAATATTCGCTCAATTGAGAAATGAGCTTTCGGCATTTGGCTAAGATGAACCCTTATGTATGAATATAGGGGTTGGAATGTGAAATAAGTACGATATTGAGAATTTGTGTATATGAACTTATCCATTAGCTATATGAATGTTATGCTTTTGTTGTCTGGAATCCCTTGCTCTAACTTACTAAGCATAAATTGCTTACTCCGTTTTACGCTTCTCTGTCTATAGATTTTGGCTCGTCACTATCGGACTCGGGATTTCGGAAGTCAAAGTCTCCCACACTATCAAAGTCCTTTCGGTATATATTTTGGTTGGATTTTGAAATGGCATGTATAGGACTCCCTTTTGTTGCGTTTTAAGTACTTTTGTGATGTATGTGTACGACCATGCGAAAATGGCTCGTAAGAGTGGAGTATGGCATTAGACCATTTGTGCTTATGTATATATGTATGGTTTTATGATGTGACTACGGACTGAATGGAAGTGTGAGCAAATGATCAGCCATTGGAATGGCTAAAATGATTATATGTGGACCTATGTATGACAAAACTTTAGTTGGTCTATAGAAACCACGAAATAGGTAAGGTTTACCTGAAAAACAGGTGCTGACAGCAGCAGTAGTATGGGTTTGAAAAATCACTAAAAACTGTAGGAATGGAATTAAATAGTTAATAAATTATTTAAATGAACCTTGATGAATCTAATTTCATACGGAAGAAGCGAAAAGGTCATATGAATTGTATGTTAAGAGATATTAAAGTTCTCGTGAAACAGGGCCAGAACGGTTTCTGGATCCCCTATTCCGACTTTAGAAATTCATTGTAAATTAACCAGAGATAATTAGGAGTCATGCCATATATGTATAGATTCCTCTCTGAGTTTAGCTTCTATAAAAACAAACGGCATCAGTATTGAAGCCCTGTACAGGGAGATATCCAATTCGTAACGCACGAAGGTCAGTGTAGTCGATCCCTGCAACAGGGGAGACTTTAACTAATAAACTGTACTAATTGGCTCGACCAAAAATTCTATAAAAAAATCTGTAGATGGAAATATGAGTCTTGTTTCAGGGAAAAATTATGAAACAAATTTTCGAGCTTTGAAACTCAAGATATGATTTTTAAGGCGACACTGATGCAGTAACCAGCTTGTCTGGAAATTTCTAAATGGACTGTGAAGATAGTTAAACTAAGTTTGTGTGCACCTTCTGTTCGATTCCGGTAATGGACTCGGGTACGGGGTGTTACAAGATAATTAGTTTAGATAAACAAATCCCTTAATTTTTAGGCTAGATAATAAAAATAAAGTAATTACTAGTTCTATTGGTTCCTTTGGGTTCAACAATCCCGTCTTGCTAAAGCTATACTACTGTTCGATAGGTACACTTTCCTTCATCGTGATAATAGTTAGTTTCAAGAATGATTAATTATAAATTTTTAAAAACCTGTCATGAATATCACGTATCAAGTGTTTGGCACCGTTGTTGGGGAGCTAAGATATTAGGAACACTCGATTTTTATTAC
This sequence comes from Gossypium arboreum, assembly GCF_025698485.1. Taxonomy (NCBI): domain Eukaryota; kingdom Viridiplantae; phylum Streptophyta; class Magnoliopsida; order Malvales; family Malvaceae; genus Gossypium; species Gossypium arboreum. Next base: position 84,007,546 of record NC_069070.1, on the reverse strand, counting down.
TTTAGCCATTTTACCTTATTTACAATTTAAATTTTTATTTTATTTTCTAATTTTCTCTTTTATTCGCTTCTGACAGTTTTTTTAATAGTGTATGACTAGAAGAAACCCGTCGGGACCCTTACTTTTTGATAGTGAGATTGATCGCACAGCTCGTAGAAACCGAAGAGAAACAAGGCGAAGCTTAAGATACACAGAGGGAGAGCAAGAGGATGATATTCAAACCACAACCGAGGAGAGGGCTAAAAATCAGGAAAATTCGCCACCTCCTGCGATTGTCGCTAATCCAGTAAATCAGAATCATGCTCTACGCACTGTGTATGATTATGCTAAACCGAATTTAATAGGAACTGAGTCAAGTATTGTGACTGCCCTAATTTGACCCTAGTCAGAAAGTGGTTTCGGGACCACAAAACCGAGTCATAAAAATAATTAGATGTTATATTCTGTGCTTATTATATGTGAAAGTGCATGTGTGAAAATTTCATGGTTTGATTTTGTCATTTGAATGTGAAATTATGAAAAAGGACTTATGTGATAAACTTGAAGAATGTGTTAGGAAGAAATGAGGTGACCGAATAATGCATGGCTTATTAAAAAGGAGGACTTGCATGTCAAATTGTCCAATTTAAAATTAGTGGCCAGCCATGATGATGATGATTTGTAATATATGCATTTTATATGTATAAGAAATATAATTATTAAATGTTTTATAATATGAAATAAAAAAATTAATAAAACAAAAAAGGGTGAAAAGAACAAAGTTTGTTCATCTTTGTTCTTCCTTAGCCGAGAAACCAAGTAAAAGAGAAAAGGGAAAGTTTCTAAGAAGTTCGGCCATGCTTGTAACTAGACTGAGGTATGTTTGATATTATTCTTTGAAATTCATGTATATTTTAAGTTGTTAGTTTGAATTCTGCCTAGCCCATGGTTCAAATTTTGCTATTTGATGGAGATAATATTCGGCCATGGATGTTGTATTTCTTGGTTGGTGTTTTGATGTTTTTGTGATGAGGCATAAAGATGGTTGATTTTGAGTGTTTAATCAAAAGGATTGGATGTGAGTGTGTGTGAAATAGCAAATGATGAGTCTTGGTAACTTCATGAAGTGTTTCGCCATTGTGTTAAAATGTTATACTTGTGTTTAAATTTTGAAATTAGAACTATGTGTGCCTCAATTGCTTGGATTGGGCATTCGGCTATAGTATGTAATGCAAAGAAAGTTTAATTTTGGATGTTTTAAATGATTTAGATAGTTATAAATTAAGTTTAAGGACTTGTATTTATGTATAAATGGTTTAAAAGGAGCATTCGGCCATGATGAAATATTATGATGAAGTGATGTTAAATTTGTTCTTACTATTTCCAGATAAGTTACTTAGTTAAGCTTGTTAAATTTGTTCTTAATATTTCCGGATAAGTTACTTAGTTAAGCTTGTTAAATTTGTTCTTCCTATTTCCGGATAAGTTACTTAGTTAAGCTTGTTAAATTTGTTCTTAATATTTCTAGATAAGTTACTTAGTTAAAGAAAATAATGTATATATGAAAAATTGATAAGCCTTATGAGTTTTGTGTTTGTGTATGTGAACTAAGTATACAATGAATATTCGGCTATAAGCTAGCTTGATGGGACCTTAATAAATTATATTTTGTTTGAATTAGCTCAAAAGCATAGAGAACCAAGGTTGGACAGGGGAAAAGAGAAAGTAGTTGAATAGCCGAACCAAGACTGTTCGAAAATATATTCGAGGTAAGTTTTAAGTAGTTAAATATAAATAATATTTGATAATGACATGATAGATTATGAGAATTAAGTATTACTTGTCATATATGTATATGGCCAAATGGCAATTGTAATGGAAGTAAAATATGATATGCTTTTATGATCAAATTATAATGTTAGATGAATATGATTGAGATGTTATGTGTAAACTATCAAATGATAAATGTGAGTGATGAAATGAAATAAAAGTCAATAAAATGTAGGATGAGATATTCGAATGATGTTTGTACCTAATTTGGTGTGATTGTGTTATATGAAACTTGTTGAATTGAATATTGTACAGTACTATTTGGGCCTTTGAGCCTAGCAGGCTTGTAACACCCCAAACCCGGCCCAGACGTTATGGCCGAATCCGACGTGCCACATTGAAGTTAAGAATCCATGTTTTGTTTTAGTGTTTTATAAACCGACTTATGTTAAGCTAACGAAGTGAATGGAAGCTGGGCACCAGGTAGGAATCCGTAACAGAGGAGGTGAGCCATGAAGGCTGCTTAAGTACCAAGCTCTTTGATTGGATCCAATCCTAGACATGCCCACAACCATTGCCACACTTGGTTAGAACGAGTTGAAATTTCTTTGAGTAAATATCTTTGATAAATCGAATAATCGAGACGTTGTGTTATTTTGAAAACAAGTATCATTTTGAAAACGTGTCCCTAGTCTAGCCCATTTGAATTATTATCAACCAGTTTAAAGTTATTAAAAAATAAAATAAAATAAAATAATCCCAGAAAAGAAAAGAAAATAAAGTTAAAATGGCCTTATTACAACCCAAAAATAAATAGTAAATAATATAACTAAAGAAAAACAATCACTTATTTCAAAAGCCCAAAAGCGATCACCGTGGCTACTCTGATTCCCCTCCGGCTCCAAGCCCCCACATCAAGGCTCACCTGCAAGGTTAAGGAAGGGGTGAGTTTGGAAACTCAGTGTGCAACAAGCCCCTTTCAGAGCCCAAAAGAATATCAGCCTGCTGGGCCTAAGCCCAAATTCAAGCTCAGCATATACTGGGCCGAAGCCTTTACATTATTCATATTACTGGGCCAAAGCCTTTTCATTATTCATATCACTGGGCCGAAGCCTTTACTGTAACAATATGGCCCATAGGCCCATTTCAATAATACATGCAACACCAATGAACATATGCAAGCCCATTTGGGGAGACTACTCAACCCACCAACCGCTACTCTCCACCGTACCAACCAAGCTCTCCATGTGGGAATAACTCAACCCACCCAACCAAACTCTCTTTGGCGGCAAAGATAGTGCTTTAACATATAATGGAGGCCTAGCCTCTTTTAATAATCAGGGCAAAGCCCTTTTTGATAAAGCGGGGCAAAAGCCCTTTTCGATGGCCAGGGCAAAGCCCTTTGCACTTCCTCCATCCATATAAACCCAACCCATGCATAAATGAATACATCATGTGCATATCATACATATCATGTGCATATCATATCAAATCATATATATCAAACTCTCATGCATCAAACTCATAATTAAACCCTAGGGGTAAAATGGTCATTTTTACCTAGGGGCAAGACAGTCATTTTCACATTATAAGGGTAATTTCGAAATTTTACTAAATATTAGGGTTGTCCATGTTCATTATCAGTTACTAACAATTTCATGTGTTTTCACAGCGATTCTAGCCCATTCTTAGCGAAATTGAGTTATTGGGCCAAAAACCCCTAATGGGCCATACATAGCCGAATTAGTCATCTAGGCCCATTTAGCCCATCTTCCATAACGGTCTTAGCCGTATTAACGCACAATCTGGCAGGATTCCATTTTCTACCAAATTTACCCAAATGGGCCCAGAAGCCCATTGGGCTCGATTTTAGCCCCTCGAGGCCCAACTTACCATCGTGCACCAAATCGTGCCCTTACCTGTTCCAATGATCCCGATCATCGAACTTAGAAAATCTAACTAACCTATGAGCGTTCGCGTGCTCATGAGTCCTCGAAATGCCAGAATTTTGGCATTTCAGCTTTTCGGTAAATATCGAATTAAGCTACGAAAGAGGGTTCGTTACACACCTGATTTGCGATATTCCTTGATGAGATCTCCTACGCGATTTCTCCTATAATTAACCACTTATAGATTAGATCATGTTAGTAATTAAACCAAATTGAAGACTACCTATTAACACTTACATATTTGGCCACCATCCATAATGGCCCTAGAATTCATACCTTTGCCGAAATTGATGACTAGATCTAGATTTAGTCACTCCGATGATCCAAGCTTATTCAAATAGACACCCCACGCCTTGCTGCTCCTCTAACGTATCTACTCCACCATAAAACCCAAACAAAAACAAATGAAGAAGCTGAATAAGACTTATATCTCCAATCGGCCACCTCCCTAAACTATAGGGGTTTTGGCTTTTGTCAACAGTTACTATTGAAATCGATTTAGAATACGAATACTTACCACAGTCTCTCTTTTTGAATCCGTTTAAAGCCTAGAAGATAAAGGTATTGGCCACCAAAAAGTGAAGGAAAACAGAGAGTTGCTGGTCAATAAGAAATCGGCACCACAAGTTTCGGCTTTTGTGACTTTTCAGCAAAAGTAAAGATAGAAGTAGTAGATGAACAAGAGGGAATAGTGAACAGGTTTCAGAAAAGAAAAGGAAGGAAAAGTGGATGGAAGGGTGGTGGTTCGGCTAGAGAAGAAGAAAGAAAAAAGAAGAAAAGAATAAAAATATGGTTTACAGAAGAAAACGACACAGCTAAATTCCTAAATGCCAAAAATACTACCCTAACACCCCTCTGCCGAAATCCCTTCCCTAATCCTCTCTAATCGGCTAACTCTATCTCCCTCTCAAATCCCTAAAATCTCTTCCCTTGTCCCTCCTTAATCCATGCATTTGACTGATTCAAACTCTCTCCCACAGGGTTCCATTCGGCTACAACTCCTGCATGCTCAAAGCATAAAAATTAACATCACCTTTGCCATCACAGGGAATTGAACCCAAGTCTTCCCCCAACCACTTACATGCCACCTTGCCACTTCACCACAGGCTCTTTTTGTGATACATCTTACCCACAATTTTTAATAAGACCACCTATCCAAATCCCCTAACTTCTTAAGTCCAAAATTCAAAAATTCTACCGAGTTTCGGCCAACACATGGGCCTTCCATAAGCCCATTTATACCCTCCAATTATGAATTTCACAACCAAATATCTAATTTTAAAAACTTTACCAAAATATCAAGAATCACGACAAAACCCAAAAATCAGAATATTACAAGGCTATAATGTCGGTGATATACTATTCGGGCCTTTAAGCCTAGCAGGCTATAATACCGGTGATATACTATTCGGGCCTTCGAGCCTAGCAGGCTATAATACCGGTGATATACTATTCGAGCCTTCGAGCCTAGCAGGCTATAATGCCAGTGAAATGATATCGGCCTTCGAGCCTAGCAGGCGAAATGCCGATGAATGAATTCGGGTTTAAAACCTAGCAGGCTGAATGCCGGTGATTTGATAAAAGTCTAAAACTAAGATACCTCGTGTTAGAACGACAAATGAATACGTTCAATACGATAAATTGGCCAGGTACGTATTATGTACTTATATGTGAGTATGATTTGAATTGAATCATAAGTGTATAATGTGATACATATGTGAATAAATGTTATATCTATATTTATAATCATGATATATTCGGTCAAGGTGTGAAAGTATGTGAAAATATTCGATTTATTTATGCCACATGAATTCAGATTAAGTGAAATTAGAATGCTAATTGTGCATTATGTGCTTGTGTATATTCGGCCAAATGGTAATATATCTAGAAAATGATCTCTTGAGAAATTGAATAATTGATGTATAATTGAGTTTATTAGTTGCATTGCTTAAAACTTACTAAGCTTATGAAAGCTTACTCCGTTTGTTACGTTTCTCTGCTTTTATAGATTGTTGACTCAGTCACACTTTCGAGAGAGGATCGTCGACAACTCGTCACAATCTATCTTTTTTTGGTTTTACTATATTTTGGAGCTAGTATGACATGTATAGAATAGACTTAAGTGAATTGTATTTTGAGATGTTGTTGTATATAAGTCTGAATGTCGGTATAAGTCTGAATTTCAATCTTTGATTGTGTTTGACTATGCATATAATTGCTAATGAAATTATGTATATGTGAATGTACAAATGTAGTGTTTTGGTTTGGTAACACTTCATAACCCTCTCCGGCAACGGTTACAGGTTATAGGGGTGTTACAAGTATAGTTAGGCCAGCTATTGCTGCAAATAATTTTAAACTGAAACCTAACACGATTCAAATGATACAACAATTTTTTTAGGTTGATGGTTTGCAGGATGAGGATCTAAACAATCGCTTGGTGAATTTTCTGGAGTTTTGCGACACATTTAAAATCAATGGCATTTCTGAAGACGCCATACACCTTCGGTTATTTCCTTTTCATTAAGGAATAAGGTTAAACAGTGGTTGAACTCGTTACCTCGAGGTTCAATCACTACTTGGGAACAAATGACTGAAAAGTTTTTACTAAAATATTTTCCGCCGACTAAAACGGCTAAATTAAGGAATGATATCTCTTCTTTTGTGTAGATGGATCTAGAAACACTCTACGATGCATGGGAGAGATACAAGGATCTATTAAGAAAGTGCCCTCACTATGGGTTACCACTCTGGTTACAGGTTCAAACTTTTCACAATGGCCTGAATCCTTCAACTAGACAGATGGTTGATGCAGTTGTTGGTGGGACTATCAATAATAAGACACCTGAGGATGCTTATGACTTTATAGAAGAGATGTCACTGAATAATTATCAGTGGCAAGTCATGAGGACAAAGCCAACGAAAGTAGCCGGTGTTTTCAACCTCAATGCGGTTACTATGTTAGCTAACCAGGTAGAACTCTTAAATAAAAAGATTGACAGATTGTGTGGTTCTACTCAGGTACATCCAGTAATGCAATGCAATACAAATGGAGGTGGAATGCGTAATTCATAATACCTACCTTATGGCCTCAACATGGAACACGAGCAACTAAATTTTATGGGTAATAATCTTCGACCTCAAAATAATCCTTATAATAACACTTACAATGTAAGTTGGAGGAACCACCCAAATTTCTCATGGGGAGGCCAAGGAAATCAAAGACCACAACACCATCCAGGCTTCCAACAACAACCTTACCAGCAAGAAAAAAAGCCGAACCTTGAAGAGATGATGTCAAAACTTATTTCAGTCGCGAAAACCCGTTTTCAGAACACTGAAACTGCACTTAAAAATCAGCAAGCGTCGATCCAAGGACTCGAGAATCAAATTGGGCAGCTGGCTAAGATAATTTTAGAAAGACCACTAGGAAGTTTACCTAGTAACACCAAACCCAATCCAAAAGAGCATGTGAAAGCAGTTACACTAAGGAGTGGGAAAGTGTTAGCTGAATCCGAAAAGAAGCCACCACAAGAAGCTGAAAAAGACAAAAGAGAGGAAGAAAAACCTGAAAACAATGACAATCCAATGCCAAAGGAATATAAACCACCAATCCCATATCCAGCAAAATTGAAGAAAGACTGCATGGATGCACAATTCGGTAAATTTCTTGAACTTTTTAAACAACTGCATATTAACTTACCTTTTGTTGAAGCTATATCGCAGATGCCTACATATGCAAATTTTTTAAAGGAGCTTCTAACAAACAAAAGGAAGTTTGAAGACTTATCTACAGTGGAACTTAATGAGGAGTGTTCGACCATACTCCAAAATAAACTACCAACTAAACTGAAAGACCTAGGAAGTTTTACTGTTCCCTGCTTAATTGGTAGTTTGAATGTTGATAAGGCATTAGCTGATTTAGGCACTAGCATTAATTTAATGCCATATAAAATGTTTAAACAACTTGGTCTTGGGGAACCTAAACCCACTAGGATGAGTATTCAATTAGCTGATAGATCTGTTAAATACCCTATGGGAATTATAGAGGATATACTTGTAAAAGTAGATAAATTTATATTCCCTGTTGATTTTGTTGTGCTTGACATGGATGAGGTAGTTGAAGTGCCTTTAATCTTAGGTCGTCCATCTTTAGCCATTGCTAGGGCTGTTATTGATGCGGATGATGGTAAATTGGTACTCAGAGTAGGTGACAAAGAGATTATCTTTAAAATTTATGATGCCATTAGATTTTCTAGGGAACAAGATGACTCATGTTATTTTATTGACTTTATTGATCATGCTATTCAAAATTCTTTTTAGGAAATCATACATAAGGACACGTTGGAACTGTGTCTTGCCCAAAGAGAGGAGGGGTGATAATTCTGAGATAGGAATTGAATTGAATCCCAATGAACCCTTCCCAAGACCAGCAGAATATGAGGTTATTATGGTAAACAATGAACTTAAGCAAAAACCCTCTATTGAAGAACCTCCCAAACTGGAACTTAAACAATTGCGAATCACTTGAAATATGCATTCCTTGGAAACAACTCTACATTACCGGTAATTATTGCGTCTAATGTGCAACCCAACGAGAAAGATGAGTTACTCCAAGTCTTAAGAGAGCATAAAAGGGTCATAACTTGGAAAATTTCTGACATTAAAGGGATCAGTCCTTCTTTTTGCACCCACAAAATTTTAATGGAAGATGAATATAAGCCATGCGTGCAAGCCCAAAGATGACTGAACCCCAACATGAAGGAAGTTGTTAAAGCTGAGTTAATTAAACTCCTAAATGCTGGAATTATTTATCCTATTTTTGACAGTTCTTGGGTAAGTCAGGTGCAGGTTGTTCCTAAGAAAGGAGGCATGACTGTTGTAGCCAATGAGAAGAATGAATTAAACCCAACAAGGACAGTCACAGGTTGGAGAGTTTGTATTGATTATAGGAAGTTAAATGATGCCACGAGAAAAGATCACTTCCCCCTTCCATTCATTGACCAAATGTTGGAAAGATTGTCAGGACACATGTACTACTACTTTTTTAGACGCACTCTCTAGCTATTTTCAAATCCCAATAGCTCCTGAAGATCAAGAAAAGACCACATATACATGTCCATACGGTACGTTTGCTTATCATAGAATGCCTTTTGGATTATGTAATGCTCCTGCTATTTTTTACCGTTGCATGATGGCCATTTTTGACGAACTCGTAGAAGACATCATGGAGGTATTTATGGATGATTTCTCAGTTTTCGGTAATTCTTTCCATCTTTTCCTTAAAAATTTAAAATGACTCTTAATAAGATGTGAGGAAACAAATCTTGTATTTAACTGGGAAAATGTCATTTTATGGTTCAAGAAGGTATTGTGTTAGGACAAAAAATTTCTAGTAAAGGGATTGAGGTTGATGAATCTAAAATTGAAGCCATTGAGAAACTACCTCCTCCTAATTCAGTTAAGGCTATTAGAAGCTTTTTAAGACATGCTGGGTCTTATAGAAGATTCATTAAAGACTTTTCTAAAATAGCTAAGCTTTTGACTAAATTACTAGAAAAAGATGTGCTTTTTAATTTTGATCAGGAATGTTTAGAAGCATTTAATACTTTAAAGGATAAATTGACTAAAGCTCCAATTATAATTGCACCTGATTGGAATTCACCTTTTGAACTAATGTGCGATGCAAGTGATTTTGCAGTAGGTGCAGTTTTGGGACAGCGAAGAGATACGCATTTCCAACCTATCTATTATGGTAGCAAAACTTTGACAGCCGCACAGGAAAACTATACCACTACGGAGAAAGAGCTGCTAGCTGTGGTTTTTGCATTCGATAAATTTAGGTCATATCTAATATTGTCCAAAGTTGTCGTTTATACTAACCATTCTACTCTTCGCTAGCTTTTAACTAAGACTGATGCAAAAGCTTGACTCATCCGATGGATTTTGTTATTGCAGGAATTTGACTTAGAGATTAAGGATAAGAAAGGAGCCAGAAACCTCGCGGCTGATCATCTTTCCAGGCTTGAAAATTCAAGTACCAAAGAGATGGATGAAGTTGAAAAAATGATTCATTCTCTGTAGAACAATTTTTTGCTATATCTGATTCTAAGGTACCTTGGTTTGCTGACATTGCAAATTTTTTAGCTGCTAACATTATCCCAAAAGGGTTGACACATTAGCAAAAGAAACGATTATTTACTGATGCGAAAAAATACTTTTGGGAAGACCCTTTCCTTTTTCATATATGCGTAGATCAAGTCATTAGGCGATGCGTTACAAGGACAGAAGCATTGAAGATCTTGGAACATTGCCACTCAGGACCGACTGGAGGACATTACAGTGGAAATAAGACCGCACATAAAATACTCGAATTAGGTTTTTATTGGCCCACTCTATTCAAAAATGCCAACAAGTATGTTACTTCTTGTGACAAATGCCAAAGGACAGGTAACATCTCCAAACGTGATGAAATGCCCTAGACATATATGCTCTCATGTGAAATATTTAACGTTTGGGGTATCGACTTCATGGGTCTATTACCTAACTCATTCGGGAATAAATACATATTAGTAGCCGTTAATTATATGTCTAAATGGGTGGAAGCCCAAGCTTTACCTACTAATAATGCTAGAGTGGTAGTAGGATTCCTTAAGAAACTCTTCTCTCAATTTTGGAACCCCTAGAGCAATTATTAGTGATAAAGGTACTCATTTTTGTAACGCCCAATTTGATAAGACCCTTAAGAAATACGGAGTTCACCACAAAACAGCTACCCTTTATCATCCTCAAACTAGTGGACAAGTCGAAGTAGCAAACCGAGAGCTCAAACATATTCTAGAAAAGGTAGTAGTGTCAAACAGGAAGGACTGGGTGATGAAAGTAGATGATGCTTTATGGGCTTATAGAACTACTTTTAAGACCCCCATAGGAACATCCCCTTATAGACTTGTTCACGGAAAAAGTTGTCATCTACCGTTTGAGTTTGAACACAAGACATTCTGGGCTACAAAATTTCTAAACCTTGATCCCAAACTTGCAGGTGAAAACAGGTTGATGCAGTTGAACGAGTTAGATGAGTGGCGAGCCAATACATATGAAAATTCGAGCCAATACAAGGAAGCAACGAAGCACCGCCACGACGCTCGTTTGAAGCAATAAAGGCAATTGGAAGTTGGAGATCTTGTCTTGTTATACAACTTGAAGCTCAAATTATTTCCTGGAAAGCTTAAATCACGATGGTCAGGTCCTTTCGTAGTCCAAACTATGTTTCCATATGGCACAGTAGAGGTAAGTCATCCATCATAAGGTACTTTTAAGGTAAATGGACATCGTCTCAAACTTTATAACGGTGAGAATTTCAAAGATGATAAAGAGGAGCTACTGCTCCATGAAGTTACCTAAATATACCCACAAGGTAGAGTCGAGCTTAGACTATAAATAAGCGCTTCTTGAGAGGCAACCCGAGCACTAACGGTGTTAACTTCTTTAAATTTTAGTTTTTAACATTTAATTCAATAACTGAGTCACTGAACACAGGATTTCCAGAACCACACGGCCAGGCACACGGGCGTGCCTTAGGCCGTGCCCATACCACGGGAGGCAACACGACCATGCGATATGGTCGTATGACAACAAAACAAAAACGTTTCCCCAACACGGGATTCAATAAGTTGCTACGGCAATGCGACATGGCCGTAGGTAATCCTGCCAAATTAACACGGGTATGCGACACGCCTGTGCCCACCGACCGTGGTCGAGCCTGTCAAAACAACACGGGTGTGCGCCTGTATACATGGGCATGGGAGAAGCGAACGAAGAATGACACGACTGTGCAACATGGCCATGTGCACCAATGCCCCCAATTTCGAAAACCATGAAACGCACGGGCTGAAATGCCAATTTCTTTATAAACACCTATTATTTTTACCTTTTTTTATTTTATTTTTATCTTTTTTTATTTTATTTTATCTTTATTTATATGTTGAAATTACTTTTTATTTCCCTTTAATACTATTTTTATGTTATCCCGATATTTTATAATTTTTATTCGGCTATTTCTTTAGGAATAATTATGCTTCTTTATATTTCCTAAAAGAAGTTCCTAATTCTGTCATAGTTATAAAGAACTCTAAAGCTGGAAAAGGTTCTCCACGACTACCATGTCCTGCCCGACTGCCACGATAACCTCTTCGCTGGACACTGTGGTTGTGGAACCCAACCTCTACAACCACCAGAGTATCCCCCTCCATTCTCATCATTGCCTTGGCCGATTATTCTCCATAACTCAAATTCAAGGATTCCATTCATTATTCAAGAAGTCTCACTCCTCTCCCTATCTTATGATCTTATATTTATATAATGCAATAAATCTAACTTTGTACATTGAGCGCAATGTACATCTTAAGTGTGGGGGGGGTGTCCTTTATATCATTATCAGAAATGTAACGCCCTAAAAACTTAGGGTTTGTAATTTTATCAGTTTTTGGCACAAATTTTCTATTTGCTTTTATGGCTGGTTGATTTGGGTATGTTTGGGGGGCTTAAGGAGTCTTGGGGCTTAAGCTTCGGCTTTTGCAGCATTTTTGTTTTATTCTTAAATGAACCTGGTTGCTGGCACTTGTGTCTTATAAATAATTATGGTTGGTTGTTGAATAAAGAGCCTTATGGCTTAATGGCAAGTGGCGTGTGGGCATCTGAGGATGGCGTGGGTTCGAATCCCATGACAAGCAAGGGAGTATTTATTTTTGCTAGGAGGGGGCGGCAAGAGTTAGTGTTGGAGTCTGACACTGAGGATGAGGGGTTTGAATTGGTCTTAAGGGTTGTTGTAGAGGATTTCAATGAGGGATAAGTGGAGGAAATCATGGAGAGTATCTTGGAATTTGAATTGGGGAAGAGTTGTAGCCGTATGGGTGAGTGTGAGGGTGCAAAATTGGCCAAAGTGTTTTGGGTTAGGCATTTTCGGCAATTGATGAGTAGGAGTGGGAGCCAAATTCTTCCTTTTCTAATCTCGGGTTTCACTCTTTTGTCGTTTGGGTTCCATTGTTCTCTTGTACCGATTTCTTGGTAGTCACTTGGGTCTATTCGGGATTTATTGGTGTAAGTCTTTTAGTGTCAAGTGGCAAGGGTCTTTATACCGAAAAGCTTGTGACGTTTTCTCTAAATTCTCCTTTATTTGTTTCCCTCTTTGTTCCAAGGGCTGCCGAATTACTCTTAAGCTGAATGTTAGTGACCTTTCTCTTCTAAACCGAATCTATTACTTCTACCAAGTCTCAAGCGATTCCCCTTTTTGGTTTCTAAGGTTGGTAAAGTCGAACTCTACCCCCATCATTCTTTTTCTTTTGTTCCTTTCTCATTGCTTCTTTCTTTTGGAGGGTAGCCGAATACTTGCCTTCTGGTGGTTGACCGTATCGGTGAGGAGCTAACTATTTCTTGATCTCATGAAGTTAAGGTAAGTGGTTCTCTAGCCGAATCTTGGAAAGCTCCTTCCTTTGTGATTGGTTTTGTGTCCCTTTGGCCGAAAGGCTGCTTGCTTTTTGGTTGCACGGGGTTGTCTAACACTTTTCTTTCTCATTCAATGGTTGCTAGAGTTTCGTTTCCTTTAACAAGGGTGCAGGCCGATTACCTTTTTTTCCGTGCAAGGGGTTTTCTGAATATTGGTAACTAGCGTTAGAGGATTAAAGTGGTTTCAATACATTGATATTGGATTATTTATAGTTTGAGTGTGCTAATAGGTGGTGGTTATCGTAGGTGATTGATTTTGGAAATGTTTCAACTTCAACCCATAGCAGGTGTGTAATCGCAACCCCCTTTCCTGTTTCTGATCAATAATCAAAAGTATGTATCCACACCACTGCATGACTGTGCATCGGCAAAAGCCGAAAAGCTAAAACTTCGGCATACGAGGTCTCGCGAGCATGCGATTGCTCATGGGTAAACCGTGCCATACATTAAGGGTGACAACCACAGCGATCTCGTGGGCTTGAGCCATTTTTGGGCTTTGTTGGGCCGAGATGAGCCATGTAGGCCCGATGGGCTTGTAGGTCCCATACAGATTGAATGCGCGGTAAGTGTCAGGCTATAGCTGGGGTTGTGAAATCGCATAGTTGCGACCGAAAAGGGACTAGATGGGCCACACAAGTGTGTGGACCCACTCGGGCCGAGTAATAGGCCTCGGGCCCAATGGCACTGTTTTGGCCATAAGGATTATTTGAGTTATTCGGGATGACTATAGACCCTACAAGAGGTCGTTAATTGTATTGAGACCCTAAAATTGGTCAAATGATCGAAATACCCCTGAGAGGTAAAAATTATAATTTTACCCCTAGCTGACGAGAGGACTACTATGTTCTAGCAATAGTTTAACTGAAGTGTGTTGATATTTATGTGACTGGCTGTGATTACAGCATACTGCATACACTTGGTAATTATGACATGACATATTGTATGGGGTTGGGTATATGATATGGAGGAAGTACTGTACTGGTGACTATGTCACGATGGTTATTACTGGTGGTTTACCACACTTATCTTGGCGGCTATCTTTGCGTTATTATTATTCTTGGCGACTTCTTTGAGTTATTGGTGTCTTTGGTTGGGTGGGTTGATTGATATCCCCACGGGTGTATTGGTTGGTACGGGTGGTGTGCTGGCTGGTATGGGATGGGTTGCATTATGCATTTGTACTGATACTGTATTGGGCTTAGGCGCACTTTGCCACTGTTTAAGGGCTAAGGCCCGGACTGTACTGATACTATGTTATTTACTGTTTGTTGTCTTTGGGATTACACACTGAGTTTTCGTAAACTCACCTCGTTTCTAACTGTGCAAGTAATCCCTAAGCGTAGATGGTTTGGAGCTGTGAGGGACTTGGAGATGGCTACACTACTGCTTTTATTTCCTCTATTTGCAACTAGATTTCGTTTTGAGTTTTAATTTATGTAATAAGGCCACTGGTGGGTTTTATGTTTTAATTTGGATTGTGATTTCTTATACCAAACTGCTAGTCTAGGAAAACTCGAGTTTTCAAAATAGCATGATTTTCTAAGGAACACGAGCATCCAACAACAAGGTTTTTAAAATACTTCCGCAGTTTTAAATGAAGTAATATACCAAGGGAAAACAAGTTGGCAAATGTTTTGACAAGAACCTTAGGTAAATAATAATAATAATAATAATAGGATTTAGATTCAGTATTGGATTTTACCGAAAAGATCAAATTTGAATAACACTCTAATGTGACGCACCAGATTTGGCCGTAACGTCTAGGCCAGGTTTGGGTTGTTACAAGAAAAATATCTGAATTTGTCTTATTTTCATGTGATCTTCTCATATCATTATTAGAATGAATTTTGATTGATTTATGATTTTCTATTAATATGTCTTGAATTAAAACATAGGCATTTATGCATTGACGGTTTAAACTTTAAGGAATTAGAGAATCAAGCATGATAAGTTGATTTTTGAGTTTTAAAAATTTTTAGGTTGTTTCCCCAAGTTCAGGTATTAACTTGAGTTGAAATTCACAGGTTTAACATCAAAAAGCCATAATTTTTGTGAGATCTTGAAACGTTCAAGAGCATCTATTATTTCTTTCATGCTCACTTGTATTGTTGCTTTGAGTGCGTCAATATTGATTTGTTATTCTAGAACTTGCCTGATTATGCATGTCAAGACCACACATTTGATTTGATACGTCGAGATGATAAAGCACTTAGGTTTAACCCACTCACTCCATAAAAGCCTACCTTCACAATTAACCCCTAGTGAACCCCCCTGAGCCTAACAACCTATTCATTAATTTACCCTCAACATTAACCCTTAACCCACTATTGTTGAAATCCTCTAAATTAATTTGATCCCTATTTTTGTCGAGATTTGATTTGAATAAATTGCTTAGCTATGTTTTATTTTTGATAGATAGCTTATGTTATTTGGCTTGTTCTTTAAAAAAAATTCAATACATACATATATATTAGTAGTAATTCGTCATTTTTCAATAAGTGTTAATTCCATATTCTGAGAAGAAGCTCACTTGTATTCAATTAATGATTAGTTATTTTTCTAGTTAGGTAATTTTTCAATTCAATCTCGATTCTAACCTTTTCTTTCAGCTTGTGACCACACCCCCTAACCAAAGCCACGTTACAACCCTCTAAAGACCTTTTGATTGACGTATCATCTCAATATATAGTGGTGGAGATTTGATTTTCATGCAAGCCTATGGTAGTAACTTTTCATATTGACCAATGAGTGCTTCATTTATTGTCCTTAAACACCTCGAGTGATTTGAGTGAATCTTTAGTGAGGATGTTAAACTTTGTAATATTTTGAATCAAAGGTAATCACTTAAATTAGGGGAGACACCCATGTTTTCGTGATAAAATGCTCAACTTGGAATGTTTGAAACTTTGATGTTCTTCTAGTTGAATTCTCAATGTATAATTACTTATGGTTTATTTTGAGATATTATTGATAGGGATTATAAGTTGAGAAGAATTTATTTTGATTGTGAGTTGAGGATTTTGCTTGAAGACAAGAAAACGCTCAAGTGTGGGGGTATTTAATAAACCGTAATTTATACATATTTTTATCCCATTCTTAGCACATTTATGGATGATTTCTCCTTAGATTTGGTGAATTTGATGCTCCTAATCCTTTAATTTCATGTTTTATACTTAGGTGAGCATAGAAGAGTAAAAAGAGCAAGAAACGGGCCAAAAAACGGAGAAAATGGGCCAACATGGGAAATCAACATGGCCTGGACGTCTTCACACGGGTAGGCCACACGGCCGTGTCCATTTGGCAGAATGGAAGCACGACTCACACAGGTAGACTACACGCCCGTCCCTATTTAACAGCCTTGACCACGGTCTGAAGCAATCGCACACGGGTGTGTCCCTATCGAGACCAAGTATAGTCCTATTCAGAAAATGGCACTTTTGAGGGCTTTTAGGCCTTCTAAAGCCTATATAAGCACCTGAGGAGGCACTTAGAAGGGGAGAACAGGGAGTAAGAGGCAAGGAATTACTCAAGGAAAGTTGATTGATCCATCTCAGAAGTCGGATTCATCGTCAAGACTGAAGATCTCCTTTCAATTTCCTTCAAGAGTTTTGGGTTTTCTTTATATTTTGTTATCTTTATTCTTTTGAGATGTTTTCTTTCATAATTATGAACTAAACCCCCTAAAATACCTAAGGGGAATGAAACCTAAGACAGATCTTGTTATTATTATCTAAATTGTATGATAAATATTTGACTTGTTCTTAATTATGTGTTCTTAATTCTTGTTTTAATATTGCAGGATATTGATTCAAGTTAATACGCTTATTCAGAGAAGCAAAAGTCCCTGTCTAAGAGTAAATTTGTCGTAATTAAGCGGAGTTGATTGCACGCCTAGAGATAGGGTGACAAGATTTTTCCAGATTAGGGTGAAACCTAATAAGGGAGTCCATAGATCGAGTTAATGCAACACTAGGGTGTTAATTAGAAAGACATTTCAATTAATCAACCTAGGGTTAGACGTTATTAGTCTCGAGAGAGATAATAATATAACTTAAGGATTTCTACGGATCAAGTCAAATGAATAAATCACCTAAATCAGAGTTAAATAACAAGTGAAGTCTAGGTGGATTTTTCCTTGGGTATTGTCTTAATCAGTCGAGTTTTCCCAAAAGCTATTGCCCAATTTTCTCTCTATGCACCCTTAGTTTAGATTGTTAGTTTAGATAAACAAATCCCTTAATTTTTGGGCTAGATAATAAAAAGAAAGTAATTACTAGTACTCTTGGTTCCTTTGGGTTCGACAATCCGGTCTTGCTAAAGCTATATTACTGTTCAATAGGTACACTTGCCTTCATCGTGATAATAGTTAGTTTCAAAAATGATTAATTATAAATTTTTAAAAACCTGTCGCGAATATCACATATCAACCCCAAAAGAAAGGAAAACTATTTCTAATTTCTGTGTTTGATTCAATTTGATCGAGCCTACACTCGAGGCAATTTGTGCTATAAGAATAGCAAAGAAGATCATTTGGTTGAAATCTAAGAATGACAAGGATCCCTCTATTTGAAAACATAGGTACGAATTCGGTCTAGGGTTTATTGCTATAAATATCTCAAACCGAGTCGATTTTTAAAATTTTTATTTCCTGCTAAGCAAAAACATTGTTTTCAAACCAGATTTATTCCAACATTACTTATAGAAAACCATACCAAAACATGTCAAAACAAACCATTGAATCATTTTCAATCAACCAATTCAATATAACTTCATTTTAGCACAAAACATACCATTTTAACTTATTCAATTATAAATAATTTATACCATTGTTTAGCCATTCAAACATCAACTTCTCATCTATACTAATCTTTGTGCAAACATACTATTATAAGTTCCATACATAATTCAACCAAAATTTTCCGTAACATACCATTTCTAATAGACATTAGCATTGCCAAAATCATACATGATAAAGGTTTCAAGCTAAAATTAACATTTCAAGTTAATATATACAAAACACCTATGTACATGCCACAAAATTGAACTTAAAACTTTTGAAAAGCTACCAATTCAAAAATGAGATAGTGTGAGCTTCTGGACAATCCGCTTGACACGCTCCACAAAATGGCAATATACAAGGAAAGGGAGGCAACAAGTAAGCATATTGAATGCTTAGTAAGTTTATTTAAACACAATAAGCTACTTAACTTGGGAATGTTTGCCTAAATATGAAATATCACATATTAACAAGGTGAGTTCTATATATATAACCATATCATATAGTAATTCAAACATTTAGCATTCAATTCAATACCATTCTCATAATCAAATCAAAATTTAATAAATTGCATATCTAACTCATACCATTCCATTTTCATTTTCACTTTTCATTAACCTTTTCAGCCTGAGGAACTCTAGTGAACAGATTCAGATACATGGGTAACTAGACCTCACTAGGTTGCTCGTCCAAGTAGTAACTACACCACACCAGGGCACCGAAGTTTAAAGCCCATAGGCAGTCATTCATATAATCATATAACAAAATTTCCCTCCACCACACTAAGTTCTTCGTAAAGACAAAAAAAATATTTGATGATTCACAACATATCCGTACAATCAATTATCCCTGCAATCACATATCCCGTGCAAATTCGCATATAACTCTATTGGCATGCCAACCGTATCCTATCATTTACTACGTTCACTCATGCACTTTAACACATATAATCATTTAATTACAATTTAGTCCATGTCTCACCTTTTGTACCAAATCGTGAACAATTCAAATTACAACTAGTGATACACATATTCATAATTCAAATACATAAAAATTTAAATATAGTCATACCATATGAACTTACTTGGAAAAACAATAAACAACCATAATTTCAAGGACTAATACACAATTTTGCCTTTTCCCTGATTAGCCCCGGTTTGATTCAATTCTTGATCTAAACAATTATTCAATTCAATATATCAATACCAAACATTTTAACATCACCCAATAATATGTATGAACCAATTTAATTTTATTTTTTGAATACCCCTAAAGTTTTTCATTTTATTCAATTTAGTCCCGAAATAGCAATATCTTTCAATTTTGAGCTTCTATTTTGAAACTGATTTAATATCATCCTTCTAGGACCTTCTACTAGCTATTATTATAGAAATTTCACATCAATTTCGTAATTTATACACTTTAGTTTTTAAGTCCAAAAACTAACAATTCAACATTGCAATCTAGTCTTTTTTCACATCTAACCTTAAAATCTAACAATTTAACACCAATTTCTTCAATCAATCAATAATGGAAACTTTTAAAACCTTTAACAGTTTTACAAATTAGTACACAAGCTACTAAATCAAGCTTTTATTACCTCAAAAACATAAAAATTACAAGAAAAGGACTTGAAATCTTACCAATTTGAGGGTTCAAAAGTATTGAAGCTTAAAATGACTTTCTTTGATGAACATTTAATGAAGAAAATAGAAAATAAAGATGAAACCCTTTTTTTCTTTTATGCTTATATCAACTTAATTAATAAACATTTATTTAATTAAACTTTATTTAATTAAAACTCAATGATAATTAACAAGGTTAGTAGATTCTGAATACAATCCCCCATCATTTGACCATTTAAAAATGGTCTAATTTCTCAATTGGTCCTTTACTTATTTAAAAATCTAAAGCGATAACACTTTTATAATTTAGTCCCTGTGCCTTAATTAACTAACAATTTGACAAAATTATTGGACCAAACTTTAATAAACTTTTATACTAGCCTCAGAAATATTGAATATTAATATTTACAAACTTATATTATAGAAATGGGGTTCCGAAACCTCTATTTCCAACACCATTAAAATCAAGCTGCTACAACTCTCACTCCTTAAGAAATTTCGTCCTTGAAATTTACTTGAGAAAAGAGTAAGTATTGGGATTTTATAGTTTCTTCCGGCTCTTACGTAGCTTATTTTGTACCATGATGATGTCATAATATTTTCACTAGTTCCACCCATTTCTTTCTCAGTTCTTTTACTTCTTGAGCCAAAATCTTTATCGGTTCTTCATACATCAAGTCAAATTGTAACTCTATTTCATCGGGAGATATCACATGAGAAGGGTCATATCCATATCATCATATCCTCGACACATGAAAGACACTGTGGATATTTTCAAGTTCCTTAAGTAGAGCTAAACAGTAGTAGGCTACATGTCCAGGTCTTTCGAGAATCTAATACAACCTTATAAATCTTGGATTCAGCTTCCCTTTTTTGTCGAACTGTAGAACTTTCTTCTAGGGAGAAACTTTAAAAAATACCTTATTGCCAATCTAAAATTCAAAGTCTTTTATTTTTAAGTTAACATAAGATTTTTTCAATCTGAGACGGCTTTCAAACAATCTCGAACAACCCAAACTTTTTCTTCTGTCTCACGTATCAGATCTATCCTTACCAGTTTTCTTTCACTCAATTCTAACTAGCACAAAGGAGTTAAACATTTATGACTGTATATTGCTTTGTGTCCAGGGATTCATGTAACTTATTCCAAAATCTGGAGGTAAATCTCAATCTCAATTTGAAACTTATTCCAAAATCTGGAGGTAAATCTCAATCTCAATTTGAAATGACAGACAATGGTAAATCGTGTAATCTCACAATATCATATAAGTAAATGTCAGATATTTTCTCAAGCAAATAGTCTGCTCTAATAGGAATGAATTGTGTTAATTTAGTCAATCTGTCAACTATTACCCAAAATGCATATTTCCTTTTCAGTGACAAAGGAAAACCCAATATGAAATCCATAGTGACTAATTCCCATTTCCATTCTAGAATCATTATAGGCTGTAAAATTCCAGATGAGATTTAATGTTTAGCTTTGATCTACTGGCATACCAGACATCTTGCGACATATTCGGAGATCAATCTTTCCATTCCTGGCCACCAGTACAATGGTTTCAAGTCATTATACATCTTATTGCTGCCCAGATGTCTTGTATAAACACTATTGTGAGCTTCATATAGAATATGTCATTTCAACTCTAAATCCTTTAATACACACAACTGATTCCGAAATTATAAGCTACCATTGTCACCAATACTGAACTCAGTGGTTTGTTTATCGTCAACCAATTCCCGTTTTTCTTGCAACTTAGGATCATTTTTCTACAACTCCTGGATTCCATAAAGGAAAACAAGTTTAGCTATCAACTTGGCTAAAACAGAACCATCACATTTGATAGTCAAATAGGCATTCATTGCTTTCAAAGCAAACAAAGATTTCTGACTCAGGGCGGTAGCTACAATGTTAGCTTTACCTGGATGGCAATCAATAATCAAATTGTAGACTTTAAGTAATTCAAGCATTCTGTGTTGTCTCAAATTGAACTCTTTTTGCGTCAACAAGTATTTCAGGCTTTTGTGGTTTGTAAAGATATGACATTTCTCCTTGTACAAATAATGTCTCCAAATCTTCAGAGTAAATAAAAATGCAACCAATTCTAGATCATGTGTAAGATAATCTTCTCGTGTTGTTTAAGTTTCCAAGAATCATAAGCATTTACTTTTCTCTCTTGCAACAATACACAATCCATACCATTCCGTGAGGCACCACTGGAAACAATACATTCTTTCCTATATTCAGGTTGAGTCAAAATTGGAGCTTCTATTAAAAGCTATGTTGGCACTTCTCTACAACTTAATCATAGTTAGCTTTTTTTTTTTTACCCAAGTGTGTGAAATAATGACCGAAAGTTGATTTTAAATAATGGGAGTTTAGAGAGTTTGACTATGATTAAACTTAATCACTTTAATATTAAATTAATATAGTACTTATGAAAATAAATATTAGATTAAATTTAATATTAAATCTATTACATTAATAGAATACTTATCTGTTAGATAAATATTAAATTAAATATAATATTAAATCTATTAAAAAATTGTTTTTGGAATAGTTAATTTGAAATCAAATTATCCGGTGGAGTTCCAATAGAAGTGTGATCCCTCTATTGCTCAACTGCTAAAGGACCACCCACCAGCCACTAGAATGCCACTGCCACTGCCAGCATCATCGTGTCCGGTGCTACCTCACAAGTGCGACACCCTCATGACACCACCGAGCTGATTTGGCTGTTGTCAATTCAGTCCGGGTCTAGTGATGACCCGGCTGGTCTTATCTAGCCACCAGTTGGATCATCAACCTAATTTCACATGCCAGAGCTGGTTCAACCAATTTTTGGGTCTTGTCTCTGTTTTGGGTTCTCAGGCCCAATTTTTTTTATCTCAGGTCTAATTTTTAAGTTCTTTGTCCGACTTGAAAATTAATTTCCAAAAATGTCATGCTAGTTTTAATTAATTTGATTAATTTAATTTCACTTGATCAAAATTAATTCTCCCAAAAATCACTTAGATTTTCGAAATTAATTTTTCAAGAAAATTATTTAATTAAATTCTCTAGTTGAATAATCCTTACAACTGCCTAATTTAATTCCACATCAAATAAATTGACTCAATTAAATTAATTCCAAACTCATAGAATTTTCTTTTGATTCAAATGCAGTTCGATCGAGATTTTGTTGAGCTATCAGAGGGACTAATTGGATAAATACAATTAAACTCGAGTAATTGTAATTATGTCTAAAAGCATCATTCTGGTAATTCGTAATTACTTAATCATGGAGTCAGTCCACAAGAAGTAACATGATTGAAAACTCATTATTATATACTCTTCACGAAAGCAATTCATCATCTGCCTTGTCCAATTACCTCATCATGTGTGCGTTACTCTCATATGATATCCTTCATTCCTATGAGTTAAATCCGTTCACTCACTACAATTCTATTTTATATCATTGTCACCATTGTGTCTTTCAATGATTAATATGACCACTGTCAACAATTGACTGTGATAAAATGCTCGTTCGAGAATCAGCAACCCGTGGCTATGTTACATATTTATAAATCCACACAATGTTAAAGAGAAGATATCATTAACTCTTTAATCGAGCTATGAATTCCATTGTTGCTAGTAAAACCATGTCATACACAAGTCATGTACCCAACAGACCGACTATGGGCTCGATCATCTTTAGAGTATAAGCCTCCATTTATATCAAATCACATGAGTTACATGTAACACCCCTAACCCGTATCTGTCGTCGAATTAGGGTTACGAGATATCACCGTTCAAAGCATAAATCCAAACATTCACATGAGTACATTTACATAAACTTTTAAGAACAATTATTTAACATCAATAGTTGTTGCAATTACTAATAAAACATAATAGAATATACTTTTATTTCAACTTATAAAAATATGCAGACATTCAAACTTTATTAGACTTTAATCGCACATAGTGTTCTATATATAAATGAAATATATGAAATCTATTACATATAATTACTTAAATAAAGTCATAACATATTCAGGATTCATTTAATATCAAGTTGGACACCTATACTTCACATCAAAACACATACTATTTCATGATTTACAATTGTACAAGTTACCATTCATTTAGTTATTAATCAGTGCATTAGCCAAATGCAGGTTTAGTTTAACAATTACACATAGAGGTGAAACAAGCTTGGAGTTCGAGAGAAGAATTAGTGAGCCTACTTTGTATGTGAAGAAAGAATGTGTTGAAAGACAACTTATAGTGTCCTTGTATGTTGATGATCTACTTGTAATACAACTTGACTTAGTCATTTTACAAACCTAAGCACTTCAAACAATCAAATCAATAATCATATTATAAAATATAATAATGACAACATTTAACGAGCCATGACCGAATACTAACTTGTTAAAATTTGCCTATTTTAATCACATTTGCCGAGTCATAATGTAATATAACTTAATAAAATATAATAACATATATAAATTATCATTATTTGAACCACACATTAAATGCCATCACAACCAAATTTAAACAAATAAAACTCATCCAAGTACATGCATGCCTATGATGTTTGTTTCAATACTAAGTTGAAACTAGTTTATCATTCCAAATACCCAACATAGCAAGTAACACACATCCTACTATTAATCCTAACCATCCTGAAACAAGTTAGCAATTCTTTTAATACTATACAAAACATATCTCATTCATGCTGTGTAATAATCATACCAAATAAACTTATCTCATGTTTGATTATAACCAAATAAATATTAGTGCTATACCGCAAATTAATACTTTAATAGCTTGTCAACCCAATTTTCATACATGATTTATTTAATATGAATCAAAGCATATCAAAACCGAATAGGGACATAGCAAGCAACCATCTTACAGTACACGTAGTATCTATCACAAATATTATACATACATGGCACGTAACTATAAAACCAAAGTGAACATAAACCGAAGTTTTAAAGACAAAAGCTTAGCCATTTTCGCATGGCTTATATACACAACCAAAATCCAGCATTTTCAAATATGTTCTA
This sequence comes from Gossypium arboreum, assembly GCF_025698485.1. Classification (NCBI taxonomy): domain Eukaryota; kingdom Viridiplantae; phylum Streptophyta; class Magnoliopsida; order Malvales; family Malvaceae; genus Gossypium; species Gossypium arboreum. The sequence continues at coordinate 83,982,890 of NC_069070.1, read as the reverse complement.
GCCTATACATGCCATAGTTCCAAAATGCAAATTATAAAATATCGAAAGCAGTCGATAGTGTGATAGACTTTGCTGACAATCCCCGAGCTTGTAACTTGAATCCAAAATCTATAAATAGAAACACATATAAAACATAGAGTAAGCTTTTAAAGCTTAGTAAGTTATAATCAAATAGATAACTCATTAATATGGTCAACTTATACTAACTAACATTTTACATTATCATTACCATACTTGACCTTGAATTACAATTTCCATAATTAAAACACTTTTATGAACAATTTTCCATCTAAGCCGAATACTCACAAGGCTATTTAATATGTTTTTCATCAACTTCCAACTAATTAATCATAATAAACCCTACATTAATTTATTCATATTCACAAACTCAAGGATCATAGAATAACCTCTCATATATGAAATCACCAATATGGCCGAATATACTAAACCATATGTGCCCATATTTAAGAACATTTCAATGATACACAAATTATTCACTCACAAACCGAATACATATACCACATGCACACATTTTCTTCATTTGCGTTGTACAAGATTTACAACAAATATTCATAGTACTTACTCACCTCATTTCAAGTAGATATCAAGTATATTCTTACCTGACCATTTAGCTTATTTAATACATTTGTACACAACTTGTCTTTGCCCGATAAACCATTCGGAATTGGGTAGGACACTCGGATAATCACACATATATCGTACAATGCCAACGTCCCAGACGCGGTCTTACATGTAGTCACAGATCGATGCCATGCTCTTACTCGCACACATATATCAGAATCCTATGTCATGACATATGTATCCTAACTATTCCTAAGGTTCATACGGGGCTTTTGGACATCGTAACTCGGTTGAAACGAATGCTTGAACATAGTTACCAAGCTAATTCACATTCGGCAATAGCATATATGAGTTCATATTTTTCATACCAGCATATATATTTAACATTTATCTACAATTAAATACGTCTATTTGCTTATAAACTTACCTCAGACGTTATAAAACGAGACAGGGCTGCTAGTCGACAACTTTCGTTTTTCCTCGATCCAAATCCGATTTCTTTGGTTCTTGATCTAAAATATTCAAATTAAGTTCATTCAAACATATTTTCATTCAATTTAGTCCAAAAACACATAAATGGGAAAATTACCATTTTACCCCTGACATTTACAATATTTACAATTTAGTCCCTATTGCACAAAACACAAAATATACAAAATCTCAAAATACCCATGTTAGGCTGAATGTTCCTAATGCTCATACAAGTCCATATATTTCATTTATTTCACATTTTAGTCCTTCCAATTATTATTTTTGCAATTTAGTCCTAATTACTCAAAATCATCAAAAACTCCAATACAAAACATGTTAATCTAAAACATATCTTTCATATTTCATCATCAAACAAAAAAAATCACAAGCCCTCAACAATGGCACAACTCAAAATATCCATAAAATCAAATATTCAAGCATGGATTTTGTAGTACTCGAAGCAACGATCTTAAAAACAAAAAAATTATCAAAAACTGAACAAAAACGAACCTTGGTTGAGCTTGAATATATGCCGAACCCTAGCTTGGTTTCTTTCTTTTTCTTTGTTAACTTTCAGCCAAGAGAAAGATAATGAACATGGTTTTATTAATTTATGTTTTATGATATGTTATAACTTAACTTTTAATTTACATTTTTAACCTTAAATAAAATCTTATACTATCATTTATATTATGTCCATTGCCATCCACTTCACTTATTATTGGGATAATTGCAACATAAAGGCTTCCATTTAAAAATCCAAGTGCAATTCAGCCCCTTTTAGAAATAACCACCTAATTTTCATTTTACGCGATTAAGTCCTTTTATTTAATCGGACACTCAAATGACAAAATTAAATCATGAAAATTTCACAAATATGAATTCACACAAAATAAACAGAGAAAATAATTTTTTAAATATTTTTTTGATTCGAATTTATGGTCTCAAAACCACCGTTTCGATTAAGGTCTAAAATGGGCTGTTACATTACATACGCAAGGTCAGTGGCTAACTCAGGATTTAGGTAAATCACACCATGAACGTCACAAGTGAATTAATTCAACTTGGGTCCAGTCTAATGTATCAACCTTCCAATGAGTACATCTATGTCTCTACCCGTGGAGTCAATTGCTCCGATAGCCAAGACTAGTCATCACCCCAATTGGAATTGTAGACGACATAATAATCCTTCTAAGTATTTGAGTCAAATGCTCACTTTTATTCTTTTACAAAATTACAGACTCGTTTAGATTATCTACAAATGTGAGTTGTCTTTCTCGCAATTTAAATGTTCTACAAGGCCACTTATCATCAGTTTGAAATTAGACAATCAATAAGCGAATGTTTTCTTATCATAATTTCGCTATGCATGAAAAACATGAAGGACAAACTTAAAATACATAATAGTGAAATGTAAAATTAACTTTATGTCGCACCCTAAAAATTGGGTTAGTAGAGTTGGGTCTTTTAAACCGGGGTTAAGATAGATATCCAAAAATAGGGTTGTAAGTGAGTAATTTAGGTATGTGAGTGTTATAATTAGGTTTTTCATTTTATTATTTAGCTAAAAAAATTCAATTTTAAGGTCTAATTTGGAAAAATGGTTTTTAATTTATTTAGGTCCAACTTGGAAAAATGGAAGAATTAAGGTGACCAAACGGGAAAATTGCCCAATTTTTGTAAATTGGTTTTCTACTTGCAGCCACTCACGTCTTCCCCCTTCTTTCAAAACCTCAAATAATTCAAAATTTTCCCAAAACCTAAAATTAGAGAGTTCTTTCAAAATCAATTCATTCTTTCAGATTTATTAACTTCCCAAACACCAAAACAACCCTCAATTTAATCAGAAACTGCATTTCCTTCCCCAAATTCATCATTATTTTTCTTGAGTTAAAATCCTGAATTAGAGTTGTAGATTATTTTTTTCAAAAAATTATGGTAATTTTGTAGCTTTCTAAGGTTAAATGAACAGTGCTACTAATTCAAATTGAGTTTTAAACAATTATATTTAGATTTGATATGATTAAAGTATGTTGGGATTAAAAAATGGTAGATCTCGAAATCTTGAGTAAACTTGTGTTTTCACAGTGATTTTTGATTCATTCTAACCTAATTAGAAGGTATTTCACTTCAATTTGATAGTTCATAACTGAATTTCTAAGAATTAAGCATTTTTCCCTTTTTCATGTTCTTGAAAGCTTTAATTTTCTAGAAATTTTAAGACCATAAATTTAGGTGAAATTAATGGCTTAGATGTGAAATTAAGAAAACTTAATTTTGACAAAACTAAGTAGTTTTCAATAGTGAGAAAAGGATGCTTGAATTGTGTTTTCCTTTTCTTTTTTTTTGTGTGTTTAAGGCTGTTTTTGATGAATTTCCAATGTGTTTATTGCTTGTGAAAGTTTCGGATCAAGTGAGAGTCCCTTCGAGGAAATCAAAAGGCAAGGAAAAGCTAGTTTGAACTTTTGGCTAATAAGTTTTGCGTGTAAAATGGTGTGCGATTTTTGTGTAAGTATACACATCAGTTCAAGTAATAAATAGGTAAGTGATTATCGTTCCCAAGAAGATCGGATTTAGGCATAAAACTTTTCAAGTTATCTTAGTAGTGTCAAGTTAATTCTATAATAAAAAGATTGTAGGAAATGTTATGGCAAAAACTAAGGAAAATATGTGATGATGGGTAAATAACTAGAATTGCTATGGCAAAGGCGATAAAAGAAAAGTAAATATGAGAACTATTTTTTGAATAATATATAAATGAAAAAATAATCAACTAAGAATACAAAGGCGAAGATATTTCGACAGAAAATCAAGTATAGTGTCTACGATATTTATGTGGAAGGTTGGGATTACTTAGATTCAACCTTACTGGCAATAATGTTGTGGAAAATTTTTGATTAACTTACTATGCAGAAGAGTCATAAAGTGGCCTGTCTCATTTAGAGGTGAAACCTCAAGCCACTGTCCCTACTCATACAAGGTCTTATTACAGTAACCTGTGTAATTTCTTCTTTATGGCGCAAGCATCATTTGAATGTTGCTTATGCCATCCAATATTAGTTAAGTAATCTAAGCTTTCCTATATTAAATCAACTTAACAAGAATAATATGCCATTGCTTTTCCTAGGGATTGCATTTAAATAATTGAATAGGCAGTAAAATAATCAGATTTATACCATGGAAACTTAAAACAGTTAAGTATCATCAAAATAATCCATACCCAATGAGATTTAATTCATCGAATGGAAAATATAATTCCAAACCATCACCATAATTTACAACCAAATAATTTCACAAGAGAGCACTAAAGAAATAACAGAAGAGTGTAAGGAACACAACTTCTTCTGGTCTACACTTCAATGGCACAGTTCTATGTTGACTAAGAGGATGAGTTCCTCTTCCATTCGAGATCTCTTACTCTTCTACTTCTCTCTGGGGTACTTTTTGAGGTTCCCTTTATCTTCCTTTTATAGATAGATTTTGGCCAATCAGTTTGTGTTAATCTGCTCCTCTTTTCTAGGGTGATTTATCTTCCTTTCCTATCATCATACAAAACTTCCACAAAAACCAATTAGAAGCACCAAATAACTCAACATAGTCCAAGTCCAAATGCAATATAACAAATGTTAATTAAAATGCCCTAAAATGCAACAAAATATACCTAAGTACAAACAATTAGCTAGGTCAAAAGGTAGAAAATATAACGCTTTTTAAGAGTTATCAATAAGTGGAAGCATGAAAAGTGAGTTTTAAGAGTTGCTGTTAGTATGTGTGATTTGTAGCGTTAATCGACAGATTAGGAATAGCCTAAACCCCTATCCTAAGTTTCGAGTGTAAGCCTTCCTTATACTTATTCCCTTGTTGAGAAATTATGCCTAATGTATGTCAAGTTGTGGATTGTGATGTTATTATGATAGGTAATAAGTGTGAATACTTGTATGTGATATGTCATGAACTGATTTAATTCACACATTTGTGGTCAGACTTGTGATGGCTCAATGAGCATACTTGTGACACTTAAAGTAAAATTAAATGTGAATATGATAAGCGTGCATTGTGTACAAAATTGTGATGTAAGTCATGGATAGGAACAAATTTTACGTTGATGAATATGAACAAATATTACATGCATTAAAAATTAATTAAATATGTGTAATTGTGGATATTTTGGCATTATGATCTCTTGAAACCGTTGGATATAGTTGGGATGCCATAGCATTGTGAGTACTCACCTTTGTGTTTTGTGATTTGGGTATTGAGGCCCCAGGACAGATTGGAGAGATAAGGGAATTTCAAGCTAAGCTTCATTCATCAGAACATGTTGGTGTCTTGGAGAGTGTTTAGCTTTATGCTACATTTATAGGACATGTTAGACTCTTTGAGTTATTGGTGTGATAGAGATTCATTTATCCAATGTGTGGTGATAGATCTCACTTTTATGTTTCATATTCTCAAGTTGCCAAATTATCGTTAAATGAAATATATATATATATATATATATATGAGTTGTGTGTAGTTTCATGTGAGAATATATGATGGTTTTATGAATTAATGAGGCATGAATATGTTATTTTGACTTGATGTGAATATGGTTGAGAGTGTACTATAATTGATCTTGCTTAACATGTGACTTTGTGTATGCTTGTGGTAGTTCTGAACATTCACTGAGCTTTTTTTAAGCTCACACATTCCACACCAAAATTTTGTAGATAAATAGCACTTTCGATGTGAGTGGAACGGCTAAAGAAGTGATCTTAGCAAGGCAATAACTTTCGAGTAGGTGGCTTTATAATCTTTGGACATTTTGAATAAAGACAGTGTGGGTTAGAGTCACAGTATTATTTATTATCATTATTTTATTGTTATTTTTTGTGATTGGACTTATGAAATGTTGATTTTGCCTTTGGACTTCACTTGTGGATATTTTGACGTTTAGATTTGAGGTTGATAATGCATGTTAAGTATCTCGAAGTAAATGTACGGATATGACATGTTAAATGGTTAAAAGATGTCGGTAGCATTAGATAAATTAGACATTAATTGTATGTTGAGTAAGAATACTGTTTTGAGTATAAAGAACACTTTAAATTGTGAAATTTTTCACATTCTGACTCAAAGTACAGATACTCGAGTTAGTATTACCGATACCTTGCGCATGGAATTTTTAAAAATTGAAAAATCCAACATTGGTATTGATACCCAAACACTAGTATCAATACTTGTGATAAAAATAACGATACCCCTACCAATGTATCGATAAAACATTTTAATCAAAATATGGTAGAGAGCTAAAAAGGTATCAATTTTTACATTGGTATCAATACCTACGTTGATTTTTTTTTAGATTGTTTTACAAATAAAACTATTTCTATTGTTGTATAGATGTTTAAATTAGTTATGAAATTTTCTTTAAACGTTAATTTTAGTAACTATTGATCTTAAGTGAAACTCTGTACGCTTGTGTATAAGTTTCGACAGCTATTATAGTATTCAAAAACCAAACTAGGTGAAGGGTGTTACACTTTATATATTCATTGTTCAAATACATTGAAATTAATTACATTTTTACTATAATATGGACACATTTTCCAATAATACCATTTTCAAATGTTGATCGTGATCATTTTCATTCTTCGAATAGTGGAGCATACATAGAATTACCGAGGCATTAAATATGTCACAACTTAAACAATAAAGCATTCATGAAGCTAGGGCCTCTTGTAACACCCCTAACCCGTATCCTTTGTTAGAACAGGGTTTTGGAGTTTTACCAGAACTTTCAAAACATTTTACAAATAATTTATGTAAATTACTATTCATTAACCGAGATCATTCAAAACCCTCGAGGCCCGATACGAGCATTAGAATTGAGTCGAGACTCAATTTGGAACTCTAAGAATTTTTTCTGAAATTACAAAAATTTTCCAAGGTGCAGGGCTCACACGCCCGTGTGGTCCAAGGGACACGCCTATGTGACCCTGGGACACGCCCGTGCTATAGGTCGTGTTCAACCCTTGTAACTCTTTGACATGTGCATACAGCCATGTCACACGCCCGTGTGCTAGGCCGCGTGGTCAATTAATTCATTTGAAAATCAGGTGCAGGTTTCACACGGCCAAGACACACGCCCGTGTTCTAAGCCGTGTATCACACACAGCTGCGACACACACCCATGTCTCTGCCCATGTGCTCAATTATGAGCATTCTGTTTCTCAAAATTAAGGTGTAGGGGACACAGGGCCTAACCACACACCCATGTTACCAGGCCGAGTGTCACACACGGTCTAGATACATGCCCGTGTGTCTGCCTGTGTGGACAAAATAAAGCCATTTCTAGTTTCATTTCTCACCCAAAATCACATCAAAGGTCTACACTTAATACTCACATCCAATACCAACCATTTCAAGCATTTAAATTAAGCAAATTCCATCATTCAACAAGACATATCATTGCTTGCATACATGTTTATAATCTTACCTTATTATATTCCATATGTTAAACATAATTTGATCAACTACTTAAGATATTTAGCTACCATAGCATGACATTACAAGTATATCAAAACAACCATTACTAGCCATTCCAATGGCTAGATTACAAGCATCATTATCAAGCTATTTAATCCTTATAGCTACTAGAGTTCAACTTTTACATTTTATGCAATTCAGTCCTTCTCGTAATTAAACAATTTATCGATAAAATTTTTGTATCAAAATTTTCACATGACATGTCTATCATAATACGAACCATATAATAAAATAAAAATAAATTTTATTTTCGGGTTGGATTTGTGGTCCCGAAACCACTATTTCGATTTCACTAAAGAATGGGTTGTTACAACTCTCCCCTCTTAAGGATTTTCGTCCTCTAAAATCTTACCAGTAAAAAGATTCGGCTATTGCTTCCTCATAATATCCTTCAGTTCCCAGGTAGCCTCTTCTATAACGTGTTGTTGCTAAAGAACTTTTACTAAAGCTACCTTTTTATTTCTTAACTCTTTTGTTTCCCGAGCTAAGATTTTGATCAGTTTTTTGCTATATGTCATATCAAGCTGTATCTCTACCTCTGTCAGAGAAATAACATGTGAAGGATCAAATTGGTATCATCATAGCATAAACACATGGAAAACATTATGAATCCGATCAGGTTCCTGTGGTAAAGCTAACCGATATGCAAAAGATCTGATTCTTTCTGCAATTTCATACGGCCCAATGAACCGTGGACTCATTTTTCCTTACGACCAAACCAAAGAACTTTCTTCCATGGTGATACCTTCAAGAATACTTTGTCACTGACTTAAAATTCTATTTCTTTTCATTTTAGATCAGTATAAGACTTTTGACGATTAGAGGCCGCTTTCAAATTGTCTTAAATTGCTTTCACTTTTTCCTTGGTCTTTTGGATCAAGTCAACTCCGTGTAACTTTTTCTCACTGAGTCCTGTCCAATACAATGGGTTTCTACATTTGCAATCATACAAAGCTTTGTTCAGTGCCATTTTGATACCAGATTGATAACTGTTATTATAAGCAAATTCAACCAAAAGCAAATACTTCTCCTAGTTACCTTCAAACTCAAGTATACAACATTGAAGCATATCTTCCAAGATCTATATTTCCCATTCAGATTGAGATCTGTATGGGGATGAAATGCAGTGCTAAAGTGTAATTGAGTACCTAGAGCTTCTTGCAATGTGCTCCAGAATCGAGATGTAAACTAAGGATCTCTATCTGAAATAATGAAGATAGGCACTCCATGCAATATGAAAATTTCAAGGACATATAATTCAGCTAAGCTGTCCAAAGAATAATCCATATATACTAGAATAAAGTGTGCAAACTTTGTACTTTGTCAATCGGTCAACAATTACCCAAATGGCATGTTTCTTCTTTGGAGACTAAGGTAACCCCGATACAAAGTCCATAGTAATTCCTCCCCATTTCCATTCTGGTATCGTAACTGACTGTAATAATCCAGAAGGCAACTGAAGTTCAACTTTTACTTGCTGACATATCAAACATTTAGACACAAACTTAGAAATATCTCATTTCATTCCTGGCCACCAGTACATCTTTTTCAGATCATTATACATTTTATTGCTACCGAGATGAATAGACATGTTACAATTATGGGCTTCATTCAGAATCTTCTATACCAGTTCTGAACCTATTGGTACACATACTCTGCCTCTGAATAACAAACAACCATCGGTCCCTATCTAAAATTCTGAGTCAGTAGCTGATTCACTTGGTACTCGTTTTGCTTGCAACTTACTATCATTTTTTTTGAGCTTCAGAGATTTGCTGTAAAAACATTGGTCTAGCTTTTAACTCATCTATGATTGAACCATCATCAGATAGTGACAATCGGGTATTCATTGCTCATAAAATATACAGGGATTTTCTGCTCAGAGCATCTACCACCACATTCGCTTTTTCTTGATGATAATCAATAACCAGATCATATCTTTCAATAACTCAAGCCATCTACGCTGTCTCAAATTCAAATCTTTCTATGACTTCAAATATTTCAAACTTTTATGATTAGTGAATATGTGACATTTTTCACCAAAAAAGTAATGCCGCCAAATTTTCAATGCAAACACTATAGCTACCAATTCAAGATCATGTGTTGGGTAGTTTCTTTCATGTGGTTTTAGTTGTCTTGAAGCATAGGCTACTACTTTACCTTCTTGCATCAAAACACAGCCTAAACCATTTAACGATACATCACTTTAAATTATGAATTCCTTACCTGATTTAGGCTAAACTAACACTGGTGCTTCTGTCAATAAAGCTTTTAATTTGTCAAAACTCTGCTGGCATTTATCAGTCCACTCAAACTTTACATCTTTCTATAGTAAACGAGTCATCGGAGAAGCTATCATTGAAAATATTTTTACAAACCTCCAATAATAACCAGTTAGTCCTAGAAAAATTCAAACTTCTGACACATTCTTTGGTGGCTTCCAATTAAAAATGGCTGAAATTTTATTCGGGTCTACCCTGACACCTTCAGCAGATACTATATGCCCAAGAAAACTAACTTCCCGTAACCAAAATTCACATTTACTGAATTTGGCATACAATTGTTTCTCTCATAGAGTTTGCAACACTATTCTCAAATACTTAGCATGTTCATTTTCATCTTGAGAGTAAACCAAAATATCATCTACAAATACCACCACAAACCTGTCCAAATATGGGCTAAAAATTCTATTCATCAGATCCATAAACACTGCAGGTGCATTTGTTAAGTCGAATGGCATCACAAGAAACTCATAGTGTTCGTACCTGGTTCTAAAAGTTGTCTTGGGTACATTTGAATCTTTGACTCATAGTTGATAGCAACTAGAACAGAGATTAATCTTTAAAAATACAATGGCACATTTTAACTGGTCAAACAGGTCATTAATATAAGGCAATGGATACTTGTTCTTTATTGTAACTTTGTTAAGCTGTCTATAATCAATGTATAGCCTCAACGATCCATCTTTCTTCTTTATGAACAGAACTGGTGCACCCTAAGGTGAGAAACTAGGTCAAGCAAAACCTCTATCAATTAACTCTTGCAACTATACTTTCAGCTCTTTCAATTCAATACGAACCATTCTGTAAGGCGTTATGGATATAGGTGTTGTTCCTGGAACAAGATCTATAGAGAATTCCACTTCTCTATCCAGTGGTAAACCAGGTAACTCTTCTGGGAATACATCAGTAAATTCATATACAACCAGTGATAGTTGAATCTTTGACTCAGATACTTTAGTATCCAGCACATATGCAAGGTAAGCATCATAACCCTTTTGGACATATTTCTATGCTGATATTGCTGAAATCACATTAGGTAATCCATCCAGTTTTTAGATTCAACATGAAGTAATTCACCACTCTCATATTTCAATACAATATATTTCTATTTACAATTCACTACTGTATCATATTGGGTTAACCAATTCATTCCCAAAATTATATCAAATTTATCAAATGATAATAACATCAAGTCAACCGAAAAGCAATAACCTTTTACCATCAATGGACAGTTCTACAGACTTTATCCACTATAACACACTGGCCCAAGGGTTTGAAAATTTAACCAAAAAATTAGTGAATTTAACAGGTAAATTTTTAACAGTCACTAAGTTCATGCATATGTATGAATGTGTGGAAACAGGATCAATCAATGTAGTAATATTAGTATCAAGTGGAGAAAATGTACCAGTAATGACATCTGGTGCAGAGGCATCTTCTCTAGCATGAACAGCATATGTTCTTGCAGGTGCTTAGGCCTCAGATCTAACTATTGTAACCCTAGTAGTACCTCGACTACCACTAACATTGCCAAGGTGATGAGGTGGTCTACCTCTCGAAACAGGATTACTAGGCTTTGGAGCTGGTCCTATTTCTTTTTCAACTCTTTTGGGATAATCCCTAAAAAAATGATCAAGTGAACCACATCCAAAACAAGCTTCACTTCTAGACTGACATTCCCCATGATGAAATTTATTACAATGTTTACATTTCAATTTAGGATTACCAACACTAACCACACTAGTCATAGATAGAGATGAAGACCTCGGGTTAGAACGTTGAGAGCCCCGTTCTCTTCTAGAATATCCTATAGAGGTGGTCACACGATCATAATACTTCTTTAATTTCTTAGAAGCAAATGATTGTGACTTACTCATAATCCTTTTTCCAGAAACCCGAGCCTCTCTTCCAGCCTTTTTCTTTTCTTTGCTCAATTTGTTAGCTTTGTGTGCTCTACCGGCTAACACCGCAAATTCCATTATTTCGAGAATTCCAATCAATAACTTGATATCTTTATTTAAACCCTCTTCAAAGCATTTACACATCTCAGCCTCGGTTAGAACACATTCTCTGGCATATTTACTTAGCTGAAAAAATTCTCGTTCATATTCGATATAGTCATACTTCCCTATTTAAGCTCTAATATTCTTTTTTTTTTTATCCATAAATCTCTGACTAGCATATTTCTTCTTGAATTCAGCTAGGAAGAATTCCCATCTAACATTTTCTCTCAGTACCATTGAAGTTATGGTATTCCACCAATGATAAGTTGTATCTTTCAGTAAAGATACTGCACATTTTAGACATTCGGCAGGTGTACAATACAATTCATCAAAAACCCAAATAGTATTTTCTAGTCGAAACTTAGCCCTTTCCGGATCTTCATCTGTGGTAGTTCTAAACTCTTCCGCCCCATGCTTACATATATTATCTTCTAGAGGCTTACCTGTTCTAGTGGGTTCAGCACACAATGGTACCTCAGGAACTGGTTGAGGAGCAGATAGGGGAGGTCGTTGTACAGCGGGGTATGTTCTCAGATACTGTGTAAACCATTTATTCATCATTTGAAAGAAGGCTTATTTTTCCTCCTCACTTCAGCCTTCAGACATGAGCCTTTCAATACCAGATGCAAAAGCAACCCTTAGAACTGAAGCTGAAGCATTGATCTCAGCTTCCTCGAATTCAGCTCTAGCTCGGTTGGATGATATTACTATATGAAAAACAAATTTAATCTGATCAGGAGTCATCACGCTATCACAATTTATATAATAGCATGTATAGCTAAACTCGTGTTTGCTACGTAAAATCTAAGAATCGACTAAACCGTAGCTCTGATACCAATAAATGTAACACCCCTAATCCGTATCCATCGTCGAAACAGGGTTTCAGAGTATTACCAAAACTTCTAGAGCATTTTACAAATAATTTATGTAAATTATATTCATTAACCGAGATCATTCAAAACGTCCTTTCATTGGACCCTCGAGGCCTAATACGAGTACTAGAATCGAATCGGGACTTAGTTTGGAACTCTAAGAATTTCTCGCGAGATTACAAAAATTTTCCAATGTGCAGGGCTGGCACGCCCGTGTGACCCTGGGACACGCCCGTCCTACAGGCCGTGTTCGACTCCTGTAACTCTCTGACTTGTGCACACGGCCATGTCACACGCTTGTGTGCTAGGCTGTGTGCTCAATTAATTCATTTCAAAATTAGGTGCAGGTTTCACACGGCTAAGACACACGCTCGTGTTCTAGGTCATGTAGCACACACGGCTGAAACATACGCCCTTGTCTCTGCCCATGTGCTCAATTCTGAGCATTCTGGTTTTCAAAATTAAGATGCAGGGGACACATAGCCTAACCACATGCCCAAGTTACCAGGTTGAGTGTCATAAACAGTCTAGACACATGCTCGTGTGTCTGCCTGTGTGGACAAAATAAAGCCATTTCTAGCTTCATTTCTCACCCAAAATCACATCAAAGGTCTGCACTTAATACTCACATCCAATGTAACACCCTGAAACCGTGGCCGTCACCGGGATCGAACACAAGGTGTAATCTGGCTTAATTCATCACTTATACAGCTCAAACAATTTATTTTAAAACTCCCAGACAAACTGTCAATCTGCGTTATAGACACTTAAAAATTCGTATCTTGAGTTCTGAAACTCAAAATTTAATTCTACAAATTTTTCCTGAAACTAGACTCATATATCTATCTACTAAAATTTTTCCACAATTTTTGGTCCGTCCAATTAGTACAGTTTATTAGTTAAAGTCTCCCCTGTTTCAGGGTTCGACTACACTGACCTCTGTGTATTACGAACCAGATATCTCTCTGTACAGAGATTCAATGACTATGCCGTTTGTCCCTAATAAAACTAGACTTAATAAGGAATCTTTACATATAAGTTATGACTTCTAATTATCTTTATAGAAATTATGGTGAATTTCCAAATTCGGTACAGGGGATCTAGAAATCGTTCTGACCCTGTTTCACGAGATTTTAAATATCTCATACAATATAGCTCATATTCTTGCTTTACTTCTTCCATGTGAAAATAGACTCATCAAGCTTCGGTTCTATAATTTATTCATTATTTAATTCCATATCTACTATTTTTAGTGATTTTTCAATTTCACATCACTACTGCTGTCTGCATCTATTATTAGAGTAAATTTTACCTATTAGAGTAATTTAACAAACATATCACCAAGTAAGATCATGACTAGCCATACCAAGGGCTAATCATTACCAAGCATTTCCTTACTACTCAATAACCATATCGTGAGTGTAACACCGGAAATGATTAGCCATGACAAATGGCATAATAATCAAATAGACTTTAACTATTGCTTATAACTAAGTACCATAAGACCAAATCCAACTTAACATTTATGCCATTTTCGCATGGCTAAAAGTATACATACCAAAGTTCAAACAAAACATATATACATGCCGAAATGTTCTCTTAGACCAACTAAGAAGAAGATACCAAAAAGTTGCAAGCTGGTGTGATGACTTCGACGATGGTCCCGAGCACACAAAAATGGATCAAAGGAACCTAAATAAGTGACAAATAAACACACCGAATGAGTATATAACTCAGTAAGCCATAAGCATTACACTGCTGTCCATTTATAAATATCATAAAAGAAAACAAATAATGCAAGATTAGGTACTCCATCCATACCGACTATGCTATAATTTCACGCACATTTATCATTACATGCTCTCAACTAGCCAAGCCTCCATTGACATCTCGTATGATATTCGTTATGATATTTGATGCATTTCCTCACATCATTTTATTTTCGTTTAGATTATACTAATAATAGCATTTCATCTATTCCACAATAATCTTATGTTCCTAACTTCAAATATAATCACCACATATGTTCAAGACTTACCAAGCTCGGCCCAAATATAAACATAACGTCTATTCCTTTTGAACTCAAAATATCTACTCATTCCGCTGTCCATGATTTACTCGATAAAGTCACACACTTAACGTTAATAATTATTCGAAAATATATAGTAAGTCCGCACACTTAGTGCTTAATAGTCAAACTCGCACACTTAGTGCTATACAATTAAACTCGCACACTTAGTGCCAATCTCATTATTGTAAATGTTTATACCCGCACACTTAGTGCCGAAATCAACACTCAATACATCTCACTTCTTTTTTTTTTTTTACAATCGATACTTTTGTCACTACATGCATTTATATATCATCCCATTCGGCATAAGTACATAAGTATTATGATTATTTAAATCAATACAAAATATATGCTTAATAACTTACCTTGTGTTGGGTAAAACGGTTCCAACTCGGCTACTCGATGTTCTTTCCTTTGCCTTTGCTTGATTCTCCTTCTTTAATTTCTTGAGCTTAATCAATAAATTAACTAGTTTAACCGTCTTGCTAAATATTTATATCAAAATATTAATGATTTCATATCATAGGAGATACATGACTAATTCTTATCTTCCCACCATATGTTTTTGAGCTATTCGGCTAATAACCATATGCTATCACCCTACTATCAATAATCCAATCACACATGCATATATATATATATATATGGCCGAATGTGCAAAGCTTAGACTCAAAATCACCTATGCTCTTAATTTGATGGCCGAATATGCATACATATATATATGATATCAACTATACTATCATCTTTAATTCACCTAAACACAAAATTTCATCTCATGAACACTTGACCAAATTTTTCCTAATCTAGCATGGCTTCACATCTATTTGTAACATCCTATAAATCCATATATACCATATTTCTACATAAATTTTCTTTTACTTTCCCACTACTTCCATTCACAACATCAAAAGCACCATACACTTAGCATTTACCTCTTCCTAACCATATGCCATCTAAGTACCCTTTTAGGTAGAAAATTAACATATGGGTTGTAATAAGACATTGGCTACTAACTAGATTTTCACAAGAATTTAGTAAAAGTAACATAAATCCTACCTTAATCAACCCCTTTTGAGTTGGCCGAATGTCTAGAGCATGTATTCTTTCCTTCTCCTAACTCACGGCCATTGCAAGAAAAGAAAGAAGATGAATACTCCCTCTTCCTTCCTTATTTTATTCATCTTTTCTTTTTAATTCCTTTCTTTAATTTATTTTAATTGCTAACTAATAAAAGAATTGCATTGAAATTCAACCTAGAGGATGGGCATCATGGCTTGGCCGGCCACTACTTGGGTTTTTGGGCAATTTGACATGCAAACCCAAGTTTCCTCACTTTGTTATTATTTGGTCCTTACATATCCCCCTATCATATTTTCTTAAGTTCTCAACTAAGTCAATCACATGAAATTCACATTCATAAGTCTAAATTAAAACATCAAATTTTCACACATGCACTAATACACATAGAGGATATGCAACCAAATTTTTAAATAAATTTTGGGACTCGGTCTTGTGGCCTCGAAACCACATTCCGACTAGGGTCGAATTAGGACTGTCACATCCAATACCAACCATTTCAAGCATTTAAATTAAGAAAATTCCATCATTCAACAAGGCATATCATTGCTTGCATACATGTTTATAATCTTACCTTATTATATTCCATATGTTAGACATAATTTGATCAACTACTTAACATATATTTAGCTACCATAGCATGACATTACAAGTATATCAAAACAACCATTACTAGCCATTCCAATGGCTAGATTACAAGCATCATTATCAAGTCATTAATGGTCAAGTTGTCCTATACATGCCATTATACCAAAATGATTTTACTAAGTATACCCAAAATAGCTAGTTGATAGTGCGGCGATGCTCCAATGATCCCCAACCTTCACAAGCTTTCGAGCAATATAAAATAGGGAAAATAAAATAGAGTAAGCATTACATGCTTAGTAAGTTTGTATAATGGAAACTAAACTTACCAATCCCGTTTATCAAATTTAAGCATACAATATCATGTTTTTCCATCTATTAACAAAATTGCCTAAACACATGTATTCAATCAAACATGTTAGTCACCAAAATCTTCATATCAATCAAGTAAACATAGATGAGCTCATCATGCAATATTCTTTCAAGTCATTATCATTTCATCTCATAATTCTCATACCATGTCAAGAGTTTTATGTTCGTTGAATCATTTAAATTCATATGGATGCTTAAGTAGTACACTCGAGGTATACGATTCAAAAATCCATCAATTTCTTATTCAAGGGTACCCATTAGGGCACTTAATCAAGGAACACACTCTCGAGCCACATATTGTATAATAGGATTACCAGTCAGGCTAAATCCTTTATATAACATACGTTCAGAAAAGCTATATTAGGATTACCAGTCAAGGCTACACCCTAATCATAACGTATACTCGAGAGGTATTATATCAGGATTACCCATTTGGGCTAAATCCTTTCTACAATAAGGTCAATAAGATTACTCATCCGAGCTAAATCTTGTCTGCAACAAATGCAGGACCTCATCCATTTTGGGTAAGCACATATATTCATTGGAATTCAATATTCAATTGGGACTTAACCCTTTTTCACCATTTCAAGCATGTATTAAATTGTCTATTATAGCATTCAAGTAATGCATTTCAATATAAATCACATTACATAGAAACACAACACTCAATTAACATAGAAACACAACATTCAATTAACATAATTACATGCTCGATTAAGTTAAACGAATTTACCTCGACACTTGTTCGCGTAAGTAATCTACTAATTCGAAACCTTTTTTTTCCTCGATCTAACCTTGAATTTGTGTTATCTGGGGTTATATAAATAACTTTAATCACTTTCTCATATTTCATACTCATTTGGATTCAATTTACGTTCTAAGAAAAATTACCATTTTGCCCCTAACTTTTCCATAAATTCTAATTTCATCCCTAAGCTCGGAAAATAAAACTTGTGCAATTTACTCCCTATTCCAAGCCTAACCAAAATCCAATTATAAAATTTACAGCACATGTATTTATAAAAATTCATATTTTTTTATCAAATTTCACAACTTTACATTTTAGTCCCTAAATCATGTTTTCATCTAAAATCACTTTGTAAAAGTTGTTTATCTATCAACAACCTTTCATTTTCTACCATAAATTTCAAATTTTCATCATATTCATCCATGACCCAAATCTCATACCTTGATAACTTTTCAAATTAATCCCCCAAATAGATAGATTAGACTATCCTGATTCCAAAAATATGAACATTACTAAAAAGGGGACTTAATTTCTTACCTTTTTACGCTTGGAAAGTTTTATTCCTCTCTTCTAAGGTTTCCATGGAAATTTTGGGGAAGAAGACATGAAAATAAGATGATAATTTCTTTTTAATTAATTACCATCTTTTAATTTTTGTGATTTCCAATTTAGTCCCTACTCTTTTCTAATTTTTCCATGGATGAGTCACCAAAAATCTACATACTTTTCTTTAATGGTCTAATTACCATAAAAGGACCTCTAGTTTTAAATTCCATAGCTATTTAATCCTTATAGCTACTAGAATTCAACTTTCGCATTTTATGGGATTTAGCCCTTCTCGTAATTAAACAATTAATCGATAAAATTTTCGTACAAATATTTTCACACGATATTTCTATCATAATATGGATCATATAATAATATAAAAATAAACTTTATTTTCAAGTCGGATTTGTGATCCCGAAACCACT
Source organism: Gossypium arboreum (assembly GCF_025698485.1). Classification (NCBI taxonomy): domain Eukaryota; kingdom Viridiplantae; phylum Streptophyta; class Magnoliopsida; order Malvales; family Malvaceae; genus Gossypium; species Gossypium arboreum. Next base: position 83,964,328 of record NC_069070.1, on the reverse strand, counting down.
GTTCCGATTTCACTAAAAAATTGGTTGTTACACCTCTAACTAAAAAGATGGATGGAGCATACAACTACCTCCTTAGCTCCTCAATCCTTAGCTACAGTGGAATGTCCCTAACAATTTTTATTACACACTCATACCTAGACCCACCTTTCTAATCAACAGCACGATGGAGCAAACAAATTGGTGTTGACCTACTTAGTGTTGTTGAAGCATTGAAGTGTCTACTCTCATTTATTTCAATAATATGCCATAGCATTGTTTATAATACTAGGTTGTAGAATCCCTAAGGCATTAAAAGATACTCACTATAATTCGAAAAACAAAAATGTAGAGTATAAGACATCCTATTTTTAGAAATCAATGTCTAAGCAATCTAGCCTCAACAAAACTTACCAGATCCATTTCTACAAATTCAGGTAAATCAAAAAATAATATTTATAATCATTATTGAACATCATGAATAAAAACTATAGTTCGTATAGACAAACAATATATCGATAGTCACAATGCCATGGCAAAATACTCCTATATGCAACAATATGGATATATCCTAACTACAAAATGCAACCTAGAGGCCCAATACACCTCCAAACCTAATGGATGCATTATCTCCAATGCATGAAACAACACAAACGTAAGTATATGCCTGGATATAGACAAAAATATTATGCAATGTATTAAGAAAAGAAATAAGGAATGAAAAAACTTTTTGGACTTAGACTGGACTGTAGGTCTATCATTCAAGTCGACTCACGGTCTTGCAGGTTTGACTTTGTACCTTATTTTTCGTTTCAAAGTGGTGCTCTCTCCACCTTCCATATCAGTTTCTATAAGATCATTGATCAATTGATCAATTTCTTTGTCTTGCTCAATTACGGAAGTTGGTGAAGACATGGGTATTGATGTTTTACTCTTATCAGCAGTAGTGGTAGCAGCAATGGCTTGCTCATTTTTCTGTCCTTTTTCTCCAAGGTCCTTAAATGAAGATTTTCCCAGCTCATCCTCAGTAGCTTTTTTCTTACGAGTGGCTTCTTCTTTAATGGAATCATTGCTAGTAGCAGGCTGATCTGGCTCCTTTTCAGAGTTATAAGATGACAGCAAGGTCGATGGAAACACAAGAAATGGTGGCATGAGTTTTGAAAAATTCTTCTGAAGGGATCTTTGTAAGTCTAAGTCCCGATTTTTCGCATATGCCCAATACTGAGCCTAGCATGCATTAAGTTATCCCAACTCTTCAATGAGGTGGTACTACTGGACTTCAAAAAGGGACCGCCTTCACTTTAGTTGCACCAAATGATGTAAGATTTTCTAGTTAAGGGAATTACAAGAGTCATGAGATGTTGCTGTGGGAATTTGCGTGGCAGGCGTAGCTTGATGGTGTTGAGATGTCGTAGCAAACACTTAATGGCTTTTGTTTTCCCACCCTTGTTGGGGGTAACATCCTCAGCATCACTTAATGGCACATTTTCTGCTTCACATAGGGCTGAGATAAGAAAAGGAAGTTTAAACTGCCAGCATTCTTATCTGCACACTTGTGAACTTCCTAGAATATAATTCTCCAAATATTTATCCTTCAGCCTTGAATAATAGAATGCAACAACAACATTCTCTCCTTTGACACTGTCGTATTATATGTTAATGGCATCAGCCTACTTCTCAGGAAGTGATACCAGACCTTTCCTACTGGCTTGAAATATTTGTGGCTTGAAATAGCTCACTGTGTTCCTTCGACAAACAAATCATTCAAAACTCGTGATAATCCTTCTGGTGCAATATTGTCAGAAAACTCCGAATGTTCATCTTCAACCTCCCCAAGACCAAAATGGGTATTTATTTGGTATTCATCAAACAAAACAGATTTACCTATTACGTAGATGAACGGGGAATCTGGGGGTTCATCTTTCAACAGAAATCCCTACTCAAAGAAAAATGGTCGTTTGAGAATCTTAAGTGTGTACCTCGTAATGGCGGTAGCATTGTAAATTATCTTCGATTAAGAACCCTTAGCACGAGAATATTCTACCATAGCACGAGAATATTCTACCATATTTAAAGTATTCTTTCCACGGGCCATAAAATAATTTTAAAAAGAAATTTGGGAAAATTACCCGAATGTGAAAAGAGTAATAGAGGAGTTAAAGAAGGAATTAGTGTAAAAATGAAAACTTTATGAGAGGTAAGAGATGTGAGTACTTGGAAGAAAAAGGAATTAAAAGGGGATAACGATGGCAATTTTTCAAGAGTGCGAAACGTGAGGAAAGGGGTTATGACGTGGGGAAAAAATAAAAAAAAAAGTTTTAGGGGGAAAGAAATATTTGAGCCCTCTATTTAGGGCTTCTATTTGGGTTTCCCAAAAGAGTTTGCCAACAAAGCTTTCTTTTGGAGTTTTCCAACTGATCAAGTCTTGACACCTTATCACCCAATTTGTTGTGGCATTAATACTCCTCTCTAATGTTGCGGCATTACTGCTCAATACTTATTAGCAAATCTGGACCTTTTTAATGTTGCGGCATTACTGCTCAGCACTTATTAGCAAATCTGGACCTTTTTATTCTACTTCGATATAAACTATAAATAATAAAATATTAATAGCAAGAACATAACGAAAATTTTATTATTAATTAAAATACATAAATTAAAAGAACACCCCAATAATGCTTTAGACGTTGTCTATTAACTTTGAATGTTGCTCCTGTTTCTAAATGTTTTATAGAAACAACTTCGTAAAAAACACTTGAATTACTTCAAAAGGTACTGACCATCAAGATTTTAATTTACCAGGGAATAACTTGAGGTTGGAATTAAACAACAACACCTGTTGCCTAAGTTCAAATTACCTTGGAAAAATTTTGCTATTATGCCAATGCTTGGTCTTTTCCCTTATATAAACAATCATTTTCATATGCTTGAGCCCGAAATTATTCCATCTCATTCAACTCTAATAATCTTTTGCTACCAGCAGCGGCCCAGTCCATATTCAACCTCTTAATTGCCCAAAATGCCTTATGCTCAAGTTCAACAGGCAAATGACATGGCTTACCATAAACAAGCTTGAAAGGATTTACTAATTTTTCCAAAATTTGCTTAATTTCTCTATTAGAGATTTCGGCTTGGCCATCGGTCTGGGGATGATATGCCGTGGAAATTCTGTGTTTCACCCCATATCTGCACATAGCATTAGCCATTAATTTTCAATCGAAATGGGATCTTTCATCACTGATGATTGCTCTCGATGTCCCAAATCTTGTGAAAATGTTCTTGTAACACCCCGTACCCGAGTCCGTTACCGGAATCGGACACAAGGTGCACACAGACTTAACTACTTTCGCAGTCCATTTAGAAATTTCCAGACAAGCTGGTTACTGCATCACTGTCGCCTTAAAAATCATATCTTGAGTTTCAAAGCTCAAAAATCAGTTTCGTAATTTTTTCCTGAAACTAGACTCATATTTCCATCTACAGATTTTTTTCTAGAATTTTTGGTCAAGCCAATTAGTACAGTTTATTAGTCAAAGTCTCCCCTGTTACAGGGATCGACTACACTGATCTTCGTGCGTTACGAATTGGATATCTCCCTGTACAGGGCTTCAATACTGATGCCGTTTGTTTTTTTAGAAACTAGACTCAGAGAGGAATCTATACATATATGGCATGACTCCTAATTATCTCTGGTTAATTTACAATGAATTTCCAAAGTCGGAACAGGGAATCCAGAAACCGTTCTGGCCCTATTTCACGAGAACTTTAATATCTCTTAACATATAACTCATATGACCATTTAGTTTCTTCCATATGAAAGTAGATTCATCAAGGTTCATTTACATAATTTATTAACTATTTAATTCCATTCCTACAAATTTTAATGATTTTTCAAATCCACACCACTGCTGCTGTCAGCATCTGTTTCAAGGTAAACTTTGCCTATTTCGCGGTTTCCATGGACCAGCTAGAGTTTTGTCATACATAGGTCCACATATAATCATATTTAGCCATTCCAATGGCTGATCATTTGCCCAACACTTCCATTCAGTCCATAGTCACATCATGAAACCATACATATATACATAAACACAAATGGTCTAATGCCATACTCCACTTTTACGAGCCATTTTCGCATGGTCGCATACACGTACATCACACAACGTACTTGAAAACAGCAAAGGGTAGTCCTATACATGCCATACCCAAAGTTCAACTAAAGAGTACCAAAAGGGCTTTGATAGTGTGGATGACTTCGACTTCGATGATCCCGAATCCGATAGCTAACGAGCAAAATCTATAAAACAGAGAGCCAAAGCAACGGGGTAAGCATTTTAATGCTTAGTAAGTCTCAAGTAATGAAATCAGCTTTGACTAAAGTATTACATTCACATAGCTAAATGAATCACTTTATTAATACACATTCTCATAATCATACTTACTTCACATTACCGACCCTTATGTTTATACACAAAAGAACAACTTAGCCAAAGGCCGGTAGCTCGTTTATCAACTGAGCGAATACTTACTTGTAAGGACTCAACTAATTCAAGCACATACGAACATACCTCATTGCTGGAATTTTCACAAGTGTATAAACTGAAACTTTTACAGCAAGATTGCTCACTTCCGAATCACGTACCTTCGGGATTTAACCGGATACAACCACAAGCACAATTGCCTTCGGGTCTTAACCCGGATTTGGTGATTTGCACAATTGCCTTCGGGTCTTAGCCTGGATATAACAACTCGCACGAATGCCTTTGGGTCTTAGCCCGGATATAATCACTAGCATAAATGCCTTCGGGACTTAGCCCGGGTATCATTCAAATGCTCATGTACACATATATCAATAATCACGACACATCCATATTTCATTTTCGTTACTAAGGCTCAAACACAAAATATTTATCAAACCTTTACAATTTCGGCTCAATAGCCACACACAAGGAGCATGATTTCAATATAATTCAAGTAGGGTCATTACTCGAAGACTTACCTCGAATGTTGTCGAACGATTTCGACGGCTATTCAACTACTTTTTCCTTCCCTTTATCGGATTTAGCTCCTCTTTGCTCTTGAGCTTAATTTAACAAATAAATTGATTTAATCATTTGAGCATCGAAAGAGGAATTCAAGGTACTTAGCCCACATATTTTCATTAGACATTAAAGTCACATAGGTACGGAAATCATGAATCAACTCAACACATTAGTTAGTACTCTCCTTAGCCGAATTTTCTAAGCCAAGAATAGGCATCAATATGTTTGCCTCTAACCGAATGCATGCACACCAATTCCCCTCATGTGGCCGAATATGCATGTCCATGTTGAGGCCAATTATACACTTAATACCACACACAAAAAAAACAGCATACATTCTACTAACTAATGCATTCCATATTGTAACTCAATACACATCTATCATTTCCCTCATAACCGAAGCATCATCATAAGTAAGTATATACCTTGAGATAGTATATATGTTATACCAATACATCATGTGCAAACATATATACATATATATATGCTAGAGCCGAATCTCAAGTTGATTGTAACTAAACATGAACATAAATCCAAAACACGAACCTTACTTTCCATGCAATGAGCATAAATCACACTTATGGATGTACCATGGCCGAATACATCTCAACACCATAATTTTGGTCATGATTAAGCAAAGAACTTAATGTCTTACTCCAAAAACACTAAAAAGAAAGTCCAAGAGCCATCAATCCACCATCACATATACCATTAGCAAGCTTCATATTTAACATGCAATGGCATTAACACAAAATCCTCCTTGGCCAAATACCATCCCCATGATATAACAAAGATTTGAACCATGGGCTAATAAGAACATCAAGCTAGTAACTAAAACATGCATGAATCTCATGGCACAACCTCAAACATACCTTAATCTTGATGCAAGTATAGCCAAACCCCTTCCTAATCCTCTTCCAAACCAAGCATGAAGCAAAACTCCTTCCTTATCCTTAGTATTTTCGGCCAAAAAGGAGTGAAAAAAAGGATGAACAATTTTTTTTTTCTTTTCTTTCCTTCAACTCACGGCAAGGGAGGGGAGAAGCCTTCACACACATTTTTTTCTTCCTTTTTTTTATTACCATACAACTTATTTTATTTATTCCAACATAACCCACTTACCAAACATGTTTCATGACATGTTTTACCCATAATTCCTTGTCATGGCTGGCCACTAGCTATTAGGGGGGGAATTTGACATGCAAGTCCATTGTTTTGCATGCATGCTTTAATTAGTCATCACACATTTCCCCATCATACTTTCAAAGTTTACTACTAGGTCCTTTCTAGTGAAATTCACATTTATAACTCTAAATCAAAACATCAAAAATGTCACACATGAGTTAACACACATTATAGGCAATAAAATAAATATTAAATTATTTTTATGCCTCGGTTTTGTGGTCCCGAAACCACATTCCGACTAGGGTCAATTTTGGGCTGTCACAACTCTCCCCCACTTAAGAAATTTTCGTCCCCGAAAATCTTACCGGTAATTAGATTTGGGTATCATTCTTTCATAGAGTTCTCGGGTTCCCAAGTAGCTTCTTCTATCCCGTGTTTGAGCCATAACACTTTCACTAGCGGAACCCTTTTGTTTCGCAACTCTTTTACTTCACGAGCTAGGATACGAATCGGTTCTTCTTCATAACTCATATCGGCTTGAATTTCCACCTCGGATGGACTAATTACGTGCGATGGATCAGATCTATAGCATCGAAGCATCGAAACATGAAAGACGTCGTGAATCTTTTCGAGTTCATGGGGCAAAATCAAACGATACGCAACTGGACCGACTCGTTTGGATATCTCATATGGCACGATGAACCTCGGACTCAATTTGCCTTTACGGCCAAATCTGAGTATCCTTTTCCAAAGCGAAACTTTAAGAAACACTTTATCTCCACCTGATATTCAATGTCTTTTCGTTTCAGATCCGCGTACGACTTCTGACGATCGGAGGCTATCTTCAGATTTTCACGGATTACTTTTACTTTCATTCAAGCATCTTTAATCAAATCCACTCGAAATTTCGCTTTCACCGAGCTCGGTCCGAACAATGGTGTACGGCATTTACGCTCGTACAAAGCCTCGAAGGCGCCATCTTAATACTTGATTGAAAACTATTGTTGTAAGCGAATTCAATCAAAGGTAAATACCGCTCCCATGAACCATCGAACTCGAGGATTCAACATCTCAACATATCCTCAAATATCCGAATTATCCGCTCGGATTGACCATCGGTTTGGGGGTGAAAAGCGATCTTTGAAATGCAACTTGGTGCCCAAAGCTTCTTGCAATTTCTTCCAAAATCGCGAGGTGAATCTCGGATCTCTATCCGACACAATGTAAATCGGTACCCGTGTAATCTCACAACCGAGAAACGTATAATTCAGCTAGTTTATTCAATGAAAATCCATACGCGACGGGATAAAGTGAGCCGACTTAGTCAATCTATCAACAACAACCCAAATCGCATCCTTCTTACTTGTCGACAACGGCGGTCCAACACAAAGTCCATTGTGACTCGATCCCATTTCCACTCGGGTATCGTGATCGGTCAAGTAACCTCAAGGCACTTGATGTTCCGCTTTCACTTGTTGACATATTAAACATCTCAAACAAAGTCGGAGATGTCTCGTTTCATACCATGCCACCAAAACCGACGTTTCAAATCGTTGTACATCTTCGTACTCCCGGGTGGATTGCCATTCGGCTACAATGGGCTTCGTTCGAATTATCGAAATAAGTTCCAAATTCTTTGGAACACACAGACGACTTCGAACCTCAAACAATCGTCATCATCAATTTGAAACTCCGATTCCTTGTTGAACACACTCACCCGCTTTTGCAACCAACTCATCGTCAACTTTCGAGCTTCACGAATTTGATGAGTCAATAATGGTTTGGCCTTTAATTCGCTACTAACACATTGTCGGGTAGAATGCATAAGTGTACGCTCAACGTCAGAAGACAAACAGTGATTTCCGCTTAAGGTGTCCGCAACCACATTAGCCTTTCCCGGGTGATAATCAATGACAAGCTCATAATCTTTTAACAACTCGAGCCAACATCTTTGTCGCAGATTTAAGTCTCTTTGAGTCATCAAATATTTGAGACTTTTGTGATCCGAATACACATGGCACTTCTCACCAAATAAGTAATGTCGCCATATCTTTAAGGCGAATACGATGGCAGCCAATTCGAGATCATGGGTCGAAAAATTTTTCTCTTGTGGCTTTAATTGTCTCGACGCATAGGCCACAACTCGACCTTCTTGCATCAATACGCAACCTAACCCAAGTAGGGAGGCATCACTATAGATGACAAGCTCTTTGCCAGGTTCGGGCTGCACTAATACTGGAGCTTCCGTCAAATGAGTTTTCAATTGATCGAAACTTTTCTGACACTTTTCCGTCCATTCAAAATTGACATCTTTCTGAAGCAGTTTCGTCATGGGTGTGGCTATCATCGAGAATCCTTTTTCAAACCGTCGGTAGTAACCGGCAAGTCCCAAAAAGCTCCGAACCTCAGTAATATTTCTCGGAGGCTTCTAGTTAAGTATGGCTTGAAATTTTGCTCGGGTCGACTCGAATACCCGATGCAGATACCACATGACCCAAGAAGCTAACCTCTCTTAACTAGAACTCACACTTGCTGAACTTAGCATATAACTGCTTATCCCGTAATATTTGCAACACTAATCTCAGGTGCTACGCATGTTCGGTCTCATCTCTTGAATAGACCAAGATGTCGTCAATGAATACAACTACGAATCGATCCAAATATGGTCTGAAGATCCGATTCATCAAATCCATAAATACCGCAGGGGCATTAGTGAGCCCAAACGGCATCACTAAGAACTCGTAGTGACCATATCTCGTTCTGAAGGCAGTTTTGGGTAAGTCCGAATCTCGGATTCGCAACTGATAATAGCCCGATCTCAAATCTATTTTTGAGAACACTGAGGCTCCCTTCAGTTGATCGAACAAATCATCGATACGCGGTAATGGATATTTGTTCTTTATTGTCACTTTATTAAGCTGACGATAGTCGATGCACAATCCTCATGGTTCCGTCCTTCTTTTCACAAACAACACCGGTGCACCCCAAGGTGAAAAACTCAGGCGAGCAAAACCTCTATCCACCAACTCTTGCAATCGAGCTTTCAACTCCTTTAATTCGTTGGTGCCATACGATACGGAGCTATCGAAATCGGTGTGGTCCTAGGTACAAGCTCAATACCAAACTCTATCTCCGAACAGTGGCAAACCCGTAATTCTTCTGAAAAACATCCGGTATTCACAAACCACCAAGACATGATTCGGTTTTGTTTCTAACTCCTTATCATCAAGTACATCGCTAGGTATGCTTCGCACCCTTTCTTACATATTTCTTGGCCAACATTGATGATATTACAGCTGGCAACCCCTTTAAGTCCGTAGACTCAACTCGGATCATCTCGTTATTTGCGCACCTCAAATCCATAGTCTTGCTTTTGCAATTCACAACCGCATCATGCACGGTCAACCAATCTAAACCGAGGATAACATCAAATTTGTCAAACGGCAACAACATTAAGTCCGCCGGAAAACAGGAACCTCGAATTACTAGAGGGCATTTCTTACACACTTTGTCGACAAGCACATAACGACCCAAGGGATTTGACACCCGAATTACGAACTCAGTAGACTCAATAGGTAAAGTCTTACTGGATGCTAACGTTTCACATATATAAGAATGAGTAGAACCAGGGTCAATTAAAGCAATCACATTAGTATCAAAGAGAGTAAAAGTACCCGTAATAACATCTGGCGAGGAGGCATCCTCGCGTGCGCGTATAGCATAAGCCCTAGCAGGAGCGCGAGCCTCGGATCTAGTCGTAGCATCTCTAGATCCTCTCTGACCACCACTAGCATTGCCCGTATTTCTAGATGGTCTACCTCGAGCAGTGGTAGCGCCCGGTTTCCCACTTTGATCTACATTCTGTTCAGACCACCTTGGGCAATCTTTAATGAAGTGGTCAACTGCTCCGCACTTGTAACAAGAGCGGTCACGGAATTTACAACTTCCAGAATGCCATTTGCCACAATACTGGCACTCTGTTCTCTCTCGACGATCATTTCCAACACTGGCGATCGAAGTGACTCGTGTGGTCACAGGGGGTCGATCGCGATCTCGTCTAGAAAAGCCCGGAGTGTCTCTAGACCGGCCTAAGCCATCTCTAAATTTCTTTGATAATTGTGGGAAGGGCTTCCCTAAAGACCTCTTACGAAACTCCCTTGTTCCCACTTTAGCTTTTCTTTTCTCCATACTGAGCTCTTCGGCTTTGCACGCTCACTCGACAAGAGCCACAAACTCTCGATTTCCAAAATGCTAACATACGACTTTATATCATCATTCATCCATCTTGAGCGTTTACATCACGACTTCAAGAAATGCATTCCGCTGCGTCTGGCTAAGCCTCACAAATTTTTGTTCATAGTCGGTAACCGACAAGGAACCTTGTTTAAGTTCAAGAAATTCCTTCTATTTTTGATCCATAAATCTCGATCGATATACTTTTTTCAAACTCGTTTGGAAAAACTCCCAAGTTACTTGCTCTCGGGCACTGTAAGTCGAGTACTCCACCAATAGTAGGCGTAATCACGTAGTAATGTGATAGTACACTTTAGGCATTCATCGGTGTACAAGATAGCTCATCGAAAACCGGATAGTATTGTCCAACCAAAATTCAGCTTGCTCGGCATCGCCGCTATCCGTAGCTTTAAATTCAAGAGCCCCATATTTTGATTCATCAACTGGGGTCAGGTTTGTTGGGAATGGAGGTTGTGGAACAGCCGTATTAGTTCGAATGTATTGGTTGAACCAATCATTCATCACGCTATAAAAGGCTTGCCTAGCCTCATCATTCGGATTACTAGCAATAGGTTGAGAGTCCGCCGCGCTGTCCCTTGTGCGGAGCAGCGCCACACTCTCCACATCATCGCCTATCGCTTCGGTTGGGATCGGGATCCATTACTATAAATAAACACAAATTCAAATATCAGAAATCACCACACTATCAATTAATCACATAATGACATGTATAGCTAGACCCAAACGTATTACGATACTCCTAGAATCGACTAAACCGTAGCTCTGATACCAATAAAATTGTAACACCCTGTACCCGAGTCCGTTACCGGAATCGGACACAAGGTGCACACAGACTTAACTACTTTCGCAGTCCATTTAGAAATTTCCAGACAAGCTGGTTACTGCATCACTGTCGCCTTAAAAATCATATCTTGAGTTTCAAAGCTCAAAAATCAGTTTCGTAATTTTTCCCTAAAACTAGACTCATATTTCCATCTACATATTTTTTTCTAGAATTTTTGGTCGAGCCAATTAGTACAGTTTATTAGTCAAAGTCTCCCCTGTTACAGGGATCGACTACACTAACCTTCGTGCGTTACGAATTGGATATCTCCCTGTACAGGGCTTCAATACTGATGCCGTTTGTTTTTTTAGAAACTAGACTCAGAGAGGAATCTATACATATATGGCATGACTCCTAATTATCTCTGGTTAATTTACAATGAATTTCCAAAGTCGGAACAGGGAATCCAGAAACCGTTCTGGCCCTATTTCACGAGAACTTTAATATCTCTTAACATATAACTCATATGACCATTTAGTTTCTTCCATATGAAAGTAGATTCATCAAGGTTCATTTACATAATTTATTAACTATTTAATTCCATTCCTACAAATTTTAATGATTTTTCAAATCCACACCACTGCTGCTGTCAGCATCTGTTTCAAGGTAAACTTTGCCTATTTCATGGTTTCCATGGACCAGCTAGAGTTTTGTCATACATAGGTCCACATATAATCATATTTAGCCATTCCAATGGCTGATCATTTGCCCAACACTTCCATTCAGTCCATAGTCACATCATGAAACCATACATATATACATAAACACAAATGGTCTAATGCCATACTCTACTTTTACGAGCCATTTTCGCATGGCTGTACACACGTACATCACACAACGTACTTGAAAACAGCAAAGGGTAGTCCTATACATGCCATACCCAAAGTTCAACTAAAGAGTACCAAAAGGGCTTTAATAGTGTGGATGACTTCGACTTCGATGATCCCAAATCCGATAGCTAACGAGCAAAATCTATAAAACAGAGAGCCAAAGCAACGGGGTAAGTATTTTAATGCTTAGTAAGTCTCAAGTAATGAAATCAGCTTTGACTAAAGTATTACATTCACATAGCTAAATGAATCACTTTATTAATACACATTCTCATAATCATACTTACTTCACATTACCGACCCTTATGTTTATACACGAAAGAACAACTTAGCCAAAGGTCGGTAGCTCGTTTATCAACTGAGCGAATACTTACTTGTAAGGAATCAACTAATTCAAGCACATACAAACATACCTCATTGCTGGAATTTTCACAAGTGTATAAACTGAAACTTTTACAGCAAGATTGCTCACTTCCGAATCACGTACCTTCGGGATTTAACCGGATACAACCACAAGCACAATTGCCTTCGGGTCTTAACCCGGATTTGGTGATTTGCACAATTGCCTTGGTCTTAGCCGGATATAACAACTTCATACGAATGCCTTGGTCTTAGCCGGATATAACAACTCGCACGAATGCCTTCGGTCTTAGCCCGGATATAATCACTAGCATAAATGCCTTGGGACTTAGCCCGGTATCATTCAAATGCTCATGTACACATATATCAATAATCACGACACATCCATATTTCATTTTCGTTACTAAGGCTCAAACACAAAATATTTATCAAACCTTTACAATTTCGGCTCAATAGCCACACACAAGGAGCATGATTTCAATATAATTCAAGTAGGGTCATTACTCAAGACTTACCTCGGATGTTGTCGAATGATTTGACGGCTATTCAACTACTTTTTCCTTCCCTTTATCGGATTTAGCCCTCTTTGCTCTTGAGCTTAATTTAACAAATAAATTGATTTAATCATTTGAGCATCGAAGAGGAATTCAAGGTACTTAGCCCACATATTTTCATTAGACATTAAAGTCACATAGGTACGAAATCATGAATCAACTCAACACATTAGTTAGTACTCTCCTTAGTCAATTTTCTAAGCCAAGAATTGGCATCAATATGTTTGCCTCTAACCGAATGCATGCACACCAATTCCCTCATGTGGCCGAATATGCATGTCCATGTTGAGGCCAATTATACACTTAATACCACACACAAAAAAATAGCATACATTCTACTAACTAATGCATTCCATATTGTAACTCAATACACATCTATCATTTCCTCATAACCAAGCATCATCATAAGTAAGTATATACCTTGAGATAGTATATATGTTATACCAATACATCATGTGCAAACATATATACATATATATATGCTAGAGCCGAATCTCAAGTTGATTGTAACTAAACATGAACATAAATCCAAAACACGAATCTTACTTTCCATGCAATGAGCATAAATCACACTTATGGAGGTACCATGGCCGAATACATCTCAACACCATAATTTTGGTCATGATTAAGCAAAGAACTTAATGTCTTACTCCAAAAACACTAAAAAGAAAGTCCAAGAGCCATCAATCCACCATCACATATACCATTAGCAAGCTTCATATTTAACATGCAATGGCATTAACACAAAATCCTCCTTGGCCAAATACCATCCCCATGATATAACAAAGATTTGAACCATGGGCTAATAAGAACATCAAGCTAGTAACTAAAAACATGCATGAATCTCATGGCACAACCTCAAACATACCTTAATCTTGATGCAAGTATAGCCAAACCCCTTCCTAATCCTCTTCCAAACCAAGCATGAAGCAAAACTCCTTCCTTATCCTTAGTATTTTCAGCCAAAAATGAGTGGAAAAAAGGATGAACAATTTTTTTTTCTTTTCTTTCCTTCAACTCACGGCAAGGGGAGGGGGAGAAGCCTTCACACACATTTTTTTCTTCCTTTTTTTTATTACCATACAACTTATTTTATTTATTCCAACATAACCCACTTACCAAACATGTTTCATGACATGTTTTGCCCATAATTCCTTGTCATGGCTGGCCACTAGCTATTAGGGGGGGGAATTTGACATGCAAGTCCATTGTTTTGCATGCATGCTTTAATTAGTCATCACACATTTTCCCATCATACTTTCAAAGTTTACTACTAGGTCCTTTCTAGTGAAATTCACATTTATAACTCTAAATCAAAACATCAAAAATGTCACACATGAGTTAACACACATTATAGGCAATAAAATAAATATTAAATTATTTTTATGCCTCGGTTTTGTGGTCCCGAAACCACATTCCGACTAGGGTCAATTTTGGGCTGTCACAGTTCTTATGTAAAAATTTCAATACCGATTTAGCATCATTAGAGGCTAGAGCTACTACTTCTACCCATTTAGAGACAAAGTCTACTGCCAAAAGTATGTATAGCTTGCGTACAGATGGTGGACATGGACCCATAAAGTCTATTCCCCATACATCAAATAACTCAATCTCTAATATACTATGCAACGACATTTCCTATCTTATTGAGACATTCCTTGTTCTCTGAAAATGATCACATGTTCATGAGCGTCTTTAAAAGGGTCAGCCAATAGAATCCTAACTGAAGAACCTTGGCAGTTGTCTTCATTCCTCCAAAATGTCCTCCATAAGGAGCTGAGTGGCAATGTTGTAAAGTGCTAAGCATCTCCTCATTGGGGACACACTTCCAAATTATTTGGTCTGCACAATACTTAAATACGAAACGTTCATCCCAATAGTACTGTTTTGCATCATGAAGAAATTTTCGTTTCTTGTACGTATTGAAGTCAAGTGGCATTACACCACTAACAAAAAATTTTACTATATTTGCATACCAAGGTAGTGCTTTGGCAATGAGTAACTGTTCGTATGGGAAATCTGTAACACCCCTAACCCGTATCCATTGTCGGAATAGGGTTACGAGGCATTACTGATCAAAGCACAACATATAATATACATTTTTCATAGATGGTTCAATTTCACATTGTCCCTTATAAGGCTCTACGAGACCTTAAAATACACTTGGAAAAGGTTCGGAACTAAACCGATAACATTTAAAAACTTTCGAAGACGTAAAAAAAAATTCAAACATTTAAGGGTCACATGCCCATGTGAACAGGCCGTGTGCCTCACACAACCACCAGACACGCTCGTGTCACAGGCCATTTGAAAACATGCTATACATACCGACTTACACCTCACACCCATGTCCTAGCCTATGTGCCATGCATGGGCAGTAGACACGCCTGTGTCTAAGTCGTATAACTCACTGACTTGTTTTAATTAAGCATCATGGCTCACACGGTTGAGTCACTTTTCCCACTTAAGTCACATACATCCTAAGGCATCCAAATGGTTCCAAATATACAACCAAATAAGCAACCCAAAAGTGACCATTTCCAGCATAAATCATACCATATTGAATCATTACATTTCACTTCTCAAATCTCAACCATTTTTTGACCAAAACACAAACCAAAACTAGCATGAATCATTTATAACATTTTTCATATGTCTCAAATTCCAAATAAATAACCAAACATATCATTCAACCTATAAGCAAATCAAAGCTTATCAAAGCATCATCTCAAACTCATACCAATACATGCCATTTCTTAAACCACATTATTACCACATTTTCATTCCAAGCCAAAACTCAAATACATAACATACACCAAATACACATTTTATACTAACCATGCCAAATCATAAGGCCACATTATAACCATCAACCAAAATTATTAATAAGTCATTTCAAATGACCAAATACATTTCTAACAACCATATTAAAAATACCATAGCCTATACATGCCATAAAACTGAGCCACAAGGTGTAAAATATCGTAAATCAATAGCTGGATAGTGTGATGCGATCTCCGTTGACTCTCAACCCGAGCGAACATCCGAGACATTATAAAATATATAAAAATAACACAAAGTAAGTTTCACAGCTTAGTAAGTTCGTATGTGAGCCTAAAATGATCACAACATTCATGTAGCAATTCAAAATAGATAAATCATTAACATTTAAAGCATCAATTCATGAGCTAACATCAAATTATTCATGTCCTCATTCACAAGTTCTTAACTTCATATAACTCGATACTCAAGTAGTTTTCCGTACATACCTGTACTGACACCTTTATATTTATCACCCATACTTTTATCAAACCTCTTTGTTTCATAAGTGCTTATAATACAAATTTATCGATTTTCGATGCCATAGTCCAACTATGGTCTTACACATACATTGCCAAAGCCCTGCCGTGGTCTTTCTTTCACGTGCCATAACCCGATTATGGTTTTATTAGTCGATTTTCATATGTATATTTAGTTAAAACAACTATTATTCATATCTCACATAAAATTCAATATGTACTTCATGATAGTCAAATAAACACATTTTGACATGAAACATACTTATACACAATTCTTTCTTATTTAATATACACAATACAATATGAATTCACCAATTTACTTTCATTCAATTCTCACATAAGTTATGCGTACCTGTACTACTTATTCCGGCTGCACTTTAATTCTCATCTTAACTATGCCTGTTGAACCCTTTGGAATCACTAAGGATACTCAGATATCACATAAAGCTTATACAATGCCATATCTCAGATATGGTCTTACATGTTATCTCATATCGATGCCAATGTCCCAGACATGGTCTTACACGAAATCATCTAACGATGCCAATGTCCCAGACATGGTCTTACACGTAATCATAGTACAATACCAATGTCCCAGACTTGGTCTTACATGCAATCTCATATCGATAATCCTAATGTCATGACATTTGTATCCTATACTATTCCTAAGGTTTGTACGAGACTTTCGGACGTCGTACCTCTATCGATTTTGGCTCGTAATCATGACCATTCAGCACTCAATTCAATTCAATAATAAATAAGCATTTATAACACAATTTAAGTACGTTTATTAGCATACGAATTTACCTCATTCGCCGTAACAACTAATTAGGTCGACTAATCCAATACTTTATTTTTCCCCATTCTAGATCCGATCTCATTTTTCTCAATCTAGATAATAACAAAATTTACTTACTTAATCATTAATTCATTCAATTTAAAACAATTTACACATTTTGGCAAAATTACACTTTTACCCCTATTATTTCACATTTTTGCAATTTAGTCCTTATCACATAAAAATACAAATTCATACAATTCAATACCAGCCTATGCTAGCCAAATTTTCCTTATATTCATATCAACCCAATTTTCTCATTAATCACACTTTTAACCACATAATTTCAATATTTTAAAATTTAATCCCTAATTTACATTTTCATCAAAAATCACTTTATAAAATATGAAAATCTAACATCAAATATTCATATTTCACCATTAAACATCAAAGAACACATAAGCTCATCAATGGAAACTATCAAAATCTTTAATAGTTTTGAAATCGAAGACAAGGGCTACCTAGTACTAGTTGCAACGATCTCAAAAACGTAGAAATCATAAAAAAACGGAGCTAAAACCATACCTAGATAAGCACAAATAGCTTGGCCGAACCTTAAACTCTCCAATGGCTATATTTTTTCTCTAATTTTGGTGATGAAAAGATAATGGAAGAAGATGATACAATTTGTTTAATTAAAATTAACCTTATTTACTAATTTAATATATTAACCTTTAAACACTTTAAAATTCTCCATTATGCCAAGCCACCACATTCCACTTACTCAAAAATGGAGTAATAACTACATAAGGAGTTCCATATTGAGATTTCATAGTTAATAGGCACTTTTAGCTTATAGAACTGTACTTTTACACCTTACGTAATTTAGTTCTTTTTATCGAATTAAACACTTAAATGGTAACATTTCTTCACGAAATTTTCACACAACTCTAATGTCATGCTGTAAATATTAAAATAATAATAAAATAAGTTTTTCAATGTCAAATTTTTGGTCCCGAAACTACTGTTCCAATTAACCCTAAAAACAGGCGGTTACAAAATCCTTCTTAATGCATTTTGTGCAACCATCTTCATTTACAAATTCTATCATTGATAAATGGCCAACCACTTGATTTTCAGTTCCCTTCCTACCTCTAATTTCCAAATCAAACTCTTGCAGTAAAAATATCCACCTAATTAATCTCGACTTGGAATCTTTCTTGCATATTAAATATTTGATAGCCGAGTGACTTGTGTAAATCGTAACTTTTGTCCCCACTAAGTAAGATCAGAATTTGTCAAACGCAAAGACTACTGTAACAACCTGATTTAGGGCCTAGTTGAAATAGTGGCCTCGGGACCACAGATTCGATGTCAAGAAAATTATTTTGTTATTAAATTGATGTTATAGCATGTTTATTAGAGTGCATGAAAAATTTGATGGATTAATTTTAGCATTTATGAGCCCAATTGTAAAAGGGACTAAATTGCATAAAGTGCAAAAGTCTTGAATTGATAGCTAAAGGTGTTAAATAGTTAGAGAAACAAAATTAGGGGTCTTTAAAATGCAAATAGACCCTGGGAAGAAGGCATAGATGGCCAAAGAGTCAAAGAAGAGACAAATTTGTCGAAATTAGGTGAGTTGGTGACAATTTTGTCTAAATTAAAAATAAAATAAAGGGAAAAGATAACATCTTTTTTTCTATCTTCTTCTCCACCAAATTTTCAGCAATCAAGGGTTTGAAAGCCTGAAATTTTTCAGCAACTTGAAGCACTCTCAAGTAAGTGATTTTCCAACCCTTTGTTGAATATTTTTGTACTTTTGAGACCCTTAAAGCTTAAGCTTTCAAATGAGGGTACTATTTTTCAAAATGATTAAGAGTTTAGGGTTTTTCCATGAAAGAATTTGTAATGTTTTGTGAAAGGTGTTAGCATGAAAACACTTAAAAGGACTATTTTGCATAAGTTGTAAAATTGATGATAAGTGTGTGAAATAGTGGGAATTTCGAGTTTCTATAAGAGTAGAAAGGGTTCGGCTAGGCTTAAGGTGTGATGAAATTCGATAAAAATCAATTTTCGGGCTTAGGAGTAAAATGGTCATTTTGCAAAAGTCTAGGGGCAAATTGGTCATTTTGCCCAATTATGAATTGTAGAGTGCCTAGATTGATAAAGTGACTAAATAAGTGCATTTTGTTATTATAGATCAAGAAATACCGAATCCAAATCTAGACAGAGGGGAAAGCCAAGCAAATCGACTAAATCGACTAGTCACCACATTTTGTAATCCGAGGTAAGTTGTTTGTAAATAATACAACTACATTGCTTATGTATGTTTTGAATTGTATTTGAATTATTATAGCATGAATTGCTTGATTTTTGAAATGAGATAATATGATGAGAATAGATATAATAGAATTCCTGAATGAACCTAAGGAAATAAATCAGATATTCATGCCATGACATTTGGGTCACTCGTATGAGCTAGTGTAAGTCATGTCTGGGACATGCATCGGCCACATTATGAGAGCCAGTGTAAGACCATTTCTGGGACATGGCATCGACATTGAGACAAGTGCTAGTGTAAGACATGTCTGGGGCATGCATCGGCCTCAAGATGTAAGCCAGTGTAAGACCATGTCTGGGACATGGCATCTACATGAGATATGAGCTAGTGTAAGACTGTGTCTGGGACATGGCATCGGCACCTTAACCACGTTTGAGGCTTAATGAATATCCGATAGCGTTTTGAATGGGTCAACAGTGAGTATTATGAATTTAAGTTAATAAGCATTGTATAATCGTGTTGTGAGTAGTACAGGTACCTATTTGAAATGTATGATATATAAGCTCGATATATGCTATGAGGTGTATATGGATAGTGATGAATAAGTTATGCATGCGCCTAATTTTGTGTTATGAGCTTATTAATGAATGGTAAAATTGTTGTTGTATATGTATTTATATGTAACTTACTAAGCTTTATGCTTACTCTCTCTCCTTTCCTTTTTTCTTATAGTGCCGCCTATCTAGCTCAAGGATCAACGGAAGTTAAAGATATCGATCACACTATCAATCGAAGCATTCGGTATAGTTTGATTTATATTTTTGAATATGGCATGTATAGGGAACTAGACTTATGTTTTGTATTAATATTAACTTGGCCAAATGTGTTGGCTCGGGATAAATCCCTCATTTTGTATTAAGCCTCAAATAATGGCTAATGTTCATTTTGATTTGTGTGGAATGAAGTTATTTTCATGGTTGAGTAAAATGCGTAAATGGAATGTTGTCTGTTGTGGATGATTTGGTCGCTGGAGATATTCTTATATTGGACTTGGTGGTTATTGTACAGGTTATGTAAGTAAAGGTAGCAAAAAGGCTTGGTAAATAGCCTTATATTGTCCACATGGGTAGACACACAAGCGTGTGTCTAGACCGTGTGTGACATAAGGCCAGCCCTATGGGCGTGTGGTCTGGCCGTGTGTCCCCTGCACATAAAAAAAAAATTCAAGTCAGTATGCATGATAGTAAACACACGGGCTGTAACACCCCGTACCCGAGACCGTTGCCGAAGTCGGACACGAGGTGGTAACGGACTTAATTCACTTATTTATACAGTTCATTTTACCATTTCCAGGCAAGCTGACTAACTGCATCACTGTCACCTTAAAAATCATATCTCGAGTTCCAAAACACGAAAACTGATTCCATAAATTTTCCCTGAAACTAGACTCATATATCCATCTACAAGTTTTTTTCTAGAATTTTTGGTCAAGCCAATTAGTACATTTTATTAGTTAAAGTCTCCCCTGTTACAGGGTTCGACTACTCTGACCTTCATGTATTAAGACTTAGATATCTTCCTGTACAGGGCTTAAATACTTATGCTGTTTCTTTCTAAATAAACTAGACTCGAAAAGGAATCTGTACATATAGGGCATGACTTTTAATTATCTCTAGTTAATTTATAGTGAATTTCCAAAGTCAGAACAGGGGATCCAGAAATTGCTCTGGCCCTGTTTCACAAAAACTTAAAAATCCCTTAAAATACAGCTCATATGATCGTTTCATTTCTTCCATATGAAA
Source organism: Gossypium arboreum (assembly GCF_025698485.1). Classification (NCBI taxonomy): domain Eukaryota; kingdom Viridiplantae; phylum Streptophyta; class Magnoliopsida; order Malvales; family Malvaceae; genus Gossypium; species Gossypium arboreum. The sequence continues at coordinate 83,943,201 of NC_069070.1, read as the reverse complement.
ATAGACTCATCAAGGTTCGATTACATAATTTATTCGCTATTTAATTCCATTCCTACTATTTTTAGTGATTTTTTTTTAAATTCACATCACTGCTGCTGTCAGCATCTGTTTTTAAGGTAGACTATACCTATTTCATGATTTTCCATGGATCAACTAGAGTTTTGTCATACATAGCACCGAATGCTATATAACCCAAGTCATCAAGAGTTTTATTATTTAACACCTTAGATATCCATAGCTAAATAGGTTATTTGTACATACATATATATCGTCCAAAACCGAACATAAGAATTTTTTCATATATCTAACATTAATTAAATTATTCAAAACCTCACTAGCAAAATATCATGTACTATGCCGAACCAAAAAAAAGATCAAACACCTAGCTTATCCATTCAAAACACTTAACCGGCCTTTGACCAAGACTTTAAATAAAGTCTATGTTCGGCTATCACACATATGGGCATTATTAGTTTAAAGTTTTAACAAGATTAATTTCTTTGATCTTAACCTAAATGACAACTCCCATTCTCCTTATTTCAACCGAATTATTCATAACATCAAGACTAAAATTTTTGCACCTTGAACTTCATACATTTATAAAAACTTTCATAACTTATTCGGCCTTATCAAGAACCATTTAACATGCAAGGAAAAATAATCATAGAGGAAGAAATTAACATTCTAAATAGACTCAATTTTTGACCGAATGTACAAGGTGTCTCTAAGCTACTCATCCAAAAATCTTTACCCCATTCTAGTCATTCCCCCATTGTTCCCTACAACATGAAAATAGCCCCTAATTCCAACACTTAATCATTCGGCATCTTTCTCAAATCAACATAGGAAATCTCAACTTTCTTGACATTACCAAGAGTGCATTCACAAATTAACTTAGCATAATATAAAGCCAAATCAACAAATTCAAAGCTTACCTCCTAATAGCTAAAGATGAATGCCAAATTACTCTAGGTAAGTTTTCCCTTATTTTTCCTCTTTGTTTCGGCTTGAGAGAGGTAGGAGAAGAAGATGAACACCATCCTCTTTCTTCTCTTTTATTTAATTCATTTTATTACAATTATTAATTCATTTGTTAATACAAAATTATTTTAAATTTGAATTGATGGAGCATTATCTTTTCTTGGCCGGCCACTATGTTCATTATGGGTAAATTGACATGCAAAACCACTCTTTTCAATGCATGTACTAATAGACCATTGTAAGATTAACCTCTCACTTTCCAACAATGTTTCATATAAGTCCATTTTAATAAATCCACATAAAAATGATCAAATTAATGCATGAAACTTTCACACATGCATTTACTCACATCATAAACACAGAATATAACTTTTAATTATTTATAAGACTCGGTTTCGTGGTCCCGAAACCACTTTTTGACTAGGGTCAATTTAGGGCTGTCACACGGGCAGAGACATGGCCCTATGTCTCAGCCGTGTGAGTAACACAGCCTAACACACGGGCGTGTGCCTTGGCCGTGTGTCATTTTAGGGATGCTGACGATCGAAACAGAATGTCCATGTTTTTGCACACGGGTTAGGACACGGGCGTGTCTTGGCCGTGTAATGGACATGGGTCAGGCACACGGGCGTGTGCCAAGCCGCGTAAAAACAACTGTAGGTGTGCATTTAGAATTAATTCCACATGGGTGAAGGACACGGACGTGTCCTTATTTTGCTTAGGCTGTGTGTGACACACGGACCATCAGCACGACCAGGCCTAAGTGGTCACACAGGCGTGTGACCCTGTGTCAAGTGTCAATTTTCTATAGTTGGCTTAAGGGCTCGGGTTGATTCTGAATAGTTTCCTATAGTCAATTTAGGGATCATAGCATGACAATAAGCTTAATATAGAAATTGAAAAAGTTTTTAATTTGAGCAGAGTTTTGGTGACTCAAAAATGTTTGTTAGCATGAGTTTAAAGTTAGGTAATACCTCGAATTCTGTCTCAGTGAAGGGTTCAGGTGTGGGGTGTTACAGCTACTGCCAACAATTCTTTCTATGTGGTAGTGTAATTAAATTGAGCTTCTATCAAAGTCCTACTGGCATAGTATATTACGTGTAATACCTTGTCCTTTCTTTGCCCCAACACTGCCCCCACAACTAAATCACCGGCCCCGCACATGAGTTCAAAGGGCAATGACTATTCTGGAGCAACTACAATTGGTGCTGCTACTAGTCGCTTTTTGAGTACCTCGAAAGCTTGCCAACATTGATCATCAAAATTAAAAGGTTTATTTATTTCAAGTAGAGTTCATAAGGCTTTAGAGATTTTTGAGAAGTCCTTGATAAATCTTCTGTAAAATCCTGCATGTCTTAGGAAACTTCGAATATCGTTCACATTTGTGAGAGGTGCCAATTTTTCAATCACTTCTATCTTTGCTCGGTTCACTTCAATTCCTCGCTGTGACATCTTATGTCCCAAGACAATGCCTTCACAAACCATGAAGTGGCATTTCTCCCAATTAAACATAAGATTGGTTTCTTCACAGTGGCATAATACCATCTTTATATTCTTTAAAAAATCCTCAAAATCATTCCCAAACATGGAGAAGTTGTCCATAAAAACTTTAAGGAAATTCTCCACCATTTTTGAAAATATAGCCATCATGCAACATTGGAAAGTTGTTGGGGCATTACATAACTCAAACGCATTAGTATAAACGTAAAAGTGCCATATGGACAGGTAAAGGTGGTCTTCTCTTGGTCTTCAGGTGTTATGGCATTCTGGTTGTAACTAAAATAACCATCTAGAAGACAATAAAATTCCTCACCAGCTAATCTATCCAAAATTCGATCAATCAATGACAAAGGGAAATGGTCCTTACTTGTTGCCTTGTTAAGCTTGTGATAGTGCATACATACCCTCTATCTTGTAACGGTACAAGTGGATATGAGTTCATAATTGTTGTTACTTACCACTGTGACATCTCCTTTCTTGGGTACGCATCGTACAGGGCTTACCCACGAGCTGTCAAAAATGGGATAAACAATGCTAGCGTCAAGCCACTTAATAATCTCCCTTTTGACAACTTCTTTCACAATTCAATTTAACCGTCTCTCTTGTTCAATGGAATTGTTGTGTCAATCTTCCAACAAAATCTTGTGCATACACAATGTTGGGCTAATTCCTTTTATATCAGTAAGGGTCCATCCCAATGCCCTTTTAGATCTTCGTAACATTACCAACAACTTGTTCTCTTGCTCAGGTGTTCACTTTGCAGAAATTACAACTAGAAAAGTACTGCAGAGGCTTTAACTCTAGTACAGGTGATTCCTCTACAGAAGGTTTAGGAGGCTTAAAAGATTTTCTGAATAAATCTAAGGTCTTATATTTCTTCCCTGGCTTGTCCACTATCTGCTGAGCTTCTTTAAATTCACCAAGCTCTTCAAATATTAATTCTTCACCTTGATCCTTCAAGTAATCTTTGATGCCAACACTGCTGTAGAAAAATTTTGCAAATTCATCTGTTTTTGTTCCCATCACATCAACCATATGACATTCCTCATTCTCATCCGTACTTTTTAATGTATTAAACACATTGAAAGTGACCTACTGTTCATTCACTCTCATAGTTAGCTTACTTTTCTGTACATCAATTAGAGTCCTGCCAGTAGCAAGAAATGGTCTTCAAATAATAATTGGAACATCATAGTCAACTTCACATTCTAAAATAAGAAAATATGCAGGAAAGATAAATTTATCTACCCTTAACAATATGCCTTCAATTTTACCTTTCTGATGGACATAAGATCTGGCAGCTAATTGCAATGTCATTATGGTAAGTCTTGCCTACCCAATTCCTAGCTTCCTGAAAATAGACATAGGCATTAGATTTATACTTGTGTCTAAATCACATAATGCCTTACCTACATAGTGATTTCAAATTGAACATGAGATAGTGAAACTCCCTAGGTATTTTAACTTCGGAGGTAACATATTCATCAACATTATTGTGCACCATTCAATGAGAGCAATAGTACCAAATTCTCTCAATCTACATTTTTTTGACAATATGTCCATGAATTTTACGTAGTTGGGAATTTGCTCTAATGCTTCGACTAGTGATATATTGATATGAAGTTGTTTCAAGACATCTAAAATTCTTTTAAACTGAGCATCTTGCCTAGAATTATGAAATCACTAAAGAAATGGTGGTAGAAGTGGTCGTCTTTTAGGATGTTGATACTGTTTTGTTGTGGCGTTTTTGTTGGCAGACTAATTTGGTTCTACCACAAAATTCTTCTGCTAAACCTTTTCAAGGGCAGTATGTTTTTCAGATGGCTTTGAGATCTTTACCTAGTTACGTCTTAAGTCATCCTCTTCTGCAGCAGCATTTTGAAAAACATCATCTAGCTGAGTCCAACATCTGAGAGTAATAGGCTTGCATTACTCCTTGCGTTGTGTCCTCAAATTTTTTTATGTCACCGGGTAATGTTCCCTATGGTCTTATGTTCAAATCATTGGCTATCTGTCCCACTTGATTCTCAAACACTTGGAGGGATGCAACCTGACTCTGGATCACAACATCATTCTTGGCTATATACTCCTTTAACAAAGCTTTCATAGAAGTAGATGATGACGCCTGACCATACTGATTATTTTGTTGGGGCATTGGTTGAACGTATCCTAGCGGTGTATTGTTGACATTCTGCCTTGCAACAGTATTGAAATTTCTTGCACTTTGATTATTTCAAATAATATTTAGATGTTGTCTCCACCCCAAATTGTAGGTATTTGAGTATCGATTATTGTTTTTATTAGAGTTCCCTATATAGTATACTGACATTGAATTGGATGGACATTCATCAAACATGTGACTTTCACCACAATAAACACATAATGATTCAACTATCTTTATTTCCTACATAGTAGTTGAAGGTTTCATGGTTTTAATTATATTAGCTAGAGAAGATACTTAGGCCGTCAATGAAGTGATTGCATTGAGTTCGATGGTACCGACAGCAATCTTTCTCGTCCCAACTCGTGTAGTCAGATATTGGTAATCATTGTTGTCAATCCTTTCCCAAAATTTCATATGCTTCATTATATGTCTTATCAAAAAAGTATCATTTGTTGAGGCATCAACTACCATTCATGTATGCGTATTTAGCCCATTGCAAAACATATCCATTTGAGGTAAGTGCTCAAATCTATGTATCAAACATTTCCTAATTAACTCATTAAATCACTCACACGCTTCATATAGTGTTTCATCTTCAAATTGCCAAAAGGATGTAATATCATTTCTCAACTTGGCATTCATAGTAGGAGGATTATACCTTAACAAAAATCTCCAGTAAAGTTCATTCCATGATGCCACTGTTCCTAACGGTAAAGCATTTAACCATGCCCTGACACGATCTCTTAAGGAATACAAGAATAACTTAAGTCTCAAAGCGTCTTCAGGAACACCCTGTTGTTTTAATGAGTCACAGACTTCTAGAAAAGGTCTTAAATGTAGTCGTGGGTCCTTCATGGGTAAACCACCAAATTGCCCTACAATTTCAGCAAGTATACAAGTCTATTCAAGTAATTAAGAGGAAAGTGAGTATCATTCCCATGAAGATCGGATTGAGGCACAAAATTGGTCAATTTAATACTATAGTAAAATGATTCAAGGAAATGTTACAGAAAAAAAAACTAAGGTAAATATGCGATGATGGGTAAATAATTAGATTTTTTCTGAAAAGGTGATAACAGAAATGTAAATATGGGCTCTATTGCATGAATAATATATAAGTGAACAAATAATCAACTAAAACTGCTAAGGGGAAGATATTTCTATAGAGAATCAAGTACAGTGTCTACAATATTTATGTGGAAGGTTGGGTGTACTCAGAATCAACGTTACTGGCAATAATGCCGTGGTAAAATCTTAATTAACTTATTGTGTAGAAGAGGCTTAAAGTGGCTTGTATCTTTCAGGGGCAAAACCTCAAGTCACTGTCATTGCTTATACAGGGTTTTATTGCAGTAACCTATGTAATTCCTTCTTTAAGACACAAGAATCATTCGAATGTTACTCATGCCAGCCAATATTAGTTAAGTAATCTAACATTTCCCGCATTAAATCAACTTAACAAGAATAATATGCCATCGACTATTCTTATAGATTGCACTTAAACAATTGAATGGGTAGTAAAATAATCAAATTTATACCATGGAAACTTAAAACAATTAAGTATCATCAAAATAAGCCCAAGCCAATGAGATTTAACTCATCGGTTGGAAAATATAATTCCAAACCATCACCATCATTTCCAACCAAATAAGTTTACAAAAGAACACTAAGGAAATAACGGAATAACGTTGAGAAAACAAATTCCACTGGTCCACACTTCAGCAGCACAGTCTTGTGTTGATCAAAAGGATGACTTCCTCTTCCACTCGAGATCTCTTACTCTTCTACTTCTCTCCAGGATGCCTTTTGAGGTTCCCTTCATCGTTCTTTTATAGATAGAGTTTGGCCAATCAGTTTGTGTCAATCTTCTCCTCTTTTCTAGGTGATTTATCTAGTACAAGTTTAAATTTCAAACTAAAAAAATTGCACGTGAAATGATTGACTCAGTCTTCTCGGCATTGCTACAGTGCACACTTGTGTTGGCATATCATCTGTACTTTGCGCCAACAAATTTCACTCCTTTATTTCCTTTCTTCGAAAACATATTCCTTTTCCTACCACTATACAAAACTTCCACAAAAACCAATTAATAGCACAAAATTACTCAACATAGTCCAAGTCCAAATGCAATATAACAAATGCTAATTAAAATTCCCTAAAATGCAACAAAATATACCTAAGTACAAACAATTAGCTAAATCAAAAGACAAAAAATATAACTCTTTTCAAGAGTTATCAATAAGGGAAAGTCTGAACAGTGAGTGTTCGAAGTCGCTACTAGTATATGCAATTCGTAGCGTTAATCGGTAGATTAGGGATAACCTAAACCCCTATACTAAGTTTTGAGTGTAAGCCTTCCTTAAACTTATTGCCTTGTTAAGAAATTATGCCTAATGTATGTCTAGTTGTGGATTGTGATGTTATTATGATAGGTAATGAGTGTGAATACTTGTATGTGATATGCCATAAATTGATTTTAATACACATATTTGTGGTCAGACTTGTGATTGCTCAATAAGCATAGTTGTGGCACTTAAAGTGCAATTAAATATGAATCCAATAAACGCTCATTCTGTACAAGTTTGTGAATATGAACAAAGATTACGTGCATTAAAACAATAATTAAATATGTGTAATTATGGATATTTTGGCCTTGTGATCGCTTAAAACCATTGGATATAGTTGGGATGCCATAGGATTGTGAGTACTTACCTTTATGTTTTGTGATTTGGGCATTATAACAACCCATTTTTTGATGGTGAAGGAACAGCGATTTTGGGACCACAAATTTCTTTTATTCGACTTGTAAATATTATTTATAGAATATTTACGTAGTCTGTATATTTTGACACTGTCAAACGTCTACCATAACAGGTTATACTATAAAGACTAATGTTGGGTATGTCGTAATCTATGTAGTGGGATATGATTGATCAAGATAGGATTTGTCCTCCTACATAATGGGAGCAATATCTTAAGCCTCTTGATGGAGTGAGACTAGAAATGCATGGTCATGCTCGGTTAAATTGATATGAGATATCATACTTATTTGTTTATTGTAGCCTACTCAGAATATCAAGAAATATGAGATTGGACTATACAAGTGTGATTATTCCATGACTTGTGTCTAATCTAGATATTAAGGATAAAATGATAAAATACATGAAAAAGATTATCACAGAAAGGTTATGTCATATCATAACATCTTGTAACTTAGGTAGAAATGATGCATTGCTAGATGCCGCCCATTGCTTTTAATATTAGAAACGTTCTAGTATTACTACTAACGTTACAAGAGCCAACATGGTCACACCCTATAGTTGAAGTGAACAGAGTCCAAATACATTTGGTATTGTATTTAGCTATCACATTTGATAATTAAATATTGAACACATTATATGTACAAGCTTATTGTACACAAATAGAGAACATATACGAAATTCATATATGAATTTGATTCACACAAAATATTAATTGAAATATAGTTTACTGAAATTATTAATATAAACAGTTATAATAATTTCGGTCAAAATATAAAAGGACATGGAAATTTATATTCGTTTGGAAAGAATATTTTTTATTTTGACTTTCCAATTGTTTCTTTAAAAATAAGGGAATAATACCGTTTTTTTCCTAATATTTGATATCAAATAAAAAAAATAAAAGGAATATGAATCCCTTATGTGTTAAGGTTACCAAAAACACAAGAAAAGGGTCTAACAGTCGTTCTTGAAAATTATTTCAAAAAAGTTCAAGAGAATTTTGTTATTCTTTCTTTGACTGGGCGGATTACGTGGAGCCCGAGACGTTATTGTTGAAGCATGGAATCAACATCTCCAAAAGGATCCTATCAACAATACTGTTCGCTACTCATTCAATTTTGAAAAGGTTTATTTTCAACCCTTGTTTCAACCTAATTCGTTCCTCATACATGGATCCATGGTTGATGATCGCCGAAATATTTTTTTCACTGTGCCACAAGGCATATTGGCGATCCAACATGGGGATCAATCTTAGAAAACATGGTTCCTACTTTTAACTGCTCAACAAATCACCAATACGAGGAAGTAGATATTTATTCTCTATGGTCACTTTATTCAACTATTGATAATCAATACACAGTGTCAGAGTTCTGTCTTTCTTTTTCACAAATAGAATCGGAGCTCCCCATGATGACAAACTTAGTTGAATGAATCCATGATCTAATAGTTTTTGCAATTGAGCTTTCAATTCTTTCAATTCATTTGGAGCCATTCTGTACGGTGTAATAGAAATCGAAGCAGTTCTAGCTGCTACTTCAATTGCAAACCCAACCTCTCTCTCAAGAGGCAAACTTGGAAATTCTTTAGGAAACATATCTATGAATACTCGGATTTCAAAACTTTTTTTATTTTGGTCCTGACACTTTAATATCTAGAATGTAGGCTACATATGCTTTACAACCTTTTCTGATCAATTCTCGAGTAGATATCTCTGATATTATGTTAGTCGAGAAATCAAATTTGTCAATGTTTATCAATTCACCATACTAACATTTCAACAATATTCTTTTCTGTCTACAGTTGAATAAAACATCATAAAAACTTAACCAGTCCATACCGATAATAATGTCAAACTCGTCAAACAACAACAAATTAAGTTAGCTGATAAACTCATGGCCTTGAATTCTCAATGGACAGTCTTTACATATTTTATTGACAATAACATACTTACCTAATAGGTTTGATACTTTAACATCAAATTCAATCAGTCCAACTAACATATTTATTTTAGTTACTAATACAATGCAAATGTTAGAATGTTTTGACCAAGGGTCAATCAATACATGTACAGTCACATCAGAAAAAAAGAAAATGTACCAGCAATGAGTCAGAAGCAATAGCCTCCTTTCTAGCCCGTATAGCATAAGCCCTAGGAGGTACATGAGCTTCAGATCTCACTGTCATATCTCTAGTTCGACTTGACTCGCTTTAGCATTATCACCAGTTTTTGGTTTCCTACCCCTCTGCAGAGTTGGCATAGATTTTTAAATTTGATTACCGATAACATTTGATTTTCATAGGCAATCTCTCATACAAAGTTCGGTAGAACCATATCTGAAACATTCTTACAGATTGATATAAAATATTAATATTTATAGCTTGAATAATGGAAATGGGTTTCAGAAACAACAATTTTCGACAACATTGAAAACCAAACTATTATACGAACAAAATCAAAAAATTATATACAACAATAAGGGATGATGCTTGGGTACCTGGGAATCAGAATCACAAAATTCAACATCCTATTTTCAATAATTATATTAAAAATGTTGCTGACTTGATTGATCCAAGAACGAGAACATGTAGGGTAGGAGTTATCCGATCTATCTTTAATGAGGTGGAGGCTAAGCTTATCTTAAGCATCTCTTTGACACAATTTCCACATGAATACTTTTTGGCTTGGAGTGGAAAAACATCGGGGGAGTACATAGTGCCAAGTGCTTACAGATTGTTGATACATGAAAATAATGAGGGTTCTACTAATGGAACAACCTATCTCTATTCAACTAATTACAAAAAGCTATGGACCTTAGATCTGCCCTCTAAGATAAAAAAATCGTCATGGAGAATTACAAATAATTATGTACCTATTTTTACTAACCTGAACTACAAGAGATTGATAGGAACATCAGATTGTCCTAAGTGTGCAAATGGTTTTGAAAATGTGGAACATGTGTTTAAGGAGTGCCTGAAGTAAAAGGAGATCTGGCAGCAGTTAAGGATTACATGGAAAACAAAATCACCAATTATGCATATCAAAGACTAGGTGCATAAGTTTTTTTAGAAGAATTTAAAATACCTTTTTTGAATCTTTTGTTGTGCATTGTGAGCTATATGGATTGGGAGAAATCAACTACTGCATTACGGCAAAAACTCAACTGCATCAAGAGAGTAAATTTTATCAAGAATTATTTGGGGGAAATTGATGGTGCAAAGGAAAAAATAGCAACAAAGTAAGTTGTGCAAGAGCGATGGAAGACACAAAATGAACAGTTTATCAAGATAAATTTTTATGCAGGTTTTTGCAAATAAAATAATAAGTCGTGTTTAAGTATTATTATTAAAGATACTTCTGGCAAGGTGCTATACTCAAAAAGTACTATACATGGTAACATACCTTCACCATTTGCGATTGAGGCATTGGCTTGTTTTCAGGCGACTAAGATGGGACTACACATTGGCTTTTTTAGGGTAAGGAAATGCCTTATTAGTGATTCAGGAGTTGCAAATGAAAGGAGTTGAAAGATCAATAATAGGAGCCTATATTTCAAATATTATAGCAATATATGAAAGGTACCAATTATGTGTCTTTAAACATGAATCGCGATAAGAAAATGGAGTTGTACACCTATTGGCTATAGAAGGGTTAAAAGAGAAATGATGATATCTTGTAACATCCCAAATTAGAGCCTAGTCAGAATAGTGGTTTCGAGACCACAAACTCCAATGTAAAAATATTTATTTTATGATTATTTTGAGGTCTAGGACATGAAAGCATGCATGTGTGAAAGTTTCATGAAGAAATTCTAGGTGTAAGGTGTTCAGCTGAAAATTAGGGATCAAATCGAATAAATTGCAAAACTTATGTTCTAGAAACAATTTGTATGAAATTGCTTTGGATTATTAACTAGGAGGTCTTAAGTAGCAATTTGCCCAAACAAAAATAAGCATGGATGTAAAATTTTGAAAGTTTAGTAAGGAAGGGCATTTTGGTCATTTAGTAATAAATGAAATAAAAAGGGAAAATCAAAGCTAAATTCACTCATCTTCCTCCTTGTGGCTGCCGAAATTTGCAAAGGTTTCATAATCTAGGGCTTTGACATTTTCAAACTTGATAGTAAGTGACTCTTAGCCCCATTTTTAATGTTATTTACATTTTTGAGATCCTCGTAACATGCTCTACCCATTTCTACCCATATTTCAAGCTAGGGTTCATGTTGGAAATTTGACTCATGCATGAGATGATTGTTCTTTGATAATTTATGAAGGATTATGAAAGTTAGATGTTAGATAAACATCTTTTACTGGATGATTTTTCATAAAAACACTAAAAAGGGACTTAGTTGTAAAAGGTACAAAATGTGTGGTAGAAATGTGAAATAGAGGAAAATGAAGGTTGATATGAGCTTAGAATAGATTCGGCTAGGCGTGGGTAACCAAGAAAATGCATGCGTTTTGTTTTACAAGCGTTAGGACCAAATGAAAAAATGTGAAAGATTAGGGGCAAAGTGGTTATTTTGCCCAATAGTGAAATTTTGGGCTAAATTTGAATAATGAGATAGAATAATAATTTATTTTATTTATATAGACCCCGAGAGACCAATTTCGGAGGTTGAACATGGAAAACAAAAGGTTTCGGAATAATCGAAATCCAAATCTGAAACATCTTCCAAGTAAGTTCATGTAACTCGAAGTACTACTTTTAAAATGATTAAATGTATATTCCTGAATGTGATATAAATTTTGATACTCAATGTATAATAATTCATGAAACATGATTGTATTGATTTAAAAAGGATTTAAATATCCCAGTTGAATGAAAAGGGTATCCGATAGGATTCTTGAAAATAAATTGATGGTAAAAAGGATCTAGCTCGGACTAGGGTTCCTTATGTGATCTGGCCTCCTAAAGAATATGTGTCTTAAATGGATTTAGCCTAGATGGGTAATCCGAATTAGGATCTGAATTTAGCCTAGACTGGTAATTCAGATCCAAGCTCATTAGAGTATTTGTCATTGCAGGGGATTTAGCCTAGACTGGTAATCCCGACATTACTCTATGAGTTTATACTACGGGGTATTTAGCTTGGACTAGTAATCCCACCGTAAAAGAATGAGGTTCGCGGGATTGTGCTCGTTGAAAAGGTCACTAATATGAATTGATGATAAATGATTTAGTAAGCCATAAGTATACTAAAGAATATCCATCGAGATTCCAAGAAATTCAACAGGATTAGTATGAGAAGTGGAATTGAGATTTTTGTTATGATAAGCTCATCTACTAATTGTTTATTATTATATATTACTATGTGTCTAATCTTGATGATTGAGTGCATGTGTTAGGGACAATTTGTGTATGTATAAATGGAGTTGTTTTAAAGAAAAAAAATTATAGCCCGACTTTTTGCATAAATGTCTGTATATGTTTTCGGTAATGCCTCGTATCCTATCCCGGCCTCGGGTACGGGTAAAGGGTGTTACATATCTTATCGGAGAGGTTCCTCTATATGCAAAAGCGGCAATAAAAGAGAACCTTCAACAATCGGGCTCAAATTTTTTCAGTAGATCGAGGTTTTGTTGGTTAGAACGAAGATAGATGGTATCTTTTCACTATGAGCTAGAAGACTAGAAACAAAAGGGTTCACTGTGGGTAAGCAGATCAAAAAATAGAAGGACTCATGGGATTTTTCAGTTTCGGTGGAAGTTTGGGAATCAAAGTGATGATATACAAATCCTAGTTAAATTTGACGGTTTTCTTCCAGATGCATTGGAAAGAACAAGAGCAGACAATTCGGTGGTCTTCAAAAACAAAAGTGGCATTTGAAGGGATTTTGATTTCTCATATGCTTAGGAAAAAGGGAAGTTTTCGTGGGTGGTTGGATTATTTTGATTTTTATTTAATACGTGTTATTGTGTTATCTTTTTATTGTTTTAGCTTCTGTTACTATCTAGACTTTAAAAGGCTTAGCCCTTGTTCTCTTTTTATTTTTAATACAGCCATTTATATTTTAAAAACAACATCGGGCTATTACACTATCACCGAAATTGTATTTCTTTTATTTGGAGCTAACGGTAGACCGACTACAAAATCCATAACAATATGTTCCCATTTCTATTCTAAAATCGATATGGGCTGAAGTTGTTGGACATGGTGCCCTATGTGTAGTATATTCGTTTGTAAACATGTAATTTTTTCAAACAAATTGAATAATAAAAAAAATTCATGAATTACATTAATATACTTTGTATGATTGACCTCGTATGACTTTTGCACGCAAAGCAAAATGGAAGCAAATGTTGCTCATTGTTTTTCTAATGTTTAACCTAATACTAAGAGATATTACATGGTCAGATCGTAATACAGAAAGACAGCTTGTATTAATTGACAGACCTGAACATGTCATTCGTATAATCAGAAACAAGCAAACCAGTTGAAAGACTAATATGCCGTCTACCAAGTCCAATTATGGATATGCTTTGTCTTGGGCATCGGAGCGGATGACTCCTAGAAGATAAAGACATAGATGTGATTGACTGGACTTATGGTACATCGGACAGATATAAGAAGAATAGATCCTAAATTTGTTTATGGATTTATTCACTTGTAATGTTTATAGTGTGGCATGCCTAAATCTTGAGTGGATGGCGGACTATGTATGTGTGACTCGTACATTTTGATGTAAGTAAAAGCCTGATTTCAAATAGATAAGGAACGAAATCTGGTGCATTGGGTGTAGGACTTTTGCAATATGTAGCATCATTCACAATAGTGGAATTCATATCCTGAGATATGGGTAAATGATATCCTCTCATTAGCATTACATGGTTTATAAAAAGTAAACGTGGTCATGGATCGTTTGTCCTTATAATGAAGTACTTGATTATTATTATTTGATAGTAATTGACTTTTCCTATTGGAATATTTAATGGTTACAATAAGATAAAATAGGATCATATCGAGAGAATAAATATTATCCCGAAAAGATTAAGGATATCATATGAGGTTAACACACTTATGACAAAGTCATTGGACGAGCACTAATCGAGTTGCTTTCGTAATGGTATGTTGTTGAGGAGAGTTCAATCACAATACTATAGTGGAAAAAATTTATTACTAAATAAGTTTATAATTAATAAGCGAAAAGATAGAGCTTAATTATAAATCATTTGAGCCTCAATTGCATATGTCCAATCAGTGCATTCGCTAGCTTGATGAAACCAGAAATGAATGCGTGTTGGATCAAAATAAACAGAATGAATAGAAATGAAGAAATGGAAAACATTCAGGAAATGGTTATGGTTTTCTCCAAAATGAAAATGAAAATGGAGAAAATTGAATCATTTGAAAATGAATGCGGTTTTCTCAAAATGGAAATGAAAATGAAAATGAGAAATGAATTCATTTAGAAATGAACAAGGAATTCTCAAAAATGATCGACAGGTTGAGTTTATGTTTGCAACAGCCCGTTTTTAGTAAAATCAAAACAGTAGTTTCAAGACCACAAATCTGATGATAAAATTATTATTTTTTATTATTTTAATATCTATGGGATAATATTAAGGTCGTGTTAAAATTTCATTAAGAAATTTTGATGTTTACATAGTTAATTAAGTAAAAAAGACTAAATCGAAAAAGGTGTAAAAGTTGAGTTCTATTAGCTAAAAAGGTCAAATGGATATGAAACCTTAAATCAAAGGACTTGATGGGTAAATAAACCATTTAATGAGATAGTGGATACTTATGGACAAGGTTTTGTTGCTAATTTTAATAAGTAATAAGGTTAATATGGTAATTAGGTATATAAGGTTAAAAAAACAAAAGAAAAGAAAAAGGTATCATCTTATTTTCTTCTTCCCCAACCGAATTTAAGGAAAAAAAACCTCCATTTTTGGAAGCTTGGTCTGGCTAAGCATAGATTGGTGCATGGTGAGCGTTGTTCATCCCGTTGTTAATGATTCTTATATTTTTGAGTTTGTTTTAGCTTAATCTAACTAGCCTGGAGGTCAATTTATAAAGCTGTTAAAAGTTGAAGGTTATGCCATGGATGTTCTTGAATGGTCTTTGATATTAAATGGTAGATTATGAATCTTTGTTGAAAAATAAACAAGTTTTGTCAAGTGATATTTTTGTTAAATTTTGGAATTAGGGACTAATTTGTTAAAGGTATAAATTCTAGGAATTATTGTGAAATGATTATAAAAATGAGTTGTTTCAAGGTCCCTTGCATATTTTTTTAACATGGATTGAGATTAAAATGGTTAGATTTTAAGTTATAAGCTTAAGGACTAAATTGTGAAAAAGTTAAAATGTTAATGGCACAATAGTAATTTTGTATAAATATGAAATGTAGATTAAATTGAATACTAGAAGTATTAAATGGATTGAAAGTGTTTGTTTAGATTAAGATAAACCGCGTACAAACCTAGATCGAGGCAAAGCAAAAGCTTTGGATTAGCTCGATTTAACTTCTACGCCCCTCAACGTCGAGGTAAGTTCATATAACTGGTTATCATATTAATGTTATTTAAATCGTATGTTATTATGTTATTTATAATGTGAATTGATTGATGTATAAACAAATCAACGCTATGACGGTTCTCGAGTCCCGGTTGAACCTTAAGAATTCATAGGATACAAACGACATGTCATTAGGGATTTCATGTTTCGGGTGCTGGTCTTAAATGTCCTACCGATGGCTGAGGTCCTGCATTTGTTGCGGATACTCCACAAACTCATGTAAGCAGCATCATGTAGCTTACATTCCAACCCATAGCTTGTGTGAGCAATGATATAAAGGAAAGGTTACAATTATATGTAAAGGCACACTTCGTGTGAGCTTTCCCGAGTGTCCGATGAAATTCTAGATGGTTCAACATGCAAGAAAATGGAACGGAAGGGTAAGAGTGCAAATTTATTGGATCATGAAATTATGAAACATTAAAGTTGAAAAGTTTATATTTATACATGATGAACACATGTTTTATGGATGATATCATATATATATATGCACAAGTGTACTAACTTGTAGATTGATGATGTTGTTTAGGCTTATGCCAAGCTTATGGTTATGGTTGATTTTTATGCTTATGCTTTATACTATGTAAATGAAATGGTAAGTTAAGTTTGGTTTATACGAGCTTACTAAGCATTAATTTCTTACGTAGTTTCTTTCCTATGTTTTATAGATTATCAGAAGTTCAATTTGGTTAGAAGTTCGTCAGAGATCTATCACACTATCCAAAATTCAATTCAGTAGTTTTTGTGTATTTCGACCAAGGTTTATAATGACATGTATAGGGTGGCTTATTGTGATGTTTTTTGATGAACATGTAAAATGGTAACTTGGTATGTTTGTGCTTGAATGCTTATGGATTGTTGATGAACTTACAATACTTGCTTAGGCAAGTCATTTTGGTCATTTATATGTTTATGTATATATGGTTCTTTTGGTAAGTTTTTAATTCCATGATAATGGTCTTTTATGGTATATTTTGTATGTTTTGGGAATGGCTAATTGAGGTATGTTTTAATGCCTAAATGGTCTAGAATTGTATACATGGAATTAAGCCTATAAACATGTCTAAGTAGGTGATGTTTTGTTGTGGTTTGTGGTTCCTTTGAATGGCATATTGGTTAGTTGAATTAGGATTCTTAAAATGGCTATTACATGTATGTTTTGATAGGTTTTTGGTTCCTTTAAAGTGTGTACAAATGATCTAAATGTTTATGTATGAAATGGTATTGGAAATGGCTTGATTTTAGGTAATTTTAAGTCCACACGGTCTGAGACACGGGCGTGTAACTCAGCCGTGTAAGACACACGGGCGTGTGCCATCTGGTGAGTTCCTTAGATTGCAAGTCAACACGGCCTAACACACAGCCTAGCACATGTGTGTGTGGTGCAACTCAGAGAGTTACACGACCTGGCACATGGACATGTGACACAGCCGCGTGACCCTACTTAGAGAGTTACACCAATTAGGACGCGTCCGCGTGTCCATAGTTCGAAGGATACGTGGCCTGAGACACGGGTGTGTCTCTCAACCATGTGAGGTACACGACCGTATAACCCCTGTTTCCAAAATTTTGTGACATTTTCCTAAACTTTCCAAATGATTCTGAATTGGTCCAGAATTCTTTCTAAAGTATTTTTAGGGCCTCGATGGCTCAATTTAGGGACGGTATGTATGTAAATGATTGCTTTATGATTCTTTTATGTTCTTGAATGAATTTAAGTTTAAATGTTTCCAATTTTACGGTAATGCTCTGTAACCCTAATCCAGTGACGGATGCGGGTTAGAGGTGTTACTATAACACCCCTAACCCGTAACCAACATCGAATTAGGGTTACGAGGCATTACCAGACAAATAGAACATTTCAAACCAATTCAAAATCACAGATATCATATAACATCATTTCATAAGCAATCATCTCTTAAGATGGTCTACTAGACCTAAAATGTACTTTTAAGAGACAGTCGGGACTAAACCGAACACATTTATAAAGTTCAGAAATTTTAAAAATTTTCAATTCTATAGAGGTCTCACGCCCGTGTGACCAGGCCGTGTGCCCCACATGACCATCAGACACGCCCATGTGAATCAGCCGTGTTAAAACAGAGCTTATATATTGACTTATTCCCACAGCCAACAAACACGCCCGTGTGCTACGCCCGTGTGATTCTTAGCTAGCTACTGACTTAAGCCCACGGCCAACAAACATGCCCGTGTGTTATGGCCATGTGGCAAAATGCAGGCTTGGTTTAAGCCAATTTTCCACCCCTTTATGGGTCATTCCTACAAGCCAAATTAAACAACATTCATACAAAATATTCAGCCTATTTCATGCTCAAAACATGCTTCATTACAATTATTTCATCATCATTCAAAACTCATTCAAACCATACCAAAACTTAACACAAACATACCATTTGATAGCCAACTTTCATTGCATAACCTATATTTACAATTCAAAACTTAATACATAAACCTTCTAGCCTATACATGCCATACTTTAAAATATTTACACTTTCAAGAGTACCAAAATGAGTTCGATAGTGTGGTGACAATCCTCAACTATCCCCGAGCCTTCAGTAGCTACGATAACTGTAAAATAGACAGTAAACACACAGAGTAAGCTACAAAGAGCTTAGTAAGCCAAATACAATTGGTCTAACTACTAAAGCATATAAATACAATTCACCCATATAGATTCATAACCATTTCACAGAATAATTCATAAACTTAACCATGCTCCTTTGTTTGCATATATATCATGCTTCATTTCCATACATATTTCACAAAGACAAAGTTTTTCAAATTCAAAAATTTAGTACGATACAAATGTACCTGCATAGGTTATACATTTCATATACTCAAACTCAGATTTCGTACGCTATCATCAGAAGGGTCAGAAACGATATAAATGCTCATAAACAAGTACAATGTCGACGTCCCGGACGTGGTCTTACATGTAATTCAATATCGATGCCTCTGTCCCAGACAGGGTCTTACACGAAATCAGATACGATGCTGATGTCCCAGACATGATCTTATACGTAAATCTCAACCGAGGCCTGTGTCCCAGACACGATCTTACACGATGTCTTAGACAGATGTCAACTTTTCTTTGAAACATACAGAGCTTTTCAGATATTAACATATTATCAAACTTTACTCCAAATATATTCATCAGGCACTCAAGGCCATCCAATACAGATTACAGTTTATATGTGCAGAATTTATTTCAATTTAACACATAATTGTAATTTGACTTACCTCGGACGGATTTCGGATAAAACGAGTCGTCTATTCAACTATTTTGGACTTCCCCGGATCTAAGTCCTATTTTCTTTGTTCTTGATCTAATACAATACAAATTTAACCATTCAATCATTCATTTCATTCAATTTAATCCATATACACATATTTAGGGTACTTTACATTTTAGCCCTTACATTTTCACAGTTTGACAATTTAGTCCATTTTTCTCAATATCACCAATATGCAAAATTTCTTTGCAACAAGGGCTAGCCGAATTTTCATGGCTTCTATATAAGCCCATACAACATGTTCAATTCACAATTTAGTTCTTCTAAACCTCATTTTCAAAATTTAACCCAAATAGCTCAATTTCATCAAAAACTCAAAGACAAAACTTATGAACCATCTACCAAGCCTTTATAATTCATTCAAAAACATCACAAAACTCATGATATCAACAATGGCATTTCATGAAATCTTTAACAGAAATAGAAATTCAAACATGGGTCTTGAAGAATACGAAGCAATGCTCATAGAAACGTAGAAATTATCAAAAACGGACCTAAGTTCATACCTTAATCAACCAAATCAATGGTCGAACCCTAGGATGCTCTTCTTCTTTCTATTTCTTTGTATTTTCGGCAATACATGCATGAAATGGCTTCATTTTCATGTTCATTTTCATTTAATAACTTTAATAATCATTTTCTCATTTTGCCCTTGGCATATATCATCAAATTTTCAACCACTAATGTCCATCATTGTCTATCATTAATATAAATGGTAAATTTGACATGCAAGGACCTTTATTTTAAAAGCCAAGCCAATTAGGTGCTTTAACATTTAGCACTCAACTTTTATACTTTACGAGATTTAATCCTTTTCATAATTAAGCACAGAAAAGGACAAATTAAATCACATAAATTTCACAGACATAAATTCACATATCATAGACACAGAAAATAATATTAAAATATTTTTCGAACTCAGATTTGTGGTCCCGAAATCACTATTCTGACTAGGGTCAAAATTGGACTGTTACAGTTTCAATGTTTTTGAGCTATTTTAAAGCCTAAAAAGGAAAATAAACCATACGATCATAGTGAATAAGTTGAATGATCTAATATTAAATATTTTTTTAGAAATTTTATTAAGGGTAAAATCATCATAATTTTACTAGGGTAAAATTGGGATGAGAAATTTATTTAATTAAATATAAATATTGAATTTTATTTTGGGAAATAGAAAAATAGATTTAGGTTTGATCAGATTACAAAGTATAGAGTTGAAAAATCTAAGAAGTACTCGTAATTGGACCCAATAAGAGAGGCCCAAATTCCCTTTATAGAATATAAACGGGCGACAACCCTAGTAGGAATACTAGGGGTGTGCTGCCCACCTTAATCCTACTCTAATTAAGGATTATTTTTCTATATGAAATAAACTTCTCTAATTCAAAAAAGGTTTTACCTTTTTTCACATCAATTTACACAACTTTAAGATATCGTTAATCTACCCTAAAATAGAGAGATTTTTATTCTCTAAGAATTAAATATATTTTTCTGGAATAATGATTCTGTTCGTTTCTATTTCACCCCAAAAGAAAATAACATTATTTCTAGTTTCTAACTTTGATTTGATTTGATCCAGTGCACCCTTGAAGCAATCCGTGGTACGAGAATAGGGAAGAAGATCATTTGGTTGAAAGTCGGGAACAACAAGGATCCATCTATCTAAAAATACAGGTACTATTTCAATCTCGGGTTTATTACTATAAATACCACCAACCGGGTTGGTTTTCAAAATTTTTGTTTTCCTTTGTGTAAGAAAATAATTTTCAAACCAGAGTTTTTCCAATAGAAGTAACCTAGTGGGAACTTGATGCTCAAACTTTACTCGTTAACAGGTCAAGCATTTAGCAATGTACTCCACAATTACTCTTTTCATTCTAGCCCCCCAGTATAATTTCACAAGTTACGGTGCATTTTAGCACTACCAGGGTGTAATGGAAAAGGATTGTCGTGAGCCTTGCACAAAATCATTCTTTTCAAATCAGCATTATCAAGAACATAGATTCGATTTTGAATTCAAAGGCAATCATTTGTATCAATGTTGAAACTTTCAATAACACCTTGGTGAGCAAAATTCATTTTCTCCACTCACTTAGCATCAACAAACTGTGCCTCTTTAATTAATCAAGCAACACGGGCATAACTTTCAAATCAACCAATAGGTTGCCATCATCACAAATACTGAGCTGGGCAAACATCACTCTCAATTAAACTGTCAACTTCTGATTCAAAGCATCGACAACAACATTCATTTTTCCTGAATGTTAATCAATCATACAATCATAATCTTTCAACAATTTGATCCAACGACATTGTCTCAGGTTCAATTTCTTTTAGAGAAAAGATATTTGAAACTTTTGTGATCTGTATAGATATGACACTTTCACTACATAAGTAGTGCATTAAGATCTTTATATCAAATACCACAACAGCAAGCTATAAATCCTGAGTCAAGTAATTGTTTTCATGCGTTTTTAGCTTTCGGGACGCATATGAAATTACTTTACCATCTTGCATCAAAATACAACCCAAGTTGTTCAAAAAAGCATCACTATAAACAACAAACTTTTTCCCCAATTCAGGCAAAGTCAAGATCGATGCTTCTGCCAACATAACTTTTAGCTTTTCAAAACTATCCTAACATTAATTATCCCATATGAATGGTATATTTTTATACAGGAGTTTCACCATTCGTAAAACTATTCTAGAAAACATGTTCATGAATTCTCCTATAATAACTAGCCAAACCAAAGAAGCTTCGAATTTCAAACATATTTTTTGTTCTTTCCACTGAAGGATAGCTTTGATCTTTTTAGGGTCAACACAAAGTCCTTAGCTGAGATAACATGCCCTAGGAATACCACTTCAGATAACCAAAATTCATACTTGTTGAGCTTCCAGGAAAGTTGCTTCTCATGTAATACTTGCAACATGATTCTCATATACCTATCATGCTCCACTTTTGACTTTGAATAGATCAGTATATCACCGATGAATACCACTACAAACTAATTTGGATAAGGTGAAAATATGTGGTTCATGAGATCCATAAACGCCACAAGAGCATTTGTTAATCTAAATTGCATCACCAGAAATTCTTAATGACCATACCACATACGGAATGTTGTTTTTGGTATGTCACTATCTTTAGCCTTCATTGATAATATCCCAATCTCAAATCAATCTTAGAGAAGACTAATGCACCTTTTAATTGGTTGAATAAATTATTGATATGCGGCAACGGGCATCGATTATTAATCTTCAGTTTATTCAACTGTCGTTAATCAATACAGTGCCACATTGACCTATCTTTCTTCTTAACAAATAGAACTGGAGCTCCCCAAAGTGAAATACTAGGATGTATAAAGTCACGATCCAAAAGATCTTATATTGAATTTTTAGGTTTTTCAACTTCGTTAGCACCATATAGTATAGAGGAATTGACATAGGAGCTATACCTGGGTTAACTTCAATTGCAAATTTGATCTCGCGACCAGAAAGCAATCTTGACAATTCCTTTGGAAACACATCTGGAAACTGGCATACTATCCGTACCTTACTTATCTAGTTTTCATACAAATTCGACTTAATAATATAAGCTAAACATGCTTCATAGCATTCATTCTAAAGCTTATTGACTCAATCTGATGAAGCGATATGACTTGAACCATTCAATTTGATGCTTTTCACTTTCACAACCTCACCTTTCGAATTTTGAACAGGAAACTTCTTTTTATGGCTGTCTAAAATCACACTATTCTCAGTTAACTAGTCCATTTCTAGAATTACATCGAAATCTCCAAACAACATGATAAACAGATAAACTGGAAATGATCTATTCAGGATTTATAATGAATACCACCTACATACTTGATCAACGAGTATAGTTTGTCTCTAAAGACTAGATATAACTATTATTACCTTCGACATTTTGGGTTTCAAATTTTTTTTATTTCATGAAACTAAAGTATATATAAATGCATAGAGTCAGGGATTAAAGCATGAACGAGTACAAAAATTAACAAAAATTGACCTGCTACAACTTCGGTAGTATCATTCTACTTTCTGGATCGGACCTCATAAGCTCACTCAAAAAATCTAGCTTCAAGATGTTGAGTTGCCAAATTCACTTTCTTGACTACCCCTCATGACTAGTTCATGAATAATAATTCTTCCACTTCTAACTGTGGGGGTAGATCTTATATTAGTAGCAGGGACTTTCTTAGCATTTTTCAGGCATACCCGAGCGAAATGCTCTGGGGATCCGCATCGAAGACATGTGCCTTTCTTTTTCCAACATTCACTTCTGTGTCTCCTCCCATAGTGTTCACATGCTGGAATGATCACATTTTTCGATAGACTCATAATATTACCTAAAAAAATCGTTGGCTTGCCAGTTTAGTCTTTAACTGATCCATGATTCAACGGAATTGATCTCCATGGCACTCGAGACTCCTTAATTTTCTTAGGCAAATGTTGGGACCTAGTGGTCCTGGTTCTCTTTTTGAATGATTAGAAATTCTCAACTGGGAAATAGTCAATACTTTTTGACCTTATAAATTCACAAACTGTAGCCATCGATATAGTCTGGGAGTAACTTTCGTTATTCCTTGAAGCAAATCTGCTATTGTGCTGTAACAGCCCGTTTTTAGGTCAAATTAGAACAGTGGTTTTATGATCACAATCTAAATTTAAAATATTTATTTTATTATTTTATTAAGGTTTACAAAAAGATAGAAATATTGTGTGAAAATTTCGTAAAGAAATTTTACTGTTTGAGTGGTTAATTCAGAAAAAAAGACTAAATCTCGTAAAGCGTAAAAGTTAAATTCTATTAGCAAAAAGGGTTCAATAGCTATAGAATCTCAAAAGAATAGTCCTTAAATTAAAATTATCCCAGTACTAGCATGCGTGGACGGTAATGGACTTGAATTAGTGAACTTTTAATGTTAAAACAAAGGTTATTTTAGTAAAATGGTAAATAATGTTATAATAATTAAAATAAAAGTAAAAGCCATCATCTTCCTTAATGCACCACTGAAAATTTGAAAAGAAACCAGCATGGGAGTGCATTAGGTTTGGCCAAACTTTGATTGCTCATCTAGGTACGATTTTTGTTCTGTTTTTAATGATTTCTACGTTTTTAAGCTCATTGCAACTTAATCTAGCAAGCCCGTACCTTTAATTTCAAAATTTTTCATGATTTTGTGAGATTCCATTGATGAATGTTCATGCTTTTTGATGATTGATGATGAAATATGGAAGTTAGATGATAGTTTTACATATTTTACAAAGTGATTTTGAGTAAAAATGCAAATTATGGGCTAATTTGTGAACTTATGAAATTATGTGGTTAAAAGTACAAATAAACTGAAAATATGGGCTGATATATGATTGTGTAATATTCGACTAAGCATGGGATTGTTTAAATTTCATGAATTTTATATTTTATGTGTTAGGGACTAAATTGCAAAAATGTGAAATAATAGGGGCAAAAGTGTAATTTTTCCAAAAGTGTAAATTGTGTTAAATTGAATGAATTAATGATTAAATAATTAAATTTTTTTATTATATAGATTGAGAAATATGATATTCGGATCTAGAACGGGAGGAAACAAAGTATCGGATTAGTTGACCTAATTCATCGTTACAGCGAACGAGTAAGTTCGTATGCTAATAAACGTATTTAAATTGTGTTATAAATGCTTCTTTATTATTGAATTGAATTGAATTATATAAGTTCATTTGTCATTGAACTGCTATGAATTTCAAATGAGCAACTAAGCAAGAATCGACAGAGTTACAACATCCGAAAGTCCCATATGAACCTTAGGAATAATACAGGATACAAATGTCATGACATTAGGATTGCTGAGATGATATTACATGTAAGACCATGTTTGGGACATTGGCATTGTATTGTGATTACGTTTAGGACCATATCTGGGACATTGGCATCCTTATATGATTTCGTGTAAGACCATGTCTGGGACATTGGCATCAATATGAGATAACATGTAAAACCATATCTGGTATATGGCATTGTATGAGCTTTATGTGATATCCGAGTATCCTTAGTGATTCCGAAAGGTTCAACAGGCATAGCCAAGACAAGAATGAAAGTATGATCGAAATAAGTAACAAAAGGTACGAACAAAACTTATGTGAGAATCGAACGAAAGTAGTGAGTTCGTATGGTATCATGTATATGAAATGAGAAAGATTTGTGTATAAATATGTTTTATGCCAAAATGGGTTCATTTTGCTATATGGAGATATGAATTGGATGTTAAATGGGGCATGAGTTATGTTTGTTTTAACTATATAAACATAAGGTATATAAAGTACAAAATACCGTTACTTGATGATAATTAACACGATTCACCTTGGCTAAAGAAAATGTGAGGAATTATGTTGATAGTTGATTTTTTATATGTAAATGTGATCAAATTTATGAGAATGTTTTTGATCCGTATAAGCATAGAAATAATTAAACTTGTGAAGTTTTGTTAACTATGTGATTGGAATTATGGTATAAAGGTGAAATCAAATGAATTTATATTATAGTATATGTAAATGCTAAATATGTGTTTATTCAATAAGATAAGTTTATATCATACGAGCTTACTAAGCTTTATAGCTTACTTTGTGTTATTTTTCTATGTTTTATAGTGATTCAGACATTCGCTCGGGTTGGAAGTCGTTGGAGATCACATCACACTATCCGATTTTTTATTTCAGTATTTATACACTTGTGTCTTGGTTATATGGCATGTATAGGCTTGAGTTATGTGGACATGTGTTTTGGTAATGTTGAATGTAAATTTGGAAATTGATGCCTATGCGTTTCATTGGTAATTAGCCATATGATTTGGCTTAGATGTGGTGTATGTGGTAGTATATAATTATATGAGTATATGAGTTGTGATGTTTGGTCTATGATTGTTATATTAATACTTTGATTGTAAATTGGTGATTTGAATTGGCATATTTAGGTATGGAGTTGGATGTTCAAATGGTTAAGGATAAGTGACAAATATGTGTAATTGTGTTATGCTTGATTTTGGCTTTGTAAATGAATGCCAAAATGGTTGGATAAATATTTGATTTTGGTATGTGCTTATATGTGGTTTAAAATTGATATAGGTGATGATTTTGGTTGAAAATAGATTAAGTATTATTGGGAAATTATGGTTGATGAATCATGATACACATGGTATGTTTTGGCAAGGAATTGATGGAATGAAAATGTGCAATTGATGTCTTGTTTTGTAATTGGTATATGAATGGATTGTGCATGGTATTAATTAGGTAATTGAGTACCAAGTTGAATTGGTATAATATGTGTATGAAATATATTGAAATGGTATCATTTTGGTTGCTAAGTGTGCATGAGAAAAGGGTGGCAAATGGCCTATTTTTTTTATCCACACGAGCAGAGACACGGGCGTGTGTCTCAGCTGTGTGCAACACACGGTCATGTTATAGGGTCGTGTGTCCCCTGGGGTCTCTCTTCGAATTAAATCAGTATACCTTAGAGGTTTGGCATGGCCTAAATACACAGATGTGTCTACTGGCTGTATGTGACACACGAGTTGGCACATGGGTGTGTGGCCAGTCGTGTGACCTAAGTCAGTAACCCCTCCTGATTTCCCACG
This sequence comes from Gossypium arboreum, assembly GCF_025698485.1. Classification (NCBI taxonomy): domain Eukaryota; kingdom Viridiplantae; phylum Streptophyta; class Magnoliopsida; order Malvales; family Malvaceae; genus Gossypium; species Gossypium arboreum. The sequence goes on along the minus strand of NC_069070.1, from coordinate 83,916,298 downwards.
GCCAAGGCATAGGGGCGTGTCTACAGCTGTATGGTGTAAGTCAATATGTATGCCCTGTTTTCACACTGTCTAAGATACGAGTGTGTCTAGTGACCGTGTGAGGCACACGGCCTGTTCACACGGGCGTGTGAAACTTGTATGCATGGTAATTTTCTATGTTTTCCAAATTTAGTCATAAATTTCTTCCAAGCATGATTTAAGGTCTCGTAGTGCCATATAAGGGACAATGTGATTATGTTTGATAGATGTTTATGTGTTAATGGATTTTCATGTCAGAAATGTAAGATGTATGCTGTAATTGATTAGTAATGCCTCGTAACCCTATTCCAGTGACAAATACGGGTTAGGGGTGTTACATGTGCGGAGTACACCCATCTGCTATAGTGCAAAGTACACCCTCAACATCTCAACTCTCATGACAAAGTCTATCCTCCCTATTCCTATATTGAGTACCAATTTGATCAATATCGTGTACTTCACTTTTCATTTGATTTTTATTCTCAACACAATGATCATTGTTGAAATTTTCATCATCTACAACATTTCTCGGTTCCTCGGATGTCTTTAGCTATAAACAAATGAATTTATAATCAGCATCCAAATTTCAACTCAAACTTGACTCAAGCTTGCCATGTACCTCTAGACTCAATTTTGAGCTTGATTTAGTTTGAGAATTGACTAAACCTATAGATTTGATACCACCAACTGTAACACCTCATTACTCAACCCTATCACTGAGTTTAAATCACAAGGTGCCACATTCGTTGTCAGAGAAACTAACTAATCATATTCAATCTAACATCATTTTACATTTAATATAAGTAGATTATGGGGTATAATACAATATGAAATTAAATTCGAGTCTTATACGAGCTTACGAAATCTCTTTTTCTAACCGACGAACGAAATTGGACCAAATCATAAAGAATATAAAGTTTTGAGTCAATGTCACGACTTCTGGGTTTCCTTTTTACTAAGTGACTCTCTAACTAGGGTTCTCCGTGACTTCAAAGCAACGATGTTGCTGCAAAAACCCTAATTTGTTCCTCGTCATGACGTGACAACCTATTACTTCCAAAATCAATTTGATACAAGTTAAAATGACCTGAAAACACTTATATATATATATATATATATATATATATATTTCCATGCTATCAAATTATCAACCTACCATAGATGTCAAGTGAGAATTTACCTAAAATGGTGGTCTCCAAAACATTGATTATCAAAGTTAATTTTCAGCCATTACGCTTCCAAAAACCACAAAATTTCATACAATGCATGACTTTTAACTTTAAGACTCAAATCAAATATATGAACACATCCAACCACAACTTCTAAACATTAATATATGATATCATATACAACTTAACCATTTGAGACATTTAGATAATAGTCCCTAAGTACATGCCACAAGACTAAAATGAAAATGAACTATACAAACTTTGTTTAGGAAAAAAATCAGTTTGAATGTTGATTTCAATTTCCAAGGCTTCAAGAAATACTGACACCTGCTCATTGAACAAACAATCGTACATTGAATGATAAAGCTCATTGGTACTTTCATGATTCAAGAAAATATGACATAAGTAACATTCATAACATGTCATCATACTTATAATCTCAATGTCTACTATTATGTATATATCCAATATGGCATTATGAAAGCAAAGCAATTCAACTACCATCGCACTAAGAGGATCAAGTTCAATTACTTATATCAAAACTAATCACAAGGCCTTTAGCTATCAATACTCATTTCATCATTCAAACATACATAGTCTTTAGCATTCTGGCAATCAAAATCTAGTTGGTTATAACAAAAACTGTTAGCTAATCATCTGGACCTCTTTCTGGAGTCTATCGACTCATTCATATTCATTTTGGTACCATATTTTATTATCAATATATTTCGTTACATTTTCAAGTTTTCCAATTTCAATTGTAATGTTACGCCCAGTGGAACTCTAGTAAAACAAACTTAGATACTCGGGTGAACTATACTACACCAAATAGCTTGTAAGAGCTTAAACTACACCACACTAGAGCACTGAAGTTTGAGGCCTATAGGCATCAATGCAATCTCATATACATATATATCCCTCCAGCACACCAAGGTATCCATAGAGACATATAATACTCGATGATCCGCAAAAAAGGTTGGATCCGGACATAATCTGTAATAATCTCCGTACAATCACATATCCCGTAGAAATACACATATAACCCTATTGGCATGCCTATTGTATCCTAAACTTTTACCATGTTCATATAGGCATCAATTATCTATACAAGCATTTCCATACCTATAATCAAACTTATTCACATATTCATACGTCGTGTTCGATCACATATACATTTTCGTATCCTTCACACTACTCTATTGCATAAAAAATATTTTGCAAATTAGTACATATACCATTTCGATTAAATTACTAATCCAAATTTCAATTCATCTATAGCAATTAAACTTTTACAATTTAGTCCTTGAGCCTTAATTATTCACAATTTTGATTAAATTACTTATCCAAATTTCAATTCATCTATATCCTAACTCAATAAACATCCTTATTTAATATTGAAAAACTCATTTAGAAACAAGATCTCGAAGTGCATTTTTCAACACCATTGGAAGCAGAATCGTTACAATCTACATGAGCCTTATGTGTTAAACTTGAAAGTGTGGTAACCTGGTATGTTGAGGTTGGTAAATGGCTTGGATATGTCTAGAGTTTGATCATGAGTTTTAGGCCATTTGAATACTTGGTTTCAAAGGTTTATATGCTCTATTTGGTATAAATTGGCATAAAATGATGTCTTGTTGAATTGGAAGGAAGATATATATAGGTATAAATGTTTTTGGTAAAAACTGTAAAATGTGTTCCAAAGTGATTTTGTCAAAATAGGGGCAACGCTGTGACGACAAGTTCCCAATGTCGCGAGTTAAATTGGCAATGAATGGTGTCGCAACGTATAAGACCCGAAAATGATTTTACAACATATTGAGAATGCGACATCTTGTAGTTCAGACCCGACGATTGGGTCAGGTAAGGGGTGTTACAAATTAATTATTTTCTCTTCAATTGTTTCAATTTTTGTTAATTATTTATTCTATCCATTGCTTATTTAATTTGCTTGCATGATCACCAAATTGCATTAATTTGATAATCTTGATTTGTCTTGAAAGAGAAAATTAAGTAAATCTAGACTGAATAAATTAGGATTAACTTTAGTAGTACTGACGAACAAGTTAATTTGCGGCTAGGATAGGAATATATCTGATGCCCTAATCAACCAAATAGGTCTGTTCATAATGACTTAGCCCAACTTGCCTAGCATAGGAATATAGCTAGTAGGGAAGGGGGATTAACTTAGCTAGTTATTGGAAAGGTCTAGTTAAAGCCATAAAATCCTGGTAAGTAATTATATAGGTTGAACAATTGCACAGGAGATAGTTGATTAATCGGAATAGGTGAAGTTAAAGTTCTAAGATCTTATAACGTGTACTATTATATTATGTACTACATATGAACAGCAGTATCGGGCCACCACCATAGTTGTTGAAATCGGACCGAATTAGTTGGTCCGATTGAAAATTGGTCAGTATGTCGATTCAGAATAATGATAAAATTGATCCGTGAATTGATATAACCACAGCTTGATCTCAAAGTTTTTATTGAATAAACTGGTTAAAAACCGATTCAACTAATTTTTTTAATATTTTAAGCCAAAACCGAAAAAGAAAATTGTTTCATTTTCATTCTAAGGCCCTTGAAGCTGCCGTATCTGTTAAAACCTGCGCATCTGTCTTTTTTCCTTTTTTTCCTGCTGAAAAACCAAGCTACGTGACGTACAGGGTGGTTAGATTTGAAGCGGTGGGTATCAACAACTATAAATCCAAACCAGCGAAAGAGAAAGCGATTGAATTGAACCCTTAAGGCGTAAAGTCCCTTAAACTGTGAAGTGGTTTTTCTTAGACGTTAAATAAAAAACATGGAAGGAGGGTTTCTTATCTTATTTTCCTTTTTGATAATGAGCCTAATAATAGTTGGGCCTATTAGTGAGATATAAATTTAAAGTTTGTTTTTCTATAAAGTATTTTTGTTATAATTATAATTTTATATTATAAAATCGAGGTTTTTTTTAGTGATTTTATCTGTTGGATCACCGATCTAATTTAATAAAATTAGCCACCACAATTCAAGAAAGCCCGTGAAATGTCAATCTACCCATTCCGAGCCAGGTACCTACTAGTTTGCCGTTAGATATAATGGCGATTTGCATATTTAGACCATGTTTTATATAATTAATAGTGTTGTAAAAATTATTATATATTTTTATATTTATATCAATACTAGACGATTCAATCATCTATACCAATGTTTTTATCTTTACATATATAATATTTATTAGTTTAACTTTTAGTTTCTTTGTAAATTATTATGTTATATATAAATAAAAGATATCTCAATTATATACATATAAAACATAAATTTTAAAATTATTAATTAGATTTATTAACTTAAGTTAATAATTATATATTAAATTCAAATGTAAGATAAAAAAGGTTTTAAGTTTAAAAAATTAAAATTTTCTACCACAGGCGGATCAACGGGTATTGGCTGAAACGGACCCAGAAAATCATATATCTGTATTAAGAAGTAAAGGGAAGTTTCTAGAAAAGATGCAAAGGTAGAACAAATCATAAATCCTCAATCTTTATCAACGCGAACGCATACTCACAATTTATAAGCTCAATCCCTTAAATAAGAAAACAAATAAATGCTAGAATCTATATCCACCAGAAAGCAAAGAATATGATTCATTCCAAGGTCCATCTTCCAGACATGTATAAATTAACTTCTCATCACAGTTGAGTATTCAAAGACCAAAAGTCTATAAAGTCAAAGAACATGTGTGATGGAAAGTCTAAACAGTGCAAAAACAAGACAAAAAACAACCAAATTTAGAAGAATTTTAATGACTATTCATGCAAAACTTTTTTTTTCCATGATAAAGCATAGTCTGCTAGGGGGACTTTGAATTCAACTTCTTGGTGCGTTTGACTAGAGGATGCATGCCCTTTACTACTTTCCGAACCTTTTTCACAGATTTAGCTTTCTTTACCTTCTTTGTCATAAGAGGCATTTCCCTTATAGGACCTGGAGGTAAACCTTTCTTAAGAGCACTTCCTCTAGGAATGACAGAGGGCGGTATTCTCAAGCTTAGTGGAGGTAAAGGGCTGTGGGGTTTCCAAACTATGTTGTTTTTCATTGAAAATCTTACCCTCTTTGTGCTGTTCTCGCAAGATTTTGCAGTTGCATCAATTTCATCCTCCCCTTGATTGGTTTCCTCCCCATTCTGAGATTTTTTGCCATCCATATGCTTTCCTCTCTTTCTCTTCTTGGAGACAGTACCATTGACTTTAGGCAAATCACAGGCACTTGCAACATCACTATTCAAGCCTACTTCTTCAGCAACCTTCTCAAACTGGAGCTGAAGGTTCGAAATCACTGATTCAGTAAATGTTATTGAATCACCTTCACCATTCTTCTCAATATTAGAAGTGGCACTTTCTGCTGGTACCATAACATTGTTCTCCTTATCTGCAGCTGTATATTTAGCATTGTTGTTTTTCTTGGTCTTTTTACCACTGTCCCCAGTTGATTTTTTCGCCTTCTTGCTCTTCTTTGAAGCCTTTCTGACAGAACCATTGCCATTAGCTTCAACCAGCTCTGAAGCACCATTAGAGATATTCAATTCCATCTCACTAGCAATAGGTACCAATTCAGGAACCTCATCTTCTTCATCCCCTTTATTACACTCGGGGATCGAAATATCAATACCCAATGATGTTAAATCCTTCTCTAGCTTCAAGAATTCTTCATGTACTCTTAACAGAATCTTTCTATTACCCTGACAGCAATCCACTGAAGAACCCAATTCATAAAACTTTTTAGAGAATCCCATCACCAAACCGATAATTCCCAACACAACTACATCATCACCTTGATCAACCTCCTCAATGGAGGTCTTAAGTTCCAACAATCTCCTTCCCATTTTAACAAACTCATCAAACACATTAATTCTAATCTTCCCAACCAAAATTTTATCACTCACTTTACCCATTATTCCAACAAATGTCTCCAATAAAATCTCAAGAACCTCCTTTTTAACCGGAAGAAAAGGCCTGAGTTCCTCGAGGAAAACCGAAGCAATGTGATAATTAACGCCATTCCCTTGAAACTTATCATCAGCTAAAAAGGTTCCATCAACTAAAACCCTAATCGAACGACGCGTAAAGTCCAAATCCCACGACCATCTCTTCAACATAGCGAAAAAGAAATGCAAGAACCTACGAATTAAGAGGTAAAACTTATCTAACCTTAGTTTGTCAATTCCAGTCCACTCGCGACGCATCGTAAGAAAAAAAACGGAGAAATATTGGAGAGATAGAGGCGGCTCGAGCTTTAGGACAACGGAAGAAAGCTTTTCGATGAGGTCGGACTGAACGGGTAGCTTGTCAGCGTGCCAAACGCAGAAGAAGAGACCTTTCCAGAGCCTCTTCATCTCTTCATCAGAGAGTTGGGTTTGTGAAGGAAGCCAAGTGTTGATGAGAGAGCGTACGGCTTTGTCTCGGGTCGACTTGTCGCAAGCCGCTAGTTGCTTTATGAGGCTCGGGCCTTCTCCAGTCATGTTGAGCCGATTCAAAAGCAATTGAAAATAGTTGGATTTCGATTGGAAAATAAATTGTTTGAAACTATTAGGAGAGAGAAGAGAAGACCGTCGGAATCGGAAGTTTCTTTCAGTTTTGCTGCTAAAAGAGAGTGAGCTTCAAAATGAAACCCTAAGGGTAGTTCTGAAAATAAAAACGCCAAACGGGCACGGATAAACGGGGGAAAATTAAAATTAAAATTAAAATATGAAAAGATGATCAAAAACGGTGAACTGGACTTACAGCTGCCCCACATTCTTTGCATTGCTCGTTCTTAAGCCATTGGCCCATTGCTTTAGGTAAGCAAATACATATTTTGGTAATTGAAGTTGATTTTTTTATTTAAATTAGTACATGAACTTAACTTTCTGGTCCAAATTAGTACTTATAGTAAATAAATCATTTGAACCAATTTAAACTATGAATCCAAATTCAAGTAACAATTTGAACTAAAAAGTTAAGCTTAGGTACCTAATTGGACCAAAAAAAGTTTAGGTATCAAATTGAACATTGGGGGGCCAACTTTAAATACCTACATGGACTAAAAAAAACTTAGGTACCAAATTAAACTTTGAAGACAAGTTTAGATACAAAATGAAGTATTTACCCTTTTAAAATTATTATTCCATACATTTATTATAAAGTTTTTCTAACTAAATTAAAAAAATTCACAATTTTTATATTATATTTATAAAAATGAAAGATAAATAATTAAGATATTTGACAAAATTTTTTAAAAAAATTCTACTTTCGGAATTTGAAAACCTACTCAAGTAATGTATGAAGTAATAATTTGTTTATTGAAGCTTTTTTTTTTTTTTTGAAAGTAGAACCGGCATAAATGCATTAAATTGGGGAAGGATCACAACGTTTGAAAAAATAGCTTCCTAATGAAACATGAGGCTACCCAAAGTTGCCATCTGTCATCACATGCACTACTAGCAATGGGCAGTGCCTCAAAGGAAAAACCCTAAAAACCTCAAAGGCGCCTTAAACATCCTAAAACTGAAAAACAATAGATCAATTTCCTAAAAAAACTAAAACAAAGAAAAAATCTGAAATGCCTACAATTTTTCCCCTTCCCTTCATCTTTGTTTTTGTTATGGAATAGTTTCAACGGCCTTTTTCATTTTCATATTTTCGTTATTACTGTTATTTCTTTTGTTTTGAACACTACGTTTTACTTCTGTTTTCATTCTCGTCATACGGTGTGTTTTAGCATTAGTTAAACGGTGTCTTTCAGTCAGTTGTTATTATTAGAGTGAGTCTATTATTTGGTTACCATTTATACCTGTAACTAAAGTTCAAAAACTGGTTATGAAAATTTGAATAAGAATTTCCAGTATTCTCTCTTTCTTTATGAAAATTTGAATAATAATTTCCAGTATTCTCTCTTTCTCTTTTCTCTCAATTTCTTTTCTTCTTTTTCTCTCTGTTTTCTACTATTCTAGATTCATTACATGAAAAATGTATCAGAGCTTTGTCAATCCTCATGGTCGTGGAGGGAGTGACTACAATGATGCAGAAGGAACTTGGAATGATGTAAGGAGAGCCTCAGCTGCAAATTGAATTTACTTAGTTAGATGCAAGGATTGATGCGCGTTTGAAGGACTTTCAGGAGGGAATTAAGTCTGAGGTTTGTTCAGAGGTATGATCTGAACTTCGATCCGAGATCTATTCTTTATTTGAACAATATTTTGGACAACGTCCTCCTATTACAGATACTGGTGTGATAACTAGTAAAGGGAAATGTACTTTATATTCTCCTCCTGGTTTTTCAGCAAAGGAACACCTCGTTGTATCGCCTATACCAAATCTAGGACATTCGAGTATACCCTCGCGAGGAGGTACCTTGGAAGTCGGAAATAACTCTTTTCGAGTAGATTGTCCGCACTTTGATGGGAGGTAATTTTAGAGGTTGGTGGTCTAAGTTGGAACAATACTTTGAGGCTGAAGGGATAAGTAAGCATGCTAAGGTTAGGGTGGTTATGTTGCATCTAGAGGGAAAAGCATTAAATTGGTATCATTTCTTTATACACAGATATGAAGGGTTGCATCAGTTGACTTGGGAGATGTATGCTAGGGGAATTAAGGAACGTTTTGGATCTAACTCCTTCCTTGATCCCATGACTGAGTTAGTAATTCTTAAGCAACACGGATCAGCTGAACTTACCTGAAACCTATGCCTTAAGCATATTCATCAGTAATTTGAAGCCTAAAATAGGTCAGTATCTCAGGTTTTTTAAGCCCCAAACGTTGGTGGAGGGTTACAATTTAACTAAAACATTGTATTGGGACTGATAAAAAAAGGGTTCACTACTGGTAGTGGGGTTAGTTCATCGAGAGTACAGCAAGGAATGGGGAGCTCAACTTCAGTGGAGGGTTCAGTGAATAGTAACTCAGGACAAAGAATTCTATCTAAGTCTTTGTCTCAAACAGAGTTGGAGGATAGAAGGAAGAAGGGCCTTTGTTTTCGGTACGGCTTGAAGTACTTACCAGGTCACAAATGTTCTAAGTCTCAACTGTATCAGCTTATTATTGAGCCAATATAGGAACAAGATTCTATCTTCTGAGGATTTCTAGGATTATCCTGAGCAATTGGACTTAGCAAATCAGATTTCAGAAAGTCTTGTGTTGTCGTTATATGCTCTTTAAGGGTTGTAGGGACATAATACTATGAGATTTCCAGCTCTTATTGGTTACACTGAAGTGGTTGTATTAGTGGACTCTAGTAACATACACAATTTTATAGATTTTAAGATGGCTAAAAGGTTGAATTTGGTAATAGAATCAGGAAGTACCTTGCGAGTAATGGTAGCAAATAGGGTTCGATTATCCACTCAAGGTCTATGCAGAGCAGTTTCATGAGAAGCACAAGGTTACAAGTTCACTACTGATTTTTTAATTTTATCAGTGAAAGGATTTGATTTGGTGCTTGACATTCACTGGTTGTTGTCTCTTGGTCCGTTTGTATGAAATTTCTCCAATTTGACTATGTAGTTTAATCATATGGGACAAAATTGCATCTTGCAAGGCATAGTACTAGGCCCACTACAAATTGTTCCCAGTAGTCAGCTTTCCAAATGCCTGAGTTTGGTAGGTAATGGCCCATGTCCTATGTTATTGGCTTCTTATGATCAGACTGCTCTTACAATGTAGCCAGTTTAATTGCCACTCGAATTGCAAGGTCTCCTTGATAAATTTAAGGATATATTCCAAACTCCCACCGGTCTTCCTCCTCCTTGATTATAAGACCACAAGATTCCTTTGATAGATGAGTCTGAGGTGGTTAAGGTGAGGCCTTATAGATATCTTGCCATCGAGAAGACTAAAATAGAGAAATTGATACAAGAAATGTTGTAAGCTGGAATAATTAGAGATAGCAACAGCCCATTTGCATCCCCTGTGGTGATGGTCAAGAAGAAATATGACAGTTGGAGGTTGTGTATTAACTATAGGCAGCTTATCCAACTGACCATCAAAGATAAATTTCCCATTCTAATTATTAAAGAGATCTTGGATGAATTGGGGCAAGCAAATTTCTTCTCCAAATTAGATTTGTATTCAGGCTATCATCAGATTCGGATGTGGGAGCAGGATGTGTACAAAATAGCTTTTAAAACTTATGTTGGCCATTATGAATTCTTGGTCATGTCATTTGGCTTGACCAATACCTTCTCTAGCTTCCAATCACTGATGAATTTAGTCTTTTGATCCTTCTTGTAGAGATCGATTTTTTTTTTAATAACATACTTGTGTATTCTCAGAAGTAGATTAACTATTTGATTCACTTGCAAGAGGTACTCCAAGTGTTGAGATCTAATCAACTTTATGTTAAGATATCCAAGTGCATTTTTTGAGCCACTCAGGTGGAGTACCTTGGACATGTTATCTCTCAAGGAGTTGTTAGTATAGATCAAACCAGGTGGCTAGTGTTTTAGACTAGTCTCTTCCAAAGTCAGTCAAGAAGTTACGAGTCTTTTCGGGTTGTCTGGGTATTACAGACGATTTATCAAGGGATATGGCTTACTAGCTAAGTCATTCACTACATTATTTAAAAAAAAATGTTACCTGGTAATGGACAGTGTTAGAACAGACCGCTTTCAATCAGCTCAAGGCAGCTGTTTTTCAAGCTCCAGTTCTTGTTCTACCAAATTTTCAAGAACCTTTTTGTGTGGAGACGGATGCTAGTGGTCAAGGGGTTTAGGTTATTTTACAGCAGAATGGAAGGCCAGTGGCATACTTCAGCAAGACGTTGGGAATCAAGTATCAAGCCTTGTCCATCTATGACAAAGAAATGCTTGCAGTATTGTTAGCAGTTAAGAAATGGCATTCCTATCTTGTTGGAAGACATTTCTTCATCAAAACAGATCACCAGAGCTTAAAATTCCTATACGAACAGTAGGTAACCACCCTTTATCAGCAGAAGTGGGTTACGAAGATGCTGGGATACGATTATTTGATCTCATATCACAAGGGAACTCAGAATACAGTGGCTGACACTTTGTCCAAGAAACCTCATGACCACACTTATCAACTGCTCCAATGTGAAGGCAATTTAGACTCTTCTTGGTCTGAGGTATGAGACCGTATTGTTGCTTCCTATGAGGCAGATAAGAAGCTCTACCAGTTGTGTCAAGATGTTTAAATGCAGCCTCAGTTGCATCCCAAGTACTCGTGGCATGGTACATTCCTTGGCAGATTGGGCAACATTGTGGTAGGAAATGATATCCAGCTTCGAAAACAAATTTTTGGTCTTTTCCATTACAGTTCTTTGGGAAGTCATTCTGGCATCCATGCTACTTGTCACAGGATATCTGCCTTGCTCTATTAGAAGGGTATTTTTAAAGATGTTAAGCATTGGGTCTGAGAATGTGTAGTTTACCAGCATTGCAAAGTTGATAATTTTGCTTCCCCTAGGCTTTTGCAACCCTTACCTATACCCAATCATGCTTGGACTATCATCAGCATGGATTTCATTGAAGGTCTGCCTTTGTCACAGGGTAAATCAACCATTCTTGTAGTGATTGACTGTTTAACCAAGTATGGTCACTTCCTTGCCTTAGCTTATCCCTTTACTGCCTTCACCGTAGCTCAAGAGTATATTTACCACATTTACAAGTTGTATGGGATACCCGAGTCAATCATGTCTGATAGAGATATAATTTTTTAAAGTAATTTTTGACAGGAACTGTTTCAAAATTTGGGCACCAAACTAAAAATGTCTACTGTCTACCATCCTCAAACTGATGGCCATACAGAAATTCTTAACAAGTGCTTAGGAAGTTACTTAAGATGCATGATTAGTGAAAAGCCATCTGCTTGGGCGTCTTGGCTACTTTTGGCGGAGTGGTGGTACAATACCACCTACTATTTTGGCTATTCAGACCACTCCTTATGAAGCTCTTTATGAGCAAGACCCACCTCTTTACTTACCTTACTTGGTTGGTGCTTCTCTAGTGGCTACAGTCGATCACACCTTACAATATCGAGAAGTTATGCGCAAGGTTTTGAATTTTCATCTAGCTCAAGCTCAGGATCGAATGAAACAAATGGCAGATAGACATAGGTCGGAGCGAGAATTTCAGGTGGGTAATTTGGTGTATTTGAAGCTGCAACTGTATCGACAACATTCTCTGCGCAATTTTAAGAACCAGAAGTTGTCTCCTCGGTATTTTGGCCCTTTTTTAGTGGAGGCTCATATGGGACAGGTTGTTTACAAACTATTGTTACCACCTTCTCCTTGTATCCATTATACTTTTCATGTCTCTCAATTGAAGAAGCATATTGGTTCAGTGGTGAGTGTTTCTACTTTGCCACCAGTGGGGTTTGATGCAGCTCTTCTCAAGACATCGATTCAAATATTGGATAGACGCCTCGTCAAGCAAGGTAACCATGTTGCTGTGGAGGTTCTCGTTGAGTGGGCAGACACATTTCCTAAGGATTCTGCTTGGGAGAATTTGCAGGATCTTTAACGTCGTTTTCCTATGTTTGATCCTTGTGGACAAGGATCCTCCTTCAAATGGGGGGTATTTGTTATGGAATAGTTCAACGACCTTTCCCATTTTCATATTTTCGCCATTATTGTTATTTTTTTTTATTTTGAACGATGCGTTTTACTTTTGTTTTCATTCTCGTTATACACGGTGTGTTTTAGCATTAGTTAAATGGTATGTTTTAATCCATTATTATTGTTAAGGTCAGTCCGTTATTTGGTTACCATTTATACATGTAACAAAAGTCCAAAAACGGTTATGAAAATTTGAATCAGAATTCTTTGTATTCTCTCTTTCTCTTTTCTCTCGATTTCTTTTCTTTTTCTTCTCTCTGTTTTCTACTATTCTAGATCTATTACGTGACAGTTTTACATTTCAGTAAATCTCTTTGCAGAAACAAGAACTAGTGCTCCTTTGTATCACATACTCATCTTCGTTCCTCAGGTTCCCTATCGACTGAGCTCCTCGGAGATTCAAATCAAGTCACCTCTTTATCCGGACTCAGAAATCCCGATATGACTACCTCTCTGTCCCCTCAACCAATTCCCTTTTGATCTCTTTGAATGACTAGTTCGACCGCTGTCGAGGTTTCTTCCAACCAGAAGTCAACGATTCACTTCTTCTTTCCCATGCTGCCATCGCATGTGCTGCTTCATTGGCTCCCCGAGGTATGTGGCTAAACACAAGAGTTCTGAAATTTCTAATCTTGCCTTGAATTTCATTTATGAGTCCTCCGATAACAGATCTGTCATTTCTTTCTTCTGTTTTTTGAAGCTTTTTAACGACCGTTACTGAATCTCCTTCAATAATGACGTTTTTAAACCCCAAGTCTTCTGCGAAGTTAACTCCATGAAGGCAGACCTATGCTTCTGCAGTTGTCGGGTCTCGTACATTCCTTACCGTTTAGGTGCATGAACCCATTACAAATCCCTTGTTATTTCTTGCAATAATTCCAGAAACTGCCCTATTATTTGGCTGATGAAAACTGGTGTCAAAGTTTACTTTGACTTGGTTATCTGTTGGGGGCTCCTAATGGGCCTTCTGTATTTTGTGCTAACTCTCAAGGATATTATCCAACATTTTTATTTCATTTATAAGAGTTTTGATAAAGCTTACTAAATCAATTACACTTTATCGAATGCCTTCATGATAAAAAAATGTTTCTGTTGTGCCTAATCGCCCAGAATGAAGCTACTAAGCATGTATATTGCTTTGTGTTACTAAAATTGCAAGTCTCGATTAACCAACGTTTCCATTTTGTGTTTTCATGTGTGGGTCCGATCCGAACTTCCAACCTCTGGAGGACTTGCTTCGCAAAATTACAGTCTCGAAAGACATGTGCAATTGATTCTTCATCTTCACCGCAAAGTGGACACAACGCTTCAAATCTCAACTTTTGGAATTTTAGAGAACTTAGAGTAGGCATAAAATTGTTTGTGATCCTCCATAGGTTAATCTTAATCTTGCTGAGAACTTTTAATAAATTTTCATCTGTTCTGTCAATATTGTACTTTCATTTCCCAGCAAGTTAGCTTCTTTTGTAATACTCCATATGTATCCACTTTTTGTCGTGTATTCGTCTGATTTTTCACCCCACTAGACCATGGTATCTGGATGCTATGTATTCCCCAGGGGAATAGTTCTAATCATTTTTGCTTGGTCTTCATCAAAGAGGCCCCTTAACACTTCTTCCTTCCAAGTAATTGAATCGGGATTAATAAGTTCTTCAACCATAGTATACCTCCAATTGATATTCTGAAATTGTAAATTTCCATTCCCAGGGTATGGAAGCCATGTGTCATTCCAGATATTAACAGAATTCCCGTCGCCTATCCTCCATCCAACACCTGATTCTAAAATATTCCTTGTACCCCATTTACTTCTTCAAGTAAATGAACGGTGAGTTACTAACTCAGCTTTTAAAAAATCATTGCGTGGGTAATAAGTAGCTTTCATGACTTGCGCTAGTAAACAATTAGGATCGTAAATAAGTTTAAAACCTTGCTTTGCCTGCAAAGCTTTATTAAAATTTGATAAGTCTCTAAAACCAATCTCCCCATATGCCTTTGGGGAACATAAAAACTTCCAACAACACCAATGAATCCCTTTATTTGTTTTTAAATTTCACTACCAGAACTTACATATAATGCTCTCCAACTCTCGACATAATGAAACTGGTAATCGTAAACACTGCATAGCAAATATGGGAATAACTCGTAGTACTGATTTAATAAAAATCTCCTTCCCTCCTATGGAAGGTTGTGAATTCTCCAACTTTTTACTTTTGTCAAAATCTTTCTTTAATTTCAACAAAAGCGTTTTTCTTTCTTCTTCCCAACATCGTTAGTAACCTAAGGTACTTCTCAGGATTATTAGCAATTCGAACACCCAAATCTCTTCCTATTTTAATCTTGATCTCATCACTTTATGTTATTACTAAAATAGATTAAAGATTTATCAAAATTCACCATCTGTCCAGAGATTGCCTCGTATTCATTTACCACTGTCTTGATAGCTAATGCCTCCTCCTTTGTTGCTTTTCCGAATAAAATACTGTCATCAACAAATAAAAGATTAGTTATTGGCAAACCACTTCGTCCTACTTTCACCCCTTCTATTTTCCCTTCCCTTTTTGCAAGATTAAGTAATCCTTTTGCACAGATGAGAAATAGATATTTCCTTAGTGGATCCCCTTACCTTAGACTCTAGTTGGTTTGAACTCCCTTCCTTTACCTCCTTTAAGAACCACCGAATATGAGACAGTGTTAATACATCTCAAAATCAATGAAACCCATTTGTCACAGTACCAAGAGTTCTCATCATTTTTCCAACAAAAAGTCATTCAACCTTATCGTATGCTTTGCTCATATTTAATTTTAACGCGAATAACCCTCTAACCAACCTTTTCTTCTTAAAAGAATGCAACAGTTCATAGGCCACTAGAATATTATCGGTAATTTGTCTACCAGGCACAAAAACTCCATATGTTTCTTCAATACAATAGCTTAGGGTCTTTCTAAATCTATTAGCTAATGCCTTTGAAATTATTTTTTCAAATTTGTATGTCACATTACATGGGCTAATCGATCTAAATTGCCCCATATTTTTTTGCGTCAAAACCTTAAGAATTAGGAGTTTATTGAAGTATTTAATTGTTGATATATATATATATATCTATTGTTTGTATAGTTGTAGGTGTTCCTAAAGTCTAGAATGTTGGTAGTTAGCCAAATACTAAGACAATGTTACTAATAATTGCTATTTTTATACCATGTGGGATGCTAATATCATCATTTTATATTTTTGTACACCCAAGCACTCAATAGCTCTTATCCTTATTAATGCTTTTGGTATTTTATGACCATCAATTGTTGTTTGTAAGCAACCAATTTCGTTTTGGGCGTAGTATACCAATTTAAAAATATTAGTTCAAATTTACACTAAAATAAGATTCTTCAAATTTGACTTTTTCTCCTTTCATTATTTATTTTCTTTATTTTTCAATTTTACAACAAATTTTGACTAATAATTTGAGTTTTCGATTTAAATGGAGATGTGAATCTTTTATTATCTAATCCAACTTAATTTAGGGTATGTACTTAATATAAACTTTTCAAAAGAAAAAGTCAGTTGAAAATGTTTATTTTATTTTATTTTAAAATGATGCATTGTAATACTTAATTCTTATCAATTTATCAAATAATATTCTAATGTAAACTTAGTACTTATAAAATATAATATTAGAAATTCAGTACTAAAATTATTCATTTATCAAAAAGATGCCTTAGATAATTTTAAAGGAAAAATATTTGGTACATTGTAGTGAAATTTTTAACTCTATAAATAAAATTATAGAGTTGACAAGTGTCATATAAAGATATAGTAAAATATTAAAAAATATATTTTAAAAAAAAGAAGATATGACAATTTTAAAAATTTTTTGTGAAATAAAAATATACATTCTTAGTATACCAAATATTAATCCAATTTTGATTTGTAAATAATTGGATAACTATTTGCTATAACAGCATAGAAATTTTTTAATTACAAAAGCGAGTTAAAATTACTTAATTTATATTTAAAAATAAAAATAAGTAAACAAGAGATATAATAAATTTGTAACCTCATTATGCAATTAAAAATCACACTATTTAATTAATTAAAATATTGAGGAAGCATATCAGGTTTACCCATAGAAGTGATTGGTTGGTGACATGAAAATTGAAACTAAGGTATAATAATTTTAAGTAAAAAACGAAGGTCAAATGTAATATTTTATCAAAAAATTCGTATAGTTGCTTGATGAATAGAAAGGTAATGGAAAGGGCGAACAAAATATTCCTTCATATGTTATGAAATTCCAAGTAAAGCAAACTCAAAACTGGAAAGTAAGCCAAAAGGTGCATGTATACCAAGCTTTTACTTTTATCACACTACCTATCAATTATTTGAATACCAATTTATTTCTCTCCTCTACTAACTATACACAAATCCAAAAAATATTCAATATCTAAAATTATCTTGCTCTATTGTGAAACCAAAACCGACAAGACAGAGACAGAGGTGGTGTTAAGATTGTCATTTCTCAAAATGAATGCCAACATCCCCTTTAACTAAGTTTTTATTTTTATTAACAACTCTCCACCCTTATCGAACAAAGTACTAATCACATATGCATAAGATAATATCTACTCACAGTTATAATAATTTATTTAATTCTCTAATTTTAAAAATATATATTTTCAATTTTCAATTTTTTCTTATTTAAATTTATATTGTTTATCAAATCACAATTTTTAATATATGTTAATTTTGTTAGTGTGAATGCTACTTCAATAATTAATTAATTTTTTAAATTTAAAATGTATAAAATCCTAAAAAATAATTTATTTTAAAATTAACTAATTTCTTACATGATATACACATAGACTGTCATATCAGTAAAATTAATAAACTTTAAATTTTCAATTTGACAAACAACACAAAATAATTAAAAGAGATAAAAATTAAATAGTAAACTAAAATAAATTTTTGTAAAATTAAAGGACAAAATAAGTCATTATGTTTATATAAATATAATAATATAATATTTCATGGAGTGGGTCCAATACAGAAATGTTCATTAAGATCTTTCTGTTGGTTCCCATATACAGTAAATTAAACTGCATACTAAAAATGGTTAAGCCAGAAGCGGCAGTGTTAAAGGGGATGTTACTGTCAAATGAACGTCGGTTTAAAAGCTAACACTCTTTCTAAGAAACATCAGTAGTTGAAAGGCTTAAAAGCACCTTATAGTATCCAAAGCCGCCCCAAGAAAATGAGTAACAACGAGTTTTACTCCCAAGTAAATGTACCCTTTTCATGGGAGCTCAAACCAGGAGTTTCAAAGGTGACAAGTGAAGATAGCAGCATTGATATAAGCCATGTCACGGTGAAATTACCCCCTCCTCCTTGTCTTTCGAAGAGTGATCGATTTTGTGTCAATAATTTGCAGGGCGTTCTTAATGTTCCCCCGTGCCAACTTCGGCCTAAGCCGACGAGAAGTTCAGCAAAGAAAGGTAATGTCAACAGCCAGGATGACCCTTTTGTTGCAGCTTATCGGAAGTGCACGGAGCAATCTGCGGATGATAGTACCGATGACGAAAATGATGCCAGCAGTGGCACGACAATGAGGACTAGGAAGAACATATGCACTCTCTCATGTAAGTATTCATGCACTGTTAGTAGTGATAATGTGGTACGAGTGTCTCAGTGCTTGAAAGAAAAGGCAAAGGAAGACAGTGACTTTGTTTAAGGCAAATGTTAGATGATTTATGAAATGGTAAATTACAACATTAGTAATTAAATTATAAATAATTTTTTTTATTTAATTAAAAAAAGATATAATTTGGTCATTACATTATTCGAAAGTTTTCATTTAAGTCATTAAACTATTTAAAAAAATTTATTTAAGTTACGTTGTTGTTAAGTTTTTTTTCTTTTTAAAAGTTCCGTTAGTGAGTTCTAAGTGATAATTCAACGATTGATATGGTAGATTAGTACCTATCGATAAGTAGAAGAATATACCTTAGATCCAAGTCGATCTGACATTCAGTATCGAAGAACAGAGAAAAAAATTGTTTGAATTTTTTGTTCACAGATTTGTGATATCCAAAGCTATTTCATGAAAAAATAATTGAATTGAAGAAAAGAAGAAGAAAAGAAGCTTTCGAACATCGATTTTAAGTTTTTAACAATTCAATGACTTAAATAAAAACTTTTGAATAATTTAGTAATTAAATTATAATTTTTTTAGTTAAATGAACAAAATGAAAACATACCCATAATTTAGTGACTAATGATCTAGTTTACATTTTGTGAAATGTAATGTATGTTTGGCCATTGGTTTCTTGAAATATTGATGAGATTGGCAGTCAAACTTTTGTTTGAATTGTACTGGTTTACAACTTTTAAAGCCAATCCAAGTTATTTGTCAATTTGTTGATAGTTAAACTGATTGAAACTTAAAACGAACTATAAGCTATATTAGGGATTAACAAAAACTCCTCCGTATTCTTTTCTGCACTAATTTTCAACTTTTAGAATCTGTATTTAGTCTTTTGAGACTTACCCATAATTGCGCCAAAAGGCGGCAAGGAATTTTGATAAATCAGTGACTAAAAATGTCTTTACATAATCACAGTCAATCTTTCTCAGTTTTGACTGATATTAAAGCACTCACAACGTTTTCAACCTGTGAGGTTCGAATAAAATAATCAATACAATATTTTATAGATTGTTTCAACAAGTTAAAAAGCAATAAGTATCGAAAATAAATTAATTTTTATTTAATTTATAATTAATTTATTATTTAAAATAAAAGACAAAGAATAAAGAATAAAAAGGAGAGCAAATATAGAGCCTATTTTATTCATCAATCAGAATAATTTATCATACTTCTCTAAAATCTATATTTATAGACATAAGAAGTATAAATGAAGTAGAAATCTACTTCTAATGGCTAATAAAATTTAAAGTACATCAAAACTTATCTTAATCTTAATAGAGATCCACTTAATAAAATATTCATAACACTCCTTATTGGATGTTCATTGGTAGATAATGTGACTCGTTAAAACTTTGCTAAGATAAAAAATAAAATAAAAAACTGTGAGAAAAAAATTTCCATGTGAAGGAAACATAATACACATATCTATAATACATATAATATATTCCTTATTAAAAACCTTACCAGGAAAATCGATTAAAGGAAAAAGAGTACAACGTGTATTTACTCCCCCTCATAAAAATATCACATACTTTCTCATATTCTACGTATTCAATCTTGAATACTAATTTTTCAAATGACTATTTGAATGTATTTACTAAGCATTTATATCATCATTCTTTTGAAAGTCATGAGTGACGGAAAATTTGGGGGAAATACATTTTGATATATTTAGGAGTTTCAACAATAATCATAGCAAATTTTAATCATGATTCTTCTATAAAAATACAAATAGGTATTTTGGTTCATTTTATAATCCTCCTTTAACTACTATTCACTAAGTCAAATTTATCACATATGTTCAAATTATTTTAATTCATATAAATGAACAATTTCTCAAGAATTTCAATATGCTTCTAGCATTTTAAATCCTTCGAGGATTTTGATATCAACTTTACTATATAGTGATTCATAAAAAGTTGTAACAATAATCATTAGACGCAAGTTAATTTTTTTATGAACTGTCAGTCTAATAATATATTTAAAGGTTATTGCATCCACCACAAAAGAATATTATATCTTTACATAATTAGTGCTAGGACTTAGCGAAAAACTTCATATTTATATTTCCTTTTGTAAAACTATTTCATTTGTACCCTTACTAGCTTTATACCTTTAGATATTTGGACCTTTAGATATTTGGACTACTGCTCCAAAAACTCCACGAATTTAATTGTACTTAAGTTTCATCTTTATATTTTGATCAATTTATTTCATATTTATATTTCTCAATAAATTTATTCAAGATATTCCTTTTATTTCATTATTTCAATAATAATATTGCATGCAAAACCATTGTCAACCAATTTTACTATTCAGTTCCACATTTTCTCGAATTGACATAATTTATTGAGATATCTTGTTTTCACTATTTTAATTTTCAGTTTTAGGTACCTGAATTATGTCTTGGGTTTTAGTTATGTCTTGGGTCTCTTCTAGAGCATCCTCCTCCACTATATAACCATCTAGAATAATTATTTTCTTTTATGAGAATTTTCATATTGGAACTTGTAATGAGTTATCCTTGTTGAACTTCTGGTTCAAATTACTCTCCTCTCTAGCTCATGATAAGTTATTATTTTTCTCCCCCTAATCTTGGGAAAACTATCGAATCAAAATAGTAATCGCAAATAATGTTATAATTGAATATCCAAAACATTTAAAACATATAATAATGTAAGAAGACTCGTAATTAATATATATTCTCAACTTTCTTTAAGGATTCACTTATCTGTATCCATTGTAGTGGATCAATTGGAATATATACGCACATATAAAAGTTCAAATATGGGAAATATTAGCTCTTTACCAAAAACCAATTGTAACGGGGAGTATTTATAACTAATTGCTTGATGTGTCCAACATAAAATCAACATAATCTCATGTCGAAATAGGAAGTTTAGTTCTCATAAGTAATGGTTTAGACATTAATCAGAGGCGTTCAATCAATAATTTCTTTAAACCATTATGCGCATACATAACAAACTTTTACAAAAGTTTTTCAAACTCAATCAATAAAAGAATAAGATATAAACTCATCAGTATTAGCAAGATGAATTGTCTTAATTGTTTGATCTGAATTTAATTATTTAAACAAGCAATCTTGCAAACGACAGGTTGTAAGTTTATAACACATACATGATTATTTTGTAGATGCATCTACCAGAATTATATAAAATCAAAATCATCCACATGGTGGATGAATGGACCCATATTCATTTTAGAAATGGAAGACATTAAATCTCAACTTCAGCTAATGAGTTTCTAATAAGCAATTTTCATTGAGAACAATCATGAGAATTCTTTAAATTAAAGAATCTTTTGGTTCTTTAATGAACGTCCATATGAATTCTCAATTAATTTTCCCATCATTATGATCCAGGATGGTCTAATTAGTCAAGCAAAGTAATAAATGCATTTGTATCAATAAACTTCGGGTTTACTTTAATATGTATTTCAATTATACTAATCATGTCAATATAAATTGTGGCAAATTGATACTTTTACTGTCATTCCTTTTACTTTGTATCCATAGATAAATACTATTGTGACATTTATTACTGGAAATGTCTAAATCATTGTAAAGTATATAATGCCACTAAGTCAACAAAATAAATATATTTTCTAAACAATTATATGCAATATTCGCTTTAGGGAATATACCAAAAATCCTCAAATGTAGGGCATTTGGTCTAGTGGTATGATTCTCGCTTAGGGTGCGAGAGGTCCTGAGTTTGATTCAAAATATAAATAACTCAATCCTCTTTTAATTCTTATGAAATATAATATTTTCCTCATTCACAATCTCAATATGAGTGTAACGCCCCAAAAATGTATATTTTTGTTTTCGTAAAACTATAAAACAAATATCTGTTTCCTTTAGTGGTTAAGTGTTCTGGGTGTGTGTATACGGTTCCAAGTTCAAGCCTTGACTTGGGAAAATTTTGGTATTTTTATGAATAAAGCCCTATCTCTGGTTAGTAGGCTTATATTTAAAAGTTGGTAAAAATATATTAGAATGGGCCTGTTGGTCTGGTGGCTAAGGTGTGTATTGTTAGGTGGGAGGTTTGGGGTTCAAGTCCCTGTGCGAGCAAGGGAATTATTTTTGTTGCTTGGCCGTATGGCGTGGTGGAGTCCTAATCAAATTGAAATTTTGAGTAGTGGAGTTGTTGTGGGAGGTTAGGGAGAGAATTAAGGAGATGAGTTACTAGATTTTTAGGCATTATCTTTTTGTTTAGTTTTTTTTTTCAAATTTCAGACTCTTTTCCACCTTTCTGACATTTTCTCTCTTCTCCCCCACTCTCAATTTTTAGTTTTCCTCTTTTTTCTAAATAATAAATCATTGCTGCCGAATTTCCTTTGAATTCCCCTTCCATTTTCGTTCTCTTTCTTCATCTTTTCCCCTTTGTGCAAGCTTGTAATTGTGTTGTACAATAAGTTTCTGTTTTACTAAATTTGAATGTTACCCTGGATAAAGGATTAAGGGGTGTTCTGTTGACTGTTTAGGAGTCGATCGTGAGGCTAGAATTAACGTTCGTCGATTTGACTCGAAGTGGTGATCGTTTGGTAAGCGTATAAGGTATGCGTTTTCTTGTGTTGTTTGGGCAAGTGGTTTTGGCTTTGAATTCGTTCTTAACTTTGTTGAACTCTTCGTTAATGTGGAATGGTTATTTTTATAGCAGCGAATCATTTCAGTTGCTATCTCCCTCGTGTTGAGTAGTGGTGGAATTGTGCGAAGTTAGAAGGTAAGTGATGAGCGGACAAGCTTAGACCTTTTGGTACGTGAATACGGTTTAATCTTAGTTTAAGACCGATTCTAAAGTTGGGATTGTTGATTATATGTTTTTGGTGATCTCGGGATTGCGGAAGCAGCGAGAACGATACAGGTGTGTACCCGAAAAGAAGAAAATGGGATTCGACGAAAAGCCAAAATTGCTTGTTGTCAATAAATAAGAGAAATAAGAGAAAATGATGCGGAAAATTATAGAGAAAGGAAATAAGGGTGTTATAAACTTGGAAATCAACATTCTGTACTATAATAGTTTTGGGTAGCAGCAGTAGTCTAACTTTGAAAAATCATCAAAAATAGTGGAAATTGAGTTAGAGGTTGAATAAAATATGAAATTAAAGTTTATTGAGTCTAGTTTTTCATGGAAAAAACAGTGTAAGCAATGGAATTGTAAGTTATGAGATATAATAAATTTTGTGAGACAAGGTTAGAATGGTTTTGGGTTCCCCTATTCTAACTTTGGAAAATCATCAAAAATTATAAAAAAATAATTAGGGGCTTAAATTTATATTTTTAAATCACTAATGAGTCTATTTTCAAGAGAAATAAATAGAAACATCATCCAAATTCCGTACTAAGAGAAATAATTTTTAGTAAGGAAAGGTTGAAGCTGTCAAACAACAAAATTAGGATAAATTTGAAGATTTTACTGTACTTATTTAATAACCTATAAATTCTGAAAATTTTATGGTAGAAAGGTATTTGAGTCTAGTTTCAAAAACATCAAGCGAATCTTAATTTGGAATTCTATAGCTCAAGGTATAAATAATTTAGTAACAATAACTCAAGTAGACAACTTTGAAGGAACATATTAGTAAATAGTGAAAACATATATGAATATTTAGCTAGCATGGGTTACACTAAAAATGGGTCATGCGGCCAAGGCCAATTTGGGCTGAGTGGGCCGCACGGGCGTGTGGACCCACACAGGCAGGCCACATGGGCTTGTGAGCCCATTTCTTTGAAAAATTGTCTAAGGTTGCACGGGTTGCCCAAGTCGACTGTGGACCTACTAAAGGGCAAGTAAGCCCTACTTAGAACCCTATATGAGTGATCTGTCTGTCTAATTTCCATACCGAGCATGAATTATGATATCTGAATGTATGTACTATAACTACATAATAGCATGACATCTTTTGTATGTTGCATTGCATCGGGATGGGTTATTTTTATTTGAATAAAGTGTTTGAAAGGCTATTAAGCCTGTTATCTGGTAGCTCTGCTACAAATTTCTAATTATGTGCCGCATTTCGGCACAGCATGGTGTGTAGGGATAGGTGGGTTGATTTAATCCCTACATGGTGTGTAAGGATGGATGGAGATGGTGTGTAGAGACTGGTGGGTAGGATTCTGATTTCTTGCTATTGCATATTGTATCTGAGATGGGCCAAGGCCCTAAATTATATCTGAGACTATATCTGAATGGGCCAAGGCCCAAACTAAATCTGTAATGGGCTCAGGCCCCAGACTGCAATTGATTATTTCCTGATGTGTATCTGTATGTATGTTTTCTATGGGGATTACACACTGAGTTTGCGAAAACTCACCCCTTTTTCCGTTTAATCTGTACAGGTAATCCCCAGACTTAGGCGGATCGGCGCAGCGGAGGGCTCGACGGTGACCACAACTATTGAATTGCTTTATTATAGCTTTTGTTTTTATATTATTTTTGGGTATTTATTATTGTAATGTTGGGACTTTGGACCATTTGGTTTAAATTTGGGATTTTATACTGTTTTTATGGATTTTTTTTTTTTGCAACTCAACAAAACACGATTTTACTAAAACTAAGATTTTTGGTTTTGTAAAATAATTGGTTTTAAAAGCTTCTGCTTAAAAGACATGTTTTAAGGCAAATTAGCTAGTTCACATTTTTTTGAATGAAATAAAAGCTAATTAACTGGAACGGTTTTAACTTGTCAATCTTGATTTAAAATCCTATTCCATGTGACATCGCCAGATTCGGCCATAACGTCTAGGCCGGGTTTGGGGTGTTACAATGAGATCCATTATGAATATCTTTTAAAACCAATGGATTAATCATCACAATATATTAATATATTAGCTCTTTTGGAGCTTCAGACTAATTTTGTACTACCAAATATTGGAATAATATTGGTTTGTTTTAGTACAAAATAAGATAAATATTTTCTATTTGTAATGATAGAATTCATTACTACATTCTCATATCCTTCCTCAAAGAATATTAACAAAAACAAAATATTTGGGCATAAGCCTGATATGTGACCAATAATATTTCATATCACATTGATAACATAAGTTATCTTTACCCTTTGAAGAGTTATCTTTAGAACTCTCATTGTTCTCTTATTTATTATTATATTTCCACTTTTAGTAGGTCATGATTATATCTTTTATTTTCTTTATGTTTGCATTCACTTCGATGAATGCAACAAATCTAGTAGGACATACTTCTAAACGCCTCCATTGATTCTTAATTTCATAATTATCATCGCAAACATACGTGGATTTCAAACTAGAATCTAGCTATTCATGTTGTCATGATTAGTCCCTAATTATAATAAATATGACATAATAAATAAATCATAGTAAAATATACTTGAGATAATTTAACATCATCGTTATCACCCTGGCTGAATGGTTAAAGGCTCTAATGATTACGCATAATGTGCAAGCATTACTTCAAATAGCAGCAACTCTAGGAGGCAATCTATAATAGCAAATTTTGGGATATTTTTGTGACTTATGGAGAAAAATAATTAAAAGAGAATCGTGCTAATAGCGTATTATAAAATAAAAGACAAAAAATAAAGAACAAAGAGAATGGGAGAGCAAAGAGAGAGGGTATTTTTATTGATCAATCGGGATATTTTCAAAGCTTCTCCAAAGTCTCCCTTTTGTAGGTATAAAAAGTATAAATGAAGTAGAAGAGATCTGCTTCTAATGATTATTAGAATTTAAAGTATATCAAAATTTATTTAGATTTTAATAGACATCCACTTAAAGAAATACTCATAACAATCGGGACAATATTTTATAGATTGTTTGAACGGTTTATAGAAGTTAAAAAATAATGATTATCTAAAATGAATCAATTTTTTATTTAATTTATAATTGATATTTATTTAAAATGTTAAGAATAATTTAACAGTTGTATATAAAAAATAACTTTTAAAAATACCATATACTAGTTTTTATTTACTTAAAAATTATTATTTAGAACTTTAACAAATAGTATTCAAAAATCATAAAATAGAATTTATTGCCAAAATAAAAATTAATATGAAAATGAGAATCTAATAAAATTATGATGAAAGATTTAAAAAAAGACAAAAAATCGACCCAATCGAACTAATATTGCATGAATATTAAACTCATTCAGTTTCTAAAAAAATTGTTTTATTTTTAGATTATTTATTTTTAAAAGTTAAAAAATGTTTGGTGAATAGAGGTAAAAATGAAAATACAAAATACATCTCATAACTATTTTTCTTAATGTATAATTTTTAATATTTATATGGATATGAACCAATATCAAATTATTAAATTGAAAAATCTTCGTTTTCAATCAAATACATTTTCTTTAGTATTTTCCGTTTTCATGAAAACAAAATGAAAGCCAACCTGCCTCCTAAAACCAAATCAAGCCTAATTTTCTTTTAATCTATACTAATTTTTAAGCCTAAACTTATGTGAAGAGCTTTTAGATGAATTAACTAAATTAAAAGTTAAAAGTTTATGTCTGTTCAAATTTTATTATAGTATTATCTTTTAAAAATAAACAGATAAAAATACTCTTATATTAATATTAATTTTATAAATATAAATGCATTTTAATGACTTCTAAATAAAAATTTAAATTGTGGTTTATTGGACATGTGTTTATCTTCTTCAAATAATCTGAATTTGAATCATAATTATACTAAAAATTCAAATTGGTGCCCATTTAATTAGTGAAACCAATTTAACTCGAGTTTAATATAAGAATAAATAATATAACTTTGAATCATTTTCTAGTTTTTATGTTGTTTTATTCATATTTAAACATGTATGAGATATAATCTTATGTTATAAAAATAATATATCTTGGTATGTTGACTTACGCTTCGCACTAGATTGATTATTTGTTTATGTCAAGTTCTAGAGTAAAAATTTGAAGATTAAAATATACTTAACTAAAGTTTTTAGAACCAAACGATGGTTGAACCAGCTAGGCCACTTGTTCATACGGTTTGATTAAATAAAGTCATTAAAAAACTATAAAATTTTAAAAAAAATTAAAAATAAAAAAGCAGTTCAATCAATTTTTAGCTTGTTTCAATTCATCCGCACCAGTTCGTGGGTCAACTGGTCTGATGCCTCTCTCTGGACCAGTACCTTGATCGGTTCCCAGTCTGGTTCAAACAACCATGACTCTAAGTCTCTATACACTTTGTACCTTTGAAATTTAGTCCCTCTACTTTTATGTTCAATAATTTAATCCCTCTACTTTTTGGATTTAAATCCACTTTCAAATTATATATAACCATATAACATTTTTTTTTTGAACAATAACCATTTAACATTTGGGTAAACTACACCATTAGTCACAAAACTATGGGTAAGTTTTCATTTTGGCCACTTAACTAAAAAAGTTACAATTTTGTCACTAAACTATGCAAAACTTTTCATTTAAGTCATTGAGTTGTTAAATTTGATGCTATATAGTTTTATTTGTTCGCATTGCCGGACCAATAGAAAGCTCTGTTGTCTCTTTTCTTCTTAAGTTCAATTTTTTTTATGAAACAACTTTGGATGCCACGAATCTACAAACAAAAATTCAAACAGCTTTTTTCTTCGATCTCTGACACTAACCATCAGATTGACTTGAACCTAAGGAATGTTATTCTACTCATCGATAGGCATTGATCCACCGTACCAATTGTTGCATCACCGCTTGGAGCTTGCTAGCAAAACTTTCTGTATAAAAAAAACGTAACAAGCTACTGAGTTAAATAAAAAATTTTAAATAGTTCAATGACTTAAATGAAAACTTTCAAATAGTTCAATGATCAAATTGTAACTTTTTTTAGTTAAGTGACCAAAATAAAAACCTACCCATAGTTTAGTGACTAATGGTGTAGTTTACCCTTAACGTTTTAATGAAAAGTTAACGACATTAACTATTTGAACTAATTAATAGCTTATAAAAATATAAAAATCAAATTATATTAGAAATTAAAGTACTTAAACATAATAAAGAGATCAAAATTGATATTTAACCGTTTAATTAAATGAAATAAAAAAGAAATAAATGGTAAATCTAGCTGTCAATACGACTTTCCTTTTGTATGGAATTATATAGGTATAGATATAGATATATTCATGTCAATAATGTATTTTCATATATTTTATTCTCGAAATTACATCCGAATTTAAATACGAACTAAACCATAGCTATCATTTCAACTATGGTTAAAATATGTTGATCGTCCTATACTTCTACATAATTTGAGGTTTAATCTTTATATTTTAAAATTTTAAAATTTTAAAATTCAATTCATTTAATTTTTTTCATTTAAACATTTTAGTCCAATTATTATTATTGTTAGTAGTTTTCACCATAATTTGTACATTGAACATGTCTATTTTCTATCGATCATATATCATTTTATAATGGTAACCTAATTAATATGCTAAGTTGACAAATTTTGTCAAAAATTACTAATAATGTTAATGGTTTGATTGAGATTTATAAGTTAAAAAGGTAGGAAGACTTAATTTTAACTTTTTAAGTATAAAGACTAAATCTCAAATTTTGTCAAAGTACAAAGACTATTAACATATTTTAACCTTCAAAGATATATATTTAATCTCACACCATTCTCTCTCAATTGTTTTTCTAATATAGTGTATATTTCTATCGAATTCCAAACCCTTAAATCAAAAGAAAAATACGTTTCAATGTGTTTGAATTAATGTTTTTCTAGTTGTTCCAATAACTTTAAAATGTTTTATATAATACCTAAAACTATTCATAATCTCACCCCAATCCTTAAATCTGAAGATAAATGTGATTTAATGTGTTCGAACCTACATCTTCCTACATTAACAAAAATGTCAATACTAGTCGAACTAACACTTGTCGACAATAACTTGTAATTGTTGCAATAAAAATAATGCCAACTTTACTAAAATTCAATTCATAAAACATATATAATTTATTAATCCTTTAAATAGAGTCAAATTCATATCATTCACATATTGTATTCAATAATCACCTTTAAATTCAAATATTATATGTTTATAATAAGATTAAAATATATATATATATATAAAAGAACAAATTGATGAAAATTTTTATTGTGTATGCGCGAATGTTTTTCACTAGAGAAAAGTTATTATTATTTTTAAAGCAGACAATTGTTAGAATCTAGAACTAAATTGTAATTAAGATAAATCCTTTTAAGATAGCTATATTTTATAGTATTTTATTATAACATTCAAATTTGTTATAGATCCTACATAGTGTTCTATTTTTATTTTGTATAATAATTTTTGTAATAATTATAAAAATATGAAGTACACAATTTATTAAATTAATTTTCTATAACAACTTCTTATCTTAAATTTTAATAAAATTAATTATATTCCTTGGTAAAATGAAATAAATATATGAAAGAATGAATTTGGAGAACCTTTTCAATAGATTAATATAGTTTTTTGTTTATTATATTATTAAATATGTTATTTAGTTTTTTTATTATTTATAAAATTTATCATATGTATAAATCAAAATTTTAATTTTAATAAAATAATTTGATGAAATTAATTTATTTGATAAAAATATTTATCATATTTATAAATAAGAATTTTGATTTTATTAAAAGGGTTTTATTAAATGAATTTATATAATAAATAAGAAGTTTTATTTTATATTTTATTTTACATTATATATAAATTATTATGTTTCCATTAAGGAAAAAGTTAAAAAGAAAAAAATATTGCTTTAGCTTTGAGTAACATCTTTTAATTATTTATATAACAAGTAATTTTATATTCAAGGGTGAATGGAAGAGGTAGGCAACACTATTGGCCTGCCCTAAAAATGAAGAATTTTGTTTCAAGACTCCTTAAAACTTTTAAATTTATAAGTTAATATATAGTACAATTATAGTTTAGACATATAAAAATAATAAAATTCTAATTTAGTTCTTTTAAAAACTTTAAAAATATAAGTCAATTATAATAGTCCGATTTTTAATGTTGTCGAAAATGATGGGTTTGGAACCCCGTTTCCATAGTCCGAGTCTGTAAAGATTAATATTTAATGTTAATGAGACTGTTATAAAATATATTAAAGTTTGATCCAGTAATTATGCTGAATTACTAGTTAATTGAGGTACAATGACCAACTTGTAAAAGTCTTATCACTATAGATTTTTAAATAGTTGAGGGACCAAATGAGTAATTAGACCAATTTATTTTAGCAAAATATGGTGGATGATATTAAATTCCACTTTATTTTATTAATTTTAATTAAATTTAAGTTAATTAAAGTTTAAATTAATTAATTTAGATTAATTAAGTTAATAAAGTATATATATTAAAATTAAAGAATGAGAAAAATCCATTTCTCCATAATCTTCTCCATTTAGCTGAAAGAAAGAAAGAAAGAAAGAAACCTAACAAACTTTTCACTATTCAATCCTCAAATCCAAGGTAATTTCTAGTCATGTTCTTGTAATTTTTTTTATGTTTTTGAGGCTATGAGAGCTTGATTTAGCTAGCCCAAGTACCAATTTATAAAAATGTTAAAGTTTTTGAAAGTTTCCATTGTTGATTTATTGAAGAACTTAGTGTTAAATTGTTAGATTTTAATCTTAGATGTGAAAAAGGACTAGATTGTAATGTTTAATTGTTAGTTTTTGAACATGAGGACTAAAGTATATAAATTGTGAAGTTGATGTGAAATTTTTGTAGTAATAATTAATAGAGGGAAACAGAAGTATGTGATTGAGATCGGTTTCAAAACCGAAGCTCAAAATTGAAAGTTATAGCTATTTCAGTTTTAGAGACTAAATTGAATATAATGTAAAAATTCAGGGTATTCATAAAATGAAATTAATCTGGTTCATGCATATTATGGGGTGATATTATAAAATGATTGGTATTGATGAATTGAATTGAATAATTGTATAGATCAGGAATTGGATCAAATCAGACATAGTCAGGGAAAAGATAAAATTGTTAAATAGTCTTTGAAATTCAACTTTTTTGCTTATTTGACCAGGTAAGTTCCTATGATATGATTGTGTTTAAATTGTGATGTATTTGAATTATAAGTAGGTGTATATTTAGTTATAAATTGAATTGTTTACAAATTGATACAAAAGGTGAGTTATGGGCTAAATTGTAAAGAAAGGTAATATGAGTTGAAAATGCCTAGATGAGCTTAATAAAGTTTTTGTGCACATTTGTATGGATTCGTTATCAATTATTACTGAGATCCAACATTTGTTGCAGACTCAAAGATACATGTGACACATGTTTAGCCTAAATGGGTAACTTTACATGTATATTTTCAGCTTGGCCAAGTAATCGAATGTGTCATTAAAGATTTAACTTGGACTGGTAACTTGACACAAATATATATATTCAGCTCGGACAACTGGTGTAACATGATATTTATGTATGGTATGAATTTGATGCTCAAAAGTTTAAATGTTGGATTTATCATGAATATGGTATTAAAATAGTGATTTTGAAATGAATTGGTATATGTTTATATGACATTATGGTTGATTATATTTTATGCTCACCTTGTTGTTGTGATTTGCCATGTTAGGCAAACTTTGCCAAGCTAATTAGTTTGTTATGTTTAATTTCAAGATGAGTAAGTTTTTCGTTTAAATACCTATGAACTTACTAAGCATTCAATATGCTTACCTCGTTATTTTCCTTTTCCTTGTAGATTGTTAACTTACGAAACGTGTCTTGCAGATCATCATAAGCTTACACTATCCTGTTACTGATTTGGTAGCTTTTCAGTTGTTTTAAAGTCCAGTTTTGTGGCATGCACATTGTAACACCCTAACCAGACTCGACTGCCGAGTTCGAGTAACAAGTGTTATAATTGTACCATGCCCTAATATTACACTCACTATGACTTCAAACTTAATTTGAACCTATATACTAGACCAACCCTGAGGCATAGCCTTTAAGGGTTGCCTCTTTATACACATGAAACAACTTTAATACCCAACACGTGAATCTAACGGAGCCTGACTTGTCCTTTCTCATAAAGTCCTAACAATCGTTGTTCCTTCATACAAGGCAACACAATCATAAGTTCAAAATGAACTTAGTGAGATTCTATGCAATAGTGCATCGTAAAGACTTTATATTTTTAGGGAACAAGAATAAAGGCACAGAATTTAAAACCCCCTATGTTTCGTTGGGAACTCCACAGATTTTCTAGCGTAGTCGACACCTTGCCTTTCCTAATGCCCATCGTTGGCTGACCTACCCACTGATTTAATCACAAATGTGCTTTTCCAAATAACAGTTCCTTTTGGAACTTGACCTTGTCCCATTTCATCTTAGATTTCCATTTTTGCTTTTCTGGGTTTGACTCATTAAAGATAACCATATACGTGATTATATGGATTGATGACTAATATTGGCGAATTAACAGAAAATCTCACCAACCTTCTAATTCTTACCTTAACCCCTTCATTTTATATTGACTTAATATTGACTTATTGTACTACCCCAACAATTACCTTCTTAGGACTTAGCATGTTGAGTAGAACTTTCCCTTTAAGGAAATCCCTTTAATAATACCCTCATTCGCGACATTGAATATGAGATTTGGCTGATGGTTAAGCACTCCTTCCTTGAGGACTTGTACCTATAAGACATCACTATAAGACTTTTCCCATCTTGAACATTTACCAGGAAACCCCTATTGACAGATTGTTCCCGATGGACTATTTGTTTCCTGAATTGTCCCTAGTGCACTTCCACATTTGATAGTCCAAATTGAACTTTTTCGTACTAGATAGTTCTGACGGAAATTCTCTTTCTTTGTAAATTCTTGGGGTACTCCCACCCAAAGAGTCCTTGGCGAACTCCTTTGTTTCTAGCGGCCTCTTTGCTCATGGATTCTTAATATTAGAGCTTGCTTAGTCGTCTTGCTTTATCACATCCCATGCTGGTCTACTCGCCGAATGCTGGTGGACTCATAATGGCGAATACTTAAATACCTTGAAGAAAATATCCCTTTCTTTCACATCTACCGTGTTAAAACTGCTTATACCAATTCCTTTTACCTTCACATTTTAGCAGTTCCTCTTATTAACATACTTACCCACATTTCTAGACGTGCCAAGATCATCGTGTTAGATTGCTCGCAATGCGAGTCATATAGTGACTTCACTTTTATGACTTGGAAGGCTTCTCTATTCACTGTTCTAGAGGACTCCATCTCAACATAGGATGTACCTATTCGCAATTGGATCATGCCATGGGTAACCATGGGCTTTTGATTCCGAAGAATCATTAAACCCCTTTCGAGGTGTCACCCTGAAGGATCTATATATCCATTGCACGGTGTTGCCCTGAAGGACCAGTATATAACCGTTGCATGATGTCGCCAAACTCCCTTACATCCTTTATCAATCCACCCATTCCTCCATTCCGCCAAGGTCTAATCTTCACAAACCCGTTAGAGTAACTTCCTTCAAACTCCGTATTTCATTAGTTAATGTATATTAATACATAACATTCCAAAATTTAATATAAAAAGGACTATGCCACATGTCACTATATTAATACACAATTCTATCACACAGAACATACTTGCAAACTTTTATGAATTCATACCACCTTAAACACACATGACATGCTTAATCACATCGTGATCATATGCAACCATAGGTTTCAAATAGGATCTAAGGTAGACATAGACACAATCACACAAGTAACACACATCCATCAATCACTCAAGGGTAGAGTTCAAATGCTCACCTTAAATCCTTCATCCTCATTAGCTTAGCTTTCCAAATGCTAAAGTCTCCTTCGTCCTGGCCACTAAGCATGACAACCATATATTGGTTAAACCGAAGATATTCAAACCTTAAAAACCCAGAACCCATTATTATACAAAAACTTTTCAGGAGCCATTACTCTCTCTTTTGCTAATTCACAAATACAGAGAGGCTTATTAGCTTACCAGCTTATCAGATTTTTTATTTTTCGAACTTGAGTTTCACATTTACCACTCCATGCAGAGCTTTCCTTAACTTTTTCTTCTTAAGTGCAACTAAAGAAGATGGTGTAAAAGGAAAGGAAACAAAACAGAAATGAGGAGAATTCTATTATCAAATTAATCCCCTTTACTCATATATATAGCCCTACCTTGCATGGTCTCCATAGCTAATCATTTTGCCTCCCACTAAAGAACTAGATAGGTTCCAATCTAACTAGACCAGTAATGAGACTCAACTAATTTACCAAGCTTTCTAGTAGAGCTTGCCAACCTACCATCTTATTCAATTAATTCCCAACTCTCCTTTAATTTTGAGATATTAGTAAAAATTGGTGTGGCATACAAATGTGTATATGTCAATTTGAAATGATAAGTTTTAGCTTACAACCTTTATAATTCTTGATTTTGGTAAGGATAAAGCCTACATGAAATTATATATTTTTGGTAATGTGATTAAGTTATGTATGACACTTAAATTAGCATTGTAACGCTTCTAACCCGTATCCGTCACCAGAATAGGGTTACGAAGCATTACCAAATAAACATAACATAAATCATTTCTTTCAAAACATTTTAATAAACATATTATAATCTAATATTATACAAGAATATCATCCCTTATTCGAGCCCTCGAGGCCTTAAAATAACTTTAAAAGTGTTTTGGGACTAAATTGGGAACATTTGAAAATTTTAGGAAAAAGTTAGAAAAATTCAACTACAGGAATCACACGGCTGAGACACACGCCCATGTCTCCGGCCGTGTGGACATTCGAAGTAGGGACACACGGCTGTGTTCCAACCTGTGTCTATGCCCGTGTAACTCTCTGACTTAGGTCACATAGCCAAGCCACACACCCGTGTGCCTGGCCGTGTAAACTCTCGAAATGGCCTCGCAATCCCGTGTGGTAGTCGTGTGTCTCACACAGCCAAGTCACATGCCCGTGTGTTTGGCTGTGTGGACCTAAAATGTGCCTTAAACAGCAAGTTTACCATTTCCTACTTGCTTGGGCATTAAGCAACACAAAAACCATTTGTTTAACCTATCCAAAACACGATCAAACACACTCAAAACATGCCAAAACAATCATCCTAGGTACATGCCATTACAAAAGATAAAAACCACCACATTTGAGATCGGGATTACTGTTGGATGTTGAGTCGGCGATCAAAAGAGAAGTAGCTAACTTGCGCACAGAAAACAAAACCGTACGCTAAGTAAAACTCAGTGATATTTCTATAATCCGAACAATTAAAGACATAATGATACAAGAATGCATAATTTGAATTATAGGAACATACTATTGTCTAAGCTTATAATTGCCATATACCATTATTTCAATTTCATGCATATTACCATATCATTTCATACCAAATTCAATTTTCACATGCTATCATATTTGTTTTGTTTAACAAATATCTTAATACACATCACTAGCTATATAAATAGCTTTTCACATATCAATTCACATTTCATTTAAACAGTGACATTATCCAATCCATATTCAATTCATGAGTACATAACTCATATATTTCATTTGTTCACAACATATTTCACATTTCATTTTCAATCCATGATCTCATTTCCATTTAACATATCATGTCATTTCAATATCAATTATAAAACTTTATTATTTTTTTACCCCTATTAACACGACTCAAACTCAAATGGATACATGGATCCAACCAATACATCAGTTTGGCACCCAGTGCCTCATCGAATAAATCTAAAGTAATAACTGCACCCAGCGCTATATAATTGACACCCAGTGCCTCATCGACTTGAGGTCGAAGAAATCATTGAACTCTTTCTATCCTATGGCATGCCATCTATATTTGACTCAGCCCGATACAGTTAATAGAGTTCCATTTTGCTTTCAATATATATATATCCAATATCAAATTTCATATAAGCACATTATCACATATTCACCTATTCAATTCAATCAATATAAATTTAATAAATTCATCACATACAAAATCACTCCATTTCAATTGTAAAACACAATAGTTCTCACCTCCAATGCTTACCATATATAAGAAATCAAAATGCAATAATTTACAACTTAGTTCAGATTATAGAAACACAAATCGTGGATTCCGAGCTATTCGACATCGATTTTGTCTTTCCCCTTTTTAGTCGAGGATTCCTGTACAACGTTAGCTACAAAATTAAAACAATTAAAATACATTAATACTACATAATTCAATTCCACATTGAAAATTTCAATTTTTACACAATATTTTCTTAAATTCCAATTTAGTCCCTAAACTGAGACTAATTTTTATTCTTCACATTTCATCTCATATTTTTATGCTAATTTCACTTTAAGCTATAGTTAGCTCCTTATTTTCAATTAAACCCCTAAATTTTTAATTTTTCATAATTTAGTCCCTATTACTGAAAATTTTCAATTTGTTTTACAATTTAATCCTTTTCCATTTCTAGCTTAAAAATTTATCAATTTAATCCCTAATACTAAAACTATTAAACATTAAAAACATTTAAAATCTTAATAAATCCTAAAATTTCAACATGATTCAGGTAGTACTTAACACCAGGATTCCAAAAATATAAAAAATTACAAGAAAAGAGACTAAATTGACTAACCAATTAAAGTTGAAACTTAAAAGCCTTTAGGTGCCGTACATTTTTCCTTTTCTTCTTTTTTCTTTTTCTTTCTTAATTTGAATGTCTTTCTTTCTTCTTTTTTTCCACTTTCTTTTTATTTCATTTTATTATACTTTAATTATTGTAATTATTATTATTATAACCTTTAAACATATAAATTTCATTTTTAAATCATAATATATAACTTATATATATATATATTAAAGTATTTTATGAATATAATACCCATTAATGCCGTCCACTACCTAATATAAAGGTATATTTACTACATTGGTCCTTTAATTAATTTTTATCTTATAATTCAACTCTATCCTATACACGATTTAGTCCTTATATTATAACAACTCCTAATTCATGCAAATTCACTTAACCAAAACCTAATTAACTACACAACTAACTTCGCGAGTCCGATTTATGGAAATGGAGTCCTAAAAATGCACTTTCTGACACCCCTAAATATAGGGTCGTTACAAGCATGGTTGAACAAAAATTTGCAAATATGAGAAATTGATTGTTCAATGGTTAGTTGGTTAGATGAGTGTTTATTGTAGATCAATTTAAATGGTACGATTTGTGCTAAAATGAAGCTATAATGAATTGTTTGACTAGAAATGATTCAATGGTTTGTTTTCTCATGTTTTTGTATGGTTGATTCAAGTTAAAATGGTGAATTGTTGAGTTGAATGTGTAGGTTTGAGGAAAGCTTCAAATAGGTAACAAATGGCTCAAATTTTACCAGAAATAGAGTCCATGTTCCAAGGACCAATCTTCCTCATCGCAATGTTAGCCGACGACGAGTCATGTCGCAACCTCGAGTGGCTTGAGGTCATTACGTGAAAAATGTTTGACGATGTCACGATGTGGAGAAGGTGACATCACGACGTCGGCCCTAAATTTCCAAAACTTAACAATTTGGTCATATTTCGTACTCGGGTCAACAGTAGAGCATTTGTAAGCTTGATTAAGCCTCGCTTTTTATTTTTAATATAATGTAAAAGTGTATA
Source organism: Gossypium arboreum (assembly GCF_025698485.1). Lineage (NCBI taxonomy): Eukaryota > Viridiplantae > Streptophyta > Magnoliopsida > Malvales > Malvaceae > Gossypium > Gossypium arboreum. The sequence continues at coordinate 83,878,162 of NC_069070.1, read as the reverse complement.
ACACATAATTTAACGTTTGAATAATTATCTATTTTATAACTAGAAATAGTTGCTCCAACAACAAATGTGGCATATTATAGCTCAGGCCTGACAGGTTGGGCGATGGGTGTTACATCAATACGATGCTGAAATTTTATTTTAGCTCCCATAAAAATATATAACTTAATCTCATCCTTTCAAAAAAAAAAAAGAACAATTCTAGCTTCACCATTGTTTATATTTCATATTGATAAGAGCAGCCCGACCTAATTCAAGGTTTATGATGGAGATGGACTTAGTTTTCCTCTAAGCCCAATCATAAGATCCAAACCCAAGAAATTGAATTCAAAACTCAACTTATTCGTTAAAGACTTTATCACGAAGAAAGCTCAAGAAAAAGAGTTCAAGCTTTAAGACAGTGCACTTTGGAGTTCAATATAGAGTGATGATGAATTAGAAGGGTCCAATTTTATTCATGGACTTAATATTTCAATCCTTGATGACAAGCCCATGTGGAAGATGTTAACAAGCTTAGGCGTTACACTTCAAAGATCCCAATCAAGCCTACAGCGTAGCCATGTTGTAACCAGTAAATTTTTAGTGCATTTTTAGAAGGCATCTAGGCATTTCTAGGTTAATATATTTTCATATTGATCGAAGATCTATTTCTTAACTTCTCAATGCACTTTGAATCACTCAATTTTGATTTCAAGAGTTCAAGTTATGACTATTTTAGTGAAGATTGCGCGATCATAATTTTTGGACGCGATTATTATAAAAGTTACAAGTTTCAGGATTTTAATTCGAGTTTAAATCATATTAGATTTGATTTTTAGGCTTAATTTTTATTATTTATGACTGTAATATTGTATTTATTAGGTTTTATTTTTTTATTATTTATTTATTTTGATTTTCTGATTTTTTTAAGTATTTTAAGTTATTTATGTAATGACTCGATTTTCAATGGTGTAGGAAAAAGACTGTTCTGGGACCCCATTTTTGTAAATTGAGCCTGTAAATATTAAATAAGGATATTTATGGAGTTATTATATAGGTGAATTGAAATTTGGATAGTCAATTTAGCCAAAATTATGGTTAATTAGGGCCAGAGACTAAATTGTAAAAGTCCAGTTGCTATAGATTTTTAATTAGAATAAAGCTTGGGGACTTAAATAACAATTATTCAAATGAACAAAATAGAAAATGGACCAAATTGAGATAGATGTTAGTGAGATGTGATGTTAAATACCATTAGTGTAACACCCCAAACCCGGCCCACATGTTATGGTCGAATCTGGTGTGTCACATTGAAGCATTACTGTATAGGTCATGTTTTATCTAAAATCTTTCTTAGTGAAAAAGTATCTTCGTTATAGATTAAAGTGAATGGAAGCTGTGCACCAGGTAGGATGCCGAAAAAGAGGAGGTAAGTCTATTAGACTGCTTAAGTACCAAGCTCTCCACGGATCCACTCCTAGACATGCACACAACCATTGCCACACTTTAATTGAATGATTGTTCAGGAAAAAACCATTTCGTTTTAAGCCTTTGAAAGCACTTGTTAATTTTTTTAAAACGTTTTCGTTGCGGAAGCTTTGTCTTATTTCACTATATTTTGAAATCAAATAATTTTTTTTAAAAACGTGCCCTAGAGCTATTCAATTTCAAACAATTAAAACAATATCATAACTAAGCTAACAAAACACACTAAAAACAATTAAAAATAATTAAAGCAGCCTTATTACAAATTAAAAACCCGAAAACATAAAGGAAATAATCTAAAATAAAAGTGAAGGTATAAACACTTATTTTAAACAGTTCACATGGCCACTCTGAATCCCTCCAGCTCCAAGTCCACCAATCTAAGGCTCACTTGCAAAGATGGGAAAAAGGGGGTGAGTTTGGAAAACTCAGTGTGTAAAGTATCCTAACCAGAGTCCAAATCAGTTCAAGCTTTACTGGACCTAAGGCCTATTCAGAAATCAGAGTTAACTGGGCCTTAGCCCATATCAATATTAATCTGGGCCATAGCCCCTTACAGTATCAGAGTATACTGGGCCTAGCCCATATCAGTATCAATTTGGGCCGTAGCCCTATTACAAGTCGAGATATATTGGGCCTTGCCCATATTAACACAGTTGGGCCCACTTCAAAACAGTCTCATATGGTTAACGCATGATAACCTCATCCAACCTTGCACTTGCCTCCGTCCATCCCTACACTTCTTGTGGGGAATAAATCACTCACGCCATCCCTACACTTATAGTGTTAGCACCGGTTACGGCACTAACTATAATCCGCAGTAAAGCTACTTATATCAGAATATGTGGCACAACCACCAGAATGGGTTCTTCCTCCATAACAAAACCCAACCCCATGCAGTATGACATGTATGCAGAATATATATAACTAACAAGGCATGCTTCAGAAAGACAGTCAGATTATAGCGTAAGAATAATTATTTACCCTCGAGGGGCGAAATTGTAAACTTACCCCTTCAAGGGTATTACGGTAATTCTACCTTACAGAGGTATTTCAGTAATTTTATCAGTCTTTTTAGGGTTTCATGCTCATTATAGTTATTAACATATTAACAGAAATACTTACCAAGCGTTTTTACTGAATTGGACCCGTTGGCCCTGTAGGTACCCAAATTTATCCAGGCCCAAAATCAAACACAAATAGAATAAAATAATAACAAGAAACCCAATCTACAAATGTCCATTTACAAAAAAAATTTAACCCAAACACAAGCCCAACACCACAAGGCCCGATTGGCCCAAGACATTTGAAATTTTCAAAAAAACCCTAGGGTCCCTATTTGCTCTAGCGCCGTACTGTACCCCCCTCCATGTGCACCTTCAGCGCACCCTCCGCCCGATGACCCTTTCCTTGCACCGAAATAGCAAGGCTTTCCTTTGTTGACCCTCCATAGACCTGCAAACATGACAAAGAAGGGAGAACACCAAAGAGCAGAGCCGAACAATAGCAAATATAGATTAAAATTTTATATTTGGCTATAAAAAGCCTCAAACACGAAATATTGTATTACAGAAGAATAGAGACAATCAAAGAAAAACAAAAAAAATTAAACTTCATTCTTTCATCACTATTTTCTTTTATTTTCTTTTTTTAAATCAGTTTTAAAACACAAAAAAAAAAAATAAAGAGAATAAAGAAGGGACTCACCTGAACCTTGAAGTGGCGATGTCGGAACCCTTGCTCCGTCGTTGGAACTGCCTCAAAAGGGGAAAACGGAGTCCTTTCTTTCATAATTTTGGGGTTAAAAGAAGATGGTCTTCGGGTACTCTAAAAAACTGAGACCAAAAACCCCCTTTTTGTGACCCCGATCACCCTCTACGGAGACATAACGGCGGCGCAAGGATGGGTTCTTTAACCCTCGCAGATGAGAAACATGGAAAAAAAGGGGGGTTCTTAAATTTTTGTAAAAAAGGAAACAAAAATCAGGTTTTTACTTAAGTAATAAAACGGTGCCGTTTTGCACCTGGAATACCAACACCGAAACGGCGTTGTCTGGGCAGACCCGTTCGTGACCCGACACAATCCACGGGGGGGAATCCGCGTGTTTCACCTATTTGGGATTATTACGCGTTCCATCCTTCTATTTTAAGGGTGCTATAATTTGGTCTTTATTGGTTCTTTTATTCCTTTTAAATTTCGCCGCATAATTTGTGTCAGTTTCAATTTAGTCCCTCTTGAAACGCAGTGCGTAGGGTTATTTATTTATGCGGTAAAGATATAAAATAAATAATTAAAAAATAGAAGGTATATACGTAAAGATATAAAATATATGTAAAGATATAAAATATATTTTTAATTTACTTTATATATATGATATATTTTAAAGTTTCTTAGGTGTTATTTAGTTATACTAATTTATGTATTAATCATTTTTTTAAATTCCTTTTATTCTTGCTCGTTTTGATTTTTCTATATATTACTTATGTTAAAATATTTTTATATATATTCTTTATTTTAAAGCTTATATATATATGTGTATTTATATGTATATATTTTTCTATTGTTAAAATCATTCCTATGAATCCCTTTTATTTGCTTGGTGTAATATAGGTCTTAAAATCCTTTTACATTATTTATTTTAACTCATTTTATGTATTATTCTTTTTAAAAATGTTTTATTATTTGCTTTAAAATCTTTATATATTAATTTCAAATTAGTATATCCATTTTTATATATATATAGTAATCATTTCTTTGATTATCTTGTATATTACTTATTTTAAAATTTCATTACATATATTCTATTTTTAAATTGTGTCGCATATTGTTGATATCAAATTTCTTTCTCACATTATTTATCGTAAATTTATTCGTCATCATACTAGATCATTGCCACTGCATGTACTATGGTTCGTTTACTTGTATTTCCACATTATTGCCATTCACATATGTAATATTTCTATTCGTGTATCATCGCTCTATGTCACACTACATTTTTATTTCATGTTATCGCCCCATGAATCAAATCTCGTTACATTCGTCCAATAAATTGTTTTGTTTTCAATCCAAATGAATAACATACTTTATTAAACATTATACTCATTATATTTCAAAAAAGGAAAATTTTCTAAAAAAGGGCAATGTTTTGCGTTTTGGAACATCGAGGAATTGTGCCCTAACTTACGGGGTTTCGGTTCTCTCGTTGGTTCCAAATAGCCAAATATCCTTTTGAGTTTTAAAATACACGAGATTCCAATTAAAATTAAAGACGACTTTGCGCTCGGGAGTTCATGGTATTGTGTCCTAACTTACAGGATATGATACTCCGATATCTCGAGATAAGGAAATCTTTAACAATCATTTTGAGCTAATTCAAGCATTTTTAAAATCAATGTTAATATAAACAAGGGATCGTATTTCAAATCCATTTCTCGATTTTTTAACTTTCGACATTAATACACTAACTAATCAATTCGGTACCAATTTTTAGGCATGTCGGGGGTGTTAATCCTTCCTCGCATGTAACCGACTCCCGAATCCTTTTCTCTCGAGTTTCGTAGGCCAAAAAAATATATACTGTTTTAATAAACTAAAACGTTTTATTAAAGCAAGGGTGATTCGATCACACCTGATAAAGATCGGTGGCGACTCCCATTTTAAATTTTCGCTTTCAAACAAAGTCGATTCCCGTTTTTCAAAAAAATGGTTTCGATAGCTTGGCGACTCCACATTGGGACTTTGAGAGTCGAGCCATAAATTGATTGATTTTTGTCTTTTGTCGAAAATTGAAAACTCGTTTTAAACTTATGATCCCTCCATTGTATTTCATTCGCTTTTTTTTACGATTTTCATTATGTTTATTATCTCGATTTTTCTTTATGCATATATCTTCACACATTGCATTGGATGACCGCTGTGGTCACACCCTTAAGTGGAAGTGAGAAACTACTCCTTCGTGAGGTCTTCACCTCCGTATAGGATAGTGAGTCGCTTTCGGGATACATCCGTACCTGTGTCTTCGTGAGCTTTTTATCTCCGTATAGCTGTAGGGAAATGTATTACCCTGAATCGAACTCGGTCCATATGAACCTATAATGGGTGAGGATCGAGGAATTTGCTGGTTCAGGTACCTTTACTTTAGAACCAAATCGCACGTAATGAGCCCTAAGAGCCTACCCTAGGTAGAACCACACCAAACCCTAGTGGTTACCCAAATAGGTGCTTAATTATTTCCTGCTTGCTTTGAGTTCTATTCTTTGTTTTAATACTGACTTGTTGTGTTTTGTTGTTATTGCATGACATCTCATCATAAAAGGGTGTTGATTCACGTTCGATTACTAGATAGGAGAGTTTAGCATGGAAAAAGGATTTCTTGATAGAGTGGAGGATAATGCGGCCGTTCGAGTGTGGTTTGAGAAAACGCAACAAGAGAAAGGAGATAGTTTGACCGAGGGATATGAATCGGAGTTGTGGGATTTCACTCGCATCAATGTGACCTGCAAGAGTTAAGGGATATATGGAACAGTTGGAATAGCGAGGTCAAGCAACTTTTTTACTATAACTACGGTGACCTACCCTATTTGCTCGATGTAAAGGTGGACAAGTACTTGTTCCGGGCCCTCGCGCAGTTTTGGAACCCCACTTACAGTTGCTTCACCTTTGGAGGAGTCGATTTAGTACCTACTGTGGAGGAATACACGGCGTTACTTAATTGCCCAAAGATTCAGGCCAACAGGGCTTATTCAAGACCTGTTAATATTCTGACTTTTTTAAAGAAATTGATGAAGATCACGGGGATGAGCGAACAATGGGTTGCAGCTCGGATCAAACAGAAAGGGGATAGTAACTGTATTCCTTGGAGGAATTTAAGAGACTTAATCTCAGCACACCCGGATATGAAAAAAAGGGTTGATGTTTTCGCCTTAAGCCTCTACGGTTTGATCATTTTTCCTAAGGCATTAGGACATGTAGATGAAGCCGTCTCAGATTTATTCGATCGCCTTGATAAAGGGACCACGCCCATTCCGGCAATCCTTGTAATATCCTGAATTAGGGCTTAATCGGAATAGTGGTTTCGTGACCACAAATCTGAGATAGAAATAATTATTTTATAATAATTTTGATGAATATGATATGATTGCATGATTGTGTGAAAATTTCGTGATGAAATTCTATGCCTAAAGTGTTTAAATTGAAAGTAGGGACTAAATCGAATAAGTTGCAAAATTTGCATTCTAGAAGTTTTTAGTATGAAATTGCATTGAAATATTAATTAGGAGGTCTTAAATAGCAATTTGACCAATTTCTAAGTCTATGGACAAAAATTGGACATGGATGGAATTTTTGGAAAGTTTAGTAGTAAGGGCATTTTGGTCATTTAGTTATTAAAATGAATTAAAAACAAAATTAAAAGGCAATTTTTGTCCATCTTCTTCATTAGCCCAAAATTTCAAGGGTTCTCCATAGTTAGGGTTTGTTTCAAGCTTCCAAGCTCCATAGTAAGTGATTACAAGCCCCTTTTTTAATGTTCTTTACGTTTTTGGAATCCCGGTAGCTCGATTAAGCTTATGTTAGCAATAATTCAACCTAGGGTTTATATTTGGAAAAATACCCATAGGTGAAATTTGTGTATTTTGATGTTTTATGATAGAATATGGGGTTTTAAATTATGTTAGACAACTTGTGCTACTCGGTTTTGAGTGAAAACGAGTAAAAGGGCTTAATCGGCAAAAATAACTAATAGTCACAAGTATATGTTAGAGTAAGAATTTGATGTTGCCATTGAAGGGAAAAATGATCAGCATGTTATGAAACATAAGAATAAGGAATAAAGTTTAATTCTCGAGCCTAGGGGCAAAAGTGTAATTATGCAAAAGTTTAGGGGCAAAAGTGTAATTTTTCCAAAGTTCGTATTAAATGCTGTTTTGATGAATGTATGTATTGAATAAGATTAATTTGGCATTATAGATCAAGAGAAATGAGATTTAAGTCGCGATCGAGGAAAAGAAAAGATTGTGGACTAAATTGCAAAATCTTTATATTTTGGTACCAAGGTAAGTTCATGTGTAAATAATGTAGCATAAATGTTATTTTTAAGTTATTAATGTTAATTATATGATATGCTGATTTTTAATCGTGAAATATTATGCTTTGTGGTTAATATTGAGTAATATGCAAATTATGTTTACTACTTGATAAATATGAATTGCTACCGAGTATCGGCCCGATATTCCATGGAAGGCGACAAATGTGAGATCGAGGGAAAAAGCCCGTTTGAACCTTAGGAATAGATTAGGATACAAGTGACATGTCACTAGGATGGTTGAGCATCCGAACTCGTTGAGTTGAGTCCGAGTTCACCTATGGATGCGAATGTTCGAACTCGTTGAGTTGAGTCCGAGTTCGTGAGATGTAACTAGGCAACCGAACTCATTGAGTTGAGTCCGAGTTCACTTATGGATGCGAACGCCCGAGCTCGTTGAGTTGAGTCCTAGTTCACTTAAGGGCGGGTTACATGATTTCTTGATTACATATGAGGCACTTATGTGAAAATTATCCGTGTATCCGAGTTGTATTCTAAGGTGTTCAACGGGTGAAATTTCTACTGAAATGGAAGAACACTTAATATGCAAGCGACGTTTTGGTAAGTTTTGTGAAATGGACATTTGGACAGGTGTGTTCTTAACCCTCGGGTTGAAAATAGATACAACAACGATAAGGTGGTAAGATGATGAATGATGTTTAGAAATGTGATATATGTTTTGGTGATACCATGCTAAAGTTGTTTGGTATATTTATATTGTTATGTTACTTGTTATTTACATATGAACTTACTAAGCATTTATGCTTACTCCCTCCTCTTTATTTACTGTAGTTTTGAACAATCCAGCTCGGGAATCGGGACGGGTCGAAAGTTCGATCACACTATCCAAAGGACTTTCATCTAGGTAAATGGCTTGTAAAACTTAAGTATGGCATGTATAGCAATATACTTATTTTGTGTAAATAATTTTATGATATGGCCATGATTGGTTGAGAAAATGTTTGATATTGATAAGTCATGGTGATGGTTAAATTTAGATCATGTTTGATATCATGGAAGTTTAATAGGTTATCTAGTTCATAACAACTCATGAAAAGATGAAATTTGCCTTAAAATGTAATATTCTGCAGCAATAACATGAATTTGAAAAATCACTAAAAATAGTATAAATGGAATTAAATGATGAGTAAGTTATGAAATTTAAGCTTAATGAGTCTATTTTCATATGGATTAAAAAAAAATAGGTATGTAAATTATACTTTATGAGATATTTGAAGCCTTGTGAAACAGGGCCTGAGTGATTTCTGGATCCTCTATTCTGACTTTAAAAATTCATAATAAATTGTAAAAAAATAATTAGAAGTCATTATTTATATGTACAGATTTTTTGTTGAGTCTAGTTTTAATAGAAACAAACCTTGTAGTCATTGAAATTCTTTATAGAGAGATATCTGATTCGTAATACACAGAGGTTAGAGCAGTCAAACCCTGAAACAGTGGAGAATTTAACTAATAAACTGTACTAATTGGCCCAACCAAAAATTCTAGAAAGCATTTAGTAAATATATATATGAGTCTAGATTTAGGTAAAATTTACGGATCTTGATTTCGAGTTTCGTAAGTCAAGATATGATTTTTCTTGTAACTGTGACGCGGGTAGCTAGAAAGTTGTAAATGTAGAAACAAATGATTTGAAGTTCTTAATTTGATAAATTATGTTCGGTAACCCCTCAAGCTCGACTCCAGCGACGGTTTCGGGCGTGGGGGCGTTACAATCCTAGCAGAAACTTTTAGATCCTTAAATGCATGTCGGAGAGCCGGCGAAGGAAGATTTATTGGGTGTGCACAGCTTCTACTAGTTGGGTTCCATAGCCATTTTTAGAAGGTGGAGAAAGTCTCCTATCAAGTTTTCTCCAAGGACTATTCCCCATTAAGGGAATTAGTGGCTACATCGAGGCGAGACGACATCTCAGAAGAGAAATGGATAACTATTCTCCAGAATTTGCAAGTCGAAGATGTTGAATGGAGGGCTCCGTGGTTGATCCCTGACGAAATCTTATATCGGTGAGGTAATTTTGATTGGGTCCCTCTGGCTGGAATATGCGGAGCTGTGGGATACGCTCCACTGATGGTGTTAAGGCAGTATCGATCGAGGCAATTTATACCAAGGACACAAGGGTTGGCACAATGTGAGCTATAAAGATAACAATTATAAGAGGAGGGTTCGCGAGATATCAGATGCTTGGAACCAAACTCGAAGAATGAAAGGATTCCCCACAAGTCCGATGACGACCCCCGAGTATGAATGGTGGTGGGGAAAAAGAGTCAACGACAACATCCCGATGCCAAGTCAGGAAAATGCCTGACCGATAGAAGAACATTTACAAGTAGTCCCATCCGAGTTAGAAATCATCAAGCGAGATTTTGATAAAAAGAGCTCGGAATTCGGAAAGAAGATAGAGCAATTAGAGGAGGAAAAGATGCGGCTAGGATTAGATGTTGACATCCACAAACTAGAGGCTGAGAAGCTAAGGAAAGGGAAGAATAAGGCTGAAGAGGACTTGGATAGTCTGAAGACTGATTATAAGAAGCTGCGTGTGTCAATAAGAATAGCTAGTTTGGGTAAGACATCGGATCAGTGGCGTCAAGAAATTGAAAAAGAAAAGGCTAGAGCCGATCACTGGGAGAAGAAGTTCCAAGATGTTTGAGTGCGGAAAGATATTTTGAAAAAGAGTTTGTTGGAAAGCCAGAGCGAAAAAGAGAAACTACAAGCTCGGATAGCCAAGCTGGAAAAGTCGCTACATCTGCATCGAAGCCGTAACTCTGTAACTGAGTTAAAGGCCAGCTTGAGCAAGATCGAGGAGATGAAAAGGAAAATAGAGGAACTCGAGACGACACTACAAGATGGAAAAATTCGAGTGGAATTACTTGAGGCAAACAATGAACATTACAAAACACAACTTTACCAATATCAAGATCAAATCAGAAATAGAGATTATGTCATGGGTGAAGCTGTGGCTCAAGTACGGGAGGTAGCCGATCATTTGCAAACCTTGGCAGTTCAGGCTGATGTAATACGAGTCAGAATCAGATCGAGGCCGAAACTTAGCTTGGCTTCTTAGGAAAGTTAAGGCTTTAGGCATTAGGGCAAAGTCGTATATGTAATCGTCTGTTCTATGTAAAGAAATTTTTCTTCTAATAAAGTTCTTCTAATGAAATTGAATTAGAATCAACGCCTCTCTTTTTTTGCATTCATGCATTTGCATTACATTACATCATATGCATTAAAGGCCATAAAAAGATTCTAATTAATTAAAATGTTTCAATAACCTAGAAACCGACGAAAATCTCCTGAATACACATCCCTACGGAACAAGGAAAAAAACTGAAGCAATGGATAAAAAGCTAGAGAGACTGGAGCAAATGCAGAAAGAGATGCAGAAGCAGATGCAAGCGCAAGTGCAAGAACAGTTAGCAAAAATCCAGCAAGAAATGAGGGACCAGATGCTGGAATCCCAAAGAAGTATGATGGAAAAGTTAACCCGACTACTGACTAGTAGCCAGACAAAGGAAAGGGCCCTATGGCTGATATGGGAAATAATAATGGAGATTCCCTCTACCCCCCTGGTTTTACCCCAGCAAACACTCAAGCGCAGCATGAGACACACACGCAGAGGCCATCCATTACTGAAGATCCCTTCTACCCCCCCTGGATTCACCCCGAAGAATGTTCAAACTCAACCCGAGTTCACATGCGAAGACCATCCGTTACGATTGGACCTCAGTAATTTCAGGCAGATACCTCAATGCCAATTAATTAACAAACGGGCTCAGGTTCTAATCTCGGGAATAACCCTATTAATCCTACAATCCCTAATCTGGATAATATGGTGGAAGAAGAAAGAGCGAGAACAAGGATCTCAAAAGAATTGGAAGACCGATGCAAGTGGTTAGAGGAAAAATTCAGAGTGATGGAAAGTGCTGACTACCATTGTGGGATCGATGCCAAAGATTTGAGCTTGGTCCTAGACCTAATCCTCCCTCCTAAGTTCAAAATCACAGACTTTGAAAAATACAATGGAACTAGCTGTCCAAAGGCTCACATTACCATGTTTTGTCGAAGAATGACAGGGTATGTTCACAATGAGCAATTATTAATCCATTGCTTTCAAGATAGTTTGGTCGGGTCTGCGGCCAAATGGTACAACCAACTAAGTCGCGGGTAAATCCATTCATGGAAGGACTTGGCACAAGCTTTCATGAAGCAATACGGCCACGTGACAGACATAGCACCCGATCGAATCACGTTACAAAACATGGAAAAGAAACAAAGTGAGAGCTTTAGGCAGTATGCCTAAAGATAGAGAGAGGTGGCGACGCAAGTTCAACCACCTCTACTGGAGAAAGAAACGACTATGCTCTTTGTCAACACTCTGAAAGCTCCATTTATCAACCATATGTTGGAAAGCGCTACTAAGAGTTTCTCAAACATAGTAATGTCAGGAGAGATGATAGAGAACGCGATAAGATACGGGAAGATCGAAAAGGGGAAAAGAAATCAGCTCCGAGAAGGAAAGAAAATGAGGTAAACAACGCGAGCGTGTACAATAAGAGTTATTCCAAGCCAGTCACTGTGATCCAATTGAAGACAGTGACTACCAGCCATTAGTGCACTGCAAGACAAGATTCAAACCCAAGGCCTAACACAGAAAGAGTCCAGTTTACGCCTATCCCAATGTCATACAAGGAATTATATTAGAGTTTATTTGATGCCCATGTGGTGTCACCTTACTATTTGAAACCCCTGCAGCCTCCATTTCCTAAGTGGTATGACGCAAACGCTCAATGCGAATACCATGTAGGAATCTCGGGGCATACGATTGAGAATTGCACTGCCTTCAAAAAGGTAGTCGAAAGGCTCATAGGCATGGGCGTTGTAAAGTTCGATGAGCCCACAGGACCTAATGTGGCTGGGAATCCGCTACCTAGTCATTCAGACAAAGGGGTAAACGCGATAATTGAAAATGGAAAGAGGAGAACCAGGATGGATGTATCAGAGGTAAAAACCCCATTGAAATGGGTTTGGAAGAAGATGGTAGAAGGAGGATTAATCACACAAAATTCAAGGGAATGGCCCAGAGAAGCAAGGAGATACGCGAGTTTCATGCCGATGAAGGCCATGACATCCAAGAGTGCAATAAATTCAGGTCCATAGTGCAAAACTTGATGGAAAATAAGGAGATGAAATTTTATGAAGAAATCGAACGATCAGAAGAAGGAGAGGTTTACGCCTCAGAAGAAGGAACAACAGAAGGGGTCCAAAGAGTTAATCATCCTGTGGTGATAATTTCACGACCGAAGAAAAATGAAGCAGGAGTGCAAATGGCGTCGAGAGTCATAATTCAGAAGCCGGTATCCTCCCCTTACAAGGATAGTAAAAGGGTTCCCTAGAATTACGACTGCAACGTGACGATCCCGGGTGGGGAGAACTCGACTAGTGCTTCAAATGAGAACCAAGATGAAGGTTTCTAGACACGCAGCGGAAGATGGTATGATCCTGTAAGTACAGAAACTGAAACTGTTAAAGGAAAGACCCCAATGGTCGAGCAAAGGAAGGAAAAGACGGTTAGGCTCGAATCTCCAGTCAACGAGCCAGTAATCTAGAAGGAAGCTAGAGAATTCCTAAAATTCTTAAAGCATAGTGAGTACAGCATGGTTGAACAGTTACACAAGCAACCAGCTCACATCTCGGTACTAGCTTTGCTTTTGAGTTCGGAAACATATCGAAGCGTGTTAATGAAGGTACTAAATGAAACTTACGTCGCGGATGATATCTCTGTCAACAAGCTGGACTGTCTCGTCAATAATATAAACGCCGATAATTTCATATTTTTCAATGACGATGAAATAACGCTGGGAGGAATGGGGTCAACAAAAGCGCTACACATTACCACCCACTGTAAAGGATATACACTACCGGGAGTGTTGATTGACAATGGGTCTGCACTAAATGTCCTGCCCCTATCTACGCTGAATAGGCTGCCAGTAGATAGTTCCCATATGAAGACATGCCAGAATATAGTGAGGGCATTTGATGGTACTGAAAGGAAAGTAATGGGGAGGATTGAAGTACCCCTTTTAATCGGTCCAAGCACATACGAGATAGATTTTTTAGTGATGGACATCAAGCCCTCTTACAATTGCTTGTTGTGAAGGCCTTGGATTCACTCGGTAGGGGCTGTGCCGTCATCACTGCATCAGAAGCTCAAGTTTATAACGGAAAGGTGATTGGTGACCGTAAACACGGAAGAGGATATCATTGCGTCTGTTACCAGTGACGCACCTTATGTGGGGACAGATGATGAAGTAATAGAATGTTCTTTTCAATCGATAGAATTTGTGAATGCAACCTTTGTTGTCGAAGGGAACAAGGTCCCGGTGCCTAAACTCTCTAAAACTACCAAGATGGGCTTGCAATTGACAGTCGGGAAATGAGCTGTGCCTGGAAAAGGGCTTGGAAGAAATTTACAAGGAAAGATCAAGGCACCTATGCTTATAGACAAACGAGACCGTTTCAGCTTAGGGTACAAGCCAGATGCAAGGCAGAGAAAAAAGGAGATAGAGAAGAAACAAGAGAGGAGAAGAGTACGCTTAAATGGAGAAGAGGTCAAGTGGGAGCCAATGACCTTTCCTTTCATATCCAAAACATTCGTGTCGGGAGGGACTATTTAGTCTGAAGAAAGATCGATAAGGAAGGGGTTTGCCGAAGAAATATTGGGAAGTTTAAGCATTAATGCCATATCCAAGGAAGAAACAAGAGAAGAGGATCAACTAGGCGTTTGTCCATACGTGCCTGGGAGCGTTTTAAACAATTGGACCGCGGAGGAGATCCCTGTAACTTTTAAAATTAATTCAGAGTAATGTCCAAAACAAGCTTATTGCTCTAAGCCTAGGGGCAATAAGAATCCTTTTGTGAAATAGGCTCTTATCTAGTATCGTTATTTTAATAAAAATGCATCTTTTGCGTATCATCTTGACCAAATATTCTTTTATTCTTTCCATTTCATTCATAATCATACCACCAATAAATATTCTTAGTTTCTTTTGTTCTTTGGACTTTTCTTCATCTCTATAATAGGTCTCCAGATATCAATGACATGAGTAACGCTGCTACTGACTCAGAGTCCCCTTTTGGGCAAGATGTGTGTATGGAAGATTCTCAGGATTTTGAAGATGATCGAAACTGTAACCTATGTCTGGACTTGTTAAGGATGGTAGAACAAGATGAGAAACGTATCCTACCTCACAAGGAGCCAGTGGAAACCGTGAGCGTAGGAGAAGGAAAAGAGGTGAAGATTGGAGTTGGTATCACCGCAGAAACAAGGCGAGACCGCATTGAGTTACTACAAGAATTCAAAGATGTCTTCGCATGGTCGTATCAAGATATGCCTGGATTAAATATCGATATTGTGGTACACCGACTCCCCATAAAGAAAAAGTGTAAGCCAGTGCAACAGAAACTCCAAAGAATGAGACCTGATGTTTTGTTGAAGATAAAGGAGGAGGTTAAGAAGCAATTCGACACCGGCTTCTTACAAGTGATTAAATACTCAGAATGGGTAGCCAATATAGTCCCGGTTCCTAAAAAAGATGGAAAAGTACGGATGTGCATGGACTATCGAGATCTAAATAAAGCCAGCCCAAAAGATAATTTCCCGTTGCCTCATATTGATACATTAGTGGATAACATGGCAGGTTACTCACTTTTCTCCTTCATGGATGGATTCTCGGGATACAACCAGATAAAGATGCATTCTGCAGATATGGAAAAGACCACATTTGTGACCATGTGGGGAACGTTCTGTTATAAAGTGATGCCATTTGGACTAAAGAACGCAGGAGCAACATATCAGACGACCATGGTAACTTTGTTCCATGACATGATGCATAAAGAGATCGAAGTTTACGTCGATAATATGTTCGCGAAATCCAAAATAGAAAAGGAGCACATACAAGTCTTGAAAAAATTGTTCTTAAGATTAAGAAAGTTTCAATTAAAGCTCAACCCCGCAAAATGTACCTTCGGGGCCAGGTTAGGAAAGCTGTTAGGATTCGTAATCAGTGAAAAGGGAATCGAAATCGACCTAGATAAAGTCAAAGCCATAAAATATTTACCTCCACCACGTACTCAAAAAGAAGTTCGAGGTTTCCTAGGAAGGCTAAATTACATCGCCCGGATCATTTCACAACTAACAGAGAAATGCGACCCGATATTCCGCCTCTTTAGGAAACACAACCCAAGTGTATGGGACGAGGAGTGCCAAAGAACTTTCGATAAAGTCAAGCTTTACCTGTCTAGTGCCCCGGTACTGATGCCACCTTGCACAGATAAACCACTGATACTGTATTTGGCAGTATTCGAGAACTCCATGGGGTGTGTGTTAGGCCAACATGATGAGTCAAAAAGGAAAGAAAAGGCGATATACTATCTTAGCAAAAAGTTCACTGAATGCGAGACAAGATAATCGCCAATCTAGAAATTATGTTGTGCTTTGATCTGGACGACCTGAAGACTGAGACAGTACATGTTGTACCATACAACTTGGCTCATCTCGAAACTAGACCCTCTGAAGTACATAATAAAGTCAAATGCTTTGAACGGAAGAATGACTCGTTGGCAAATCCTACTTTCTGAATTTGGCATAGTCTACATGAACCAAAAGGTCATAAAATGGAGTGCGATAGCGAATTTTCTGGCCAGTAGGGCTCTAGAAGATTATGAGCCTTTGAGTTTTGATTTCCCAAATGAAGACTTAATGTACGTTGCAACCACAGAAGAAGACTCTCGAGAAGATCATCTTTGGAGACTAAATTTTGGCAGAGCCTCAAATGCTGTGGGTAATAGAATCGGGGCAGTTTTGGTATCCTCAAATGGAGATCATTATCCCTTTACTAGTAAATTGGATTTTGATTACACAAATAACATGGTGGAGTACGAAGCATGCATCATGGGTATCCGTGCAGCTATTGAACGTAAAATCAAGGTGCTAGAAGTATATGGGGATTCTATATTAGTGATCTATCAGCTCAAAGGTGAATGGGAGACGAGAGACTCTAAACTGATCAATTAACTAAAGCTGGTTCTAGAACTAGTTGAAGAGTTTGACAATATCACTTTTTGCTATCTTCCATGAGATGAAAACCAGATGGCTGATGCCTTGGCAACTTTAGCTTCTATGATCAAAGTAAACAAGAAAGAGGATGTGAAACCCAACCAGATGAGTATCTACGAGGCCCCGGCTCATTGCTACAACATTGATGAAGAAGAGGAAAAGGTTGATCATCCTTGGTATCAAGATATATTGCGATATGTGAGAAATCGTGAATACCCTGACCAAGTAACAGAAAATGATAAAAGGACATTGAGAAGGCTAGCCAGTGATTATGTCATAGACGGAGAGATCCCATATAAAAGAAGAAAAGATCAGGTGCTCTTAAGATGTGTGGACACTATCGAGGCTAAGCAAATCTTAGAAGAGGTCCATGAGGGAGTCTGTGGAACACACGCCAACGGTTTCACAATGGCCAGACAAATCATGAGATTTGGATATTATTGGTCTACTATGGAGGGGGATTGCATCAACTATGCCAAGAAGTGCCATAAATGTCAAATTTATAGAGATAAGATTCATGTACCGCCTTCACCTCTTCATGTCATGACTTCTCTATGGCCTTTTTCTATGTGGGGCATGGACGTCACAGGGCCAATCTCACCGAAAGCATCTAACAGGCATCGGTTCATCTTTGTGGTCATTGATTACTTCACCAAGTGAGTAGAAGCCACTTCTTATGCCAACGTCACTAAATCAGCAGTCATTAAGTTCTTAAAGAAAGAGATCATATGTCGATACGGAATGCCTGAGAGGATCACATCAGACAATGCGCTGAACTTGAACAACAGCACGATAGCGGAGGTCTGCAGCCAATTCAAGATCAAACACCATAACTTGTCACCATATCGCCCAAAAATGAATGGTGCGTAGAAGAAGCCGATAAGAACATCAAGAAGATCGTAGGAAAAATGGCTGAGACTTATAAAGATTGGCATGAGAAGTTACCATTCGCCCTTTACGCCTACCGAACATCAGTCAGAACCTCTACCGGGGCAACACCTTTCTCTTTGGTTTATGGAATGGAGGCGGTCCTGCCTATCGAGGTTGAAATTTCGTCCCTTCGAGTGTTTTCGGAGCTAAAGTTAGATGAAACAGAATGGATCCAGTCTCGATATGATCAGCTGAACCTAATTGAAGAAAAAAGGCTGAAAGCTATTCACCATAGTCAAATGTACCAAAAGCGGATGATGTGGGCTTATAACAAGAAGGTTCGTCCTAGAGAATTTTATGAAGGAGACCTCGTTTTAAAAAAGATCCTCCCCATACAAAAGGACTTCAGAGGAAAATGGATGCCAAATTGGGAAGGACCTTATGTGGTGAAGAAAGCTTTCTTTGGAGGAGCTCTGATTTTGACCGAGATGGATGGAAAAAGTTCGCCTAACCCTGTGAATTCAGATTCGGTCAAGAGGTATTTTACCTAAAAAAAAAACGGAGAGGCCAAAGCGAAAACCCGCAAAATGGCGCTTTGAGACCAAAGGGGTTTTAAGTTGAAAACCCAGGAATGGGCGACTCAAATTTTAATCAAAATTGGGGCATATGTTGGTCTTGTCTTCTTTGAATTAACAAGAAGGAGAGATGCTACATCTTAGGGCATCAACAAAAGACTCTTGGTCTTCTAAACCATATCAAGTTCAAAGGGTCCTCGAGAAGCTCTATGCAGAGAAGCTCATGCTACGATATCTGGGGCACCTATTTTCATTTTGTACCCTAGCAAAATTTGCTATCTCGATTACTTGTTCATTTCGAGCCTTTTTCTCAATAAAATTCTGTCTTGTCCATTACGATAATCTTTTTCAGGCACTTTTCATTGAAATAATGATTAATAGACTAATGACATTCAAAAGGAGTTCTGCATATTACTCTGAAATGATTTTAAATAATATAAGGACCTGAAACGGGACTAATTAGTTTAAATTACCCAAATTCAAAGAAACATTGGAAAAGAACAACCCAAATTGTGATTATTCTTTAAGAGATACCAAACTGAAGAGAAGGGCTAGATAATACGTCGTTGATAAAACCTTGATGAACAACAAGTAATATCAAATTAAGCATAATAATATTATGCATTCACAAACATCATTCATACACATCTAGTCAGGAGCATTTGATTCATTCTGATCATTTGGCATATGCATAGACTCAAGAAGTCGATCCTACAGGTCATGCCCCTCAGAAGACGATGTAGCAAGATCGATTGTAGCTATGAATTTTGGCAAATCTCATCTTCTTGAAGTTACAGTGAAGCAGATTAAAGTCGCCAATCTTAACTTCCCGAAGTTGCAGTGGAGCAAACTGGGGATGGTAAATCTTATCTTCCTGAAATTGCAGTGAAGCTGATTGAAGTCACTAACCTTATCTCCTTGAAGTTGCAGTGGAATAGGTCGAAAATAGCAAATCTTATTTCCCTGAAGTTGCAGTGGAACAGATTGAAGCTATAAATTATAGATCTTATTTCTCTGAAGTTGTAGTAGAATAGATCAAAACAAGTCTTATCTCCTTGAAGTTGCAATGGAGCAGACTGAAGATATTGAATCTTGTCTCCTTGAAATTACAGTGGAGCAGATTGAAGATGGAATTTACAAGTCTTATCCCCCTGAAGTTGCAGTGGAGCAAGTTGAAGATAGCAAATCTTATCTCCTTGAAGTTGCAGTGGGGCAGATTGAAGCTACGAATCCCAAATCTTATTTCCCTAAAGTTACAGTGGAATAGATCAAAACAAGTCTCGTTTCCCTAGAATTGCAATGGAACAGGTTAAAGCTGCGAATAGTCGCAACAGAGTGGTCAAAACAACAATTCTTTAACTCTGAAGTTGCAGTGGGTTAGAAAAAGGCTACTTGAAGAAGAGGAGCACCTAGAGAAGTCAAGACTCGGTAGGTCCCAGCAAATTTGGCCCTTTTTATAGTCTTTGCTCTATTCTCGTTACACGATAACGAGCAAAGAGGGGCAGCTGTAGGTACCCAAATTTATCCAGGCCCAAAATCAAACACAAAATAGAATAAAATAATAACAAGAAACCCAATCTACAAATGTCCATTTACAAAAAAAATTTAACCCAAACACAAGCCCAACACCACAAGGCCCGATTGGCCCAAGACATTTGAAATTTTCAGAAAACCCTAGGGTCCCTATTTGCTCCAGGGCCGTGCCATACCCTTCCTCCATGTGCTCCTTCAGCGTACCCTCAGCCCGATGACCCTTTCCTTGCACCGAAATATCAAGGCTTTCCTTCGTTGACCCTCCATAAACCTGCAAACATGACAAAGAGGGGAGAACAGCAAAAAGCAGAGCCGAACAGTAGCAAATATAGATTAAAATTTTATATTTGGCTATAAAAAGCCTCAAACACGAAATATTGTATTACAGAAGAATAGAGACAATCAAAGAAAAACAAAAAAAGGTTAAACTTCATTCTTTCGTCACTATTTCTTTTTTATTTTCTTTCTTTTATTTTCTTTTTTAAATCAGTTTTAAAACACAAAAAAAATAAAGAGAATAAAGAGGGGACTCACCTAAACCTTGAAGTGGCGATGTCGAAGCCCTTGCTCCGTCATTGGAATCGCCTCAAAAGGGGAAAACAGAGTCCTTTCTTTCATAATTTTGGGGTTAAAAGAAGATGGTCTTCGGGTACTCTAAAAAATCGAGACCAAAAACCCCTTTTTCGTGACCCCGATCACCATTTACGGAGACATAACGGCTGCGCAAGGATGGGTTCTTTAACCCTAGCAGATGAGAAACATGGAAAAAAAGGGGGGGTTCTGAAATTTTTGTGAAAAAGGAAACAAAAATCAGGTTTTTACTTAAGTAATAAAACGGTGTCGTTTTGCACCTGGAATACCAACACCGAAACAGCGTCGTCTGAGCAGACCCGTTCGTGACCCGACCCGATCCACAGGGGGGAATCCGCATGTTTCACCCATTTGGGATTATTACGCGTTCGATCCTTCTATTTTTAGGGTGCTATAATTTGGTCTTTATTGGTTCTTTTATTCCTTTTAAATTTCGCCGCATAATTTGTGTCAGTTTCAGTTTAGTCCCTCTTGAAACGCAGCGCGTAGGGGCTAAGGATAATTTCCTAGATGACCCTTCCTGCTTCAGCGTGTTTCATCTAAGTCCCTGACCGCCCATTTTCATTATTTATGATTTTTCCTTTGAATTTTAGCTTGATCTTGGCCTAGTCCAAGCTTGTTAATTTATTAATTCAGTTTTCCTTTTTGGAATTGTTTCTGTTTTATTGATTTTAAGTTGTTTTACATTTAAATCACTTTATAACAATGTACATTGAGATCAACTTTGCATATTTTAAAATATTATTCTCTATTATTATTACATATATTTATTTATTTATTTTAAACTATCACACATATTTTTTGGGAAATTATACATGTCTCCTCTATTTTACATTATTATATACTATACCTATTTTAAGTTCTTATATGTCATTTAATCATATTACTTCACATGCTAATTATCTTGAAATCTTTTATTAAGTATTGTAAGTTTCTTTACCAATATTCGTTCTAAGAATTCATGAACTGTTCATATTAAATTGTTCATATATATATATATATATATATATGTTATGAGCCCTATTTATTTACTTATTTATTTATTTATATCTTCCTATTTCATCTCTCTAAGTTTATTTATTCATTTATGTTTTATTATATTCCCATTTATTAGACTTCTATTCATATTTATATATTAATATTACTTTTCTTTTCATATATACATATTTTATTCTAGTTGTTATCGTTTTAGTTATTTATATCCTTTTACATATTTTTCTTAAAACTTGATTTTATTTATATTTTATCTACTCCTTTAAATAAACTTCATTTATCTTCATCGTTTCTTATTATTGTCACTTTACCATTTAATTATTTATTTTATATCTTTACGTATATACCTTCTATTTTTAATTTACTTTATATATATGATATATTTTAAAGTTTCTTAGGTGTTATTTAGTTATACTAATTTATGTATTAATCATTATTTTTAAATTCCTTTTATTGTTGTTCGTTTTGATTTTTCTATGTATTACTTATGTTAAAATATTATATATATATATTCTTTATTTTAAAGCTTTTATATATATGTGTATTTATATGTATATATTTTTCTATTGTTAAAATCATTCATATGAATCCCTTTTATTTGCTTGGTGTAATATAGGTCTTAAAATCCTTTTACATTATTTATTTTAAACTCATTTTATGTATTATTCTTTTAAAAATGTTTTATTATTTGCTTTAAAATCTTTTTATATTAATTTCAAATTAGTATATCCATTTATATATATATATATATAGTAATCAATTTCTTTGATTATCTTGTATATTACTTATTTTAAAATTTCTTTTACATGTATTCTATGTAACACCCCAAACCCGGCCCAGACGTTATGGTCGGATCCGACATGCCACATCGAAGCATACAAAACATTTTATATTGTTGATCCAGAAAAACTTACTTAGTGTTTTAAATGATGATTTCATTATAGGTTAAAGTGGATGGAAGCTGTGCACCAGGTAGGAAACCGGAAAAGATGAGGTGAGTCCATCGGACTGCTTAAGTACCAAGCTCCCTTCAGATCCAATTCTAGACATGCATACCGCCATTGCCACACCTTAACGTCATGGATATTTCTAGGAAACCGATTTGATTAAGTCATTTTTAGGAAAAGTGATTAATTTTGGAAAATACTTTCATTGCGGAAGCTTTGCTTGTTGTCGTGTTATTTTGAAATCAATTGTTGTTTTTGAAAACGCGCCCTAAAGCTATCCAATTTCAACAGTTAAAATAAGTAATACCTATCTTAGTAATACATATTAAAACCATCAAAAATAAATAAGCGGCCTTATTACATTTAAAAGCCCAAAACCTCAAACGTAATTAAAAGGATGTCCAGTTCACCAGAAGAAAATCAAACTTTCAGAACGGGTGGCCACTCCAAATTCCCTCACAGCTCCAAGCCCACTATGGTTGGGGATTACCTGCGTGGATGAAAATAAAAGGGGTGAGTTTGGGGAAACTCAGTGTGTAAATTAACCCAACCATAGCCTATATCAGCTCAAACCACAAAAACAGAATAAGTTGGCCTTAGCCCAGAATAGAAATTTAGAATAAAGCCCATAGGCCCATAACAGAACAGAATAAATATTACATGTTTATACAGAAACCCAACCCAGATTCATCCATAACACCCCCGTACCAGCCTTGCACCATGTGGGGAGACTACTCGACCCACCCAACCGCTACACACCACAGAAATCGCAGCGAGGCTGCCAGATATTGTGACGAAGTCACCAGATATAGATATTGTGGCAGAGCCACCAGAATAGATATATGTGGCAGAGCCACCATGTAACGCCCCCACACCCGAAACCGTCGCCGGAGTCGAGCTTGAGGAGTTACCGAACATAATTTATCAAATTAAGAACTTCAAATCGTTTGTTTCTACATTCACAGCTTTCTAGCTACTCGCGTCACAGTTACAAGAAAAATCATATCTCGAGTTACGAAACTCAAAATCAAGATCCGTAAATTTTCCCTAAATCTAGACTCATATATCTATTTACTAATTTTTTTATAGAATTTTTGGTTGGGCCAATTAGTACAGTTTATTAGTTAAATTCTCCCCTGTTTCAGGGTTTGACTGCTCTAACATCTATGTATTACGAATCAGATATCTCTCTATATAGAATTTCAATGACTACGAGGTTTGTTTCTCTTAAAACTAGACTCAATAAGGAATCTGTAAATATAAAGAATGAATTCTAATTATTTTTGTACAATATATTATGAATTTTTAAATTCAGAATAGAGGATCCAGAAATCACTTTGGCCCTGTTTCACAAGGTTTCAAATATGTCATAAAGTATAATTTATATGCCTGTTCCTTTTTTATCCATATGAAAATAGACTCATTAAGATTCAATTTCATAACTTTCTCATCATTTAATTCCATTTATACTATTTTTAATGATTTTTCAAATTCATGTCATTGCTGCAGCAATATTCATTTTAAGGCAAATTTCATCTTTTCATGAGTTGTTATGAACTAGATAACCTATTAAACTTCCATGATATCAAACATGATCTAAATTTAACCATCACCATGACTTATCAATATCAAACATTTTATCAACCAATCATGGCCATATCATAAAATTATTTACACAAAATAAATATATTGCTATACATGCCATACTTAAGTTTTACAAGCCATTTACCCGGATGAAAGTCCTTTGGATAGTGTGATCGAACCTTGACCGTCCCCATTCTCGAAATGGCTTGTTCAAAACTACAGTAAATAAAGAGGAGGAGTAAGCATAAATGCTTAGTAAGTTCATATGTAAATAACAAGTAACATAACAATACAAATGTACCAAACAACTTTAGCATGGTATCACCAAAACATATATCATATTTCTAAACATCATTCATCATCTTACTACCTTATCGTTGTTGTATCTATTATCAACCCGAGGGTTAAGAACATACCTGTCCAAAGTGTCCATTTCACAACACTTACCAAAACGTCGCTTGCATCTTAAGTGTTCTTTCATTTCACTAGAAATTTCACCGTTGAACACATAGGAATACAACTCGGATACGGATAATTTGCACATAAGTGCCTCATATGTAATCAAGAAATCATGTAACCCGCCCCTAAGTGAACTCGGACTCAACTCAACAAGCTCGGGCGTTCGCATCCATAAGTGAACTCGGACTCAACTCAACGAGTTCGGATGCCTAGTTACATTTCACGAACTCGGACTCAACTCAACGAGTTCGGACATTCGCATCCATAAGTGAACTCGGACTCAACTCAACGAGTTCGGATGCTCAACCATCCTAGTGACATGTCACTTGTATCCTAATCTATTCCTAAGGTTCAAACGGGCTTTTTTCCTCGATCTCACATTGCCGTCTTCCATGGAATATATGAACCGATACTCGGTAGCAATTCATATTTATCAAGTAGTAAACATAATTTGCATATTACTCAACATTAACCACAAAGCATAATATTTCATGATAAAAAAATCATCATATCATATAATTAACATCAATAACTTAAAAATAACAATTATGCTACATTATTTACACATGAACTTACGTCGTATGCGAAAATGGCTACTTTTACCATTTCGTCCACAACTTGGTATTTTTCCATTTTAGCCCGAATTTCAGTTTTCCTTGCTCTATCATTTAAAATATAGTCTAATTAGGACTCACATTATTCAAATTGACCCAAAATCATATTTTGGAAAAATTATAGTTTTTCCCCTAAACTTTTGCATATTTACACTTTTGCCCCAAAGCTCGTAAACTAAACTTCAGCCTATTTTCTTATGTTTTATGACATGCTGATCATTTTTCCCTTCTATGGAAACATCAAATTCTCACTCTAACATGTACTTATGACTATTAGGTATTTTTACCGATTAAGCCCTTTTTCTCGTTTTCACTTAAAACCGAGTAGTACAGGTTGTCTAACATAATTTAAAACCTCATATTCTATCATAAAACACCAAAATACACAAATTTCACCTATGGGTATTTTTCCAAATATGAACCCTAGGTTGAATTATTGCTAGCATAAGCTTAATCGAGCTACCGGGACTCCAAAAACGTAAAAATCATTAAAAACAAGGCTAGAACGGACTTACAATCGAGCTTGGAAGCTTGAAAAACCCTATCCATGGTTTCTCCTTGCTATATTCGGCCATGGGGTTGAAGATGAGCAAAATTGGCTTTTAATTTTGTATTTTAATTCATTTTACCCCTAAATGACCAAAATGCCCTTACTACTAAGCTTTCCAAAAATTCCATCCATGTCCAATTTTTGTCCATAGACTTAGAAATTGGTAAAATTCTATTTAAGACCTCCTAATTAATATTTCAAAACAATTTCATACTAGAAACTTCTAGAATGCAAGTTTTACAAATTATTCGATTTAGTCCCTAATTTCAATTTAAGCACTTTATGCATAAAATTTCTTCACGAAATTTTCACACAATCATGCAATCATATCATAGACCTCAAAATAATCATAAAATAATTATTTCTATCTCGGATTTTGTGGTCACGAAACCGCTATTCTGACTAGGCCCAAAATCAGGATATTACACACCAGATCAGATAATCGTGGCATAGCCACCAGAACAGATATATGTGGCAGAGCCACCAGATCAGATAATTGTGGCATAGCCACCAGGACGCTTCCTCCATAATATTACCCATGTCCCCATGCAACAGATATATGATCATGGCATACATCATACAGAATCAGATCGTCATGCTTTTCAGTCAAAATTAACCCTAGGGGTATAACGGTAATTTTGCACCTAGGGGTATAAAAGTAATTTTCCATACATAGGGGTATTATAGTAATTTAGCTACTTTTAGGGTTTTCATGCATATCCTAACTATTTACGTACTATCAGAACACTTACGCGCATACTTACGAATTGGGCGTTGGCCCATGAACCCGATCTTTGGCCCATTAAGCCCAAATTATCAAAATGTACGAAATCGCGCGTACTTCAGTTTATTACTTTAGATTACCAAATATTCAAACCCAACTATCTTACAAGCATTCGCACACTCGGAAATTCCAAAAATACCGACTTTTCGGCATTTCGGCTTTTCGGCTTTTGCCAATCTAGTCTATGAGAGGGTGTCAGTTACACACCTGTTTGCAACGATATGCTGACGAGATCCACACACGAACTGCCTACAATTGGATTACTAACACGTTAATCTAACTATTCAAATATGAACTACGTATTAACCCCTTACAATATTCGGCCAACCACACCTACAGATCATAGTAAGCTTATAAGAAATCAATAAGCAACTCATTAACAAATTTTTGTCAATGTTTACCACATAATCATAATTTCACTGCAAGCTGTCTTCCTGAGCAACAGTCACTAAATCATTTATAACTGGAGCTACGAAACTCCAAATCAAGTACCGTTAATTTTCCATGAAAATAGACTCATATATCTTCTATCCATAAAATTTTCAGAATTTTTGGTTTGGCCAATCAATACCATATTTTTCTTAAAGTTTCCCATGTTTCACTGTTTGACTAATCTGACCACTCTTCATTATGAATCAAATTTCTCATTGTACAGAATTAAAAATATGTTATCGTTTATTTCATTTGAAACTAGACTCATTAAGCTTTAATTACATAATTTATTCACCTTCTAACTCATCTCTCACAATTTATGGTGATTTTCCAAAGTCACGTTACTGCTGCTGTCCCAAGCAGATTTATTACCAAATCACTCTTTCACACATAACTTGCATGCATGTTATTTAAATATGTATATCACCAATCAATCATCACATATCTATGATTTTACTTAAGTATAATCTCCATTTCATCATTTTAAAGCACAACATGTTAGCCGATTTTTCCCTTTAACATCTAAGGCACATGCATGCTCATTTGTTTGGCTCAACTTCACCTATCTTCCATTTTTCATCAAAAGAACATGAAACAACAACCATTTCCTTCATTTTAATTCATGACTAAATGCTCACAACACAACTAAAACCAAAATATGCTTCAAGAGTTAAGGTAGAATCAAGAAGAACTCATGAACCTCAAAATAAAAGCAAACTACCATGAACTTACCTTCAATTTTCTTCCCCAAGTGACCGAACATTCAAGAGCTTTCTCCTCTCCTTTCTCTTCTCTAACTTTAGGCTATGATGAACAAAGATGGACAAAACTTTGTTCTTTTCACCCCTTTTTTTTTTAATAAAATTTAATATTTCATCCATTTAATTCTTTAATACAAAAGACATGAAATTCCCATCATGGAACATTTACCTAACCCATTATCAAGGAACATTTACCTAACCCATTATCATGGAACATTTACCTAACCCATTATCAATTTGTATCAATTTGTACCATAAATTATGGATATCAAGTGCACATTTTGTCTACAACAACATGATGGCTGGTCACTTCATGTAAAATGGGAGGTTTGTCATGCAAATCCTCCTATTTTGCACTCCTATTTATTTGGCCACTTCAATTTAGCCTATAGCATTTTCAAACATTTTCACATAGGTCCTATTTCATAATTTCACCCCCTTTTTCTTATGGAACAAAAAAAATTAACTAAAATTGTCGGGTTCTATCTTAAGCTTGGGCCTTCTAGAGGCCCACTAACATAATTAAACCTATGCCAACATTCACAGAATTCCCGAAAATTGGGGCGTTACATTCTATTTTTAAATTGTGTCGTACATTGTTGATATCAAATTTCTTTCTCACATTATTTATCGTAAATTTATTCGTCATCATACTAGATCATTGCCACTGCATGTACTATGGTTTGTTTACTTGTATTTCCACATTATTGCCATTCACTTATGTAATATTTCTATTCGTGTATCATCGCTCTATGTCACACTACATTTTTATTTCATGTTATCGCCCCATGAATCAAATCTCGTTACATTCGTCCAATAAATTGTTTTGTTTTCAATCTAAATGAATAACATACTTTATTAAACATTATACTTGCTATATTTCAAAAAAGGAAAATTTTCTAAAAAAGGGCAATGTTTTGCGTTTTGGAACATCGAGGAATTGTGCCCTAACTTACGGGGTTTCAGTTTTCTCGTTGGTTCTAAATAGCCAAATATCCTTTTGAGTTTTAAAATACATGAGTATCCAATTAAAATTAAAGATGCCTTTGCGCTCGAGAGTTCATGGTATTGTATCCTAACTTACGGGATATGATACTCCGATATCTCGAGATAAGGAAATCTTTAACAATCATTTTGAGCTAATTCAAGCATTTTTAAAATCAATGTTAATATAAACAAGGGATCGTATTTCAAATCCATTTCCCGATTTTTTAACTTTCGACATTAAGACACTAACTAATCAATTTGGTACCAATTTTTGGGCATGTCGGGGGTGATAATCCTTCCTCGCATGTAACCGACTCCCGAATCCTTTTCTCTCGAGTTTCGTAGACCAAAAAAATATATACCGTTTTAGTAAACTAAAATGTTTTATTAAAGCAAGGGTGATCCGATCACACTTGATAAAGACCGGTGGCGACTCGCATTTTAAATTTTCGCTTTCAAACAAAGTCGATTCCCATTTTTTTTAAAAATTGTTTTGACAGGCCTATTCACCCGATTTTGGCCTATTAAGCCCAAATATACCGAAGTGCATGAAATTGCTCACTTTGCAATCTTACCATTGAAGTTACCAAAATTATCAATACAAACAATCCCACGAGCGTTCGCACGCTCGCAAGTTCTTGAAATGCCGGCTTTTCGGCATTTTAGCTTTTCGGCATTTCTACTTTTCGTCTTTTGCCGATCTAGTCTACTAGTAGGTGTCGTTTACACACCTGATTTGCGACAACTGCTACTGAAATCTCCCACGATATCCTACAATCGGTCACTAGACATATCAGATCCAAAGTATAATGGCAAACATCATAAACTTACTTACCATAATCGGCCATCAATACATATGGCCTTTGAGATCCTACCTTTGCCAAAACTAGTGACTAGATCTCGATCTAGTCATTCCACTTGTCCAAGCCTTCGATCAGCAGCCTCTAGATCACACTAACACAAAAAAAAAATCAATTGTTACAACCCTTAGAGCCTTAAGCTCCATTCAACAGCCTCCCTATGCCTTTAGGGATTTCGGCTTTTCTAAAACCTGAAATAAAGAATAGATCTGAATACTTACCACAGCTTCTTTCAACCAAAATGATTCCACTTCAGTTTCTACTCAGATCTGATGCAGATCCAGCCCTT
This sequence comes from Gossypium arboreum, assembly GCF_025698485.1. NCBI lineage: Eukaryota > Viridiplantae > Streptophyta > Magnoliopsida > Malvales > Malvaceae > Gossypium > Gossypium arboreum. The sequence continues at coordinate 83,848,656 of NC_069070.1, read as the reverse complement.
AAACACTTGCAGAAATAGAATCTTAGAGATCTAAAGATTCGGCTATATGTCCTTAAAAACTATGGTGTTTTTGGCTTTTGGAACTGTGAAGAGGAAGATAATTTGGTATGGTGGTTTTTGTAGTGGTATTGCTAACAAGGGTTGAGGTTCAGAGGATGTAAAAATTGGCCAAAAGAGATAAAGAAAATAGAAGGATTTTGGCTAGAAGAAATCAGCACAAGAAACAACTTTCGGGATTTCGGCTTTTATGGCAATCGGCTATAGAGGTTTAGAAAAGAATAGGAATGAAAGAGGAGATGAGTAGAATGGTAGGAATGTTTCGGCTAGAGAAGAAAAGAATGAGAAAAAGAAAGTAGAAGAAGAGAGGAGAAGAGAAGGAAGAATTCAGCACTCAGGAGATCTAACTTTGCGTTTTCGGCTTTTTGCAATACTGAGAAGAGAATAGAATGAAAGGGAAGGCTCTAGGTGGCTAACCCTAATTCGGAAAAACAAAAAGAAAATAAAACTTGCCCTAATGGCCATTCAGACCCACGACCCAACCTTCCTAAAGCCCTAACTGGATTTCCACTTAAGCTCTATCACATGCCTGGCACATGCACAGAAAAAATAAAAGTAACAATACGCTTACCTTGTGACTTGAACTGTGGCTCCCCCTAAACATCCACACGTCACTCCCCAAACACCTAGGTGGCACCACATGTCATTTTACTACAGATCTTTTTGTGTCCTATTTTACCACCTTAACTTTAAAAGCCCATATCCCCAGAACCCTCTCTCCTAAAATTAAAATTCAGGAATTGCCTCAAATTAAATTTACTCTTGGGCCTTTTTTCCCACACCATAAACCCTTCGTAATTTATTTAATTACTAAACTAAACATACGAAATAATAATAATAACATCCAAATTATTCGGGCTATTTTCCACCCGAACCTAGACTCAAGAACTAATACTTTCAAGCCCAAAAATCGGGTCGTTACAATTAGATTAAGTTAATTAAAGTTTAAGCTTAATTAACTATAATTAAATTAATTAACTAAGTTTAATTAAAATAAAATAAGCAAATTAAAAGAGAAAAAGATGAAAAATTTTGTCATCTTCTTCCCAAAGACCACCGAACGAAGAAAAGAGAAAGCTTTCAAGCTTTATTCAACATTCGACCCTTAATTGCAAGTAAGTCCCTAGCCATTTTTCATTGATTTTTATATATTTGAGGTCATGAGAGCTTGATTTAGGTAGCTCATGTACCAATTTGTGAAACTTTTAAAGTATTTGAAAGTTACTATTATTGAGAACTAGATGAAATTGGTGCAAAATAGTTAGAAATTAAGCTTAGAATATGAAAATGACTATTGTAAAGCTTAATTATTAGTTTCATACATTAGAGATTAAATTTAATAAAATGCAAATTTGTCATGAAATGTTGGTAGGAATAGAAAATAGAAGGTCCATAATGAGTTTTGGTGAAATTAAGTTTTAATCAGAAGCCTTAAATTCAAAGTTATGCTTGTTTTAATTTTAGGGACTAAATTGAATAAATTAAAAAATTTGTGTATATTGGTTTTTGATTCTAATTTGGTTGAAAGTTGATTTTATGATATGTTTTATGATTATTTGTAGCTAATGACAACACCAAACAATCAAAAAGGAAAGGAAAAGCAAAAATTTATCAATAAGTGGCGCACGAACCTCAATTTGTACTTTTATGATTTGGGATAGAAATGTTTAATTTTATATGAATGTTTATTGCTGAATCATTTAGGTAAGTTTACTATGATAATATGAAATGTTTTGATTGAATTTGATATTGAACAACTAGGTAGAGGACTAAAATGAATAAAATGGGAAATGATATGAAATACTTAAATTATGATATGTGATATGAAATTTATATTGAATTATATCTTATAATATGCAGTATGTCCGTTTTATGATGGAATGGGGTTGTGATTGTGAATTTGATTAAGAAACAATATATGTACTAAATTGAAAAATAATTGTTATGCAATAGAACAATATACAAAGTACGAAATGCATATGTGACCGAACATGGGGTATGATTATGCGTGTGGGATGATTACAGGTATGGAAATGTTTATTTATATATAATTAATGCCCATGTGAAATTAGCAAAATGTTAGGATACGATTAGCATGCTAATAATGTCGTATACATGCTTATATAAAATATGTGTTTGTAAAAAGATCAGTACAATTTATATCGAGATCAAACATTTGTTGCGGATCATCGAGTATAATATGGTGCATGGAGGGATGTATTAGTATATGAATAGGTATTTGATGCCTTTGGGCTTTGCACTTCGGTACCTGGGTGTGTTGTAGTTTAAGCTCCTATAAGCTATCTGGTGTGGTGTAGTTTACCCGTGTATTCGAGTCCATTTTACTAGAGTTCCATCAGACATAACATCCAAATTAAAATTGGAAAAGCTTGAATATGTAAAGAAATAGATTGACAATAGAATATGATTCTAAAATGAATATAAAAGAGTCGATAGACTCCAGTTGGATGGCATGAAAACAAGATAAATAATATAAATTTCATAGAACATGAATAGTATAATGTTAATAGCATATAAAGATGTGTGATATATGTTTGATAGTGATTGCTGATAAGGCATGAAAAACGGTAATTGTCAAATGGTATGTATAGATTATTTGTTTTGAAAATATTGATGAATACATTAATTATTTTCCATATTCATATACTCCATTGTATCTAAAATGTAATATGGTTAGATTGGTAGATTATGACTCAACTAAATTGTGTAATGGTTTTATGCATGATCATTGTAAATGTTTATGTTATCTTGAATCATGAAAGTATCATTGAGCTTTATCACTCAGTGTACGATTTTGTTTTCTCCGTGCACAAGTTCAGATATGTGACACCCCAAGCTCAACCTGTAACACCTCTTACCCGTATTCAATGCCAGAATAAGGTTACGGAGCATTACTGGACCTATAACACATATAACTGTACTTTTCTCAAACATTCAATCAATTCATATAATCATCATTCATTCTCAATCAATTTGTCCCTTAAAATAGCCTACGAGGCCTAAAACATGCTTTAAGAGCAGTTCAGGACTAAACCGATAACTTATAAAACTTTCACGAACTTCGAAAAATTTTCTCAAAATAGAGGACACGAGCCTGTATGGGTAGGCCGTGTGTCTCACACGACAACTAGACACGCCCGTGTCACCAGTCGTGTGAAAATGAGGTTACATACTGACTTGGGTCACATGGCCAACCACACGCCCGTGTGTCTAGCCCGTATGCCCTTTGAAGTGGCCACACACGTCCGTGTGCCAGGCCGTATGCTAGGTTGTGCCAAACCTGTAGGGTATACTAACTTATGCAACACGGCCAAGTCACACGCCCGTGTGTGAGACCGTGTGGAGCATATTAACTTCATTTTAATATCAACACCAAATGACAAACGACCGTGTAACATGACCGTGTGTCACACATGGATGAGAACACGCCCGAGTCTCTACCCATGTAGACAAAAATAGGCTATTTACAAAGCCATTTTGCCACCCTATTTTTACATACCCACACAAGCATAATTTGCAACATTTATAACTCAATAGGTAGCCAATCTATAACATTTCATACACATTTTCTACCAATTCGACATGGTATTCAAATACCTAATTAAAATCATGCATTTTACATTCATATGTCGATCACATATAAAGACAACATTGCATAATCCTATTCCATCTACTACATGCCAAAACATACCATATTTGAATACTTATACACAACCAAAACATTATACCAAGTTAAGCCAAATCACATGGCTTTAACATATACCACAACATGTACCAAAATCACCATCTTAAATAGCTATAACTATCATCTTTATAACTAGCCTATACATGCCATATTTACAAATATCCATGAGTTCAAAGGTACCAATCGGCAACTGGATAGTGTGATGCGTAACTCTGACTTAATCTGAATCAAGCGAGCTAGCGAACCTATATAAAACACGAAAAAGAAACAGAGTAAGCTTTATAGCTTAGTAAGCCCGTATAATTTAGAAATTTAACTTACCATTTATACATAATCAAACAATTAAACAAAGTATATCGAATTCACTTACCAAATTCCTAACACAAGCATTCATCAACAAGTTAGTCAAATAAGTATATGTAAGCATCCATTATCTCAATTTAATACTCAATACATTGTATCATATCAAATTCATATATCATGTACATCATTTGTAACATTTCACTCTCAATCATATAAAAAAAAAATCATTCGATAACAGTAACTCATCCGTTTAAACAGTACGTCATCCATATAACAGTAATTCAACTGTATAACACATAGCTTTTTCACATAACCAATAGCAGAATTTATGCCCGTTGAAGCTATTAGAACATCGAGGGATACTCAAGTTATATACATAACATATAAATTAGTAATCCGCCAATTCCTTATCATTTCTGCTTTTTCGAGCTATGATCAATAAGCTCCTCCTGAGCTGATAGACAGTAAGCTCTATTGAGCTAAAATAGTAAGCTCTAACGAGCTGAGAACAATAAGCTCATATGAGCTTATATATCAGTAAGCTTATACGAGCTGAGGTGAGTCCACAAAACATGCAGGATCTCAACCTAAACAGTAACCCTAGTGACATGTCACTCGTATCACACGAATTCCTACGGTTCAAACGGGGCTCGGTAACCATCAAACCATACTAATAAGGCATTTGAATTTCAAGTATATTATTTACTCAATTACATTTATTTATTTCAAATAATTAAAAGTATTTAAAAGTTCGATTCAAATTATACGAACTTACCTCGAATTGCTCAGATTGAAAATATCGACTATTCATCCACTTTTCCTTTTCCCCGATCTAATCCCGATCTCGGCTTATCTTGATCTATATATTAAAAAAATTAGCATATTCAATAATAGATCTATTCAATTTAGCCTATAATTCATATTTTGAAAAATTTACACATTTTCCCCTAATGTTTTACAGTTTTACAATTTAGTCCCTATCACATAAAATTGCAAATTCATGCAATTAATCATAAACCCATGCTTATCAAAATTTTAATGGAGTCCTTAGCAGCCCATATATTTTAGTTATTCACACTTTTACCCTCATAATTTTACATTTTTACAAATTAATCCCTTTTTGACATTTTTGTCAAAAATCACTTTACAAAACTAGTAAATTTATCAATAAACTTTCATAATCTATCATCAACATCAAATTACTCAAGCAGTCAACAATGGAAACATGATAAATCTTTAACAATTTCAAAAATTAAGGTATGAGCTAGCTAGAATACGAAGCAACGATCTCAAAAACATAAAAATTATTAAAAACGGATCAAAATACATACCTAATTGCTTGAATTTTGCTTAGCCGAATGAAGAACCCTTTTTTTTTCTTGTTCTTGTTAATTTTCGGTTATAAGATGATAATGGGGACCTTTAATTAACTTTTTTATTATTTATTTTATGTTTAATAACCAAATTACATAATTAACCTTTAATAATAAACCATTTAATACACCTAAAATATGTCCATATAAGTCCACTAATGTTTCAAATGGTTTAATTACCTCTTAAGGCCACCATATTTAAAAACCAAATCCAATTGATACCTTTAACATATAAAACAGTAATTTTGCATTTTATGCGATTAAGTCCTTTTTACCGAATTGAGCATTCAAACAGTAAAATTTCTTTACGAAACTTTCACGTAATTAATCTATCATGCTGTAGACCTTATTAAAATAATAAAATAAATATTTTAACTTTGGATTTGTGGTCCCAAAATCACTGTTCCAATTTGGCTAAAAACGGGGTACTATAACTCTCCCCCCTTAGAGATTTTCGTCCCCGAAAATCTTACCATTGAAAAGGTTAGGGTACTATTTTCTCATAGCTTCCTCGGGTTCCTACGTAGCTTCCTCAATCCTGTGTTTATACCAAAGACCCTTCACTAGAGCTATGCATTTATTTCTCAATTCTTTGATTTCACGAGCTAAAATTCTAATTGGTTCTTCGCTATACGTCAAATCAACCTGTATCTCAACATCTACTGGATAAATCACATGTGACGGATCGGATCTATATCGATGTAACATAGAAATGTGAAAAACATTATGAATCTTTTCAAGTTCTGACGGTAAAGCTAGTCGATACGTTACAGGCCCTATTCTTTCGACAATCTCATAAGGTCCGATAAATCGAGGACTCAACTTTCCTTTACAGCCTAATTGAAGAACATTTTTCCACGGTGACACCTTTAAAAACACTCGGTCCTCTACTTGAAACTCAATTTGTTTATGTTTCAAATCCGCGTATGATTTCTGTCTATTTGAAGCTGCTTTTAAATTGTCGCAAATCGTTTTCACTTTTTCTTCAATTTCTTTGATCAATTCAACCCCGTGAGTCTTTTTCTCACTTAGTTCAGTCTATTATAGTAGAGTTCGACATTTATGACCATATAAAGCTTCGTACAGTGCCATCTTTATACTCGTCTGAAAATTGTTAGTATACGCGAACTCAATCAACAGTAAGTATTTTTCTCAACTGTCCTCAAACTCTAAAATACAACATCGCAACATGTCTTCGAGAATCTGAATAACTCTCTCGGTTTGACCGTCGGTCTAAGGATGAAAAGCTGTACTAAAATTCAACTTTGTTCCCAAAGCTTCTTACAGTTTATTCTAGAATCGTGACGTAAATCTTGAATCTCTATCAGATATAATAGATAGTGACACCCCGTGCAATCGAACAATCTCAGAGATGTATAATTTAGCTAATCTATCAAGTGAGAAATCTATACGTACCGGTAAGAAATGAGCAGATTTCGTTAGTCGATCAACGACAACCCAGATAGCATCTTTCTTTTTCAAAGTTAGGGGCAATCTTGACACAAAATCTGTTGTAATTCTATCCTATTTCCACTCGGAAATCATCATAGGTCACAGTAAACCAGATGGTACTTGATGTTCAGCTTTGACTTGCTGACAAATCAAATATTTAGAAACAAACTATGAGATATCTCGTTTCATGCCTTGCCACCAGTAAAACTGTTTCAAATCGTTGTACATTTTAGTACTCCCTGGATGAATAGATAAGCAACTATAGTGCGCTTTGTGCAAAATCTTCTGAATGAGTTCTGAATTTCTCGGTATGAAAATTCTATTCCAGAATTTTAAACAATCATCAGTTCAAATTTGAAACTCTGAATTAGGGATAGTCTCACATTGAATTCGTTTAACTTGCAATTCGTGATCATCTTTTTGAGCTTCACAAATTTGTTGAAGAAATGCCAGTTTAGCTTTTAATTCAGCTAAAATAGATCCATCATCAATCATCAACTGGGTATTCATTGCTCGTAATGCAAACAAAGATTTTCGGCTCAGGGCATCAGCAATAAAATTAGCTTTTCCCGGGTGATAATCAATCACAAATTCACAAATTCATAATCTTTCAATAACTCGAGCCATCTTCGTTCTCGTAGATTCAAATCTTTCTGTGACATCAAATATTTTAAGCTTTTGTGATCCATATAAATATGGCATTTTTCATCGTATAAGTCGTGTCGCCAAATTTTCAATGTGAACACAATTGCAGGCAACTCTAAGTCGTGCATCAGATAATTCTTTTCATGCGGTTTCAATTGTCAGGAAGCATAAGCTAGAACTTTTGCTTCTTGCATCAGAACACATCCCAGACCATTTAATGATGCATCACCATAAATCACAAACTTTTTCCCTGATTCAGGTTGAACTAGAACAGGTGTTTCAGTTAACAATACTTTCAACTGTTCGAAACCCTGCTGACATTTTTCTGACCACTCAAATTTCACATATTTTTGAAGCAGTCGTGTCATCGGTATCGTAATCATCAAAAATCCTTTCACAAACCTTCGGTAATAGCCCACTAAGCCTAAAAAACTATGGACTTCAGACACATTTCTCGGAGGTTTCCAGTCAATAATAGTAGAAATCTTACTCGTGTTGACTCTAATACCTTCATTTGAAACAATATGCCCCAGAAATCCAATCTCTCGAAGCCAAAACTCACATTTTCTGAACTTTGCAAATAATTTCTTTTACGTAGAGTTTGTAACACAACTCTCAAGTGCTCGGTATGTTCAAATTCATTTTACGAATAGATTAGAATGTTGTCAATGAATACATCAACAAATCTATCTAAATACGGTCTGAATATCCGGTTTATTAAGTCCATGAAAACTGCAGGAGCATTAGTTAATTTGAAAGGCATAATAAGGAATTCATAATGTCCGTACCATGTTCTAAACGCGGTCTTAGGTACATCTGAATCTTTAACTTGTAACTGATAATAACCCGATCTCAAGTCAATTTTTAAAAATACTGTAGCCCCTTTCAACTGATCAAATAAATCATCAATCTGCGGTAAAGGGTATTTGTTCTTTATAGTCACTTTATTCAGCTGTCTGTAATTGATACACATTCTCATCGTGCCATCTTTCTTCTTTACAAACAATACCAGTGCACCCAAGGGCGAATAACTTGGTCGTGCAAAACCTCTGTCTGTCAATTCTTGCAACTGAGCTTTCAACTCTTTTAATTCTGTTGGAGCCATTCTGTACGGAGCTATCGATATTGATGTTTTTCCTGGTACTAATTCAATACCAAATTCAACCTCTCTGATCGGTGGCAAACCCGATAATTCTTCTGGAAATACATCCGAAAATTTACAAACAATAGGTACAGATTCAATCTTTGATTCAGACACCTTTGTATCAAGTACGTGTGTAAGATATGCATCACAACCCTTTTTCATATATTTCTGAGCTAACATAGGCGATATCACAGTAGGTAACTTACTCGAATCATCAGACTCAATCTGAAGAATTTCACCGTTTTGACATTTCAATTCGATAATTTTTTGTCTACAATTTACAACTGTATTATGCATAGTCAGCCAGTCCATACCCAGAATCACATCAAACTCATCGAATAGTAGAAGCATTAAGTCAGCCAAAAAATAGTAACCCCAAGTCATCAAAGGACAATTCTTACAAATTTTAGTAACTAAAATAGACTTGCTTAAAGGGCTGATACTTTAATTACAAACTTTGTAAACTCGACATGTAAAATCTTTTTAAAAACTAAATTCATACAAATATATGAATGGGTTGATCTAGGATCTATTAACGCAACTATATCAGTATCAAAAAGAGAAAAAATACCAGTAATAATGTTTAGCGATGTAGCATCCTCCCGTGCAGGAATAGCATAAGCTCGAGCAAGTGCTCATGCCTTAGATATCACAGCAGAATCTCTCGTAACACCTCAGTTACCACTCATATTTCCAGTGTTTCGGGGTGATCTCCCTCTAGTAGCCGTATTACTTACTTTCGCTAATTGATCTCTTTCAGCTATAGACTTTTCTGGATAGTCTAGGAGATAATGACCAGGAGATCTACATTTAAAACAAGCCCCCACATCATCCTACATTCACCGTAATGTCGCTTATTGAAGTGCTTACATTCAGGTCCAACATTTCTAACACTATCCACACTAGCACAGATGTCGTCTGAGGTTTAGAGCTGAAATGTCTCGCATCTCTATCTCTGATTGAAATTCCTACAGAAGCAGTAGAACAAGGATGATATTCTCTAGATTTCTTTGATGCTAACTGATGTGATTTGCCTGAAAATCTCTTTCTAAAGTCTTTAGCTTCATAATCTGCTTTCCTTTTTTCTTTACTAAGCTCTTCGGCTTTACAAGCTTTGTCTACTAGATAGACAAACTCTTTCAGCTCAAGAATCCCAACTAACAGTCTAATTTCTTCATTTAATCCATTTTAGAACCTTTTACACATTATAGCCTCGGAAGAAACACATTCACGAGTATATTTGCTTAGTCGTACAAACTCTCTTTCGTATTTTTTTATCGACATACGACCCTATTTCAATTCAAGAAATTCCTTTCATTTTTGATCAATGAACCTTTGGCTGATGTATTTATTTCTGAATTCAACTTGAAAGAACTCTCAAGTAACTCTTTCTCGCGAAATTACAAATATCAAGGTATTCTACCACTGATACGCAGTGTCTCTTAACAATGATATAACACATTTTATACATTCTTCAGATGTACAAGTCAGTTTATCAAATACCCGAATCGTGTTCCCAAGCCAAAATTTGATTTTCTCAGGGTCATCGTTAACAGTGGCTCTAAATTCCTTGCGCTTTCGTATCTTATCAACAGGTGGTTTATTCAATCGCAAAGAATCCATACGTTGAGGAACAACAGGGATCGGTTGGGAAATATGTGGGGGTGGAGGTTGTTGAGCAGTCGAGTTCGTATGAAAGTATTGAGTGAACCACTCATTATTCATTCGGAAGAAGGCTTCCTTAGCCTCTCCTCCCTGGCTGCCTATTACGGGTCTAGAATCAAAAGGAGCTGCCCCTTAAGTGGGAGCACGTGCATTACTCTCAACCTCATCAACTACAGCTCGATCAGGATCCATTTACTATATAAAAACACATTTGAAAATGTCAGGAGTCATCACATTATCATAGTTTATATATATGACATGTATAGCTAGACTCACATACGTTACGTTAGTCCTAAAATTGACTAAATCGTAGCTCTGGTCCAATAAATGTAACACCCCTCACCTATATTCAATGTCAGAATAGGGTTACAGAGCATTACCGAAATTATAACACATATAACCATACTTTTCTCACACATTCAATCAATTCATACAATTATCATTCATTTTTAATTAGTTTGTCCCTTAAAATAGCCTACGAGACCTAAAACATGTTTTAAGAGCGGTTCGGCATTAAACCAATAACTTATAAAACTTTCACGAACTTTGAAAGTTTTTCTCAAAATAGAGAACACATGCCCGTGTGGATAGGCCGTGTGTCTCACAAGACCACTAGACACGCCCGTGTCACTTGCCATGTGAAAACAAGGGGTACATACTGACTTTGGTTACACAGCCAATCACACGCCTGTTTGTCTAGCCCGTGTGCCCTTCGAAGTGGCCATACATGCCCGTGTACCAGGCCGTGTGCTAGGCTCCGCTAAACTTATAGGGTATACTGACTTATGCAACACGGCCAAGTCACACGCCCGTGTGCTAGGCTGTGTGCCAATTAGAGGGTATACTGACGTGTACCACATAGCTAGTCACACACCAGTGTATGAGACCGTGTGAAGCATACTGACTTCGTTTTAATATCAAGACTAGGGGACACAATGCCGTGTAACATGACCGTGTGTCACACACGAATGAGACACACGCCCATGTATCTGCCCATGTGGACAAAAATAGGCTATTTACAAAGCCATTTTGCCATCCTATTTTTACATATCTACACAAGCATAATTTGCAACATTTATAACTCAATAGGCAACCAATCCACAACATTTCATACACATTTTATACCAATTCGACATAGTATTCAAATACCTAATTAAAATCATGCATTTTACATTTATATGTCTATCACATATCAAGACAACATTGCATATTTCTATTCCATCTAGTACTTGCCAAAACATACCATATTTGAATACTTATACATAACCAAAACATTATACCAAGTTAAGCCAAATCACATGGTTTTAACATATACCACAACATGTACCAAAATCACCATCTTAAGTAACTATAATTATCATCTTTATAACTAGCCTATACATGCCATATTTACAAATATCCATGAATTCAAAGGTACCAATCGGCAACTGGATAGTGTGATGCGTAACTTCGACTTAATCCGAATCGAATGAGCTATCGATCCTATATAAAACATGAAAAAGAAACAGAGTAAGCTTTATAGCTTAGTACGCCTGTATAATTTAGAAATTTAACTTACCATTTATACGTAATCAAACAATTAAACAAAATATATCAAATTCACTTGCCAAATGCCTATACACAAGCATTCATCAACAAGTTAGTCACATAAGTATATGTAATCATCCATAATCCTAATTTAATACTCAATACATTGTATCATATCAAATTCATATATCATGTACATCATTTGTAACATTTCACTCTCAATCATATAAACAATAAATTATTCAATAACAGTAACTCATCCGTTTAAAAAGTACTTCATCTATATAACAGTAATTCATCCGTATAACTCATTCGTCAATTCATTATCATTTTCGCTCTTTCGAGCTATGATCAATAAGCTCCTCCTGAGCTGATGGACAATAAGCTCTATTGAGTTGAAACAGTAAGCTCTGACGAGCTGAGAACAGTAAGCTCTTATGAGCTGATATATCGGTAAGCTCATACGAGCTGAGGTGAGTCTGAAACACATGCAGGATCTCGACTTAAACAGTAACCCTAGTGACATGTCACTCGTATCCCACGAATTCTTACGGTTCAAACGGGGCTCGGTAACCATCAAACCATATCAATAAGGCATTTGAATTTCAAGTAGATTATTTACTCAATTACATTCATTTATTTCAAATAATTACAAGTATTTAAAAGTTAGATTCTAATTATATAAACTTACCTCGAATTGCTCGGATGGAAAGCATCGACTATTCGTCAAATATTTCTTTTCCCCGAAATAATCTTGATCTCGGCTTATCTTGATCTATATATTAACAAATTTAGCATATTCAATATTCGATCTATTCAATTTAGCCTATAATTCATATTTTGAAAAATTTGCACATTTTCCCCTAATGTTCCACACTTTTACAATTTAGTCCCTATCACATAAAATTGCAAATTCTTGCAATTAATCATAAACCCATGCTTAGTCAAATTTTAATAGAGTCCCTAGAAGCCCATATCTTTTATTTATTTACACTTTTACCCTCATAATTTTACATTTTTACAAATTAATCCCTTTGACATTTTTGTCAAAAATCACATTACAAAACTAGTAACTCTATCAATAAACTTTCATAATCTATCATCAACATCAAATTACTCAAGCATTCAAAAATGGAAGCATGATAAATCTTTAATAGTTTCGAAAATTAAGGTATGGACTAGCTAGAATACGAAACAACGATCTCAAAAACATAAAAATCATTAAAAATGGATCAAAATACATACCTAATTGTTTGAATTTTGCTTAACCGAATGAAGAAACCTATTTTTCTTCTTGTTATTCTTAATTTTTGGTTATAATATGATAATGGGGACCTTTGATTAACTTTTTTATTTATTTTATGTTTAATAACCAAATTACATAATTAACCTTTAATAATAAACCATTTAATACACCTGAAATATGTCCATATAAGTCCACTAATGTTTCAAATGGTTTAATTACCTCTTAAGGCCACCATATTTAAAAACCAAAGCCAATTGACACCTTTAACAAATAAAACAGTAATTTTGTATTTTATGCGATTAAGTCATTTTCACCAAATTAAGCATTCAAACAATAAAATTTCTTTATAAAACTTTCGCGTAATTAATCTATCATGCTGTAGACCTTATTAAAATAATAAAATAAATATTTTAACTTTATATTTGTGGTCCTAAAACCACTGTTCCTATTTGACTAAAAACGGGCTGTTACACAACCCGATCGTTGGATTTGAGCATGGAGCATCACATGCTGAAAGCATTGAAATGATGAAACCATTTGAAAACTAAACTTCTAAGCTTGGCGGATACTCCGTGTACTATAGCAATGTCCCAGTATATTGAGAATCATAAAATAAATTAAAAGCAATGTAAAATAGTATTATGCCACTAATAGTTAGGGAATGAGAAAACATCATTTGGCGGAAGCCTTTTTTTTTTTTTTACAAACGTTGGTTCGTTAAAATTGTAGACTAATTAACACTCTATCAGAAGTTAGAAATTCATTTCTAGTTACTTAATATTACTTGAAATAGTTGGGCATGTATTCATTTCTAAATGGTCATTCTCAAATTAAAAAATTGAATTTATCTATTTTCTATGATTTTAGATACATGTTTTAATATTTAGTTTCTTAAATAAATCTAAGATTTTTGCTCACAAAAGTGGTCTGATGATATCTCCCATATGTACAAATTGTTGGGTTAGGTGAGAGGTATTACAAAGTCATCTTCGATACCTAGGATAAGACATGTAACATCCCAAAGTAGGGCCTAGAAGTTTGAGCCTGGCGAACAGATGCCACCAGTAGCTTTGGAGAACCAGGGTTCGCTAGTGGATTTAGCGAATTGTGATCGCCAAAAGGCTTGGCGAGCTAGCATTTGATGTTTTGTTTGGTAAGTTGGTGTTTATCAAAGGGCTTGGAAAAGAAGGAATTGCCAGTGGGCCTAGCGAATTGGGGTTGCCAGTAGGCCTGGAAAACTGTGATAGTTATTTTGGGCCAAGAGTCAAAAGTAGGAGTAGCTAAAGGGTAATTATACCAAAATTAGGAAGTCAACTTATTTTAAAACCATCGATTCATGTAACTTCTTTCCTACTTCTACTATGACTAGGGTATTCTAAGACTAAATATGAGACTTAAGGGCTCAATTTCAACAAAATAGTATAGTGGCATTGTCAGTGGCTGAAGTATCGGTACCTAAAGCCTTAGGTACCAGACCCAAACCCGTGAACTATCTAATTGAGCAATCTGTTGGGTTGGGGTGTGATACCCTTGACAGTGATATTGAACCTTTGGCACTTGAGATGAATTTTTGGCCTATTTTAAGTTGGGAACTAATACCTACACCATGGGTATTGAACCCTAGGTGCAAACAGCCAAATTTTAAGTTCAAAATAGTTAAAACTGATTCCAAAACACCTTCAAACAAAAAAAACCATGAAAAAGGCTTCAAGAAATCATGTACAAGTAAGGCTCTCCATAAAACTTGCTCAAAATAAATCATTATCCAACAACACATTCATGAAACAAAGCTAGCATTCCAAATTAGTTAAATGACTTTCAAATCGGAAGTCATAAAGAATAAGGCTAGATGCATTGCTACAAGTCTCAAGGCCTAATTTCAAGCCTATAGAGATAATGGACTTAGTTTCCCTCAAGGCCTAATCATGAGATCCAAATCCAAGCACTTGAAGTCAAAATTCAACTTATTCGTTCAAGACTTTATCACGAAGAAATTTTGAAAAGAAAAGTTAAAGATCCAAGACGATGGAATTTGGAGTTTAATATGGAGTGAGGATGAATTAGAAGGGATCAATTTTGTTCCTGGACTTAAAATCTAAATCCATTATGACAAGCCTATGTGGAAGACGTTAACAAGCTTAGGAGTTATACTTTAAGGACCCCAATCAAGCCCACACGCCTAGCCATGTTATAATCATTTGATTTGTAGTGAATTTTTTGAAGGGATCTAGACATTTCTAGGTCAATATATCTTCATATCGATCAAATATCTATCTTTTATCTTCGCACTGCACTTTGAATCACTCGATTTGGAGTTCTACAACTCAAGTTATGACTATTTTAGTGAAGACTACATGAGTAGAATTTCTGGACAGGATTATTACGAAAATTATGAGTTTTGGGCTTTTAATTTGAACTTAAATCATATTGAGTTCTATTTTTAGGCTTAATTTTTTATTATACATGAGCCCAATATTGTATTTATTAAGTTTTATTTTTTATTATTTATTTATTCCAAAATTTGGATTTTTTTTAGGAGTTTTATGTCAAGAAAGTTTAGTTCAAAAGTGCTTCTTGTTTAGATTAATTAGAGTTTCAAAATACTTGAAAGTTTTATTTAGATGTACTTAGCTAGCCTATATAAAGGCCTCTTCATTGTACACAATTCAAAATAATTCATTTAGTAACTTCTCTCTTTGAGTTTTTCTCTTCAAGAATTTCTCTTTGAGTTTTCTTTTAGAAGAGTTTTAACAATCTTTCCAGATTGTGGGAATCATTTTCAAGCTTTTTCTTGCTAAGTTTTATTTTTTGGAGGGGAAATTAGAGTAATTTGAAAGGGGATTGTGGATTCATCTGATTTCTAAGGCTTCTTAGGACTTCTACATGCCACTTTCCATCTTTTCCATCTATCTTGTTTCATTTCTTTATTATTATGATCTGTTCTTGTTTAATTGTTTCTAATCATTGGTTTGGATTCCTTTTTCTTTTTCTATCTTAATTATTTGTTTTAATTGCTATCCTTTTTAATTCTTAGATTTGACTTGGATTTGTTTGCGTTTTAAGTTGTGTCAAAATCTAAGTTTCTTTTCGATCATCTAAAGCCCTAAGCCAAATCCGTGACTTGGACAAACTTGCGATCCTGTTCCGTGCACGTTCCTTATCATGTATGCATGCATAAGGAACTTTCATACATCCATAATATATAACAAAATGACTAACCCTTTAACAACTACATCACAACCAATGTTTCAAGAAATAAGCATATTTATACATGCTGGTGCCTTAGGTACATGCCACGATACATAAATACACAAACATGGGCGAAGCCAAAAAACTTTTTTAGGAGGGCCGAAATTAAATTCTAATTTTTAATAGTCTATATCTTTATAATTTTTAAAGGATTAAATCAAATTTTTATTATTTTTAGGGGGCCAAAGTGTAATTTTATTTTTACTAATTTAAAATTTTAAAATTTCTAAAGGGCCTAAATAAACAATTTTTATTTTAAGGGGGCTAGGTCCCTAGATACACCACTGTACACGAATTTCATACTCTTGTTTTGGTGATAGTGTGGTGCTCCACAAAAGGTGACATGCTTCAATGGTTCGCAAGTATGAACAAAGTGTAAAACAACAACGTCATGCTTACTCAGTTAAAATGAAAAGTATTACACTTACCTCGCTCTAGGGTTGGTATACAATTTAATTCATTATGTAAAGACTGAATAGAAAAGAAACAAGCAAGAACATATCATAACACCGTATATTGCACCTAGAATAAGCAATACATAACCATATTTTTTAAGTTCATGTTTATTAATTTCCACTTAGTCCCAATTAAAATACATTTTTAGATTTATAGTTTACATGCGGGTATTCACCAGAACGCATCATGAAACTCATAAGAACATAGTCCACCAAACACATTAAAAAGCTTGTAAAAGCGTAATCCATCAAACACACCAACAAGCATAAAAGGGCAATAAAAAATACACATGAATATCATCCCTCCAGAACACATAAAGAATATCTGCGAAAAGATAGTGCTTACCCACTTGAGATGTTTCCAAAATGTTGTTTTTAAAAGCTTAGTTGTAACCGTCAATATCACTACCTTTAGCAATTTTTTTTCTTTTAACCTATTTCAAATCAATTGCAAGTATTTTACTTATTTTCCTATTGTTTGGGCTTTAGGGTAATGTTTGGCATTTTACATTTAATAACTCAGGGTTTAGAATCTTAGTTTGGGGTTTGGTTCTAGTTTTTGGAGTTTTCCAATTAGCCATCATTGATATTTTTATAACCTTTTTTTCTTTTCTATAAAATATTATTATATTTTTGTAATTGTTACTAGTTATGTATTTGGTGCCAATATCACATAATTATCAAAGAAAATTTTACTTTTCGTCTCAATCCATTTTTAACAAATAAAGACATCATGTTTATTGGGTTTATCGTAGTTTTCTTTTATCAAGTTAATAAAAATTAATAGATTAAGATTTAAGAATAATATTTTGCATATTATTAGGGAGTTTTAGACTTTATAAGTAGGATAAGGAGTTGACAAATATTGTACAATTGTCTAGTAAAATACTTAAAAAAAAAGAGACACATTAAATTTTTTAAGACTACTTGTGAAATAAAAAAATATATATTATCGATGTATCGAATACAAACCCTAAGATTTAACTACTTAATCAAAATTGTTTGATAAATAAAAATAAGGGATAATATATTTTTGGCCTATGATAATTAGGTCCATTTCGGTACCTGTACTTATTTTAAATCTACTTTGGTATCTAAATTTGGTAACTTGATTCATTTTTATCATTGGACTTGAAAAATATAAAAGTTCGATGAAGTGAAATTTTGAGATTGAGCCACATCTTCACTTGAAAATAAAAAAAAAAATATATATAAAATTTCTAAGTTATGACGTGATATAATCTTTAGAGTGTCACATACAATGTTCTAATAACTGGACCAGTGGTTGAACTGGTCAGACTATTAATTTTCGATTCAATCAGTTTGATCAATTCAACTAATAAACTAAGAATAAATAAATAATTAAAATTCATAAAAAAATTAAAAAATGAAAAATTTATTAAACAATTCAACTACGAATTTAGTTTAATTTTTGATTTTTACTGATTTTGATCAATTTTCAATCAATCACTCAACCCCTTTGTTTGAATTAACATATTGGTCAATTCTCCGTTTATTCAATCTGACTGACTGAACCAATTATATTTCGAAAATATTAATCATATTACTAAATATTAATAAAATCTAAATTGAAAATCCGAAATGAATATAATTACCTAAGAAAATGAAATTAAAAAAATACTAGTAGCAAAGGAACTTATTAATTATCCGGTTAAGAGCCAAAAATTATATTTTCCGATTAATAAGTTTGATTAGGAGCTCGGTTATTTATGGGTTGTCTTTGGCAATACTCCAATTGGCTACTTTATGGTAGTTTAGTTGTCAACATCCGTCGATCCATCAAATTTAATTAAGCCCCCAAGTCTGTGTTCAATCAATAAACAAACAACAGAGTGCTTTAAACAAATTTATGTGAATTCCCAATAAAGCCAAAGAGAAGATAAAGTTGTTGCTATCTTCAATTTGGAAATTTAAAAAAGATTTCTACGTTCTTTGTTACATACATTACCATCATGGACATCAATCTGAACTAGACAGCAACAGCCGACATATGGAAACAAGCAAATTATATGTTAGCTATATATTAATATCATGTCCATTACAACTTGAGTTGTGATCTCCTCTGCTATGGCGTCTCCAATTACTAGTCCTATCTCCTTCTGTTCTTCATAAACATTCCATTCCTTGGTTGAATCCATTCCATCCAACTCCAACAATTCCCTTCTGCTCCATAATAAGGGAACCTTGTTTGTTGGCTGCAAAACCCTTTTCGATAGTGAAAATGGTGAAGAATTAGACCCATCAGGCTCTGCTAACTCTCTTAATCCTGGCTTGCTTTGAACAAGTAAATTCCAGACTGAAGCTGAAAATATTATCAGCTTACTCAAGAACAAGCTTTTCTGCCTCGTCATGTAAAACTGAGGGCTGTATTCCATGCAACCGCACTGAAGCTTTGAATCTGCAACATCCTGTTAGCTTTATATCAAATCTCTTTTCTTTATGCAATAACAGAAAATGATAGATAAACTATAAAAGCTTTTTCTACCTTCTTTTCCCTTTCATTGTAGAGTTTCAACATAGGCGGCTCATCTATGTCAGTATCTGAGCATGAATTATACACTGTTGTGCTGCTAGCGGTGGAAAATGTATCTGAAGAATTCTTGGCTTTTGACCCTTTAATTGCAAACAACTTGTTACATACTACAACTTTAAGTAGTTTAGGGAAGTTGGGAATACCCTTCTTGTTGATCCTTAAAAACTTGCCTGAATTTCCATGGCAGCCAATGGACTTGTTGTTTCTCAAACACCCTCTTTCTGAAAGGTAAATCTCTAAGATGAAAGGTTCTTGTTGTTGTTGAAGGAGCTCCCCAAGTTGTCTTCCTGCTGGCTTGGATGGTGATGATGATGATGCAGTCCTAGTCGCCATTAGAATAACCTCAAGGGTCTGAAAAATGTATTATTGTGGCTTTAAAGTTGAAAGGGCTAACTAGGTTATTAAATGGGAAAGACAAGACATATCTGTCAGTTTGGGACTGAACAATATCAGAAACACAAAAGGAAGATTGGGTTTGTAAAGCTATCAAAGAGAGAGACAATTGTCAATCACAATCTCAAGGTTATAAAGCTTTAATTCTAAGGCACCACCCACAGTTTTGTGCTCATTTAGTCTAGCTGTAATACCATCTATGAACGGTAAAAATAGGATAGGAGGTTATTTCATTGCATTTAAAAAAGAAAAAAAAAGGAATTATATGAACTAATTAAAATTTTTACTTCTTATTCAATCTTGGGAGCTTGGTCGGATCTATCTCTTATTTTATATGCATTCCAATTTATTTTTTGGTGTTGGTAATTAATAATAATAATAATAATAATAATAATATGGTCCCAAAAGCAGTTGTCGTTTTCTGAATGGTGTCCAAACTAGTCTACATTGCTGATGGGAACACACGCAAATTCAATGCTGAAATTAGGCGCCAGAAATTATTACGTAAAATTTAAATAAAAGATGAATATCACAAATTAAGATTATTATTTGAAAAACAGAGCTAAAAAAATGAAAAATAATTTTAATTGGTATTTAAAGTAATAAAAATCTATAAATAAGACCCATGATGATCTATGAACTGCGCTTATAGAGTTAAAAAGCTTCATTGCATGTGTCTCAAATAGTTATTCTAAAAATTATTAATATTAGAGATATAAACTATTAGATCTAATTGAAATATTCGGAACGAGATCAGGTGTAGTTATTTACTTATAAATCTATTAAGGGGTTCAACTCTCTTTTTAAGAGAAGTCCTTGAAATAGAGATATTATATTTAGATGTATATTCTCAATTTTAGTCTAGAATTTTATCTCTAGACTTTGAAGAGAACCAAAAGAGTTTACAGAATTTAAGGAGTGTTTCACCACCAAAGAAATATTTAGCATTTAACTGTGGCAGGTTCGAATGCATGATATTATATGCCATTGGCAAGTAAGGATACTAGACAAGTGGTGGTGTTTTTATCCACTAAGACCTTTTAAGGACATTAGTTTGAACCCCATCAAAGTAAAAAATGTTAAATATTTCTTTAGTGGCAAGACGCTTCCTAAACTACGTGAAGTCTTTTAGATTTTTTTTTTTAAAAGTAATTTTGATAGACTAAACTCAAAGTTAAAAATGAGCATAGATATTTAATTCTATATAGATGAATGGAAGTCCAACTGAAAAAACATTATGTAGATGATTGATTCACATAGAGCAACAAAAAATTTATATTAAAAATTATTTTCGAATTGGATCATAATTTCTATTTTTTTATAAAAAATCAACGTCACATATTTTACACTAACCGAAAAAGAAAATGGTTATAATAAAGATTAATGATTTTAAGGGCTATATTCCTTGGAAATTATGAATGATTTTATTTCAGGGCTTCTTTTTGCTTTCGTTTTTCCTTTGTTTGTGCATATTTAATATCGAGGTCGGTTTCTTTTTTGTTGATGACATTATATACATGGGAGGTCCCATTGATACCATGATTTCTGTTTATAAAGTAAATTAAAAAAGACTTGGGAGCATCTTTTAATTCATGAGTTGATTGATGGGTTTCTTTTTTTAATTTGTGTTTGAACTCTAAATTTATGTTTAACCTTGCTTTTCATATAAAAACATATTAACAGTTTATTACATAATTTCTGTGGTTACTTTAAAAATTCTGTAATTACTTGGATAACAAGTTTATGTCAAGTAACTTCAGACATAGTTTTTGAAAGGAAAAAATGTTGCCTCCTCTTTCTCAATATTGGATCGAATTGAGTAAAAAAATTTAAATTTGTTAAGTTGACGAGTCTTATTTTATCATTCTAATTGATTTAATTTTTTAATCAAGTATTCGAGCTAAATTTAAAAATTAAAAATATCAAAATAAAATCTTATTACAGTATAACTAATTTCATGTTAGAACACAAAATTTGAAACTATATATTTTGAAAACTTAAATTTGAATTTGTAATTTACTTGTTTAGGTCCTCAAAATTATTATTTTATTTTTTTAAAATTTAAACATTTTTATATATTTTTTCTTTTTAAATATTGTAAATTTTAAAATATTTATAAAATTAAAATTTTATAAATATTTTGACTTTTGAAAATAACTTTGATATTTTTATTGTATTTTTTATTGAGAGAGGTCAATTTGCTCAATTTCAAAATTGCTGGGACCAAAAATGTATTTACACCAATTTATTATTTGATTTGTTCGAATTACTCAAGTTATTCAAATTGTAAAATTCAACTCAACTTAAACTCGAAAAATCGAATAACTTATTTGAATTTACTCGAAAAACTGAATAATTTGAATAACTCGATTCAATTAACGCAAAATTCAAAAAAAAATTTAATTTTTCTCGTCGAATCAAGTTTTGCTCACCCCTATTTATATAAGGTTGTAAACTAACTGAGATCAAACGAATGAGTATATGTCTATGTTTGTTTATCTATTTTTAAGTTGATTTGTGTTTGATTCGTATTCATTAAAAAATATAAAATTATATTCATGTTCGTTTCTTTAAAATCATATATACTTGTATTTGTTTATTTAAACTTAAAAAAATTATGAATATTAAATAAATATTTTCTAAAACATATCCATAAACATATAATTATACATGTTTACAATATATATATATATATATATATATATATATATAAATCTAATTATGAATAATAAAACTTATTTTTAATATAAAATGATAAAAAAAGAATAATTATATTATAAATCATTACAATAAACACACAAGTAATAATAATGTTATTAATTATATAATAATCAAACTATAATTGAGTGTTAAACAAATATAAATAAGTTTATTTCATGAATATAAATTAACTGTTCAGTTCATTTAGTAAACAAGCATCACAATCTTGCTTACATTTGTTTATTTAACTTGATAAAGTACCATAAATGAATTATTGAACAACACTCTCTTCACTTACACTCATATGCCTATGCAAGAATTCTTTATTTTATTATGATTTCTGAATTTGAATATTATTTTGGACGAACATAAATTTTTTATGGATCGATATAATATTCAATTATTTAATCGATAGAATAAAAAGTTGAATAGTTAAAATAATTATAATTTTTCAACTAAACTCTACCATATAATTTTCGAAAAGAATTATGAATCACTGACTAGTATTAGAAATCATCTTGATATATAAAAGTTTTCATTATTTACATTATACAAAATCATGAAACTCAATAGATCAAATGATCAATATTTTGCAAGTTGAAGTGAACTCAACATTTGATATCAAAACCGGTTCTAGAGTACCAGCAATATGCCCCAAAGGATAGTTGATTCTTGTTGGAATAGGGTAAGTATGATGATTTTAGAGGAAGAACATAATCCTAAATCAGTTATATGTATATATAAGAGTGATATGGAGGTTATTCTACTTGGATTGTATTTTATCTCTTTTACTTAAAAAAAAAGATAAATGAGTATTTATACATTCGATTAAAAAGAAATTAATATTTTTTTATTAAAAAATCATCTATTTATACTTTTAAAAATTGACGTGATTGATAGAATAACCCGATAATGACATGTGACGTGCACATGTATCTCACGCTGATGTATAGTGACTAATTTCTAATAGTAAAAATGGATGAAAATTTTAACAAAAAAATTAGTTTACTCTTTCATCTAACGTACATGAACTAATTTACTCATTTTTTAGTAAAAAAGATAAAAATGATTTAACTCCTAACACATATACTTTTACCATTATATATATTAAAGTTTGATTAAACAAATTAGTGTGAACCATGAGACGGGCTTTGGGGGAAATTGTGAAAACTACAATGGAAGTAGAATCCAAATTTATTTGAAAGAACCCCTCAGCTGCCAAATTTTGTACTATGATGGCCATGGTATTGTCACGCCTCATAATCTGCTCCCTCATATTTTTTGTTCTTTCTCCTGTCATCAAACCTTGTTCTTGTGATATTATAAAATGTGGGTATCCAATTATCCATCCATACTGCTGATAGAAACTATCATGGATGGGGATAGGACATGGGGCCATTGTCTCCTTCCTTCACAATAATAAACAGGGCAAAGGCAAAGGCGACCTTTTCATCTTTTGGCTTATTTTATTATACATCGATAAGAAATTAAGTACATTTTGTTCTTGTTATACCCATACAAATTTCACACATAAATATTATTAAAAAGTAAAATATCTGGATAACGTAATTCATAAGTACGAGACAGGGGTTAAATTTTTTTTTTTATCAATCAACATGTAAAAAAGTGTTCAATTCAATGGTGTGAGATTCTGGTTTGAAGCAAGAAAAAGAACACCATGAAAAATGTCATCGTCTCAAAAGTTTCCATTCTTTTTACTTATAGCCGAGTTTCACTAACTAAAGATTAAAATTGTTCAGAGATCTTAGCTGAATCTTTAGGCAAAGTGGATTGATAAAAACTGATCTAATGTTTGAATTTGATTCTAGTATTATTTAAAGGAGTACAATATTTTCACCTCACACAAGTTCCAGAGCGAATTTGCACCTTGTTTTAGTCATTGAGATTAAGAAAAATCCAAAATAGATTGTCAATTTCTGCTAATTGAATCAGATCCTTACCAATGCTTTAACAAATTGTCTTTATAAAATTTTTACTCATTTTAGTCACATATTGAAGTATCACAAGGAAGGAGACACGAAGGAAGATGTGGTGATGCTAATGAAAGCCACTTTACCCAATCTAAGAAAAGAGCCGGAGGATGCAAGTCAGTAGGGAGGCTGAGGATGCAAAGGAATGAATTGAAAGTAGTATGGTGGCTAGAATGCTTAAGAGTCGATCCTGTCTTTCTTGCATGGAGGGGTATATATAGAGGGGGTTCCATGTTTGGTGATGCTAATGTGGGGAACCTGTTATCATGCCATCATTGTGGGATGCATGGAAAGGATGTTTATGGTGGGACAAATTCTATCATTCCTTCTAAATCGGGGTATAGAGTGGTTATGCCCACGTGGGGTTTGGTGGCCTAAAGAGTCACGTTTATAATAGAAGAGTGGGTGTCGAGTGAAGACCTTTTGTAGAAAGTGGTGGATGGTACACAAGGATGGTCATCCAGGACTCTTTTGGATAAAACGAGAGGTTAGCTGGAATCGGGCCTTCTAGGATACTAGTTTCTTGGTGGCTAGTCAATCGACGTTGAATGAAGGGGTGTTTCTTGAGTAGTTTGTTATGTTGCAATGTGCTCGAAGCTAGAGGAGGGTATAACAACAGTCCCTTCCCAAGTTGAGACGCAAGTTGCAAAGTGGCTTGTCTTGAGATAAACTATTCTTTGTGATTTTAGAGGAAGGTGCAACAACGGATAGTTGAAGATAGATATATCGCCTTTTGCAAAAAGAGAAGAGTTTTTGTGAAAGCTTCTAGAATTTTGTCTATAAATATCATCTGAGAACTGTGCCTGAGGAATAAAGACAACGATGAGTAATGACTTGCAGTGACATGTGTTGATTGAAGTTAGCCATTGAGACAGATGATGAAACGATGTGTTTTAGGAGATCCTTTATATGTTCCTTGTTTGCTTTTCTTTTAGATTATTTTTTTCTTTAGCTATTTTTGAAATTCCTTTTTTCTTTTTGTTCTTCATTTGTGTTTTTGCTCTCTAAGTCTTTTCTGCCCTTTTTTTTCTCAGTTTGTGGAGTGATTTCTTGTTTTAAGGCTTTCCTACTCCAAATTCTTATGTGATATTTCTTGTTCATCATTCATGTAACACCCCAAAGTTGGCGGATCTATGAAGAAGGTGAGTAGATATTATTATTACCTATTTTGGTGCACTGTGGTAGTATAGCCTGCAAATTTACAAACTTCTGACAAACTAAAGTTGGCATATAAATTATTCGTTTGTAGAAGTATCCAAGGATTTCATCTAGGGGTATTCTTCATTTGAAGAAAGAGTATAGAAAATAAAGAGTACACCTAAGAGTTTTGGCGGAACTTGAAGTGCCTACTAAGTATATGGGAAAGTTGTAAGGGACTAAAGTATCTTTAAGACCATGCCAAACGAGAGTCTCCGCCAAGATATAGTACGACTGATTTCTATAAGTATCATTCAAATTGGATACCATATTAGATTTGTTAGCAGTTGTTGGGATTATGCAGCAATAAAAGGTAGAGATCAGAGTAAAGAGCACAATTGTAAAATGAATGAAAGATCACTTGTACACTAAAACAAGCCGACTAGATAAGTCATCATAAGAAGCATGGTTAGCCATTTCTCGATAGGAGTAAATCAGATTGATTTGACCTCCCCATGACTGGTCAACAGTGAGGATAATCTTCATTGGATTTTCTTTCACCTACCTTAAAATCGGTAAGGCAATCAGGGGACCGAGTTTATATTTAAAGGAAATTGACATTTCGAATGGTTTTAGGCTATTTGCTTAATGTTCAGGTTCTTCTTTCTAACCTCAACATCCTCTTCTTTCTCTTCGGTAAGGTTGAACTAAGATAGGTGAATTGGCCTTTTGGTAAATATTACAATTTTGCACATTTCGACTATAGAAGGAAAATCATTAGTAAAATGTCTGCAATGAGGATTCTAATGGAAATCTTATATCATTTAATCAGTTGTTTTTGGGTTGGGAAGGATTATCGAAACAAAAGATCTAGGCCGAGGTAAAGGTAGGTCTCTAGTGAGTGTCTAAACCTGACTCTTGCATGACGTGTAATTATGTGAATGCATGTCTTGTGAGATATCTACAAATATGTAAATGAGGTGAATAATGTGCAGCATTGTACAAAGTTGTGTACTATATAGTATTGTTACTAGCGTGTGTGTAGTTCTTATTTTATACTTCATTATTATATGGGTTTAGTGCTTGAAAAATTCCAAGTTATGTATAAGGATGAGAAAGAGATTCATTGTGTAGCTTTTGGTAGGGCAGTTGTAATGCTAACAGGACTAGAGGATCATGAGACAAATTTGTGGAAGTCCATGGCCATGACATCATATGATAATACACCAAGAAGGCGTGAAGGTGTAATACCATAAGGGAGAAGCCTATGACATCCACCAAAATAGTCCACTGGGACAATAAACATGGATCTCTCTAAAAAACCTTTGAGGCGATTTCTTTGGAAGGCTTATGTGACTACCTCCTTATGGAAGCCTTTGTGGCGTGTTATCTCAGAAACTAGTGGAATGAGTTCTATAACGTTCAAGTGGAAAATACTACTCTGCCGTGTGTGATATCTGAGTATGATGGTGAAGCATTTTTTGGTAGAATACTGAACAGAGTAACTAGCTGTGGAATCCGCCATAGTGATTTTCCATGATAAGGAACTTGAGACCTCTGGGATGATTGGTAGAGTATAAATCTACCATACGTAAAAACTATTAAATCCTGTAATCTAGTATTCACAGAAGTATGTAAAGAATCTACTAAGAATAAAATATATTGGGTAGTAATCTAAGAAGTGCGTCCATCTACAACCGCAAGGGACTTGTGTAAAGCTATTAACGTGAAAAAAGTATAAGATGGTTAAGTGCAGTATTTGACTTATGGTTATCCACCAATCAAGAATCAAAATTGTATTTTCCATTGTCTAAAAGGGAAACCCAACTCATTGGGTTGAAGGAATCTACATTTTTGTAAAAAGGTAAAATTGAGTGAGACTCGCAAAGTTCCTTGGAAACTTGTATATGTATTTTTTGGATCTTCGATATCCCTGTAGTGCAATGGAAAAATTATTTCGGTGATTGTCAACCATGGATCCATGTACGGGGAATGGATTGGTTGAAAATGAGTTAAAGATATAGCTTTAGGTTCTGATTTTATTCTCGATGTCCATTCCAAGCCACAACCAAAAACGTCTCTATCTCTACATAGTCCACCCAGTCAACAATGAACAACAAAACTCTTTGAACTTTTCAGAGAGAATTTGAAAAGTAGCTACTAGACCTTTTCTGATTTTTTTATTTGGTAACCTACACACGCAACGAGATTCACCTCATTTTCTTTTAATATCACATGATAATAAAAACAAAATTATTCCCTTTCCTTTTAGAGAAACATATGGAAAGTTTTTAAAATATTATATTCTTTCCAAAAGAATATCAATTTCCATATTTTTATATTTGACCAAATTTATTATTAGAACTATTTATATTAATAATTTTGGTAAATTATATTTAGTTAATATTTTATATGAATTGAATTCATATATTAATTTTAACTATGTTCTCTATTTGTGTACAACAAGTTTGTACATATGTTCAATATTTAATTGCCAAATGAAATGAAATTAAATTAACTTATGTGACAGTTAAACACACTACGAACTATGTTTGTATTCTATTCGATTTAACCATAAGGTGTGACCCTTTAAGCTTTTGTAAGGTTAGTAGTAATACTAGAACATTTCTAATGTTACAAGCAATGAATGACATCTAGCAATGCATCATTGCTACCCAATTTACAAGAAGTCGTGATCCGACATAACCTTTCTATGATAATTTTTTCATGTATTATATCCTTTGGTCATTTATATCTAGATGGGACACAAGTCATGGAATAGCCACACTTGTATAGTCCAATATCATATTTCTTGATATTTTGAGTAGACTACAATAAGCGAATAAGTGCAATATATCATATCAACTTATTTGAGCATGGCCATGCATTTATAGTTTCACTTATCAAGTAACCCAAGATATTGCTTCTGTAACACCCCTCACCCGTATTCAACGTCGGAATAGGGTTACGAGCATTATCGGACTTACAACACATTTAAACATATATTCGACATATAAATAAATCTATTCATATACAATTCATTCACAACCAATCATTTTGTCCCTAATAAAGACTACGAGGCCCTAAACATGGATTGGGAGTGGTTTAGGAATAAACTGATAACCTTGGAACCTTTTTGAACACTTAGAAACGTTTTTCTCAAAATAGGGGACACACGCTGTTGTGGCCCGGCCATGTCTCTCACACGGCCAAAGACATGCCCATGTCACAGGCCGTGCGGACATTCGAAATGGAAACACATGGCCGTGTCCCAGCCTGTGTCCTACCCCGTGTAACTCTCTAACTTGGGTCACACGGCCAACTCACACACCTGTGTGGCTAGCCTATGTACCCTAAAAATGGCCATACACACTTGTGTGTCAGTTAGGTCGTGCCAAATCTGAAGGGTATACTGACTTATACCACACAGCTAAGTCACATGCCCGTGTATGAGGCCGTGTGGAGCATACTGACTTGATTTTAATTTCAACACCAGGGGACACATGATCATGTAACATAACTGTGTGTCACACACGGCTTAGACACATGCCCGTGTCTCTCCCCGTGTGGACAAAAATAGGCTATTTACCAAGCCAATTTGCCACCCAAACTTATACACACATATACCAAATTCAGATGACATAAGACATAACATATAATAGGCATTCAATCAACCTCTCTGAAGCATATTTCATACCATTTCCAACACCAACCAATACAAAACATATCAATACCACAATATGCCATCCAAATTCATACCAAACTCAAATGTGCATTAATGCCTAGATTCACTAGCATATTAATATTCATAATTCAACCATTTGCTATCCATAATACTAATTATCCACAAGCATCACATATCCAACAATCAAAACACCATACAAACCATATACACATAAATATATATATACATAACCAAACCAACCAAATTAAGCCAACTCTTATGGCTATATATACAACCAAAACATAGACATTCATAAGCCAACTCAAATGGCAAAACTCACTACCAAAATACATATCAAAATGACTAATATCCTATACATGCCATATAACATAAGCTTAAAAGTACCAAATTGATAGTTGGATAGTGTGATGAAGTCTCCGAAGATCCCCGAATCCGAGCTAGCTTTGAATTCTCTATAAAACACGGAAAATTAAACAAAGTAAGCTTTATAGCTTAGTAAGCTCGTATGAAATAAACTCAATCTTAACATAAATATACAAATCATCAGATTGAACATATCAACATGTAGTTCATTTAACTAACAAACCTTTCACATTTTCTGTAACACCCCTAACCCATATTCGTCGCCGGACTAGGATTAAAGACGTTACCAAAAAAATTGGAACATTACAAAATCATAAATCATACATCATCATATCATAGCAATTCATACACAAATAGTCCCTTTAGAAGGTTTACGAAACCTTAAACATGCTTTGGAGAAGATTCGGGACCAAACTGAACACATACAAAATTTTTCAAACATAAATAAATTTTCTAAGTTACAGAGGTCACACGCCTGTGTGAACAGGCTGTGTGCCTCACACGACATTAGACACACTCGTGTGTCTAGACCGTATCAAATTAGGGCATACATACTGGCTTAATCACACGGCCACAAGACATGCCCGTGTGCCTTGGTCGTGGTCGAAACTGACTTGGGTCACATGGCTAGCCATACGCCCGTGCTGAAAACTGACTTAAAATCGTAGGGTACCCCAAGGGACACACGACTGTGCAACATGACCGTGTGTCGCACACAGCTGAGAAACAAGCCCGTGTCTCTACCCGTGTGGACAAAAATAGGCCATTTGAAAAGTTAAATTGCCAACCAATTTGGGTCAAACCTACAAGCATCAAACTAAGCACATTTGTACTATAATTTCAACCAATTTCAATACCAAAACTTACACCAATATAACATTATCAACCAATTTCATGCTTAATAGTCATACCAAATTATGCCAAAACATAAAACAAAATCATATCTAAACATTTGTTTCATAACCTCATTTTATTTTCATTCAATCACATGCTATAAATTTACCAATTTCACAAATTTGCACATATCAAAGCTTACCAAAATTGACCATTTCATTTGGTCATTCATAAACACATCACATAAGCATATTTTACAAAACATAACATATACCAAAATCAAACCATAAGTTCAACCATAATTAAGCCATATCACATGGCTAAATATACACATCAATATATTCAACTACCTCTAGCCTATACATGCCATACTCCAATATTTACACTTTCAAATTGTACCCAAATAAAGTTTGATAGTGTGGTGATAGTCCTCGACGATCCCCGAGCTCTTTATAGCTTCGATATCTAAAACAAACAATGCAAACACACACAAAGTAAACTTTCTAAAGCTTAGTAAGCCATATACAAATAAACTTAACAAATAACATCAATTCATTTATATAATTTGAGGCAAAATACATTTAGTTAAACATATATCTCTTATATTTCATTTGAACATGATTCACATATACATATCATAACTCATTCTCATACTTATATCATATATTCATGAAGGTATATATACTTACCTTTCAATCTCAAACATCGTATACAATTCAAATGTACCTGAGTCAGATACAAATTCACAATGTCATCTATTTTCTCAGAATACCCGTTGAACTGTTCAGAATCATAAGAATACGCAGATGGCTCATAAAGCTCGTACAATACCAATGTCCCAGACGTGGTCTTACATGTAATCAAATATCGATGCCACTGTCCCAGATAGGGTCTTACATGAAATCAAATACGATACCAACGTCCCAAACGTGGTCTTACACGTAAATCATAAGTCGATGCCAACGTCCCAGATGTGGTCTTACACGAAAACACATATCAAATCCTATGTCATGACATATGTATCCTAACTATTCCTAAGGTTTGTACGGGGCTTTTCGGACATCGAAACTTTGTTGATACTTTCTCAAATATCTTATATTCGAGGCATAAAGCCATTCATCATTATTCAATAACATCTAATCATAAATAAACGATTTCAAATACATTTATTTGTATATAGACTTACCTCATATGGATTCGGATAGACAGAATTGACTACTTGACTACTTTCGACTTTCCCTGATCTAATTTCGTTTTCTTTAATTCTTGATCTATATAAATTCAAATTTAAATCTTTTATTCACCAAATCATTCAAATCAATCCACAAACACACATTTAGGGCATTTTACAAATTAGCCCTCACATTTTCACATTTTGACAATTTAGTCCTTAATCATAAAAATCACAAAATACACAAAATTTCTTTGCACACATGCCTAGCCGAATTCTCATAGTGTTCATACAAGTCCACGTATTTCTTTCATTTCACATTTTAGTCCCTCAAAATCTCATTTTTACAATTTAGCCCAAATTACTATAATTTATCAAAAATTCAAAGACAAAACATGTTAACCCAACATCAAGCTTCCATACACTATCATCAAACTTCAATAAACTCATAGTTTCATCAATGGTATAATTTAAAATCATCAAAAAAATAAAAAATTGAGACATGGGCTTAATAAAACACATAGCAATGATCACAAAAATGTAGAAATTATAAAAAATCGAACAAAAAATGAACCTTGAATCAAGCTTGGACCATGGTTGAATGCTTCAAACACTTAAACCCTATCTTTTCTTAGTATTTTTGATTGAAGATGGATGAATTAAATGAATTTTAACCTTTGTTTTTATTTAATATAACATTAATAAACATTTTACTGTTTTACCCTTATAATAGAACATTATAAAATCACATATATTAAGGTCATTAATGTCCATTAACCATGTTAATGGTCCAATTGCAACATAAGGACCTCTCATTTACAAAGACATATCAAATAGGCACTTTAACAAATAAAAGGCCACTTTTATATTTTACGCGATTAGGTCATTTTCACAATTAAGCACATAAATGATTGAATTTTCATAAGAAACTTTCACAAATGATAATTCACATATTATAAACACAGAAAATAATATTAAAATATTTTTTGACTCGGATTTGTGGTCTCGAAACCACTATTTTGACTAGGGTCTAAACTGGACTGTTACAATTCTCCCCCTTATGGATTTTCGTCCCCGAAAATCTTACCGTTGAATTGGTTCAGATATTGCTGTCTCATAATATCTTTAGGCTCCCATGTAGCCTTTTCAACACCGTGCCAATGCCATATTACTTTTACTAACGGAATTTTCTTATTTCGCAATTTTTTAATCTCACGAGATAAAATATGGATCGACTCTTCATCGTAGGTCATATCAAACTGAATCTTAATCTCAGATGGAGGAATCACATGTGAAGGATCAGATCTGTATCATCGAAGCATCGATATATGAAATACATTGTGAATCTTTTCTAGCTCAGGTGGCAATAACAATCTATATGCAACCGGTCTGATACGCTCAATAATCTCATACGGCCCAATGAACCTCAAACTTAATTTGCTTTTTCTACTGAACCGAAGTACTTTCTTCCATGGGGATACTTTCTTCCATGGGGATACTTTCAAAAACACTTTGTCGCCGATCTCAAATTCAATATCTTTTCATTTCAAATTTGCGTAAGAGTTTTGACGATCAGAAGCTGCTTTCAAACTATTTTGGATCACTTTTACTTTCTGGTCAGTCTCTTTTATCAAGTCAACCCCGTGAATCTTATTCTTGCCAAGCTTAGTCCAATACAAAGGTGTACGGCACTTGCGACCATATAAGTCTTTGTATGGTGCCATTTCAATGCTCGATTGAAAGCTGTTATTATAAGCAAATTCAATCAAAGGTAAATACTGTTCCCACGTACCTTCAAGCTCAAGAATGCAACATCTCAACATATCCTTGAGAATTTGAATAATCCGCTCGGATTGATCATCCGTTTATGGGTGAAAAGCAGTACTGAAGTGCAATTTCGTACCCAAAGCATCTTTCAATTTCTTCCAAAATCGCGATGTGAATCTCGGATCTCTGTCTGACACAATAGATAATGTCACACCATGCAATCTCACAATATCAGAAATGTAGAACTCAGTAAACTTATCAAGTGAATAATCGGATCGTACAGGAATAAAATGAGCTGATTTCATCAATTAGTCAACTACAACCTAGATAGTATCTTTCTTTCGCAGACATAGGGGCAAACCCAAAACAAAATCCGTTGTCACTCTATCCCATTTCCATTTCGGAACCATAATCGGTTGTAACAAACCAGAAGACACTTGATGTTCAGCTTTAACTTGCTAATAGATTAAGCATTTCGTAAAAAATTCAGAGATATCACACTTCATACCAAGCCACCAATAAAACTATTTCAGATCGTTATACATTTTCGTACTACCCGGATGAATAGATAAACGACTGTTGTAAGCTTCATTCAAAATCATTTGAATCAGTTTAGGGTTTCTCAGTACACAAATCCAATCTCAAAATCTCAAACAATCGTCTTTATCAACTCTGAATTCTGATTTAGAATCTAGATCACACTGAGCTTGTTTTGCTAAAATCTCATTATCAATCTTCTGAGCTTCAATAATTTGTTGAAAAAACAACGGTCTTACTTTCAATTCGGCTAATACCGAACCATCACCGGACAGAACCAAATGACCGTTCATCGCACACAATGCAAACAGTGATTTTCGACTCAAAGCATCAGCAACAACATTTTCTTTTCTCGGATGATAATCAATCACAAGCTCATATTCTTTTAGCAATTCTAACCACCTTCTCTGTCGCAGATTTAAATATTTCTGAGTCATCAAATATTTCAAACTCTTATGATCAGAATATACATGACATTTCTCACCAAACAGATAGTGACACCAAATATTCAAAGCAAATACGATCGTAGCTAACTCAAAGTCAGGCGTCGGATAGTTCTTTTCATGTTGCTTTAACTGTTTCGAAGCATAAGCAATGGCTTTGCCTTCTTGCATTAAAACGTAGCCCAGACCGTTCAATAAAGCATCACTGTAGATTACAAATTCTTTACCCAGTTCTGGTTGTACTAACACTGGAGCTTCAGTCAATAGGACTTTCAACTAATCAAAACTTTTCTGACATTTTTCAAACCAATCAAATTTCACATCTTTCTGAAGTAGTTTCGTCAACGGAGTGGCAATAATAGAAAAGCCATTTACAAACTGTCTTTAATAACCAGCAAGTCCAAGAAAACTGCAGACTTTAAAAACATTTCTCGAAGGGTTCCAGTCCAGAATAGCCGAAACTTTTCTTGGATGGCCCAGAAAACTGACTTCTCAACCAAAATTCACATTTACTAAACTTTGCATACAATTGCTTATCTCACAAAGTCTGTAGCACTATTCTCAGATGTTCGGCATGCTCGGATTTATCACATGAATAAATCAATATGTCATTAATGAATATGACAACAAATCGATCTAAATATGGTCTGATGGGCGTCGAAACCACCAAATATAATTCCTACAAAATGACCTTAATTAGTAGTAAGAGTGGTATTAGGGTCGAGTCCACAAGGATTGGGTGCTATAATCAACTTCTGTGTATAGCTTATGATCAGATTACTTGTCGAGTCAAAGGTTATGGCTATAGTCGTGCCCACGACTCCAATCGTACCTGCAAAAATTAGAAATAAAAGTAAATCGGGGGTTTTTTTTGAAATGTTTAGAAACTAGGTAATTGAAACAACATAAATAATTAAATAAATCAGAAATTAAATTGGGATTTGCAATCAAATGTAAATAGCCTTAGCCTTAGACTCGGTAAATTCCGTGTTGAGAACCGATCCTTGAAAATTAATCTTCTCCTCCAATCGATAAGCTGGTTATAGCAGTTAAGAACGTCCTAACCACCAATTCTTTCTCTAGTAGATGGTTACCGAGATACACGTGTTCCCGATTCAAGATTTCAGCAGCCTTGCATTTTGAAGAACCCAACTCGAATTAACGGCCTCAACAGTGTGGGTCGTTTAATCCCGATCACCTCTTCCTCGATTTGTTCTAGGAGATCCAAATACAGCACGGTCGATTCGTTTCTCCAACTGTCAGAAAATACGACTCCAACCCAACGAGCTCTTTTTGACTTGAAATCAAATTATCCTTAAGGGATGAGTTGTCAATCCCGATACTTAGGGAAAAAGTGAATATCGGTTGGAAGGATTTTAGGTGCGAATACAAATCTCACAATTCTTGACCGGAAAGAACACCGGCCTAAAGCTAAGATAAAATTTAGTTAAGCATGAAATTGTTCATGCTTTGTGAACTTGGAAAGAAGATTGATGATTATGGTGAAGAAATGAATGGAGGGGACTTGGAGAGCAATTGACCCAATTATGGAAAAGAAAAAAAAATTGGAAACACAGCTACAAAATGCAATGTCAAATTGAAGAGAAAAGAAATGATATTCCAACTCCAAATTGAAAAAGGAAATAAGAAAGAGAGTAATTTATTCCAAGTAGAAGTAGGAATACAAATTAAAGGATGATTTTCTAAGAACTAAAAGCCCCTATTTATATACATAGGGTTTACTAAAAATAGGCTAAAACTAAATTAATAAAATAAAATCTTCTATTTTTAGCTTTTTATAAAGTCAAAATTGATGTCAAATAATTTGGCCCCAACTAACGATTTGTCTTTCAATTTGACCCCTTTTTGCTCGTTTTTGACCAATTGCATCCCTGACAAGATTAAATCATAAAAACACCAATTAAGTAGGGATTTTTTTAGAAATAAGCCAAATTAAACACAAGAATCATGTAAATTAATATGTTTATCAACTCCCCCTACTTAGCTCATGCTTGTCCTCAAGCATGTTTGTTCTTTCAAACATTAAATTTGTTCTATAGTTTATTAAAAATTGAGCCTTTTTTCGCATACATAATCAATGTAAACAACTTAGGCAGAAATAAATAAATGCTCAAGATATAAAGTTTGATCAACAAGTGTCATGAAGTTGAAATATGTGAATTAAATAATTTCATTAAATTGAGTTTGGATCCAATAATTTGCAAGGCATTTATTAATTAACTATGCATTAGAAAAATAAAATTATTAACATGGTCAAACCTTTTTACGTGAACTAGGATGACAACCCAAGCATCCTATCTCGGTTACTCAGTTCAAACAGTCTTAAATTTTATTTATTTATTATATATTATTTATTTATTTTATTTTTTATATTTTTTTTGTGTGGAGGCTCAGTTAGCGGAATGTTTATAAGTTATCGACTTGTCACTCGAACCTTTTTATGCGAGATAAGATGACAACCCAAGCACCTTACCCTAGTTACTCAATCTGGTCATGTTTTCGAAACTTCACTCATAACTTGAACCTTTTTAATTTACTTATTTATTCATGCACAAGCAAATATATTTTCCAAACAATCAATTTATATGAAAAAAATCTAGCTACATATTTCAACTTTAAAAAAAACAAATATCAACTAATCTATATACTTGAACATTTTAATTCACAATTTGCCCAATTGCCCAAATTAACTAAGTATGAGATTAAAGGCTCAATGTTTAAATAAACTATCAAATGAATTTAACGTAAGATTGAACACATACAAAAGAGAGACATGCGGCAAAAATCATGCATATTTACTATCCATCCCCCTACTTAATCAATGCTTGTCCTCAAGCATATATTATATGAAATAAAATTTAGCAGCCCAAATGAAAAGAAAAAGTTAAGAGTACTCCCCATATATGTTAATGACGTGCTTGGTGTTAGGGGTAACAATTTTGCAGGATGTCGAGGATTGTGGAGACTTGGGTTTCCATTGTTCCAAGTCGAGCCTCGATTTGACTTAAACGGGCCTCCACGTTGGAGTCTGTTTCTCTTGTTCTCGAGTAGCGAAATGTGGGCGTTGGCAAAAAACCATATTCCCATGAGCATTCCGTGTACCTGGAGGAACAAAATAATACGCAGTAGGGGTACCGGCAAGCAAACCCATAGAATCCAAACAATATTTATCTAGGTTGTCCATATGGTACGCATATGTCAAGGACGATAAATCAATTTCGGAGGGAAAAAGTATAGAGGTTAAGTTCGTAATATACGACCCAAGTATTATAGGACGATTACAACGCAAAATAGCATGAAAATTTCGTGCAAACCAATATCCTAAATTAACTTTATAATCGAAATGCATACACCACAAGAAAAATAATTTAATTCTCGTTAAAACAGTGGATGAATCGTTTTGTCCCGAAAAACTAAATGCCAAAAATCGGTGAATATATCTCAAGGCAGGTTCATGCACCAATAAGTCCTTTGTGGTTTTTGGATTATAAAGTTGATTTGAATGGGTTAAAATACATAGGCATCTTGAGCATTAAAGTCGCTCAGAATGTCTAACAGAGCAGTATGATAGGAATCAGACTGAATATTGTCAGGGTCAACGAAACCCATGGCAATATTAAAGTCAGATATGGACATTCAAAAGTCCTTTCCAAGCAGACGAAAACAGATAATGTTTTGTGTTTCAACAGTCTGTAATGCAGTAGTATCAAAGCTAAATGTAGTGTAAAACTCATATATCAACTCATAATATGCATCACAGGATATGTTTGCAAAAGAGCTCCAACCAATAACATCAAAATAAGTAGTTACAACATCATGAATATCTAGCATATTAAGAGTGGTGGAATCGATTTGCTTACAGACCGAGAGTGGGCGTTGTCGAATGTCGTCGTATCCTGTACGATGTTTTGAGGTCGAAAAATCCAAAAACCTTTGCAATCATCCTTCGGTAGGAATGGTGTTGGCATGACCTCGTCTATTACGTTGACTATTTCACGTGGGTCGAACATATTCGTCGGGCGAGGGGGTAGACTTCAATTTTTAGCAGTGTTAGTACTGCTGTACGGTGGTGTCGTTGGTTCACGTGTCTGTTGTCGACGACGTCGAGTAGTAGACGATCATGTTTGGCGTTGGGCAACACGTTCGTTCATAGAATGGTCGACATGGTCGCTAGATGTTCGATCCTTGTTTGAGTTACCTGCATGATATGTCAGTAGAGGTAAAGTAGATTGAGGGTTAGGAGTCGACCGTTTAGAAATAGCGGAGCTGCTGTCCGAGTTTTCTGGTTCGATCGAAGTCGAATGTTGTTGGCGACGTGCTCTTGTTGGTGGGGCCGTTCGTCTTAGAGGAGGTGGAAAAGGTTTGTTGTCGGCTATATCGATGACAGGAGGCGCGGAGAATCGGTGCCGACTTCGATTGAGTGAGATCAGAAAGTTATTGGTCGTTTGGTTCTGTGTTCGAACCATGGTCCCCGTTTGTAGAAATAGACATTTCAGATGGTTTTAGTAGTGACGGGTAGCAGCGGTGCACAACGACAGAGACGGGGGCGACAGCGCGTACGACAACGGCGATGATATGGGGTGCGATTTCAACTGATTTTTTTTGAATGGTGCTGGTGGGGGCTTTGATTAAGGTGGTGAGTGGTGGTTTGGGTGTTCCAAGGAAAAAGAAGAAAAAGAAAGGGAAAATAGGGTTAGGGAGAAAAGGGGCGGTGGCGCACAGCGGTGGGGTTCCGTTCGGCGATAATGGTGCGACATGGGTGTGAAGTTGTTGTTTGGCCTTGGTTCAGCGGTAGGCAAGGCGTTGGACGGCATGGGTTAAGAGGAAAAAGAAAAGAAAATAAAAATGGAGGTGGGTCGTGGGGGTGGTTTCGTTGACGGTGGCGCGGGTTTAGCGACGTTGGTGCGACGAAGTGAGCCCGGCGATGGTGGGTACGATGACGGTGTGGGGGGCAATGGTAATGGTCAGTGATTTGGGGAGTGTTTAGGGGTTAGGTTTTGTTGTTGGATAAGATGAAGAAGATGGAGAAGAAATTGGGAAATTAGGGATTTTTTTTGGGTGTTTTAATTTTATTTTTTTTATTTGGGTTATTTTAGGTTGGATGAGGTATTTAGGTTAGTTAATGGTGATTGGGCTAATTCATTGGTATTGGGTTTATATGGGTATTGGGTATGGTAGGTTGTTTGGGTGGGGAAGTTAATTGGTTTGGGTTGATGGATATTAGGCTGATGGATGGGTAGTTTGGTATTTTTGGTTTGGTGGGTATTTGGATTTTTTTGGGGGTTTAGGTGAGGTGAATATTTATTGGACTTTAGGTTTTGTATATTGTGGTATGTGAGTAAATGGGTTTGGGTAAGAATTTAGTGGATTTTGGTTTTGAAGGTTAGGAATTTTTTTTTCTTTTTTCACTATCAGCAAATTAGCAAGTCGTGCCCATGCCACCATTATTTTTCGTCTTCTTGAAAATTCATGACCTCTATAGTGTTGCTGAAAACATCAATTTGACTAAGTTAAAAAAGGAATTTATTTATTTATTTACACCCTAAATTTTACTTAAACTAAATAAATAAGAATAAATGAAGATAAATTTGGGTTGCCTCCCAAAAAGCGCTTTTTTTAACGTCGTTAACTCGACGACCTGGAAATTTATTCAGCTAGCTCTTCGAGGCCCAATTCTTCAACCAAGTGGACTTGGAAGTTTTCGTAAAAAGGCTTTAATCGCTGTCCGTTGACTTTGAAAATTTTTTTAGATTCCTCGATTTTAACCTCGACTGTGCCATGTGGAAATAAGTGAGTGACAAGAAAAGGCCCTAACCACTAAGTCCGAAGTTTACCTGCAAAAATTCTCAACGTAGGGTCATAAAGTAATACTTTCTGGCCTACCATAAATTGTTTGCGGTTTATCTTTTGGTCATGGTAAGCTTTGACCTTATCTTTGTAAATTTGGGCACTTTTATATGCCTCTTGTCGAATTTCCTCGAGTTCTTGGATATGTAACTTGGGATACTTACCTGCAGCTTCCAACTCCATGTTGCATTGCTTGACCAGCCAAAATGCCTTATGTTTTAGCTCAACAGGGAGATAGTATGGTTTACCGAAAATTAGTCGATAAAGAGACATACCTATAGTCCTTTATAAGCTATTCGGTATGCCCACAATGCATCGTTAAGTCGTAAACTCTAGTCTTTCTTATCCGGCTTAATGGTCTTCTCCAAAATCAACTTGATTTCCAGATTCAACACTTTTGCCTGACCTTTCGATTGCGGGTGATAAGCTGTAGCGACCCGATGCACTACTCCATACTTTTCAACAGCGTGTCAATTACTTTATTGCAAAAATGCGTCCCTCGATCGCTGATCAAAGTGCGCGGTGTGCCAAACCTGGTAAAAATACAACTTTTCAGAAAATCGACTACTATTTTAGCATCAGTATGATGAGTGGTTTTTGCTTCCACCCATTTTGACACATAGTCAACAGCAACTAAAATATAAAGATTACCGAACGATGAGACAAAAGGGCCCATAAAGTCAATGCCCCATATATCCAAAATTTCACAGACATGCACAGGGTTTAAAGGCATTTCATTTTTTTGGCTCAAGTTTCCTACCTTTTGACACTTTTTGCAAGTTTTACAAAATAGATATGCGTCACGAAAAATATTTGGCCAATATAGTCCACATTCAAGTGCTTTATGCGCAATTCGTCCTAAATATAGTATCGATACTCACGTTTGATCTTGTCTTTTTCAGACCGCGAAAGGTTAGGAGAGACCATACTTGTAGCAAGATAATTCACCATGTCTACATACCAAGGGAAAATTGTCTGGGCAGCAAGCAGGTTTTCATCCGGAAAATCATTG
This sequence comes from Gossypium arboreum, assembly GCF_025698485.1. Lineage (NCBI taxonomy): Eukaryota > Viridiplantae > Streptophyta > Magnoliopsida > Malvales > Malvaceae > Gossypium > Gossypium arboreum. The sequence goes on along the minus strand of NC_069070.1, from coordinate 83,807,379 downwards.
TTAAGTGGTGTTACATCCTTTGATGGAGGAATTCGGCTTAGATAGTCAGCCACCAAATTGTCATGTCCTTTCTTATCTTTTATCTCGAGAACGAATTCTTGCAGAAGTAGTATCCACCTTATAAGTATCGATTTTGCTTTATTCTTCTCGATCAGATATTTGAGGGCTGCATGATCAGAAAAAACCACAATCTTAGTTCCTAATAAATATGAAAAAAATTTTTCTAAGGCAAAAATTATAGCTAGAAACTTTTTTTCAGTGGCTGAATAGTTGCTTTGGGCAGCGTCCAAGGTTTTAGAAGCATAGGAGATGACGTGGGGTTCTTTCTCGATCCTTTGTCTAAGGACTGCTCCTTTGCTATGGTCACTAGCATCGCACATTATCTCAAAAGGATAACTCCAATTCAGTGGTTGAACAATAGGTTCCGAAATGAGCTTATGTTTGAGCGTGTCAAATGCTTCTCTGCATGACTGGTCAAACTCAAATTCTTTGTCCTTCTGTAATAGGTTGCAAAGGGATTGTGTAATTTTTGAAAAGTCCTTAATGGACCGCTTGTAGAAACCTGCATGACCAAGGAAAGATCGAATCTCCCTTACAGTAGTGGGTATGGTAGTGAATTAATGATGTCGAAAATTTTAAGCATCTTTTTAAAATTTTTGCAAGATTAGTCAAACATACCTCGAAGGACTCCCATATACAATAAAGTCGTCCATGAACACCTCGATAATTTTCTCAATGTAGTTTGAGAATATATTACCATGCACCTCTAAAAAGTGGCTGGTGCATTACAGAGTTTGAACGACATCCGTCTGTAAGCGAATGTGCCAAATGGGCACATAAACGTCGTCTTCTCTTGATCCTCCGGTGCCACTGGAGTCTGGAAAAACCCTGAGTAACCATCAAGACAACAATAGTAAGACTTTCCAGCTAAACGTTCTAACATCTGGTCAATAAAAGGAACTGGAAAGTGATCTTTCTGAGTTAAGGAATTCAACTTCCTGTAATTGATGCAGACTCTCCACCCGTTTTGGACTCGAGTGGGAACCATCTCACCTGTCGAATTCTCAATGATGGTTACACCGGTCTTTTTCGGTACTACATGGACTGGGCTAACCCAATTACTGTCAGATATGGGATAGATCATCCTAGCATCAAGTAGCTTTTGGACCTCTTTTCTTACCACTTCCATCATAGGTGGGTTGAGACGCCTCTGAGCCTCTCTTTTGGGAACAGCATTATCGAAAACCTGAATTTTGTGCATGCAAGTCGAGGGGCTCAATCCCTTGATGTCGGCTATCGTCTACCCTATTACCTCTTTATAGTCCCTAAGGACTCGTACCAAGTTTTCTTCTTCTACCCTTGAGAGTTTACTCGAGATTATCACCGGTAATGTTTTTCCTTTACCGAGATAAGCATACTTCAAGTGGCTTGGGAGTGGTTTGAGTTCTAACTCCAAAGCCTATAAAATAGATGGTACGAGCTTAGTCTGTGAGGGAGATAATTCAAAGGTTTTACATGAAGCTTTCCGTAGTTGTGACGCCTCCATATGAGCTACTGTTTCGTGAACAGAATCTTCAATGGTTATCCACTCCTAAAGTTCCTTAATGGCATCAAAGTCCAAACTTCTACAAAAGACAGTTTGTAACTCATCCTTGTCATAATATTCCAAATGTAACTCGATTAAAGTTTCAATATTATCAATGTTAGAAACATTAGAAATCATGCTAGGACGGTTCATGGCCTCATAGACATTGAATTTTACTACTTCCCCACTGAACTCCATAGTGAGTATCCCACTTCTTACGTCAATCTTTGTTTGTGCGATACTAAAAAATGGCCTTCCGAGAAGTATGTCAGATGCATTGGCCGAATTGTCATCCTCTATGTCGATAATGTAGAAGTCTGCAGGAAATATTAGCTCATTTACCTTGACAAGAACGTCCTCTAATACTCCCTCTAGATGCACCACAGATCTATCTGCAAGCTGTATTATCACACCTATTTCCTTTAAAGGCTTGCGTTAAGTAGTTTATAAATTGAAAAAGGCATAACATTAATTGATGCGCCTAGGTCACACATTGATTTTTTAATACCAACACTACCTATTTTACAGGATATGAAAAACATACCTTGGTCCTTATATTTGGGCGGTATTTTTCATTGCAGAATGGCGGAGACATTTTCTCCGACACTTACCTTTTCATTTCCCAAAAATTTCCTTTTATTCATGCATAACTCTTTTATAAACTTTGCGTATCGTGGAATTTGCTTAATTGCATCGAGAAGAGGTATGTTGATTTCCACCTTTCGGTAGGTGTTGAGGATGTCCTTCTCGTCTCGTTCCTTCCTGCATTGGACAAGATGTCCGAAAAACGGAAGTGGTACTACAAATGACTTTTGTTGTGCCGATTCCATTGGAGCCTTTGTGCCAAGTTTCTCCTTATCTTGACTAGTATCGTGGGCATGACTAATGTCGTGGCCGTGACTTGTGTCAGGTACGGGCTCCAAAACATTTCCACTCCTTAGCATCATAGCGCTTGCATTAGGTCGTGGATTTGGTTCAGTTTGGGATGGCAGCTTACCTTGGGACTCCAAACGGCTAACCGTGAGCGCGAGTTTACTTACTTGCTTGTCCAACTCCTGCAAATGCATGTTAGTTTTTTGTTGGAATTTCTCAATACTGTTGGCTAACCTTTCTATGATGGCTTCCATGGATGACTTCGGGGGTAGTATCTGTTGATTCTACAGCGGCCTCTATTGAAATGGTTGATTGAACCACGGATTCATCCTATAACTAAAATTCGGGTGATCTTTCCACCCTACATTATACGAGTTTGAGTAGGGGTCATACCGTCTTTGGGGCGGTCCTGGAAGGTTCCCAACAGCATTCGCTTGTTCTGCTGAATCCTCCTGTAAAATCAGACATGAGTCCGTCGGGTGGTCTGGCTTGGCACAAATTCTGCATAACCATGCTGGGCCTATTTTATCTAAAAGCAAAGTTTGAACAACATTAGTCAGCTTATCAATCTTATCTTCCCGAGACAAAGAATTTAACCCATGAACCCATCTCGTGGGTTCTGTAACCGGTTGGAATTGTTGAGAGTTGGCAGCCATGGTTGAAATTAACTCTTTCGCTCTTTAAGGCGTCATGTTGACTAGTTCTCCTCCACTTGCAGCATCTATCATTTTCATTTCCATCGGGAGTAATCCCTCATAGAAATACTGCAAAAGTGACTTGCTCGCTTAGTCCATGTTGTGGGCAGCTCACACAAAACTTTTATATCGCTCCTAGTAATCGTAGAGTGACTCGGTGTCTTTCTAACTGATTCTATGATGTCCCTCCTTAGTTCGATTGCTTGGGCTGTAGGGAAGAACGTTTCAAGAAACAAATGAGACATGTCAGACCATGCATTGACAGATCCAGAGGCAAATAAAAATAGCCATTCTCTAGCAGAGTCGGCTAATGAAAACGGAAAAGCAGGAAGATTGATTTGCTCTTCTATTACTCCCTGAGGCTTCATGCTTGTGCACACCATATGGAACTCCTTAAGGTGGGTATGCAGATTTTCATTTTGTAGTCCACGAAAAGTGGGCAGTAGATGGATCAAACTCGACTTTAGCTTGAACGGCGGTCCCCCTGCCGGGTAGGTTATGTAACACCCCAAACCCGAGACCATCGCCGATTGTCGGACCGAGGGGTTAACAAGCCAAGTTCACATGTTTTGCCCACCAATTTGACATTTCCAGTCAGGCTGGAAAACTGCGTCACTGTCGCCTTAAAAATCATATCTCGAGTTTCAAAACTTGGAAACTGGTTTCGTAAATTTTCCCTGAATTTAGACTCATATATCCATCCATGGATTTATTTCTAGGATTTTGGTCGGGCCAATTGGTACAGTTTATTAGTTAAAGTTACCCATGTTACAGGGATCGACTGCTCTGACCTTCGCACGGTATAACTTGAATATCTCTCTGTACAGGGCTTTAATGCTGGTGTCGTTTGTTTCTAATGAAACTAGACTCAAAATGGAATCTGTACATATAAGGTATATCTCCTAATTCTTTTGGATAATTTATAGTGAATTTTTAAAGTTGCGACAGGGAACCCAGAAACCATTCTGGCCCTGTCTCACAATAGCTTTAATATCTCTTAACCTGTAACTCCTATGACCATTTCGTTTCTTCCATATGAAAATAGACTCATCAAGGTTCATTTACATAGCTTATTCACTATTTAATTCCATTCCTATAAATTTTGGTGATTTTTCACATTCATGCCACTGCAGCTGGCAGCATCTGTTTTTAAGATAGGACTTACCTATTTGGTAGTCTCCATGAATCAACTAGTCTTGCCATACATAGGTTCATATATGATCATTTTAACCATGCAAATGGTTGATCATATGACCAACATTCCCATTTCCAAGCCATAGCCACATCATGACACCAAATATATACATACAACCCACAATTTGTCTAAGTTCATGCTTCCCTTTTCGAGCCATTTTCGCATGGCCGTACATACTTACATTACAACATATTTAACAAACAAGAGGTAGTCCTATACATGCCATCTCAAGTTCAATCAAAAATTTATACCAAAATGGAGGCTTGATAGTGTGAATGACTTCGACTTCAACGATCCCAAATCCAATTGCTTCGAGCGAAATCTAAAAAAAAACTGAGAGCCAAAGCAACGGGGTAAGCATTCTTATGCTTAGTAAGTCTCAAGGAATATAATCAACTCTAATTATAGCAATACATTCACATAGCCAAATGCATCATTTCATTAATACACATTCTTACTTCACACTTCATCATTATATGATTTCACAAAATATCAATCAATTCAATAACTGAAATTTATTAGTCGATTGAGCGAATGTTGCTCAAACATGTCGACTTTCCAATGCACATATAACGTACCTTATCCTTTGGGCTTTTCGAGTGTACTAATTGAATTCATTATAGCAACCAACACTCACCTCCAGCCCAAGATTCTTCGGAATATAACCGGATATAATCACGTGCACAAATGCCTTGGTCTTAGCCCGGATAGAATGTCTCGCACGAATGCCTTGGTCTTAGCCGGATGTAGCCACTAGCACAATTGCCTTGGTCTTAACCGGATATAATCTCCATATAATTGTCTTGGATTTAGCCCGGATATCATTCAATTTCCATGAACACATACATCAATTATCATTGGACATACATAATTCATTTTCGTTATTAAGGCTCAAACGCAATTATAGTCGCAAGCATATTCGCCCGGGACTTAGCCGGGTAGAATTCAAATACTCATGCATACATAATCAATAATCAATACACATCCATACTTTATTTCACACAATTCAAGTAGGGTCACTTCTTGAGGACTTACCTCGGATGTTGTCGAACGGCTTTTTCGGCTATTCGATCACTTTCTCCTTCCCCTTGTCCGATTGTGGCCCTCTAAGCTCTTGAGCTTAATCTTGATGCAAACTTAACCAAATCTCCTTCTAGATCTCTTCCAAACCAAGCATGAAGCAAAAATCCTCCCCCTTTTTCCTTAGTATTTTCGGCCAAGAAGTGAAAATGGATGAGCAAAATTTTTCTTTTCTTTCCTTAGGACATTCGGCCAAGAGCTATGGTGAAAGATGAACATTTTTTTTTCCTTTTTTTTTTCCATACTCTTATTTTATTATTTCTAACATGCACCACTAGCAAAACATGTTTAAGACATGTTTTCTTTTGCCCATATTCATCACCATGGCCGGCCACTATAGTCAAATTTGGGGAATTTGACATGCAAGGACAACATTTCCTAGTGTGCATCAATAGGCCACTTCCACATTTGCCTATCTCAATTCTAAATTTTCTCACACAAGTCCTTTCTAGTGAAATTCACCTTTATAACACTAAATCAATCATCAAAAAATGTCATACATGAATACTCACATATTATAGGCATCGAAATAAATTTTAAATTATTGTTATGCCTCGGTTTTGTGGTCCCAAACCACATTCGGCTAGGGTCTATTTTGGGCTGTCACAACTCCCCCCCTCTTAAGGAATTTTCGTCCCGAAAATCTTACCGTAAATAGGTTTGGATATCGTTCTTTCATAGAGTTCTCGGTCTCCCAAGTAGCTTCTTCTATCCCGTGCTTGAGCCATAACACTTTCACTAGCGGAACCCGCTTGTTTCGCAACTCTTTCACTTCTCGTGATAGGATACGAATCGGTTCTTCCTCATAACTCATATTAGCTTGAATTTCGATTTCTGATGGACTAATCACGTGCGATGGATCGGATCTATAGCGTCGAAGCATCGAAACGTGAAAGACATCGTGAACCTTTTTGAGTTCAGGGGGCAAAATCAAGCGATATGCCACTGGACCGACTCGCTCTGATATCTCATATGGTCCAATGAACCTCGGACTCAACTTGCCCTTACGGCCGAACCTGAGTATCTTTTTCCAAGGCGATACCTTGAGAAACACTTTATCACCCACCTGATACTCGATATCCTTACGCCTCAGATCCGCGTACGACTTCTGACGATCGGAGGCTATCTTCGACTTTCACGGATTACTTTCACTTTCTGCTCAGCATCCCTAATCAAATCCACCGAAAATCTTGCTTTCACCGAGCTCGGTCCAAAACAATGGCGCACGGCATTTACTAATCGCATAAGGCCTCGTAGGGTGCCATCTTAATACTTGATTGAAAGCTGTTGTTGTAAGCGAATTCAATCAACGGCAAATACCGCTCCCATGAACCACTAAACTCGAGGACGCAACATCTTAACATATCCTCAAGTATCTGAATTATCCGCCGGATTGACCATCGGTTTGGGGGTGAAAGGCGGTCTTGAAATGCAACTTGGTACCCAAAGCTTCTTGCAACTTTTTCCAAAATCGCGAGGTAAATCTCGGATCTCTATCGACACGATAGAAATAGGCACCCGTGTAATTTCACAATTTGAGAAACGTACAATTCCGCTAATTTGTCCATTGAAAATCCGTGACGACGGGGACAAAGTGGGCCGACTTAGTCAATCGATCTACCACGACCCAAACCGCATCCTTCTTACTTGTCGACAATGGCGGTCCGGATACAAAGTCCATTGTGACTCGATCCCATTTCCACTCGGGTATCGTGATTGGTCAAGTAATCTGAAGGCACGATGTTCCGCTTTCACTTGTTGACATATTAAACATCTCGAAACAAAGTCGGAGATGTCTCGCTTCATACCATGCCACCAAAATCGACGTTTCAAATCATTGTACATCTTCGTACTCCCGGGTGGATTGCCATTCGGCTACAATGGGCTTCATTGAATTATCGAAATGAGTTCAATTCTTTGGGACACACAGACGACTTTTGAACCTCAAACAATCGTCATCGTCGATTTGAAACTCCGAGTCCTTGTTCGAACACACGCAGCCCGCTTTTGCAACCAACTCGTCATCGACTTTCGAGCTTCTCGAATTTGGTGTGTCAATAATGGTTTGGCTTTCAATTCAGCCACTAACACACCGTCGGATCGGATAGACAAGTGCACATTCATCGTCAGTAAAGTGAATAACGATTTACGACTCAAGGCATCCGCAACCACATTCGCCTTTCCGGGTGATAGTCAATGATCAGCTCATAATCCTTTAACACTCGAGCCAACGTCTTTGTCGCAGATTTAAGTCTCTTTGGGTCATCAAATACTTGAGACTTTTGTGATCCGAGTATACATGGCACCTTTCACCAAATAAGTAATGTCGCCAAATCTTTAAAGGCGAATACGATGGCGCCAATTCGAGATCATGAGTCGGATAATTTTTCTCATGTGGCTTTAATTGCCTCGACGCATAGGCTACAACTCGACCTTCTTGCATTAATACGCAACCTAACCCAAGTAGAGAGGCGTCGCTATAGATAACAAACTCCTTGCCAGACTCGGGTTGCACTAGAATTGGGGCTTCAGTCAAATAAGTTTTCAGTTGATCGAAACTTTTTTGGCATTTCTCCATCCATTCGAACTTAACATCCTTTTGGAGTAAGCCGTCATCGGCGTGGCTATCGTTGAGAAGCCTTTTACAAATCGTCGGTAATAACCGGCAAGCCCCAAAAAGCTTCGAACCTCAGTAATATTTCTCGGAGGCTTCCAATTTAGTATGGCTGAAATTTTATTTGGGTCGACTCGAATACCCGATGCAGATACCACATGACCCAAGAAGCTAACCTCTCTTAACCAGAACTCACACTTGCTGAACTTAGCATATAATTGCTTGTCCGTAAAATTTGCGGCACTAACCGCGGTGTTCAAAGATGTTCGGTCTCATTTCTTGAATAGACCAAGATGTCATCAATGAACACGACTACGAATCGATCCAAATATGGTCTAAAGATTCGATTCATTAATTCCATAAATACCGCGAGGGCATTAGTGAGCCCAAACGGCATCACTAGGAACTCATAGTGACCATATCTCGCTCAAGGCGTCTTGGGCACGTCTCAATCTCGGATTCGCAATTGATAGTAGCCCGATCTCAAATTTATTTTCGAGAACACCGAGGCTCCCTTCAGTTGATCGAACAAGTCATCAATACGCGGCAACGGATATTTGTTCTTTATCGTCGCTTTGTTGTCGACGATAGTCGATGCACAATCGCATGGTTCCATCCTTCTTCTTCACGAACAACACCGGCGCACCCAAGGCGAAAAACTCGGCGAGCAAAACCTCTATCCACCAATTCTTGCAATCGAGCTTTCAACTCCTTTAATTCGTTGGTGCCATACGATCACGGAGCTATCGAAATTGGAGTGGTACCGGTACCAATTCGATGCCAAATTCTATTTCCGAGCAGTGGTAAACCCGCAATTCCTCGGGAAAACATCCGGTATTCACAAACCACGACGCACAGATTCGGGTTTCTTCTCTAATTCCTTGTCATCGAGCACGACGCAAGGTACGCGCCGCACCCTTTTCTTACATATTTACGGGCCAACATCGCTGATATTACGGTGGCAACCCTTTAAGTCCGTGGACTCAACCCGAACTATTTCATTATTCGCGACCTCAAATCGATAGTCTTGCTCTTGCAATTTACAACCACATCGTGCATGGTCAACCAATCCAAACCAAGAATAACATCGAACTCATCGAACGGCAAAAGCATTAGGTCCGCGGAAAACAAGAACCTCGGAACACTAGGGACTTTTCTTGCACACTTTGTTAACAAGCACGTAATGACCCAAGGGTTTGACACCGAATTACAAACTCAGTAGACTCAATAGGCAAAGTCTTACTGGATGCTAAGGTTTCACATATATATGAATGAGTAGAACCAGGGTCAATCAAAGCAATCACATTTGTATTGAAAAGAGTGAAAGTACCGGTAATAACATCTAGAGGCAGCATCCTCGGCGTGCGCGTATGGCATAAGTCCTAGCAGAGCACGAGCCTCGAGATCGATGGTAGCATCTCTAGATCCTCTCGACCGCCACTGACATTGCCCATATTTCTAGGTGGCCTACCTCGAGCAGTGGTAGCACCCGGGTTTGCACTCTGACTTACATTCTGTTCATGCATCCTCGGGCAATCCTTCATAAAGTGGTCGGCCGATCCACACTTATAGCAGGAGCGATCACGAAACCAACAGCTCCCGAATGCCATTTGCCACAATGTGGACACTCGCCTCTCTCGGCGATCATTTCCACCATCTGGCGATCAAGTGACTCGTGTGGTCACAGGGGGTCGATCGCGTCCTCGTCTAGAAAAGCCCGAAACGCCTCTAGACCGGCTCGCATCATCTCGAAATCTCTTCGATGCTTGTTGAAGAGACTTTCCCGAGGACCTCTTTCGGAATTCTCCAATCCCCACATCAGCTTTTTGTTTCTCCTTTCTAAGCTCTTGACTTTACAAGCTCGCTCAACAAGTACTACGAACTCTCGTATCTCGAGAATGCCAACAAACATCCTTATATCATCATTCAGCCCATCCTCAAGCGTTTACACATAATAGCTTCGGTCGAAATGCATTCTCACAGCATCGGCTAAGCCTCACAAACTTTCGTTCGTAGTCATAACGGACATAGAACCTTGCTTAAGATCAAGAAATTCCTCCGCTTTTGGTCGATGAATCTCGATCGATATACTTTTTTGAACTCGGTTTGAAAGAATTCCCAAGTCACTTGCTCTCTAGGCACCACGAAGTCGACTACTCCACCAATAGTAGGCGGACTCGCGTAGCAAGGAGATGGTACACTTTAAGCACTCATCGGTGTACAGGATAGCTCATCAAGCACCGGATAGTGTTATCTAACCATAATTCAGCTCGCTTCGGCATCATCATCATCCGTAGCCTTAAATTCAGTGGCCCCATGTTTTGAATCCTATCGATCGGGGCTTACTTGACCTTATTTGGTCATCCACCGGAGGTATTGTAGGTGCGGGGGTTGCATTTGTCGGGAATGGAGGTTGTGGAACAGCCGTGTTGGTTCGAATGTATTGATTAAACCATTCGTTCATCACACTATAAAAGGCTTGCCTAGCCTCGTCATTAGGATTGCTGGCCATAGGTTGAGAGTCCGCCGGCGCTGTCCCTTGCGCGGGAGCAGGCGCCACACTCTCTACATCATCAGCTATCGCTCGGTTGGGATCGGGATCCATTGCTATAAACAAACATAAAGTCAAATTGTCAGAAATCATCACACTATCGATTCATCATTTAATGGCATGTATAGCTAGACCCCAAACACATCACGGTAGTCCTAGAATCGACTAAACCGTGGCTCTGATACCAATAAAATTGTAACACCCCAAACCCGAGACCATCGCCGTGTCGGACCCGAGGGTTAACAAGCCAAGTTCACATGTTTTGCCCACCAATTTGACATTTCCAGTCAGGCTGGAAAACTGCGTCACTGTCGCCTTAAAAATCATATCTCGAGTTTCAAAACTCAGAAACTGGTTTCGTAAATTTTCCCTGAATTTAGACTCATATATCCATCCATGGATTTATTTATAGGATTTTTGGTCGGGCCAATTGGTACAGTTTATTAGTTAAAGTTACCCATGTTACAGGGATCGACTGCTCTGACCTTCGCACGGTATAACTTGAATATCTCTCTGTACAGGGCTTTAATGCTGGTGTCGTTTATTTCTAATGAAACTAGACTCAAAATGGAATCTGTACATATAAGGTATATCTCCTAATTCTTTTTGGATAATTTATAGTGAATTTTTAAAGTTGCGACAGGGAACCCAGAAACCATTCTGGCCCTGTCTCACAATAGCTTTAATATCTCTTAACCTGTAACTCCTATGACCATTTCGTTTCTTCCATATGAAAATAGACTCATCAAGGTTCATTTACATAGCTTATTCACTATTTAATTCCATTCCTATAAATTTTTGTGATTTTTCACATTCATGCCACTGCAGCTGGCAGCATCTGTTTTTAAGATAGGACTTACCTATTTGGTAGTCTCCATGAATCAACTAGTCTTGCCATACATAGGTTCATATATGATCATTTTAACCATGCAAATGGTTGATCATATGACCAACATTCCCATTTCAAGCCATAGCCACATCATGACACCAAATATATACATACAACCCACAATTTGTCTAAGTTCATGCTTCCTTTTCGAGCCATTTTCGCATGGCCGTACATACTTACATTACAACATATTTAACAAACAAGAGGTAGTCCTATACATGCCATCTCAAGTTCAATCAAAAATTTATACCAAAATGGAGGCTTGATAGTGTGAATGACTTGACTTCAACGATCCCAAATCCAATTGCTTGAGCGAAATCTAAAAAACCGAGAGCCAAAGCAACGGGTAAGCATTCTTATGCTTAGTAAGTCTCAAGGAATATAATCAACTCTAATTACAGCAATACATTCACATAGCCAAATGCATCATTTCATTAATACACATTCTTACTTCACACTTCATCATTATATGATTTCACAAAATATCAATCAATTCAATAACTGAAATTTATTAGTCGATTGAGCGAATGTTGCTCAAACATGTCGACTTTCCAATGCACATATAACGTACCTTATCCTTTGGGCTTTTCGAGTGTACTAATTGAATTCATTACAGCAACCAACACTCACCTCCAGCCCAAGATTCTTGAATATAACCGGATATAATCACGTGCACAAATGCCTTGGTCTTAGCCGGATAGAATGTCTCGCACGAATGCCTTGGTCTTAGCCGGATGTAGCCACTAGCACAATTGCCTTCGGTCTTAACCGGATATAATCTCCAGCATAATTGTCTTCGGATTTAGCCGGATATCATTCAATTTCCATGAACACATACATCAATTATCATTGGACATACATAATTCATTTTCGTTACTAAGGCTCAAACGCAATTATAGTCGCAAGCATATTCGCCCGGGACTTAGCCGGGTAGAATTCAAATACTCATGCATACATAATCAATAATCAATACACATCCATACTTTATTTCACACAATTCAAGTAGGGTCACTTCTTGAGGACTTACCTCGGATGTTGTCGAACGGCTTTTTCGGCTATTCGATCACTTTCTCCTTCCCTTGTCCGATTGGGCCCTCTAAGCTCTTGAGCTTAATCTTGATGCAAACTTAGCCAAATCTCCTTCTAGATCTCTTCCAAACCAAGCATGAAGCAAAAATCCTCCCCTTTTCCTTAGTATTTTCGGCCAAGAAGTGAAAATGGATGAGCAAAATTTTCTTTTCTTTCCTTAGGACATTCGCCAAGAGCTATGGTGAAAGATGAACATTTTTTTCCTTTTTTTTCCATACTCTTATTTTATTATTTCTAACATGCACCACTAGCAAAACATGTTTAAGACATGTTTTCTTTTGCCCATATTCATCACCATGGCCGCCACTATAGTCAAATTTGGGGAATTTGACATGCAAGGACAACATTTCCTAGTGTGCATCAATAGGCCACTTCCACATTTGCCTATCTCAATTCTAAATTTTCTCACACAAGTCCTTTCTAGTGAAATTCACCTTTATAACACTAAATCAATCATCAAAAAATGTCATACATGAATACTCACATATTATAGGCATCGAAATAAATTTTAAATTATTGTTATGCCTCGGTTTTGTGGTCCCGAAACCACATTCCGCTAGGGTCTATTTTGGCTGTCACAACTCCCCCTCTTAAGGAATTTTCGTCCCGAAAATCTTACCGTAAATAGGTTTGGATATCGTTCTTTCATAGAGTTCTCGGTCTCCCAAGTAGCTTCTTCTATCCGTGCTTGAGCCATAACACTTTCACTAGCGGAACACGCTTGTTTCGCAACTCTTTCACTTCGTGATAGGATACGAATCGGTTCTTCCTCATAACTCATATTAGCTTGAATTTCGATTTCGATGGACTAATCACGTGCGATGGATCGGATCTATAGCGTCAAGCATCAAACGTGAAAGACATCGTGAACCTTTTGAGTTCAGGGGGCAAAATCAAGCGATATGCCACTGGACCGACTCGCTCTGATATCTCATATGTTTTTCCTTTACCGAGATAAGCATACTTCAAGTGGCTTGGGAGTGGTTTGAGTTCTAACTCCAAAGCCTATAAAATAGATGGTACGAGCTTAGTCTGTGAGGGAGATAATTCAAAGGTTTTACATGAAGCTTTCCGTAGTTGTGACGCCTCCATATGAGCTACTGTTTCGTGAACAGAATCTTCAATGGTTATCCACTCCTAAAGTTCCTTAATGGCATCAAAGTCCAAACTTCTACAAAAGACAGTTTGTAACTCATCCTTGTCATAATATTCCAAATGTAACTCGATTAAAGTTTCAATATTATCAATGTTAGAAACATTAGAAATCATGCTAGGACGGTTCATGGCCTCATAGACATTGAATTTTACTACTTCCCCACTGAACTCCATAGTGAGTATCCCACTTCTTACGTCAATCTTTGTTTGTGCGGTACTAAAAAATGGCCTTCCGAGAAGTATGTCAGATGCATTGGCCGAATTGTCATCCTCTATGTCGATAATGTAGAAGTCTGCAGGAAATATTAGCTCATTTACCTTGACAAGAACGTCCTCTAATACTCCCTCTAGATGCACCACAGATCTATCTGCAAGCTGTATTATCACACCTATTTCCTTTAAAGGCTTGCGTTAAGTAGTTTATAAATTGAAAAGGCATAACATTAATTGATGCGCCTAGGTCACACATTGATTTTTAATACCAACACTACCTATTTTACGGGATATGAAAACATACCTTGGTCCTTATATTTGGGCGGTATTTTTCGTTCTGAGAATGGCGGAGACATTTTCTCCGACACTTACCTTTTCATTTCCCAAAATTTCCTTTTATTCATGCATAACTCTTTTATAAACTTTGCGTATCGTGGAATTTGCTTAATTGCATCGAGAAGAGGTATGTTGATTTCCACCTTTCGGTAGGTGTTGAGGATGTCCTTCTCGTCTCGTTCCTTCCTCGCATTGGACAAGATGTCCAAAAACTAAGTGGTACTACAAATGACTTTTGTTGTGCCGATTCCATTGGAGCCTTTGTGCCAAGTTTCTCCTTATCTTGACTAGTATCGTGGGCATGACTAATGTCGTGGCCGTGACTTGTGTCAGGTACGGGCTCCAAAACCTTTCCACTCCTTAGCATCATAGCGCTTGCATTAGGTCGTGGATTTGGTTCAGTTTGGGATGGCAGCTTACCTTGGGACTCCAAACGGCTAACCGTGAGCGCGAGTTTACTTACTTGCTTGTCCAACTCCTGCAAATGCATGTTAGTTTTTTGTTGGAATTTCTCAATACTGTTGGCTAACCTTTCTATGATGGCTTCCATGGATGACTTCGGGGGTAGTATCTGTTGATTCTGCAGCGGCCTCTATTGAAATGGTTGATTGAACCACGGATTCATCCTATAACTAAAATTCGGGTGATCTTTCCACCCTACATTATACGAGTTTGAGTAGGGGTCATACTGTCTTTGGGGCGGTCCTGGAAGGTTCCCAACAGCATTCGCTTGTTTTGCTGAATCCTCCTGTAAAATCAGACATGAGTCCGTCGGGTGGTCTGGCTTGGCACAAATTCTGCATAACCATGCTGGGCCTATTTTATCTAAAAGCAAAGTTTGAACAACATTAGTCAGCTTATCAATCTTATCTTCCCGAGACAAAGAATTTAACCCATGAACCCATCTCGTGGGTTCTGTAACCGGTTGGAATTGTTGAGAGTTGGCAGCCATGGTTGAAATTAACTCTTTCGCTCTTTAAGGCGTCATGTTGACTAGTGCTCCTCCACTTGCAGCATCTATCATTTTCATTTCCATCGGGAGTAATCCCTCATAGAAATACTGCAAAAGTGACTGCTCAGTTAGTCCATGTTGTGGGCAGCTCGCACAAAACTTTTTATATCGCTCCTAGTAATCGTAGAGTGACTCAGTGTCTTTCTAACGGATTCCTATGATGTCCCTCCTTAGTTCGACTGCTTTCGGGCTGTAGGGAAGAACGTTTCAAGAAACAAATGAGACATGTCAGACCATGCATTGACAGATCCAGGAGGCAAATAAAAATAGCCATTCTCTAGCAGAGTCGGCTAATGAAAACGGAAAAGCAGGAAGATTGATTTGCTCTTCTGTTACTCCCTGAGGCTTCATGCTTGTGCACACCATATGGAACTCCTTAAGGTGGGTATGCAGATTTTCATTTTGTAGTCCACGAAAAGTGGGCAGTAGATGGATCAAACTCGACTTTAGCTTGAACGGCGGTCCCCCTGCCGGGTAGGTTATGTAACACCCCAAACCCGAGACCATCGCCGGTGTCGGACCCGAGGGGTTAACAAGCCAAGTTCACATGTTTTGCCCACCAATTTGACATTTCCAGTCAGGCTGGAAAACTGCGTCACTGTCGCCTTAAAAATCATATCTCGAGTTTCAAAACTTGGAAACTGGTTTCGTAAATTTTCCCTGAATTTAGACTCATATATCCATCCATGGATTTATTTCTAGGATTTTTGGTCGGGCCAATTGGTACAGTTTATTAGTTAAAGTTACCCATGTTACAGGGATCGACTGCTCTGACCTTCGCACGGTATAACTTGAATATCTCTCTGTACAGGGCTTTAATGCTGGTGTCGTTTATTTCTAATGAAACTAGACTCAAAATGGAATCTGTACATATAAGGTATATCTCCTAATTCTTTTGGATAATTTATAGTGAATTTTAAAGTTGCGACAGGGAACCCAGAAACCATTCTGGCCCTGTCTCACAATAGCTTTAATATCTCTTAACCTGTAACTCCTATGACCATTTCGTTTCTTCCATATGAAAATAGACTCATCAAGGTTCATTTACATAGCTTATTCACTATTTAATTCCATTTCTATAAATTTTTGTGATTTTTCACATTCATGCCACTGCAGCTGGCAGCATCTGTTTTTAAGATAGGACTTACCTATTTGGTAGTCTCCATGAATCAACTAGTCTTGCCATACATAGGTTCATATATGATCATTTTAACCATGCAAATGGTTGATCATATGACCAACATTCCCATTTCAAGCCATAGCCACATCATGACACCAAATATATACATACAACCCACAATTTGTCTAAGTTCATGCTTCCTTTTCGAGCCATTTTCGCATGGCCGTACATACTTACATTACAACATATTTAACAAACAAGAGGTAGTCCTATACATGCCATCTCAAGTTCAATCAAAAATTTATACCAAAATGGAGGCTTGATAGTGTGAATGACTTCGACTTCAACGATCCCAAATCCAATTGCTTGAGCGAAATCTAAAAAAAGCGAGAGCCAAAGCAACGGGTAAGCATTCTTATGCTTAGTAAGTCTCAAGGAATATAATCAACTCTAATTATAGCAATACATTCACATAGCCAAATGCATCATTTCATTAATACACATTCTTACTTCACACTTCATCATTATATGATTTCACAAAATATCAATCAATTCAATAACTGAAATTTATTAGTCGATTGAGCGAATGTTGCTCAAACATGTCGACTTTCCAATGCACATATAACGTACCTTATCCTTTGGGCTTTTCGAGTGTACTAATTGAATTCATTACAGCAACCAACACTCACCTCCAGCCCAAGATTCTTGAATATAACCGGATATAATCACGTGCACAAATGCCTTGGTCTTAGCCGGATAGAATGTCTCGCACGAATGCCTTGGTCTTAGCCCGGATGTAGCCACTAGCACAATTGCCTTCGGTCTTAACCGGATATAATCTCCAGCATAATTGTCTTCGGGATTTAGCCCGGATATCATTCAATTTCCATGAACACATACATCAATTATCATTGGACATACATAATTCATTTTCGTTACTAAGGCTCAAACGCAATTATAGTCGCAAGCATATTCGCCTTCGGGACTTAGCCCGGGTAGAATTCAAATACTCATGCATACATAATCAATAATCAATACACATCCATACTTTATTTCACACAATTCAAGTAGGGTCACTTCTTGAGGACTTACCTCGGATGTTGTCGAACGGCTTTTTCGGCTATTCGATCACTTTCTCCTTCCCCTTGTCCGATTGTGGCCCTCTAAGCTCTTGAGCTTAATCTTGATGCAAACTTAGCCAAATCTCCTTCTAGATCTCTTCCAAACCAAGCATGAAGCAAAAATCCTCCCCCTTTTTCCTTAGTATTTTCGGCCAAGAAGTGAAAATGGATGAGCAAAATTTTCTTTTCTTTCCTTAGGACATTCGGCCAAGAGCTATGGTGAAAGATGAACATTTTTTTTCCTTTTTTTTCCATACTCTTATTTTATTATTTCTAACATGCACCACTAGCAAAACATGTTTAAGACATGTTTTCTTTTGCCCATATTCATCACCATGGCGGCCACTATAGTCAAATTTGGGGAATTTGACATGCAAGGACAACATTTCCTAGTGTGCATCAATAGGCCACTTCCACATTTGCCTATCTCAATTCTAAATTTTCTCACACAAGTCCTTTCTAGTGAAATTCACCTTTATAACACTAAATCAATCATCAAAAAAATGTCATACATGAATACTCACATATTATAGGCATCGAAATAAATTTTAAATTATTGTTATGCCTCGGTTTTGTGGTCCCGAAACCACATTCCGGCTAGGGTCTATTTTGGGCTGTCACAGGTTATACATAAGGGCTGTTGTTCATCCGGTGCCGCTGCGAGCTGGCGTATAGTTTGTTCAGCCATCTCATCTGGTTCATCAAAAATTTCTTCGGTGTAAGATATAGTTTCAAATTCAGGATTTGGCCGTTTACCACGTCGTATGGCTTCTTTTCGTAGTTGTCGGGCCAATTTCTCAATTTCTGGCTCAAACTCTAGATTTCTCTGTTCTGATCTGGTCATAAGGTAGACAAACAAAAGTTAGAAAATATCTCCAATTTTCGGCAACGGCGCCAAAATTTGATGGGCGTCGAAACCACCAAATATAATTCCTACAAAATGACCCTAATTAGTAGTAAGAGTGGTAGTAGGGTCGAGTCCACAAGGATTGGGTGCTATAATCAACTTCTGTGTATAGGTTATGATCAGATTACTTGTCAAGTCAAAGGTCGTGGCAATAGTCGTGCCCATGACTCCAATCGTACCTGTAAAAATTAGAAATAAAAGTAAATCGGGGGTTTTTCTGAAATGTTTAGAAACTAGATAATTGAAACAACATAAATAATTAAATAAATCAGAAATTAAATTTGGATTTGCAATCAAATGTAAATAGCCTTAGCCTTAGACTCGCTAAATTTCGTGTTGAGAACCGATCCTCAAAAATTAATCTTCTCCTCCAATCGATAAACTGGTTATAGCAGTTAAGAACGTCCTAACCACCAATTCTTCCTCTAGTAGTTGGTTCCGATACATCCTGCAAACCAACCCTTACCGATAGTCTAACCGAGATACACGTGTTTCCGATTCAAGATTTCAGCAGCCTTGCGTTCTGAAGAACACAACTCGAATTAACGGCCTCAATCGCGTGGGTTGTTTAAACCCGATCACCTCTTCCTCGATTTTTTCTCGGAGATCTAAATACAGCACGACCGATTCATTTCTCCAACTGTCAGAAAATACGACTCCAACCCAACGAGCTCTTTTTGACTTGAAATTGAATTATCCTGAAGGGATGAGTTGTCAGTCCCGATACTTAGGAAAAAGGGGAATATCGATTGGAAGGATTTTAGGCGCGAGTATGAATCTCACAATTCTCGACCACGGCCTAAAGCTAAGATAAAATTTAGTTAAGCATGAAATTGTTCATGCTTTGTGAACTTGGAAAGAAGATTGATGATTATGGTGAAGAAATGAATGGAAGGGACTTGGAGAGCAATTGACCCAATTATGGAAAAGAAACAAAAATTAGAGACAAAGCTACAAAATACAATGTCAAATTGAAGAGAAAAGAAATGATATTCCAACTCCAAATTGAAAAAGGAAATAAGAGAGAGACTAATTCTATTCCAAGTAGAAGTAGGAATACAAATTAAAGGATGATTTTCTAAGAACTAAAAGCCCCTACTTATATACATAGGGTTTACTAAAAATAGGCTAAAACTAAATTAATAAAATAAATAAAATAAATAAAATAAATAAAAATAAAAATAAAAATAAAATAAATAATAAAACTAAATAAAATAAAATAATATCTTCTATTTTTAGCTTTTTACAAAGTCAAAATTGATGTCAAATCCTTAGCTTTCCCATATTTATGATTTGGCCCCAACTCAACGATTTATCTTTCAATTTGGCCCATTTTTTCTCGTTTTTGACCAATTGCATCCTTGACAAGATTAAATCATAAAAACACCAATTAAGTAGGGATTAATTCAGAAATAAGCCAAATTAAACACAAGAATCATGTAAATTAATATGCTATGTTTATCACGGTCTAAAAATCCTGTTCATCAAATCCATAAAGATTGCAGGTGCATTCGTTAATTAGAAAGGCATAACTAAGAACTCATAGTGGCCACACCTTGTTCTGAATGCAGTTTTCAGAATGTCAAATCTTTTACTCACAACTAATAATAACCCAATCTCAGATCTATCTTTGAAAACATGGTAGCTCATTTCAATTGATCAAACAAATCATTAATTCGAGGCAGAGGGTATTTATTGTTGATAGTCACTTTGTTTAGCTGACAATAATCTATGCACATTCTCATCGTGCCATCTTTCTTTTTCACAAACAGAACAGGAGTACGCCAAGGTGAGAGACTCGGTCTTGCAAACCCTCTATCGGTCAACTCTTGAAACTGAGACTTTAATTCTTTTAACTTAGTCAGAGCCATTCTATACAGAGCTATCGAAATCAGAGTAGTCCCGGGCACTAATTCAATGCCAAATTCAACTTCTCATATCGGAGGTAATCCCTAAAGTTCCTCAGAAAACACATCAGGAAATTCACAGACATCAGGCACTGATTCAACTTTCCTTTCTGACATTTTCGAATCAATCACATAGGCAAAATAGGCTTCACGACTTTTCTCACAATACTCAGAGCTTTCATTAATGAAATCACAGCCGCTAACCTATTTAAATCACTGGATTCAATTCGAACTATTTCATCATTCTTACATTTCAAATCAATAGTTTTCCTTTTGCAATTCACAACAGCATCATGCAAAGTTAACCAACCCATACCCAAAATTATATCAAACTCATCAAAAGGTAATAACATCAGATCGGTCGGAAAACAAATGTCTCGAAACATTAACGGACAATTCTTGCAGACTTTATCAACCAAAACACATCTGCTTAGGGGGTTCGATACTTTAATTACAAATTCAGTAGACTCTATAGGCAAAGTCTTACTGGATACTAAATTCATGCATATATATACGAATGTGTTGATCTAGGATCTATCAAAGCAATCACAGAAGTATTATAAATTGTAAATGTACCCGTTATAACATCGGGAGATGAAGCTTCCTCACGAGCTCAGATAGCGTAGCCTCTAATCTAACAGTAGTGTCTTTTATTCCCCTCTGATTGCCACTTACATTACTCGTATTTCTAGTAGGTATACCACGAGATGCAGTGCCACTTGGCCTCGAATTTTGCACAATCTCTTGCTCGACAGATTCAGGGCAATCACGGATGAAATGGTCTAACGATCCACATTTGAAACAAGCCCGATCATAGAATCTACAATTATCGGGATGTCTTTTACCACAGTGTTTGCACTTAGTTTGCACTTAGGGCGATCAGATAGAACATTTCCAACATTGGCAACAGATGTAGCTGGAGCTCTGAAACTCAAATGCGATCTCGTACGATCTCTACTCACATCCCACATTAGCCTTTGAATGGCTATAATCATCTCAAAACTTCTTTGATGTAGATTGAAATGGCTTTCTCAATGATCTCTTTCGCACTTCTCTAGCTTTTAAATCAACTCTTCTTTTCACTTTCCCGAGCTTTTCAGCTTTACATGCTCGTTCAACAAGCATTGCAAACTCTTTTATCTCAACAATCCCGACTAACAAACGAATATCTTCATTCAAACCATCTTCAAATCTTTTGCACATTATAGCTTCAGTTGAAACACATTCTCGAGCATACTGACTCAATCTTACAAATTCTAGCTCGTATTCTGTAACAAACATACGGCCTTGTTTAAGCTCAAGAAACTCTTTACGTTTCTAGTCGATAAATGTGACAGCCCTAATATGGCCCTAGTCGGAAAGTGGTTTCAGGACCACAAAACCGAGTACCGAAAGTAATTAAATGTTATATTCTGTGTTTATTTCATGTGTAAGTGCATGTGTGAAAATTTCATGCTTTGATTTTGCCATTTGTGAGTGAAATTATGAAATAGGACTCATGTGAAAATTTTTGAAAATGCTATAAGCTAATTTGTAGTGGCCAAATAACTTATAGTATGAAATAGGTGGATTTTCATGTCAAATTTCCCACCTTAAAACATAATGGCCGGCCATGATGGGCATGATAAGCATTTGTGCAAGTATGGCACAAATATTATATGTCATTTTGTGTCATAAAATGTTGGGTAATAAAATAACAAAAGGATGGAAGGGACAAAGTTTGTCCATCTTTGTTCTTCATAGCCAAAATTGAGAGAGCAAATAGGAGAGGAAACCTTTGAGCATTCGGTCACTAGGGGGAGGAAAATTGAAGGTAAGTTTATGGTAGTTTGCTTCTATTTTGATGTTCATGGGTTCTTCTTGATTCTACCTTAACCCATGAAGCATACTTTTGATTTTTGGTTGTGTTGTGAGCATTTGGTCATGAATGGAAATGAAGGAAATGATTTTTGTTTCATGTTCTTTTGATGAATAATGGAAGATAGGTGAAGTTGAGCCAAACAAATGAGCATGCATGTGCCTTAGATGCTAAGGGGGAAAATCGGCTAACATGTTGTGTGTATTATGGACGAATGTGAACTTGGATAACATTGAGTAATGTTTGTGCTTTAAAATGATGAAATGGAGATTATGCTTAAGTGAAATCATAGGTATGTGATAATTGATTTGTGATATGCATGTTTGAATAACATGCATGCAAGTTATGTGTGAAAGAGTGAATTGGTAATAAATCTGCTTGGGACAGCAGCAGTAACATAATTTTGGAAAATCACCATAAATTGTGGGAGATGATTTAGAAGCTGAATAAATTATGTAATTAAAGATTAATGAGTCTAGTTTCTTATAAAAGAAACTGTGTAAGCAAAAGAATTTTCGATAATGAGATATTTGAAGTGATGTGGGACAGGGTCAGAATGACTTCTAGATCCTATGTTCTATTTTTATAAAATCATTATAAATTGTAAAAAATGATCATAAGATGAATTTATAGGATTAGACTCCTTAATGAGTCTAGTTTCAAATTAAATAAACGAGAACATACTTTTAATTCTGTACAATGAGAAAATTGATTCGTAGTGAGGAGTGGTCAGATTAGTCAAACAGTGAAACAAAGGAAACTTTAAGAAAAATCTGGTATTGATTGGCCAAACCAAAAATTCTTACAATTTTATGGATAGAAGATATATGAGTCTACCTTCAGGGAAAATTAACGGTAATTGATTTTGAGTTTCGTAGCTCCAGTTATAAATGATTTAGTGACTGTTGCTTAGGAAGACAGCTTGCAGTGAAATTATGATTATGTGGTAAACATTGACAAAAATTTGTTAATGAGTTGCTTACTGATTTCTTATAAGCTTACTATGATCTGTATATGTGAAAGTCGAATATATATATTATATATTCTGAAAGTGATGCTTGAATAGTCGAATAATGACTAAGTTTAAAATTGTTGAATTTAAGCTCAAGAGCATAGAGGGGCAAATTCGGATAAGGGAAAAGAGAAAGTAATCGAATAGCCCGTTGTAATCGTTCGGCAACATTCGAAGTAAGTTCTTAAGTGTTTAAGCTTGGTT
Source organism: Gossypium arboreum (assembly GCF_025698485.1). Classification (NCBI taxonomy): domain Eukaryota; kingdom Viridiplantae; phylum Streptophyta; class Magnoliopsida; order Malvales; family Malvaceae; genus Gossypium; species Gossypium arboreum. The sequence goes on along the minus strand of NC_069070.1, from coordinate 83,783,963 downwards.
CCTTCTTATATGCCTAAGAGCTAAATTAATATGGCAGAGAGAATGTAAATTTAATTTAGTTAATGTGTCGAATATGTAATGATTTAAGGCTATAAGCCGATTATGGCTATTATGCTTAAGTTGAATTGGATTTGGAAATTTGAAGCACTAAATGAGTGTTACAATGAATAAACTATGTCGTATATGTGCTGGTAGAGATATCACGATTTGTGATTATTAAATATCTAAAGGAAACCATGATGTGTATAAAATTATTTTTATTAGTCCTTTGTGGTAGCAGAATGTGGCTTGGTACTAAAGTGATTAAATGTGAACTTCGATGAGGTAACTGTTAGTGATCGATGATATAAGTTATGAATTATAATATATATTCGGGTTTCAAACCTAGCAGGCGTAATGCTGGTGAAATTACATCGGACTTAAAGGTCTAGCAGGCTTATGGTCGGCAATGAAATCAGGTTATTACCTAGCAGGCAAATTGCTGGTAAACTATTAAAAGTGTGGTGCTATAAGACTATGGGCTAATACGATATGTGGATTCGTTCCGTAAAGTAAACTATTCAGGTACGAACAACCTAATTAAGTATATGTGAATTAAATGAATTTGATGATTGATGTGAATCGAACATATAAGAAATGGTTTCATGTTTATGTTCAACTATTAGACCTTGTGTTAAATCGACAATCGATTTCGTTCAATACATTAAGTTGGTCAGGTATGCGATATGTACTTATGCATGTTAAATTGATTGGAATTGAATCATGAATGTGAATTGAGAAGCATAGGTGAAAAATGCCTATGTCATATATATGAGTAAGGATAAAATCATCGTAAGTTATCGATAAGGATGGGCTATGTGCGAAACCATCTTATAATTGCTAATTTGAATGGTTGTGTGCAAATCACTGAGCAAGATGTATTGTATTGAGATGATGCTTCAGTGAAAATATACATATGTTCTTTGTATTGAATGAATATTAAATTAAAGTTATGAGCAGTATGTGACTAGCATATCTAGTCGAATTTGATACTATTAAATGATGAACAAAGATATGTGTTTCAATGTGGAAATTAAACCCTATGTGGTTGAAAGGATGAAAATCTTTGTTCTTAGATATGTGTTTCAGTTATACATGATTGAAGTATAAGATATGAAAGTGGGAAAGAACAGGTGAATTGTCTATCGAAATGTGATATTCGGGCTTCGGGTGAAACACCCCGTACCCGAGTCCGTTACCGGAGTCGAACACAAGGTGCACACAAACTCGACTTAATCATTTTCACTGTCCATTTAAAAATTTCCAGACAAGCTGGTTACTGCATCACTGTCGCCTTAAAAATCATATCTTGAGTTTCAAAACTCGAAAATCAGTTTCGTAATTTTTCCCCGAGACTAGACTCATATGTCCATCTACAGATTTTTTTCTAGAATTTTTGGTTGGGCCAATTAGTACAGTTTATTAGTTAAAGTCTCCCCTATTCCAGGGTTCGACTACACTGACCTTTATGCATTACGAATTGGATATCTTCCTATACAGGTCTTCAATACTGATGGCGTTTGTTTCTTTAGAAACTAGACTCAAAGAGGAATCTATACATATATGGAATGACTCCTAATAATTTCTGGTTAATTTATAATAAATTTTCAGAGTCGGAACAGGGAATCCAGAAACCGTTCTGGCCCTGTTTCATGAGAACTTTAATATCTCTTAACATATAACTCATATGACCTTTTCGTTTCTTCCATATGAAAGTAGATTCATCAGGGTTCATTCACATAATTTATTAACTATTTAATTCCATTCCTACAAATTTTAGTGATTTTTCAAATCCACACCACTGCTGCTGTCAGTATCTGTTTTCAAGGTAAACTTTACCTATTTCGTGGTTTCCATGGACCATCTAGAGTTTTGTCATACATAGGTCCACATATACTCATATTTAGCCATTCCAATGGCTGATCATTTGCCCAACACTTCCATTCCAGTCCATACTCACATCATGAAACCATACATATATCGTAAACACAAATAGTCTAATGCCATACCCCACTTTTACGAGCCATTTTCGCATGGCTGTACACACATACTTCACAAAACGTATTTGAAAAACAGCAAAGGGTAGTCCTATACATGCCATATCCAGAGTTCAACTAAAAGAATACCAAAAGGGCTTTGATAGTGTGGATGACTTGACTTGATGATCCCGAATCCGATAGCTAACGAGCAAAATCTATAAAACAGAGAAACAGAGAAACGGAGTAAGCAATTTATGCTTAGTAAGTTTGAGCAAGGGATTCCAGCACAACAAAAGCATAGCATTCATATAGCTAACGGATAATTTCGTATGCACAAATTCTCAATATCATACTTATTTCACATTCCAACCCCTATATTCATACATAAGGGATCATCTTAGCCAAATACCGGAAGCTCATTACTCGACTGAGCGAATATCATTCAAGGAATCAACTAATTTCAAGCACATCCGAACATACCTCATTGCTGGAATTTTTCAAGCGTATTGACTGAAATTTTACAGCAAGCACGCCGTTCTCGAATCACGTATCTTCGAATTTAACCGGATATAACGACTCGCTCAAATGCCTTCGGGACAAAGCCCGGTTATAGTAACTCGTGACGAATGCCTTCGGACTTAACCCGGTTTAGTAACTCCCACAAATGCCTTGGGCTTAGCCCGAATTTATTAACTCGCATTTAACGCCTTCGGATCTTAGTCCGGATATAGTCACTTAACACAAAGCCTTCGGGACTTAGCCGGACATCATTCAAATAGCCAAGCACAATTATCAATAAATCATGACACATTCAGATTTCATTCTCATTAGCAAAATTCAAACACAAGTCACTTATCACATTTGCAAATTTGGCTCAATAGCCACACACAAAGAGCATGATCTAATCAAACCATAATCTAAGTTCCATTACTCGAGAACTTACCTTGGACGTTGTCGAGCAATTTCGACGGCTACTCGACTACTTGTTCCTTCCCTTTATCGGATTTAGCTCCCCTTTGCTCTTGAGCTTAATTTGACAAATAAATTGATTTAATCATTTGAGCATCGAAGAGGAATTCAAGGTACTTAGCCAATATATATACTCATTAGGCATCAAAGTCGCATATGTACGAAATCATGAATCGAACTCAACACATTAGTTAATATTCCTCTTAGCGAATTTTCTAAGCCAAGAATAGGCATCAATATGCTTGCCTCTAGCCGAATGCATGCACACCGTTCCTCTCATGTGGCGAATATGCATGTCCATGTTGAGGCCAATTATACACTTAATACCACACAAAAAATAGCATACATTTTACTAACTAACGCATTACATATTGTAGCTCAATACACATCTCTCATTTACTTCATAACCGAAACATCATCACAAGCAAATATACACCTTGAAATAGTATATATGTCATACCAATACATCATGTGCAAACATATATTCATGTAGGTGCAAGGGTCGAATCTCAAGTTGCTTATATCCAAATATACACATATCCAAAGCTCAAATCTTACCTACCATGCAACATGCATGAATCATACTTATGGATATACCATGGCCGAATACACCACAACACCATACCATTTCAATTTGGTCATGGTTAAACAAAGAACTTAGTATCTCATTCAAAATGCTAAAAGAAAATCTAAGAGTCCTCAATCCCCCATCACATGTATCATTATCAAGCTTGATATTTAACATGCAATGGCATTAACACCACATCCACTTTGGCCGAATATCATTCCCATGACATAGCAAAGATTTGAACCATGGGCTAATAAGAACATCAAGCTAGCAACTAAAACATGCATAAATCTCATGGCACAACCTCAAACATACCTTAATCTTGATGCAAGTATAGCCAAACCCCTTCCTAATCCTCTTCCAAACCAAACATGAAGCAAAAATTCCCTCTTCTTCCTTAGGATTTTCGGTCAAGAGAGAAAGGAAAGGATGAACAAATTTTTCTCTTTTTTTTCTTCAATACACGGCAATGGGGGCATGCATGAGACCATTTTTTCTTTTTCCATTTCTTTATTACTCATGCTCATTAATTTATTTTTTTCACCCATGATGCACCAACAAAACATGTCTATGACATGTTTTGCCCATATTTCTTTGTCATGGCCGGCCACTAGAACTTGGGGGAATTTGACATGCAAGTCCTCCCCTTTGACTACATGCACTATTAGGTCCTTATAGATTAGCCTATCACTTTTCAAAAGTGTCACACAAGTCCTACTAACTGAATTTACATGCAATCGGCTAAATCGAAGCTTGAAATTTTCACACATTCATAATTACATATTCTAGACAATAAATATTACGTTCAAACATTTCGGTGACTCGGTTTAGTGATCCCGAAACCACTTCCCGACTAGGGTCAATTTTGGGCTGTCACATCGGGCCTAGCAGGCTATAATGCCGGTGAAATGATATCGGGCTTTGAGCTTAGTAGGCTATGATGCCGGTGAAATATTATTCGAGCCTTTGAGCCTAGCAGGCTATAATGCCGGTGAAATGAAATGTTATGTGAATTTGGTGTTCCTTGTAAGATAGGGATTTAGCCGAATGTTTAATATGAAATGATAGTGTATTATATCATGCTTATATGGCCTAATGGTAAGTATAACATGTTGGTAAATATGCAATGTGTTTTTATAATCGATTGATAAGTTTGAAATGAATGTGAGTAAAATGTTATGCATAAGCTATCAAATGCTAAGTGTGAAAATGAGATGAAAGAAAAGTGTTGAAATGTGTTAATATATGATTAAATATGCATGATATTTGTATCCGGCTTAAAGACCGTAGGCTATATGCTAGAATTATATCCGGGTTAAATCCCGCAGGCTTCGTACAGGTAATATATCCGGGTTAAATCCAGCAGGCTTTGTGCTGGTAATTTATCCGGGTTAATTCCCGCAGGCTTCGTGCTGGTATTATATACGGGTTAAATCCCGCAGGCCTAGTACTGGTATTATATTCGGGCCTTTGAGCCTAGCAGGCTATTATGCCGGTGAGACACTATTCGGGCTTTTGGGCCTAGCAGGCTATAATGCCGATGAGATACTATTCGGGCTTTTGAGCCTAGCAGGCTATAATGCCAATAAAATGATAATCGGGCCTCGATCCTAGCAGGCAAAATGCCGGTGATTTGAGAAAAGTCTAAGACTAAGGTACCTCGTGTTAGATTGACAAATGAATACATTCAATACGTTAAGTGGGCCAGGTACACATTATGTACTCATATGTGAGTTTGATTTGAAGTGAATCATTAGTGTGTAATGTGATACATACGTGAATAAATGTTATAACTATATCTATGATCATGATACATCGGGTCAGGGTGTGAAAGTATGTGAAGGTATTTGAGTTAATTATGTTATATGAATTCAGATTAAGTATGAGAAGAATGCTGAACATGCATTATGTGTTTGTGTGTATTCGGCCAGATGGCAATATACCTAGAATATGGCCTCTTGAGAAATTGAATAATCGAAGTATAATTGCGTTTATTTGTTTGCATTGCTTAAAACTTACTAAGCTTATGAAAGCTTACTCCATTGTTACATTCCTCTGTTTTATAGATTGTTGGCTCCAGTTACTTGCTCGGGTTTTAGTTCACCGGAGATATTGTCACACTATCGAGCTCACACTATTGGTATAAGTAAATCCTAGTATTTCAAGTCTATGGCATGTATAGGGTTTTAATGTTGAGTATGTGATACTATAAGTTAGCCAAAGGTAGTGGCTTGTATTGATAAAGTGTTTTGGCCATGTGAATTGGCCTATGTTGGCTAGTGGTGTTTTGGGCCTCGTAAGCCCATATATGGGACAGATTGCATGTGAAAAGAAAAGATTTAAATTGATTGAAATTTTTCAGCACGGTTTTTGTGTGATTGACTGAGTTTAAGTCGGGTAACACCTCGAACCTTGTTCCGGCGAGGAATACGGGCGAGGGGTGTTACATTTAATGGTATCAGAGCTATGGTTTAGTCGGTTTTCTGACTAACATAGCAAGTATAAGAGTCTAGCTATACATGCCGTAAGTAAAGCGTGATAGTGTGATATCTCCCGGCTCTTATAAATTGTTTTACTCAGGTAATGATGTGTTCCAACCGAGCTATTATTAATTGATCCGAAAATGCTATTGAACTGATTGTAATATATTTTTGATATGACGGAATTGAAAGGTATGAAAAAAAGTTTATGATATGTGTGCATCAGTGTAAAGATATGTATAAGATTGTATGAGTAAATGGTAATGAAAGATCAAATTGGATGGAACGCAGGGAATGAGTACAATCGTTCACTAATGAATTGACGGAAAAGACCATAGTTGGACCATGGCAATACATGAGACAAATGAGCTAGTGTAAGACCCGTCGGGGACGTGGCATAGGCTCGACTTGTGCTAAGCGTAAGACCTATCTGGGATAGGCATCGGCACAACCTAGTGAGTGCTAGTGTAAGACCTATCGGGAATAGGCATCAGCACGGGTAGAGTAGAGCTAGTATAAGACCATAGTTGGACTATGGCATCAAGTAAGCGATGTACTCAAAACCGTAAGACGTTTGCCGATTTGATAAATATTGACAAGTGATCAAGACTAAATGTGGAAACTTGATAAGACATTATTGGTAATTTGAGTAAGAGAAATGAAAGTTTGAATTGTGATAAATTCACTTATGTTTTGCTAATATTCACATGAAATAAAGTTGCATGTATTACTGAGATGTGTGAAAATGTATTTGTAACGAGTTGGAAATTTGAAATGTTTGAATCAATGTGCGTAATATTATGATGATGAGTGATAAAGTTATCTGTGTATACAAATATGAAAGTTCCTTTCGAGTCTTAACGACCTCACTCCCTTATCAGTGTTATTATTATAAGATTTCATTGTAGTATGATCAGCATAAATTCGAGGATAAATTCATACGATGTTATTCTTCTATTTCTATTGAATGGTATTCCATCTTATAAAAGTATATGAGATGTGATAGTTCAAAATGAGTTCAGAGTAACCGTTATTTGATTTTGGATACCTGGACATATAAGATTTCTGTTAATGTTATTATTGTTCTGATATGGAATAAGTATACAGATGGGTTAAAGGTTATGTAAAGGATCTTTATATGAACTCTGATTGTGAAATATTTGTTTATTTGAGTTGTAATAGATTATACAAGTATATGGAATAAAAGAAATCAGTGGTATTATAGAAGTGGTTGTGAGATAGAATTTCTATCCAAATTGAATCAAAATTTGTATTATTTTCTAAGAGAGAAATATTATTGGATTATGATTTATCATTTGACGAGAAAAGATCGGTAAGATGGGGCTTGCATGTGCAAGGTTTTATTTGATGAAGTGACTGAAGTATCTATAATGTGATCTGTTGGCGTAGACCAAAGTTCCTGATTTTTGGTAAAAAAAGATACATGTGAAGAATGGAAAATTGTGATTCCGAGAATATTGTGAAAACGTTTTTATAGTGGAAACTATTTCTTCTGGTAAGATTTTCGAGGACGAAAATTCCTAAGGGGGGGAGTTGTGACAGCCCTAATATGGCCCTAGTCGGAAAGTGGTTTCAGGACCACAAAACCAAGTCCCAAAAGTAGTCAAATGTTATATTCTGTGTTTATTTCATGTGAAAGTACATGTGTGAAAATTTCATGCTTTGATTTTGCCATTTGTGAGTGAAATTATGAAATAGGACTCATGTGAAAATTTTTGAAAATGCTATAAGCTAATTTGTAGTGGCCAAATAACTTATAGTATGAAATAGGTGGATTTGCATGTCAAATTTCCCACCTTAAAACATAGTGGCCGGCCATGATGGGCATGATAAGCATTTGTGCAATTTTTTTTATTGAAATTATGGCATGAGTATGGCACAAATATTATATGTCATTTTGTGTCATAAAATGTTGGGTAATAAAATAACAAAAGGATGGAAGGGACAAAGTTTGTCCATCTTTGTTCTTCATAGCCGAAATTGAGAGAGCAAATAGGAGAGGAAACCTTTGAGCATTCGGTCACTAGGGGGAGGAAAATTGAAGGTAAGTTCATGGTAGTTTGCTTCTATTTTGATGTTCATGGGTTCTTCTTGATTCTACCTTAACCCAAGAAGCATACTTTTGATTTTTGGTTGTGTTGTGAGCATTCGGTCATGAATGGAAATGAAGGAAATGGTTTTTGTTTCATGTTCTTTTGATGAATAATGGAAGATAGGTGAAGTTGATCCAAACAAATGAGCATGCATGTGCCTTAGATGCTAAGGGGGAAAATCGGCTAACATGTTGTGTGTATTATGGCCGAATGTGAACTTGGATAACATTGAGTAATGTTTGTGCTTTAAAATGATGAAATGGAGATTATGCTTAAGTGAAATCATAGGTATGTGATAATTGATTTGTGATATGCATGTTTGAATAACGTGCATGCAAGTTATGTGTGAAAGAGTGAATTGGTAATAAATCTGCTTGGGACAGCAGCAGTAACATAATTTTGGAAAATCACCATAAATTGTGGGAGATGATTTGGAAGCTGAATAAATTATTTAATTAAAGATTAATGAGTCTAGTTTCTTATAAAAGAAACTGTGTAAGCAAAAAAATTTCCGATAATGAGATATTTGAAGTGATGTGGGACAGGGTCAGAATGACTTCTAGATCCTCTGTTCTATTTTTATAAAATCATTATAAATTGTAAAAAAATGATCATAAGATGAAATTTATATGATTAGCCTCCTTAATGAGTCTAGTTTCAAATTAAATAAACGAGAACATATTTTTAATTCTGTACAATGAGAAAATTGATTCGTAGTGAGGAGTGGTCAGATTAGTCAAACAGTGAAACAAAGGAAACTTTAAGAAAAATATGGTATTGATTGGCCAAACCAAAAAGTCTTAAAATTTTATGGATAGAAGATATATGAGTCTATTTTCAGGGAAAATTAACGATAATTGATTTTTAGTTTCATAGCTCCAGTTATAAATGATTTAGTGATTGTTGCTCAGGAAGACAGCTTGCAGTGAAATTATGATTATGTGGTAAACATTGACAAAAATTTGTTAATGAGTTGCTAACTGATTTCTTATAAGCTTACTATGATCTGCATGTGTGAAATTCGAATATATATATTATATATTCTGAATGTGATGCTTGAATAGTCGAATAATGACTAAGTTTAAAATTGTTGAATTTAAGCTCAAGAGCATAGAGGGGCAAATTCGGATAAGGGAAAAGAGAAAGTAATTGAATAGCCGTTGTAATCGTTCGGAAACATTCGAAGTAAGTTCTTAAGTGTTTAAGCTTGGTTCCTTCTTATATGCCTAAGAGCTAAATTAATATGGCAGAGAGAATGTAAATTTAATTTAGTTAATGTGTCGAATATGTAATGATTTAAGGCTATAAGTCGATCATAGCTATTATGCTTAAGTTGAATTGGATTTGGAAATTTGATGCACTAAATGAGTGTTACAATGAATAAACTATGTCGTATATGTGCTGGTAGAGATATCACGATTTGTGATTATTAAATATCTAAAGGAAACCATGATGTGTATAAAATTATTTTTATTAGTCCTTTGTGGTAGCCGAATGTGGCTTGGTACTAAAGTGATTAAATGTGAACTTCGATGAGGTAACTGTTAGTGATCGATGATATAAGTTATGCATTATAATATGTATTCGGGTTTCAAACCTAGCAGGCGTAATGCCTGTGAAATGACATCGGACTTAAAGTTCTAGCAGGCTTATGGCCGGCGATGAAATCAGGTTATTACCTAGCAGGCAAATTGCCGGTAAACTATTAAAAGTGTGGTGCTATAAGACTATGGGCTAATACGATATGTGGATTCGTTCCGTAAAGTAAACTATTCAGGTACTAACAACCTAATTAAGTACATGTGAATTAAATTAATTTGTTGATTGATGTGAATCGAACATATAAGAAATGGTTTCATGTTTATGTTCAAATATGAGACCTTGTGTTAAATCGACAATCGATTTCATTCAATAAATTAAGTTGGTCAGGTATGCGATATGTACTTATGCAAGTTAAATCAATTGGAATTGAATCATGAATGTGAATTGAGAAGCATAGGTGAAAAATGCCTATGTCATATATATGAGTAAGGATAAAATCATCGTAAATTATCGATAAGGATGGGCTATGTGCGAAACCATCTTATAATTGCTAATTTGAATGGTTGTGTGCAAATCACTGAGCAAGATGTATTGTATTGAGATGATGCGTCAGTGAAAATATACATATGTTCTTTGTGTTGAATGAATATTAAATTAAAGTTATGAGCAGTATGTGACTAGCATATCTAGTCGAATTTGATACTATTAAATGATGTACTAAGATATGTGTTCCAATGTGGAAATTAAACCCTATGTGGTTGAAAGGATGAAAATCTTTGTTCATAGATATGTGTTTCAGTTATACATGATTGAAGTATAAGTTATGAAAGTGGGAAAGAACAGGTGAATTGTCTATCAAAATGTGATATTCGGGCTTCGGGCCTAGCAGGTTATAATGCCGGTGAAATGATATCGGGCTTTGAGCTTAGTAGGCTATGATTCCGGTGAAATATTATTCGAGCCTTTGAGCCTAGCAGGCTATAATGCCGGTGAAATGAAATGTTATGTGAATTCAGTGTTCCTTGTAAGATAGGGATTTAGCCGAATCTTTAAGATGAAATGATAGTGTATTATATCATGCTTATATGGCCTAATGGTAAGTATAACATGTTGGTAAATATGCAATATGCTTTTATAATCGATTGATAAGTTTGAAATGAATGTGAGTAAAATGTTATGCATAAGCTATCAAATGCTAAGTGTGAAAATGAGATGAAAGAAAAGTGTTGAAATGTGTTAATATATGATTAAATATGCATGATATTTGTATCCGCTTAAAGACCGCAGCAATATGCCGGAATTATATCCGGTTAAATCATGAGCTTCATCTTGGTAATATATCCGGTTAAATCCCGAGCTTTGTCTTTGGTAATATATCCGGTTAATTCATGAGCTTCGTCTTTGGTATTATATCTGGGTTAAATCCCTGAGCCTAGTCTTTGGTATTATATTCGCCTTTGAGCCTAGCGAGCTATTATGCGGTGAGACACTATTCGGGCCTTTGGGCCTAGTAGGCTATAATGCCGGTGAGATACTATTCGGGCTTTCGAGCCTAGCAGGCTATAATGCTGATGAAATGATAATCGGGCCTCGATCCTAGCAGGCGAAATGCCGGTGATTTGAGAAAAGTCTAAGACTAAGGTACCTCGTGTTAGATTGACAAATGAATACATTCAATACGTTAAGTGGGCCAGGTACACATTATGTACTCATATGTGAGTTTGATTTCAAGTGAATCATTAGTGTGTAATGTGATACATACGTGAATAAATGTTGTAACTATATCTATGATCATGATACATCGGGTCAGGGTGTGAAAGTACGGGCAAGGGGTGTTACAATAAATCTCTGACTGATGTATTTCTTTCGAAATTCAGTTTGAAAGAAATCCCAGGTGACTCGCTATCTCGGAACCACTGATATCAAAGTCTTCCACCAGTGATACGCCGTATCTCTCAGAAGTGAAACGGCGCATTTTATGCATTCATCGGGATTCAATGACAATTCATGAAATACTCGTATTGTATTTTCTAACTAGAACTCGGCTCTCTCCGTATCATCACTAGTTGTAGCACAGAATTCTTTAGCTCTATATTTTCTAATCTTATCAATTGGAGGCTTAATCAACTGATTCAGATTAGCTTGTAACATAACAAGAACTTGTAGAGGATTAGTCGGGGTTAGGGGTTGTTGAACAGCTAGATTAGTTCTAGTGTATTGGTTGAACCAATCATTCATCATTTGATAGAAGGCTTGTTTAGCCTCTCTATCATGGCTACTTGTAGTCGGTCTAGAATCCAATAGCTCTGTCCCTTGCATGGGAGCAGGCGCATTACTTTCAACATTGTCAACTACGGCTCGTTCGTGATCCATCACACTATCGCAGTTCATAAATATGACATGTATAACTAGACTCACATATGCTACGTTAGTCCTAGAATCGACTAAACCGTAGCTCTGATACCAACCAAATGTAACACCCGTAACCCATATCCGTCGTCAGACTAGGGTTAAAGGCGTTACCGGACAAATCAGGACATTACAAAATCATAAATCATACATAATCATATCATAGTAATTCATACACAAATAGTCCCTTTAGAAGGTTTACGAAACCTTAAACATGCTTTGGAGAAGATTTGGGACCAAACCGAACACATACAAAATTTTTTAAACTTAAATAAATTTTCTAAGTTACAGAGGTCAGACGCCCGTGTGAACAGGCTATGTGCCTCACACGGCATTAGACATGCCTACGTGTCTAGACCGTGTCAAATCAGGGCATACATACTGACTTAATCACACGGCCACAAGACATGCCCGTATGCCTTGGCCGTGGTTGAAACTGACTTGGATCACATGGCTAGCCAAATGCCAGTGTGCCTTGGCCATGCTCAAGACTGACTTAAAATCGTAGAGTACCTCAGGGGACATACGGCTGTGAAACATGACCGTATGTCGCATACGGCTGAGACACACGTCCGTGTCTCTGCCCGTGTAGACAAAAATAGGCAATTTGAAAAGCCAATTTGCCACCCAATTTGAGTCAAACCTACAAGCATCAAACCAAGCACATTTGCACTATAATTTCAACCAATTTCAATACCAAAACTTACACCAACCATGCCATAACATTATCAACCAATTTCATGCATAATAGTCATACCAAATTATGGCAAAACATAAAACAAAATCATATCTAAACATTTGTTTAATAACCTCATTTTATTTTTATTCAAACACATGCTATAAATTTACCCATTTCACAAATTTGCACATATCAAAACTTACCAAATTTGACCATTTCATTTGGTCATTCATAAACACATCACATAAGCATAATTTGCATCACATAACATATACCAAAATCAAACCATAAGTTCAACCATAATTAAGCCATATCACATGGCTAAATATACACATCCCAAAACATATTCAACTACCTCTAGCCTATACTTGCCATACTCCAATATTTACACTTTCAAAATGTACCAAAATAAAGTTTGATAGTGTGGTGATAGTCCTCGAAGATCCCTGAGATCTCTGTAGTTTTGATGTCTAAAAAAAAACAATGCAAACACACACAAAGTAAACTTTCTAAAGCTTAGTAAGCCATATACAAATAAACTTAACAAATAAAATCAATTCATTTATATAATTTGAGGCAAAATACATTCAGTTAAACATATATCTCTTATATTTCATTTGAACATGATTCACATATACATATCATAACTCATTCTAATACTTATATCATATATTCATTAAGGTACATATACTTACCTTTCAATATCAAACATAGTATACAATTCAAACGTGCCTGAGTCGGATATAAATTCATAATGTCATCTATTTTCTCGGAATGCCCGTTAAACTGTTCGGAATCATAAGGATATGTGGATAGCTTAGAAAGCTCGTACAATACCAACGTCCCAGATGTGGTCTTACATGTAGTCAAATATCCATGCCACTATCTCAGACAGGTTTTTACATGAAATCATATACGATGCCAACGTCCCAGACGTGGTCTAACACATAAATCATAATTTGATGCCAACGTCCCAGATGTGGTCTTACACGAAAACATATATCGGATATTATGTCATGACATATGTATTCTAACTATTCCTAAGGTTCTTACGAAGCTTTTCGGACATCGAAACTTTGTTGATACTTTCTCAGATATCTCATATTCCAGGCATAAAGCCATTCATCATTATTAAATAGCATATAATCATAAAGAAACCATTTCAAATACATTTATTTGTATATAGACTTACCTCGCATGGATTCAGATAGACAGAGTCAGCTACTCGAAGACTTTCGACTTTCCCCGATCTAATTCCGTTTTCTTTAATTCTTGATTTATATAAATTCAAATTTAACTCTTTTATTCACCAAATCATTCAAATCAGTCCACAAACACACATTTAGGGAATTTTACAAATTAGCCCTCACATTTTTACATTTTGACAATTTAGTCCCTAATCACAAAAATCACAAAAAACACAAAATTTCTTTGCATACATGCTTGGCCAAATTCTCATAATGTTCATGCAAGTCCGTATATTTCTTTCATTTCACATTTTAGTCCCTCAAAATCTCATTCTTACAATTTAACCCAAATTACTCAAATTCCTCAAAAATTCAAAGACAAAACATGTTAACCCAACATCAAGCTTCCATATACTATCATCAAACTTCAATAAACTCATAGTTTCATCAATAGAATAATTCAAAATCATAAAAAAAAATCAGAAATTGAGACATGGGCTTAGTAAAACACAAAGCAACAATCACAAAAACGTAGAAATTATCAAAAACTGAACAAAAAACTAACCTTGAATCAGGCTTGGACCATGTCCGAATGCTTCAAACACTTAAACCCTATCTTTTATTACTATTTTTAGTCAAAGATAGATGAATTAAATGAATTTTAACCTTTGTTTGTATTTAATATAACACTAATAAACATTTTACCATTTTACCCTTATAATAAAACATTATAAAATCACATATATTAAGGTCATTAATGTCCATTAACCATGTTAATGGTCCAATTACAACATAAGAACGTTTCATTTACAAAGACATATCAAATAGGCACTTTAACAAATAGAAGGCCACTTTTACTTTTTACACGATTAGGTCATTTTCACAATTAGGCACACAAATGATCGAATTTTCATACGAAACTTTCAAATATGCTAATTCACATATTATAAACACAAAAAATAATATTAAAATAATTTTTTGACTCAAGTTTTTGGTCCTGAAACCACTATTCTGACTAGGGTCTAAACCAAACTATTACATTTTCAATCATAATCTTATGTATGAACTTCACAACTTCTTCAATTTAAGCTTTTATGGTTCATGTACATACCTGTACCATCTCGTATCAATCTAATACACAACCACGTCTTTCATTTACCTTTCAACCATTCGGAATACTATCGGGTACATGGGAAACCCTCACTCAAAGTGCCATATATATAGCTGAAGCTATCTCAATCTCATATCACATATACTGCTCACACTAAGGCCTGCTCACACAAGCTGTTAGTCGAGACGTAGCTACACGATGCTGCTCACACAAGCTGTCAAGTAACCGCAACACATACCGATATACTCAGCCACCGGTAGGATGTATAGGACCAGCACCCGGATCACATAATCATAATAATCCCTAATGACATGTCACTGGTATCCAAAGCTATTACTAAAGTTCAACCGGGATTTCTAATGTCGAATCGTCATTGAATCATTGTCGAACATGTCCGTAGTCTCGTATTAACAGTTTATGAAATATCAAAGCATTTAAAATATATTTACAATGAAACTTATTACATATGAACTTACCTCGAATATAAAAATGGCTAAACTGGTCGATTAGTCAAGAACTTTGTTTTTCCCTCGATCTAGATCTGAGTTTTGCTTTTCTTGATCTATATGTAATCAAAATTAACTTATTTAATTATCTGACTATTCAATTTAGTCCAAAAATTCACTTTAAGGAATTTTTACACAATTGTCCCTAATGCTTCACAACTTTTACAATTTAGTCCTTATTCATAAAAACACAAATTCACACAATTTTAACCACAACCTATGCTAGTTGAATTACTATTATGTCTTTAATAGCCCATATTTTTCATTTATTTCACATTTTAACCACAAAGTTTCCACATTTCACAATTTAATCCCTAATTTGCATTTTTACTAAAAATCACTTAACAAAACTTGTATAACTTTCATCAAACATTTATAATCTATCATTAAATATCAAAATACTCATGTATTTATCAATGTAATAATTCAAAATCTTTAACAATTTTGCAAAATAGTTCCTGGGCTAGCTAGACCTAGCTGCAACGATCTCAAAAACGTTGAAATCATTAAAAACGGGACAAAAAGGGACTTACAATTGAGCTAGGAGGCTTGGCTGAATTTCAAGCCTTAAAAATAGCTTTTCTTCTTGATAGAATCGGCTAAGGAAGATGATAATGGAATAAATTTTTGTTTTGTTTTATTTAATTAACCTTTAATTACCAAATACTAAAATTAATCTTAAAATTAATTCAAAATTTCAATTATGCCAAACCATTATCATCCACTAACATATTAATGGTCTAATTACCACTTAAGGACCTTAACTTTAAGGTTTTATAGCTATTAGACACCTTTAGTTAATAGAACACAAGTTTTATACTTTACGTGATTTAGTCATTTTTATCAAATTAAGCACTCAAATGATAAAATTTCTTAACGAAAATTTCACACAATCATATTTTCATGTCGTAAACATTAAATTAATAATAAAATAATTATTTTGACTTTAGATTTGTGGTCCCGAAACCACTATTTCAATTTGACTAAAAATGGGCTATTACAACTCTCTCCCCTTAGGGATTTTTGTCCCCGAAAAACTTACCAACAAAGAGGTTAGGGTTTTGTTTTCTTATAGCCTCATTGTAACACCTCTAACCCGTATCCATAGTCAAAATAGGGTTACGAGGCATTACCGATCCATCACAACATAAATCATACATATATGCATTCATAATCAAAATTCATTCAACACATTCACATTGTCCCTTATAAGGCCCTACGAGACCTTAAACATGCTTATAAGAGGTTCGGGACTAAACCGATAACATTAGCAAACTTTGGGAAATATAGAAAATTTTCTTGTATTTAAGGGTCACACGCTCGTGTGAATGCCCGTGTCATAGGCCGTGTGAAAATAGGGCATACGTACTGACTTACACCACACAGCTTGAGACACGCCTGTGTGCCATGGCCATGGGAAAACTGGAAGGGTTACTGACTTGGGTCAAATGGTCGGTCACATGCCCATGTGCCAGCCGTGTGCCACACAAGACTAGTAGACACGCCCGTGTGTCTAGGTCGTGTCAAACCTATAGGGTAGACAAACTTAATTCGAAAGGGTACCCCAGAGGACACACGACCATGTTGCATGACCGTGCATCACAAATCCATAGTCACTCTACAAAATCCATGTTATAAACACTAGATTGCATCTTTCTTACTCGGAGATAGGGGAAAACCCAAAACAAAATCTATAGTCACTCTATCCCATTTCCACTCGGGAATCATAATCGGTTGCAATATTCCAGACGGTACCTAATGCTCAGCTTTAACTTGCTGACAAATCAAACATTTCGAAACAAATTTCAAAATATCACTCTTCATGCCATGCTATCAATGAAGCTGTTTCAAATCATTATACATTTTCGTGCTTCCCAGATGAACATATAAACGACTACAATATGCTTCGTTCAAAATCATCTGAATCAGCTCTAAATTTCTCAAAACACATATTCGACCTCTGAATCTCAAACAGTCATCGGAATCAACTTAAAATTCTAAATCAGGGTTGGAATCACATTGAGCTCATTTTGCTAACATTTCATTATCAACTTTTTGAGCTTCGTAAACCTGCTGTATAAACAACGGTCTCATTTTCAACTCAGCTACAATTGAACCATCTTTAGATAGAGCCAACTGAGTATTCATTGCACGTAGAGCAAACAAAGATTTTCGGCTTAATGCATCAGCAACAACATTTGCTTTTCCTGGATGGTAGTCAATCACTAGCTCGTAATCTTTTAATAATTCTAGCCATCTCTGCTGTCGTAAATTCAAATCTTTCTGAGTTATTAGATATTTCAAAATTTTGTGATATGAATAAACATGGTATTTCTCACCAAACAAATAATGGCACCAAATCTTGAATGCAAACACAATGGCTACTAAATCTAAATCGTGCATCGGGTAATTCTTTTCATGTAGCTTCAATTGTCTCGAGGCATAATCTATAACTTTGCCTTCCTGCATCAAAACACATCCCAGACCATTCAACGATGCATCACTATAGATCACAAATTCTTTACCCGATTCCGGCTATACTAATACTAGAGCTATGGTCAAAAGAGCTTTCAACTGATCAAAACTTTTTCGACATTTCTCAGACCATTCAAACTTTACATCTTTCTAAAGCAATCTCGTCAACAGAGTCACAATCATCGAAAAACCTTTCATGAACTATTGGTAATAGCCCACTAATCCGAGAAAACTGCGGACTTTGGATACATTTATCGAAGGCTTCCAATCCATTATTGCAGAAATCTTGTTTGGATCGACTTGGATACCTAATGCTGACACAATATGTCCTAGAAAACCAACCTCGTGTAACCAGAATTCACATTTATTGAACTTTGCATATAATGCTTATCACATAGGGTTTGCAATACAATTCTTAGATGCTCAGCATGTTTAGTTTCATCACGTAAATAAATCAAAATGTCATCAATGAATACCACAACAAATTTATCTAAGTACAGTCTAAAAATCTGGTTCATTAAGTCCATAAAGATAGCAGGTGCATTCGTTAGTTCTAAAGGCATAACTAAGAATTCATAATGGCCATACCTTATTCTAAATGCGATTTTTGGCACGTCAGAGTCTTTAACTCGTAACTGGTAATAGCTCGATCTCAAATTTATCTTTGAAAACACTGTAGCCCCTTTTAACTGATCAAATAAATCATCTATTCCAGGCAGAGGGTACTTATTCTTAATCGTCACTTTGTTGAGCTATCGATAATCTATACACATTCTCATCGTGCCATCTTTCTTTTTCACAAACAATACAGGAGCACCCAGGGCAAAAAACTCAGTTGTGTAAATCCTCTAACAGTTAGTTCTTGCAATTGTGCTTTCAATTCTTTTAACTCTGTTGGAGCCATTCTGTACGGAGCTATCGATATCGGCGTTGTACCCGACAGTAACTGAATGCCAAACTCAACCTCTCAGATCAGTGGTAAACCCGGTAACTTTTCAGGAAACACATCTGGATATTTACACACAACTAGGACTGATTCTGTTTTCTTTTCAGTCATTTTCATATCAAGCACTTAAGCAAAATAAGCTTCGCAACCCTTTCTCACATATTTCTGACCACAACATCGATGATTCTGTCTTATTTATGTGTTGTAACATCCAATATTTGGATCCGATGATTCAGATCGAGTAGAGGGTGCTACAAGTCAATTGATATTAGAGCTTTTGATTTAGCTATCCTTAGTGGAAGTTAAGTTAGTATCAACATTGTATGTATAATACGCCAGACATGGGGTATGTCAGATATTTTATTATATTGTTCATACTACAATAAGAAAGACAATTGGAAGGAAAGCAATAACTTCATTGATAAAAGATGAGAAGAATATTGCAAAAGAATATAAAAAAAGGTATGTAAAAAAATGAAACAGAACTCTCAGTTCCCTCCCTTAGCGGGCTGGTTAATTAGTTTGGTGGGGACTTCTTCAGTTTAAAGGCACTCTCCAAGGACTTGCTCTAGATTTATTAAGTCTTCCAAGTCATCTTCCTTATCCTCTACTTATGTTTTAGTAGGAATGATGAAGTTGGCTGACTATTTCGACTCCCTCTAGAATTTTTCCCAGTGTTTGCCCTCGGGGTTATAGACGTTGAAGTTCAGGGACTCAGTAGAAACCTTCTAGAGACAGTTAAAGTTTACCTGGCTCATATTTAGAGGTCCCGCAGCCAACTAGGTGTGGATAACCATAGTAGACCTTAGCTTGGGTAAAGCCTCTATCAAATTTTTCCTTGTATCCTCCTGGTATTTTCTCAAAGCTTTTTCGCTGGATTGGCGTAGACCTTCCAGCTCTACTTTGTAGTGCTATACTTAGGCTTTAAGTTTTTCCTCCTAAGAGGATTCTCTGGCTTTCAACAGACAATTTTCCTCCTCCAATTGCTTGTACTTAGCTTGTATATCTTTATACTTTCCCTTCCAAGCTAAGATGTAAGAGTTGAGATCTTTGATTTTTCTTATAGTGCTTTGATGATTCTAGCATAGCAAACCAAAAGAGTGTTCCTCCAAACTCGCTACCTTAGCATTATTTTGTTTTGCAGGATTCTTGGAGGGCCCAACTCATAAGCCCATATTCTATTGAAATGTCTTGGGAAGACCTAGCTAGTATTGAAAGAAGAGATTGTTGAGTGTTTGAAGAAAGATTAGAGTGGAGAGCCTCTTTCACCTACTGAGGTACGAAGTTGTTTTTTTGTTGAAAGATGGCACCCAACAAGAAATGAGTTGGCCCAAACTTCATCCGACTCTGCTAGAGGAAGCATCTTGGGGAAGGGAACTAAAAGGAGCCACTAGTTACTATCGATGAATTACCTCTATTGGAATCTTAGCCAAGAGAGGATCAGTGACATGGACTTGGGAATTTGCAGATTGGGCAGACTTCACTAGTAGGGTAAGAGCAACAGGAAGGGTAGGTACTAGAGAAGTGTCGGTTGTTGATGGAATAGGCCCTTTCTAGAGCCTACGTCGTACCAGTTATGGGTGATCACCATCGTCAATTTCTTGGGTGCTTCCCTCTACCCTAAGTCTTTTCTGAGTTCTCTTAGCTGCTATTTCTCTAGGAGTAGTAGTAGAGCTCTCATTAGAAAGAGCCTCATCTAGAATGTCTAAGATGTCCATATTGCATGCTGGAATGGACATAGTGGTATGAGAATTTGAAGAAGACCTTACACCATCAATAAGAGAGTTAGCCTAACTGAAAGAAGAAGAAGAAGATGTACCATGACTTATTATGATCCAGTAGCATGGACGTAGTCTTCAAGTGTCATAGAAAAAGAAGAGAGGTTCCCTTATGCCCCTAAAAAACTTGTGCCAGATAATTATTTACGTTATAAGGCCAAACTACTGAAGCTGAATGAACAATATGAGAATCAACCCGCAAGAAGAAGTCAATTGCCCGACGACCATTTGGAGTCAATTCTTTTAAGAAATGTTAGAAAACATTTCTAACCGAGACTGTTTCTACTAATTCCAGCAGACACCCCACCCTCAGTCATTTGTATTGTTCGCAGCCAACTTGGGAGTTGATTGGATGACTTTGTGTATAGACATCTTTCTAAGGAAGGGACCATTGAGTAGGAAAGTCAAAACTGATTTCCAGCTTACAGACAACCCTAAAAAATTTCTCTTTTTTCAGAAGAAGATTCAAACTCCAATTTTGGATTATGGGTTCATAGCCTTCGCATGTACCAATGTGTCTTTTTACCTTAAACTGGTAAAACTTTTGAAATAAACCTAGCATCGGTGGCTCATTATGCTTACGAAAATCTATAAAGAAGGAAACCAATGTCCACCAAGATAAGGTAGATAGTTATCCTGGTGCGATGTCGTACTCGTTGATCACCACGCAAAATAAGGGGTGGAGAGGCAGGTGGAAGCCAACCTTTAGCAAGATTAAGGGAAGGATGAAACCCCTGGTATTTTTACTTAGTCGACAACTTTGGGGTCGTCAGAATTCGTAGGTGAAGTTCAATTGAAGAACGCCTCATGTTCTTAAATATTGATTTAACTCTTCTTTGGTAGTGCTACATTCGTACATCGGAGCATCTGCGCATTGTAGGATGTCATTTGGACCCCTGGGTTCGAACGTGATTGGGTCTTTGGGATTATTGTTTCTGTTACTCTAGCCATGACCTCTTTCTCGAGTGGCGGTTCTAGCCATTTTGTACTGAAGAAATGAAAGAAAAAGAAAGTGAGATTTACCTTTTGAAAGTAAGAATTGGAGATGAAATAAATAAGAAGTTTTGACTGAAAAGAAGTTAAGGTTCTGATGATATAGCAAAGTGTTTGGGAAGATGTTTAAGTTTCAATTTTATAGGGAACGAAACTTCTATGGGAAGCATTAAGAATTTTTTCCAATGGAATCCTCTAATCACAACTCGACATCTATCAAGACTAGAGTTACGTGACATTTGAAAACACTGGAGTACCCGCCAAGCAAATTAAACTAGTTTTCATACTTAAAATGCTCAAATACAAGCAATTCCATTATGTTTTAGTTAGTTTTTCTATTATAATTTTACTTCAACAAAAAGTTCAAATTGAGTCATTTTATGACCTTAGGGGTCGAATGAGGCCTAAAGGTGAGCTAATGTACTTAGTGAGTGTCCAAGACACCATTCAAAGGTATATAAGCTTAAAGTTGGTCGTTGTGTTGCAACAAAAGAATCTAATGGCACAAAAAAAGGAGCACAATACAAGAATGCCAATATTTCCTTTGGTGTCGCGACACAGCCAAAGGATGTCGCGACACACCCCTGAAGCTGAATCTAATTGAAAAGTATACTACCTTCAATGTCACGATACAAGCACTGGGTGTCGTGACACCGGCCCTATATGGGAAGAATTATGGGCGAAGGGCTTTTTGTCCGCACAATAAAAATTAACACAAAAATGTCAACCAACCTAGGTCTAAAGACGGGGACCAACCCTAACTCTATAAATAGGCACTTTAGACACTTGTTTAGGTACAAATTTCATAATTTAGTTTTTAGTTTTCAGTTTCTTTTAGGTTTTTGATTTATTTTCATTTTTTTGTGTTCAACAGAGAATCTTATTTGTGCATTCGAGTAACTCTTTTTGGATTCTGCACTTTCATCAATCAATATAATAAGGATTATCTTAAACCTTACTCTTGAGTTGTTCTTTATGTTTATTCTATTTATCAATTTTATTGTGCTTATGAATTCCATGAGCAACTAATCCTTTTAAGGGTTATTAGTGAGTAAAGATTAATTGATTACTATGTAAGGTTTTCTCAACAAATCAACTGTTTGGGAAAGGAAGAACTTCAACCCTAGGATTAAGGACCCTAGGAAGTCATATAGGTAGGAATTAACCGAAAACTGGTATGACCTGTCTGTGAACCCCATACCTCTAACTAGCTTGGACTGTGACGTCGAGAGATAAGTAGTTCTTATCGACTCATTAGTTTAATGGAAGATCTACTAGGGTAGTGACTAGTTGGTTGAAGTAGAAACCCGAAATAGGAATTAGTTATGATCACCAAAGTGAGCTAATCACTCATACTTAGATTTGGTTGAGTTTAAATCTTAGTTTTTCTAATTTCATGCATTTATGTTTGTTTTTTGTTTTCTTATAAAATCTAGATTATCTATTTTTTATGTTCATCATAATATAGTTTATTTAAAGTACTAATTAGATCTATTTTTATTTAGGTTAAAGTTAATTTAGTACTCCCTTCCCTTGGATATAATCCTTGAAGTATTGTTAATGCTAGAATTGAGTCTGTTAAGAGGTGAAGTCTCAACAGACCCGCAGGATAGTAATAGGGGCACAAATATAGAGACAGTCTACCACGGGTTCGATCCAATGTAGGGCAAAAGTAGAGATGAAGAGAAAACCCAAAAACCATAGTATCTAGGGAAGGTGAAATCTTGAGTAGCCAAAAACCCCTGATTTGGGCAAAAAAGAGAGGATAAATTAGGTGAATTCAAGGGGGAAACAATATTGCCAAAGAATGTCAAACTTGAGACAATCCTATAACACCCCTCACCCATATTCAATGCCAAAATAGGGTTATGGAGCATTACTGGACTTACAACACATTTATAAATACTTTTCACATACATTTAATCAAATCATACACTCGTCAATTAATCTCAATCAATTTGTCCCTAGTACGAGCCTACGAGACCCTAAACATACATTAAAGTGGTTCAAGGCTAAAAAGAAAACTTAAGAAACTTTCACGAAATTTGAAAATTTTTCTCAAAATAGAGGACACACATCCGTGTGGCCAGGCCGTGTGTCTCACACGGCCAACAGACACACCCGTGTCAAAGGCCGTATGGACATTCAAAATGGGAGCACATGGTCGTGTCCTAGCCCATGTCCAACCCTGTGTAACTCTTTAAATTAGGTCACACGGCCAACATACACGCCCGTGTGGCTAGCCCGTGTGCCCTAAAAATGGCCATACACGCCTGTGTGCCAGGCCGTGTGTTAGGCCGTGCCAAACTTGTAGGGTATATTGACTTATGCCACATGGCAAAGTCACATGCCCGCGTGTGAGGCCATGTGAAGCATACTGACTTAATTTCAAAATCAACGCCAGGGGATAGCCATGTACTTGACCATGTGTAGGCTATTTACCAAGCCATTTTGCCACCAAAATTCTCACACACCTACATCACAATTCAAAGCACCAACACAAGGCATAATAGGCATTAAATCCATCTCAACCAAGTATCATTTAAACCATTTCAATGCCAACGACATACTAGACACACAATATTCTAATTTTCCATTTAATTCATACTAAATATCAATTACTTCAAACAGAAAAATGACCAAACTCAATATGCATTATCTGGCCTAATTTCACAAGCATAACAACATTTACAAACCATCAATTTGACATTCATAATTCCTAATATCAACAATCATCACACATCCATCAAACAACTCAATTCATAAGACATAAATATATATATACACATATACATGATTCAACATGCCAAAATAGACCAAAATATGCCATCATTCATGGCTATTCATATACCGATACTAAATCCATCGTAATTCGGTCCAATTTCTACTCTGGTATCATTACAGGCTGAAGCAAACCCAAAGACACTTGATGCTCGACTTTCAGTTGCTGACAAATCAAACACTTCGATACAAACTCAGAAATATCTCGTTTCATACTCGACCACCAATATGACTTCTTGAAATCATTGTACATTTTGGCACTCCCCGGGTGAACGGATAAATTACTACTATGTGCCTCGTGCAAAATTTTCTGAATCAGCTCTGGATTTTTTAGTACGTTGATTCTATCTTGGAACATCAAACAATCATCGGATCCTATTTGGTACTCTGAATCACTATTCGACTCGCATTGCTCCCTTTTAGCTTGCAATCCACTATCACATTTTTGAGCTTCACAAATTTGCTAAAGAAATACTGGTTTAACTTTTAACTCAGCTAAAATTGAATCATCATCAAATAATGTCAACTGTGTATTCATTGCTCTTAAGGCGAACTACAATTTTCTACTCAAAGCATTCGTAACTACATTCGCTTTCCCCGGATGATAATCGATTACTAACTCATAATCTTTTAGTAGCTTGAGCCATCTCCGTTGTCACAAATTCATATCTTTCTGAGTCATAATATACTTTAAGCTTTTATGGTCAGTAAAGATGTGGCATTTTTCACCATACAAATGATGTCGCCAAATTTTCAATGCAAATACAATAGTGGCCAACTCTAAATCATGCATCAGATAATTCTTTTCATGTGGTTTCAACTGTCTGGAGGCATAAGCTACAACTTTTCCCTCTTGCATCTATATACAACCCAAACCGTTTAATGACGCGTCGCTGTAAATCACAAATTCTTTACCTGATACAAGTTGAACCAACATTGATGCCTCAGTTAACAATGTTGTCAATTGATTGAAACTTTTTTGACATTTCTCGAACCTTTCAAACTTTACATCTTTCTGTAGCAATCTAGTCATCGGTGTAGCAATCATCGAGTACCCTTTAATGAAACGTCGATAGTAACCAGCCAATCCCAGAAAACTTCTGACCTTAGATACATTTTGGTGGTTTCTAGTCAATAACTGGAGAAATCTTGCTCGGATCAACTCGAATGCCATTCACAGAAATAATATGTCCCAAAAATTTGACTTTCCACAACCAAAACTTACACTTACTAAATTTAACATACAATTGTTTATCTCTCAAGGTTTGCAGCACAATCCTCAAGTGCTTAGCATGCTCAGACTCATCTCGTGAATAGATTAGAATGTCGTCAATGAACACAACAACAAATCTGTCTAAATACGGTCTAAAGATCCGATTCATCAAATCCATAAAAATGGCAGGAGCACTAATTAATCCAAAAGGCATAACAAGAAATTCATAATGTCCATACCTCGTTCTGAATGTAGTTTTTGGCACATCTAAGTCTTTAACTCGCAACTGATAATAGCCAGATCTCAAATCAAACTTTGAAAACGCTGTTGCACCTTTCAACTGATCAAACAAATTGTCTATTCTCGGTAATGAATGCTTATTCTTTATTGTAACTTTGTTGAGATAATGATAGTCAATACACATTCTCATTGATCCATCTTTCTTCTTAACAAACAAAACTGGGGTACCCGAAAGAAAAAAACTCGGTTGTGCAAAACCTCTATCTGCTTGCAACTGAGCTTTCAATTCTTTTAATTTTGTTGGAGCCATTCTATAAGGAGCTATTGATATTGGTGAAGCTCCTGGTACTAACTCAATAGCAAACTCAACCTATCTAACCAGTGGCAACCTAGGTAATTCTTCTGGAAATACATCAGGATATTCACAAACTATAGGCACCGATTCAATCTTCTTTTTAGATACTTTGGTATCTAAAACATAAGCGAGATAAGCTTCACATCCTTTTCTCACATATCTTTGAGCTGACATAGTCGATATCACAACTAGTAATCCACCCAATTCATCAGATACAATCTGAAGAATTTCATTATTCTGACATTTCAGTTCTATAATCTTTTGTCTACAGTTCACAACGGCATAATGTAGAGGCAACCAATCCATACCTAGAATCACATCGAACTCATCAAATTGCAAAAGCATCAAGACAGCCAGAAAACAGTAACCCCAAGTCATTAAAGGACAGTTATTGCATACTTTGTCAACTAGAACATACTTGCCCAAGGGGTTCGATACCTTAATTACGAATTTTGTAGACTCAATAGGCAATTTCTTACTAGACACTAAATTCTCACAAACATACGAATGTGTCGATCTAGGATCAATTAAAGCAATCACATTAGTGTCGTAAAGAGAGAATGTACCAGTATAACATCTAGAGACGACGCCTCTTCGCAAGCACGAATAGCGTAAGCTTTGGCTGGTGCTCTAGCTTTGGATCTCATAGTTGAATCCCTAATCACACCTCTGCCAATAGATGCATTCCCCGTATTTTGCAGTGGTCTCCCTCTCGCAGTCATATTGCTCGATCTTGCATTCTGAAATTTATATTTCTCGGATAACTCTGGGAAATCTCAAATAAAATGATTTGGCGAGCCACATTTGAAACAAGCTCTATTGCTCTTATTCCAGTACTCTCCAAAATGTTTCCTCCCACACTATTGACACTCGGGTCTATTATTTCTCACACTACCAACACTCGAGACAAAAGTAGCTTGAGCTTTAGGATTCACATGTTGATTTCCATGATCTCTATTCTGGTATCCCACTGATGCATTCGATCGACTATACGAATCTCAAGATTTCTTTGATGAAGAATGATAAGGTTTATTCATCGGTATTTTTCTCAAATCTCTAGCATCTGAATCAACTCTCCTCTTTTCTCGACTAAAATCTTCGGCTTTACAAACCCCATCAACCAATACAACAAATTCTTTCAAATCTAGAATCCTGGCCAGCAGTTTAATGTCCTCGTTCAACCCATCAACAAACTACTTGCACATGATCTCTTCGGTAGAAACATACTCTCGGGCATATTTACTCAACCGCACAAATTCTCTATCGTACTTGGTTACAGTCATGCAACCTTGTTTCGTTTCTAAAAAAATTTTGTGCTTTTGATCCAATAACCGTTGACATATTTATATCTTCTTGAACTCGGTCTGAAGGAACTCTCAGGTGACCCTCTCTCTTGGAACCACTGATACTAACGTATTCCACCACTGGTATGCGGTGTCCCTTAACAGTGATATAGCACATTTTAAACATTTAGCCAGTGTGCAAGAAAGTTCATCATACACTCTAATCATATTCTCAAGCCAAAATTTGGCTCTCTCAGGATCATCATCAACATTAGTTCTAAACTCTTCAGCCCCGTGTTTATGGATCTTGTCAACTATAGGCTTATTCAACCTTAAAAGCTCCACACCTTGAGGAGCTATGGAATCGGTTGAGGATTAAGAGGGGGTGGAGGTTGTTGAGCCGCCGGGTTCGTATGAATATATTGTGTGAACCACTCGTTCATTATTTGGAAGAAGGCTTCTTTAGCCTCTCCTCCCTAGCTGCCTGAAACGGGTCTAGAATCAGACGACACTATCCCTTGAGTGGTACTAGCGTATTACTTTCAACCTCATCAGCTATAGCTAGACTGGGATCCATTTTCTATATGAAAATACATTTTAAAATGTCAGGAGTCATTACACTATCACAATTTATATATGACATGTATAGCTAGACTCTCAGATACACTACGTTAGTCCTAGAATTGACTAAACCGTAGCTCTGATACCAATAAATGTAACACCCCTCACCCATATTCAATGCCAAAATAGGGTTATAGAGTATTACCGGACTTACAATGCATTTATAAATACTTTTCATATACATTTAATAAAATCATATGCTCGTCAATTAATCTCAATCAATTTGTCCCTAATAAGAGCCTATAAGGCCCTAAACATATGTTGGGAATGGTTCAACACTAAATAGATAACTTAAGAAACTTCCACAAACTATGAAAATTTTTCTCAAAACAGGGGACACACACCCGTATGGCCAGACACACGGCAAATAGACATGCTCGTGTCAAGGCCGTGTGGAAATTCGAAATGAGACCACATGGCCGTGTCCCAGCTCATGTCCAACACCGTGTAACTCTCTGACTTGGGTCACATGAGCAGCAAACACGCTCGTATCCCTTAAAAATGGTACATGGCCAAGTCACACACCCGTGTGTTAGGCTGTGCCAATCTTGTAGGGTATACTGACTAATGGTACATGGCTAAGTCACACACCCGTGTGTGAGGCCGTGTGAAGCATACTGACTTAATTTCAAAATCAACACCAAGGAACACATGGTTGTGTACTTGACCGTGAGTCACATACGACTAAGACACATGCCTGAGTCTCTGCCCGTGTACACAAAAATAGGCTATTTACCAAGCCATTTTGCCACCCAAATTATCACACACCTACATCACAATTCAATGCACCAACACAGGGCATAATAGGAATTAAATCCACCTCAACCAAGCATCATTTAAAAAATTTCAATGCCAAAAATGTACAAGACACACAATATTCTAATTTTCCATTTAGTTCATACTAAATATCAATTACTTCAAACATCAAAATAACTAAACTCAATATGTATTATTTGGCCTAATTTCACAAGCATAACAACATTTACAAATCATCAATTTAACATTCATAATACCTAATATCAACAATCATCACACATCCATCAACCAACTCAATTTACAAGACATAAACATATATATATACACATATATACATTATTCAACATGCCAAAATAGACCAAAATATGCCATCATTCATGGCTATTCATACAAACCAAAATATATACATTTACAAGCCACTTCATTTAATGACTAAAGTCCTATACATGCCATATACTTAAAATACCAATTTCATATGTACCAAGAGATAGGTATATGTGTGAAGCGATCTCCGACGATCCCCGAATCCGAGCTAGCTTTGAATTCACTATAAAACATAGTAAAATAAATGATGTAAGCTATAAAGCTTAGTAGGCTCGTACGACATAAATTCGATATAATCATAATAACATAATTCAACAATTGATCAGAAGTATAAGAATTCACATCAACTAAAAAACCTCTCAATTACTCATTCACAAAACTATATACTTTCTTCACCATTTCTTCGATTCAAAGCTAATATAGTTTATGCACATACCTGTACAATCTCGTAGTAATATTATACACATTCTCATCTTTCATTTACCTATTGAACCATTTGGAATAGAAGTCGGATACTCGAGGGTCTCACACGATAAGTACCTATACTAAGGCCCGTACCTAAATCAAGGTAACTTATCTTTAAAGTACTGATATCATGGCCTGAAGCCAAATCAGCTGATATGCTTGGCCCGAAGCCAAATTGGTATAACTCGCACCCGAACTGCTGATATCATGGCCCAAAGCCAAATCACTGTATCCCCTAATGACATGTCACTAGCATCCTAAACTATTCCTAAGGTTCAACTAGGATTTCAAATGTTGAATCGTCATCGAATCTCTATTATTCATATTTACAGTCTCGTATTCGCAATTTATGCAATATCAAAGCATATAAAATACATTTTTATTAAAATTTATCACATACGAACTTACCTCGAATGTGAAAACAACAAAATAAGTCGATTAGTCGATAACTTTAGTTTTCCCCCGATCTAGATCCGAATTTCGCTTTTCTTGATATACATGGATTGTTATGGCCAAAAGCTTCAAACCCTTTCCATGAAGTTTTCAAGGTTAATTTTCAGTCAAAGATGGACAAACATAGATGATGGCTTTGTCTTTTAGTTATATTACTTAAGTTATTTTAAAAATTACCATATGAACCTTGTTTAAAACATAAAAAATCACTTAATATATACTCATAATTGTCCATTGATAATTAAAATGGTATATTTACCACATAAGAACTTCCACTATTCAATTTCATAAACATTTGATATCTTTAACTAATAGAACAACACTTTTACACTTTACGCGATTTAGTCCTTTTTACCAAATTAACCAACCAAACGATAAAATTTCTTAACAAAACTTTCACACAATCACATTATCTTGTTGTAGACATTAGAATAATACTAAAATAAATATTTTGACTTCAGATTTGTGGTCCCGAAACTACTATTCCAATTTGACTAAAAACTAATGTTATAAAACCCATAGAAGACTTGACAGTTGAATATAATAATGATTCGAATACTGAATTTAGTTTCCTGACATTATTGGTTTCATCACAATTGAAGGATAATCAAAACAAAGATATAAATAAAGAGGTAAGTTTCTCCAACTAACTTCAATCATTCAATAAGATGCCAACCTTTATAGAACCGATAGAAAAATTGCCAAAGCCTTCAAATCTTATAAAAGCAATTAGGAAAGAGCTTGAGATTTGAAAAAAGGAGGACCCATTTAACAGGGATACATTTTACAAAATAATAATTCTTAATCAGGCACCGTTTGCAATGTTTCTATAGATAATGGTCACCCTATGAACGCTAATTGAGTCATGCATGTATAGTTCGTGAGGGATCTGATAGGTTAAGCATGAGATAGATGTTCTAGTGATGAAATAAACTATATAAGTGCTTTTAGAATGTATGAGATGATGTGAGATGAAATGTATGTTAATTTATGTATAGTGTCAAAGCATAAAAGATATGTTAAGTGAGTCTGTGTCTATCTCCACAGAGTGTGTTGGGACTTTAAACACGATTCTCTGAAAGGATATGTACATGGAACCATATCATATAAGACCATAACTAGTGGGTTATGGCATAATATGGAAAGAACTAAATGAAGGTTATTACTTAATTGAATTCTCTATTTGACCTAAGAATATAAGGGGCAAACCTCACATAATATGAGTCTAGGCAAATCCCTATCGTGCTAAAAAAATGAAAGCCTTTTTGAAAATATATGAAATGGAAGCCTTTCTGGAAATCTATGGAATGGAAAACTTTGTGGCGATTTATGGAAAGGAACACATTTGGTTGCATTCTAAAGGAAAACCCTTGTGGCAATCATCTGAAGGAAACACTTTTGTGGTGTACCCTAAAAGAATGACAGGCATGGCTAGCTTTAAAGGAAGGTAGGTATGACAAACCCCAAAGAAATTATATGTGTCTCTAACCCTAAAGGACTTGAAGGTATGGTAAACACTGAAGGAATAGTACATATGGCGAACTTTGAAAGAATAGTGCATATGGAAAACACTGAGAGAAACAGTTCCATATGAAATTTTGTGGCATATCCTGTATAGTCTTAAGATATGTATAGAGAAAACAGATTGTGCCAGGGAATGTGGCGAATTTATAGTATGATCCAAGTAGACTAAAAAAACAATTTGATTAACAGTGTTTTGTAGGTATGGGTTCCAGATAGGGAAGAATTAAGGAATCACAAAAAAGGCTGGGTGTAGAACATTAGTAATGTGATAAAGAGACTAAGGGTTATGCATGAATTCAAGGTAAGAAATGACATCTATGGTATGAAAAAGAAAGGTACTCACCAAACTCAAGTAAAAGTGTAACAGCTTGATTTAAGGCTTAGTCGGAATAGTAGTCTCGGGACCACAAATCTGAAGTTAGAGAAATTATTTTATTATTATTTTGGAGTCATAGCATGTTTATATTAGTACATGAAAAATTTGGTGAGTTAATTTTGACATTGTGAGCCCGGTTGTGAAAAAGGACGAAATTGCATACAGTGTAAAAGTCCTAAATTGATAGATAAAGGTGTTAAATAGCTAGAGAACCTAAATTTGGGGCCTTTAAAGGGAAATTAGACCCCAATAAATAGGGTGGCCGGCCATAGGAGACATGGGTGGTCAAAAATTTTAATTTTTGGTGGGATTAGGTGACCAATTTTGACTAAAATAGAAAATAGAAAAAGGAAATGATATCACCCTATTTCCCATTTCTTCTTAGCTAAAAATATCAGCCATTTTTGAGGTTTTAAACTTCAAAAATTTACAGAAACTTGAAGTACTCACAAGTAAGTGATCCTAACGGCTTTTCTAAAATATTTTTTGTACTTTTGAGACCCTTGAAGCATGAGTTTTCAAATGGAGGTGCTATCTTGCAAAATGATCAAGAGTTTAGGGTTTTGCCATGAAAGAATTTGTATTGTTTTCTAGGTTTTTATGGAAGAAAAAGAGTCTTGGTTGTCTTATAAACAACTTTTGTGAAATGTGTTAGCATGAAAACACCTAAAGGGACTATTTTGTATAAGTTGCAAAATAAGTGATAAGTGTGTGAAATAGTGGGAATTTTAGGTTTCTATAAGAGTAAAAAGCGTTCATCTAAGCTTAAGACGCGAAGCAATTAGATGAAAATCGATTTTCGGGCATAGGGGTAAAATGGTCATTTTGTCAAAATTTAAGGGCAAAATGGTCATTTTACCAAAAATGTGAATTTTCAATTGTCAATATAGATCAAGAATTGTCAAATCTGAACCAAGATTAGGGGATAGCCAAGCAAATCGACTAGACCATATAGTCGCTACATTTTGAAATCTGAGGTAAGTTGTATGTAAATAATATAACTACATTGCTACTATCCATATTTAAATTTTCATTGAATAGATATGACATGAGTTGCTTGGTTTTGAGATTGAGAATGTGTAATGATCATTGAGGTAGTAGAATTTCCGTTGGGACTTTAGGAAGTAAATCGGATATTCATGCCGTATCACTTGGGTCATTTGTGTGAGCTAGTGTAAGACATGTCTCGGACATGCATCGGCCATATTATGAGAGCCAGTGTAAGACCATGTCTGGGACATGGCATTGGTATTGAGACGAGTGCTAGTGTCAGACATGTCTGGGACATGCATCAGCCTCGGGACGTAAGCTAGTATAAGACATGTCTGTGACATGTATCGGCTACGAGATGTGTCAGTGTAAGACCATGTCTGGGACATGGCATCGGCACAGTTATGTGAGAGCTAGTGTAAGACCATGTCTGGGACATGGCATCGACACTTTACCTATGATTGAGGACTATGGAATATCCGGTAGTGTTCCAAATGGTTTAACAGTGAGAGTTATAAATTTAAGTTAATGAGAAAAGTATAACCGTATTGTGAGTATTACAGGTACCTAAGTGATATATATGTATAAGATGTGAACTCATTGTATATGCTATGTGATTTGTATGAAGTAAACAATAAGTCATGCTCATGCCTACTTTGGTATCATAAGTTGTTGGTAAATTGTAGACTTATTGTTGTATATTTATTTATATGCAACTTACTAAGCTTTATGCTTACTCCCTTTTCTTTCCATTTCTTTCAGTGCCGCCTAACTAGCTTAAGGATCACCGGAAGTCAGAGATATCGATCACACTATCAGCCGAAAAATTTGGTATAGTTGGATTTATATTTTTGAATATGGCATGTAATGGATTAGAACTTATTATTTTGAGCCTTGGAGATTTGGCCAAATGTGTTAGCTTGGGATAGATCCCACACTTAGTATTAAGCCATGAATGATGGCTAATATTTATTTTGACTTTATAAAAGTTGCATTTACATGGTTGAATGAATGTCTATCGTGGTTGATTTGATTTTGGAAATTATGCTTGTTTTGGTATTGGCTGGTATTTGCATGAAAATAGGTATGCAAGGGTGGCAATGAGGTTTGGTAAATAGCCTTATATTGCCCATACGGGTAGACACATGGGCGTGTGTCTAGGCCATGTGTGACACATGGTCAGCCCTATGGGCGTATGGTCCGGCCGTGTGACCTCTGCACATAAAAAATTCAAGTCAGTATGGATGATAATAAACACACGAGCAGGGACATGGACATGTGTCTCAGCTGTATGGAGGACACGGCCTAGTACAAGGGTGTGTGTCTTGGCCGTGTGACAATTTAGGACTGCTGACGCCAGAAACAGAATATCCAGGTTTTTACACACGAGTTAAGACACGGGCGTGTCGTAGCCATGTGAGAGACACGGGACATTGACACAGGGGTGTGTCTGGCAATGTGAAAACCCTTGTAGGTGTGAATTAGAATTTAATTCCATACGGGTGTGGGAAATGGGCATGTCCTAGGGTGTTTAGGCCATGTGAGCCATACGGACCACCAGCACAACGATGTCGAAATTGTCACACGGACGTGTTACCCTTCCACACGGGCGTCTGCCTTATTTTAAGGCAAATTATTTTGGTTGGTTTAAAAACCCATAATGGTTTTGAATAGTTTTTAACGATCAATTTGGGGCTCGTAGGCCCATAATAAGAAGTTTAAAGTGGAAATTAAAAAAGTTTTAATTTGGTCCAAGTCTCAGTGACTTGAGACTGTTTGTATGCATGAGATAAAGTTAGGTAATGCCTCGTACTCTGACCCAGCATGGGTTACGGGTATAGGGTGTTACATTTAGTGGTATCAGAGCTATAGTTTAGTCAGTTCTAGGACTAACCTAGCAAAAGTATGAGTCTAACTATGCATGCCATAATTGTACATTGATAATGTAATGAATTCTGACGATTATAAATTATGTCTTTATATAGTAAATGGATCATGGTAGAGCCACGGTAGATGACGTGGAAAGTAATGTGCCAGCTCCCGCCGAAGGGACCACACCGGTTGAGAGTGAGCCCATGACTATGGGCCAAGGCGGAAGGGCTAGAGAAGCCTACCTCCGGATGATGGACGCTTGGTACACGGATTTCCTTCGTGCGAACCCAAACACTCCACCTTCCCCACCTCTCCCGATTCCTCAGTATGCCCCAATAGCTCCGTAAGGCATGAACATGTTTAGAAGAGAGAAGCCTTCGGTTGACAAGATCCGAAAACAAGGGGCCGATGAATTTCAGGCTAGCATAGATGATGATCCGAAGAGAGTAGAATTTTGGCTAGAAAATTTCATCAGGGTATTTAATGAATTATCATGCACACCTGAAGAATGTATGAAGTGTGCGGTGTCACTTTTACAGGATTCGACATATCAGTGGTGGGATACTCTCGTGTCCGTGGTATCGAGAGAAATAGTAACTTGAGAATTTTTCCAAAAAGATTTTCGAAAAAAGTATATTAGCCAGAGGTTCATGAATCAAAAAAGGAAGGAATTTTTAGAGTTGAAGCAAGGTAATAAGACTATGACGGAGTATGAATGCGAGTTCGTGAAACTCAAAAAATATGTGCGGGAATGCATATCCACTGAAGCTACCATGTGTAAGAGGTTTGAGGATGGACTTAATAAAGATATCTGAGTGTTTTTTGGCATCTTAGAGATAAGAGAATTTGTAGTACTCATCGAGAGAGCATGCAAGGCTGAGGAGCCAGTAAAAGAAAGGAGAAAAGTAGCTATTGAGTCGCGAGATTCAAAGAAGAGACAGATGGGGAAATCATATCAGTTCTCGTCTAAAAGATCAAAAGAGTTTGCTATCCGATTGAATGTTTCGGTTTGGTTTTCAAATAGAAACAAGAATCGACAGAACGCAACTTCTAGAGCCCAGACCGCTTCTGTCGCGAGTGTCGGTGGTGCTCAGCCAAATAGGCCAGAATGCTCGCAGTGTGGCAGGCGTCATTTTAGCGAGTGCTGAGGAAACGAGAGGGGTTGCTACAAGTGTGGGTTACTAGACCATTTTATTCATGATTGCCCTGAGATGGGAGAGAGAAAGTAAGAAGTAAAGGCAAGCAGTGCTCCATTGAAGGGTAGACCACAAAAGAACTTGGGAAGCGAGGCTTCTAGCAGAAGTGCACCCAGAGAAGCTGCAGTGAGGTCCAAGGGCAGAGCGCCTACAAGGACTTATGCTATTCGAGCTCGGGAAGAGGCAGAGTCTCCCAATGTGATCCTGGGTACTTTTTCTATCCATGATATATCTGTTGTTGCATTAATTGACCCGGGGTCTACCCACTCTT
This sequence comes from Gossypium arboreum, assembly GCF_025698485.1. Classification (NCBI taxonomy): domain Eukaryota; kingdom Viridiplantae; phylum Streptophyta; class Magnoliopsida; order Malvales; family Malvaceae; genus Gossypium; species Gossypium arboreum. Next base: position 83,747,468 of record NC_069070.1, on the reverse strand, counting down.
ATATTTGTATAGAATTAGTACCTCGTATGAGCATGCTAGTAGAGTCCACTGAGTTTGTGATCAAAGTGTCTAACCCTTTAGGCAAATATGTATTAGTGGACCAAGTGTGTAAGGATTGTCCTTTGACAATTAGAGGTCATTGTTTTTTGGCTAACTTGATGTTATTACCGTTTAATGAATTTGACGTAATCCTTTGGATGGATTGGTTGAGTTCTCATGGTGTTGTAGTGGACTGTGGGAGGAAAGTTATTGAGTTTAAATGTGAAGACGAGAATGTTCTTCGAGTTGGACCAGATGGATCAGATAATCTGCCTGTAGTAATATCGTCTTTAACTATTGAGAAATATTTGAGGAAAGGATATGAGGCCTATCTAGCTTTGCGTTGAATACTCAAGTGTCTAAGTTGAAGATTGGATTGATACTGGTGGTCTGTGAGTTTACAGACGTGTTCCCAGAAGAATTACTTGGACTACCTCTAGTGAGGGAAATCGAGTTTGGAATTGAGTTGGTTCCCGGTACGACACCCATCTCGATTGCTTCGTATAGGATGGCTCCAACCGATTTGAAAGAGTTGAAAGCACAATTGCAAGAACTAATGGATAAGGGGTTTGCGAGACCAAGTTTTTCACCATGGGGTGCTCCGGTACTTTTCGTGAAAAAGAAAGATGGGTCGATGAGATTATGTATCGTCTATAAACAGCTCAATAAGGTGACGGTGAAGAACAAATATCCTTTTCCAAGAATTGATGATTTGTTCGATCAGTTGAAGGGGGCCACTGTATTTTCCAAGATTGATCTAAGATCCGGGTACTACTAGTTGATAGTAAAAGAGCAAGATGTACCAAAAACTGCTTTTCGGGTGAGATATGGGCATTGTGAATTCCTTCTTATGCCTTTTGGTTTGACTAATGCCCTGGCGGTATTTATGGATCTGATGAACCGTATTCTTAGGCCATATTTAGATAAGTTTGTCGTCGTCTTTATTGATGACACATTGATTTATTCGCGTGATGAGAGCGAGCACACAGAGCATTTGAGAGTTGTGTTGCAAACCTTGAGAGACAAGAGATTGTATGTCAAGTTCAGTAAGAGTGAATTTTGGCTTAAGGATGTCGGTTTTCTAGAACATCTTGTGTCAGGAGACGGGATTCGAGTTAACCCAAGTAAGATTTCAGCTATTATTGAATAGAAACCTCTGAAGAATGTGACAGAGGTTCGAAGCTTTTTAGGGTTGATCGAGTACTATAGACGGTTTGTAAAAGAATTCTCTATGATAGCTACGTCGATGACGAGACTACTACAAAAGGATATCAAATTTAAATGGATAGAAAAGTGCCAGTAGAGTTTCGAGAAATTAAAGGCTTTGTTGACCGAAGCCCTAGTGTTAGTGCAATCGGAGTCGGGCAAGGAGCTTGTAGTATATAGCGACGCCTCCTTAAATGGTTTGGGGTACGTGATTATGCAAGAAGGTAAGTTCATAGCTTACGCTTCAAGACAACTGAAGCCACATGAGAAAAACTACTTGACGCATGATTTAGAGTTGGCCGCCATCATGGTCGCATTGAAAATTTGGAGACACCATCTGTATGGGGAGAAATGTCGGGTATTCACTGACCATAAGAGCTTAAAGTACTTGATGACTCAATAGCAATTGAATTTACGGAAACGACAATGGTTAGAGCTGATAAGGACTATGAATTGATTATCGACTACCATCCAGGAAAGGCGAATGTAGTCGCCTACGCTTTAAGTAGAAAATCGTTATTTTCCCTGAGAGCAATGAATGTCAATATGACATTGTATGATGATGGTACAACTCTAAAAGAGATAAGAGCTAGACCGACTTTTCTTCAAAAGATCTGAGAAGCTCAGAAAGGTGATGAGAAATTGCAAGCCAAGAGAACTCAGTGTGAGTCAGGAATTGAATCAGATTTTCATATTGGTACCAATGGATCTTTAATGTTCAGAGGCAAAGTTTGTGTACCCAAGGACAATGAGCTTATTCAGAAGATTCTAAGAGAAGCACATAGTGGTTGTTTGTCCATCCACCCTGGCAATGTGAAAATGTACAACGACCTTAAGAAATTGTATTGGTGGTCGGGTACGAAAAGAGATATTTCAGAGTTTGTGTCTAAGTACCTGGTATGTCAACAAGTAAAAGATAAACATCAAGTGCCTTCCGGTCTACTTTAGCCTATCATGGTCCCTGAGTGGAAGTGGGATCGGATCACTATGGACTTTATGACAGCTTTGCCGATAACCCTGAAGAAAAAGGATATTGTTTGGGTTATTGTGGATAGGCTAACAAAGTCGACACATTTTATACCAGTGCGTACCGATTACTCCCTTAAGAGATTAGCCGACTTGTATGTTTTCGAGATTGTAAGACTACACGGAGTGCCCATATCGATTGTTTCAGACAGATACTCGAGATTTACCTCGTGGTTTTGGAAAAAGTTACAAGAGGCTCTTGGAAAAAGTTGAATTTTAGCACAGCTTTCCATCCGTGAAGTTAGAGAGAGTAATTCAGATATTAGAGGACATGTTACAGTGTTGCATCCGTGAATTCCAAGGTAGTTGGGAAAAGTATCTATTGTTGGTTAAATTTGCCTATAATAACAGTTAGCAGACAAGTCTAAAAATGGCGCCTTATGAGGTATTATAAGGGCGAAAGTGCCAAACGCCCTTATATTGGACTGAACGTAAAGTGGGTCAGATTCACAGGGTTGAATTAATTAAGGAGACTGAAAAGAAAGTTAGAGTGATTTGTGACTGCTTAAGGGCTGCCTCGGATAGATAGAAATCTTACACGGACTTGAAATGAAAGGAAATTGAGTTTCAAGTGTATGATAAGGTATTTTTAAAAGTATTTCCGTGGAGGAAAGTCCTTAGATTTGGTAGAAAAGGCAAGTTGAGTCCTCGTTTCATAGGACCTTATATAGTTACCAAGAAAGTAGGGCCAGTTGCCTACCGATTGGATTTGCCACTGAAATTGGAAAAGATTCACGACGTGTTTCATGTGTCCATGCTACGTCGATATAGATCAGACCCTTCTCATGTGATTAAGCCGATAGAGGTTGAAATTCTTCCGGACATGACTTATGGCAAAGAGTCGGTCAAGATTTTGGCTCGGGAAGTCAAACAGTTGAGAAATAAGAATATAGCACTTGTGAAGGTTTTGTGGCATAGACATGGAGTCGAGGAACCCACATGGGAACTCGAGGAGACTATAAGAGATCAGTACCTGAACTTATTCGCTAGTAAGATTTTGAAGGACGAAAATCCTTAATGGGGGAGAAATGTAACAGCCCGATTTAAGGCCTAGTCAGAATAGTGGTCTCGGAACCACAAATCTGAAATTGGAGAAATTATTTTATTATTATTTTGGAGTCATAGCATGTTTATATTAGTACATGAAAATTTTGGTGAGTTAATTTTGACGTTGTGAGCCCGATTGTGAAAAAGGACTAAATCACATAAAGTGTAAAAGTCCTAAATTGATAGCTAAAGGTGTTAAATAGCTAGAGAACCTAAATTTGGGGCTTTTAAAGGGTAATTAGACCCCTAAAAATAGGGTGGCCGGGCATAGGTGACATGTGTGGTCAAAAATTTCAATTTTTAGTGGGATTAGGTGACCAATTTTGACTAAAATAGAAAATAGAAAAAGGAAATGATATCACCCTATTTCCTATTTCTTCTTAGCTAAAAATATCAGCCATTTTTGGGGTTTTAAGCTTAAAAAATTTGCAACAACTTGAAGCACTCACAAGTAAGTGATCCTAATGGCTTTTCTAAAATATTTTTGTACTTTTGAGACCTTTGAAGCATGAGTTTTCAAATGAGGGTGCTATCTTGCAAAATGATCAAGAGTTTAGGATTTTGCCATGTAATAATTTGTGTTGTTTTCTGATTTTTTATGGAAGAAAATGAGTCTTGGTTGCCTTATAAACAACTTTTGTGAATGAGTCTTGGTTGTCTTATAAACAACTTTTGTGAAAGGTGTTAGCATAAAAACACCTAAAGGGACTATTTTGCATAAATTGCAAAATAAGTGATAAGTGTGTGAAATAGTGGGAATTTTAGGTTGGTATAAGATTAAAAAGAGTTTAGCTAAGCTTAAGAGGCAAATAAATTCGATAAAAATTGATTTTGGGGCATAGGGGTAAAATGGTCATTTTGCCAAAGTCTAAGGGCAAAATGGTCATTTTACCGAAAATGTGAAGTTTCAATTTCCTAATTGTAATTGGTGACTAAATGAGTGTGTTTTTCTAATATAGATCAAGAATTGTCAAATCCGAACCAAGACTGGGGGAAAGCCAAGCAAATCGACTAAACCATATAGTCGCTACATTTTGAAATCCGAGGTAAGTTGTACGTAAATAATATAACTACATTGCTACTATTTGTATTTAAATTGTCATTGAATAAATATGGTATGAATTGCTTGGTTTCGATATTGAGAATGTGTAATGATCATTGAGATAGTAGAATTCCCGTTGGGACCTTAGGAAGTAAACTGGATATTCATGCCGTATCACTTGGGTCATTTGTATGAGCTAGTGTAAGACATGTCTGGGACATGCATCGGCCACATTATGAGAGCCAGTGTAAGACCATATTTGGGACATGGCATCGGTATTGAGACGAGTGCGAGTGTAAGACATGTTTGGGACATGCATCAGCCTCGGGACATAAGCCAGTATAAGACATGTCTGGGACATGCATCAGCTACGAGATGTGTCAGTGTAAGACCATGTCTGGGACATGGCATTGGTACGATTATGTGAGAGTTAGTGTAAGACCGTGTCTGGGACATGGCATCGGCCTCGAAGATGATAGCCAGTGTAAGACCATTTGTGGGATATGGCATCGACACTTTACCCATGGTTGAGGCCTATGGAATATCCGGCAGTGTTTCAACGGCGAGAATTATAAATTTAAGTTAATGAGAAAAGTATAACTGTATTGTAAGTATTACAGGTACCTAAGTGATACATATGTAGAAGATGTGAACTCATTGTATATGCTATGTGATTGTAGACTTATTGTGCTTATGCCCACTTTGGTATCATAAGTTGTTGGTAAATTGTAGACTTATTGTTGTATATTTATTTATATGCAACTTACTAAGCTTTATGCTTACTCCCTTTTCTTTCCATTTCTTTCAGTGCCGCCTAACTAGCTTAAGGATCACCGGAAGTCAGATATATCGATCACACTATCAGCCGAAACATTCGGTATAATTGGATTTATATTTTTGAATATGGCATGTATAGGATTAGAACTTATTATTTTGAGTCTTGGAGATTTGGCCAAATGTATTGGCTTGGGATAGATCCCACACTTAGTATTAAGCCATGCATAATGGCTAATATTTATTTTGAGTTTATAAAAGTTGCATCCACATGGTTGAATAAATGTCTATTGTGGCTGATTTGATTTTGGAAATTATGCTTGTTTTGGTATTGGCTGGTATTTGCGTGAAAATAGGTATGCAAGGGTGGCAATGAGGTTTGGTAAATAGCATTATATTGCCCACAAGGGTAGACACATGGGCGTGTGTCTAGGCTGTGTGTGACACACGATCAGCCCTATGGGCGTATGGTCCGGCCGTGTGACCCCTGGATGTAAAAATTTCAAGTTAGTATGCATGATAATGAAGACACGGGCTGAGACACGGCCGTGTGTCTCAGCCGTGTGGAGGACACGACCTAGTACACGGGCGTGTGCCTTGGCCATGTGACAATTTAGGAATGCTGACATCAGAAATAGAATACCAAGTTTTTGCACACGGGTTAAGACACGGGCGTGTCGTCGCCGTGTGAGGGACACGGGACATTGACACAGACGTGTGTCTGGCCGTGTGAAAACCCCTATAGGTTTGAACTAGAATTTAATTACACATAGTTGTGGGACACGGGCGTGTCCCAGGGTGCTTAGGTCGTGTGAGCCATACGGACCACTAGCACGACGATGTCAAAATGGTCACACGGGCGTGTTACCCTTCCACAAGGGCGTGTGCCCTATTTTAAGGCAAATTTCTTAAGGTTGGTTTAAGGACCCAGAATGGTTCCGAATAGTTTTTAAAGGTCAATTTGGGGCTCATAGGCCCATAGTAAGAAGTTTAAAGTAGAAATTGAAAAAAGTTTTAATTTGGTCCAACTCTCGGTGACTTGAGACTATTTGTATGCATGAGATAAAGTTAGGTAATGCCTCGTACTTTGACCTGGCATGGGTTACGGGTATAAGGTGTTACAAGAAGAATGAAAAATAATGATATGATAATGAAATTTCCAGATGCATTGTATTAAGACGATACAGGTAAATGGAGTTCATCTCATAAGTTCTCATGAACTTACCTTAGTGTTTTGTGTCGCAAGTAAGTTGACTAGAGACTATTTCGGGAGGTACGATGCCAGGGCTATGCCCAAGGTGTGACGAAGTGAGCTATTATGCATACAAAGCAAATTGATGGTAGAATCAAGTCTGAGTTGATTTACAAAAGTCTTTTACATGAAATAATTTTAATAGACCAGGACATCAAATCAATCATGGTTGTAAATAAATTTTCTGTGTATATTACTTCAATTTTCACTTGGTTCACGCTTATATATTTTATAGAAAAGTCGTAATTTAAATAATTGTAATTGAATGTAATTTGTATGAATAGAATTGAATTTCATATGTACTTGAGTAGTAACACCCTAAGTTTGGATTTGGATCGTCGAGTCGGGTTTGGGGGCATTACAAAATTATTATTGAGCTGATGGCATTTTGGTCCGCACAATGAAGATTAACTAAAAATGTTAGCCGACCTAGGGCTAAGGATGACGGCTAACCCGAACATTATAAATAGACTCATAAGATAAGTGAGAAAGGACCGCTTTTGTAACTTAGAACTTATTGTTCAATTTAGCTTAGGGTTTATTTTCAGTTTTTTTCATCTGTGTTCATCGAAAAATCTGATTTGTAGATTCAATACAAACTCTGTGGATTTTTGCGCTTCAAATATTCAATACAATTAAGACTTCTCCTTAAAATCTTATTCTTGATTCATTTATAATGTTTATTTATTTTATCTAGTTTACATTATTTTACAAAACCCATGATGAACTAATATTCTTATGGGGGATTAGTGAGTGGAAGTGTGATTAACTAATCTCTATGTAGGGTTTTTTTTAGTGGATCAACTATTTGGGATAGGAAAAACTTAAACCCTAGGTCTGATAGCTCTAGGAAGTCATCTAGGTGGGAATTAACCCAAATTTGGTATTACCTATCCGTGAACCCCTTACCCCAATCTGGTTTGGACTATGAGGTTGAGAGATAACTAGTTCTTGTCATCTCGTTAGTTTAGTAGAAGATCAAGAGATCCTACTAGGGTAATGACTAGTTGATTGAATAGAAACCCAAAATAGGAATTAGTTATGATCACAAAAGCGAGCTAATTGCTCATGCTTAGATTCGGTTGAATTTATATCTTAGTTTTCTTTGTTCACTGCCTCAATTTCATATATTAAGTTGCAGTATTCACACTTTAGATGTTAGTACGTCCAAAGATAGTCACATGGGTTCAAAGAGCCATAACTAGAGAACCGTTAAGGATCTAATAGTCTATTATGATCCCAAAGGCCAAAATAGGGATGTACTTTATCTGCACTAAGCTTTTCCCTATCCAGCATGTCAAGGAAGCAACCCATGAGTAGACCTACTCATGGGCCGGGCCACACGGCCTAAAGGCCCGCCAGAAAAGTAGGAGGATTTTGGCAAAAATATAGGCCCGAAAAATGGGCTTGGACAAAATAAAGGCCCATTTAGAAAACTGGTTAGGCCTCGATAAGGGTTTTCTTGCCCGAGCTCGGCTCAGCCTAAATATGCAACAAAAATCTACTTTTTTATTGTTTTATTTTTTTTCTATTTTGTTATTATTTTATTGTTTTTTCACTATTTTGCTACCATTTCACAATTATGTTGTTACTATTTTGTTGTTATTGTATAACTCTTGTTTTATTATTAATTTTGTTACTATTTTAGAGGAAATTGAATGTTAAGTTGCACCTATCTAAGTGTTTTTAAGTATACATATATAAATTTAATTTATTTTTAATTTGTTGGGAAACATTTATTTTAATTTTTTAGTATTTTGATGAATTATATATATATATTTTAAAAATGATATAAAAAATTAATACTGGATGGGTTGGGCAGGGCTCGAGTTTTAATATTTTTATCCGGTCAGTCTTGGGCAAAATTTTAAGCCCATTTTTCAGCCTGAGCCTAGAAAATGAGCCTAAAATTTTTATCAGGCCCGGCCCGGCCCATGAGCACCTTTACCCGTGAGCATGCATTTTATTGCTTGCTATTTTGCAATAACAAAAGATAAACATGGGCGAGCAAATCTACCACAACATGCGACAATCTGCTCTGAGGCATCCACGCAGGCTTCCGTACATCTAATTATGGAAATGTGCAGAAGGGCGGGTGTTGACATCAATTCAGATGAGTTGACCTACCCACCAAAAGGCATCCTTAACGACATGATCTTTGAGAAGTTCCACAACAAAAACTTGAGTCTGGTAAAGGAAAGAAATGAACAAGTTGCACAACATTAGGAATACACGTGAGACCATGGGCTTCCATAACTAATGGAAGAGCCCCAACCTGTACCAACACGGGTACACTGAACTGAAGGGATTCCAGCGAATCCGATGAACAAGGAGATTCTCATGCAAATATTAACCCACATTGAGTGCCAATCAAGGTGGATAGCCAATTATGATAAGCGGTTAGGCTTACCTAACTTTGGACGGCCATAGTTTTGGACCACTCCGATAGCGACAAATCCCTTGAATCCACCACTTTATGGTGGTGCACGATCTATACCCAATGAGGCATCTCCATTCGCAACCCACCTGACACCACCTAGTCCACACAAGTAGGTCTATCCACATTAAGAGGGAATGAGATGAAGGTTTTCTCAGATGAGAATGATGGTAGAACGAACGAGTTCGACGACGACCTATAAGGGAGTTTTTCCTTATTCTTTTTCTGCTAGTTTTTTAAAAAATATAATTTTATTTTTTTGGCTTTTAGTTTGATTTTAAAAAATTAATATACTTTTTAATTTTTGTTGTTAGTTAGAATTTTATTTTAAACTTACCAAAAAAAATTGTGTTTTTCTGTGTAGGAACCCCATATTTTGGATGTCACAATTTTTTTTGAGTTAAACCAATGAGGACATGACTACCCAGCATCGTTCAAAGCACTATAATGCCAAATCGAGTAATTTCATTCCTTATTCTATTTTCGAGCACATTAGGGGAAATGTGCTAAATAAAGTCTGGGAGTGTCATAGAATTTTTGTTTTTTTTGTTATTATTTTCTCTTAGTTTTACTAATATTTAGTTCAATTTTTTTCTTTCTTTTGTGTTTTGTTTGTGCTCGAGCTTGTAGACATACAAGTGATTGGATAGAAGCGTGAAAATAGGATTGTGTTTTATAGACTATAAATTTAGCTCAATAGTAAATGATTTTAGGTTGTTTAATATTAAACTAATTAATTCTCTTTGTAACATTGTAAATAGGTGAAAATGTGTTAAGTATACCGAGTAAAAAACAAGTACATAAAAAGCATATATGTTTGTTTGAGTTATAGGTTGTTAAAATGTTAAAATTTAGTTAATTAAATTTATGTATTGAATTACCTAGGGATAACTAAGGCTTTGTTTGGTAGACACTAGAGCTAAAAAGCTGACCTAAATTATGAGTTCCCCAGTACCCTGTTTTGAGTCTAAATCCATTTTCTTAATGAACCTCAAACGAAACCATAAGCCTATTATATAATCTTTTGGTCTTAGCATAAACTTAGATGTCAGACCGTTAATATTAAGGGTTAGGTAGATACATAAAGGAGGTTTCAAAATGAAAAAAATTGAGAGTGAAAACTAAGGAATAGTATAGTATAGTGAGTATAAGATTCTCACAAACTTGTACTTTAATGAAAAAAAACTCTAGTGAAGAAAAGCTTTGTGAAGGCTAAAAGCTAAGAAGGAAGATCAAACGAGCAAAAAGCAAAGTGAGTAAAAAAATTAGAGAAAGAAAAATATACTTATTTTTTCACAACAGACTTGCCAAAGATGATTGTACTCATGAATACTATGTTATAACTTAGAAAACAGAGAGAAAAGGGAGGTAAGAGAAGTGGATATAAGGTGGTGAGTTAAGGGGTATAATTGTGGTAGCATTGGGTCAATATAGTGTGCCAAACTATTTTTGTGTTAAACCATTTTGTAGAGTCAGTTCTTCAATTTCGAACCAACCTAATCCACACAACATCGTAAGTCGAAAATTCCTATGTGACCTAAGTGATACAACTCATGGATGAAAATTAAATTGACTATTGACAGTTCTAACCGCTTTTATTCTTCAAACATAAATGTGTACTTGTGTATTTGTTTAGATGGAATAATATGCTCGAAATTTTTCAATTGTTTACTTTGTAACCTAGTTAACTAACATGTTTGATACTGAAAAGCGGGAGTTAATTATATATTGTGCTAGAATTACATGTTTCGTCACATTTTCTTATTTATAATGTTTCAAACTAATCTCAAGTATGAAGCATGTTCAAGCATCGTTTAGTTGTTTTGTTTTCTTATTGTTTTCTTTTTCTTTTCCGTTGCTTCAGGACAAGTAACAGCTAAAGTGTAGGGATATTTGATCTGCCACAAATCGTAGTGGGAATTGAAGTATTTTTTGACACTTAATGAGTTTATTTTCTAGGCATTTTAATATCTTTTATTGTCTTCTCGTATTTCTTAGCTTAGATTTATTTTATTGCAAAATAAGTGTTTTACGCACTTTTTTTGTGTTTCGATGACCTTTTGGATCAAATTGAGCCTTAGGAATGACTAATAGGCCATTTGAGTGTGTAGGGTGCCATTTCAAGCCATGGAGCATAAGGGACGATAGTCGTGTGATGACACAAAACTTCAAAGCTACCAGGGCTAAAACACATTCCACTTCGTGACTAGGGATTTTCCCTATGTCACAACAATGAGAAAAAAATATGGAAAGATTCAATTGTATCTTGGAATGTGATGTTGCGACAAGGGCTTTCCCGATGTCTTAACGACATAATGTAATTTGGAAATATTCAGCCGACTTTTGGAAGGTCACTTAAGGTATTTTCCCTATAAACTGTAACACTCCAAACCTAGTTTAGACGTTATGGCCAATTCTGGAGGCGTCACAAAGAATGGGTTTTGATAACGAAATCTACATGTTAAAACCATTTTAATTTTTCAACTCTTATTTGCTTTTATCCATTATCCAAAACGTTTATTCAATTAATCAACTTACCTTGAAACGTCTTTTATAGCAGAAGCTTACGAAAAAACATTGTATTTAAAGAAAGCATTTCGTGTTTTTAGAAAACCTTTGTTTTAGTAAAAACCATAGTTTTTAGATATCAGACACAAATTATGTACTAAAACGAAAATCCAAATCCAAAATAAAATTAGCCAAAAAGTCCAGAGAGTCCAATTATTACAAAAATCTAGAGATATCCTTAAAATAAAAACTATAAACCTAATTAGTTTACGAGCTTGTGGTCATCGAGAGGCTCCGTCACACCGATCCACCTAAGTTTGTGGATTACCTGAACAAAACAGACAAATGGATATGAGTTTTCATAAACTCAGTGTGTAACCCAACATAATTAAGCATGCAAACATACAAATACAGAGTCAGGGTCATGCCCTTTTCTAATACAGTAAACAGAAGCAAATATATAGATCAGATATATAGCATCCTACCCCCATCCTCTACACATCAACTTTGACCACCCCATCACACCATGTGGAGTTAAAAACACCCATCCATCCTTACACATTATATCGGGCCATTATGACACGTGTCAGAAAATGTGCAGCCAAGCTGCCTGAATATAAGCTATGATCGTCGTACAAAAAACATCCTCCTCATATACAAATCCCACCCCACAATCATATGCAAAATACCTGATCAGAATAGATGAGGATACTGCTGACGTATCGAGTCCTCAGGTTCCCACGTAGCTTCCTTAATGCCATGATTCTACCATAGAACCTTCACTAACGGTATCGACTTCCTCCTCAAGGCCTTAACATCAAGATCAAGAATCTAAACCAACTCATTCTCAAAAGTCAAGTCCAGTCCAACCTCAATTTCTTCAATAGAGATTACGTGAGATGGATCAGACCGATACCGCCTCAACCTCAATACGTGAAACACATCATGGATACGATCTAACTCGGGAGGTAGCTCTAACTGATAAGTAATCAGTCCCATATGTTTAAGAATCCGATGCAACCCAATGAACCTAGAGCTCAACTTGCCTTTACGACTGAATCTCAGAACTTTCTTCCATAGAGAAACCTTAAGAAATGCGAAGTCCCCCGCTGAGTATTCAGTATCACACATCTTTAGATTTACATAAGATTTCTATCTATCAGAAACTGCCTTCAGTCGATCCCGAATCAGTCTCACTTTATCCTCGGTCTCAGAAACCAACTCAGGACCCAAAACTCAGCGTTCACCCAACTCAGTCCAACATAACAGAGTACGACACTTACGACCATATAAAACCTTGTAAGATGCCATCTGAATGCTAGCCTGAAAACTGTTATTGTAGGCAAACTCAACTAATGATAGATAATCCTCCTAACTACCTCGAAAATCAATCACACAACTCCAAAGTATATCCTCTAGTATCTGAATCACCCTATCTAATTGACCATCAGTCTAAGGATGGAACGTAGTATTGAAGTCCAATCTCGAACTCAAAGGCTCATGTAATTTCTTCCAAAATCGATAAGGGAAGCGAAGATCCCTATCAGAAATTATTGAAACAAGAACCCCATGTAGTCTTACAATCTTAGAAATATATAGCTTCGCTAACTTCTGCAGAGAAAAATCTGTCTGAACCAGAATAAAATGAGCAGACTTGGTCAATTGATCCACGATGACCCAAACCGAATCCTTCTTAGTGGGTGTCAAGGGCAACCCGCTAACAAATCCCATCGTTATTCATTCCCATTTCCATAAGGGGATCTTAACAAGTTGTAACAATCTCGAAGGCAACTGATGCTCAGCCTTAACTTGCTAACATGTCAGACAACGAGCAATGAAATTTATAACCTCACGTTTCAAACCCGGCCACCAATATAACTCACGAAGATCGCGATACATTTTATTACCACCGAGATGCATAGCATAAGGGATACTATGTGCCTCCCTCAGAATTGACTGCTCAAATCAGAATCATTCGGCACATAGATCCTGCCTCGAAAACACAGAACACCATAATTATTCAGCCAAAAATTTTAAGTATTGCCATTTTCAATCTGACAAAATCGTAAACCCAAAGATTTGTCCCCTAACTGCTTAACTCGAATCTGATCAATCCAAGTCGGCTTAACTTGCAACTCAGCTAACAGGCTCCCATCATCAAACAGGCTAAGTCGAGTGAACATCACTCTCAAATCAGTCATCGCTCTACAATTTAGAGCATTAGCCACCACAATGGCTTTACCAGGATAATACTCTATCATGTAGTCATAATCTTTGAGTAGCTCAATCCATCGCCGATGTCTAAGATTCAACTCCTTTTGAGTAAAGAGGTACTTAAAGCTCTTATGATCGGTGTAGATAATACACCTCTCACCATACAAATAGTGCCTCTAGATTTTCAATGTAAAAACCACTGCAGTCAACTCGAGATCATGCGTCGGATAATTCCCTTCATGTGTCTTAAGCTAACGGGACACATAAGCCACAATTTTACCGTCCTGCATCAATACACATCCCAAACCAATGTGTGACGCATCATTGTACACCACAAACTCCTTAATAGATTCAAGCTGAGTAAGAACAGGAGCCTGAGTCAGAATAGACTTAAGCTTCTTGAAGCTTAATTGTTGCGCATCAGTCCAAACAAAGGAACACCCTTACGCAGAAGCTTAGTCAAAGGAGCTGTAATAAGAGAGAACCCTCGACAAACCGCTGATAATAACCCGCCAGACCCAAAAAATTACAAATTTTAGATACATTCTTAAGCTGTTTTCAATCCAGCATAGCTTTGATCTTTCTGGGATCAACTCGGATCCCCTCAGTAGACACTTCGTGCCCTAGAAAAGTTACCTCACGCAACCAAAACTCACACTTGCTCAACTTAGCGTAGAGTTGTTTCTCTCGGAGTATCTGAAGCACTACTCTAAGATGTTCATTATGCTCATCCTCAGTCTTAGAGTACACCAGAATATCATCGATGAAGACCACGACGAACTGATCCAGATATGGCTCAAACACTAGGTTCATCAGATCTATGAATGTAACTGGAGTATTCGTCAAACTAAAAGGCATAACTAGGAACTCGTAATGCCCATAACGAGTCCTAAACGCGGTCTTATGAACATCCACCTCCTTAACTCTCAACTGATGATACCTAGAACAAAGATCAATCTTTGAAAACACTGAAGCCCCTCGGAACTAATCAAACAGGTTATTGATCCTCAGAAGTGGATACTTATTCTCCATCGTCAGTTTATTCAGTTGTCGATAGTCGATGCACATCCTCATGGTGCCATCCTTTTTCTTCACAAACAGAACCGGTGCCCCTCACGAAGACACACTAAGGCAAATGAAACCATGATCGAAAAGCTCTTGAAATTGAGCCTTAAGCTCTATAAGCTCTTTTTGTGCCATTCGGTAAGGAGCGATGGACATCAAAGCTGTACCCGGTAGAAGCTCAATTCTAAACTCAACTTCTCGATTAGGAGGAAAACTTGGTAACTCCTCAAGAAAAACATCTAAAAAATCCCTTACAGTTCTGATATCCCCGATAGAAAAGCCACTAGAAGCAGAAACACTAACGTAAGCCAAATATGCCTCATACCCATTTCGAACTAATTTCTCAGGCGCAAGTGTAGAGATCACATTGGATAGATAATCTTGACGCTCACCTATCACTACAACTTCTTTATCATCCTCAGTCCTCAGAACAACCCTCTTAGATGTGCAATCCAAGCTAACACGGTGCTCAACCAACCAGTCTATACCTAGAATTAAGTCGAACTCCCCAAACGGAAGCTCTATCAAATTTGCTAGAAAATAGCCCCTTGTACCACTAATGGAACATCCCTATAAAGCTTATTAACCTGAACATACTACCCCAATGGACTCAATATAGTGATCTCACTAGAAGTGCTCTTGACAAAAATTCCCAAGTTTTCAGATATAGAACTAGCTACATAGAAGTGTGTAGAACCTATGTCTATCAAAGCAGTATAAGGTACATCAAAAACTAAGAACGTACCGATGGTAACATCTGGAGCATTTTTGTCCTCTCGGCTTCAAGCAACATAAACCAACGCAGGCTGCCTCGCCTCAATCTGACCAGCACCTCTGCCTAATGCTTTCTGCCAACGACCCATACCATTACCACCCTTAGCCGGCCCACAGCCCCTCTGAGGCTACTGAACTGCCCTCTGAGGCTGTATAGAACTCGGTCCCAAAGCTTGCATCTGATCTGTCTGCTGCGGACACTTTCAAATTTGATGCTCCAATGACCTACACCTCAGACAAACCCCAATCCTCCTCCAACACTCGCTCGGATGGCGCATACCACAATCTCCACACTACTGAATCCCAATAGATGTAACAAGAACCTTTATTCTAATAGGCCCATCAGGTTTGGCCTTTTTCTTAAGCCTCTGAACAAAACTAGTGGGCTCTGAATCCCTCTTATTTTACCCCATTCTTGGTCCCTATTTTGGCACTCCACGCGCTTAACATCCTCGGTGATCTTTGCCTTCTCAACTAGAACTGCGAACTCCCACTTCCTCTGTAGAGCAATTAATACCGTTAGATTGTCTCTCAAACCGTCTTTAAAATAGACACACTTCTCATACTCAAATACCATCATGCTTCGAGCGTATCGGCTGAACCTTAGAAACTCGGCCTCATACTCAGCCACTGACCTATCACCTTGCGTGAGATTCAAGAACTCACGCCTACGAGCATTCACATAACTCGCCCCCACGTACTTACTCTGGAAGGTGGTCTTAAAGAAATCCCAATTCAGGCGATCAGGCCGAGTACCCTCCTCAACCGTCAACCACTACTGATATGCCTCGTCGTGAAGCAAAGAGACTACACCCTTCAGTTTATGCTCGGAAGTGCGGTCCAAATCATTCATAATCCTCTATGTGGCCTCCAATCAATACTCGGCCAAAATAGGGGCTACTCTAGTGACACCCCTATACAGTTCAGCACCATTGGACCGAAGTCGTTTAGTTACCAACCCACAGCCCCCAGATCCAATATAGGGCCCAGCGACCTTTTCTAATATCCTCAGCATGGCTTGAAACAGTGCATCGTCCCTAGTCGAATGGCTTTAAGACCCAGTCTCAGTAGCAGATGAAACTAGTGACTCACTCGTATCTAAATTCAGCATACTACCTAGAGAGGAAGACTCAGCTTGAGCCCCCTACGACCTTTAGCATGACCCCGGATACCACGTCCATGAGTTCCACGAGTGCTCATTGTAAATTTTCAAATTTATCTATATTATAAAGTTTTATGCATCAGTTCCAGTATTTATTAACAGATATTTTATGCATAAATTATTTGAAGTTTAGAGATGTTTTCAGAAGTTTCAGTCTCTAACTATTTTGGTACAGTTTTAGAAAGTGGTACCTACAGTGTTTTCAGAGTGTACTATCAAAGTTTCAGAAATACTTATAGGATCGGCGTCGGAGACTCGGTGTACCACATACTTTCTCAAATTATCTAAAATATTTGAAAACCAATTATTTTTAAATCAAAATTTTGGAACCCCAAAATTCATAGCCTAAGTTTTGCAACCTGCTCTGATGCTACTAAATATAACACCCCAAACCTGGCCTAGACGTTATGGCTAATTCTGGAGGTATCACAAAGAATGGGTTTTGATAACGAAACCTACACATTAAAACCATTTCAATTTTTCAACTTGCCTTAAAATGTGTTTTATAACAGAAGCTTACGAAAAAAATTGTATTTAAAGAAAGCATTTTGTGTTTTTAGAAAACCTTTATTTTAGTAAAAACCATAATTTTTAGATATCAGTCACAAATTATGTACTAAAACGAAAATCCAAATCCAAAATAATATCATCCAAAAAGTCCGAATAGTCCAATTATTACAAAAATCCAAAAATAATCCTTAAAATAAAAACTATAAACCTAATCAGTTTACCAGCTCGTGGTCATCGAGAGGCTCCGTCGCACCGGTCCGCCTAAGCCTGTTGATTACCTGAACAAAATAGACAAACAGATGTGAGTTTTTGTAAACTTAGTGTGTAATCTAACAGAATTAAACATGCAAACATACATATATAGAGTCAGGCTCATGCCTTTTCAGATACAGTAAACAGAATCAGATATACAACATCCAACCCCCATCCTCTGCACACCAACTCCAACCATCCTATCACACTATGTGGGGTTAAAAACACCCACCAACCCTATTCTATTAGCTTAGTTTCCCAGTAACCTTTTTTACCTAGGTTTCCTCAAAATCCAATCTATTGCAGACTCGTCGGTCGGTTTTAGGACGCCTCACCACTAAACACCAGCTTCACAGGTGAGTTTCCCACGCCCCACATAGGGAGTAAAAAGCCCCTTTTTCGAGGCTCTGGTTTCTGGTTCTTTATTATGCCGAAAAGAGCTCTTTCATTGAGAAGTTGGTCTGGAGCACATTCCAGATAATGTGCCAAGCTGCCAGAATATAGACGATGATAGCCATAAAGAATACCTCCTTCTCATATACGAATCCTACCCCACTGTCATATACAGAAACAAATACAGAATAACATACTAGACATGCTCAATATGCTTATGTATAGATATCAAAATAATTAGACATGCATAGCATTATCATGCTCAGAACTGAATATCAGACTTTCAATACAACCGAAACTTTATCAGTCAGCAAATTGGAACGACCCTACAATAGGCCCACATCCAATCGGAATGACCCGTACGACCTTAAAGAAATTTTTAAGGCATGTGAGCCTACACAACTAGATTGGCCTTGCCCATATAGCCTACACAGCCTGGCCCAGAATTCACATGCCCGTGTGGCTAGCCTGTGTGCACCCACACACCCGTGTGGCCCATACGGCCACAGTCGCACCAGACACAGTTGTGTCTTGCGCACAGCCATTCCTTCATCGACAACACAGCCGTGTCTCACACACGACCAACCACATGGCCAGGTACACGCCCGTGTGGCATCGACAGTATGGTTTTTTTACTTTCACCGAAACTCATTTTTCTACATTTCGGGTACACACCTAGTATCGTTTTGATGTGAAAATTAACTCGAGCCTTTCAAGACCTAAAATAGAGTACCCAATATTGATTTAACAAATTGGTTAACAAATTCGACACAAGAATCGACAAGGAACCGACTTACCACCGATGACAAATCGCCTCTAACAAGCACTAAACCGTTAGAGTGTAATTCCCTACTCTACAATCTGCTCCTAAACACAAATTACCACAATCAATTACTACAGATCGTCATCGCCAAAATCCCAACAAAAGCTAAATACACACAGCACTCACTTACCAATCAATTAGAAAACTCCACAAAACAAAGGCACGATTACATGATAAAACCACCAACAGAATCGATGGAGTATGAATTAATAATTTTACCAAAAAAAGGAAAAAAAGTCAGAAACCACAGAAAAAATTGGAGAAAACGTCAAAGGGGAATTTTTTGGGAAAAGAGAGAAAAATTCAAAAAAGGGAAAAATAAAAAGAAATAAAATCAAGATATGACACAAAATCCTTGATTTTCTCCCACTAACCCCTTATCTCACAACCCCTTTCAGACTTTCAGTACAATTGAAACTCTATAAGTCAGCAGAGCAAAAATTAATATCCACGCTCGCGTAAAGATTCGAACACAGGACCTCCAACATTGCAACACTTTTACTACTCAAACCAGTAGGCTCATTTTGATATGGATTAACAAAAAATTTCCTTTAAGCCCACTCAACAAGGGTAAGGCTTGGATAAAAAAGAACAAAATTGGAAAATGTGGGACTTGAACCCAAGACCTCTCACACACACCCAGAGCACTTAACCACTGAAGTAGATACACATTTGTGTCAGATAATTGCAAAATCAAAAATAAATTACTCTGGGTGTTAAATAAACCCTAACCATTCCAAATGTATTTTAGGCACACAAAACAATATTACGATTTGACTTATTTACTTATAGATATCGCACTTAATTATATATATTTTATTTGCATGATTTTTACTCTAAACATTTGCACGTTTGGAGGTAGTAATTGCCCGAAGAAAGTTGTGCTTTTTGATATTGAAGGGGATGATGGGACAAATAAAACATCAATGAGGCTTGGTTCGATCACCCATTCTGTCGAAGGCAAAAGAGTCAGAGAGAGTGAGAAGAAGCAAGTGCAGTGCTTCTTTTATAGTGGTCCATATAGGATGCAGGACTATCTAGAGCGATCTAGGCTTTCCACAACTAGTAAAAAATTTGAAACCAAGCTAGATAGTGAGGTTTCAAAGCTTGGTTCAATGATACTCAATCCTGTAAAAGCAAAGAAGGATTGTAAGTAGAAAGGGTTGATGTATGTAGACATCAACATCACAAGTCAAAGAAAGAGTACTCTTATTGATACGGGGGAATCAGACTTGTTCATATCGGAGAAAGTCATGGGTAAACTTGGTCTCTCAGTTAGAAAATATTAAAGAGGTCCCAACTGCGGGAGAAGCACGAAGATTAGAGCTACAGATCGGTCAGTAGAAAGGCAAGGAAGACTTTGAGGTAATTCACTAGGATTGTTACAACTATATTATTGGCTTGAATTTTTTTGACAAGATTAATACTCTATTGGTTTCTTTTGAAGATTGTATTTGTATCTTGAATATTCAACAACAATACCTTATTTTGGTGGGTCGAGACAAAAAAGGTAGAACCAAGGTATTGTTGACAATCCAACTAGTCGAGGGTGTTCATGGTGGAAAGCACATTGACTTGATAGATCAAAGAAGTGCTACAAAGATCCCCTTGGAAATGATAGAGAGGCAGAAAACCGGTATGAAGCCTGTTGAGCCATTAGTTGGGCTACCACCTATGAGAGAGGTGAATTGTGCATCAAACTTTGGGAGAAAAATAGTGATGCAAACTGGGTAGTTAGAGCGAGTAAATGTAACAAGTAAGGTACATCTCAAATGGTTACCTAATGTTTTTCATTTTAACTTAACTTTGGCTTGACAAAGACATAGGGACCTTTTCTGAGTTTTGAAGCGGGTAAGCCGAGGGGCTTTAAACCAAAGTTGGGAGGAATAATCAAGGTTAACCCAGTGTTTAATATGGGCACACTAAAACCTATTTGTGAGGATTAAGGAGATCTTGATCAAGGCAAATCATAATGTGAGCAAGTAAGAGCAACGGGCTTTTATGAACGAGATGTACCAAAGAGGGTAGAAATGGTTCGAGCTATGAGACGATAGAAGCCAAGGCAAGTGTCCCGAAGGGTGGGACTACCTGATAGAGAGGCTAGTTAGGAATTGGCTGAGGCATCGAGAAAGTTCTAAGGCGAGTCAAACTGATGTCATTTTGAGGATGCAATGAATGTGTTGTGAGAATGAGCGGGAAGAATGTCACAAGTCACAGATCAAATCCCATCACAAATGCGCAAACAGCATCCCATAGAGGTCAATTGAAGAAAAGGGACTCATTAGACCCACTTAAACTGGTCCAATTTGTGGAATATGTAGAGAAGCCCGTCTATTTGAAACCTTGGTGGCCTAATGAAGCACTTATGAAAAAGTAGGGCTACCTTGGTAAATGTGGAAAGTAATCTTAGAAAATTTATAATCTGATAAAATTTGATTTTATAATCTTAATGGATCGAGTCAATCCTTTAAGAATCTCAATTGTAGATAGGCTTTAATCTCGTATCTATGTAACTCAATTTGTATCGTTGGTTTTGAGGGAGCTCAACTATAAATAGAGGTCTTTCCCCTCATTTATAATCATCCTATGATACTCAGTTGTAATTCTTTAAAGCAGTAGAGATACTTTGAGAGCATTTACTCAAACACTTGGCTTGCTTTTGTTTTCTTGTGACAATTTTTTGTTCTTTTGTTGCTCTTTTGTTTTGAGTTACTTCCGCTTTATTTTCAGTGTCTTGGAGAATTTCTATCGAGAATTCTCACTTTTTGAGAGTTAAGCTAACTTAGGCGAATTTGGAATCAATAAATTGCCTAAGGCTGCACGGATTGCGAGACTAAAGTTCTAGTCCCGTGACATATACGACATTAACAAAGGTAACAAAAATTAATGCTTTCAGCCATTTTGCAGTAATTTGCCAAAAAAATAAAAATTTAAAGACTAAATGAGGTAAAAAAATTAAATAGAGAATTAAAATATTTTAAAAAAAACGAAGGATTAAAAAAGTAGTTATCCTTTAAAAAGAAGTAATACCCACGAACCTAAATTTCAATTAGAAAAGCTGTGGAGTTTGATTCGAGTGACCTTAACAAATCTATAAAACAAAGTTAAAAGATGATTAAAACTTAGATTTAAATCAAGAAAATTAAGGAAATAAAGAAATAATACAAACAAAAAAGTAAATGAGTAGAATTTCTTACGAAACCCTTAGAAGATTTTCTCTCCAAAGTGCGAAAGATCAAACAATAGTTTCCTACAAAACTTTTTAAGAAGAGAATCCTTAAAAACATCATACTCAAAACTCTCAACACTGTTTTCATGTAAAAGAGAAAAAACCTCAAAACAATAATTTTCATTGAGTATGCCTAATAATCTATTTATAAGCATATAACTTTGTAGTGTGCTCACAAAATATCACTTATAAAACCGACTAATTATGTAATTAAATCTTCTAACAACCAATGAAAATACTCTAATAATTCTTATGATTTGCTACAACCAAAGAAATGCAAGTCAAATAACTTAATTACATCATAAATAAATTTTAAAAAAGGGTAAAGGAGGGTTATTTAGCTGATCATAAATCACATGTGATAAACTATCACTTTTGTGAAAAAATAAATAGAATAAAATAAATAAAAATAAAGAACACATAAATTTTACGTGGAAACCCTTTCGGGAAAAAAACCACGGGCAGAGGAGAAGAAAATTCACTATGTCGAAAAATTTTTTACTCTCATACAAGAGGAATAGACTATGTCTATTTATAGGCTTGCAAAGCCATATTCTAGTAGGATTGAAACACCTTATCCTAATCAATATAAAATAGATGGAGTTTAATAAGGTTTAAAAACCTTATTCTAAAATAAAATAAAAGAAGTCTAGTTCTATATGGATTTTACTTTTATTTTATTTTCCATCGTATTTTATTTAAATAAGAATTTGGGTCACTTAATTCTAACAATCTCCACCTTGACACAAATTCTCAATGAACAAGTTCTTCATCGCGAACTTTCAATAAACAAGTTCTTCACCTCTTCCAAAAACCCCTTAAGGGTTTAACTTCAACAATGAACACCAACCAAGTCTAAGCAATGCTCAAACTTGGTTATAGGAAGTGACTTAGTCATCATATCTGCAGGATTTTCATGAGTGCTAATTTTGCTCACAACAATATCACCACGAGCAATAATATCACGAACAAAATGATACCGAATATCAATGTGTTTTGTTCTCTCATGAAACATTTGATCTTTTGTAAGAAAGATGGCACTCTGATTGTCACAAAATATCGTCTTGATTTGAAAGTCTTCATTGAGTTCACTAAATAGTCCTTCAACCAAATAGCTTCTTTACAAGCCTCAAGAATCGCCATGTACTCGGCTTTGGTAGACAAAGCGATCGTAGTTTGCAAAGTGGCTTTCCAACTAATTGCACAACCTCCGATTGTAAAGACGTAACTGTGAGAGATCTTCTTCTATCAAGGTCTCCAGCAAAATCAGCATCAACATACCCTATAACTCCATCTTTAGTTCTTCCAAACTGTAAGCAAACATTAGTAGTGCCTCGTAAGTATCTTAAAATCCATCGAATCGCTTTCCGTTGTTCTTTACCGAGATTCGCCATGTATCGCTAACCTGACCGATTGCATATGATAAATCGGACGTGAACAAACCATAGCATACATGAGAGATCCCTCGCACTAGAGTATGGAACATGTGACATGTACTCAATCTCATTATCGATTGAGGAGATAAGGCCGATGAAAGTCCGAAATGGGTCGCTAAAGGAGTACTAATAAAGCTTAGCACTCTGCATATTGAACTCGCAAAGAACTTTCTCAATGTACCCTTCCGACTTAGGTACAATTTACTTGCTTTTCTATCTCTCGAGAATCTCCATACCAAGTATCTTCTTTGTCTGGTCCTAAATCTTTCATCTCAAATTCTTCACTTAGTTGGGCTTTAACCTTTCTTATCTCTCTTTATCTTTTGTCGCTATCAACATGTCATCAACATAAAGAAGTAGATACACAAAAGAACCATCATATTTTTCTTAAAGTAGACACAACTGTCAAAACTACTTCTTTTGAAATCATGAGAAGTCATAAAGGAATCAAACCTCTTGTACCCTTGTCTTGGTGATCTGTTTCAAACCGTAAAGGGACTTTTTCAGAAGCAAACATAGTCCTCTTTTTCGAGACTATAAAACCCTCGGTTGTTGCATGTAAATATCTTCCTCAAGTTCTCCATGCAAAATGCAGTTTTACATCTAACGCTCAAGCTCCAAATCATGCATGGCCACAATACCAAGCAAAGCTCGAATCGAACTATGCTTAACAACTGGAGAGAACACATCTGAAGTCCACTCGGAATTTGATGTAACCCTTTGCAACAAGCCTTGCTTTATATCTGGGTTCTTCAACTCCCGAGTCCTTCTTTCTTTTAAACACCCATTTACAACGAATGACCTTTTTACCTTTAGGAAGTTTTACAAGATCCCATGTTCTGCTTTTTGTGGAGTGATTCCATCTCCTCTTGCATAGCAAACATCCACTTTTCGAGTCTTCACACTAATCGCCTCGAATAATTAAATGGCTCTTGATTCGCATCTATATCTTCACCACATTTAAAGCATAAGCAACTAGATCAACCTCGGCATACTTCTTTGGAGGTTTAATTTCTCTTCTTGTCCTGTTTTTGGCGATAGAGTATTGCGGTGAAGAAGCAACTCTATTCTCAATTTTTGTCTTGGCTTGAGGAGTTGATTCTATATTAACTGATGCTCCACCGCTTTTGGTTTTCTTTATTGGAAGAGTATTTAAGAGATAAGTTAGGTAGCATAGCAGTTTCATCAAAACAACATCTCTGCTAATCACAACTTTTCTATTTTCAGACACCATAACTTATAGCCTTTTACACCAGCTTTATAACCAAGAAAACGCATTTAATGGATCTCGGTTCCAATTTTCCATTATCAACATGAGCATACGCAGACACCCAAAAATCTTTAAATCGAATAATTAGCGGGATTACCGGACCATACCTCTTGTGGAGTCTTTTCTCAATGGCAACGGATGGAGATCGGTTGATCAAAAACATGCGATGAGGTCGCTTCGCCCAAAATGACTTCGTAAGTTGGCATTTGACAACATACATCGAACCTTCTCCATGATCGTTCGTTCATTCGCTCGCGCACGCCGCTTTTGTTGTGGAGTATGACGAATCGTCAAGTGTCTCATGATCCTTCGACTTGCACAATCTATTAAACTCATCGAGCGAACTCTAAGCCATTGTGCAGACGGAGGTATTTTATCTGCTTTTCCGTCTGCTTTTTCAATCATAATTTTCCAAGACTTAAATGTGGAAAACACATCGCTTTTCGCTTCGTGAAGAACGCCCAAACTTTTTCGGAAAAATCATCAATAAAGGTTAGCATATAATTAGCTCCACCTCTCGAAGGCACTCTGGACGGCCCCCACATCGAATGGATATACTCCAACGCTTCCTTCGTGTTATGGATTCCTCTAGTGAATCGAACTCTCTTTGCTTCCCAAAACACAAGGTGCTCACAGAAATTCGGTTTGCAAATTCCTTGCCCATTAAGAAGTCCTCTTTGCTTAATTTCGCCATGCCATTCTCACTCATATGCCCTAGGCGATATGCCAAAGTTTAGTAATATCATCATCGACAAGGAAGAGGAAGCGACAATTGCATCACCGATATGAGAGAACCTCGTAAAACATATAACTTGGCAATCTTTCTTTGCCCTTTCATCACAACAATGGACCCTTTGAAATCTTTAAAACCCCACTTTCACTGTGTATCTGCACTTTTGAATCAAGAGTACTCAACGAAATTAAATTTCTTTTCAATTCGGAACATGCCGACGTCACTAAGTATTCGACAACTCCATCAAACATCTTAACTTTAATTGTTCCAACACCGCGATTTTACATGAAGCATTATTTCCCATCAAAACAACACCTTGAGATCATTGTTTCATAAGTTGTAAACCAATCTCGATTGGGACTCATGTGGAAGGTGCACTGAATCAAGTATCCACTCCTCGCTTACTTTAGAATCATTGATGAAGCAACTAGAAGTTCACCATTCTTTGTAGTCTTCTACAACATCGACTTCACCGAATTTTTCATTTGTTTTCCCTTTGATTCGCAGCCTCCCTTTTAATCTTATTTTGTAGCTTATAGCACTCAGATTTAATGTGCCCTTTCTTCTTGCGAAGTTGCAAGTTTTACCTCTGTTTGAAGATTTTGATCTACCCTTAGATTTACCACGAGGATTCCGTTCTCGTGTTCTACCACGATCATCATCAACATTCCGGTCTTGTCTCCCACGAACAATGAGACCCTCTCCCGAGAGTTGGGTTTAACCACAAGATGCTTCATCTTATCATACGAGGTTAAAGAATCATAAACCTCATCAACTGTGAGAGACTCGCGGCTATATAAAATCGTGTCTCTAAAGGTTGAATAAGACGGGCAACGAACAAAGTAGAATCAACCCTAGATCTTCCTTTTCATCTTGAACCTCCATGGCCTCCAAGTTTGAGAGAATTTCTTTAAACACTTGTTAAGTGTTCGTGTCTGACGCACCTTCCTCCAAACGATGAGCATAAAGACGCCGCTTCATATGCAACTTGCTTGTTAGAGTTTTCGACATACATATTTGTTCTAGCCTCTTCCATAATGCAATGGCAGTTTTCTCTTTCATGACATCCTGCAAAATTTCGTTGGACAAATGCGAGATGTAATTGTGTTAATGCCTTCGATCCTTACGCTTCTTCTCTTCATCGTTAATGTCGAAGGCATCTTATCTATCCTAGCGGGCATCCTCTAGATCCATCTGCAAGAAGCGCTTGCATCTTAATTTGCCACAACGCAAATCGGTGTTGTGATCCAACAATGAATTTCATACTTCAAAGACGCCATTACCGTGATCGAGATGAATAACCCTAAGCTCAGATACCAATTTGTGAAAAAATAAATAGAATAAAATAAATAAAATAAAGAACACATAAATTTTACGTGGAAACCCTTTCGGAAAAAAACCACAGGCGGAGGAGAAGAAAATTCACTATGTCGAAAAATTTTTTACTCTCATACAAGAGGAATAGACTATGTCTATTTATAGGCTTGCAAAGCCATATTCTAGTAGGATTGAAACACCTTATCCTAATCAATATAAAATAGATGGAGTTTAATAAGGTTTAAAACCTTATTCTAAAATAAAATAAAAGAAGTCTAGTTCTATATGGATTTTACTTTTATTTTATTTTCCATCGTATTTTATTTAAATAAGAATTTGGGTCACTTAATTCTAACAACTTTTATCTTATTTGGTCAAAAATCAGATGTTTGAAATGGTAAAATTATTTTATTACTTTCGTATTTTGTAAAATTGTAGATGTAGTCTCTTAGTTTGATCAATTTAAGTCTTTATATTTTTCGAATTGGTTAATTTTAATCCTTGTACTTTTTTAATTTTGAGACTTTCGTCCTGAATAAAAAAAGTAACAGTTAAATTTAATTATTAGTCTTGTTCTATGCATATAGTTGCAGATTTAGTTCATATTCTCTAATTGAATAATTTTAAGTCTCTATGCTTTTTATTTTAAAATTCAAACATAAATGACAATCGTTAATTCATTAATTAGATTTTTAGTGAGTAATATGTGGAAATAACAAGCTCGCATATCATTACACATATGATAATATGTTTGTCGCATTAGATTTTGAAAATAACTTAACTTAACATAATAATTTAATAGTTATAGTTTGGTGAGGATTGAAATTTTAAAATTTAAAAAGTATAAAGACTAAAATGATCAAATTAATGTATAAAGATTAAATCCATAAAATTCATAAAATTAAAAGACTAATAGCAAAATTTAATCATTTCAATTCAACAAAAAGTCTTTATAGGCAAGCTATTTGAAGCGGGCCATTACTTGAGTCTAATAGGCCCAATATGCACCTTGTAAATGGGCTACAATGCTGCACAGAATTCCTCGGATTAGTCCTCTAAAATGTCCAGCAAAAGCCAGCATAAATTTAACACAACAGTAGTCCAATACTTAAGCAAGATGGGCGGTAAGCCCACTGGACACTAAAACTAGCTAAATCCTTCATCTTAGCTTAGTAACAACGACCCAAATTAAGTCCATACGACTCCATTGTGAAATTATTCAGCCTATTAAAATTACCATGTCTTAAAATATAAAAAAGAATTATTATAAAGAAACAAGCGCAAATGAGAAACAACTAAGAATATTAAAAATGTTAATTTTGGAAACTTCTCAAATTTTAAATTTGAGTGGAGGTGGAAATAGATCTATAGGAGAAAATTTAAAACTACTTTTTTTTTTTCTAAAAAGAAGTCCAAGGGGCATGAAAATGGGTTTTCTGACAAAAAAAAAAGAAGAAGAAGAAGAAAAAATAGTTGTTTTTCATCATTTTAGAAATGTTCCTACAAAAATGTCTTAAAAGGATAATAAACCTTTCCAAAATATAAAATTACTAAAATGAAAAAATTATCAAAGATAAAAACATCCAAAAGTAGAAGTTTCTTGAAATTGAAAGTTTTGTCAAAATGGCTATCTTAAAATGGAAAGTTTTCAATAATTTTCAAATTCGTCCAAAGAACTTCATCCATTTTTTGACCGTATGGATGTTATGAGCCAACATAAAATGGTTAGAAATGAATTCTTTAATGAAATGATTGAGCTTTGATTTCAGTTTACATACCTTGCTTCTAGTTATTGGACCACTTGGTTCGTTTAGTATACATGCCTTGCTTCTAGTTATTGGACCACTTGGTAAAACGAACCCTCGGGAGTCTCTTTTATCATTCTATGGTTCGTATAAGAGTGGGCATAGTAAAACATGATGCTCAAACGTTTTCAAGCTCCCTTTTGTATATTAGACAAGTCCTATAATGTGAGATAACGTTTCTTGTAGCAAGTTTATCTTTCGTAGGAAAACAATCATTGCAAAATCTTCAACAGTAACATTATGTGTTTGAAAGATAGTTTGAGTTTCCAAAGAGCTTTCCAAGATCTGGTAGTCCCTATTTGCATGCTTCCTTCAAAATGTTGATCTCATCCATTCACTAAAAAATTTCCTTCTAGGTTGTCTCTCCATCCAATAATGTTTTCCCCCTAAAAACTAAAAAATCTCTATCCAAAATATTCTTAATACCTTATTTGTTCAGTCGGTCCTCTACACTTCTAATAGCCTTGTTTCAGTCGTAGATTGGGTTAGGAAAATTTGGCTTTCACTATTTAGACAAACCTTCTTAATGAGGCATTACCCAACTATTGTTTTTGCTCCAAATTTGGATATCTTTCCCTTTATTTCAAATATGCCTCCCCTATTAGTAATCCTTTCCAAATCCACATGTTAGAAGGTTTTGCTTTTATAGTTTCACAATGTTGAGATTTACAATATTTAGCTTTAAGAACATTGGTTGACAACATCATTGTTAAAGTTACAATTCTCCAAGCTTGTTTTACAAAGCATGGCCTCATTCATTACTCTTTCTTGCTTTTCTTATCTCTATTTCCTTCTCAACAATTTGATAACACGTGTTATCGTAATTACAAAGATGTACATTTTCTTCGTCCACAACATGGCCCCATAAAAAACGAGTGGATATTTTTTTCAACTTTCGTATAAACATAGACTGGATCATTGAAAGAAGACAACATATAAAGGGGTATTAATACTGAAGTCAATTTAATGAGTGTCTACCTTTCACCTGGAGACAAGCATTTTGCTTCCCACTAAGCAAGTTCATTTTTTCATCTTATTATAATACTTTGAAAGAACTCCATTTTTTGATTGATATGCCCTAGTTCCGCCTCCAACTATTTACTAGCTCTATAAACTAATTTGACATTTAAAGTTTCACCATACCATTTTCTTGTTTACTTTTTGGTAGATGGACTAAGATATAACTTCAATTTATCCAAATTGATCATTTGCCTTAATAGTTTGCAAAACTTAGTGAGAATATTTTTAAAACTCAACAAATTTAAATATCCACTCTAAATAAAAAAGAGGTAATAGTCATTCATAAATAATAATTCATTAATCGAAGGTGCCTTTGCTAGTTTGGATTCCATTAACAAGGTTATTATTTTCGGCTTTGATCATTATTAATGACGTGACCATTTGGAAAAGGAATAAAATGGTATGGGGATAATAGGTTGCCTTGTTAAAGCCCTCTATTCAATTTAAAGGTTTTTGAGAGGCTTCCCTTGACCATAACCTGGTATGATATTGTAGTGACACATTGTGTCATACCTAGTTTTTTTTAAGTTCAAAATTTAGGAATAATTGAGGATTAAATTGAAAGAAGTCATAAGTTGGTAGTTTCTATTGAAAAATCGAGAAAAAATTAGTGGTTAATTTGGACATAGTTGAGTTCCAATTTTGGATCGGTTGGATTGAGACCAATGGACCCCTTAGTGGGAGACAAAATTATTACCGATGGACGATTTTTATAAGGTTGATAATCTGCTGTGAAGGGCTATAAATTGTAGGGAATGAATTCTCGGGGTGAATTTGTTTTTCAATCCTATTTATGTTCTCTCCTTCATCTTCTTCAGTTACTCTGAAGAAGAAGAAGAAGAAGATAAGAGCTTTGCATGGAGCAATATTTGTGAAGATTGAGTCAAGAGGATAGATAAACATGGGGACTGGTAGGCTTTTAAGTCTTTTAGTGTTCGTAAATTTGAGAAAACAGAGTTAATAATTTTCAAAACCTTTTAGGGGTTCTTCATGTTTCTGAAAACGAAGTTTTTTAGCTTGAATGCTGAGTTTAACTTATTATTTTGGTTGTACTACTTAGCTGCCAAGAGAATGGAAGCTCTAGCATTCAGAAAAGCTACGCTAAGGAGACAAAGAAGCATCATGTAAGTTTCTATACTCTATTTTTGGGATGCTGTATGACTGACATGAATCTGTGTTGAGTTCAAAGAGAGTTCTGTGATGATGTATGATCTCTACTGAGAATGCTTTGTATGTGTAAGATTGTGTAGGTATATGAGTATCTGCAAATGTATTCCAATAT
Organism: Gossypium arboreum; assembly: GCF_025698485.1. Classification (NCBI taxonomy): domain Eukaryota; kingdom Viridiplantae; phylum Streptophyta; class Magnoliopsida; order Malvales; family Malvaceae; genus Gossypium; species Gossypium arboreum. The sequence continues at coordinate 83,716,852 of NC_069070.1, read as the reverse complement.
GCATGAAATGGTTATGACCCCATGACAAAAAAAAAGTAGCATAGTCCATTATAATGTGTTTATGAAATGCATGTATTACATGTTTATAACAGTAGAGTACAGAGGGAAGATTAATGATGGGTTAGATGAAGTTAGGATTTGGTGATATGGAGCACTAGGTGAATAGTTTGGGAAATAGAGTGTCCATTTACCCCAAGCTGGAACTACTAGGTGCAAACCGTGATCTGGGAAGTTGCGGGCCTTATAGATTGGACACTATGGTGTTCGAGCATCAAGGTTAAAAGTGAGGCGGAATGGATGGGCTGTAATGAGGTATGATGTGTAAGACCATATCTCAACTATGGAAACATAGAGAGTTTGCCAGAACATTAAACATAGGGTATGATGTGTAAAACCATAGCTCGTCTATGACAACAAAGAGAGTCTGTTAGGACATTAAACATGAGGTATGATGTGTAAGACGATAGCTCGGCTATGGCAACATAGAGAGTCCACCAGGACATCAAACATAAGGTATGATGTGTAAAACCATATTTCGACGATGACAATATAGAGAGTCCGTCAGGACATTAAACATGCGATATGATGTGTAAGACTATAGCTAGGCTATGACAACATAGAGTGTCTGCCAGGGCATTAAACACAGGGTATGATGTGTAAGAACATTTCTTGACTATGTAAACGTGGAGAGCCCTCCATGACATTAAACATGGGGTATGATGTGTAAAACTATAGCTTGGCTATAGTAGCATACGGAGTCTATTGGGATAATAAATGCAGGGTAGTCTGCCATGATAATAAAAGTGGGGTTGTCCATTGGGACAATAAAAACAAGGTAGTTTTCCATGATGGTAAACATGGGATAGTCCACCCAAATAATAAAACTGGGGTAGTCTGCCAAGACGGTAAACATGGATAGTTCACTAGGATAGGCAAAATAGGATAGTTCACAAGGATTGTAATCATGGAAAATCACACAAACAAGGAAAAAGGGTTAGAAGAAAAATGCAGGTGTTGACAAGTGATAGCTATCTAGCGAGTTTTAAGAATCTATCAAAAAAAGCAAAAGTAATATAAATGAGAAAAGTTGGCCAAAATGATAAAAATGGAAGTCGGTATGGCATATGGTGGTAACCCATCAAGAATAAGATATGGGAATAATGTGATAGTAATGCCTTGTATATAGGCAAATGAAAGAGGATTTGTAATAGTCCGTTTTCAGGGAAATCGGAGCAGTGGTTTCGGGACCACAAATCCAAAGTTGAAAACTTTATTTTACTATTATTTTATGGTCTATAGCATGATAGTATTATCATATAAAAATTTCGTTAAGAAATTTTACCATTTACATGCTCAATTTGATAAAAAGGACTAAATCGCGTAAAGTGCAAAAGTTGTGTTCTAATAGCCAAAGACATTAAATAGCTATAGAACTTTAAATTGGAAGTCCTTATATGGTAATTAGACCATTTAACTTGATAGTGTATGTACATGGCTTGGCAATTGTGTAATTATTAATGTTTTAAAAGGTTAAATTATTAAAAAGGTAATTACATGTTAAATTAAATAAAACCAAAGTGAAGTGTCATCTGTTTCTTCTTATTTTCAACCAAGAGTTGAAGAAAAAGGAAACCATTGTTGAGCTAGGGTTCGACTAGTCTTATTTCTTTGATTGGTAAGTGATTTTTGTCCCATTTTTAATAATTTATATGTTTCCAAGATCGTTGTAGTTTAATCTAGCTAGCCCGAGGACTAATTTGTGAAATTGTTAAAGTATTTGAATTTTTCCATTGATGAACATGTTAGGTTTTTGAAGTTTAATGGTATAAAATGAATGGTTGTTGTTAGATAAACAACTTTTGTAAAGGAATTTTTGATGAAATTTTCAATTAGGGATTAAATTGAAAAATATGAAAAATTGTGTGGTAAAATTATGAATTTTTGAAATATATAGGATTCTATAAATATGTTTATAATTCAAATAGGCTTCGGTAGGGATAAATTTGAATGAATTTCTTTTTCCGAGCCTAGGGACTAAATTACAAAGAATTAAAAGTATAGAGACAAAATGGTAATTTTTCCAAAAATATGTGTTGGACTAAATTGAATATGAGTTATATTGAATTGAGTTAAATTCATTCGTATAGATCTGGTTAGACCTCATACGGAGTTAGGTTGAGGCAAAGAGAAAATCTTAGATTAGTCTCATCCACATTTACGAACACTTGTCGAGGTAAGTTCATGTAATTAAATTGTGTAATTATATGCTTTGTTTGAATTAGATGTATGTTATTTGCATTATCATCATATATGAACAGCGATCGCATATCTGATGATATATGACGATTACCGAGCCCCATTTGAACCTTAGGAATTCGTAGGATACAAATGACATGTCATTAGGGCTACCGATTTCAGCTCTTATAAGCTTACTAATATTCAACTCAAATAAGCTTACCATTATTCAGCTCGAAGGAGCTTACCGTTTACAGCTTGTATGAGCATACATGTACATGAATTGACAGATTACAGTTCAATGCACCTTGTGTGTACTACCCGCATATCCAATGATATTCTAAATGGTTCAACGGGCACAATTCTGTTACGAGTTTATATGAGTTCGATAGAACTAGTACAGGTATTTACATGAATTACATGGAAATGGTTTGTATATGATATATGGATACATGGTATAGATGTTACATGTATATAGAATGTAAATAGTTGTTGAACTCATACATGATTCTCGGTTTTTATATGAATTACATGGCTAACATGGTTGATGAATATGTGTTAGGCTTTTGGCCAAATTGAGTTGAGATATGCTTTGGTTTACTTACCTTAGATGTGATTAAAATGGTAAGTTAAATTTTCTATTATACGAACTTACTAAGCTTAAAAGCTTACTCTGTGTTATTTTTCGTGTTTTATAGTGATTCGAAAGCTCGTTCAGGTTGGAAGCTTGTCAGAGCTATATCACACTATCCATTGGCTTTTTTGGTTATTTAATTTCAGTTATAATGGCATGTATAGGTTAATTTGGCCAATGTTGGCATATAAGTGTTTTGTTGAGATTAGCCACTTATTTGGCTTGTGTTTGGTATATTTTGATGTGTATATATATGTGGCCTTTTCATATTTGATGTGTGTTTGATATGGTAGAATGATGAAAAGTAAAATATGGTTTGAATATGCATATAAGATATGTTATATACCTTGGTGTGATTTAGTGCTTTGTTATGGAAAACTTATAGGTATAGTGATGTTAGTTAGAATGGTATATTTGATACCATTTGGAAACATTGGTATGTTTTGGTAAGTAAGTTAAGTGACATGAAATGATGCAAAATGATTTGCCTTGTGAATTGGTATTTTGGGTACCAAATGGTTGAACTTGATAAGTTATCTACATGATAGGTTTTGGTACAATTATGCATATATGTATTTGGTCATTTAGGTAAGTTTGGATACATGGTTGACATTTTTTTAAGTTTTCATTTGAGGTGCCTAAGGGCATATTGGTTGTATGTGATTATAGTACATGTTTAAAGCTTGTTTATGTTTGTTTCAACATGCTTGATTATAGCTAACATATATGTGAATTTTTAGGAGTAGAAAATGTCATTTTTGGGTGAGAAATGTGGCTTGAAAAATGACCTATTTTTTTCCACATGGGCAGATACACGGGCGTGTGTCTCAGCCTTGTGTGAAACATGGCCAGGTGACACATGGCCAGATGACACGGCAAGTTAGTATGCTCACATGGGCTGGCACACAGGCATGTGGCTTGGCCATGTAACCCAAGTTAGTGAGTTACATAGGCATGGACACGGGCTAGGACACGGCCGTGTGTCCCTATTTCGAATGCGCACACGGCCTAAGATACAGGTGTGTCTCTTGACCATGTGAGTCACACGGTTTAGCCACACGGCCATGTGACCCCTACAACTTTGAGAATTTTAATTATTTTCAAAAAATTCTCTGAGTTTTTGATTTAGTCCCGATTTGTTTCTAATGTATATTTTGGGCCTCGAGGGCTCATATAAGGGACAAAATATATGATTTTTATTGATTTTGAACATGTATATGCTTTGATATGAAATATTTGAATTTTCTGTCTGTCTAAATTGTATACTTCGGTAACACTCTGTAAGCCTGTTCTGGTGACGGATTCGGGTTAAGGGTGTTACAGAATTTATCCGAGGATCACAGATAAGGATCCTTCATTAAGAACTAGCAGAAAGTGCTTAAAGAAACTCTGTATGTTAGAGAGAGGTCGTAGAAGAGTAATGAGAGATTCACTCCCAGTACAAGGCTTTGTTGAAACCTTAGTTTATACGGTAAGGTTTAATCGTATACTCAAGATAGTCTAACCTGTAAAGAGGGGTTAGTTGGAACTTATTGATAGAAAGTGGTACTAATAAGGATTATCCAAGTGATAGTTATGTCTATCAAGACTATTCCTCTTTAAGGAGAATTTATTTCGAGTATACCCACCATAAAGTTAGTTTTATAGGGAACCATCATATAAGGGAGATCATAAACTTGAATGGTCACTCAGATAACAGTCTGCTGGATACTATAGGCTAAAACGGTCCATTGTAGACGAACATGTTACACATTAAAAGTAAGGTATCTCAAATAGGGCAGATTACAAGGGAGTAATCCAAACAACATTTCAACCTAAGTTTAGGGTATAAGTAGAAAAGATGAAATATTGTTAAGTCTGCCAGTGCTGTGTGCGTTTTTACTAGTGGCCTAAGTGTGGAATACCAGTATGTATGGTAGAAATATTATTAGATAAGAGAATCCACTAAAGGCTACCATGTAATGGGAGCTTTATTAAGGATAGAGTGTACAATCGGATTTACATTCAAGGATGATGACATAGGCAACAACTCCCAAAGTTTCAAAATTATGGGTCTACGAGTTAGGATAAAGGTAAATGGTTGTTCACGACCAGAAATGTGCGGAAAAAGGGAAAGAAGGTAAAATGTGCAAGGTAAAATTACGAATTCATAAGTATGATGTAACATCTAGAAATCGCCAAACTAGTCGACTGGTCATAAGCTCTACCAGGTAATGATCATTTAGTGACCTATCCGCCAATAAAGAAATGTGGAAGTCGTATCAAATTCTGCCAATCCAGATAAAGCACGAATGCCTAAGTAAAATACAAAGTTAGCGTGATTGTTTCCTTTTCATTTAATACCTCAGCAAGATAGGGGCTTAGTTATATATAAATATTAACAAACAGACTCACTAAGTCGTTTTGAACTTATAGAATTTTTGGCCTATGTTTGCAGGATTCGTTGGGTGTATAAGGAACTTGAGGAAGGGCCAAGCTAGACCTTATAAACCAAAGAACATCGTTAGGAAGATGTCATGCACATAAAAGGGGTACCTTCAGAGGCTTCGCCTAAGGGTTAGATATATTGTAATTAAGTAGTTTTCTTAGATTTTGAATTTTGAAGGTAGTCAAATTATGTTTGGTTTAAGTTCCTATTGTAAGAAATATTTGTAATAAAGTAATAAAGTAATAAAATATTTTGTCGAATTTTTTGATTAAAGTTTGATGTTAGACCAAATTGGTTCAATTGTGACACTCAACGATCGAGTCGGGCATTGTAGGATTGATTAATCTATTTCTCACTAAAACCTGACATCTTTAAAGTTGCTTGTGAAAAACACCAGTTAATTCTATCATATGCTTTACTCATATTGATTTCAAAGTTGTCGTAGATCGTTTAAGTTTTTTCTTATTCTTGATTTCCTATGAGCCTAATTGGTAGTTAGAGGTCAAAAAATGTCCTAAAACTACTGATAAAAAAAGCCCAATTTGCTATCCACTCTTAGTGTTTTCAAGAGCTTAATCTAGAAAATGACTTATTCACTTTTTCTTCTATCAAAGGTTCTACCAAATCTCTCATTGATTCCAACAAGATGGTTGATATTTACAATTCCTGAAGCTAGTCTTTTGTTGAATAAAATTAGGGTTTCTCCTTGACACATAATGCTTTCAACATGATCTAGAAAGACTTGTTTTATTGCCCTAAATTTCATTTAAGTTTACAATTTAAATTTGTAAAAGCAAACCAAATGACTAAGCTTAAAATAGTATCGGTTAAGAATTTTAAAAAAGAGCTTAAATAAAAAATTAGCCTTCAAACTATACTACTTTTCCCATCTACGTATCTAAATTTTTTTAGTAAAAATAGTAATTAAACTATTAAATTCGTCTTATTTCACCTCAAATTGATAGTTTAGGCACCACTTTTAACAAAAAAAAGTTAGGTACATAAGTGAGAAAATAGTAAATTTTCGAGGGTAATTTTGTAGTTAAGCCTCAGAAAGGATTAATGTATAATTTAGCCCTTAGACTATACTTCATCTCACAATGTGGTGCATTGGTTTTATGCCATTCAAGAGATCATTCAAATTGTTACGAAAAGATGACATGGTGCTAGTATCCTAACAAAGTGACACATGACAAGGAATTTTAAAATATTAGAATTTTGAATATTTGACATGGACGTTGACTATGTAATTATATTTAATATCATTTAAAACTTAAAAAACAATGAAAAACATAAAAATGAAGAAATGAAATACAAACTCTAATTTTTATTTTTGAAAAACTAGTTGACTTCCATTCGTTCACCTTTTCACTTACCCATCAGAGCTTTTTAAACCTGTTTTGCTTCATCTTCTTCATATGTAGAGAGTTTAATATTACTAAAGAAATGTTGTCACTAAACATAAAAATATTTAGTGTCCTTACATAAGTATCTTATCATGTCCAAAGGAATATTAAAATTATTATATTGAATTTATAAAATTATTAATTAACCAATATATTCAGCTTATAAAAATTGAGTACTTGGTGCTACAGAGCAGTCAAAAATTTTTATCCATTCTTGTTTTATTTATTCAGTAACTACCCAAATATTAGTGACCCCTACCTTAAAAAGCTAGGCCCTTAAGGCCTAAATCATACCAACAAGTTCCAAATAATTTCAAACATATTCAAATAATATTTAATATCAAATAAAAAAAAATTAGCTCAAATGAATTCAAAACCAAATTTTAACATAAAACAATCAATTTAAATACATTTTTCACCTAGAATTATAGAACACAATAATAAATTCTCTAAAAGAATACAATTCTTTAAAATGTCTAAGCCCTTATGTGTTGGAAAAATCTCGGTTTGAAAATAGTTTTCTTGCATAGTGAAAATTTAAAATATTAAAAATCGACCCGATTTGTGATATTTAAAACAATAAACCTTAACCGAATTTGTATCTATATTTTCGACTTAGCAGGCGCTCATTGTTTTTGTCTTTCAACCAAACAATCTTCTTTGCTATTTTTGTACCAGAAATTACTTCGATTGTGGGCTCGAACCAATTGAATCAAAACACAAAAATAGAAAAAGTTTTCTCTCTTTTTTGGGGTGAAAACTAGAATTATCTCTTTTTAAATAAAAACTGGTATAATTGTTATTTCTGTAACACCCCTAGCCCATTTCCGTCTTCAGAGCAGGGTCAAGGAGCATTACTGGAGTTTATAAAACAAATATAATTAATTCAAGTTAATTACTATTCATATCAGAAACCAATCATATTTAATCATATTTCCCTTAAATGGACCATCGTGGCCTAATTTAAACATTTAAAACAAGTCGAGCCTAAATTAGGAACATAAAGAGTTTTACGCAAAATTTCAAAATTTTTCTTAGGTGTAGGGGACACACGCTCATGTGGTCAAGCCGTGTGGCTTACACGACCAAGTGACACGTCCATGCCCCAGGCCGTGTAGGCATTCGATGTGAGGCACACAGCCGTGTTCTAACCCGTGTAACTTTCTGACTTGGGTCACATGGCTAGCCACACACCTATGTGCCAGGCTGTGTGGACAATTTAATTTTCAAAAAATAGGTGCAGGATTTACACGGCCAAGACACACGTCCGTGTGTTGGGCTGTGTGTTTCACACAGCTGAGACACGTGCCCATGTCTCTGTCCATGTCATCAATTCTGAGCATTATGTTTCTCAATTTTTAAGATGCAGGGGACACACAGCCAAATCACACTCCTGTACGCATGGCCGTGTGTCACACACGGCTGATACACGCCTGTATCTTTGCCAGTGTGGACAAAATAAGGTCATTTCCAAGCCTTATTTCTCTTCCAACCTGAAATCAACATATTCAACCAGTTTTTGTGCCATTACAAGTCACAATAGAACATTCAATTCAAGCCAATTTCAAGTTCAATACATGTCATAACATCCTTTTTTAACAAAATATTTGATGTTACCTAATTGACCATATAAACATATGAGTATACTTTACCCATTCATGCAACCATTAATATATTTATGTATCTTTCATCTTTCAACCATTTCAATACACACATCAAGCATGATAAGGCCTTATACAACTACATCAAAATATTATTAACACTAGCCATTCCACTGGCTAGTTACAACCAAAACATTTTATCATGATATCTACTTAGCTTATACATGTCATTATACCAATACCCAGAATTTTCTTGTTTTATATACCGAGAAGTCTGAGGGATAATGTGATGTGTCTCTGACCAAGTTCCAACTTCACAAGTTTTCGAGCACTATTAAACACTAGAAGTAAAACACAGTAAGCATATTATGCTTAGTAAGTTCATATAACAAGAATTTAACTTATCAATCATATTCATTAAAAGTAAGCATACAAACATGCATCCAAAACATTGTGACTAATTGACTAGACACATGCTCTTATCAAACAAATTAGTCACGAAATTTTCATGAATATTAAAAAAACAAAGATGAGCTCATCATGAAACCATTTCCAGGTATTTCAGGGATATTCAAGATATAATTCATTTAATTCTCATATTTTCTCATATCAAGAGTTTTGCCCGTTGAGTCATTGAAATATCGATGGAGACCCAGGTAGTACACACAAGGTGTACTTATCAATGATCTGTCAATTCATATACAGGGGTACTCATTAGAGCACATAACCGGGAAGCACACTCTCGAGCCTTATAACGGGAAGCTCACAAAGAGCCTATCGGGAAGTTTATTCGGGCTATATAACAGGAAGCTCATAAGAGCCATAATTAGGAAGTTCACATAGAATCATATTGGGAAGCTCACAAATAGCCATACAACTAAAGCTCCGGATAGTTATACATCGGGAAGTTCAAGCAAGCACTATCGGGAAGCTTACAAAGAGCTAATTTAATAGGAAGCTCACGAAGAGCCTATAATCGAGATGCTCATAAGAGCTAAAGTCTGTCGACAAATAATGTAGGATCACAACCTATTAGGATGCTCTAAAGAGCTATAACGGGATGCTTGAGAGGGCTAATAATAGAACGCACTTTCGAGCAGTGGTGTGTCCGCAAGATATGCAAGACAACAACCATACTAGAAACTTGCATCCATCAATTTTCCTTTGTCCAAACGGGACTTAACATTTGCCGGACATTATCGGATATTCAATCAATTTCATATACATGGCAATAATATAATTCACATATACAACATTTAATTTAAACATATAAATGTACATAATTTAGCTACACGAACTTACCTCGTCACTTGTCTTTTATGTTTTTCTATTAATTCGATACTTTTTCATTTCCTCGATCTAACTCCTTATTTGATCTTTCTGAATATACATAAATGAATTTAACATCAATTTAACACATTTCATATCCAATTCAATCCAATTTACATCTTAAGAAAAAGTACCATTTTGCCCCTATACTTTTGATTAATTCTAATTTCGTCCCTAGGCTCGGAAAATAAAATTCTTGCAATTAACCCTTATTCCAAGCCTAAGCAAAATTTTTATATAACATTTATAGCTCGTATATTTCACAAAAATAAAAAATTTCTATGAATTTTACATCTTTACAATTTAGCCCCTAAATCACAATTTCATAAAAATTTCCTTTACAAAAGTTGTTTATCTATCAATAATCTTTCATTTTCTACCATAAATTTTAAAATTTCATCATATTCATCCATGAAAAAAATTTAATACTTTGATAACTTTAGAAATTGATCCCCAAAATAGCTAGATTAGGTAATTTCAATTTCGAAAATATAAAAATTACTAAAATGGGACAATATTACTTACCCAATTAGGCTTGCTTGATTTTCCTACTCTTGCCTAGGGTTTCCATGGAAATTTGGGGAAGAAGATGATAATAATATGATATTTTTGTCTTTTAATTTAATTATCATCTTTAATTTTTCAACTTTCCAATTTAGTCCTTTTCTTTTCTTTAATTTCCATGGATGAATCACCATAAATATCTATTAAATTTTCTTAATGGTCTAATTACCATATAAGGACCTTAAATTTTGAATTCCATAGCTATTTAATCCTTTTAGCTACTAGAATTCAAACTTCGCACTTTATACAATTTGGTCCTTTCTATAATTAAACATGAAATCAGAAAAATTTTCTTATCAAAATTTTCATACGTCTTTCCTATCATAATGTAGACCATGCAATAATAGTACAGTCAATTTTTTTTCTAACTCGAATTTGTGGTCTAGAAACCACTTTTCCTTTTTTACTAAAAATGGGCTGTTACAATTTTGGAAAAAATATTTGTAATAGTTCAGAATAAATTCTCTCTATTTTTTTGATAGAATAACAATATCTCAAAGTTGTGTTCACAGCTCTGTCGGTGCCATCTATTTATAGGAAGAGAAGGTAGAACCCTTATAAAAATGTAGAAGTTTATTTCTACCAGAGAAAAGAAAAACTCAACATTTTCACTATGACCTAATGGTTTATTTTCATTTTCGAGCTTCAAAATAGCTCTAAACATAAGCTCATCCTTCTAATCATTTTTAAGTAATCAATATAGAATTGCAAATGGATTATTTCCATTTACATTTTTGGAAACCTACATTCATTTCTAAATGATTCCATTTCTCCATTTCAGAGAAAACCATAATCATTCTTGAATGTTTATCATTTCTCTTTTTTTATTCATTCTGTTCATTTTTATTCAAACACACAATTCATTTTTAGTTTCAAAGAGTTAGCAGAAGGACCAATTGGACATATGTAGTTGAGGCTCAAATGATTTATAATTAAGCTTTGATTTTTCACCTATTAACTATAAACTCATTTATTCACAAAGTCATTCCACTATAGTATCGTGAATGAGCCCTCCCCAACAACATACCATTACGAAAGCAACTACTCAGTACTCATCCAATGACTTTGTCATAAATTTGTTACCCTCATATGATATCCTTGTTATTTTTGGGATAATATTTGTTCTCTTTTATTTTATGGTAACACATCTTCCTTCATGAAAATTCAATCACTAACAAATAGTGATCAAGTCATCCATCACAAGGACAGATGACCCGTGGCCACATTTACTTTTCATCAACCATGTAATAGCAATGAGAAGATATCATTTACCCATATTTTGTGCTATGAATTTCACTATTTTGAATGACGTTATGTAACACCCCTTACCCGTAACCGACGTCGAAATAGGGTATGAGGCATTACCGGACATAAGTTCACAAAATCTTACAAAACCGGGACATAAATTTTCATCCAAATTTAAAAATTTTCACTTACATGCGCATCGTCCCTTATATGGGCCCACGAGGACCAACACATACATTGGGAGTGGTTCGGGACCAAACCAAGAACTTAGAAAATTTTTCATTAAACAGAGTCACACGCCTGTGCGGGCGGGTCGTGTAATCCCACACGCCTGTGTGGATTGAGACACGCTTGTGTCCCTAGCCCGTGCAACTCTCTGTTTATGACATCATGAACAAAATGTGGTCACACGGCCAAGGCACACACCCGTGTGCTTAGGCTATGTGGACAATTAAATTTCATAATTTTTCCATAAATAGGTGCAGACCTCACACGGCCAGGGCACATGCCCATGTCCTATGGCCGTGTCTCTCACACAGCCATGTATCATCCCGTGTGTTTACTACTGGACATTTTGTTTGTATTAATTAGGGTGTAGGGGACACACGGCCAGAGCACACACCCATGCGGTGAGCCGTGTGTCACATACGGTCTAGACACACGCCCGTATGTCTACCCATGTGGACAAATTTAAGGCTATATTTCAAGCCATTTGCCACCCTTATTTACACAACACATTCATGGTTCCAAAGGTACTTCAACGTTCTCATGAATCTAATCCGTGTATTTAATTTCTCAACAATTTAGACTAGATTAAGGCTTTATATCATAACGACTATATTGTACGAAAAACATATGTATCCATGAGCAACAATTATTAAATTTGCATGCATGCATTTTCATATCAATTTATACACACACATAGTGATCATCATCATTCAGCCATCATCTACTAAGATTTATGTAACATCCCAAAATAGGGCCTAGTCAGAACAGTGGTTTCGAGACCACAAATCTGATATTGAAATATTTGTTTTATGATTATTACGAGGTCTAGAATATGAAAATATGCATGTTCTAAATTTTTATGAAGAAATTCTATGAGTAAGGTGTCCAATTAAAAAATAAGGACCAAATTAAATAAATTGCAAAACTTGGATTCTAGAAGCAATTTGCATGAAATTGCTTTATATTATTAATTAGAAGTCCTTAAAGAGCAAATTTCCCAATTTCTAAGTTTTTAGACAAAAATGGGCATGTATGGATAAAATTTTAAAGAAAGGGTTTAAGGGTATTTTGGTCATTTGGCTAATTAATGAAATAAAATGGGAAAATGAAGGAAAAAATCAGCCATTCTTCACCCTCATCCAGCCAAATTTCTCAAGCCCTCCATAGCTAGGATTTTCAACATTTTCAAGCTCAATAGTAAGTGCTCATAAGCCCTGGTTTTAATGTTCTTCGTATTTTTAAAATCCCAGTAGCTTACTCTCTCCATTTCTACCCATATTTTGAGTTAGGGTTCATGTTTGCAAAGTGACCTATGTGTGACATGTTTATTATTTGATGTTTTATGGAGAAATATGAAAATTGGATGTGTGTTAAACATCTTTTTCTAAGTGATTTTCATGAAAAACCCCTAAAAGAACCTTTTTGCAAAAGGTGTAAAATATGTGGTAAAAATGTGAAATAATGGAAAAATGTGGGCTGCGATAAGAGAAAAGAACATTCGGTTAGGCTTGGGTAATGTAGAAAATTCATGCATTTCATTATACGAGCCTAGGGACCAAACCGCAAATAATGTGAAAGGTTAGGGGCAAAACGATCATTTTGTTCGGGGTGAAATTTAGGCTTGAAAAGAATAATGTGAGATATTGATAATTCATTTTTATTGTTATAGACGCTGAGGAACAAATTCTGGAGGTCGATCAAGGAAAATGAAAGGTTTTAGAATAATCGAGACGTAAAACCAAAACGGATACCAGGTAAGTTCGAATAACTTTAAGTAAACTATTAATATGCCTAATTACATGTGTTATGAATGCATGATATTTGGTTATAATAATGGCATAAAAATCCATGAAATATGTTAATAATAATGACATGATGATAAATGTCCCGGGTGGAGTAAAAAGGGAAATTCAATGGATAAACCATGGCTTACATGACTTGAGATCCTGCATGTGTTGTAGAAAAATGATTTAGCCCGGATAGGTAATCTGTTGATCTCAAATATAGAAAAGATCCAGCCCGGACGGGTGTTCCTTGAGTGATCGAGCCTTCTAAAGAATATATGTGCATTGTGGATTTAGTCTGGACGGGTAATACGATTAGGGTTTGAATTTAGCCTAGACTGGTAATTCAGATCCGAGCTCATTAAGGGTGTTCGTCGCTATAAGGGATTTAACTTGGACTGGTAATCTCGACATCACTCTATGAGTTTATATTACGGGGGATTTAGCATAGATTGGTAATCCTGCCGAATGCTGTGAGGTTCGCGGGAGTGCGTACTTGAGATGATCGCTCTTATGACTTGACGGTGAATGGATAATCAATTGAGATTTCTGAGAAACTCCACGGGATTAACATGAGATAAAAAAATGAAAACATTGGATGTTGAGCTCATCTAAGACAAATTACATGGTTTATTGTTATGGAACTAACTTGTCGATTGAGTGCATGTGATAAGGAAACTATTTCATGCTTGTTGGTTTTATTGCCTAATATGGATGCAAGCTAATTAATCGGTAAGTTTATTTTCCAGTTATTCGGGCTTACTAAGGATGTAAGTGCTTACCCCTCTCTTTTCCCTGTCTTACAAAGCTCGTGGACTCACGAAGATTAGGAGACAGTTGGAGAATTAACACACTATTATCATGTCTAGCTTTGGTATATAGATACTCTTATTTTGTTCAATGGCATGTATAGGGCTTTTGTTATTTTGTTATATGTGTAATTTGATTAACCAATATAAAGGCTTATAAAAGCATATATAGTCACTTGTATATGGCCAAGGGAATTGGCTCATTTTAGTGTAGATTATGACCTACGAAATTGTGCATGTTATGTTCCAATGTTCTTGTGATGATTAAATGTGGTGTGCTACAATTAGTCATAAATAATATGACCAAATCACATGGGGTGGTTAGGCCACAATTTGGCAATGAGTTAAGATAACGAGCCAAGCTTAATTGAGTTACAAGTCATGGAAATCATTAATATAAAGGAGATAACCTAGCATGTATAAAAACTGATGAGATGAGGTTTACATGCAATAAGGTATATTAAGGTCATTTAAGAGTATAATTAGACTATGTTTAATTGTTATTGAAAATTATAAGTGGATATGAATATTAGAAGGTGACCAAAGGCTTGGAAAATAGCCGAATAAGGTCTACACGGGTAGACACACAGGCGTGTGTCTAGGCCATGTGTGACACACGGATAGCCCCATGGGCGTGTAGTCTGTCTGTGTGTCCCCTGCACCTAAAATTTTTAAGTTAGAATGCATGGTAGTAAACACACGGGTAGAGGCACGACCATGTGTCTCAACTGTGTGGAGGGCACGACCTAGTATACGAGCGTGTGTCTTGGCCATGTGCCCTGACGTCATAAACAGAATGCTCGAGTTTTTGCACACGGGCTACCACACAGGTGTGTCGAGGCCGTGTGAAGGGCATGGTCCAGAGAGATGGGCATGTGCTTGGCCGTGTGAAAACCCCTGTAGGTTCGATATGAGAAATAAATTCAATAAATTCCACACGGGTAGGGGACATGGGCGTGTCTCAAAGCACACGGGCGTGTGCATTGCCTCCACATGGGTATGGACACTAAGATGTTGTCTAACCGGATTTAAATTTGGAACGAAATTTATAACTCATATTTTTCGAAAATGTCTGAGTATGTGTCTGGTAATGCCTCGTGCCTGGTCCCAGTCTCTGGAATGGGTAAGGGATGTTATATTTTGTGGTATCAGAGCTATTATTTAGTCAGTTCTAGGATTGCCATAAAGTGCATTGAGTTTAGATAGAGATGCCATTATATGAACATTGATAGTGTGACATCTCCTAACTGTTTAATCATCTTTGAATATAGTAAATGTCTTTCAATCAAGCGCAAGATGAGTTCGAGGGAGCTAAAAGCCATGCTCCAGCTTCAGTACAGCAAGCCTATGTTGAAGGCTGGAAAAAGTCCAGAGCTACCGTCTTTGACATGATAGATTAGTGGTTTGTGGATTATTTGAGAAATCGCCCCAATATACCACGACCTCCCCTGCCCTTTAACTGACCTAACGAGGAAGTGCCACTAGGTATGGCACCTGTAAAAGTTGGTAAAGCCCCGATGGACAAGCTTAGAAAGTATGAGGCTGAGGAATTTAGAGCTAAAATGGATGATGATGCTGAACGAGCTGAGTTCTGGCTTGAGAACACTACATGAGTATTGGACGAGTTATCTTGTACACCTGAAGAGTGTTTAAAATGTGCTGTATCTCTTTTAAAGGATACTGCATACCACTGGTGGAAGACTGTATCTTTAGTGGTGTTAAAGGAAATCATCATTTGGGAATTTTTCCAAGCGGAGTTTAAGAAGAAATACATCAGTCAAAGATTCTTAGACTTGAAGGGAAAGGAGTTCCTAGAACTTAAACAAGAAAATAAGACGGTACTGGAATACGAAAGGGAATTCATGAGACTGAGTCAGTATGCGACTGAATGGGTTCAAACAGAGTTAGAAATGTGTAAACGCTTCGAGGAAGGTCTGAATGAGGAAATCTAGCTGTTGATTGGGATTCTTGAGATATGAGATTTCCCTGGATTAGCTGATCGGGCCAAGAAAGCCTAGGAACTCAATAATGAAAGAAAATAGGCTAAGAGAGAAGCTCGAGTTGTGAGCAAGAGATTCAGCGGTAAAACGCTCTCATTTCCCACAAAGAAATCAAGGAGCCAACATGAACGCTCCATTTCATCGGTAGGATATTTGGGTAGAGCGAGAGGCTCCAAACGACATAATCAGAAGTCTTCCTCCATGATAGTGACTAGTGTGTGGAGTGTAGGTGACCAAAAACGGAAGTGTAAAAGCTACAATAAATTTGACTTCGGAGAGTGCCCCAAAATTGAGTGCCCCTTTTTCACGAGGTAGACCTCCAAGATATCCTGAAAGTGCTAGTAGCAGTTGGGATGCGGTCAAAGACACTACAAAATCAGAGGCTCGAGCCCCGGCAAGAATGTATGCAATACGCGCTCGAGAGGAAGCCTCTGCTCATGACATCATCACGGGTACTTTTTCTCTTCTTAATACTTGTGTTGTTGCCTTAATTGATCTGAGATCGATGCATTCATACATTTGTATAAGATTGGTGGCTAGTATGAAAATATCCATTGAACCTACGAAATTTATTATCAGAGTGTCAAACCCATTAGGCAAGTCAGTCCTGATTGATAAAGTCTGTAAGAATTGTCCTTTGACGATTCAAGGTTATTGCTTTCCGGCTAACCTTATGTAATACTTGCTTTACGGGTTGATTTAAGAGAATTGGATACACCGCTAGTTGTAATCATAGCAATGGTTGCTCAAAGGTATATAAGAAAAGGGTACAAAGCCTACCTTGCTTTTGTACTAAACACTAAGGAAACAGAGTTGAAGATTGAGTCCGTAGCAATAGTATGTGAATATTCAAATGTATTCTCGGAGGAATTTCCCAGATTACCTCCTGATAGAGAGATAGAGTTTGGTATTGAACTGGTGCCAGGAATAGCTCCTATTTCTATTGCTCCGTATAGGATGGCACCAACCGAGCTGAAAGAGTTAAAAGCACAATTACAAAATCTGACGGATAAAGATTTTGTAAGGCTGAGCTTTTCGTCTTGGGGTGCTCCCGTATTATTTGTAAAGAAGAAAGATGGTTCGATGAGGCTATGTATAGATTATCCAAAATCGAACAAGGTAACTATCAAGAATAAGTATCATTTGCCAAGAATCAATGATTTGTTCGACTATTTGAGGGGACCCACTGTATTCTCTAAGATAGACCTAAGATTCGACTACTATCAGTTGCGAGTTAAGGTGTCGGACATGCCTAAGACAGCTTTCAGAACGAGGTATGGCCACTATGAATTCCTTGTCATGCCGTTTGGGTTAACGAATGCACCGACCGTATTTATAAACCTAATGAATAGGATATTTCGGCCATACTTGGACAAGTTCATCGCTGTGTTCATTGATGACATTTTGATCTATTCTAAGGATGAGATGGAGCATGCGAATCATTTGTAGACTGTGTTGCAAACCTTACGGGAGAAATAATTGTATACTAAGTTTAGCAAGACTGAGTTTTGGCTCATAAAGTAGGGTTTTTGGGTCATATTGTTTCGGGTGAGGGCATCCGAGTTGATCCAATTAAGATCTTTGCCATTGTTGAATGGAAACCACCTAAAAATGTAACTGAGGTTAGAAGCTTTTTAGGCATAGCCGGTTACTATCGAAGATTTGTGAAAGGATTTTCGATAATAGCAACTCCAATAATGAGGTTGTTATAGAAAGACGTTAAGTTTGAATGGACAAAGAAGTGTCAGCAGAGTTTCGAAAAGTTGAAGACATTACTAACTGAAGCTTCAGTTTTAGTATTGCTTGAGCCAGGAAAAGCATTTGTGGTCTACAGTGATGCATCCTTAAATGGACTAGATTGTGTGCTTATGCAAGATGGCAAGGTGATAGCCTATGCTTCGCGGCAGTTGAAACCATACGAGAAGAATTATTTGACGCGTGACTGAGAGCTTGCCGCCATTGTTTTTTCCTTGAAAATCTGGAGGCATTACTTATATGTGAGACTTGTTGTCATATATTCACATACCACAAGATTTTTAAGTATTTGATGACTCAAAAAGAATTGAATCTGAGACAGTGAAGATGGTTAGAACTAATTAAAGATTACGAGTTGATCATCGATTATCACCCAGGAAAGGCGAATGTGGTCGCCGACGCGTTAAGCAAAAAATCTTGTTTACAATTGAGGGCCATGAATGCTCGATTGGCATTGTTTGATGGTGGTTCTGTCTTGGCAGAGCTAAAGGCTAAGCCGGCATTTCTTTAGGAAATTTATGATGCTCAAACTAATGATTGTGTCCAGCAAGCTAAAAGAGCTCAATGTGAGTCGGACAATGAATCAGATTTTCAAATTAGTCCTGATGGATGCTTGATGTTCAGAGACAGAGTTTATGTACCGAGGAAAGATGAAATTATTCGGAGGATTTTGCAAGACGCACATGATAGTCGTTTGTCTATTCATCTTGGAAGTACCAAAATGTACAATGATTTAAAGAAAATGTACTGGTGGAACGGCATGAAAAGAGACATCTCCTAATTTGTATTGAAATGTTTGACATGTAAGCAAGTCAAAGCTGAACATCAAGTACCTTTCGGTTTACTATAGCCTGTGATGGTCCCCGAATGGAAATGGGACAGAATCGTTATAGACTTCATGACAGGATTACCATTGACCCTGAAAAAGAAAGATGCCATATGGGTTGTGGTTGATAAGTTGACAAAGACGGCTCATTTTATTCCGGTAAGGACAGATTATTCACTTGACAAGTTGGCCGACTTGTATATATCCGAAATTGTGAGATTACACATAGTACCACTATCGATTATTTCAGACAGAGACCCGAGATTCACTTCAAGATTCTGGAAGAAGTTACAAGAAGCCTTGGGTACAAAGTTGAGCTTTAGTACAGCTTTTCACCCGCAGACCGATGGTCAGTCTAAGCGAATGATTTAAATTCTTGAGGATATGTTACAATGTTGCATCCTCGAATTTCAAGGTAGCTGGGAAAAATACTTGTCATTAGTAGAGTTCGCCTACAACAAGAGTTTTCAAACGAGTTTGAAGATGGCGCCTTATGAGGCCTTGTATGGCAAAAAATGCCGAACTCCATTGTATTGGACAAAACTCAAGGAGAGTTAGATTCACGGAGTTGATCTAATCAAGGAAATTAAAGAAAAGGTTAAAGTGATACGTGATTGCTTAAAAGTAGCATCGAATAGACAAGAGTCATATGCTGAACTAAAAGGAAAAGAGATTGAGTTCCAAGTCAGAAATAAAGTATTCTTGAAAGTATCTCTATGGAAAAAGGTATTGAGATTTGACCAGAAAGGGAAACTGAGTCCATCGTTTATTGGACCAAATGAGGTTATTGAATGAGTTAGACCTTTGGCATATCGGTTAGTATTGCCACTAGAACTGGAAAAGATTCACAACGTGTTCCATGTATCTATGATAAGGCGATATTGATCAGAACCCTCTCATGTGATTTCACCGACGGAGATTGAAATTAGACCGTACATGATTATGGTGAAGAACCGGTCAAGATTTTGGCCCGTAAGGTTCAACAGCTGAGAAATAAAGATGTGGCTTTGGTAAAAGTCTTAAGGCATCGACATGGTGTGGAAAAGGCTACATGGGAGCCAGAAGAAACCATGAGAAGCCAATATCCGAACCTATTTACTAGTACGACTTTTGAGGACGAAAGTCCCTAAAGGGGGGATAAATGTAACATCCCAAAATAGGGCCTAATCAGAACAGTGGTTTCAAGACTACAAATCTGATATTGAAATATTTGTTTTATGATTATTACGAGGTCTAGAATATGAAAATATACATGTGCTAAATTTTTATGAAGAAATTCTATGAGTAAGGTGTCCAATTAAAAAATAAGGACCAAATTAAATAAATTGCAAAACTTGGATTCTAGAAGCAATTTGCATGAAATTGCTTTATATTATTAATTAGAAGTCTTTAAAGAGCAATTTTCCCAATTTCTAAGTTTTTGGACAAAAATGGGCATGTATGGATAAATTTTAAAGAAAGGGTTTAAAGGCATTTTGGTCATTTGGCTAATTAATGAAATAAAATGGGAAAATGAAGGAAAAAATCAGCCATTCTTCACCCTCATCCAGCCAAATTTCTCAAGCCCTCCATAGCTAGGGTTTTCAACATTTTCAAGCTCAATAGTAAGTGCTCCCAAGCCCTGGTTTTAATGTTCTTCGTATTTTTAAAATCCCAGTAGCTTACTCTCTCCATTTCTACCCATATTTTGAGTTAGGGTTCATGTTTGCAAAGTGACCTATGTGTGACATGTTTATTCTTTGATGTTTTATGGAGAAATATGAAAGTTGGATGTGTGTTAAACATCTTTTTCTAAGTGATTTTCATGAAAAACCCCTAAAAGAACCTTTTTGCAAAAGGTGTAAAATATGTGGTAAAAATGTGAAATAATGGAAAAATGTGGGCTGCCATAAGAGAAAAGAACATTCGGGTAGGCTTGGGTAATGTAGAAAATTCATGCATTTCATTATACGAGCCTAGGGACCAAACCGTAAATAATGTGAAAGGTTAGGGGCAAAACGATCATTTTGTCTAGGGTGAAATTTAGGTCTGAAAAGAATAATATGAGATATTGATAATTCATTTTTATTGTTATAGACCCCGAGGAACAAATTTTAAAGGTCGATAGAGGAAAACGAAAGGTTTCTAAATAACCGAGATGTAAAACCAAAACGGATACCAGGTAAGTTCGAATAACTTTAAGTAAACTATTAATATGCCTAATTACATGTGTTATGAATGCATGATATTTGGTTATAATAATGGCATGAAAATCCATGAAATATGTTAATAATAATGACATGATGATAAATGTCCCGGTTGGAGTAAAAAGGGAAATTCGATGGATAAACCATGGCTTACATGACTTGAGATCCTGCATGTGTTTTGCAGAAAAAGGATTTAGCCCGGACGGGTAATTCGTTGATCACAACTATAGAAAGGATCTAGCCTAGACGGGTGTTCCTTGAATGATCGGACCTCCCAAAGAATATGCGTGCATTGTGGATTTAGCCCGGACGAGTAATCCGATTAGGGTCTGAATTTAGCCTGGACTGGTAATTCAAATCCGAGCTCATTAAGGGTGTTCGTCGCTATAAGGAATTTAGCCTGGACGGGTAATCCCAACATCACCCTATGAGTTTACATTACGGAGGATTTAGCATGGACTGGTAATCCCACAATATGATGTGAGGTTCACGGGAGCGCGTACTTGAGATGATCACTCTTATGACTTGACAGTAAATGGATAATCCATCCAGATTTTCGAGAAACTCCACGAGAGTAACATGAGATAGAAAAATGAAAACGTTGGATGATGAGCTCATCTAAGACAAATTACATGGTTTATTGTTATGGAACTAACTTGTCGATTGAGTGCATGTGATAAGGAAACTATTTCATGCTTGTTAGTTTTATTGCCTAATATGGATGCAAGCTAATTAATCGGTAAGTTTATTTTCCAGTTATTCGGGCTTACTAAGCATGTAAATGCCTACCCCTCTCTTTTCCCTGTCTTACAGAGCTCGTGGACTCACGAAGATTGGGAGACGGTTGGAGAATCAACACACTATCATCTTGTCTAGCTTTGGTATATAGATACTCTTATTTTGTTCAATGGCATGTATAGGGCTTTTGTTATTTTGTTATATGTGTCATTTGAGTAGCCAATATGAAGGCTTATAAAAGCATACATATTCACTTTTATATGGCTAGGGGAATTGTCTCATTTTGGTGTAGGTTATGACCTACCAAATTGTGCATGTTATGTTCCAATGTTCTTGTGATGCTTAAATATGGTGTGCTACAATTAGTCATATATAATATGACCAAATCGCATGGGGTGGTTAGGCCACAATTTGGCAATGAGTTAAGATAATGAGTCTAACTTTATTGAGTTACAAGTGATGGAAATCCTTAATATAAAGGAGATAACCTAACATGTATGAAAACCGATGAGATGAGGTTTACATGCAATGAGCTATATTAAGGTCATTTAAGAGTATAATTAGACCATGTTAAGTGTTATTAAAAACTATAAGTGGATATTAATATTAGAGGGTGACCAAATGCTTGGAAAATAGCCCAATAAGGTTGACACGGGTGACACACGAATAGCCCCACGGGCGTGTAGTCCATCCGTGTGTTCCCTACACCTAAAATTTTTAAGTCAGAATGCATGGTAGTAATGACACGGGTAGAGGCACGGCCGTGTGTCTTAACCGTATGAAGGGCACGGCCTAACACACGGGCGTGTGTTTTGGCCATGTGCCCCTAAATGCATGCTGATGTCATAAATAAAATACTCAAGTTTTTGGACACGGGCGACCACTCGGGCGTGTCGAGGCCGTGTGAAGGACACGGGCCAAAGACATGGGCATGTGCTTGGCCTTGTGAAAACCCCTATAGGTTCGATATGAGAAATAAAATCAATAAATTCCACACGGGTAGGGGACACGAGAGTGTCCCAAAGCACACGAGCATGTGCATTGCCTCCACATGGGCATGTGAGGCTTAACCTAGCAAATTTTCTAAGAGCCTTCTTTAGTTCTCGATTTGGTTTCGGACCATTCTCAATGTATGTTTAGGGTCTCGTAGGCTCATAATAAGGACACTAACATGTTGTCTGACTGGATTTAATTTGGAACGAAATTTTTTGACCCATATTTTTTGAAAATGTCTCAGTATGTGTCTGGTAATGCCTCGTGCCTGGTCCCAGTCTCGGGAAGGGGTAAGGGATGTTACAATCCATACCATAATGGAATTGGCTCATACATGTATAAGTGAATAGGTTTACAACCCAATAGTCATTGGAAGCCATATCTCATGGCCTTATACAAAATGAATCATAACACCTTCCTAAGCCAACACATGGGCTAATCTAATATGATATATAACAAAACAACCAAGTTCCTATACATGCCATACTCAAAATAAAGAGACTAATTATACCCAAAAGATCCAATTGATAGTGTGATCGAGTCTTCGACACCCTTTGATCCCCGAACTAGCTTGGCGAAACTATAAGAAAAAGGAAAAGAGAGGGACTAAGCATAAAGCTTAATAAGTTTGTATGTAAATAATAAGTAATGAAAATATGTCATTTCAACACACACGTAACATCACTTAATTCATCACATTCTCCATAATCTCGATCAAACCTCACAATGTCTCATAGAACTCAAGATCATGATTTCTCCATTTTTATCATACCAAAGTTGTATCATTCCGTATTCTCAATAACTACGAGCTTGGCGTACTTACCTGTACCCACTCAAGATAGCTATACCTCGTCATTCATTGTCGCAACCTGGGACTACCTGTTGAACCACTTGGAATATTAAGAGTTACTCAAGATATCATATTCACAAGGTAGGGTGCCAATGCCATATCTTAGATATGGTCTTACATGGGACCACATAACGATGCCAATTCCATGTCCCAATTATGGTCTTATATGGGATCACACATATCGAAGACGATAGCCCAACTATGGTCTTACACGATGTCCCATTATGATGCCAATGCCATGTCCTTGACACGGTCTTACATGGGATCACATAACGATGCCAAAGCCATGTCCCAGACATAGTCTTACATGGGATCACATGTAACTGCCGAAGCCATATCCCAGATATGTCTTATACAGGAGCTCATCCACTCCAATGTCAAAACGATGATACCCTAAGTATTCCCGAGGTTCAATCGGCTTATGTCACCACAATTTTTTAACAAACAACATCAATGATATTCACCAAGACAATTAAACCATTTGTATAACATCAAATATTAAGCACATAATAAATGCTATATTAATTACACACAAACTTACCTCGGTACAAAATATGGGCAATTACTTCGATTTAGTCCAAGATCTTGCTCTTTCCCCGGTCTAGGCCTGGACTCCGTTTTTCTTGATCTATAATAGCAAATTTCACTTATTTAATATCCACATTAGTCAATTTAGTCTAAAAATCATACTATGGCAAAATTACACTTTTACCCTTAAACTTTGACATGTTTACACTTTTGTCCCTAAGCTTGTAAAATGAAATGTGTCCAATTTATTTGTTACCCAAGCATATCCGATTCATAATCCGTCTTGCAAAAACCCATATTTTTCATCAAATCACGTTTTTGACACTTATTTTTGCATGTTTTTACAAATAAGTCCTTTTTGATGTTTTCATGAAAAATCACCTAGGAAATATGTTTATCTAACACTAACCTTTCATATTCCTTCATAAATCATTAAAATACATGCATGAAACACATGGGTAAATTTTTGAACATGAACCCTAGCTTAAAACAATGGTAGAAATAGCTAGTTCATGTTTCAAAGATCTCAAAAACATAAAGAACATTAAAAATAGGGCTAGGATGTACTTACTATCAAGCTTGAAAGGTTGAATAAACCCTAGCTATGGTGACTCTTCAAATTTGGCACAAGCATGAGAAAGATAAAGAGATATTGCCTTTATTTTCACTTTTTATTCTTTTATTTACCAAAAGAAAAAAATGCCCTTAAGGCATTCCTTTAAAATTTTACCCGTGCATGCCCATTTTTTCTATAAAAATACAAATTGGGCAAATTTCTATTTAAGGACCTCTAATTACTAATCTAAAGCCATTTCATACTTAAAACTTCTAGATTCTTTAATTTTTCAACTTTTACAATTTAGTCCCTAAAGTTAAATTGGACACTTTACACATAAAATTTCTTCATGAAATTTTCACACAACATGTAATCATATCATAGACCTCATAAAAATCACAAAATAATTATTATTACTTAGGATTTATTGTGTAACACCCCTCGCCCATATACGACGCTAGGATAGGGTTCATGGTGCTACCTGACTCAAACTCAACCAACTGTATAAAACTGGGCTGTGAAATTCCAAATAATTTAAAAACTTCTCTTTTCGTAAGTAATCTATCTCATATGCGGGCTTACGATGCCCAAAACATCCATCTAGGTGATTCGGAACCCAACCGAGAACTCATGAAAAACTTAGAAAATTTCATGCATCAAGACCTCACACGCCCGTGTGGATATAGAACACATGACCGTGTGATAGGGACATGCCCATGTCTCAAATCTGTGTCTGAAAACCTGGACATTCTGCCAAAACCACACGGCCCAAACACACACCCGTGCCCTATAACCGTATCCTTCACACGGCCGTGTCTCTTGCCCGTGTATCACTAGCATGCATACTGACTTTATGACACGACATGGGCACACGCCCGTGTGGCCTGCCCGTGTACTAAAATGACTTTAAAGTTTTAAGTGCAGGGGACGCACGGCCATAACACACACCCATGAGTGTGAGCCATGTATCACACACGGCCTAGACACACGCCCGTGTGTCTTACCCGTGTGGACAAACTAGGCTATTTTCCAAGCCATTTTGTCACCCATTTTGCACAACCTATACAAAATCATGTCAATATACAAATTTCATCACAATGGATACCAATTCATCCATAGAAAGAACATTATATGCATTCATCAAAATGAATGATAGCCATTATTCCAGGCTTGAAACAAAGTGAAGGGCTTTTAACTTGAGCCAAAATACATGAATAATTCTCTTAATACAACATCCTACTCTAGCCCTATACATGCCACCTTCAAAAATATAAATCAAACTATACCGAGTGTTGCAGCTGATAGTGTGATCGATATCTCTGACTTTATGGGACCCTTAAGCTAGCCTAGCGATACTGAAAGAAGAGGGAAAGGAAAAGGGGTAAGCATAAAGCTTAGTAAGTCGCATATAAATAAATATACAACAACAATCTCACCATTTGCCATCATGCTTATAGCTCAAAGATAAACATAACTTAACTTACTCATTATCATCTACTCGAGTCTTTTTTTCTAAATTAAGCTCGTTACTCATGCTTATCATATAGGTACCTGTAACATTCACAACATGATCATCCTTTCTTTATCAAAATTGAACTATAACTTTCACCATTGAACCGTTTGGAATACTACTGGATATTCTATGAACCTTCCACATGGGATATATTGCTGATGCCATGTCCCAGACATGGTCTTACACTGGCACTCATATATGTGTGCTGATTCATGTCCCAGACATGTCTTACACTAGCACAACTCTTAGCCGATGCGTGTCCCAAACACGTCTTACACTTCCCAGACATGTCTTACTCTGGCACTCATCTCTGTGCTGATGCCATGTCCCAGACATGGTCTTACACTGGCTCTCAAATCACCCAATGTCTTGGTAGGAATATCTAGTTCATATCTTAAGGTTTCAACGGGATATTTCTACTATCTCAAATATTACAAGGCATTCTCAATTTATAACTTAACAACTCGTACAATATCAATTCAATGACAATATAAATACAAGTATTAACAGGGAAGTTGTATTATTTACATACAACTTACCTCAGTTTACAAAAAGTGCTTGACTAGACGGCTTAATCAAATTGCTTGGCTTTGCCCCGGTCTAGGCTCGGTTTTGGCAAATCTTGATCTATATTAACAATATACATCCATTTAGTTACTAAACATAATTAGGCATTCATAATTTCATAACTTTGGTAAAATGACCATTTTACCCCTAGGCCTTGGCAAAATGACCATTTTACCCCTATGCTCGAAAATCAATTTTTATCGAATTTCTTCGTATCTCAAGCCTAGCTAAACTCTTTTTACTAGAGTAATCCCAAATTCTCACTATTTCACACACTAACCACCTATTTTGCAACTTATGCAAAATAATCCTTTTAGGTGTTTTCATGCTAACACCTTTCACAAAAGTTGTTCATAAGACACCCAAGACTCATTTTATTCCATTAAACCTCAGCAAACCTCATAAATATTTTAATGAGAAAACCCTAAACCATTCATCATTTTACAAAATAGCACCCTCATTTGAAATCTCAAGCTTCAAGGGTCTTAAAAATGCAAAAATCTTCAACAAAAGGTATGAAAATCACTTACTTCTAGAGATGATAAGTTGCTGCCAATTTCAAGCTTCAAAACCCTCCTATAGCTGGTAAAAATCGATGAAAGTGAAGAAAAATAAAGAAGAAATGGCCTTTGTTTTGTTTAATATAAAACTAGTCAAAATTGATGACCTCACCCTCACCTAATTTTTTACCTTCTCCCCAATATGTCTCCCCATGGTCAGCCAAGCTAATGCACAAAGGTCTAATTTCCCTTTAAAAGCCCTCAATTTTCATTCTCTAGCTATTTAACACATTTGGGCACTAAAATGTAACTTTTGACTTTTATGCGATTTAGTCACTTTTTACGAAATTGGACTAGAAATAGCTAAAATTAACTTACCAAAATTTATATGCACTAATATAATCGTACCATAACCTAATAAAAATAATAAAAATAATTTTCTAACTTCGAATTTGGGGTCCCGAGACCACTTTTCTGACTAGGCCCTAAAATAGGTTGTTACACATTGTCTCGAAACCACTGTTCTGGCTAGGCCCTAATTCAAGATGTTACAACTCTCCCCCTTAAGGATTTTCATCCCCGAAAATCTTACCGGTAAAAAGGATTCGGTATTGACTTCTCACTGTTTCTTTGGGCTCCCTTGTGCCCTCTTCAAGCCCATGTCATTGCCATAACACTTTTACAAGGGCAATACTCTTGTTTCTTAATTGTTTGACCTCCCGAGCTAAGATTTTAACTGGTTCCTCACCATAAGTCATATCTGGTCGTATCTCCAGCTCTATAGGTGAAATCACGTGTGAAGGGCCAGAACAGTAACAACATAATATAGACACATGGAACATATCGTGAATCCTTTCCAATTCAGATGGTAAGGCTAACCAATAAGCCACCGGTCCTATTCTTTCAGTCACCTCATATGGTCCAATAAAGCGCGGACTCAATTTCCCTTTCTTGCCAAATCTGAGAACTTTCTTCCACGACGACATTATCATCAACCTAAAACTCAATCTCTTTTCGTTTCAAATCTGCGTAGGATTTCTGTCTATCCGAAGCCGCTTTCAAACAATATCAAATCACCTTTACTTTCTCTTTGGTTTCTCATACTAAGTCAACCCCATGAATATGATTTTCTCTGAGTTCAGTCCAATATAATGGTGTTCGGCACTTGCGCCCATACAAAGCCCCATAAGGCGCCATTTTTAAGCTCGACTAAAAACTATTATTATAGGCAAATTCCACCAATGGCAAATACTTTTCCCAACTGCCCTGAAATTCGAGAACACAACACTGGAGCATGTCTTCCAGTATCTATATTACTCTCTTTGTCTATCCATCAGTTTGTAGATGGAAAGCGGTACTAAAATTTAGTTTTGTACCTAAAGCTTCCTGTAGTTTTTTCCAAAACTGTGATGTGAATCTTGGATCCCTATCCGAAATGATCGAAAAAGGTGCTCCATGTAGTCTCACAATTTCAGAAACATACAACTCGACTAGCTTATCAAGTAAGTAGTCGGTACGTATCAAAATAAAGTGAGCCGATTTCGTCAGTTGATCGACTACGACCCAAATAAACTCTCGAGCCATAGTAATCTAGTCTCATTTCCACTCGGGAACCATCACAGGTTTTAGTAAACCTGAAGGTACTTGGTGCTCAGCTTTCACTTGCTGAAATATTATGCATTTCGAAACAAACTCTGAGATGTCTCTTTTCATGCATGGGCACCAAAACAATCTCTTCAAGTCATTATACATCTTGGTGCTACCCGGATGGACTGACATACAACTACTATGTGCCTCGTAAAGAATTTTCCCAATAAGCTCATCATCCCTAGGTACATAGGCCCTATCTTGAAAAATCAAGCAACCATCGGTACCTGTGACAGCCCAAAATTGACCCTAGTCAGAATGTGGTTTCGGGACCACAAAACCGAGGCATAAAAATAATTTGATATTTATTTTGATGCCTATAATATGTGTTAACTCATGTGTGACATTTTGATGCTTTAATTTAGAGTTATAAATGTGAATTTCACTAGAAAGGACCTAGTAGAAAACTTTGAAAGTATGATGGGGAAATGTATGATGACTAATTAAAGCATGCATGCAAAACAATGGCCTTGCATGTCAAATACCCCTTTTACAAGTGATGGCCGGCCATGACAAGGAGTATGGGCTAAACATGTCATGAAACATGTTTTGTTGGTGCATTAGGGGGAAACAATAAACAAATAAGCATGGGTAGTAAAGAAAGAAAAAAAAAATGTGTGTGTGAGTGAAACCCCCATTGCCGTACATGGAAGAAAAGAAAAGAAAAAAATTTTGCTCATCCATTTCATTCTCTCTTGACCGAAAATACTAGAGGGGAAAGGAGGAATTTTGCTTCATGCTTGGGTTGGAAGAGGATTAGGAAGAGGTTTGGCTATATTTGCATCAAGATTAAGGTATGTTTGATGTTGTGCCGTGAGATTCATGCATGTTTTTGGTTGCTAACTTGATGTTCTTATTAGCCCATGGTTCAAATCTTTGTTATATCATGGGGATGGTATTTGGCCAAGGTGGATTTTGAGTTAATGCCATTGCATGTTAAATATGAAGCTTGATGATGATACATGTGATGGTGGATTGAGGACTCTTAGATTTTCTTTGAGCATTTTGAATGATATACTAAGTTCTTTGTGTAATCATGACCAAAATTATGGTGTTGTGATGTATTCGCCATGGTACATCCCCAAGTGTGATTTATGCTCTTTGCATGGAGAGTAAGATTTGTGTTTCAAATCATGTTCATGTTTAGTTACAATCAACTTGAGATTGGCTCTAGCATACATATATGTATATATGTTTGAGCATGATGTATTGGTATGACGTATATACTATCTTAAGGTATATACTTACTTATGATGATGTTTTGGTTATGAAGGAAATGATAGATGTGTGACAGCCCAAAATTGACCCTAGTCGGGGTGTGGTTTCGGGACCACAAAATCGAGGCATAAAAATAATTTATAATTTATTTTGATGCCTATAATATGTGTTAATTCATGTGTGACATTTTTGATGTTTCGATTTAGAGTTATAAATGTGAATTTCACTAGAAAGGACCTAGTAGTAAACTTTGAAAGTATGATGGGGAAATGTGTGATGACTAGTTGAAAATGCATGCAAAATTAAGGGATTTGCATGTCAAATTCCCCAAAGATGGCATAGTGGCCGGCCATGACATGGTTTATGGGCAAAGAAAACATGTTGAAACATGTTTTGTTAATGCATGATGTATTAAATGATAAAAAAATTAATGATTTTGGATGAGAAATAAAAAAATGTGTGTGAGTGTGGCATTTCCCCCCTCCCCTCATTGCCGTGCAAGTGAAAGAAGAACAAGAAAAAAAATTGTTCATCCTTGTTCTTTCCTTTTTGGCCGAAAATACTAAGGGAGGAGATAGGAGTTTTGCTTCATGCTTGGTTTGGAAGAGAACAAGAAGGAGATTTGGCTATACTTGTATCAAGATTAAGGTATGTTTGAGGTTGTGTCATGAAGTTCATGCTTGTTTTGGTTGCTAACTTGATGTGCATGTTAGCCATGGTTCAAATCCTTGTTATGCCATGAAAATGGTATTTGGCCAAGGTTGATATTGTGTTAAAGCCATTTCATGCTAAATGTGAAGCTTGTTGATGATGCATGTAATGATGGATTGACTACTCTTGAAATTTCTTTTAGTATTCTTGAGTAGGGCATTGAAATCTTTGTTTAACCATGACCAAAGTTGAAAGGGTATGGTTGTGATGTATTCGGCCATGGTGCATTCATGAGCATGATTTATGCTTGTTACTTGAATGGTAAAAAAATTTGTGTTTTAGATGGTTATGAACACCTTGAGATTCGGCCATGCACCTATATGTGTATATGTTTGCACATGATGTTTTGGTTATGAAGTAAGTGATAAATATGTTTGCTTAAAGAAGAAAATGTTGAAGAATGGTTGTGAAATTGCAAGTACATTCGGCCTAGTACACATATGATGTGAAAATCTTGGAATTTATTGTTGATTTGGTGCAAGTATGACTAAGTATAATCGGCCATATGAGTGCTTGATGCTATATTATAAGTATTGAGCTACAATATGTAAAGCATTAGCTAGTAAAATGTGTGCCATTCATGTGTGGTGTTAAACATGTAATTGGCCTCAACATCAACATGCATAATCGGCCATGAATGAGTGCCTAAGAGGTTGTGTTGTTCGGCCATGAGTAAGCATGTTGAAGGCTTTGTGTGTTAAGTCGATTCATGAATTCCGTACTTATGTGACTTTAATGTCTAGTGAATATATGTGGGCTAAGTGCCTTGAGTTCTTCTTTTCGATACTCAAATGATTGAATCAAATTATTTGTTAAATTAAGCTCAAGAGCAAAGGGGGACCAAATCCGATAAAGGGAAGGAAAAAGTAGTCGAATAGCCATCGGAATCGTTCGACAACATCCGAGGTAAGTTTTCGAGTATCGAAACTTAGATTTTGATTCGATTGAATGAAGTAATAAGCAATCGAAATTCTGCCCTTGTATATGGCCATTGAGCCGAAATGATATTTTTGTTAAGTGAATTGTGCATAAAAGTTTTGTTGTGAAAATGAAACAAAGATGTGCATGAATGTTCGAGTGATATCCGGGCTAAGCCCGAAGGCAATTGTGCGAATTGTGATATCCGGGCTAAGCCCGAAGGCAATTGTGCGAGCTATGATATCCGGTTGTGGAGTATGGAATTAGACCATTTGTGGTTTGTAATTATATATGGTTTCATGATGTGATTATGGATTGGAATGGGAGTGTTGGTCACATGATCAGCCATTGGAATGGCTAAATATGATCATATGTGGACCCATGTATGGCAAGACTATAGTTGGCCCATGGAGACTACAAATTAGGTAAAGCCTACCTTAAAAACAGATGCTGCCAGCTGCAGTGACGTGGATGTGGAAAATCACCAAAATTTGTAGGAATGGTGTTAAATAGTGAATAAATTATGTGATCGAACCTTGATGAGTCTATTTTCATATGAAAGTAACGAAACGATCATATGAACAGTATACCGAGAGATATTAAAGTTCTCGTGAGACAGGGCCAGAACGGTTTCTGGGTCCCCTATCTCGATTTTGAAAATTTACCATAAATTATCCAGAATGAATTAGAAGTCATACCTTATATGTGCAGATTCCTTTTTGAGTCTAGTTTCATTAGAAACAAACGGCATCAGTATTGAAACACTGTACAGAGAGATATTCAAGTTGTAACGCGCGAAGGTCAGTGTAGTCGACCCCTGTAACATGGGTGACTTTAACTAATAAACTGTACCAATTTGCCCGACCAAAAATTCTAGAAATAAATCCATGGATGGATATATGAGTCTAAATTCAGGGAAAATTTACGGAATCAGTTTCTGAGTTGTGAAACTCGAGATATTCTTTTTAAGGCGACAGCGATGCAGTTTTCCAGCTTGCACGGAATGTCAAATTGGTCGGTGCCATAAGTAGTTTTGGCTTGTTAACCTCTCGTGTCCGACACCGGCAACGGTCTCGGGTTCGGGGTGTTACAATTTTATTGGTATCAGAGCTACGGTTTAGTCGATTCTAGGACTACCGTGATATGTTTGGGGTCTAGCTATACATGCCATTAAGTGATGAATTGATAGTGTGGTGATTTTTGACCATTTGACTTTGTGTTTGTGTATAGCAATGGATCCCGATCCCAACCGAGCAATAGCTGATGATGTGGAGAGTGTGGCGCCTGCTCCCGCGCAAGGGACAGCGCCGACGGACTCTCAACCTATTGCCAGCAATCCGAATGATGAGGCTAAGC
This sequence comes from Gossypium arboreum, assembly GCF_025698485.1. Lineage (NCBI taxonomy): Eukaryota > Viridiplantae > Streptophyta > Magnoliopsida > Malvales > Malvaceae > Gossypium > Gossypium arboreum. The sequence goes on along the minus strand of NC_069070.1, from coordinate 83,683,727 downwards.
AAGCCTTTTATAGTGTGATGAATGATTGGTTTAACCAATACATTCGAACTAACACGGCTGTTCCACAACCTCCATTCCCGACTAATGCAACCCCCGCACCTACAATACCTCCGGTAACTGACCAAGTAAGGTCAAGTAAGCCCCTAGTCTACAGGATTCGAAAACATGGGGCCACTAAATTTAAAGCCACGGATGATGACGATGCCGAGCAAGCTGAATTTTGGATGGACAACACTATCCGGGTGCTCGATGACCTATCTTGCACACCCGATGAATGCTTAAAGTGTACTATCTCCTTGCTACACGATTCCGCCTACTATTGGTGGAGTACTCTGACTTCTGTGGTGTCTAGAGAGCAAGTAACTTGGGAGTTCTTCCAAACTGAATTCCGAAAGAAGTATATCAGTCAGAGATTTATGGACCAAAAACGGAAGGAATTCCTTGATCTTAAGCAAGGTTCCATGTCGGTTACCGACTACGAACAAAAATTTGCGAGGCTTAGCCAGACGCTGCTGAAGTGCATTTCTTCGAAGTCGTGATGTGTAAACGCTTCCAAGATGGACTGAACGATGATATAAAGCCGGTATGTTGGCATTTTGGAAATCCGAGAGTTTGTGGCTCTTGTCGAGCGAGCGTGCAAAGCCGAGGAGCTCAGTATGGAGAAAAGAAAAGCTGAAGTGGGAGCAAGGGAGTTTTGTAAGAGGTCTTCGGGGAAGCCCTTCCCACAGTCATCAAAGAAATTTAGAGATGGCTTAGGCCGGTCAAAAGACATTTCGGGCTTTTCTAGATGAGACCGCGATCGACCCCCTATGGGCACGCGAGTCACTTCGATCGCCAGTGTTGGCAATGATCGTCGAGACAGAACGGAGTGCCAATATTGTGGCAAATGGCATTCTGGGAGTTGTAGATTCCGTGACCGCTCCTGTTACAAGTGCGGATCAGTCGATCATTTCATTAAGGATTGCCCGAGCTTATCTGGACAAAACGTAAATCAAAGTGGGAACCCGGGTGCTACCACAACTCGAGGTAGGCCGTCTAGAAACAAGGCCGTACACCATTGTTTTGGACCGAGCTCAGTGAGAACAAAATTTTTGGAGTGGATTTGATTAAAGATCTTTGAATGAAAGTAAAATAATCCGTGAAAATCTGAAGATAGCCTCCGATCGTCAGAAGTCGTATTCGGATCTGAAACGAAAAGACATTGAGTATCAAGAGGGAGATAAAGTGTTTCTTAAAGTTTCGCCTTGGAAAAAGATACTCACATTTGGCCGTAAAGGCAAATTGAGCCCGAGGTTCATCGGGCCATATGAGATATTCGAACGAGTCGGTCCAGTTGCGTATCGTTTGATTTTGCCCCCTGAACTTGAAAAGATTCAGGACGTCTTTCATGTTTCGATGCTTCGACGCTATAGGTCTAATCCGTCGCACGTAATAAGTCCATCAGAGGTTAAAATTCAAGCCGATATGAGTTATGAAGAAGAACTGATTCGTATCCTAGCTCGTGCAGTGAAGGAGTTGCGAAACAAAAGGGTTCCGTTAGTAAAAGTGTTATGGCTCAAACACGGGATGGAAGAAGCTACTTGGGAACCCAAGAGCCCTATGAAAGAGCGTTACCCAAACCTATTTACCGGTAAGATTTTCGGGGACGAAAATTTCTTAAGTGGGGGAGAGTTGTGACAGCCCAAAATTGACCCTAGTCGGGGTGTGGTTTCGGGACCACAAAACCGAGGCATAAAAATAATTTATAATTTATTTTGATGCCTATAATATGTGTTAATTCATGTGTGACATTTTTGATGTTTCGATTTAGAGTTATAAATGTGAATTTCACTAGAAAGGACCTAGTAGTAAACTTTGAAAGTATGATGGGGAAATGTGTGATGACTAGTTGAAAATACATGCAAAATTAAGGGATTTGCATGTCAAATTCCCAAAGATGGCATAGTGGCGGCCATGACATGGTTTATGGGCAAAGAAAACATGTTGAAACATGTTTTGTTAATGCATGATGTATTAAATGATAAAAAAATTAATGATGTTGGATGAGAAATAAAAAAATGTGTGTGAGTGTGGCATTTCCCCCCCTCCCATTGCCGTGCAAGTGAAAGAAGAGCAAGAAAAAAAATTGTTCATCCTTGTTCTTTCCTTTTTGGCCGAAAATACTAAGGGAGGAGATAGGAGTTTTGCTTTATGCTTGGTTTGGAAGAGAACAAGAAGGAGATTTGGCTATACTTGTATCAAGATTAAGGTATGTTTGAGGTTGTGTCATGAAGTTCATGCTTGTTTTGGTTGCTAACTTGATGTGCATGTTAGCCATGGTTCAAATCCTTGTTATGCCATGAAAATGGTATTTGGCCAAGGTTGATATTGTGTTAAAGCCATTGCATGCTAAATGTGAAGCTTGTTGATGATGCATGTAATGATGGATTGACTACTCTTGAAATTTCTTTTAGTATTCTTGAGTAGGGCATTGAAATCTTTGTTTAACCATGACCGAAGTTGAAAGGGTATGGTTGTGATGTATTCGCCATGGTGCATTCATGAGCATGATTTATGCTTGTTACTTGAATGGTAAAAATTTGTGTTTTAGATGGTTATGAACACCTTGAGATTCGCCATGCACCTATATGTGTATATGTTTGCACATGATGTTTTGGTTATGAAGTAAGTGATAAATATGTTTGCTTAAAGAAGAAAATGTTGAAGAATGGTTGTGAAATTGCAAGTACATTCGGCCTAGTACACATATGATGTGAAAATCTTGGAATTTATTGTTGATTTGGTGCAAGTATGACTAAGTATAATCGGCCATATGAGTTCTTGATGCTATATTATAAGTATTGAGCTACAATATGTAAAGCATTAGCTAGTAAAATGTGTGCCATTCATGTGTGGTGTTAAACATGTAATTGGCCTCAACATCAACATGCATAATCGGCCATGAATGAGTGCCTAAGAGGTTGTGTTGTTCGGCCATGAGTAAGCATGTTGAAGGCTTTGTGTGTTAAGTCGATTCATGAATTCCGTACTTATGTGACTTTAATGTCTAGTGAATATATGTGGGCTAAGTGCCTTGAGTTCTTCTTTTCGATACTCAAATGATTGAATCAAATTATTTGTTAAATTAAGCTCAAGAGCAAAGGGGACCAAATCCGATAAAGGGAAGGAAAAAGTAGTCGAATAGCCATCGAATCGCTCGACAACATCCGAGGTAAGTTTTCGAGTATCGAAACTTAGATTTTGATTCGATTGAATGAAGTAATAAGCAATCGAAATTCGCCTTGTATATGGCCATTGAGCCGAAATGATATTTTTGTTAAGTGAATTGTGCATAAAAGTTTTGTTGTGAAAATGAAACAAAGATGTGCATGAATGTTCGAGTGATATCGGGCTAAGCCCAAGGCAATTGTGCGATTTTGATATCCGGGCTAAGCCCAAGGCAATTGTGCGAGCTATGATATCCGAGCTAAGCCCAAGGCAATTGTGCGAGTTGTGATATCCGGGTTAAGTCCCAAGGCATTTGTGCGGGTTACCATAACCGGCTATGTCCCAAGGTGTTTTGAACGAGTAGCTATATCCGGATAAACTCAAGGTATGTGATTTGAAATTTATAAGCTGCTGGAAAATTTTCATTTAATGCACTTGTGAAATTCCCAACAACAAGGTATGTTTTGTGTGTGCTTTGCACACTATGAGTAAGTGCGTATGAATATTCGCTCTAATGATAAATGAGCTATCGGCATTAACTAGGCCGTTATTTGTGTATGAATATAAGAGTTGGGATTGTGAAGTAAGCATGTCTTGAGAAATTGTGCATATGAATTATTGTTTAGCTACTTGAATGCTATGCTTTGGTTGTGTGTATATTATGGCTCAAACTTACTAAGCATAAATTGCTTACTCCGTTTCTTTGTTTCTCTGTTTATAGATTTTGCTCGTTAGCGATCGGATTCGGGATCATAGAAGTTGAAGTCAACCACACTATCAAAGCCCTTTTTGGTACTCCTTTAGTTCAGTTTTGGATATGGCATGTATAGAACTACCCTCGGTTGTTTTTAAGTACTTGTGATGTATATGTGTACGGCCATGCGAAAATGGTTCGTAATAGTGGAGTATGGAATTAGACCATTTGTGGTTTGTAATTATATATGGTTTCATGATGTGATTATGGATTGGAATGGCAGTGTTGGTCACATGATCAGCCATTGGAATGGCTAAATATGATCATATGTGGACCCATGTATGGCAAGACTATAGTTGGCCCATGGAGACTACAAATTAGGTAAAGCCTACCTTAAAAACAGATGCTGCCAGCTGCAGTGACGTGGATGTGGAAAATCACCAAAATTTGTACGAATGGTGTTAAATAGTGAATAAATTATTCGATCGAACCTTGATGAGTCTATTTTCATATGAAAGTAACGAAACGATCATATGAACAGTATACCGAGATATATTAAAGTTCTCGTGAGACAGGGCCAGAACGGTTTCTGGGTCCCCTATCACGACTTTGAAAATTTACCATAAATTATCAAGAATGAATTAGAAGTCATGCCTTATATGTGCAGATTCCTTTTTGAGTCTAGTTTCATTAGAAACAAACGGAATCAGTATTGAAACCCTGTACAGAGAGATATTCAAGTTGTAACGCGCGAAGGTCAGTGTAGTCGACCCCTGTAACATGGGTGACTTTAACTAATAAACTGTACCAATTGGCCCGACCAAAAATTCTAGAAATAAATCCATGGATGGATATATGAGTCTAAATTCAGGGAAAATTTATGGAATTAGTTTCTGAGTTGTGAAACTCGAGATATGCTTTTTAAGGCGAGAGCGATGCAGTTTTTCAGCTAGCCTAGGAATGTCAAATTGGTCGGTGCCATAAGTAGTTTTGGCTTGTTAACCCCTCGTGTCCGACACCGGCAACGGTATCGGGTTCGGGGTGTTACAATTTTATTGGTATCAGAGCTACAGTTTAGTCGATTCTAGGACTACCGTGATATGTTTGGGGTCTAGCTATACATGCCATTAAATGATGAATTGATAGTGTGGTGATTTTTGACCATTTGACTTTGTGTTTGTGTATAGCAATGGATCCCGATCCCAACCGAGCAATAGCTGATGATGTGGAGAGTGTGGCGCTGCTCCGCGCAAGGGACAGCACGACGGACTCTCAACCTATTGCCAACAATCCGAATGATGAGGCTAAGCAAGCCTTTTATAGTGTGATGAATGATTGGTTTAACCAATACATTCGAACTAACACTACTGTTCCACAACCTCCATTCCCGACTAATGCAACCCCAAGCACCTACAATACCTCCCAGAATCGACCAAGTAAGGTCAAGTAAGCCCCAGTCTACTGTGATTCGAAAACATGGGGCCACTAAATTTAAAGCCACGGATGATGACGATGCCGAGCAAGCTGAATTTTGGATGGACAACACTATCCGGTGCTCGATGACCTATCTTGCACACCGATGAATGCTTAAAGTGTACTATCTCCTTGCTACACGATTCGCCTACTATTGGTGGAGTACTCGACTTCGTGGTGTCTAGAGAGCAAGTAACTTGGGAGTTCTTCCAAATGAATTCGAAAGAAGTATATCATCAGAGATTTATGGACCAAAACGGAAGGAATTCCTTGATCTTAAGCAAGGTTCCATGTCGATTCTCGACTACGAACAAAAATTTGCGAGGCTTAGCCAGATGCTGCTGAAAGTGCATTTCTTCGAAGTCTGTGATGTGTACGCTCAAGATGGACTGAACGATGATATAAAGTCGTATGTTGGCATTTTGGAAATCCGAGAGTTTGTGGCTCTTGTCGAGCGCGTGCAAAGCCGAGGAGCTCAAGATGGAGAAAAGAAAAGTGAAGTGGGAGCAAGGGAGTTTTGTAAGAGGTCTTCGGGAAGCCCTTCCCACATCATCAAAGAAATTTAGAGATGGCTTAGGCCGGTCAAAAGACATTTCGGGCTTTTCTAGATGAGACCGCGATCGACCCCTATGGGCACGCTGAGTCACTTGATCGCCGATGTTGGCAATGATCGTCGAGACGAACGGAGTGCCAATATTGTGGCAAATGGCATTCGGGAGTTGTAGATTCCGTGACCGCTCTGTTACAAGTGCGGATCGGTCGATCATTTCATTAAGGATTGCCCGAGCTTATCGGACAAAGCGTAAATCAAAGTGGGAACCCGGGTGCTACCACAACTCGAGGTAGGCCGTCTAGAAACAAGGCCGTACACCATTGTTTTGGACCGAGCTCAGTGAGAACAAAATTTTTGGAGTGGATTTGATTAAAGATGCTGAACAGAAAGTAAAAATAATCCGTGAAAATCTGAAGATAGCCTCCGATCGTCAGAAGTCGTATTCGGATCTGAAACGAAAAGACATTGAGTATCAAGAGGGAGATAAAGTGTTTCTTAAAGTTTCGCCTTGGAAAAAGATACTCACATTTGGCCGTAAAGGCAAATTGAGCCCGAGGTTCATCGGGCCATATGAGATATTCGAACGAGTCGGTCCAGTTGCGTATCGTTTGATTTTGCCCCCTGAACTTGAAAAGATTCAGGACGTCTTTCATGTTTCGATGCTTCGACGCTATAGGTCTAATCCGTCGCACGTAATAAGTCCATCAGAGGTTAAAATTCAAGCCGATATGAGTTATGAAGAAGAACCGATTCGTATCCTAGCTCGTGCGATGAAGGAGTTTGAAACAAAAGGGTTCCGTTAGTAAAAGTGTTATGGCTCAAACACGGGATGGAAGAAGCTACTTGGGAACCCAAGAGCCCTATGAAAGAGCGTTACCCAAACCTATTTACCGGTAAGATTTTCGGGGACGAAAATTTCTTAAGTGGGGGAGAGTTGTGACAGCCCAAAATTGACCCTAGTCGGGGTGTGGTTTCGGGACCACAAAACCGAGGCATAAAAATAATTTATAATTTATTTTGATGCCTGTAATATGTGTTAATTCATGTGTGACATTTTTGATGTTTCGATTTAGAGTTATAAATGTGAATTTCACTAGAAAGGACCTAGCAGTAAACTTTGAAAGTATGATGGGGAAATGTGTGATGACTAGTTGAAAATACATGCAAAATTAAGGGATTTGCATGTCAAATTCCCCAAAGATGGCATAGTGGCCGGCCATGACATGGTTTATGGGCAAAGAAAACATGTTGAAACATGTTTTGTTAATGCATGATGTATTAAATGATAAAAAAATTAATGATGTTGGATGAGAAATAAAAAAATGTGTGTGAGTGTGGCATTTCCCCCCCTCCCATTGCCGTGCAAGTGAAAGAAGAGCAAGAAAAAAAATTGTTCATCCTTGTTCTTTCCTTTTTGGCCGAAAATACTAAGGGAGGAGATAGGAGTTTTGCTTTATGCTTGGTTTGGAAGAGAACAAGAAGGAGATTTGGCTATACTTGTATCAAGATTAAGGTATGTTTGAGGTTGTGTCATGAAGTTCATGCTTGTTTTGGTTGCTAACTTGATGTGCATGTTAGCCATGGTTCAAATCCTTGTTATGCCATGAAAATGGTATTTGGCCAAGGTTGATATTGTGTTAAAGCCATTGCATGCTAAATGTGAAGCTTGTTGATGATGCATGTAATGATGGATTGACTACTCTTGAAATTTCTTTTAGTATTCTTGAGTAGGGCATTGAAATCTTTGTTTAACCATGACCGAAGTTGAAAGGGTATGGTTGTGATGTATTCGCCATGGTGCATTCATGAGCATGATTTATGCTTGTTACTTGAATGGTAAAAATTTGTGTTTTAGATGGTTATGAACACCTTGAGATTCGCCATGCACCTATATGTGTATATGTTTGCACATGATGTTTTGGTTATGAAGTAAGTGATAAATATGTTTGCTTAAAGAAGAAAATGTTGAAGAATGGTTGTGAAATTGCAAGTACATTCGGCCTAGTACACATATGATGTGAAAATCTTGGAATTTATTGTTGATTTGGTGCAAGTATGACTAAGTATAATCGGCCATATGAGTTCTTGATGCTATATTATAAGTATTGAGCTACAATATGTAAAGCATTAGCTAGTAAAATGTGTGCCATTCATGTGTGGTGTTAAACATGTAATTGGCCTCAACATCAACATGCATAATCGGCCATGAATGAGTGCCTAAGAGGTTGTGTTGTTCGCCATGAGTAAGCATGTTGAAGGCTTTGTGTGTTAAGTCGATTCATGAATTCGTACTTATGTGACTTTAATGTCTAGTGAATATATGTGGGCTAAGTGCCTTGAGTTCTTCTTTTCGATACTCAAATGATTGAATCAAATTATTTGTTAAATTAAGCTCAAGAGCAAAGGGGACCAAATCCGATAAAGGGAAGGAAAAAGTAGTCGAATAGCCATCGAATCGTTCGACAACATCCGAGGTAAGTTTTCGAGTATCGAAACTTAGATTTTGATTCGATTGAATGAAGTAATAAGCAATCAAATTCGCCCTTGTATATGGCCATTGAGTAAAATGATATTTTGTTAAGTGAATTGTGCATAAAAGTTTTGTTGTGAAAATGAAACAAAGATGTGCATGAATGTTCGAGTGATATCGGGCTAAGCCCAAGGCAATTGTGCGAATTTTGATATCCGGGCTAAGCCCAAGGCAATTGTGCGAGCTATGATATCGGGCTAAGCCCAAGGCAATTGTGCGAGTTGTGATATCCGGGTTAAGTCCGAAGGCATTTGTGCGGGTTACCATAACGGGCTATGTCCCAAGGTGTTTTGAACGAGTAGCTATATCCGGATAAACTCAAGGTATGTGATTTGAAATTTATAAGCTGCTGGAAAATTTTCATTTAATGCACTTGTGAAATTCCCAACAACAAGGTATGTTTTGTGTGTGCTTTGCACACTATGAGTAAGTGCGTATGAATATTCGCTCTAATGATAAATGAGCTATCGGCATTAACTAGGCCGTTATTTGTGTATGAATATAAGAGTTGGGATTGTGAAGTAAGCATGTCTTGAGAAATTGTGCATATGAATTATTGTTTAGCTACTTGAATGCTATGCTTTGGTTGTGTGTATATTATGGCTCGAAACTTACTAAGCATAAATTGCTTACTCCGTTTCTTTGTTTCTCTGTTTATAGATTTTGCTCGTTAGCGATCGGATTCGGGATCATAGAAGTTGAAGTCAACCACACTATCAAAGCCCTTTTTGGTACTCCTTTAGTTCAGTTTTGGATATGGCATGTATAGAACTACCCTCGGTTGTTTTTAAGTACTTGTGATGTATATGTGTACGGCCATGCGAAAATGGTTCGTAATAGTGGAGTATGGAATTAGACCATTTGTGGTTTGTAATTATATATGGTTTCATGATGTGATTATGGATTGGAATGGCGGTGTTGGTCACATGATCAGCCATTGGAATGGCTAAATATGATCATATGTGGACCCATGTATGGCAAGACTATAGTTGGCCCATGGAGACTACAAATTAGGTAAAGCCTACCTTAAAAACAGATGCTGCCAGCTGCAGTGACGTGGATGTGGAAAATCACCAAAATTTGTAGGAATGGTGTTAAATAGTGAATAAATTATGTGATCGAACCTTGATGAGTCTATTTTCATATGAAAGTAACGAAACGATCATATGAACAGTATACCGAGAGATATTAAAGTTCTCGTGAGACAGGGCCAGAACGGTTTCTGGGTCCCTATCTCGATTTTGAAAATTTACCATAAATTATCCAGAATGAATTAGAAGTCATACCTTATATGTGCAGATTCCTTTTTGAGTCTAGTTTCATTAGAAACAAACAGCATCAGTATTGAAACACTGTACAGAGAGATATTCAAGTTGTAACGCGCGAAGGTCAGTGTAGTCGACCCCTGTAACATGGGTGACTTTAACTAATAAACTGTACCAATTTGCCCGACCAAAAATTCTAGAAATAAATCCATGGATGGATATATGAGTCTAAATTCAGGGAAAATTTACGGAATCAGTTTCTGAGTTGTGAAACTCGAGATATTCTTTTTAAGGCGACAGCGATGCAGTTTTCCAGCTTGCCTGGGAATGTCAAATTGGTCGGTGCCATAAGTAGTTTTGGCTTGTTAACCTCTCGTGTCCGACACCGGCAACGGTCTCGGGTTCGGGGTGTTACAATTTTATTGGTATCAGAGCTACGGTTTAGTCGATTCTAGGACTACCGTGATATGTTTGGGGTCTAGCTATACATGCCATTAAGTGATGAATTGATAGTGTGGTGATTTTTGACCATTTGACTTTGTGTTTGTGTATAGCAATGGATCCCGATCCCAACCGAGCAATAGCTGATGATGTGGAGAGTGTGGCGCCTGCTCCCGCGCAAGGGACAGCGCCGACGGACTCTCAACCTATTGCCAGCAATCCGAATGATGAGGCTAAGCAAGCCTTTTATAGTGTGATGAATGATTGGTTTAACCAATACATTCGAACTAACACGGCTGTTCCACAACCTCCATTCCCGACTAATGCAACCCCCGCACCTACAATACCTCCGGTAACTGACCAAGTAAGGTCAAGTAAGCCCCTAGTCTACAGGATTCGAAAACATGGGGCCACTAAATTAAAGCATGCATGCAAAACAATGGCCTTGCATGTCAAATACCCCCTTTTTACAAGTGATGGCCGGCCATGACAAGGGAGTATGGGCTAAACATGTCATGAAACATGTTTTGTTGGTGCATTAGGGGGAAACAATAAACAAATAAGCATGGGTAGTAAAGAAAGAAAAAAAAAATGTGTGTGTGAGTGAAACCCCCCCATTGCCGTACATGGAAGAAAAGAAAAGAAAAAAATTTTGCTCATCCATTTCATTCTCTCTTGACCGAAAATACTAGAGGGGAAGGGAGGAATTTTGCTTCATGCTTGGGTTGGAAGAGGATTAGGAAGAGGTTTGGCTATATTTGCATCAAGATTAAGGTATGTTTGATGTTGTGCCATGAGATTCATGCATGTTTTTGGTTGCTAACTTGATGTTCTTATTAGCCCATGGTTCAAATCTTTGTTATATCATGGGGATGGTATTTGGCCAATGTGGATTTTGAGTTAATGCCATTGCATGTTAAATATGAAGCTTGATGATGATACATGTGATGGTGGATTGAGGACTCTTAGATTTTCTTTGAGCATTTTTGAATGATATACTAAGTTCTTTGTGTAATCATGACCAAAATTATGGTGTTGTGATGTATTCGGCCATGGTACATCCCCAAGTGTGATTTATGCTCTTTGCATGGAGAGTAAGATTTGTGTTTTGAAATCATGTTCATGTTTAGTTACAATCAACTTGAGATTCGGCTCTAGCATACATATATGTATATATGTTTGAGCATGATGTATTGGTATGATGTATATACTATCTTAAGGTATATACTTACTTATGATGATGTTTTGGTTATGAAGGAAATGATAGATGTGTATTGAGTTACAATATGGAAAGGTATTAGTTAGTAAAATGTATGCTGTTTTTGTGTGGTAATAAGTGCATAAATGGCCTCAACATGGACATGCATATTCGGCCACATGAAGGGAAATTGGTGTGCATGTATTCGGTTAGAGGCAACCATATTGAAGCCTTATCTTGGCTTAGATTGTTGACTAAATGGGTAATAAGTGAGGATGGTTGCCGAATATACAAACATACATATGCATGTGTAATTGAATTATGAATGTTTAGCAAGATGGTTAAACTAGTTGATTTATTGATTAAGCTCAAGGAGTTAAAGAGGGAGAATCAAGCAAGGGAAAGACGAAGGTCATCGAGTAGCCGACGTGGAACTATTTTACCCAATACAAGGTAAGTCATTAAGCATATATTTGATATTGCTTAAATGATTGTAATATCTATGCAATTGTGTTTAATGAGATGAAATATATACAAATGTATGTGTATGAAAAGATGATAATGTTGAACGAAAAGAGATAGCGAAATGTGTAGGAAGTTTGCTTGGCACTAAGTGTGCGAGAAATAGATGTGTACGGTGGCGAGATTGGCAATCGAGTGTGCGAGCTTGTAATGTATGGCACTAAGTGTGCGAGTTGGGACTATATGGCACTATGTGTGCGGGCTTGAATCACGTGGCACTAAGTGTGCGTGATTGAGTATTAAGCACTATGTGTGCGAACTCTACATATATCTCCGATTGAATATTTATATGGAGGTGTGACTCTATCGAGATGAGTATGGACAGTGGAAAGAGTAAGTACCTTGAGTTCATGGCTAATAGATGCTATGTTCATGCTCGGGGTGGAGTTGGTAAGATTTAAATCTATGTGATGATTTCAATTGCATGATTGTTATGAAATGAAATGATGTATGGAAATTGCTTCAAATATCCTATTGAATAGTATATGAAATGTAAATGTATGACTTGGTATGAGATTGATCCGAAGGATCTAAGGAACTATGGTACAGTTCGATGCGGCTAGAACACTTGGCCTTGTTTCATTATTTCATTTTATGATAATGTTATTAATGGATGGTTGTGGAATGCTTATGACTTCTGAGTTATAAACTCACTCGGTGTATTCTTGTCACCCATTTTAGGTTCCTTGGGCTCGTCTCCTTTTGGGTGTTCAGAATCACAACGAAGTCATCACACCGTGAGCAATTTTTGGTATTGTCTTCTTAGTCGACTTAGGAGAACATTTGGCATGTATGAGCTATTTTGTTTTGTTAAATTTTGGGTTGTAAACTTTAAGCCATGTGAAAATGGCCTATGTGGTCGTTTGAGTGGGATGCTAGAATCTATAGCCACGAGTCTTAGAAACCTTAATTTTGATAAGGTGGCCATAATTTGTGTCACTATGATGGATGAGTAGTAAGGCTAAGGAAGGATTCATGAAATTGGCATAGTCTACTGCAGTAACTGTTGCGGACAGCAGCAGTGATATGAGATCGAAAAATCACTAAAAATAGTAGAAGTGGAATTAATAGCTAAAAAAATTATGTACTCGAAGCTTGATGGGTCTATTTTCATATGGATGAAACGAAACGACCATATGAGCTGTATTTTAAGATATATTAAAGTTCTCGTGAAACAGGGCCAGAACGGTTTCTGGATCCCCTGTTCCGATTTTGGAAAAACATTGTAAATTAACCAGAGATAATTATGAGTCATGCCATATATGTGTAGATTCCAATCTGAGTCTAGTTTCTATAGAAACAAACAGCATCAGTATTGAAGCCCTGTACAGGGAGATATCCAATTCGTAACGCGCAAAGGTCAGTGTAGTCGATCCCTGCAACAGGGGAGACTTTAACTAATAAACTGTACTAATTGGCTTGACCAAAAATTCTAGAAAAAAATTTGTAGATGGACATATGAGTCTAGTTTCAGGGAAAAGTTACGAAACTGATTTTCGAGTTGTAAAACTCAAGTTATCATTTTTGAAGCGACTAGTACACAGATTGGCAGCTTGTCTGGGAAATTCTCAATAAGTGGTTTGAAGTCTGTTAACACCTCGTGTTCGACTCCGGCGACGGTCTCGGGTTCGGGGTGTTACAATTTTATTGGTATCAGAGCTATGGTTTAGTCGGTTCTAGGACTACCGTAGCGCGTGTGAGTCTAGCTATACATGCCAATGTGTTAGTGCTTAAAAATGTGATGACTTCTGACGGTTGAAATTTTTGTTTTGATTAACAAATGAAACCCGGGGTAGAGACCCTTGGCGGATGATGTTGAAAGTGTAGCGGCTGCTCTGCGCAAGGGACACCGCTGTTGAGCCTCGGTCATCCGCGAATAATCAAGATGAAGGCGAAACAAGCCTTCTTCACCATGATGAACGAGTGGGTCGCGCAATATGCCCGAACCAATCCGGCTGTCCAACCATTCCCAAATATAAATAATCCACCCCAAGAGCCCGTAATGCCATCGGTTGTTGATCTGTGAGGTTGAGTAAACCACCGTGGACTTGATTAGGAAGCGTGGGGCCGAGGAGTTTAAGGCCATAGTTCTTGATGATGCCGAAAGGGTGAGTTCGCTTGATAACACAATTAAAGTGTTTGATGAACTGTCATGCACACCGATGAATGTCTTAAGTGTGCTATATCCTTGTGCGAGACTCGACTTACTATTGGTGGAGGACCTTAACTTCCATAGTCCCAAAGGAACAAGTTACTTGGGATTTCTTCCAAACGAATTTCGGAAGAAATACATTAGTCAACGGTTCATCGATCAAAAGCGTAAGGAATTCTTGGAGCTCAAGCAAGGTCGTATGATGCAGATATCGAATCTGAACATGAGTTCGTAAGACTTAGTCGGTATGCCCGGAGTGTGTGGTGATGAGGTTGCTATGTGCAAAAGATTTGAAGAGGATTGAATAAAGAGTTAAAGCTCTTGGTGGGTATTTTGGAGATAAAAGAATTTGTAACACTAGTTGAACGAGCACTGTAAGGCGGAAGAGCTCGGAAGGGAGAAGAGGAAGGCTGAATTTGAAGCTAGAGATTATCGTAAAAGATCGACGGGCAAGGCTCCATTTTCGGTGTAAAGAAGTTCGAGAGGACACAAATAAGTCGAGGCATGCGGGGATTTCCATTAGAGCACGACCATCGATGGACTCACGAGCTACCTCGGTAGCTAGTGTGGGCAATAATCGTCAAGAAAAGCCGAATGCCCCCAATGTGGAAGGCGACACATAGGTGAATGTTGGGGTAAGTGCATTAATAGGGCCTGTTATGGATGCGGTTCGAGGGACCACTTCATTAGAGATTGCACGGAGCTAGATGAGAAGAATAAGATGCAAGGTGCAAGATCTAGTGGGACGACGGCTAGAGGTAGACCCCCGAGGATTTCAAGAGGTAGGGGTGGTAATCAGAGAGGGGTCTCTGATACGGTTGTTCGATCCGAGACTCGTGCTCCTGCTAGAGCATATGCTATCCGCAGACGAGAGGAGGCATCCTCCCCGACGTTATCACCGGTACTTTCACTCTCTTTGATACTAGTGTGATTGCATTGATTGACCCTGGCTCTACTCATTCATATGTATGTGAAACCTTAGCATCCAGTAAGACTCTACCTGTTGAGTCTACTGAGTTCGTAATTCGGGTGTCAAATCCCTTGGGTCGTTACGTGCTGGTCGACAAAGTGTGTAAGAAATGCCCCCTAGTCATTCGAGGTTCCTGTTTTCCGGCGGACTTGATGCTTTTGCCGTTCGATGAATTTGATGTTATTCTTGGGTTGGATTGGTTGACCGTGCATGATGCGGTTGTGAATTGCAAAAGCAAGACTATTGATTTGAGATGCGCAAATAACGAGATGATCCGAGTTGAGTCTACGGACTTGAAGGGGTTGCCAGCTGTAATATCATCAATGTTGGCCCAGAAATATGTAAGAAAAGGGTGCGAAGCATACCTTGCGTATGTACTTGATGATAAAGAGTTAAAAATAAAACCCGAATCTGTGTCGGTGGTTTGTGAATACCCGGATGTTTTTCCCGAAGAATTACTGGGTTTGCCACCTGTTCGGGAGATAGAGTTTGGTATTGAGCTTGTACCTGGGACCACACCGATTTCGATAGCTCCGTATCGTATGGCACCAACGGAATTAAAGGAGTTGAAAGCTCAGTTGCAAGAGTTGGTGGATAGAGGTTTTGCTCGCCCGAGTTTTTCACCTTGGGGTGCACCAGTGTTGTTTGTGAAAAAGAAGGACGGAACCATGAGGTTGTGCATCGACTATCATCAACTTAATAAAGTGACAATAAAGAACAAATATCCGTTACAGCGATCGATGATTTGTTCGATCAACTGAAGGAGCCTCGGTGTTTTCAAAAATAGATTTGAGATCGGGCTAT
Organism: Gossypium arboreum; assembly: GCF_025698485.1. NCBI lineage: Eukaryota > Viridiplantae > Streptophyta > Magnoliopsida > Malvales > Malvaceae > Gossypium > Gossypium arboreum. The sequence continues at coordinate 83,667,918 of NC_069070.1, read as the reverse complement.
TATCGATTATGAATCCGAGATTGAATATACCCAAAGCGCCTTGAGCGAGATATGGTCACTACGAATTCTTAGTGATGCCGTTTGGGCTCACTAATGCCCTGCGGTATTTATGGATTTGATGAATCGGATCTTCGATCATATTTGGATCGGTTCGTAGTGGTGTTCATTGACGACATCTTGGTCTATTCAAGAGATGAGACCGAACATGCGAGCACGAGATTAGTGTTGCAAATTTTACGGGATAAGCGGTTATATGCTAAGTTCAGCAAGTGTGAGTTCGGTTAAGAGAGGTTAGCTTCTTAGGTCATGTGGTATCCGACGGGTATTCGAGTCGACCGAGTAAAATTTCAACTATACTTAACTGGAAGCCTCCGAGAAATATTACTGAGGTTTGGAGCTTTTTGGGACTTGCCGGTTACTACCGACGGTTTGTAAAAGGATTCTCGATGATAGCCACACCAATGACGAAACTGCTTCAGAAAGATGTCAAGTTTGAATGGACGGAAAAGTGTCAGAAAAGTTTCGACCAATTGAAAACTCATTTGACGGAAGCTCCAGTTCTAGTACAGCCCGAATCTGGTAAGGAGTTTCTCATTTATAGTGACGCCTCCCTACTTGGGTTAGGTTGTGTATTGATGCAAGAAGGTCGAGTTGTGGCCTATGCGTCGAGACAATTAAAGCCACATGAGAAAAATTATCCGACCCATGACCTCGAATTGGTCGCCATCGATTCGCCTTTAAAGATATGGCGACATTACTTATTTGGTGAGAAGTGCCATGTGTATTCGGATCACAAAAGTCTCAAATATTTGATGACTCAAAGAGACTTAAATCTGCGACAAAGATGTTGGCTCGAGTTGTTAAAAGATTATGAGCTTGTCATTGATTATCACCCGGGAAAGGCTAATGTGGTTGCGGACGCCTTAAGCCGGAAATCACTGTTTGCTTTACGAGCAATGAATGTACACTTGTCTATTCTACCCGACAATGTGTTAGAAGCTGAATTAAAGGCCAAACCATTATTGACTCATCAAATTCGTGAAGCTCAGAAAGTTGACGATGAATTGGTTGCAAAACGGGCCGAGTGTGTTCCGAACAAGGAATCGGAGTTTCAAATTGATGATGACGATTGTTTGAGGTTCAGAAATCGTTTGTGTGTTCCAAGAAATTCAGAACTCATTTCGATAATTCTGAACGAAGCTCATTGTAGCCGAATGTCAATCCACCCGGGGAGTACGAAGATGTACAACGATTTGAAACGTCGGTTTTGGTGGCATGGTATGAAACGAGACATCTCCGACTTTGTTTCGAGATGTTTAATATGTCAACAAGTGAAAGCGGAACATCAAGTGCCTTGAGATTACTTCACCAATTACGATACCCGAGTGGAAATGGGATCGAGTCACAATGGACTTTGTGTCCGGACCGCCATTGTCAGCGAGCAAGAAGGATGCGATTTGGGTTGTTGTTGATAGACTGACTAAGTCAGCTCACTTTATCCTCGTGCGTACGGAATTTTCATTGGATAAACTAGCTGAATTGTATGTTTCTCAGATTGTGAGATTACACGGGGTACCGATTTCTGTGGTGTCGGATAGAGATCCGAGGTTCACCTCGCGATTTTGGAAGAGATTGCAAGAAGCTTTAGGTACCAAGTTGCATTTCAAGACCGCCTTTCACCCCCAAATCGATGGTCAATCCGAGCGGATAATTCGAGATACTTGAGGATATGTTGAGATGTTGCATCCTCGAGTTCGATGGTTCATGGGAGCAGTACTTACCTTTGATTGAATTCGCACAACAATAGTTTTCAATCAAGTATTAAGATGGCGCCTTACGAGGCCTTATGCGGGCGTAAATGCCGTACACCATTGTTTTGGACCGAGCTCGGTGAGAACAAAATTTTGGAGTCGATTTGATTAAAGATGTGAATGAAAGTAAAATAATCCGTGAAAATCAAGATAGCCTCCGATTGTCGAAGTCGTATGCGGATCTGAAACGAAAAGACATTGAGTATCAAGTGGGAGATAAAGTGTTTCTTAAAGTTTCGCCTTGGAAAAAGATACTCAGATTTGGCCGTAAAGGCAAATTGAGCCCGAGGTTCATCGGGCCATATGAGATATTCGAACGAGTCGGTCCGATTGCGTATCGTTTGATTTTGCCCTCGAACTTGAAAAGATTCAGGACGTCTTTCATGTTTCGATGCTTCGACGCTATAGGTCGATCCGTCGCACGTAATTAGTCCATCGAGGTTAAAATTCAAGCCGATATGAGTTATGAAGAAGAACCGATTCGTATCCTAGCTCGTGAAGTGAAGGAGTTGCGAAACAAAAGGGTTCCGTTAGTAAAAGTGTTATGGCTCAAACACGGATGGAAGAAGCTACTTGGGAACCCGAGAACTCTATAAAAGAGCGTTACCCAAACCTATTTACGGTAAGATTTTCGGGACGAAAATTTCTTAAGTGGGGAGAGTTGTGACAATGAAAATTGACCCTAGTCGGAATGTGGTTTCGGGACCACAAAACCGAGGCATAAAAATAATTTGATATTTATTTTGATGCCTATAATATGTGTTAACTCATGTGTGACATTTTGATGCTTAATTTTAGAGTTATAAATGTGAATTTCACTAGAAAGGACCTAGTAGAAAACTTTGAAAGTATGATGGGGAAATGTATGATGACTAATTAAAGCATGCATGCAAAACAATGGCCTTGCATGTCAAATACCCCTTTTACAAGTGATGGCCGGCCATGACAAGGAGTATGGGCTAAACATGTCATGAAACATGTTTTGTTGGTGCATTAGGGAAACAATAAACAAATAAGCATGGGTAGTAAAGAAAGAAAAAAAATGTGTGTGTGAGTGAAACCCCCCATTGCCTTACATGGAAGAAAAGAAAAGAAAAAATTTTGCTCATCCATTTCATTCTCTCTTGACCGAAAATACTAGAGGGAAGGAGGAATTTTGCTTCATGCTTGGGTTGGAAGAGGATTAGGAAGAGGTTTGGCTATATTTGCATCAAGATTAAGGTATGTTTGATGTTGTGCCATGAGATTCATGCATGTTTTTGGTTGCTAACTTGATGTTCTTATTAGCCCATGGTTCAAATCTTTGTTATATCATGGGGATGGTATTTGGCCAAGGTGGATTTTGAGTTAATGCCATTGCATGTTAAATATGAAGCTTGATGATGATACATGTGATGGTGGATTGAGGACTCTTAGATTTTCTTTGAGCATTTTGAATGATATACTAAGTTCTTTGTGTAATCATGACCAAAATTATGGTGTTGTGATGTATTCGCCATGGTACATCCCCAAGTGTGATTTATGCTCTTTGCATGGAGAGTAAGATTTGTGTTTCAAATCATGTTCATGTTTAGTTACAATCAACTTGAGATTCGGCTCTAGCATACATATATGTATATATGTTTGAGCATGATGTATTGGTATGACGTATATACTATCTTAAGGTATATACTTACTTATGATGATGTTTTGGTTATGAAGGAAATGATAGATGTGTATTGAGTTACAATATGGAAAGGTATTAGTTAGTAAAATGTATGCTGTTTTGTGTGGTAATAAGTGCATAAATGGCCTCAACATGGACATGCATATTCGGCCACATGAAGGGAAATTGGTGTGCATGTATTCGGTTAGAGGCAACCATATTGAAGCCTTATCTTGGCTTAGATTGTTGACTAAATGGGTAATAAGTGAGGATGGTTGCCGAATATACAAACATACATATGCATGTGTAATTGAATTATGAATGTTTAGCAAGATGGTTAAACTAGTTGATTTATTGATTAAGCTCAAGGAGTTAAAGAGGGAGAATCAAGCAAGGGAAAGACGAAGGTCATCGAGTAGCCGACGTGGAACTATTTTACCCAACACAAGGTAAGTCATTAAGCATATATTTGATATTGCTTAAATGATTGTAATATCTATGCAATTGTGTTTAATGAGATGAAATATATACAAATGTATGTGTATGAAAAGATGATAATGTTGAACGTAAAAGAGATAGCGAAATGTGTAGGAAGTTTGCTTCGGCACTAAGTGTGCGAGAAATAGATGTGTACGGTGACGAGATTGGCACTGAGTGTGCGAGCTTGTAATGTATGGCACTAAGTGTGCGAGTTGGGACTATATGGCACTATGTGTGCGGGCTTGAATCACGTGGCACTAAGTGTGCGTGATTGAGTATTAAGCACTATGTGTGCAAACTCTACATATATCTCCGATTGAATATTTATATGGAGGTGTGACTCTATCGAGATGAGTATGGACAGCGGAAAGAGTAAGTACCTTGAGTTCATGGCTAATAGATGCTATGTTCATGCTCGGGGTGGAGTTGGTAAGATTTAAATCTATGTGATGATTTCAATTGCATGATTGTTGCGGAAATGAAATGATGTATGGAAATTGCTTCAAATATCCTATTGAATAGTATATGAAATGTAAATGTATGACTTGGTATGAGATTGATCCGAAGGATCTAAGGAACTATGGTACAGTTCGTGCGGCTAGAACACTTGGCCTTGTTTCATTATTTCATTTTATGATAATGTTATTAATGGATGGTTGTGGAATGCTTATGACTTCTTGAGTTATAAACTCACTCGGTGTATTCTTGTCACCCATTTTAGGTTCCTTGGGCTCGTCTCCTTTTGGGTGTTCAGAATCACAACGAAGTCATCATACCCGTGAGCAATTTTGGTATTGTCTTCTTAGTCGACTTAGGAGAACATTTGGCATGTATGAGCTATTTTGTTTTGTTAAATTTTGGGTTGTAAACTTTAAGCCATGTGAAAATGGCCTATGTGGTCGTTTGAGTGGGATGCTAGAATCTATAGCCACGAGTCTTAGAAACCTTAATTTTGATAAGGTGGCCATAATTTGTGTCACTATGATGGATGAGTAGTAAGGCTAAGGAAGGATTCATGAAATTGGCATAGTCTCTCGCAGTAACTGTTGCAGACAGCAGCAGTGATATGAGATCGAAAAATCACTAAAAATAGTAGAAGTGGAATTAATAGCTAAAAAAATTACGTACTCGAAGCTTGATGGGTCTATTTTCATATGGATGAAACGAAATGACCATATGAGCTGTATTTTAAGATATATTAAAGTTCTCGTGAAACAGGGCCAGAACGGTTTCTGGATCCCCTGTTCCGACTTTGGAAAAACATTGTAAATTAACCAGAGATAATTAGGAGTCATGCCATATATGTGTAGATTCCACTCTGAGTCTAGTTTCTATAGAAACAAACGGTATCAGTATTGAAGCCCTGTACAGGGAGATATCCAATTCGTAATGCACAAAGGTCAGTGTAGTCGATCCCTACAACAGGGGAGACTTTAACTAATAAACTGTACTAATTGGCTTGACCAAAAATTCTAGAAAAAAATCTGTAGATGCACATATGAGTTTAGTTTTAGGGAAAAATTACAAAACTAATTTTTGAGTTGTAAAACTCAAGTTATGATTTTTGAAGCGACTAGTACACAGATTGGCAGCTTGTCTGGGAAATTCTCAATAAGTGGTTTGAAGTCTGTTAACACCTCGTGTTCGACTCCGGCGACGGTCTCGGGTTCGGGGTGTTACAGTACCAATCTGAAAATTTGATTCAACACCTGACTCACATTGAGTTCTCTTGGTTTGCAAATCATTATCACCTTTCTGAGCTTCACAGGTTTCTTGGAGAAACATCGGTCTAGCTCTTAACTCCACTAGTATCAAACCATCATCGGAGGCCGTTATCTGAGTGTTCATAGCTCTCAAGGAAAATAAGGATTTCCTACTAAAGGCATCGGCGAGCACATTCGCCTTACCCGGGTGATAGTCAATCACCAATTCATAATCATTTATTAACTCTAGCCACCTTCGTTGCCGTAAATTTAGATCTTTTTGAGTCATCAAGTGCTTTAGACTTTTGTGATCGGTGAATACCTGACACCTCTCACCGTACAAGTGATGTCTCCAAATATTTAACGCAAACACAATAACAGCTAGCTCTACATCATGTGTCGGATAATTTTTCTCGTGTGGTTTTAGTTGCCTCGATACATAGGCTATCACTTTTCCTTCTTGCATAAGCACACAACCCAATCCATTTAATGATTCATCACTATAAACCACAAATTCCTTTCCCGGCTTAGGTTGTACTAATACTGGAGCCTCAGTCAACAATGCCTTTAATTTCTCAAAACTTTGCTGGTACTTTTCCGACCATTAAAACTTGGTATCTTTTTGCAACAAAATTGTGATCGGAGAGGCAATCATAGAAAATCCTTTAACGAACCTCCTGTAATAGCCGGCTAGGCCCAAAAAGCTTTTAACTTCAGATACGTTTCGTGCCGAAACCAATCAACAATGGCTGAAATCTTACTCGGATCAACTTGGATCCCATCACCCGACACAACATACCCCAAAAATTCGACTTCTCTAAGCCAAAACTCACTTTTACTAAACTTTGCATACAACCGCTTATCTCTCAAAGTTTGTAAAACAATTATCAAACGATCAGCATGTTCAGATTTGTCATGAGAATAAATTAGGATATCATCAATAAATACCATAATAAATTTATCCAAATAAGGTCAGAAAATTCAATTCATTAAATCCATGAAAACCACAGGAGCATTAATTAGACCAAAAGGCATTACCAAAAATTCATAATGGCCATACCTCATCCAGAATGCGGTTTTCGGTGCGTCCGAGTCCTGAACTCTCAACTAATAGTAGCCGAAACTCAAATCTATCTTGGAAAACATTGTGGCTCCCTTTAGTTGATCAAATAAATCATCTATCCTTGGCAAGGGGTACTTATTCTTTATCGTCACCTTGTTGAGTTTTCGGTAATCAATAAATAACCTCATCGAACCATCTTTCTTCTTCACAAATAAAACTGGTGCACCCTATGGTGAGTAACTAGGTCTCGTGAAACCTTTAAACGTCAATTCTTGCAATTGGGCTTTCAACTCTTTCAACTCAGTTGGAGCCATCCTATACGGAGCAATAGAAATAAGTGTCGTACGCGGAACTAGATCAATGCTAAATTCCACTTCTCTAATCGGGGGCAATCAAGGCAACTCTTCTAGGGATATGTCAGAATACTCACGTACTACTGGTACTAACTCAATTCTTAACTCCAATTCTTTTGTATTCAACACAAAGGCAAGGTAAGCCTCGTAACCCTTCCTTACACACTTCTGAGCGAACATAGAAGAAATTACTGCATGCAAGCTATCCGACTCATCTGATCACCATAAGAATATCACCACTTTCACATTTCAGTTCGATAAATTTTCCCCCACCGTTTACTACTACATCATGAGCAGTTAGCCAGTCCATACAAAGAATTACATCGAATTCATCAAATGGCAAAAGCATGAGGTTAGCCGGAAAATAGTGTCCTCTAATAATCAAAGGGCAATTCCTACATACTTTGTCAACTAGCACACATTTGCCTAACGAGTTTGACACTTTTATCATAAATTCAATAGGCTCAACAAACATGCTCATACTAGACACCAATTTCATACAAATTTAAGAATGGGAAGATCCTGAATCAATCAAAGCAATAACAGTAGCATCATAGATAGAAAATATACCCATAATCACATCCGAGGATGAAGCCTTTTCGCGAGTGAAAATGGCGTACGTCCTTGCAGGAGTTCTACCTTCAGGTCTTACAGTAGACTCTTTAAGGGCACTCTTACAGCTCGCTCCATTACTCGGATTTTTCTGCGGTCTACAACAGCCAACAGTGTTACCCGATCTTGATCTTTGATGTCTCTTGATAAACTGTAAATTATACATATTTTTACCCTATATTTAATGCATTTTATGGATGATTTCTTATTAGAATTGGTGAATTCGATGCTCCTAATGCTTTAATTTCATATTTTATACTTAGGAGAGCATAGGAGAGCGAAAGGAACGAGAAACAGGCCAAAAATAGAGAAAATGGGCCAAAGTACAAAATCGACACGGCCTGGACCTCTACACACGGGTAGACCACACGGCCATGTCAATCTGGCAGAATTGAAGCACGATTCACATGGGTATAGCACACGCCCGTGCCATTTTAACAGGCTCAAATACGGGCATGTTCTTGTCGAGTCCAAGTTGAGTCCAATTCAGAAAAGGCCACTTTTGAGGGCTTATAGGCATTCCAAAGCCTATAAATACACCCAAGAAGAGGAGAAAAAGGAGACAGAGAAGAGGGGGTAAGGAATTCCTCCAAGGAAGCCGATTGATCCATCTCAGAAGCCGAATTCATCATCAAGACTGAAGATCTCTCCTCAATTTCCCTTCAGGAGTTTTAGGTTTTCTTTATGTTTTGTATTCTTTATTCTTCTGAGATGTTTTCTTATTTAGTTATCAACTAAAACCCCTAAATACCAAAGGGGAATGAAACCTAAGACAAATCTTGTTATTATTTTCTGAATCGTATGATAAATATTTAACTTGTTCTTAATTATGTGTTCTTAATTTTGTTTTGACATCCCAGGATACTGATTCAAGACATGCTCTTATTCAGAGGAGGAATAGACCCTGTCTAAGAGTACTTTTGTCATAATTAAGCAGAGTTGATTGTGCGCCTAGAAATAGGGTGACAAGATTTTACCAGATTAGGGTGAAACCTAATAAGGGGACCCATAGATCGAGTTAATGCAATCCTAGAGTGTTAATTAGAGAAAAGTCTCGGTTATTCAATTTAGGGATTAGACGTTATTAGTCTTGAATAGGGATAATAACATAACTTAGGGATCTCTACGGAACAAGTTGAATGAATAAATCGTCCGGTTCGGAGCCAGAATAACAAGTAAAGTCTAGGTGGATTTTTCCTTAGGTATTGTCTCAAGTTAATCGATTTTCCCAAAAGCAATTCCCCAATCCTTTTCTTTGTGCATTCTTAGTTTAGATAATTAGTTAGTTAAAATAAAAGCCCCTTTTATTCCTAGGCTAGATAATAAAAAGATAGTCATTACTAGTACTTTTAGTTCCTTTGGGTTTGACAATTCGGTCTTGCTAAAACTATACTACTGTTCGATAGGTACACTTGCCTACATCGCGATAATAGTTAGTTCAAGAATGAGTAATTATAAATATTTAAAACCTATCACAAAACCTTACGATCATCTCTCATTTTTTGTTATCTCAGGGCACTCTCTAATAAAATGGTCTAGAGAACCACACTTGAAACAGGTCCTGTCACTCCCATGACACTCACCGGGGTGACGTCTACCACACTGTGGACATTCTGGCCTACTTGGCCGAGCATTACCCACACTAGCAATCGAGGTGGTCTGGGCCTTAGTACCTGAGTAATGTTTATCTTTATTTCTATTCGGGAACCCAACAGAAGATTGAGAGCAAGAATTGAAATCCCTCGACTTCCTCGATGTGGACTGAAATGACTTGTTCATAGGCCTTTTCCTTGAGTCCCTAGCCTCAGACTCAGCCTTTCTCTTCTCTTTGGCCAATTCCTCGGCCTTACAAGCTCTTTTGACGAGTACCACGAACTCTTTCAACTCAAGCATACCAACGAACATCCGAATGTCTTCATTTAATCCGTCTTCAAACCTTTTGCACATAATGGCTTCAGCCGACATACATTCTCGAGTATATTTGTCGAGTCTCACAAACTCACGCTCATATTTAGTTACTGTAATTCTAACTTGCTTCAACTCAAGGAACTCCTTTCTCTTCTGATCCATGAATCTCTGATTGATATACTTTTTTTGAAACTCCTTTGGAAAAATTCCCATGTCACCCTCTCCCTCAGTATTACCGAGACAAGTGTCTTCCACCAATGGTAAGCTGAATCTCTAAGTAGAGATACCACACATTTCATGCACTCTTCCGGTGTGCATGACAATTCTTCAAAAACCCGAATGGTGTTTTCAAGCCAAAACTCTGCCCATTCTGGATCATCGTTAATACTAGCTTGGAACTCTTGAGCTCCTTGCTTCTGAATTTTATCCACTGGGGGTCTATTCAGTCTTATAAAATCCATACCTTAGGGTGCCACTGGAATAGGCTAAGGAATAGGCGGGGGTGGAGGGCGTTGAGCATTCGGGTTCGCTCGAACGAACTCCATGTACCAAATGTCCATCATGTGGAGAAAGGCTTCCCGAGCCCGTTCTCCTACTCCCTGACTAACCGTGGAAGGTCGAGTATCAGTTGGCACCGTCCCTTCAGCGGGAGCCTGTGCATTACTTTCTACATCATCTACCACAGCTAGATCGGGATCCATTTACTATATGAGAACACAATAAAAAAAATTGTCAGGAGCCATCACACTATCACAATATATGTATGGCATGTATAGCTAAACTCGTACACACGCTATGTTAGTTCGAGAATCGACTAAACCGTAGCTCTGAGGCCACTAAATGTAACACCCTTTACCCGTAACCAACACCGAAACAGGGTATGAGGCATTATCGAACCAAAGCTCACAAAATCTTACAAAACCGAGACATAAATTTCCGTCCAAATTTAAAACTTTTCATCCACATGCACATCGTCCCTTATATGGGCCCATGAGGCCCAACACATACATTGGGAGTGGTTCGGGACCAAATAGAGGGCTTAGAAAATTTTTCACCAAATAGAGTCACACACCCGTGCGAGTGGGTCGTGTAATTCCATGCGCCCATGTGGCTTGGGACACGCCCGTGTCCTTAGCCCATGTAACTCTCTGTTTATGACATCATTAACAAAATGTGGTCACACATGCCCGTGTGCTTAGGCCGTGTAGACAATTAAATTTCATAATTTTTCCATAAATAGGTGCAGACCTCACACGGCCAAGGCACATGCCCATGTCCTCTAGCAGTGTCTCTCACACGGTCGAGACACACGGCTGTGTCTCAGCCCGTGTGTTTACTATTAGGCATTTTGTTTGTATTAATTAGGGTGCAGGGAACACACGGCCAGTGCACACGCCCATAGAGCGAACTGTGTGTCACACACGATCTAGACACATGCCCACATGTCTACCTGTACTGACAAATTTAAGGCTATATTTCAAGCCATTTGCCACCCTTACTTACACAACACATTCATAGTTCCAAAGGTACTTAAACTCTCTTATGAATCTAATTCGTGTATTCAATTTCCCAACACTTTAGACTAGATTAAGGCTTCATGTCATAACGACTCTATTGTACCAAACACATATGTATCCATGAGCAATAATTATTAAATTTGCATGCATACATTTTCATATCAATTCATACACACACATAGTGATCATCATCATTCCGCCATCATCCATTAAGTTCCATACCATAATGGAATTGGCTCATACATGCATAAGTGAATAGGTTTACAACCCAATAGTCATTGTAAGCCATATCTCATGGCCTTATATAAAATGAATCATAACACCCTCATAAGCCAACACATGGGCTAAACTAATATAACATATAACAAAACAACCAAGTTCCTATACATGCCATACTCAAAATAAAGAGACTAAATATACCTAAAATATCCAATTGATAGTGTGGTCGAGCCTCCGACGCCTTTTGATCCCCGAACTAGCTTGGCAAAACTATAAGAAAAAGGAAAAGAGAGGGAGTAAGCATAAAGCTTAATAAGTTTGTATTTAAATAATAAGTAATGAAAATATGTCATTTCAACACACACATAACATCACTTAATTCATCATATTCTCCATAATCACTATAATCCTATCCTATCTCGATCAAACCTCACAATGTCTCATAGAACTCAAGATCACGATTTCTCCATTTTTATCATACCAAAATTGTATAATTTCGTATTTTCAATAACTACGAGCTTGGCATACTTACCTGTACCCACTCAAGATAGCTATACCTCGTCATTCATTTTCACATCCTGGGACTACCCGTTGAACCACTTGGAATAATAAGGGTTACTCAAGATATCATATTCACAGGGTAGGGTGACAATGTCATATCCTAGGTATGGTCTTACATGGGACCACATAACAATGCCAATGCCTAGACATGGTCTTACATGGGATCACACATTTCGAAGTTGATAGCCCAGCTATGGTCTTCTACGATGTCCCATTATGATGCCAATGCCATGTCCCGGACCTGGTCTTACATAAGATCACATAACAATGCCAAAGCCATGTCCCAGACATGGTCTTACATGGCATCACATGTCACTATCGAAGCCATATCCAAGATATGGTCTTATACAAAAGCTCATCCACTCAAATGTGAAAACGATGATACCTTAAGAATTCCCGAGGTTCAATAGGCTTATGTCACCACAATTCTTTAACAAACAACATCAATGAAATTCACCAAGACAATTAAACCATTCATAACATCAAATATTAAGCACATAATAAAATGCTATATTAATTACACACAAGCTTACCTCGGTACAAAATATAGACAATTACTTTGATTTAGTCCAAGATCTTGCTCTTTCCCTAATCTAGGCCTTGACTCTGTTTTTCTTGATCTATAATAGCAAATTTCACTTATTTAATATCCACATTATTCAATTTAGTCCAAAAATCATACCATGGAAAAATTACACTTTTCCTCTAAACTTTGACATATTTACACTTTTGTCCCTAAGCTCGTAAAATGAAAATGTGTCCAATTTCTTTGTTACCCAAGCCTAGCCTTTTTCATATTCCTTCTTACAACAGCCCAAATTTTTCATCAAATAACATTTTTGACACTTATTTTTGCATGTTTTACAAATAAGTCCTTTTTTATGTTTTCATGAAAAATCACCTAGGAAAAGATGTTTATCTAACACTAAACTTTCATATTCCTTCATAAATCATCAAAACACATGCATGAAACACCTGGGTAAACTTTTTAACATGAACCCTAGCTTAAAACAATGGTAGAAATAGCTAGTTCATGTTTCAAAGATTTCAAAAACATAAAGAACATTAAAAATAAGGCTAGGATGTACTTACTATCAAACTTGAAAGGTTAAAGAAACCCTAGCTATGGTGACTCTTCAAATTTGGCACAAGCATGAGAAAGATGAAGAGATATTGGCTTTATTTTCCTTTTTTATTCTTTTATTTACCAAAAGACAAAAATGCCCTTAAGGCCTTCCTTTAAAATTTTACCCATGCATGCCCATTTTTTCCATAAAAATAGAAATTGGGCAAATTTCTATTTAAGGACCTCTAATTACTAATCTAAATCCATTTCATACTTAAAGCTTCTAGAATCTTTAATTTTGCAACTTTTTCAATTTAGTCCCTAAAGTTAAATTGGACACTTTACACATAAAATTTCTTCATGAAATTTTCACACAAGCACGTAATCATATCATAGACCTCATAAAAATCACAAAATAATTATTTCTACTTCAGATTCATGGTCTCGAAACCACTGTTCTGACTAAACCCTAATTCAGGATGTTACACGTTACATACTGTAGAAGTTGTACACCCAATACTCCAGCTTTCAGTTCCTTATCTATTTGAACTCAGGCTTTTGCTTACATCAAAGTGTATGAATCACACATACATAGTCTGGCATCAACTCAAGATTTAGGTATGCCACACTATGAACATCCTAAGTGAATAAATCCATAAATGGATTTAGGATATATTTTTCTTGGGTCCTGTCCATTGTACTCTCAATCTAGATAGTCAAATCTATGTCTCTATCTTCTAGGAGTCATCCACTCCGATGCCCAAGATATGGCATCTCTCTAATTAGACTTGATAAACGACATTTTTGCCCATTAATTAGTTTTTTCATTTTCGAATAGACCAATGACATGCTATGTTTGTCTACTAATACAAGTTGACTTTCTGTACTACGATTCAACCACGGAATATTGTTTAGTATTAGGTAAACATTTAGACAACCAATGAGCAATATTTGCTTCCATGTTGCATTACATGCAAAAACCATGTGAGGAAAATATACAAAGTTTTAATGTAATTTATGAATAATTTTATTAACCAATCTATTTGACAAAATTACAAGTGTACTTAGACGAAAATACTACATTTAGGGCATCAGATGCAACAGCCTCTCACTTACTATAGTGAAGTAGATGAGTCATGTTTTGCATCCTATACCCTCCACATGTTTCCTAAAAATCTCTCTAGCTATAAGATTCTTGGCTAAACAAATCTCTAGGGTTTGTCCTCCAATGCAATTCTTGACTACATCTAGTTTTCTGCCATACACTCTTGTCACCTTTAATGTGTTTTTTCCTTATGAGGTTTCTTTTAAGCTTAGCTATATCTGCACTGTTATAGTGCAATAGCTTTTCCATACCTCATGGCCCTCCATAGTGAAGTGGATAGCGTAACTCTGCTTGACATTTATTCACACTATAGACCCACTATTTAGGACAAAACACAGCCTAATGTCGATTTCCTTGAATCTCGACATGTTTGGAAGTCAGAATCAGTATATCCGATAGGCATAAGATTTCCTCCAAAATACATAAGTATATAATTCCCTGTTCTTCGTAAATAATTGAGTATATGCTTAATTGCTTGTCAGTTTCTTGGTCTTGGATTCACCTGATACCAACTTACCAACCCCACTGCAAAACAAATATATGGGCATCTGCATTACATAGCATACATGAGACTTCTTATTGCTAAAGCATTAGGAACCTTTCTCATGTTCACTCTTTCTTTTGCTGTATTAGAACAACTTTTTAAAAAAGATGAAATCTCAATATGGAAGGTTAATTTCCCTTAATTGAATCAATCATTAAATAACGCCCCAATATCTTGTCTATGTTTGAAGATTGAGAGAAGTCTATCACTTTCTTCTTTCAATTTCTTAATATTTGAATGCCTAGAACAAAATTCGCTTCTCCTATGTCCTTCATGCTAAACTATTGGGTTAACACTTGACCAAATTAAGCTTTTAATGGTGTTTTTAGTGGCGTTTTTAATGACATTTTATTCTACGCGCCGCAAATGTACACTGAATAGGAGTAGCGTTAGCAGCATTTTTCCCATAAACACCGTAAAAGGTAAAGTAATAGTGACGTTTTTGCATAAATGCTGCAAAAAGGTTAAAAATGATAGCGACGTTTTTCAAAAATGCCACTAAAGGTAAAGCAATAACGGTGTTTTTCCCATAAATGCCCTGAATATTTTTTAATTTTTATAGAAGCGGTGCCATTTTGATAGATTACCCCCAACCCTTATTCCTCCAAATAATTCTCCCCAAATCCCTAAGTTAGTTTTTCCCCAATTCATTAACTTAATTTTTTTCTTTCCCATCCGTTTTTTGTTGGTCATTTATTCAGTCATCCTTTTGCTGCATCATTGTTAACAGTGCATTTGCAATCAATCTCTGTCTCTTTCATCGACGCTGCTCCGTCCATCTCTACTTGACAGTCTCTGCTCAAGGGTTTGTTATAGAAAGGCAGTAAACTTTATTGAAAGTGTAAGTTTTTATGTTTTTTGGTTCTTTTCTTTTTTATAATCTTTCTATATGAATCGAGCATTTTTTTAGGTTATTAAGCTCATTTTTTGAAAAAAAATTATTCTATGAAAATGATTTTCGATTATGGAGTTGCTCTTTATTGTTCAGTACTGATGAAGATTTGAATTCCAATTTCTAGTTGAGAATATGCTATCACTCTAGCTTTTGCTTGATTTTTTAAGTATTGGAGAAGCGGTGCTAAGTGAATTGTCTAAAATTGCTTGGTATTGCGTTTGATATATTGCAGAAACTTATTTATCAAAAAATCTATTCTAAGTTCACTAATTAGTTTGTACTCTTGGTCTTAGAATATCGTATTTCTCTGGATGTTGATGACATTACTGTATTTTAACTTTGATACAAACAATAACAATTTTTTTGACTCTGAATGCTGTCATTTTTTATTGTAGAGTATTTGCGTTATGCCCTTAAATCCTCTTCCGAATTCCTGTTTCCTTCATGCCAAGTCTTTCTAATTTCTTTTGTCATAGACAATCATATAAGTGAATTTCTTGCCCCCTTTTATTCTTTTTTGAATATTGGTCAGTTTAGTCTTGCAACATTGAGGAAGAAGCAGTTGAAAGTGCTATATCATAGTGTAGCATGTTGGAGACTCTGGATGTTCACTTTTGTCCGAAGGTGAGAATTATTTTTGTTTTCCCTCATTTCTTTCTTGCGTCTCATAAAGTGCATAGCTTTCTTTTTTGGTTCTTAGCTTATCATCCCCTATTTCAATCTCTAGATTTTACTTGAGAAAAAGAATAAAGAAAGAAACATAATCCAGTTCATTGATGTTTGAAATGCGGTGAATGATAGATTTGCTCAACAAGTATGGGGAGGTTATGTGCAGTTTGTCCCAGTTTGAAGCATATTTTTAGTAGCTTGTCACTTGCATGATGTGAATATGATGAAAGAAGTTTTATTTCCCTTGGCAAGTGGATATCACCTCAAGTTATTAGCAGCAACAACGGCCTGGTATTTTCTTATGATCCTCTCACACTATATGTAAAAGGCTCATTCATTATCGCCCCCTGGTTTCTTTTGGATATTTATACATATGTATGTATGTAAAATGCTTGATGTTTCTTAAATAGATTTTCAAGCTTGAGTGTTGTTGATAGTGAAATATTGTTACGAAAGCTTATCTTTTATTTAAACATTTGATTTTACTCAATTTTAATTAAAAATTTTAGTTTTGACTCAATTAAGGGTAAAACTATTTTCTAGAGATCAAAGTTAAATTATAAATTTTTATGAGAATTAAAATGTAATTTTGTTATTATATTAGTTTATAATTTTATATTCTTTAGAAAGATTAAATCAAAATTTTATTATTTTGAAAGTTCAAAATGAAATTTTATTATGTATTAATATACAAAATTACAGGTTTTAAAGGGACTAAACCATAAATTTCTGTTTTAGAGGTTAGGGTCCATGACTGCCGCTTCTAGACCTAATATTAATTACCGAGTATTGATATTTCAAAAAAAAAAATTTTGAAAAATGTGTAATTTTGGTTGCGATATTAGAAAAGATTTGTATTTTTCAATTTTTAAAGAATATGTGTTTAATATTTTATCTTAGAATATATGTATGGAATATGAAGTTTTGAATACATGAAAGGCATTAAAATTTTTTGGATGTTTGATCTTAGACATGTTATATAGAGGTAAAAAGTTTTTGGGAAATTCTATGTAATTAGGAGTAGATTGTATTTTGGTTTTTTAATGAAAAATAGATTCTATGAATGCCGTATTCATATGTTAAAATATGGACCCTTACCTGCATTTATTCTCAAAGTATAACTATTTGAATGGTAATTTGGTAAATGGTTGTGTTTTTGAATCATCATATCTTCGAGATAAACTCTTTTTACTATTATCAAGTGGGTTGCCAATTCATACTTGTCATATGAAATTCCAAATCTGCTTAAGAAAATGTTGTTAACTTGGGTCTTGTCATGTGAAATTCCACTTTTTTTTTAATATTGTCATTTAGATTTGAAGTTTGTTGTTGGATTTGAATAGATTTGAAGTTTGTTGTTGGATTTGAAGTTACAGGAATATATGTTGAAAATTCAAGTACAGGAAAATATGTTGAAAATTCGAGTTATATACAAAATGGGTTGGCAAAATCTGTTAATGTTAGTGACGTTTTCCCACAAAAGTCGCTATAGAACATGATCTTTAGCGGCGTTTTTACTACAAAAAGCTGCTAAAAAACATGATCTTTTGCGGCGATTCTAGCTACAAACGCCACAACATGCTCGACTCTCTTGAGGCGTTTGCAAAAAAAAACGCCGCTAAAGATCATGTTCTCTAGAGGCATTTTCCTACATAAACGCTGCAAATTTTAGTGGCGCTATTTATAGCAGTGTTTTTTGAGGCGCTTAAAACTGTTTTAGCAGCGCTCCAAAAAAACACTGCTAAAAACCTGTTTTGCTATAGTGTAACCACAGTTTAACTGATGACAATGTCCCTACATCATCCCCAATGAGTAGAATGTCATTGACATATAGAATGAGAAAGACCACCTTTCCATCCTCTAAAAGTTTATAAACTCAAGGTTCATCTACGTTTTTCTCAAATCCAAAAGTCCTGATTGCTTGATCGAATCTTTGATTCCATGAGCAGGATGCTTGCTTAGGCCTATATATGGATCTAAATAGTTTGCAAAATTTATGCTCGCTTCCTTTATCTATATATCTAGTGAGTTGCATCATGTAAATGCTCTCTTTAAGATAGTCATTCAAAAATGTTGTCTTGACATCCATTTTCCAGATCTCAAAATTGAGAGTCGCCGTAATGGATAGAATATGCGGATTAAATTGAACATGACAATCGGAGAGAAAGTTTCTTTGTAATCAATACCTTCTTTTTTTGTATAACATTTTGCTACAATTATGGCCTTATAAGTTTCCCCTTTTCCATCCGTATTTATTTCCCTCTTGTTGATCCACTTATACCCTATGGGTTTTATCCCTCTTGGTAAGTTTACAAGTTTCCAAATTGGAATACATAGATTCTATCTCAACTTTCATAGGTATTTCGTAGAGCTTGGAATCAACACTCTGCAACGCTTTATCATATGTGAATGGGTCATTATCTTCTTGTTCGGAAGACTCAATGTTAAAAACACTTCTGCCAGATTGGAAGAACTCAGGCCTACGAGAGACCCTTCCACTACAATGAGGCTCTCTATGTTGCTAATCATTTATAAGTCTGCTATTAGGAGTTGGTTTTAAAATTGCTTTCGTAGGGTTTTGTATATTTCTCAAAAGCTCATCGAGTACCTTTTTACTTCGAGGTTTGAATTCATTCATGTAACTTTATTTAAGGAAAGTAGCATAAGTTGTGATTATAACAATTTGCTATTCCGAGTTATAAAACAAACCACCCTTTGTTCCCTTTAGATATCCTACAGACATGCACAATTATGTTCGTGAGTCCAACTTCCTCACATCTTTATCCAATAAGGGGGTCGGGCATCCCTAAATCCTAAAATGATTAAGATTTGCCTTTTTTCCATGCCACAATTCGTATGGGGTTTTCGATGCTGCCTTAGTTGGAACATCATTTAGAATATAGCAAGTTGCTTATATAATATATCCCCAAAAAGAGATTGGCAGCTTTGAGTAACTTAACATCGAACGTACCATGTTTAACAACATTCGATTTCTTCTCTCTGCGACACCATTATGTTATAGAGTGCCGACATGGTTAACTAGGATAAAAATCTCATTCTCTATAAGGTACCCTAAGAACTCATCAGATAAATATTCCCCACCTCGATCAGACTGAAATGCCTTTATGGGTAAACCTAGTTGTTTCTCCACTTCCACATGAAACTCTTTGAATTTATCAAAGGTTTTACTTTTGTGGTGCATCAGGTATACATACCCATATCTGGAACACTCATCAATAAATGTTACATAATACTCATATCCACCTCTTACACTAATTCTCATGGGGCCACAAATGCCAATGTGCAATAGTTATAGGGGCTTTTCGACCCTCGTTCCTTTTGCATTAAAAGATCGCTTAGTCATCTTACCTTCCAACCAAGATTCATATTGTTGAAGATCAACTTCTTTAAGATAACTTAAGATGTCATCTTTCACAAGTCTAGTGATTTTTTCTCGATTAATATGACCAAGTTTCAAATGCCAAAGGTACGCCTCATTAGAGTGAGAATTTTTAATTCTTTTATTTGATATTTCAGTCTCAAGCAGTCTGTACATCTTTGGTTTGATAAAATAAAGATTATTTGACATCCATTCATTACAAATAAGATTATGATTTCTAGATATTGCAATTCTATTATTAAAAGTCACAGTTTATATAAACATGCAACGGGAATTAAGTTTCTTTTAAAACTTGGTACATAGAAAACTTTTTTTAAAATAATCTTCCTAAAATTATCAAAATAAAGATGTACATCTCCCACTGCTTCAGCTGTCACACTTGTCTTGTTCCCATTCTGCAATAATAAACTCTTATCTCTAAGATCTTTTGTCTCCTCGAACCCTTGTAGAGAAACACAAACATGATTCGTGGCTCCCAAATCAATGACCCAATGGTCTATTGAGTATTCACTAAACAAGCTTCTATTATCAAGAGTTTCATACATTTGCCTTTGGTAGCTATGTATTCTTTTCATTCTTTACAGCTTGCCTTGAAGTGCCCTTTCTTGCTACAGAAGAAGCATTTACATTTAGATAAGTCTTTAGGCTTTCTGGTTCTCTTCCTTTCCACTGTGGTGGCCCTGACGCCTTAACCTTGCTTTATTAGCATGCTTTCCCTTCCCTTTTGAGGAAGAAGTGACGACTCTATTTGCTTCTACTCTTCAGATTAATTGACTGCCATTCAACATCAACTCATAGGATTGTAACTCTTTCATGAGTTGCGTAAGAGTTAGGTTTTTGTTGCCAAGGTTATATGCATCCTGAAAACTAGCAAAATACTTGGACATGATTTTGAACACCATCTCTAGTTTGAAGTTTAGGTGTAAATTGGCCTCATTATCTATGGCCTTGGCAAATTAGTCCATAAGAGTGACCATATGGTCTTTGACCGGAGTGTCAGGCCAGACTATCAAGCCAAGGAAACTTGGCCTCTGGACATGTCTTTTAACTTATATAATATCGATTTAGTAGTCTTACAGCTTTTCAGTTGCTTATACAGAGTGTTTGCTAATCACTCTTGCCAGCATATAGCAACAAGCTATCTCATCAAACTCTTCCTAGCGTTTTCTAGCCTTAACTTGAGTGGTCGAGGGCACTTAGTATCAAGAACAATTTTAAGTTTCTCACAACTTAAGACAATTATCAATTTCCTTTTCCATTCATTACAGTTGTTTCCGTTGAGTTTGTTTTCAGTGACTATGTTCAATAAGGGAGTTGGTGCCATTTTTTTGTTGCTATCTCATCAAACTCTTCCTAGCATTTTCTGGCCTTAACTTGAGTGGTCGGAGGGCACTTAGTATCAAGAACATTTTTAAGTTTCTCACAACTTAAGACAATTATCAAGTTCCTTTTCCATTCCTTATAGTTGTTTCCGTTGAGTTTGTTTTCAGTGACTATGTTCAATAAGGGAGTTGGTGCCATTTTCATATTGAAAATAAAAACATTCCGATATTAATATCTTTGTATTAAGCAAATTAATACCATTACGAAAGCAACTACTCAGTACTCATCCAATGACCTTTTTAGAAGCATGTTACCCTTTTAAGATATCCTTGATCTTTTTGGGATAATATTTGTTCTCTTTTATCTAATGGTAACTATTACATCTTCCTTCATGAAAAGTTAATTACTATCAAATAGTGATCAAGTTATCCATTACCGAGATGGATGACTCATGGCCACGTTTTCTTTTCATTAGCCATGTAATGCCAATGCGAGGATACCATTTACCCATGTTTTGTGCTATGAATTCTATTTTTGTAAATGACACTACATACTACAGAAGTTGTACACCCAATGCACCTGCTTTCAGTTCCTTATCTATTTGAACTCGTGCTTTTCCTCACATCAAAGTGTACGAGTCATGCATACATAGTTCGCCATCCACTCAGGATTTAGGTATGCCACATTATGAATATCACAAGTGAATAAATCCATAAATGGATTTAAGAACTATTCTTTTTGGGTCCTATCCGTTGTACTATCAGTCCAGTCAATTACATCTATGCATTTTATCTTCTTGGAGTCATCCGCTCCGATGCCCAAGACAAGACATCTCCTCAATTGGACTTGATAGATGATATTTTAGTCTTTTAATCAGTTTTCTCATTTTTTATTAAACTAAGGACATGTTTAGGTTCATCTACTAATACAAGCTTTCTTTCCATACTACGATCTAAAGACGTAATACTGCTTAGTATTAGTTAAACATTTAGAAAACCAATGAGCAAGATTTGCTTCCATTTTTCTTTGCATGCAAAAAGCATATGATGATAATATACAAAGTATCAATGTAATTTTTGAATAATTTTATTAATCAATCTGTTCAAAAAATTACAAGTGTATATAGACGAAACTACTACACTTAGGGAACTAGATCCAACATTATGTACATGTCATTTGACTAACACATTCTAATAGAAAACCATACGTTTAACCTTCTTAAATCTTTGAGTGGTGATGAGATGCCTTCAAGTCACTAGCTAAATTTTCTCGGAAGGCCTTTCACCTATGCATTTAAACAACTAACATGGTAAGCTCAAATATCTTAGTAAGTACTTATGGATTATCCTAACTTACCATATTCACATAATAGCTCGAGTGTTTTATGAACATTATGCATATTTCATTGAAGTTATATATTAAGAAACTTTGTTTCATCTCGTATTAGCACATCATTAATACTCAAGCCACTTGAGATTAGTTCATTAATTTATTTCCATTACAAATCTAAGGTAGTTACCTCTTATGATATAAAGTAAAATTTCATTTATAACATTATAATTACTCCTCATTTCTCCGAATATTACACATTTCCAACAAATTAGTTACTTAGCTATTTTATTAATACACTAATATTACATTTTCCATTACAAGGTCCCTTATTTTATTTTATGCACAAAGGAACATATGTTATGATTCAAATTCACTTTTGCATTAACCAAATGTTTAAACATTTGTTCAATTTACAATTCTTTACAAATTAATCCCACCCTTAATACATATCACTTTATTTCACATAAAGAAATTCATATCCATTAACAAATATTATTATCAAAATCTTAATCCATTTCACCCTTAATAAACCTTAGTATGACAAACTTTGGATACACGAGATTCCAATCGATCACCCTAAAACTGTAATACCCCTTACTTGACCTAACGTCTGGTACAAATGTGAGATGTCACTAGAGCACAATCCAAAAGAAAATCTTAAAAACGCTTACTAATTAAAACTTTAAATCAATTAATAAATTCATTTGAATGAAATAAAATTAATTAAAAAAATTTTAATATAAATTTGAAATAATTTAGAATCAATTCATGGGTGATTAGAAGTGTCTAAGACTAAAAATAGGCTACAACGGGCCCAAAACACTTAAAATAGTGTAGAGGCACTGCCCAATGACTAAGTATCGGTTTTTAGACCATATGTTTTGATACCACAAGGTAGGGTATTAGCACCTGGGTGCCATGTATCGGCACCGGGACCTAGTTATTGTAGCTTTTTAGCTACTGCCTACCCAAGGTCTAATACTTAAATAAGCATATTTGGTCAATGACTTAACAAGTTTTGATACATATGTTTAAGGGTTCAAACCCTTGATATAGGGACAAAAAATTGAGTTAAAAACACCCTAAACACATTCCAAAACACCTCTTCATAACAAAATTATGAATCACACTCAAAAGATTGATTTATAAACTAAGAGGGTTCAATTTAAAACATGACTTCACATGAACAAAATCTTGAAACCATTATTAACACACCCCAACCTAGCCAAGATTCAATTTAAATTCAAGTATATTGTTTATTAAAGAAACAAGCATGCATGTCAATCATGTAAAATTGCAAACACTCATGTTTCAAGGCCAATCAAACCATATCCCAAAGTAAAATCAAATACCACATCCAATACAAGTTCAATAGTAGTATGAAAAAAGTATATATGCATAACCCACATGACTCTTTAGTACACGCTACTGGGAGTCATAAACATAAATACAAAAATTTCATACTGTTGTAATCTTGCAATGGTGTGAGGTGTTGATCCTTGATCTGAGCTGAGATTTCCACAAGTAAAGTAATGAAGCATTAAGCATAAAACTTAGTAAGTCTCATGGATGTCTACTCACTTTTATTGATAAAACATAACTTAAGAGTACATTAAGTTATGTGATATTCATAAACATTAAAAAAAATGAACTATAATCATATGGATTTGAAAGGATAGCTTGGACAATTTCATTAAATAAAATTTTCATTTGAATACCATTCCATAATCATTTATTACTCTCTTAGCAAACAAAGAAGTCATTTGAGTTAAAAGCACAAATAATCATTTCATAACTTGTAATTGTATTAATAGATATCCATTCCTCAAGTATTATGGCCCTTATCCTAGTAAAATATGATTCAAACATGCAAGATTCCATCCAAGCTCTAATAGAAAGCACTATTAGTGCCTCAAACTGAAACTCCAACATATAAAAGGGCTCGAAATGCACCAAAGTGCTATGCCATAAGGAAACTTATCATATCTCCATTCAATGACATATCTACATTTAGTTTGCACATCTAGCTCCCTATGACATTCCATATGTGTCCTAGGCTATTCTACTAACTTATGAGGGCACTTATTATTAACAATTTACATTTCCATTATTAACACAATAACTTTTTCATATTTATATCCCATATAGACATACAAAATAATTCTCATAAGTAATTGATATACATACCTTGAAACACATATTATTTATGAATAGATCTCAAAACCCTGTCCAAGATATATATGCCACAAAATCATCCGATGATACTTAACATATCCAAATCAATTACATTAATGAACAAGACTTTATAAAAAAATTCTATAAAATACTTTCGCAGTACAATGAAATCAATAACATTTCAACTTACCTTAGTCTTGTCTCACCTAAATCATATTATATTGGTTTAATTTGAATATGAGTCTTGAGATATTAAATTCCTAATCTATCATCTATCAAGGTTAATAACATTTTCTCAATACTTTTAGTTTCTATTTCCATATAATTCATTCAATTGAAAATACATTTCAATAACAATTATCTTAAGGAAAACTCTAGGTTTCTATGAGAACTTACACAAAATTTAACAAAATAAAAGGAGGCTTCCAACTTCCTCTTCATTCTTCAATTCTTTCTTTCCTTTTGCTAGAAGTTCCTTCATCAAGATTCTTCTCTTCCATAGCAACATTAGTAAATGTTCATGAATACAAGTTATAAATGACCACATTAGCGGTTTCACCATTATACATAAAAGAAAGATGAAAAATAAACATTGTATGATGACGAGACACAAAAATTCTTACCTTATTTACCACTTTCTCACTCTACTCAAGTTTTCTCTCACTAACCAATCAAACCCTTAATTTGGTGGTGATGGAGAAGATGGAGAGTAAGGCTCAAATAGAGTTTTTATATGGTGATTTTTCAAGACATAAGAGAAAAGAGTAGGAAATATGAAGAGGAAATAATGAAAGTAACAAAGGAAGAAAATGATAGTTCTCACCTCAAGAAAAAATGGTGGCCGACCAATTAGGGAAGAAAATGAGGGCCTTTAATTATTTTTTTAGTATTTTAAATACAAAGGTTGGTCAAAAGGTCAAACTCCTTTTTAATTGAGTGTCTACTATTAAATCATGGTATTAACATGAGATTGAAAGGACAAATAATTATTCCATCCACACATATATCATAATTTCTCATTTTCTAATATGTACATTGTCAAATGATGAAAACACCCGTAAAATTACTATTTTGCTGATCACTTAAATTCTTACATGATTAATACAAAAATCTCAAAATGCATTTCCAAATCAACTCATGACCTTATTTATGTCTGAACCTACGCTCTTGCTCTAAATATGAAAAAAAATTCGGAATCGAATTTTACAGTTAGTCGGAAAAAATTTGGAATGTTACAGAAACACTACGTTAGAAGTGCATCCATCCAAACACCCTAGAATGGATCCATAACACACATAATTGCTACACTAAAAGGCATATTTTAATAATAGTATTTTAACAAATGTACGCTGACTAATGCCTATGGCATGCCAATTGTATCTTCACTAAGTTTACTAGAGCATTTCAAGATACTTGTAGCTCTTTGAACATCCATTCATTATCTCATATTTTCAATTTCACATATTAATTTATTGAAACATTCAAGTGCTTTGTGCTCTCAACAATATTTTTCACATGCACATAAAAACACAATACACTTTTAATGGATTTCTCATTCTTTCCTTTTAAGATATTTCATTGTATCAAATTTCAACCATGTTTCTTCCAATTGTCTCAACTCACTTATTTTCTCATATATGTATTATTAATCACATCTAAAATTTATATATGGTCATCAAATCATATACTTCATTTCAACATTTTAACAATTTTCATTATCATTTAATTAAGGGGAAGTTAAGACAATTCATGGTACTTACCTCTTGGATGCACTAGGGCTCACAATCAAGTTCAAATACTCTTTCGTAACACTTGAGTTCACTCAATCATCCACTCAAAGTCATCTTCAAGCAGTCAACATTTCTCATCACAAAAATGTAAACAAAATATTAAGACATATGCTCCACAAAATTTCTCATACTAAATACCTAAAACAACTAAGATGGAGAGGAAGAAAACACTACAGAAAATAGGGCTTTAACGGCGTTTTATCAAAAAACCCTAAAACTCTAAACCCCAAAAAATCATAAACATTAATCTATAACCCTTAAAACACTAAACCCCTAAACCTTAAGAAACCTTAAACACTAAAGTATAACCCCTAAAACCCTAAACCCCAAAAAACATCATACGGATGTTAATGTGTATATACATATTAATGTAAAAGCTTATGTTCATAATAAATTATGGAAGCAATAATTAATATTGATTAAATTTATTTTTGGGTTTAGGGTTTAATATTTAAGGTTTAAGGTCTATGGTTTAGGGTTTTATGGTTTAAGGTTTAATGGCCATGGGTCTAGGGGCATAAGTAAGGGTTTGAAAGGGTCTTTGCTCCTCTAAAAATGAAAAATTTTCCATTTCAGTCTTTTGAAATTTTTAAAAATTTTAAAGGTAAAATTACACTTCATCCCTTTGAATAGTGGAAAATTTTTTATTTATTTAAAAATTATAAAAATATATGCTAAACTTTAATCGTTTAAAGTTTAGATGATAGGGGGTAAGGGTTAGAGGTTAAGGGGTAGAAGTTTAGGGTTTATGTTTTATGGCTTAGGGTTTAAGGGTTAAGAGTTAAGGGTTTACGGGTTATGGGGTTTAGGGTTTAGAATTTAAGTGTTAGTAGTTTTAGGGTTAAGAGGACATGGGTTAGGGGTTAAGGGTTAGGGGTTAGGGGTTTAGGGTAATTAGTGTGAAAAATATATGTTAAAATTTGAAATACTATTATTTAAAATAATTTTAAAGTTTTTTGGGTATATGACTGATTGTTTTTAATCTATATATTAAATAATTTCAAATTTTAAAGAATTAAAATTTTAAAAATTTTCAAGATTTCAAATTTTATCTAATTCTTTTAAATATTAGTTAAATTTAAAAAATTATTTATTTAAATAAAAATTAAAATACTATTATTTAAAATAATTTTAAAATTTTTGGGTATATAAGTGATTGTTTTAATTTATATTTTTTAATTTTATATTAAATAGCATTAATTTTAAAAGGCATTAGCGGCGTTTATTTAGAAAGCGCCACAAAAGGTTTGCAATAGCAGCGTTTTTTAGAAAAACACCGCAAAATATAATTATGTTTTAAACAAAACGACGCTGTTTTATTGGATTTGTTAGTGGCGTTTTGTGTAAAATGTCGCAATAGGTGTGTTTTTAGCGGCACTAGGGTATAAACGCCACTAAAGGTGATTTCGTTTAAAACAAAACGGCGAAGTTTTGTTGGATTATTAGTGGCGTTTTAGGAAAAAAACGCCGCAATTGGTGCGTTTTTAGCGGCGCTAGGGTATAAACGCCACTAAAGGTGATTCCGGTTAAAACAAAAAGGGCGACGTTTTGTTGGATTATTAGTGGCATTTTAAGGTTAAATGCCGCAATATGTGCGTTTTTAACGGCGCTAGGTTAAAAACGCCGCTAAAGATGATTTCGTTTAAAACAAAACGGTGACGTTTTGTTGAATTATTAGTGGCGTTTTGGAGTAAAACGCCGCAATAGGTGCGTTTTTAGCGGCGCTAGGGTATAAACGCCGCTAATGTTAAATTATTTTGTTCAAAACTTCGTCGTTTAGCTGTCTTATTTTTTACCGACACCTGATACACTTAACATTTTCCCCGTTTTCCCCAGTTCTATTTCCCCCTTTTTCCTCATCCTAAATCCCTAAAGTATTATCACCCATTCCCGAATTCGACATCCAAATCCCTAACGATTTTTCCCCAATTTGAAATCCCCAAGATTCATCCCTCCCACCGGCCTTCCAGTCAATACCCCGTAATCCCATCTATAAAAAATCAAATTAAGAAAGGCAAGGGTTTCAGAAGTTGGGTTTCGGGTTGAAGAAAACAATTAAAGTTAAGTATTTATTGATATTTGTGTATTAGTATTAGTTTTTGTTATTGATTTAGCTATTTTTTGGTTGCCTTTGTTAATTTTTTTTGTCTTTTTACAGAGAAAAATCTCATAAAGGCTGCAAGAGTTAGGGTAAAAACCAGATAGAATTCCATTACTATTGGACGATAGTAAGCTTCGATTTTTTGTGTGGTTTGATTGGGTTCTATTAATTTGCATTTGCGTATAATGGTTTGATTGGGTTCTATTAATTTCTGGTTTGATTGGCGTTTTACAGAGAAAAGTCTCGCAGAAGCTACAAGAGTTAGGGTAAAATACCCAGATAGAATTCCATTACTGTTGGACGGCGGTAAGCTTCGATTTTTTGTTGTTTGTAGTTCGAGATATGAAATTAACCTTTGGTAATAATTGGTGGAATTAATCTTGGGAATTAACCATTCTATTCTGTTAAAATGTTAGTTGTAGAGTGGGATCTCTCATCAGAATGATGTAATCTATTTAAGTGACAATTAGATTTTGTCGATATGTTATTTGTAATAAATTTATAAAAAGTTATTGTAAAAATAAAATGTAGTTTTAATTGAAGTGATAGTATTAAAATAATAAAATGTATGAATTCATGATTTTGTAATCAAACTGTTATGTATGACATAATTAAATGTGAAATTATATTTCTAGGAAGCATGGGTCTCGACCGAATTAAAGTGGCAACATTTTTCGAACTATAATGAATTTGTAAATTGTAGTTGTTAGAAGACCCGAAAATTTCCTATTTTCTTGTATTATTAAATGAAAATTTAGGGTTTATAATTGCACTAGGGGAGGGTGTCGTTCATTCAATTTTTTTCACTTCATATGGGTAAGGTTGATTTTGATATCACTAGATGTAGTTTAATGTGTAGATTTCTTCAAGATTTTATTTTGGTTAACATTTTTTTTATTTTTGAGTTTTGTTCAATTTGTAAAATCCAAATTTATGAATATATTTTGGTTATTTTTAATTTTAATTCTCTTATTTATCAATCTAACAAAGTTGTTTTTCTTGTTGTGGTGTTTACTTTGTCAAATGTTTTTCTAACAGTTAGCTCTGGTATGTGATTCTGTACCAGGCATATGTTCAACAACTATAGTCGAGTAGAATAAAGCTAACTCAACTTGAACAAGAACTTTAGAGAGCACGATCTCAGGTTATTATTTTTTCTTTATTATATTGATTACGATTTATATATATTTACTGTTTGGAGTTAAATCTGTTTGGATCAGATGATAGTAATTAAATTTGTTTTTGGATGAATTAAGCAAGCTGAGAAGTACAAAACTTTGGTTGATCAAAGTTTATCATGTATACCTTTCTCGGCCTTCAGATTAAAATCGACAGTTGCTAGAAATCACACACATGTTTGCACATGTACACCAACTTCCACTTCATTTGCCTCGCTTCGCTTGGGGATCTTTGGTACTGGTTCCAATGCCTATGTTCTTACTTACATACTGTAAAAGGAATCATTTATGCTTAATCTGCAACCTTTTAATAATATTATATCTCTCTACATGTATGCTTGCGACATGAATTTTTTCTACCCTAATTTTTTACTATTTTTAATAAATTTAATTTTTATCATAATATGTCCCATCTCCTATACAAATATTTAATAAAATATTTTTTATATTTTATAAATAAATTTAAATTATTATTGAAATATTCTCATCCCTATTACACTAATTCAATTTTTTCATTTTGTATAGATGAATATTAGCACTATTTTTGAATTAACAAATAATTAGTGATATATTTTAATTATATTTATTATTTATTATTTTTAATAATAACTTGAAATTTTACTTTCTTTACTGGAAATTAAAATTTTTAAAATAAATAAATTCATATAAATCTTATTGTTTATTATGAAATTAAAATGATAAAAGTATATGACCGAAATAGAAGAAACAAATTAAAGAAAATGTTTTTGAGATGTTAGAACTTAATATATTTAAGCAGATTTTTTCCATCAAATTAACTCTTTCTTGTGTTATCTATTACAAATTAATTAAATAATACTATTTTTCCTTGAATAATAAAATGCTCTTTCTTTTGTTATCTATTACAAATCAAACTGTTTTATGAAAAACAAATTTAAATTAAAGAAACAAAGAAAATTCAATACCTCTAAAGTTATTACGCTCTAAATATAATTTATTTATATTTTGAATAATAAAATGCTCTTTCTTTTCTCCCATCCCTCAAACCACTGCCAAATTGCAATACATTCCATTCCTTCTTACACTTCCATATATGTCTCACTGTTTTAGTTTATTTATATTAAATAATAATATTTAATTTATTTTTATATTCAATTAAAATTATCACAAATAATTTGGATTAATTTATTTAAATATTATTTAATTAAAATAATTTTTAAAAGGAAATAATATTTATCTTAATGTTAAATATATATCATATAATAATTTAGAAAACTTACATAATACATAAATATATATCATATCATAACTTACGTAACTTACAAAACTTACATAATACATAAATATATATCATATAATAACTTACATAACTTACAAAACTTACATAATACATAAATATATATCATATAATAACTTACAAAACTTACATAATACATACCTTATATAATTTTATATCATATCATAACTTGCATAACATACAAAACTTACTTACCTTACGTAAGACATAAATATGCACTTGAAAATCCCGCAACTTACCTGAAGTAGTTTACATCCATTAGATACTTGATACTTGATATGTATTATCTATTTTAGTAACCGTAATTTATTGTCAACTTTAGACTTCAAGAACTACGAAATGGATAGGAGTTGGATGAATTTGTCAAGTGTAAGCAATGCCTATCGAAATGGAGTACAAACTTTTCTAAATTTTGCATTTCAAAATGCAAGCCAAGAGAATATGATTCTTTTCCCGTGTAAGAAGTGTGGCAACATCAATTGGCATTTTCGTGAAGTTGTCTACGAACATCTAATTGTTGATGGCTTTATTCGGGGGTATAAAAATGGATTTTCCATGGAGAGTGTACATCTAGTCGAACTTCTTCAACGATTAATCATACTTATCCTGATATTGCTTACCATCAAAATGTTAGACAAGATGACATGGAAGGTATGTTGCAAAATGCATTTAATATGCACAGTCATGGTGAGCAACCGTTTCCACCTGACTTTATTGCATCCGATGATTGTAATATTGGTGGAAATATTTTTTACAAAACGGGAACAAGTGCACCTTATGAGGAGCCAAATGAAGAAGAGGCGAAGTTCTACAATTTACTTAATGAAATGAACGAAGAACTTTACGAGGGATCAAAATATTCGAAATAGTCCTTCTGCATTCGTCTATTTCACTTAAAACGTTTGGGAGGGTGGACTGGAAACTCTTTTACAATGCTGCTAGAGTTTTTGAGAGAGATGTTTCAGCTTGCAAAAATCCTCCAGTCTTGTCAAGATATGAAGAGACTAATAAAACATTTGGGCCTTGGGTATGATAAAATTCATAGTTGCCCAAATGACTGCATGTTGTACTGGGTGATCAGAAGAACCAACATTATTTCATGTTTGTGGTAAGTCTCGTTGGATGAATAGGAGTACAGAAGATGTAAATGCAGATGAAGGTAGGGCACAGTTAAGAAAGAAGCCAGTCAAGGTTTTGTGATATTTTCCCCTAATACCAAGACTTCAAAGGCTTTTCATGTCGTCAAACACAGCCGATTGTATGAGGTGGCATAATGATCAACGAACCGATGATTGATTATTATGGCATCCTGCTGATTCTTTAGATTGGAAATCATTTGACAGTAAATTTCCAAGCTTTGCAAGCGATCCTCAGAATGTGAGGCTTGGGCTAGTAGCTGACAGCTTTAATCCTTTTAAAACCATGAGTACTTCGTACAATACTTGGCCTGTAGTGTTTGTTCCTTATAATTTGCCTCCATGGATTTGCATGAAGCAATCTTCTTTTATATTATCTATGATTATACCTGGAGAGAAAGGTCCTAGAAATGATATTGACATCTATTTGTAGCCACTTATTGAAAAGTTAAAATAGTTATGGCCGGGTGTTGAGACATATGATGTATTGAGAAATGAGAACTTTAATTTACGTGCAGCTTTGTTGTGGACAATTAATAATTTCTCGGTTTATGCTAATTTATCAGGTTGGAGTACTAAAGTACGTTATGCTTGTCCTTGTTGTGCTGCGCAAACTTGTTCAAAGTGGTTGTATAATGGGAAGAAGTTCTCTTACATGGGCCATCATCGGTGGTTAGATGGAAATCATAAATTTAGATTTCAGAGGACTCTATTTGACGGTACTAAAGAGTACAGAGGAGCTCCTGAGCAGACCAATGGATCTGAAATCTTGTTTATGTTAAAAGATATCAATTTTATTTATGAGAAGATGAATCAACCACCTAACATGCAAACAAAGAGAAGATTGAGGGATGAATCTGATGATGAATCTAATGAAGAGGATGATCCTAATAAGGCGGACTTGTGGAAAAAAATGAGTATTTTTTTTTAGTTGCCTTATTGGGAGCACAACATTTTACGCCACAATCTTGATGTCATACATATTGAGAAGAATGTCTGCGATAACATAATTGGGACAATTTTGAATGTTGATGTTAAATCAAAAGACAATCTTCAGAGTCGACTTGATTTAGTTGACATGAGAATTCAGCGTGATCTTTATCCTCAAGTACTTCCAAATGGGAAATATCGGTTACCGCCTTCTATTTTTGCAATGTCAAAGGAAGAGGAAGAAGTGTTCTGCATGGTGTTGAAGGATATAAAGGTCCCAGATGCGTATGCATCAAATATATCTTGATGTGTGAGTCTTAAAGATTGAATACTATATTCATTAAAATCACATGATTACTACATCTTGATGCAAGATTTACTCCCTGTTGCTTTACGGAGCTGTATGTCAAAAAATGTGGCATCCTATATAATTGAACTATCCAATATAATGAAAGCTATTTGTGGCAAAGTTTTGGATGTCGAAGAACTTGAGAAAGTACAGGATCGAGCCGCTTTGAGTTTATGCAATTTGGAGAAGATCTTTCCACCTTTCTTCTTCACTCTTATAGTGCACTTGGTAATCCATCTCCCTCATGAAGCAATACTTGGTGGACCGGTTTTCTATCGATGGATGTATCCTATAGAAAGGGGCTAATTTATTTGTCAAGTCTCCTAGTCATTCACCTCTATACATTTAGTGTGACATCCCAAAATTGACCCTAGTCGGGATGTGGTTTCGGGACCACAAAACTGAGGCATAAAAATAATTTATAATTTATTTTGATGCCTATAATATGTGTTAATTCATGTGTGACATTTTTGATGTTTCGATTTAGAGTTATAAATGTGAATTTCACTAGAAAGGGCCTAGTAGTAAACATTGAAAGTATGATGGGAAATGTGGGATGACTAGTTTATAATGCATGCAAAAATAAGGATTTGCATGTCAAATTTCCCCAACATGAAGTGGCCGCCATGACAAGGAATCATGGGCTAAACATGTCATGAAACATGTTTTGTTGGTGCACTAGGAGAAACAATAAACAAATGAGTATGGGTAATAAAGAAAGAAAAAAAATGTGTGTGTGTGAGTGAAACCCCCCTTGCGTGCATTGTGGAAGAGAAAAGAAAATTTTGTTCATCCATTTTCTCTTCTTTGGCCGAAAATACTAAGGAAAAGGGAGGATTTTTGCTTCATGCTTGGTTTAGAAGAGAACTAGAAGGAGATTTGGCTATACTTGCATCAAGATTAAGGTATGTTTGAGGTTGTGTCATGAGATTCATGCTTGTTTTGGTTGCTAACTTGATGTGCATGTTAGCCATGGTTCAAATCCTTGTTATGCCATGGAAATGGTATTTGGCCAAGGTGGATTTTGTGTTAATGCCATTGCATGTTAAATATGAAGCTTGTTAATGGTGTATGTGATGGGGATTGATGGCTCTTGGACTTTCTTTTTAGTATTTTTGAGTGAGACATTAAGTTCTTTGCTTAATCATGACCAAAATGATGGTGTTGTGATGTATTCGGTCATGGTATATCCACAAGTATGATTCATGCATGTTGCATGGTAGGTAAGATTTGAGCTTTGAATATGTGTTTGCACATGATGAATTGGTATGACATATATACTATTTCAAGGTATATATTTGCTTGGGATGATGTTTTCGGTTATGTAGTACATGAGAGATGTGTATTGAGCTACAATATGTAATGCGTTAGTTAGTAAAATGCATGCTGTTTTGTGTGGTATTAATGCATAATCGGCCTCAACATGGGCATGCATATTCGCCACATGAGGGGAAATTGGTGTGCATGCATTCGGTTAGAGGCAAGCATATTGATGCCTATTCTTGGCTTAGAAAATTCGCTAAGAGGAATACTAACTAAGGTGTTGAGTTCGATTCATGATTTTGTACATATGCGACTTTGATGCCTAATGAGTAGATATTTATATATTGGCTAGGCATCTTGAATTCCTCTTCCGATGCTCAAATGATAAAACCAATTTATTTGTTAAATTTAGCCCAAGAAGCTAGAGGTGGAGAATCAAGCAAAGGCAAAGGAAAGATAATCGAGTAGTCGATTGGAAATCGTTTCATCCAATATAAGGTAAGTCATAAAGCATATATTTGGCATTGATTTAAATGATCATAATATATATATGCAATTGTGTTTAATGAATTGATGTGTAAGTGGAAATGTATGTGTATGGAATGATGCCATTGTTGAATGTATAAAGGTAGTAAAATGCATAACGTATTGGTCTTGGCACTAAGTGTGCGGGTATAAATGGACACGGTGACAAGATTGGCACTAAGTGTGCGGATTTAAAATTGGTACAGCACTAAGTGTGCGAATTTGATTATATAGCACTATGTGTGCGAGCTGATTATATAGCACTAAGTGTGCGGACTTATTATATGCTTTTGTATCACTATTGGCACTGAGTGTGCGATATTATCGAGTTGATCACGGACAGCGGATCGGGTCAGTACCTCGAGCTCATGATGAATAGAAAATACGTCCATGCTTGGGGTTGAATTGGTAAGCCTTAAATCTATGTGATGATTGAAATTGTATGGTTGTGCTGGAAAATGAGTTAATGTGTGAAAAATACTTCGATTATCTTGTTGTGTAGATTATGAAATGTGGATGTATGACTTGGTACGAGATTGGACCGAAAGGTCCGAGGTATTATGGTATAGATTCGATATGGATGAGTACCTAGCCTCGCTTTTTGTACATGTTGTAGTGACTTTATTAGTGGATTGATAAATGCTTAAGACTTACTGAGTTGTAAACTCACTCAGTGTTTCTTGTCACCCATTTTAGGTCACTGGGACTCGTGATTTGTTGTGTGCTCGGAACCGTCGTTGAAGTCATCACACCGCTGAAATCTTGTGGTATTGTTTTTTGTTGTTGAAGAACATTTGGCATGTATAGGCTATTATATTTTGTCGAATTGTGGGTTGTAAACTTTAAGCCATGTGAAAATGGCCTATGTGGTCGTCGAGTGGGATGCTAGAACCTATAGCCACGAGTCTTAGAAACTCAAATTTTGTTAAGGTGGCCATAATTTGTGTCATGTATGATGGATGATTAAGGCCAAGGAAAAATTCATGAAATTGGCATAGTCTACTGCAGTAACTGTTGCGGACAGCAGCAGTGAGATGAGATTGAAAAATCACTAAAAATAGTATAAGTAGAATTAAATAGTGAGTAAATTATGGAACTGATCCTTGATGAATCTATTTTTATATGGACGAAACGAAACGACCATATGAGCAGTATACTGGGAGATATTAAAGTTCTCGTGAGACAGGGCCAGAACGATTTCTGGGTCCCCTGTCGTGACTTTGAAAATTTACCATAAATTATCCAGAAAGAATTAGGAGTCATGCCTTATATGTACAGATTCCATTTTGAGTCTAGTTTCATTAGAAACAAACGGCACTAGTATTAAAGCCCTGTACAGAAAGATATTCAAGTTGTAACGCGCGGAGGTCAGAGCAGTCGATCCCTGTAACATGGGTGACTTTAACTAATAAACTGTACCAATTGGCCCAACCAAAATTCTAAAATAAATCCATGGATGGATATATGAGTCTAAATTCAGGGAAAATTTACGAAACCAGTTTCCGAGTTTTGGAACTCGAGATATGATTTTTAAGGCGACGGTGACGCAGTTTTCCAGCCTGTCCAGAAATGCCAAATTGGTCGGTACTTTAAGAGGATTTGTCTGTTAACCCTCGTGTCCGACACGGCCGGTCACGAGTTAGGGTGTTACAATTTTATTGGTATCAGAGCTATGGTTTAGTCGGTTCTAGGACTACCATAGCGCGTGTGAGTCTAGCTATACATGCCAAATTGATAGTGCTTAATAATGTGATGACTTCGACGGTTGAAATTTTTGTTTTGATTAACGATGGAACCCGGGTAGAGAGACCCTTGGCGGATGACGTTGAAAGTGTAGCGGCTGCTCCTGCGCAAGGGACACCGCCTGTTGAGCCTCGATCATCCGCTGAATAATCAAAATGAAGGGCGAAACAAGCCTTCTTCACTATGATGAATGAGTGGGTCGCGCAATATGCCCGAACCAACCCGGCTGTCCAACCATTCCCGAATTTAAATACTCCACCCCAAGACTCCGCAATGCCTCCAGTTACTGATCCTGTGAGGCTGAGTAAACCACCTGTGGACTTGATTAGGAAGCGTGGGGCCGAGGAGTTCAAGGCCATAGTTACTGATGATGCCGAAAAGGCCGAGTTCTGGCTCGATAACACCATTAGAGTGTTAGATGAACTGTCATGCACACCCGACGAATGTCTTAAGTGTGCTATATCCTTGTTAGAGACTCACTTACTATTGGTGGAGGACTTTAATTTCCATAGTCCCAAATGAACGAGTTACTTGGGATTTCTTCCAATCCGAATTTCGAAAGAAATACATTAGTCAACGGTTCATCGATCAGAAGCGTAAGGAATTCTTGGAACTCAAGCAAGGCCGGATGACCGTATCTGAATACGAACATGAGTTCGTAAGACTTAGTCGGTATGCTCGGGAGTGTGTGGCTGATGAGGTTGCGATGTGCAAAAGATTTGAAGAAGGATTGAATGAAGAGTTAAAGTTACTAGTGGGAATTTTGGAGATAAAGGAGTTCGTGACACTAGTCGAATGAGCCTGCAAGGCGGAAGAACTTGGGAGGGAGAAGAAGAAGGCTGAATTTGAAGCAAGAGATTACCGTAAAAGATCGACGAGTAAAGCTCCGTTCTCGGCTGTAAAGAGGTTCGGGGAGGACACCAGAAGTCGAGGACATCGGGAATTTCCATTAGAGCCCGACCATTGACGGACTCCGAGCTACTTCAAGAGCTAGTGTGGGCAATAATCGTCAAGAGAGACCGAATGCCCCAATGTGGAAGACGACACCTAGGTGAATGTTGGGGTAAGTCTGTTAATAGGGCCTGTTATGGATGCGGTTCGAAGGACCACTTCATTAGAGATTGCACGGAGCTAGATGAGAGGAATAAGACGCAAGGTGCAAGACCTAGTGGAACGACGGCTGGAGGTAGGCCCCCGAGAATCTCTGGAGGTAGGGGTGGTAATCAGAGAGGAGCCTCTAATACGGCCGTCCGATCCGAGACCCGTGCTCCTGCTAGAGCATATGCCATCCGCGCACGAGAGGAGGCATCCTCCCCTGACGTTATCACTGGTACTTTTACTCTCTTTGATACTATTGTGATTGCATTGATTGACCCCGGCTCTACTCACTCATATGTATGTGAAACCTTAGCATCCAAAGAAGACTCTACTGTTGAGTCTCTCGAGTTCGTAATTGAGTGTCAAACCCTTTGGGTCAATACGTGCTTGTTGATAAAGTGTGCAAGAGATGCCCCTAATAATTCGAGAATCCTGTTTTCCGACCGATCTGATGCTTCTACCATTTCATGAATTCGATGTTATTCTTGGTATGGATTGGCTGACCGTACATGATGCAGTGGTGGACTGCAAAAGGAAAACCATTAATTTGAGGAGTGCAAATAATGAGGTAGTCCGAGTCGAGTCTACTGATTTAAAGGGAGTGCCAGCAATAATATCTTCTATGACCGCTCGAAGACATGTGAAAAAGGGGTGTGAAACATACCTTGCGTATGTGTTTGGGAGTAAAGAGACGGAAAGGAAACTCGAATCGGTACCAGTGGTTTGTGAGTATTCAGATGTTTTTCCTGAGGAGTTACCGGGATTGCCACCGGTTCGAGAAGTGGAATTCGGCATCGAAGTTGTACCGGGTACTACGCCAATTTCAATAGCCCCGTATCGTATGGCATTAACGGAATTAAAGGAATTGAAGGTTCAATTGCAAGAATTGACGGATAGAGGTTTCGCTCGACCGAGTTTTTCTCCATGGGCGACTTTGTATTGTTTGTGAAGAAGAAGGACGGAACCATGAGGTTGTGCATCGACTATCGTCAACTCAATAAAGTGACGATAAAGAATAAATATCCATTGCCACGAATTGACGATTTGTTTGATCAATTAAAGGGAGCCTCGGTGTTTTCAAAGATAGATTTGAGGTCGGGGTACTATCAGTTGAGGGTCCGAGAATCGGACATACCCAAAACCGCTTTTAGAACGAGGTATGGTCACTACGAATTCTTGGTGATGCCGTTTGGGCTCACTAATGCCCTGCGGTGTTTATGGATTTAATGAATAGAATTTTCAGGCCATACTTGGATCGGTTCGTAGTTGTATTTATCGATGACATTTTGGTCTATTCGAGAGATGAAACCGAGCATCTTGAACACCGAGGCTAGTGTTGCAAATCTTACGAGATAAGCGATTATACGCAAAGTTCAATAAATGTGAATTTTGGTTGAAAGAGGTTAGCTTTTTGGGGCACG
Source organism: Gossypium arboreum (assembly GCF_025698485.1). Classification (NCBI taxonomy): domain Eukaryota; kingdom Viridiplantae; phylum Streptophyta; class Magnoliopsida; order Malvales; family Malvaceae; genus Gossypium; species Gossypium arboreum. Next base: position 83,628,727 of record NC_069070.1, on the reverse strand, counting down.
TGGTGTCCGTGACGGTGTCGTGGTGGACCGAACAAAATTTCGACCATAGTCGATTGGAAACCACCAAGGAATGTTACCGAAGTTAGGAGCTTTTTGGGCTTGCGGTTATTACCGACGATTTGTAAAGGTTTCTCGACGATAGCCACGCCAATGACGGCTACTCCAAAAGGATGTTAAGTTCGAATGGACGGAGAAATGTCGAAAAGTTTCGATCAACCGAAAGCTTATTTGATGAAGCCCCAATTCTAGTGCAACCCGAATCGGGCAAAGAGTTTGTCATTTATAGTGACGCATCCCTACTTGGGTTGGGTTGCGTATTGATGCAAGAAGGGCGAGTTGTGGCCTATGCGTCGAGACAATTAAAGCCACATGAGAAAAATTATCCGACCCATGATCTCGAATTGGTCGCCATCGTATTCGCCGTAAAGATATGGCGACATTACTTATTTGGTGAGAAGTGCCATGTATTCGGATCACAAAAGTCTCAAATATTTGATGACTCAAAGAGACTTAAATCTGCGACAAAGACGATGGCTCGAGTTGTTAAAAGATTATGAACTCGTTATTGATTATCACCCGGAAAGGCCAATGTGGTTGCGGATGCCTTAAGTCGAAATCACTGCTTGCTTTTCTGAGCGATGAATGTACACTTGTCTATTCTACCCGACAATGTGTTAGTAGCCGAATTGAAGGCCAAACCATTGTTGGCTCATCAAATTCGGGAAGCTCAGAAAGTTGATGAGGAGTTGCTTGCAAAACGGGCTGAGTGTGTTCTGAGCAAGGAATCGAGTTTCAAATTGATGATGACGATTGTTTAAGGTTTAAAAGTCGTCATGTGTTCCAAAGAATTCGGAACTTATTTCGATGATTCTAAATGAAGCCCATTGTAGTCGAATGTCAATCCACCCGGGTAGTACTAAAATGTACAATGACCTGAAACGCCAATTTTGGTGGCCCGGTATGAAACGAGACATTTCTGAATTTGTTTCAAGGTGTCTGATATGTCAACAAGTGAAAGCGGAACATCAAGTGCCATCGGGATTACTTCAGCCGATCATGATACCCGAATGGAAATGGGATCGAGTCACAATGGACTTTGTATCCGGACTGCCATTGTCAGTGAGTAAGAAGGATGCGATTTGGGTCGTTGTCGATAGACTAACTAAGTCGGCTCACTTTATCCCGTGACGCACGGATTTTTCAATGGACAAATTAGCGGAATTGTACGTTTCTCAGTTGTGAGATTACACGGGTGCCTATTTCTATCGTGTCGGATAGAGACCCAAGATTCACGTCGCGATTTTGGAAGAAATTGCAAGATGCTTTGGGTACCAAGTGCATTTTAGCACCGCTTTTCATCCCCAAACCGATGGTCAATCCGAACGGATAATTCAAATACTCGAGGATATGTTGAGATGTTGCATCCTTGAGTTTAGTGGTTCATGGAACGGTATTTACCTTTGATTGAATTCGCCTACAACAATAGCTTTCAATCAAGCATTAAGATGGCGCCTTACGAGGCTTTATACGGTCGTAAATGCCGCACCCCATTATTCGGATGAACTTAGTGAAGGTAAATTCTTGAGGTTGATTTGGTTAAGGATGCCGAGCAAAAGTTCGAGTAATTCGTGAAAGTTTGAAAGTCGCTTCGGATCGCCAAAAGTCGATGCGGATTTGAAAAGAAAAGATATTGAATATCGGGTTGGAGACAAGGTCTTTCTCAAAGTTTCACCTTGGAAGAAGGTGCTTAGATTTGGTCGTAAGGGCAAATTGAGTCCGAGGTTTATCGGGCCATATGAAGTATCCGAACGAGTTGGGCCAGTCGCATATCGATTAATTTTGCCCCCTGAGCTCGAAAGGATTCACAACGTTTTCATGTCTCGATGCTTCGACGATATAGGTCGATCCATCGCACGTAATTGCTCCATCCGAGATTGAGATTCACCTAATTTGAGCTATGAAGAGGAACGGTTCGCATTATGATGCGTGAAGTAAAAGAGTTACGCAATAAGAAAATCCCGTTGGTGAAGGTGTTGTGGCATAAACACGGAATTGAAGAAGCCACTTGGGAACTTGAGGACTCTATGAAAGAGCGATACCGAGCCTATTTACGGTAAGATTTTCGGGACGAAAATTTCTTAAGTGGGGAGAGTTGTGACATCCCAAAATTGACCCTAGTCGGGATGTGGTTTGGGACCATTAAAAGCGAGGCATAAAAATAATTTATAATTTATTTTGATGCCTATAATATGTGTTAATTCATGTGTGACATTTTTGATGTTTCGATTTAGAGTTATAAATGTGAATTTCACTAGAAAGGGCCTAGTAGTAAACATTGAAAGTATGATGGGGAAATGTGGGATGACTAGTTTATAATGCATGCAAAAATAAAGGATTTGCATGTCAAATTTCCCCAACATGAAGTGGCCGGCCATGACAAGGAATCATGGGCTAAACATGTCATGAAACATGTTTTGTTGGTGCACTAGGGAGAAACAATAAACAAATGAGTATGGGTAATAAAGAAAGAAAAAAAATGTGTGTGTGAGTGAAACCCCCCTTGCCGTGCATTGTGGAAGAGAAAAGAAAAATTTTGTTCATCCATTTTTCTCTTCTTTGGCCGAAAATACTAAGGAAAAGGGAGGATTTTTGCTTCATGCTTGGTTTAGAAGAGAACTAGAAGGAGATTTGGCTATACTTGCATCAAGATTAAGGTATGTTTGAGGTTGTGTCATGAGATTCATGCTTGTTTTGGTTGCTAACTTGATGTGCATGTTAGCCATGGTTCAAATCCTTGTTATGCCATGGAAATGGTATTTGGCCAAGGTGGATTTTGTGTTAATGCCATTGCATGTTAAATATGAAGCTTGTTAATGGTGTATGTGATGGGGATTGATGGCTCTTGGACTTTCTTTTTAGTATTTTTGAGTGAGACATTAAGTTCTTTGCTTAATCATGACCAAAATGATGGTGTTGTGATGTATTCGGTCATGGTATATCCATAAGTATGATTCATGCATGTTGCATGGTAGGTAAGATTTGAGCTTTGAATATGTGTTTGCACATGATGAATTGGTATGACATATATACTATTTCAAGGTATATATTTGCTTGGGATGATGTTTTCGGTTATGTAGTACATGAGAGATGTGTATTGAGCTACAATATGTAATCGTTAGTTAGTAAAATGCATGCTGTTTTGTGTGGTATTAAGTGCATAATCGGCCTCAACATGGGCATGCATATTCGCCACATGAGGGAAATTGGTGTGCATGCATTCGGTTAGAGGCAAGCATATTGATGCCTATTCTTGGCTTAGAAAATTCGCTAAGAGGAATACTAACTAAGGTGTTGAGTTCGATTCATGATTTTGTACATATGCGACTTTGATGCCTAATGAGTAGATATTTATATATTGGCTAGGCATCTTGAATTCCTCTTCCGATGCTCAAATGATAAAACCAATTTATTTGTTAAATTTAGCCCAAGAAGCTAGAGGTGGAGAATCAAGCAAAGGCAAAGGAAAGATAATCGAGTAGTCGATTGGAAATCGTTTCATCCAATATAAGGTAAGTCATAAAGCATATATTTGGCATTGATTTAAATGATCATAATATATATATGCAATTGTGTTTAATGAATTGATGTGTAAGTGGAAATGTATGTGTATGGAATGATGCCATTGTTGAATGTATAAAGGTAGTAAAATGCATAACGATTGGTCTTGGCACTAAGTGTGCGGGTATAAATGGACACGGTGACAAGATTGGCACTAAGTGTGCGGATTTAAAATTGGTACAGCACTAAGTGTGCGAATTTGATTATATAGCACTATGTGTGCGAGCTGATTATATAGCACTAAGTGTGCGGACTTATTATATGCTTTTGTATCACTATTGGCACTGAGTGTGCGATATTATCGAGTTGATCACGGACAGCGGATCGGGTCAGTACCTCGAGCTCATGATGAATAGAAAATACGTCCATGCTTGGGGTTGAATTGGTAAGCCTTAAATCTATGTGATGATTGAAATTGTATGGTTGTGCTGGAAAATGAGTTAATGTGTGAAAAATACTTCGATTATCTTGTTGTGTAGATTATGAAATGTGGATGTATGACTTGGTACGAGATTGGACCGAAAGGTCCGAGGTATTATGGTATAGATTCGATATGGATGAGTACCTAGCCTCGTTTGCTGTACATGTTGTAGTGACTTTATTAGTGGATTGATAAATGCTTAAGACTTACTGAGTTGTAAACTCACTCAGTGTTTCTTGTCACCCATTTTAGGTCACTGGGACTCGTACTGTTGTGTGCTCGGAACCGTCGTTGAAGTCATCACACCGGCTGAAATCTTGTGGTATTGTTTTTTTGTTGTTGAAGAACATTTGGCATGTATAGGCTATTATATTTTGTCGAATTGTGGGTTGTAAACTTTAAGCCATGTGAAAATGGCCTATGTGGTCGTCGAGTGGGATGCTAGAACCTATAGCCACGAGTCTTAGAAACTCAAATTTTGTTAAGGTGGCCATAATTTGTGTCATGTATGATGGATGATTAAGGCCAAGGAAAAATTCATGAAATTGGCATAGTCTACTGCAGTAACTGTTGCGGACAGCAGCAGTGAGATGAGATTGAAAAATCACTAAAAATAGTATAAGTAGAATTAAATAGTGAGTAAATTATGGAACTGATCCTTGATGAATCTATTTTATATGGACGAAACGAAACGACCATATGAGCAGTATACTGGGAGATATTAAAGTTCTCGTGAGACAGGGCCAGAACGATTTCTGGGTCCCCTGTCGTGACTTTGAAAATTTACCATAAATTATCCAGAAAGAATTAGGAGTCATGCCTTATATGTACAGATTCCATTTTGAGTCTAGTTTCATTAGAAACAAACGGCACTAGTATTAAAGCCCTGTACAGAAAGATATTCAAGTTGTAACGCGCGGAGGTCAGAGCAGTCGATCCCTGTAACATGGGTGACTTTAACTAATAAACTGTACCAATTGGCCCAACCAAAATTCTAAAAATAAATCCATGGATGGATATATGAGTCTAAATTCAGGAAAATTTACGAAACCAGTTTCCGAGTTTTGGAACTCGAGATATGATTTTTAAGGCGACGGTGACGCAGTTTTCCAGCCTGTCCAGAAATGCCAAATTGGTCGGTACTTTAAGAGGATTTGTCTCGTTAACCCCTCGTGTCCGACACCGGCGTCGGTCACGAGTTAGGGGTGTTACATTTAGTTACAACTTTTAAAAAATATTGTATATTATCTTTAGGTTCCTAAGCAAATTGAAGTCTTATTGTCGCAATAAGCATTATCCAGAAAGATCAATTGCTGAAGGCTACTTGGCAGAGGAGTGCATGACCTTCTGTTCTAGATATTTAAAAGACGTTGAAACACGATTGAATAGACCAAGTAGAAATGCTGGGCTCACTGATCATAACTTGGCCGAAACTTATTTATTCCAAAGTTATGGACAACCAATCGACAAATTTGAAATTGCAGAATTAGATGATATATCTTGGATACAAGCACATTGATATGTACTTTTTCACCACGGTTCAATCGAACCGTTACGCAAGTAAGTTCTGAAATTTCCTCACATATTCACCGTTTTGATTTGTTTATCTTCTAACCAATTAAACTTATTTTTAACATAGTAAGTACAAACAAATCTTGAGATCTCGTTCACGCTCCTGAAGATTACAACATCGAGAGATTATTCACGGAATCTTTTCATGAATGGTTAAGCCAAACGGTATGTAACTGAAGTTAATAAGTTACACATAATCGCAAAATTTAGTAATAAGAATCTTTTTACATAATACATTTATAATTACTCAATTTACTTTTGATTCAATAGGTTTGGAGTGGGAAGGACGTCAATGACGAAGTTAAATGGCTTTCCCAAGGTCCAAACAGAGTAATAAAAAGATTTAGTGCCTTCCTCATCAATGGATACATATTTCATACGAAATATCGCGAGAGAATGAGGAGAACTTAAAATTTTGGAATTGTTGTTAATTATTCAATTACAAGTTATGCTAGTACTAGGGACAGTAATCCAGTTGAGGGTAATGTGGAGTATTACGGACTTCTTACTGACATTATTGAGTTGGATTACTATGGCAAATGGAAAGTTGTCTTATTTCGGTGTGATAGGGCTGATGTTAATACTGCTCGCAGAATTAAAAAAGATCAATTTGGTTTTACAATGGTTAATTTATCTCGCTTGATTCACACTGGACAACAATTGATGGACGAGCCATATGTATTTTCTTCTCAAGTGAAACAAGTTTTTTATTCGAAAGATCCAACTGATGAGGATTGGTATGTTGTACTCCGGAACACCCCTAGAGACTTGTTTGACATGGGCAATGGAAGTAGAGATGACATTATCGAAAGATCAGAAACATTGCCTTTTCCAGAACAAAACTTAGAAGAAAATATCCCTAGTACTAGTACACAACATCAATGGGTTCGACATGATGTGGATGAAGATATTTACGAATAATGATGTAGTAAGATTTTATGATTTTTTAATTATATGTAATACTATACTTTAAACCTTAGTCTTGTAAAATATTTCAACTATTTTATATGTACTATTATTATTGTAATTAGTAACTAAAATTTCAACTATTTTATGTGTGTTGCAGGAAAAATGCGTAGAAGAAGATTACAAGATTTAAGTATTGTCCAGAATGCTCCAAATTTGGAAGAAGCAAATAGTGAACAGTAGACAGTTGTTGGATCTTCGAATGTGCCGGAGACACTTGACGAGCCTGCAGAATTTGAAAGTAATGTTAAGTTTATTTTACATGTGTGTTGACTTTTATTATTGATTTATTTTTCAATTTTAATATAATAATAATATATCATTTTTTTAGCTGAAACAGGCGGCACGCGCAGAGGTCGAGGACGTACGCTACTTAAAGATTTATACGACTTAAATCCTGTCGAGCGTGTCAAAGTAAGTAGAAACAGTCATGGTCAGCCTGTTGGATCTGAGGCTCGACTTTTAGTAGGCTATTTGGGCATTATATCACGAAATGTCAATATGTTGCCCATCAACTACAAATCATGGCATCACATCCCTGATAGCAACAAAAATCAAGCTCTCGATAATATTAAGGTAACAAAACATGAATGTAATTTATAATACTTTGGTTTAAGTTTTATTTATATTTACATTCTAAACTTGTGTTTTTTTAGTAGAGATTTTCTTTAGAGGTCTCGGATGACTATATCAAGAAGGCATTGGGTAAAAAATGGAGACACCATAAAAGTAGTTTGAAAAAAGCATATTTTAAGAAAGACATAAGCCTCGAAGAAAAATTACAAAATGTCCCGCCGGGAATACTGAGGTACCAATGGGAAGATGCGGTTAGATTCTGGAATTCAAAAAAAAGGAGAGGTATTACGTACTTACAAACTCTTATAAATTTTTCGGTATATAGTGTTTACTATATATGTAATAATAATTTCATTATGTAGGACCGTGAGCGAGTTGGAACAAGCAGCAGACAAAAACAAAAATTCACGCACACGGCAGGGTCGAGAAGTTTTGCTTCTGTAGCTCAGGCCGAAGTATTATGAATTTATTAATTCTATCAAATATTAATAACTTTCTACTATTAAATAATATTTTTACTACTATACTGTAGGAAGTCTCGTCTGGTCAAAAAGTTGGACGCCTTCAGCTTTTTGACATTACGCATAGGAAGAAAGATGGATCTCCTATGACATCCGAAGCTGGAGAAATTATGGTATATTTACTTAAGAAAATTTGATTTATTATAAATATTTATAATGTTTCATTATAATGTTTAATTATAATTCATCGTTAGTAGTTTTAAATAATTTAAGTTATGTTGCATTCCTTTTTATTATATATTTTGTTTCTAACTCTTTGATTGATTTATTAGGAGAAACTAAATGAGAAGAAGGCGGAGTATGAAGCGGTTGCTTCGACTGATAGTTCTGTTAATCTTGAGGACATTGATGACAGAATTATTACTAAAGTTTTGGGTCCTGAACGGTATGGTCGGGTTCGATTTCAAGGATCTGGTGTTACCTCGACCCGATATTTTGGATCCGGCTCACAGCAATACATGCCTTCTGGAAGTCAAGCTCAAGTTAAAGTTTAAAGATTAAGAGACCATATTGTTGAGGTTGAAAGAAAATATGAAGAACTTCAGTAACAACTTAGAGTGGATGCAGAAGCGAGGGAGGCAGTGGCAGCAGCAAGGGAGGCAGAGCAGAGCAGAAAATACGATGAGCTCCAGCTACAGCTTCAGCATATGATGCAGATGTTTCAGCAGTTGCAAAAGCAGCCATCTTAGACATTTGTTTTCTCGTTGTAAGAATATTTTAAATATTGTCACATTTAACATTATTGTAAGAATATTTTGAGTTACACTTCATTTATTAATTTACATCATATATCTTTCGTTGAATTTGTAGCATCATTTAGATTTAATGTTTTTGGTTGTATTTTTTATGCTATATTTGTTGTTTTTGGTTGGATTTACTATTATATTTGCTGTTTTTGGTTGGATTTTAATGCAGGAAGGGGTGGATATAAGTGAAAAATGTATATTGCAAATCTGTCAAAATTAGCGGCGTTTGTAACAAAAATGCCGCAAAAAGTCATGACTTTTAGCGGCACTTTTATCACAAACGCCTCTAAAAGAAATGACTTTTAGAGGCACTTTTCCCACAAATGCCGCTAAAAGTCATGGCTTTTAGCGGCGTTTTTTCAGATAAATGACAAAAAAATTTGCGGCATTTGCTATAGCGGCATTTTTTGCGGCGCTTTAGTTTTAGTGGCGCTTAAAAACACCACTAAAGGCTAAAAAAACGCCGTTAAAAGTCTATTTTCCTGTAGTGAAACATATTTTATTGCCTTGATTTGAAGCTTTCTCTCACTAACCAAGGAAACTTTAGATCTTGGGTGGAAGAAAGGATGATGAGGTGGCTCAAGAAAATGACTTCCAAGTTGGATTTGAAGAGGGAATCAAGTTTAAAATTGAAAATTTGAGTGAAGATGGTGAAAAGATAACAAATGGAGGAAGAATAATTTCTTCTCAATGCTAAAGGGGAAGGGAAAAGAGCAAAACTTAATATTTTTTCTCTTTTTCCCATTAAAAAATCCACATTCAATCCTCATGTAAAAATCGAATCCAATGGCTCAAAATTATTTCCAATAATTTAATATCTCAAAATATAATATCTCCTATATAAATTCCATGTAAAATTATCAAAATGCCCTCTTTTGCGAAAAAGTTGCACTTTTCCCTTTTTGTCTCATCACTTTTGTTTATTCCATTAAAGACACTTAATGCATCAAAGTTTCCATAATTTTCACTTATTATCCATAATCACTCGTTATTCATGCAAGAATTTGCATTTATGACCTTTCTTGATAAAATGAAAATTTTATTATTTAGCACCTAAACTTTCAATTTCATCTATTTCTAGAGGGTTGACTAAGAAAAATCGAAAAACTGATAAATGACCTGAACCAAGATGTATGGACGGTTTATGGAATGCAAGTTAAAAAACTGTAGATAGCTGAAATCGAACCAAGTTCTATTTTATTTAGATTATAATTTATTTAATTATTTATGATATAAAATAAATATGTTAAAATTAAAATAGCGAAAATAACTTTAAAGTTCTTGAAATTTTATTGCTTTTAAAAATATTTATGAAAAAAAACTTTGAAATTTTTCCATAAAACAAAGCTTATTTTCTCAAAATAAGTTTAAAATAAAAAAAAACTAATATGAAAAGATCAAGAATCGAAGCAAATCTAACCGAATTATGAACAATTCAAAAATCCAAAAATTCAACTGAACTGAACTGATATCGTCCCTATTTTTCTTATCATATAAAACCTTATTAATGCATTTTAACTTATTTCTTCATCATTGGACAATTTGCACTTTAAGTCCTCATACTTATCAAATTTTATAAGTTAGTTCCCGAAGTGACTTCCACCGTATTAATACTCATTATAGGTCATCCTCATGTCCAACAATCATTATGAACCCTTGTTCTCTCGATTGGATTATATTCAATTTTAATCCTCCAATTCTTTAAAAAATAAGATTTAGCCTCTTATACCAAAATCTCATATTCACAGTCATTCTCACTTTCTTTTTTTTCTTTTTTTGCAATTCAAATTAATTCCTTAAGGCTTCATTTATAACACTTTTTTAATAAAAAATTTCCTCTAACTTCTACTATATTGGGTCTTGAAATAGTATCGTTTACTGTATCGAAAATTTCGAACATTGTATATGATGTTCAGAATGTAGTGGAGGAATGTTTTGGATTTTCTATGAAAAATACAAAGTGGGATGAACTATTTATAGATTTTTGGGATGAGGGTTTTGTTAGAATTTCTAATGACTTTGATCATGAATGGTAAGATTCTTTTAAATTTTTATATGTTCTCCTTTTCAAAAAAAAAAACAGTTAAAATTTATAATTTATGATTTTAAAATTTTAAAATAATTTAACATCCGTATTTGTCAATTTTTATTTAAATATCATCCAATTAATGTTTAAAATTTAAATATTCTACACTGGTGTTGAGGTTCTAATAATCATTACCCATATTCTAATGTAGTTCGAAGAATCTAGCGGTGCAACATACATAATAAAACTAGACATCCAATACGTGGAGGTATCCTTCCAATTTTTTCTAAATTTTTTTAAAATATAGCTATTTTAATACATAATTAATTATTTTAGTCATATTATATAATTAAAATAAAATATATTTTATTATATAATAACTTAACTCAGAATTCAACTCGAAGTCTGACCCGATAAAAAATTCTTTTTTTTACCAAATTAAAGACTTCATTACTGGATAAAAAAAAAGTTGTTCATAAATTGTATTAACAATTAAAGCGATGAGCGTGAATCAAACTCGCCAAAAGAGTTCACGGTTCTCCAACTCTAGCTCAAACGTAGTAGCTGAGAAGCAGCAGTATTCAATGGTAACAGAGGATATCGAGAGGAAGCGAGCGGCATCGACTGAAGAAACATGCACTGACTACAGTTTTATAGTTTTATATTTTTCCATTTCTAATCCCTTTTAAACTCCCACATCCCTAATTTCTTTATTTCCTTTTTTGTTTTTCTGCAATTGTTTGAATTGGTAATCCTTTTAATAAATTGGGTTATCAATGAGAGCACCAAATATAGCGGCGATCACAGAATCATTTGAGAGGTCCTTACAAAACTTTTCTTTGAATTTTGAGACTAAAATTTGGCTTTCTTTTAAGAGAAATGTAGGATTAAGTTGTCTTGGTTTCATTATTATTGAAAAAAAATGTCGTTTAAAAGGTGAATTTGAACCTTCCAATGATTCACTTGTGAACATACTTTATATATCTGTATAATTTTATAGTTTTGTTGGTTTCGTTATTCGCATCCTTCACCTAACTCAGGTACTATTCTCTTATTTTTCATTGGTTTTGACTCAACTTGTGACATTTTGTGCATTGGATTATTGTTCATGTTAATATCGATTAGTGCTATATACCTATTCATCTTTTAAAGCATTGATTATTGCACTATATTATACAAATACTGTTTCTGGTAAGGAGCTGACAAGTTGCTTAACCCATCATCTGCTTAATGTTATTTTAGTATATTATTTGAATACATTCAAGTTAGCAGTGAGGAAATTTTGTGTTTAAGGCTATTGCTTCTCTGTTTTATATTTTCTTTTAGGTGCCCATCTTGGAACTTGTTTTGAAATAATAGATGATGACACTTATAGTATATGTGCTCTGAAACTCTTTGCTAGTTGCTGTATAAAATACCATCATCTTGACTTTATTTTCTAGTTTCTAACTTAAGAGGTACTTTTCAAATTGTTCTTGTTTGTGTTTTCAATGTGCTAAGTTATTTTGTGTCATAAACAAGTTTAATCAAGGCTTAAAAGGGTCATAATTAAAGATGATCACTATGCACATACTAATTTTGTTTACACTACTTATTTCACTATTGAAGTTAGGATGAAAATTTCAAATAAACAAATATCCCCTAATATTTGGTAGTGTGGTAAGGATTCTGCTTAAAGGAAGGCATTTATGCTGTCTTTGTAGCTTAATTTATTTGTTCTCGTGAAAATAATATACATAATGTAATCTGCTGCCATTAGCTGGATGTGTTTTTACTTCTCATAAAATAATTTGTGATGGTCTAATGCTGGCTTGCATTTGTGTGGTAGATATATACAACAACAATGAATTCATAGCCTCTTGACAGCTTATGTTCACTAGCAAAAAACCAGATGGTGTTTACTTTGTACATGCCGAAGCTCAAGTATTATGACTGGGTAAATTTTATTTACACAATTAAAAAAAAAAAGCAAAAGTATGCATAAACTGATTCAGACATTTTACAGACTTGATATGGTACTCCTTCAACCCCTCAATAATCACTCGATTCCTTTTCTGAAGGCCGAGCCTTTTCTCTTTTATTATTATTTGGGTAAACGTAGGGTGCAGAATCATGGATCTCATGCATTTGTATAAGTTGAATGAAATTGTGCCTATTTATATGTTCATGCTCATATATATATATATATATATATATATATATATGTATCCTTGAAATTGTTTCCTGTATGGTTTGGTTTTTGGATAGCTGATGATCCTCTGTTTGGTGGTTGTTTGAGATATATGCTTGTTTCTTTGGAAAGGAACAACTTTGTTGGTTTAACTGTGTGTTGTCAGCTTGTGTTTACTACTTTCCAGGCTATTCAAGCAACATGCATAACCTTCATTGACCTAAGATTGCAAGTAAAATTATTTGGGCTCGTTGACCTAAGATCACAACCAATACAGCTCGCTGACCTAAATCGCAGCCAAAATTATTTGGTTTCACTGACCTAAGATCACATGCCATACAACTAGCCGACCTAAGATTGTGACTGAAATTATTTGGGTTCGCTGACGTAAGATCACGACCTATGTGGCTTGTTGACCTAAGATCGCATCCAAAATAATTTGGGTTCGCTGACCTAAGATCACAACCCATACAGCTTGCCGACCTAAGATCGCAGCCAAAATTATTCAGGTTCGTTGACATAAGATCACGACCTATGTGGCTCACCAACCTAAAATTGCAGCCAAAATTTTTCGGGTTCGTAGACCTAAGATCACAACCCATACAGCTCACCGACCTAAGATCATGACTGAAATTATTCAGGTCCATTGACATAAGATCACGACCTATGTGGCTCGCCTACCTAAGATTGCAACCAAAATTATTTGGGTTTGTTGACCTAAGATCACAACCCATATAGCTCACTGACCTAAAATTGCGGCTAATGTAACACCCCAAAATAGGGCCTAGGAGTTTTAGGGGTATTTTAAGGATTTTAGCCTTAGGATGTTCGAAATTTTGCAACATGATTTATCGGTAATGTATTTTACTATGTTTTTAGAAAATTAAATCAATTTCAGAAAATAAGTTTTAAATACATTTAATTTTGCAAAAAAGACTAATTTGTAAAAGAGCCAAAATTTATTGTTTTTATAAAGGAATTTAACCAAATTTTAAAGTTCAAGCTAAAAATCCTATTCTCCAAATTATTTCACGTAAAAATAATCCCAAAAATAGTGTTTGTGGTCCCTTGTTCTCTCTTACTATTCCAATCAATTTTGAACTTTAAATCCTAATTCCTTTTGATTTCTATCATCTCTTAAGTTACAAACCTCTATAAAAAAAGCTAAGAAAAACACCCAAAAATGCCATAGTTTCCTCCAGTGTCAAGCTTTCAAGTTTTTCAGGTTTTTGATCAAATGCTTGGTTTTTCGTCTTTGAGGTAACGATTCAACTTCTACTTAGTTTTAAACATTATTTAGTCTTTAAAATTAAGTTTTTAGCCATTAAATCGTATGTTTTAAATAAAAGCTGAAAATTGGATCTTTAATGGTGAAATTTGAGATTTTGAGTAAAAATATGGTTTCAAAGTGTTTTTCGATTAGTTTTGACATGATTAAGATATTCCTAAACTTACTTTGAAGTTTTGTTAAAGATTTCTTGAGTTTTTACGAATTTTCAAAAAATAGTCATAAAACATGTCGAAAAAGTCAATACTATGAATTGAGTATTTTATTGTAGTTTAAAGATTGAAAATTAGTCATAGGTGAATTATAAGATGAACGGAATTAGTTTTAGGTGAAAAGGTTAAACGTAGTCTGAGTTATGAGCATTCCAAATTTGTTATGTTAAATTTTACTTACGTGAGAACTTAAAATAGGTTGATGTTTTAGTTGGTTTAAGTGAGTTTTTGGCTACTATCTAATTGTGAATTTTGTATGGTTATTGTGTGTAAAGCCTCGGATTCTTTGGAGCCTTTTACAATATAAAGGTAAAGAAAAGCTAACTTGAGCTATCGGCTTTTCGGCGAAAGTGTAATTGATGAGTGTTTGGAATAATTACTTGTGGACATGATTCAATGCATTATTTGAGAATTTAGTAATAGCCTAAACCCTTACTCTAAATTTTGAGTGTAAGTTTTCTTATATTTATATTTTCTTTGTGGTTTTGTGCTTATATGATTAAGAAATTTTGCATGGTGATGAGAAGCTCAAATATGTGATATGTGGATATCGTAACTGTTGTGAAAGGTGCAAATGTATACATGATATATATGTTATATGAAAGTGATAGTGTATTGCAAAAGATACTAACATGCAGTGATAGTGCACGGATAATCAGTAAGTGTTATGTGTTTGATTTCATATATTTTGGCATTGTGATCTTGAAACCATTAGTTATATTTGGCATGCTATATGATTATGAGCACCGACTTATACGTACAATGATTTTGGACGCTGAGACCCTAGGACATGTTGGAGGGATAAGACAATGTGAGCTAAGCTCCATTCAATGGGATATGTGAGGGGAAAAAAAGAGAGTGTTAACTTTATGCTTCACTTTTGGGTTATGTTTGACTCTATGAGTCTATGTTTGGTGTGTTAGATATCCGTGTATCTAATTAGTGATGATAGAGCTCACATTTATGTTTCATAGCTTAAGTGCTAAATTATCTTAAACTAAGAATATGTATGTATTGTGATATGTGTTTATATGACATTTGATCATTATGCAATTTACCTATAAACTTGTTTTTGAGTATTGTGATATGTACTTAAACATTATGTAATTATATATGTAATGTGATATATACTTGAAAGCAAATATGTTTACCATGAAAAAGAACTAGTAATAATGCACAAGTAAGTATAATATGACACTAGAATTGGAACTATTGAGGTTATGTTATATAGTTGTTTCATTGATGCTTAATGAATTGTTTGCATTGTAGTTATTCTGAGCATTCATTGAACTTGTTAAGCCCACCCACTCCTTTTAAACCCTTGTAGATTAATTGTGTGTCGGTGTGAGCGGTGTGGTTTCCGAGAAGTGATCCAAGCCAGTTTTGTATTATTTCGTAGGTGTTTTTTATTTACTTACATTTTGGGGATAGAGCAATGTGATAGACTTGTTTATGGACATGTTATTTTCTAGGCATTTTGCTTGTTATAGCTTTTGTTTATAAAGTTTTAAGAGTTATAATTATGCTTAGGTTATAAACATTAATGATGGCATGGTGTTTCTAGCTCGGACACATTTTTGACGTTTTGAACTGTCGAATTTTAGCCGTTGGATAATTATTTGACTAAGTATACGATGCGTGATATTTAGAAACTAAATGGGAATGGATTATTTACTTATGTATGCTCATTTTTGAGGTCTAGAGCAGGGGTATCTAAATTTGTATTGTAAAATAGATACCTCTGTGTTTTGAAATGTATAGGAAGTCAAATTAGAGATTTGGTATCGATAACTTTGCTCGAGTATCAATACTCGGGGTCAAAATATAGATATTTCATGACAGGTAACGATAATTTTTGAGACTTTGGATTTTAGTCGAGAAACATAATGCAAGTTTGATATCGTTTTTCCAAGTGGTATTGATACCACCTAAGGGAAAATATCGATACCCAAGTGTCTGTATCGATACCTACAGACAAGTGTTTGGAAATTTTGTTAAATAGACCTTACGCATGTTTGAGTATTATTATAGGGCTATTTGGTGAATGGTTAGCATGCAACTTTGATAACTAACAAATATTAGTGACTTAAAACCTATACGAATGATAATATGAAAGATGTTTCTTTTAGAATGAACTTTCACTCGTTGTATATAACATGAGATGGCGTATTTGAGCTTAGCGACTAGGCTGGGTATAGGGTGTTACAGCTAAACTTATTTGAGTCCACTAACATAAGATCACGACCTATGTGGCTCGCAGACCTAAGATCGTAGCCAAAATCTCGTGGCTATCATTTTTAAACCTCGCTAATTTCTTCAACAAGTTTACGGTATTCTGCAATGCAGTAAGATCATTGACACTTGATTTTAAAGTGTGGGAACCATCTATCTTGGCTTTATTTCAATCATTGGGCAATATCTATATGAACTCAATCTCGGAGGAGTTGTTGCACTCAGGGCATACAAGAACTACTATGCCTTTAGGGTAAGTAAAACATACTTTATCTTATTGGACAACTTTTTCTATGCTGAACTAGTTATTAATCTTGTTGGGAAGTTCTCCGAAGTTTGATGGCCCTAAGAAAATCCGTTCAATAAAACTTAGTCAGGATGACCAAATATCACTGAAGGAGTTGTTCATTCATGCAAAGTATGAAGTGAAAGCTTGTGTTCCTAAGGTAACGAAAAATCAACATTTGCTTTCATTGGCACTAAAGGTTTTTGAAAGTGTTCGTGCTAATGACCACAAGGCTGTATACCATTACATTGTTTTCTCAATAGTAGATGTCAATTCTATCCATGGGCAAGCATATTATATTGCGATTCTTCGGACCAGTCCTCAAGATATTTGAACTCGTTAAATAAAAGTGAATATCATATCGAAAATGAGTTTTCTGATTGTTCTCTACTTCATCTCGCCTGCCTAACCACTGACATTGGGATGGTAGAACTGCTTCTTCAGTATGGTGCAAACATAAATGCTTCTGATTCAAGTGGCCGGACACCACTTCATCTCTGTATTCTTTCCGAGAAATATGCTATGGCAAAACTGCTGCTTACAAGAGGAGCTGATCCAAATGTTGTAGCTGAAGAAGGAAACACTACTCTTCAGCTAGCATTAGCATCAGGTATCAATGATAATTAAGTCTTAACATTCTTAACAGACTCAAACAAATAGTCTAATGGATTTGAACCAACAAGAGACCGCGAAGACCCTGAAATGGATGCTAAAGGTAAGTGTTCGCTACCTTTTACTTGGAAAGCTTTGTGCTGATTTTAGTAACAAGTTAAAGGTTTGGCTTAACGGTGAAATATTCATATTTCATAGCTTTCCAAATGGGTGGAATTTGGTTTGATTATCTTTGGTAGTAGATTTGATTTTGAAAAACCAGAATAATGCATATTATACAAAATTAATTTATTAAAAGCAATTGCATTAATAGGCCATTAAAAATTTAAAACACCATTACAAATTAAACTTGTCTAAGGGTATTATTTGTTGATCCAGTTTGGTTTGAAAGAAAAAATTAATAAGAGATCATATATTTTCAATATAATATATAAATATTGATATGAAAATAATTGTTTAAATATAATTTATATTTTCTATTTGATATTGATTGTCACATGTATATAAATCATGTTATACTTTTCAATTATTTTGTGCTTGATGATTAAATAAATCAAACTCATTTGTAACACATTGTAGTACCATTAAATTAAAACTTACATGGTAAGCTCTCAATTACACATTTCATGTGTAAGTTTATCTCAAAAGAGTCATTTTATAACTCTTTTTCGAGCAAATGAAAAACAAATTGTTATAAGATTATAATAAAATATATTTTATTATATAATAACTCGACTTGGGATCTAACTCGAAGTCTAACTTGATAAAAGAAATCTCTTTTTTACCAAATCAAAAACCCCATTTAAAGAGACGGAAAAAAGGGACTCAGGGGAAATCCTCCTAATCTCTCAGTTTTTTCACCCTCTTCCCACCTTTTCATTTTTTCTTCCCATCCCTCCATTTATGTTGATAAATTGTATCAACAACTCGTATTCAAATAAAAAACCTATCGCATCAAGAGAAAAAAAACCATTTTTTTTTAGAAAAGAAGTAAAGAGGAAAATTGTAAAGCCTATAATGAAAGCTTACTTAATTAGTGGACGATAAATCCATTTTTTAAGAAAAGAAATAAAGAGGAAAACTTTAAAGCATTTCAGACCAATAGAGAAAAAGAGAAAAATAAAAAAAAAAACAATACAAATCATAGCAGTACGATGATATCAGATATCGTGCCATATTCATTGTGACTTTAAAATTATTAAATACTAGATATAGTTACATAAATAAATTAAGATTAAATATTGAATTTTCTTTTGTTTTCCAGTACAAAAGAGACATATGGAGCACTCGTTGTTTTGTTAGCTTTCCTTAATATTTTAATATTCTTTACTTATTTCTTTTAACAAGCTTTGAGAACTTTCAAATTAAGAAACAAACAAACAAAAATATATATTACCAGCAAACTTTGTATGATGATAATCAGCAAAATCAAGTAAAAAGACAAAAGTTATTTAGTTGGTAAAAGTGTGGGAAAGTTTTTGTATTAAAAGTTAAATTATATTTTATTTTTATTTAAATATAAGTAAATTAATTTTATAAGTTAAATTAAATAATAAATTAATTTTTATTAAAAATTTATCTATTTTTTATTAAAATTAGCGTGGCTAACAAAATAATGAAATAGTGACACACAATATGTCACATATATCTCATCTTGATGTATAATTAGATGAAAATTTTAATAAAAAATTAATTATTCTTTAACCTAATATAAAAACTAATTTATACATTTTTTAATAAAAATAGAAAAATACAAAAAGTTTCATTTAGCGTTTCATTAGGCAACGTTGAAGCCAATATTATGGGTTTAATGGAAAAACCAGTGGCTCCTGATTTTTATAATAATAATAAAAAGTTAATTCTTTATTTTGGTGATTGAATAACCAAATCTGTCTCTCATTTTGTGTTTTGTTATTCAATTTTGTTGAATTGATGGATGCTAAAGATCAGGCGAATCAGAAAATTTTTTAAGGGGTCGAGATGAAATTTTAATTTTTATAATTTATATGTTTATAATTTATAAAGGATTAAATTAAATTTTTTTAATTTTAGGGGGACCAATGTATAATTTTACTTTTACTAATTTAAAATTTTTAAAATATTTTAAGAGTCTAGAGCAATTTTATATTTTAAGGGTTTTAAGGGAGCCGAGCCCATGCTAACGCCGGCTACGCCCCTGCTAAACATGCAAATGGATTCCATTTCCTGCACCTGGATAAAAGAGGCCATATCATCACCTCTTACACAGTTTCATCCACTTTATTAAAAGCTTAATTAAATATATTAATGTTTACCAAAAGTTTAATTAATTGTTATAAATAAATAAAAACCTAATACTTGTTTTACATGCTCTAACTTGTACGTGTAGGGATATTAGTTTTATTTTTTTCAAGTGCATTGTAGTGATATAATATGTTTACATCATGATCCATACAGAATCTCACTAACAAAAAGGAAAATTAAAAACAAAAATACAAAAAAAAAAAAAAAAGTAAGGTTGGGTTTTCCTTTGCTTTTTGACTCCAATGCATTCGGTTGGTTGGTTTAAAGTTGGAAATTTGGATAGTTTTCTACTTCTTTAAAACCATTTAGTAAAATTAACTAAATTACAAAAATATCTTCTTATATTTGAAATAAATTCTATTATTTAAAACTACTTTGATTTGTTTAAATAAATAATTTTTATATGATAAAAATTAAACTCATAACATTTTAGTTGATAAATTTTAAAAAGCTTTATCTCGAAATACTTGATACCTTTTAATTTTATTATGTATACTTTATTACATTTAAGTTTCAAACTATACATTTTATTTCGAATACATGGTTTCCACATAAACATGTATAATAGAATTTCTAATGAAAATTATTAAAATGTGACATGAAAATATCAAAATATCAAAATTTAAAAGACATAATTACTTATTTGAACCTCCAACTTTATAAAAATTATTTTAATCATTCATTTAATTTTTTTGCCTCATTTAACCCTTGTACTATTTTTCAAATTATCTCAAAATGGATGGAAAGATTAGCGCTTGTTAACTTTACTGACGTGGGTATATACATGGATTGCCACATTATTAATTAATTAATTTTTTAAAATTTAAAAATTCAAAAATATTTATAAAGGTATAAAACTTATGAAAAATACTTTTAATTTTTAAAATTAATTAATTGCTTATGTGACATATATGTGAATTGTCACATGGATCCCATATTTTTAAAGTTAACTGTCGTTAATTTTTTTTATCTATTTTAGGATAATTTGATAAATAATACAAATTAAAAATTTAAAAGAGATAAAAATTAATGAAAAGGTTTATTGACGAAGGGTTAATTTAAAAAAAACGTGAAGATGATAATAATGGGGTGGATACAAAAGTTGTGTTTAGGTGGGGTATTGAGCTACGAACTTTGATGAGCGTAAACTTTTAGCAACCGGAATATTCGATATATAGCAATCATATTTGATGAGGAGACAAGCAAAGTTTGTGATAATCTCACCAATATTTTGGATTTTAAAAAGACGTGGAGACATAATATCATTGAGATAATAATTATAACATTTATGTTTGATGTATGGAAAATATGTACTATTACCTAAAGTTAGTTTTTAAAAATAAATATAAAACTCAATTTTGGTAGTATTGACTCGATTGTATATAAATATATATTATTTTTGGTGTATTTAACACATATTTTATTAATTTTTCTTTTTGGGTAGGGAAATAGCACATGATTTGTTTTGGAAATTATGAGTGGTGACTTCGGCTTTTCGCCCTGGACCCTAGTGAAAGTGTCCCTTTGCACGCATGCTTCAAGACTTGTGAAGAGATACATATCTTAGATTGAAATTTATTAACTTTGTTATTCTATTTTCATGGGTCCAAATTTTATGCTAAATTTGGAATGTCGGTATGATGCTAATAAATCTTTCCGCGGGCCAGCTTCAAACTGATTTGGTGGCTTGTTTTTTCACTACAAATAAAATATTAAACAATTATATTATATAATTAAATTTAAATAAATACTATTATTACATCATAATTCAGACCAAGTTTACTTGAGTTTAGAAAACTGTATTCAACGTTGAATCCTATGCCATATCTACATATAAGCATTCAATCTACCATAGTATTCTAAAGTTAATAAAAAATTAAACTAGCGCATTATGTTCAAATAAACTTTTATGCTTTTTTTTCTAAATAACAAGTAAATCTTTGATTTTCATTGAAAGTAAAATTATCATTTAAACTAGTTCGTATTTCATGTTAATAACCCGTTCAGCTATGTTGAAATGGATACTTTCTAATTGTTAAGAAAAAGTGTTTTAATGGAACTGATATCTACAATAGCTATTGAAAATGGCACTAATAAAAACAGAAAAAATAAGAATATAACAAATTATTTACATAGTCCGATTTCCTTACATCTACAGGGCTTAGCGTAGGGAATAAATCAAATGTCTTTCAATCCAATCCAAAACAAGTTTGGCTGACCTCCAAAATTTTTTTTTAATAAAAAAGTTATTACTTGATCTGATTTGATCCAATTCAAAGAATTTGATTACTTGATATGATATGATCTGATTTTTAAATATTTTAAAAACTTTTAATTTTTAAAAATATACAAGGTAGTGGTTTTATTTCATTTCAATGAAAACAAGCTTGATTGACCTTTGAAAGCTATAGTATCCAAAAGGAAGCTTAAAAATGATTTGAATAAATTTAGTATTATGTGATATTGATAATTATTAGGATTATGAAGTTTTTGTTCTAATGTGGCGTCCTTTGCTTAAGATAACGAATAGTCTCAATAAAATATGTTACAAATAAGATTTTGTAAATGTAAAAAATAAACTTAACTGCCTAAATAAAGTTTTGGTGTTGATCTCTAAATGTTGTTCCTAATTATTCTACTTTTTTGTAAATCTTTGTGTTTGCAAAGACAAAGTTTAATATTGTCGACAACAACGAAAAAAATTGTCATTATTTTATCCATGAATGCCATCCAAATCAACAGTAAGTCTTTATAAAAGACGAGTAAAACAACACCCATCACATTCACTAATACACATATATTTCACCACCCATGAATTATATACAAGTAGACTTATAAACATGTATTTGACACGAAAGCAACGAAAAAGTAGTTAAAATATGATAGGAATAAAAAAAGAAGAAAGCTTCACAAACATAACACAAATGTCATGAAATTTATATATTATTAATGTATATAAAATCAGATTAAAATATCACTCTACTATAATACTATAAATATACTACACTACTACGCAAATTATATACAAAAATCCTTTGCCCTTTAACCGTAACTAGCTAGAAATGTGCAGAACCGAATAACTAAAAAAACACCCTCATAAACTACCTTTTTACAAGATAATAAACCCCACCAACTTTTGTTAACCAATGTTGCCTAATATTATGTAGAAAAAGAACAGAGAAATAAGGCTCTAATTCCTTCTTTTCCTACATCTTCATGTTTTCAATAGTTTAATTTATTGAATTAGAGCTTAATTTGTTCGAATTAAAACATGATAAAGAATGTCGACTATTATCATGATTGCATTGCATGGTGGCTAAAGTCCAGTATAAATCCAACAGTTTGGCCCAAAGAGCAAAGGATTCGGATCTTAACTGTTCATTTTCACCCCATACAACGTGACACTGATTAATCACTAAATGTAGCCGGTTCTTAAGCCGCCGGTTCTCTATGTTCATCCGATTCACTTGGCTCGTAAGGTTCTCCAAGTGCCTCTTTTTCCTCCAACGAGACCGCTTGGCCGACTCCCTGTTTGATATCTTGCGTCTTTGCTTTCTTTCATCCGGTGAATATATCGCCCGGCTTGAATTTTCCGAACTAGAGTTTGAATTAACCGGTTCATTTGATTCAAAAAATGATAATAACTCATTGAGTTCTTCGGGTGTAAAACCGGATTCATGAGCCGGTAATTGTGATCCAACAGCTTCTTCCGCTGAGAACATTGGGTTGGACTCAACCAAATGCAAAGAAGACGAAGAAGAAGAAAAAGAAGAAAAAGAAGAAGAAGAAGAAGAGAAAAGTAGACCAACCGAATTAAGGCTAGAAATTAAGAAAGAAAAAAACCTTAATTTTAAATTGATAATAAGAAGTAAGATAAGAGGGGAAAAGGGAAGGATAGAAGAGCAGGGGATGCGTATTTAAAGAGGGAGGGAAGGACATGTAGGGTCCTTATTAAACAAATTACACATTTTTGGAACAACAATGGATACTTTTCTAAAAATAAAGAAGGAAAAAGTCATCATTTCAAAGCAATATTTTTTTTTTGGGTATACAAGTATAATCACATTTTAAAATACAAATAATAAATATTTGAATAATTATCATCAAAATTAATTGATAAGAGAATACTGTCTACACAATCTAAAATGTTTTAAGATGATTCGAAATTATTTAAAAAAAAAAAAAGACTTGATTCGACTCAAGAAGTTCTAGATTCATTCCTCTAAAAATAACAAAGAAAAAGTGAGACTTAAGATCAATAATGAAAACAAAAATGCTTGAACATCTCCAGTTAAAAATATCTAAATCCCATTCAAAAATGGTCGCAAATCAACTAATTGTCTAGGCTTGAAAATTAACAACTTTAGTGAATTGAATTTAATCAATTTCAGTCTATTCCTACATATATCATTAACTACCATAAAGCATGATGGGATTAATAAAAATAAAAATTTAAACTATGAGGGCTAACATGCCAAATTCTCCCCGAGCGAAAGCTTTATAATTCAAAGCAAATGCATATATATATATATTTAAAATTATCCTTAGTTTAAAGGTAGTGGGGTTCAATTTTTTATTCAATCTTTTTCCCGGGGGAGAATTGGTGGGTCACTGAGAAGATCAAGTTTAGCTTAATCACGAAGAATCAAACAAAAATAGATAAAAGAAAATTTGCTTGAAAAAGTGACAAGTTTATTAGAGAGACATAGAAATAAGTCATGCGGGATACATATAGGGTAGAAAGGTGGTAGCCTACTATTGTCTTTAAACATAATAATATAATACTATTAATGTATTATTATTTTCTAATTTCTGTAAAACTTATGTTTATTGAATGTAAAATATTTTTCTTGAAATGATAATTCAGTCCTTCTCAATACTAAAGAAAAAGTATTTGAAGGTAGAAAATATAGATGTCAAGAAAGAGAGCTCAGGGGCCGTATTGTGGCTGGGAATTCTTCTTCCTTACTCCTTAGTCATGCTCATCTTGTCGGTGTGTGGTTGGTAACATGAAGCAAATGCAATAGGAAATATATACAAATGTTAATCGGTTTAAATAACAAGCGTGTAGTTTAGTTATTTTTTCCTGGGAATAAACATTTAGAAGCTCAACCAGTAGATGGTCGGAAGTATGTAGAAATTTTCCTCTTTGATTTACGAAAAATAATTTATACAACTTTTTTTGTTTTTTTTTTATGAAAAATCATTTGGTCAATAATTTTTTTAATGTAAATTGACTTATCATTTTAAAAAGTGTAAGTTGTTTTCCAAAATCAACTCATTTATCAGTAATTTTTGATAAAAATTATCTTAAATTAGGACTATTATAATAAATTTTAAATTTTTAAAAATATTTAAAATATTAATGTCAAATATGATAATGTTTAATATTATTAAACATACATATTTAAGTATTTCTATTTAATAATATAATAAATTATTAATATAATTTATTATTTTAATAAATTATTTAATATTACAAATTTATTTTAATAATAATTATTAACAATAATAATTTTAAATTTTAAATAACATTCTTAATATATTATCAAAATATTTATATTAATATTTTAACAATAAATATATATTACAATTTATAACATACAAAGCGAAAAAGACAGTTTTGAGATTATTACTTTTCTCTTTGCTCTGAGATTGGCTAATAAGTTAGCCCATATCATTGCCACAACAAGTCTCAGAAAGAAGGAAGAGATTTACCTGCTTGGTGCGGTTTCCAGGTATGCCACACACCAATCAGAACTGGATCGACCATGAGAGCCAGACTGACATGAACCGCCGGATTGCAGAGAATGAGGGTGTTGAGAGCCCCTTCATCAGAAACGTTCTCATTTTCTCTCAGGCCTTATCCCCGTTGAAACTGAATCGGCATTTTGGAAAAGGGAAGGTGGGGGACAGGCCATTTACAACTGACGGGGATATCAAAGTTTTTAGGCGTTTTCCTTTTTTAGCTCTAGAGTATTCTATTTGTTTTTTAGTCTATTTTTATTCATTTGTCATATGTTTACTTTTTAAAGTTAATAAATATCCCTGATTGCATTAAAAAAATAATAAATATTTTATAGTATAAAATATGAAAATTTTAATTATATAAATATAAATATTTGTTTAAATCATACACAAATTAACTCTAAAAAACGCTTGGATAATTTATTTCCAAAAATATCAATGATCGGTTTGGATCCTACGAAATTCCTTGAAGAAGAACTCCTAAAAATGTTGATTATTAGATTTGAATCTTGAACACTTGCAGTTCCCTAAAAAACTTGAAAGTAACAAATTTTAAAAATAAACAAAAAATGAATCAACTTTTAAATAGAACTTGATTCATGTAAAGTAAAAAGTAATAATTCAACTTAATTCAATTTTAAAAGTTTAAAATAAATTATTATTCTATGATAAAAATGTCATAAATACGTAAATAAAATTCTTTATAACCCATGAGTGAAATTAGAAATGTTTATAAAAGGGGTTGGGATATTTAGATAAAGCCGGCATGCTCAAAATAGATCAAGTTTGTATCAGTTGGGCCTACTGTAAACATGCTACTTTTAAATTCAGGTTAGTCTTAACCACCAAAATTAACATTTAGAAAAAAAAAAAACACAATAATTTAAATGATCAATTTGTATTAGATATTGCAATTATTTAAGTTTATTTTAATTAAGGGATACTTATCAAAACTACACATGAACTTTGGTTCAATGTGTAATTTAATACATGGACTTTAATTTGGTTCAATTATAAATATGAAACTTTTAATTGTGGTTCAAAGTTATACATAAAACTTTAATTTTGATTTAATTGTACAAATTTAAATAAATAGATCAAATTATTTTTATACTTAAAAAGTATAATTATTTGTATATAAAATATGTAGACATAAAATGATGTTGTTAGGTGTTTGTGAAAATTGAACAAAATCAACATTCAATATATAAAATTACACAAAGTCAAAGTTCGTGTATAACATTGCATATTAGACCAAAGTTTATTTGTAGTCTTGAACTTTATCCTTTTATCAATTAATAGTTAAATGCTACTTTATATTTAGATATTGTAATTATTTAACTTTATTTTTAACCATCTTAATATTTAGATACTACTTTTTATTAGTTTACCAAATTAAACTAAATCTTTTACCAAATTTATTATAAAAATTATAAATCCTATAAAAAAATCAAAGCTTATAAAAATTTAGATACTACTTTTGCGAACTTTTGAGGGTTAGACACAAAATATCATAATTTTTTTAAAAATTAGTTATAAGATTAAAAAAAAAATTAGAAACCTCAAAGGGTTAATTTGAAATTCTTAAAAATTTAAGGGGTTGGGCTTTGTGAGCCCCCTTGAATTCGTCCTTGCCCAAACCAATAAAATTCCACTAAATATCTAGCTGATGTGTTTCAACCAATAAAAAAAAATATATTAATGTAAATCTTAATAGAAAATAAGTGGTTAAATTGAATAAAATCTCTTCTACAGGCCATTTTTGAAAAATTTCTATTAACTCAAATAATCAAACCGAAATTACCAAGAGAGGGGTGAATTGATTTTTAATTTTAAAAATTTTGATGATGCTAGAGAAAAAGAATAGAGAAATGAACACAAGAATTTAGAGTGATTCGGTCCCAATGACCTACTCCACTACTTAGCTTTCCACTACTAAAGATTTTTTAAAATTCACTAATTTGATAACTTTTAAGGATAAGGTTTAACATTACAAATTTCCTTGAGGTTTCTACCCCAAACTTTAAGACACAAACCCTCTCAAAGAGATAAAAAGAAGCAAACAAAGAAATAATCCTTACAAGATTGACGTGTTTGCAATTTAAGCTCAATTATAATGAAAAACACTTGAGCAAATAGAATGGAAATAAAACTCACAAGTGTATGAAGTAAAAGTATGAAAATATTTGGCACAAAGATTGTTTTGATTGATCTTTAAGCTTGAGTATTCTCTCTTGTTGTTGTAGGACCTTTAAAACTTGATATTTATACCCTCTAATTCATTTCCAATTATTGTGGTTGTTGAGAAAATAAATAGAGTCATTGGGGATGGAAATATTAGATCATTAAATTCACTTGCAACAAAAAGTACCGATACTTTTTCTACGAGTATCAACATTAGTAGCATTTAATGTCTAATTCAGTGACCATTAAAGTAGATATCGATATAATTTTTATGGGTATCAATTCTTTTTGTCAATTTTTGAAAGATCATAAAAACAAAATGCAAATTTGGTATTGACATAAAATTTTAGTATCGATAAATTCAATAGGTATCGATATAATTTTAAAAGTATCGATACTTATTATTTTAGTTCAATTTTATTTAAGTTAGAAAACAGTTTTGTTATCGATAAAAAATAAGTTATCAATAAAAATCATATTAGTATCGATACTTTTTCTAGGAAGCAATTTTTAAATTGTTTTAAAACTAATTCAATCACGTTCAAGAGTTTAAATTCATTTTTGAACTCTGTAAAAAATATTCTCAGTGTTCAAAGCAAAGATTTAAAATTTCGTCTCTTAAACTTCAATTGAAAAAAATCAATTTGTCAATTTTTCTAATTTTAACTTTTATTCAAAAACAATTCAATTTGTTATACCTGTAAAAAAAAATAAAATAAAATAAAGAACACCAGATTTTTATGTGGAAGCCCTTTAAGGAAAAAACCATGGGCAGAGGAGAAGAAAATTCACTATGTCGAATTCGAATTTTTACAAGAGGAATATACTATGTCTATTCATAGGCTTGTGAAGCCATATTCTAGTAAGACTGAAACACCTTATTCTGATCAATATCAAATAGATAGAATTTAATAAGGTTTTAAAAACCTTATTCTAAAATAAAATAAAAGAAGTGTAATTCTATATGGGTTCTTTCTTTTATTTTATTTTACCACTGTATTTTATTTAAATAAGGATTTGGGTCACTTAATTCTAACAATCTCCACCTTGACACGAATTCTCAATGAACAAGTTCTTCATCGCGAACTCTCAACGAACAAGTTCTCCACCTCTTCCATAAAACCCCTTAAGGGTTTAACTTCAACAATGAACACCAACCAAGGTTGAGCAATGCTCAAACTTGGTTATAGGAAATGACTTAGTCATCATATCTGTAGGATTTTCATGAGTACTAATTTTGCTCACAACAATATCACCAAGAGCAATAATATCACGAACAAAATGATATCGAACATCAATGTGTTTTGTTCTCTCATGAAACATTTGATCTTTTGTAAGAAAGATGGCACTCTGACTGTCACAAAATACTGTCCTAATTTGAAGGTTTTCATTGAGTTCACTAAAGAGTCCCTTCAACCAAATAGCTTCTTTACAAGCCTCAGTAATTGCCATGTACTCAGCTTCAGTGGTAGACAAAGCGACTGTAGTTTGCAAAGTGGCTTTCCAACTGACTGCACAACCTCCGATTGTAAAAACATAACCTGTGAGAGATCTTCTTCTATCAAGGTTTCCAGCAAAATCAGCATCAACATACCTAATGACTCCATCTTCAGTTCTTCCAAACTGTAAGCAAACATCAGTAATACCTCGTAAGTATCTTAAAATCCATTGAACTGCTTTCCAGTGTTCTTTACCGGGATTCGCCATATATCTACTAACTGCACTGACTGCATATGATAAATCTGGACATGAACAAACCATAGCATACATGAGAGATCCCACTGCACTAGAGTATGGACCATGTGACATGTACTCAATCTAATCATTTGATTGTGGAGACAAAGCCGATGAAAGTCTGAAATGGGCTGCTAAAGGAGTACTAACAGGCTTAGCACTCTGCATATTGAACCTGCAAAGAACTTTCTCAATGTACCCCTTCTGACTTAGGTACAATTTACTTGTTTTTTTATCTCTGAGAATCTTCATACCAAGTATCTTCTTTGCTGGTCCTAAATCTTTCATATCAAATTCTTCACTTAGTTGGGCTTTGACCTTTCTTATCTCTCCTTTATCTTTTGTTGCTATCAACATGTTATCAACATAAAGAAGTAGATACACAAAAGAACCGTCACTGTTTTTCTTAAAGTAAACACAACTGTCAAAACTGCTTCTTTTGAAATCATGAGAAGTCATAAAGGAATCAAACCTCTTGTATCACTGCCTTGATGACTGTTTCAAACCGTAAAGGGACTTTTTCAGCAAGAAAACATAATCCTCTTTTTCTAATATTGTAAAACCCTCTGGTTGTTGCATGTAAATATCCTTCTCAAGTTCTCCATGCAAAAATACAATTTTTACATCTAACTGTTCAAGCTCCAAATTATGTATGGCCACAATACCAAGCAAAGCTCGAATCGAACTATGCTTAACAACTGGGGAGAACACATCTGTGAAGTCCACTCCTGGAATTTGATTGTAACCCTTTGCAACAAGCCTTGCTTTATATCTGGGTTCTTCAACTCCTAGAGTCCCTTCTTTCTTTTTAAACACCCATTTACGACAAACAACCTTTTTACCTTTAGGAAGTTTCACAAGATCCCATGTTCTATTTTTATGGAGTGATTCCATCTCCTCTTGCATAGCAAACATCCACTTTTCTGAGTCTTCACAGCTAACCGCCTCAGAATAATTAGACGGCTCTTGATTTGCATCTATATCTTCAGCCACATTTAAAGCATAAGCAACTAGATCAACCTCGACATACTTCTTTGGAGGTTTAATTTCTCTTCTAGTTTTGTTTTTGGCGATAGAGTATTGTGGTGAAGAAGCAACTCTATTCTCAATTTTTGTACTGGCTTAAGGAGTCGACTCTGGATCAATCTGATGCTCCACCTACTTTTGATTTTCTTTATTGGAAGAGTCTTTAAGAGATAAGTTAGGTACCATAGTAGTTTCATCAAAAACATCTTTGCTAATCACAACTTTTTTATTTTCAGGACACCATAACTTATACCCTTTTACACCAGTTTTATAACCAAGAAAAACACATTTAATTAATCTCGGTTCCAATTTTCCATTATCAACATGAGCATATGCAGGACACCCAAAGATCTTTAAATCAAAATAATTAGCAGGATTACCACACCATACCTCTTGTGGAGTCTTTTTCTCAATAGCAATGGATGGGGATCGGTTGATCAAAAAAATGCAGTAGAGGCTACTTCGGCCCAAAATGACTTTGGTAAGTTGACATTTGACAACATACATCGAACCTTCTCCATGATTGTTCTGTTCATTCGTTCTGTAACGCCATTTTGCCGTGGAGTATGACGAACTGTCAAGTGTCTCACGATCCCTTCTGACTTGCACAATCTATTAAACTCATCAGAACCGAACTCTAAGCCATTGTCTGTGCGGAGGTATTTTATTAGTTTTCCCATCTATTTTTCAATCATAATTTTCCAAGACTTAAATGCAGAAAACACATTGCTTTTCTGCTTCAAGAAGAACGCCTAAACTTTTCTAGAAAAATCATCAATAAAGGCTAGCATATAATTAACTCCACCTCTCGAAGGCACTCTGGATGGCCCCCACAGATCAGAATGAATATACTCCAATGTTCCCTTCGTGTTATGGATTCTTCTGGTGAATCGAACTCTCTTTTGCTTCCCAAAAACACAGTGCTCACAGAAATTTAGTTTACAAATTCCTTTCCTATCAAGAAGTCCTCTTTTGCTCAATTCTTCCATGCCATTCTCACTCATATGCCCTAAGCACATATGCCAAAGTTTAGTAATATCATCATCTAACAAGGAAGAGGAAGCGACAACTACATCACCAGTAACAGTAGAACCCTGTAAAACATATAACTTGGTCGTATTTCTCTGTCCTTTCATCACAATAAGGGAACCTTTGGAAATCTTTAAAACCCCACTTTCAACTGTGTATCTGTACTCTTTTGAATCAAGAGTACTCAATAAAATTAAATTTCTTTTCAATTTTGGAACATGTCGTACGTCACTAAGTGTTCTAACAACTCCATCAAACATCTTAACTTTAATTGTTCTAACACCTGCTATTTTACACGAAACATTTTTTCCCATCAAAACAACACCTTCAGACATTGTTTCGTAAGTTGTAAACCAATCCCGATTGGGAATCATGTAGAAGGTGCAGCCTGAATCAAGTATCCACTCCTTGCTCACTTTAGAATTGTTGACTGAAGCGACTAGAAGTTCACCATCACTGTAGTCTTCTACAACATCAGCTTTACCGAAATTTTCTGGTTGTTTTCCCTTTTGATTTGTAGCCTCCCTTTTAATCTTATTCTGTAGCTTATAGCACTCAGATTTAATGCGCCCCTTCTTCTTGCAGAAGTTACAAGTTTTACCTCTGTTTGAAGATTTTGATCTACCTTTAGATTTACCGCGAGGATTCTGTTCCTGTGTCCTTCCACGATCATTATCAGCATTCCGATCTTATCTCCCACGAACAATGAGACCCTCTCCTTGAGAGTCAAGTTTAACCACACGATACTTCATCTTATCATACGAGGTCAAAGAATCATAAACCTCATCAGCTGTGAGAGACTCGCGACTATATAAAATCGTGTCTCTAAAGGTTGAATAAGACGGGGGCAACGAACAAAGTAGAATCAACCCTAGATCTTCCTTATCATACTGAACCTCCATGGCCTCCAAGTTTGAGAGCATTTCTTTAAACACTGTTAAGTGTTCGTGTACAGACGCACCTTCCTCCAAACGATGAGCATAAAGACGCTGCTTCATATGCAACTTTCTTGTTAGAGTTTTTGACATACATATTTGTTCTAGCCTCTTCCATAATGTAGCGGCGGTCTTCTCTTTCATCACATCCTGTAAAATTTCGTTAGAAAAATGCAGATGTAATTGTGTTAACGCCTTTCGATCCTTACGCTTCTTCTCTTCATTTGTTAATATTGAAGGCATCTTATCTATCCCTAGTAAGGCATCCTCCAGATCCATCTGTGCAAGAACTGCTTACATCTTAGTTCGCCACAATGCAAATCTGGTGTTGCGATCCAACAACAGAATTTTATACTTCAAAGACGCCATTACCGGGATCAAGATGAACAATCTGGATGCTCTAATACCACTCTGTAAAAAAATAAAATAAAATAAAATAAAGAACACACAGATTTTTATGTAGAAACCCTTTCGGGAAAAAACCACGGGAAGAAGAGAAGAAAATTCACTATGTCGAATTCAAATTTTTACAAGAGGAATAAACTATGTCTATTTATAGGCTTGTGAAGCCATATTCTAGTAAGACTGAAACACCTTATTCTAATCAATATCAAATAGTAGAATTTAATATGGTTTAAAAAACCTTATTCTAAAATAAAATAAAAGAAGTGTAATCCTATATGGACTTTTATTTTATTTTACCACTGTATTTTATTTAAATAAGGATTTAGGTCACCTAATTCTAACAATACCAAAACATATTATCAAATAAAACTTAGTTTAACAATTTCTCCCTTTTTAATATAACAAAACATTTTGGTAAGTTTGTTTTTAAATTTGAATTTTTTACTCCTCTTTGTAAAGTTCAATTTGAATCAATGACTTGATTTTTATGAAATTTGGAAGCAAGGTTTTGAAAACAAAATTTGTCACTTGATTTTGACATTAAAGGATTAGTCGTAGAAATAATCAACCAAATACCAATAAATTACCTTTCTCTTCTTTTCTCCCCCTTTTTGTTATATCAAAAATCAACAAATAAAGCTTAAGAGAGAGAGATGTTGTTATTCCAAGAAAAGAAATTTTTAAAAAATTATGAAGACATAGAACTAACATTAATGTACCAAAATAAACAGTCAAGTATCTACAAACAAGATACCAAAATAAAAAATTAAGTTCTAACATAAAGATAGGAAAATGTGCAATGAAAATGAGTAAAATCATGAGAAAATGAAATATATACATCCTAATCTTCTTGAGGTGAAGGAGGAGGAGGAGGAGGAGGAGGAGGGAATTTAGACATTAGAAATGCAATATTTTCCTTCATATTGGACATCCTAGAGTTTAGACCACTAACATTGTTATTAACATGCTCAAATGCATCATTTACTTAAGTGTGAAAACCTCAAACTCCTCAGTTAAGGAAGTAATAACACCTAGGAGGGCGGCAAACATGTTGTCCAAAAGAGGTCAAGCAGATGGTGGAGCAGTTATATAAGTGGGTGGAGGGTCCTGTTTGGCTGGAGGAATGTTATTATGGTCATCATCGTCGTCATCTTGAGGGATATGATGGACATCTTTAATCCAATTTCCGGTAAGAGGATCCATTTTAAAATAGCTCTATGAAGAGCAACAAAGTTAATAGGTTGATATTTAACATCCAAAGAAGGATCGACATTGGTTAGGATGTTTAGGGATTTAAAAATGTATGACAAGAATGTGCCAAAAGGTAGAGAAAGCTTACTCTCGAGCTTCTAGCCAATATGTTTGGTAATGTTATTAAATAAGAGTAAAACAATATTCGGATGCCTATTGGTATGAAAACAGTCAATCCACCAATAGTTGGTAGATCGAAGAGCGACATGTTTTGAAATAGGATGCAATATCCATGTGATTATAAAGTGTAAAACGCGACCATGGACATTGAGCTCAGATGCAAACGAGTGTCAAACGTTTAAGGCTGAATTATAAGGGCTTTTCTTATTCGACTCACTATTGGGAGGAAGTTTCAAAATTTCACCAAAATTTTCTAAAGTGATACGAATAGGAGTATTCACGAGAAAAGAATTAATAGCAACCACAATCTCACCATATTCATAATGTTCGAGTCTAGCATTTGAATAAAAAGCTCAAACAAGATTAGCATGAGTCGACGAATGAATTTTAACAAAGTTGATCCAATGCCATTCGGCTAATTTTTCAAGAAACTGAAATTTTGTTTTGGCTAAAAAATCAATATCAAAGGTTCAAGAAACATTAAGTTTTCATTTTAAAAATAGTGATTAAGCCAATAAGAATCATTGTTATCTCTAAAATAGTCATTGAAAGAATTGGGTTAACCACTAGATGAAGATGTAAGACTGGAACGAGGACGTTTCCTAATAGACATTCTAACTAACTAAACTAGAGAGACCTTATTAGCACTTAAAATTTTGGTTGGGGAATTTTATCGAACAAGATAAATGGCAAAAGAAAAATATTTTAATCCCATTCTTAATGCATTTTTGGATGATTATTCGATGTAAAAGGGTGAATTTTATGATCCTAATCCTTTAAATTCATGTTTCTATACTTAGGAGAGTATTTTGGAGCACAAGGAGTGAAAATAAAAAAATCAGAGCAAGGTACAGGGGCCACACAAGCTGGGCACAAGGCCGTGTGAGACACATTGGCTGTCACACGGGCCTATCCAGACCATGTCAAAATCATAATTTGCACTTCAAACATGCAGAAAAACCTAATTTTTAGGTTTTTCGGGCATTATGAGACCTATATATGACAAGAATAAAAAGATAGGAGAGAGCAGTCAGAGAATACTCAAGAAAATAACTCAAAAAACACCATTGTAGCCGATTCTAAAGAAGATTTCCATCATGATTAAAGATCTCCTTCTGATTTCTTTGAAGTTTATTATGAGTTTTTTTTTTTATTTCTTGTGGTTATACTTTTGTTTGGATGCTTTTATTTGCTATTATGAACTAATTTTCTAAATACTTAGGGAGATGAACCCTAGGATGGGTTATGTTATTTGATTTCTATTTTTACAAAATAAATACTAGGATCTTGTTCTCAGTTATGTGTGCTTAATTCTTGGTTTAATATTTCTAGGCTGTTAATCCACGTTTGATGTACTTAAATCAAAGGAGTAATAGACCCTGTTTAAGAGTAGATCTAGCGTAATTGATTGGAGTTGCATGCAATCTTAGAAATAGGACGACATACTTCTATCGGATTAGAGTCAAATCTAATAGGGGGATCCATAGATCGAGTTTGTAATATCCCGAATTAGGGCCTAATCGAAATAGTAGTTTTGGGACCACAAATTTGAGATAGAAATAATTATTTTATAATTATTTTGAGGTCTATGTTATGATTGCATGATTGTGTGAAAATTTCATGAAGAAATTCTATGCATAAAGTGCTTAATTTGAAATTAGGGACTAAATTGAATAAGTTGCAAAACTTGCATTCTAGAAGCTTTTAGTATGAAATTCCTTTGGAATATTAATTAGGAGGTTTTAAATAGCAATTTAACCAATTTCTAAAATTTTGGACAAATATGGGCTTGTACATGAAAAATTACAAAGAAAGGCATTAAGGACATTTTTTGTCATTTGGTAAATATAGTCATTAAAAAGGGAAAAATAACACAAAAATGGTCTCATCTTCTCCATAAGGGCTGCCGAATTTTGCTTGTCACCATAGCTAGGGTTTTCAACATTTTCAAGCCTTGATTGTAAGTGATTTCCATGCCCGTTTTTGATGCTCTTTTTGATTTTAAAATCTAGAAAGCATGTTCTACCATTTTTTTAGCAATATTTTGAGCTAGGATGCATGTATGAAAATTTATCCATGTGTGACATAATTTTATTTTGATGAATAATGAAGGAATATGATGGTTTGATGTGTGTTTAACAACTTTTACTTAGTAGTTTTATGTGAAAACACCTAAAAAGGGACTTAATTGTAAAAAGGATAAAATTGATGGTAAAAATCTGATTTTTGGTGTAAAATATGGGTTGTTATGGACACTAGGAAATTCGACTATGCCTAGATGTCATGGGTAATGCATGTAACTCATTGTACAAACTTAAGGACTCAATTGTAAATAATTGAAAAGCTATGGGTAAAATGGTAATTTTTATCCGAGCCCGTATTAGGGGCTATTTTGATGAATGTGTATATTAAATAAATTAATTTGGCATTTTAGATCAAGAGAAACAAGATTCGAATTGTAATCGAGGGAAAAATAAAGTTTACGAGGAATAGGCTCGATTTCTAACATTTTGTACCGAGGTAAGTTCATGTGTAAATGTGGTAACATAATTTTCATTTTAAGTAATTTAATGATATTTATATGATATGATGATTATTATCATGAAATATTATTCTTTGTGGTTATTATTGAGTAATATGCAAATTATGTGAGCTACTTAATAAATATGAAATGCTAACAAGTATCGGTTCCGACATTCCGTGGAAAACGACAAAGATGTGTGATTAAGGAAAATCCCGTTTGAATCTTGGGAACAGATTAGGATACAAGTGACATGCCACTAGGATATTTGAGTTCCGAGCTCGTTGAGTTGAGTCCGAGTTCGTGAGATGTAACTAGGCATCCAAGCTCGTTGAGTTGAGTCCGAGTTCGCTTATGGGCGGGTTACATGGTAGCTTGGCTACATAATTTTCGCAAGCTATTGAGTTTGTCTAGCTACGGGTATGACACTTATGTGCATGCAATCCGTGTATTCGAATTATATTCCTATGTGTTCAACGGGTGAATCTTAAGTGAATAAGGAAAATACCTAAAAAGAAGGTGACATGTTGATAAGTGTGGTGAATGAGAAAATTTGACAGGTATGTGCTTAAATCCTCGGGTTGAGAACTTGGTATGATGAAATCATGGTAAGATAGTAAATGCAAGTGTAACATGAATGTCTTGGTGATATTTATGCAAATGATGTTTTATGTTGGATTGCATGGTTATGTTACTTGCTATTTGCATGTGAACTTACTAAGCATTTATGCTTACTCCCTCCTTTCTATTCTTTGTAGTTTTGACAAGCCAGCTCAGAAATCGAGAACGGTCGAAGACTCGCTCACACCATCTGTGGACCATTTTGGTATAGTGGCTTATATATTTTGAGTATGGCATTTATAGCATTATAATCATTTTATGTATATGATCTTATGATATGGCTATTGGGTGGTAAGGAAATTTTTGGTAATGATTAGCCATTGGAATGGCTAATCAAGATCATTTGTTATGTATGCTTAATGTGCTATCTAATCTATGGAAATTCATAAAAAGGTGAAATTTTCCATAAAATAGTATCATACAACAGTAATGACATGAGTTTGAAAAATCACTAAAAATAGTAGAGACATAATTAAATGATAAATAATATATGAAATTGAATATTATTGAGCCTATTTTAATATAGAAGAAACAAAACAGGTAAATATGTTGTATTTTATGAGAAATTTGAGTTTTGGTAGAACAGCGTCAGAGCGATTTCTGAATCCCTTGTTCTGAATTTAGAAATTCGCTAAAAAGTTTAAAAAAGTAATTAGGAGTCATAATTTATATGTATAGATTCATTATTGAGTCTACTTTTAAGTGAAACAAATAGAATAGTTATCTGAATTTTGTATAGAGAGAAAAGTGATTCGTAGTGAATAGAGGTCAGAGCAGTTGAACACTGAAATAGGGGAAAATTTAACTAATAAAATGTACTAATTGACCAAACCAAAAATTTTGGAAAAAAATTATTAAATAGATATGTGAGTCTAGTTTCAGAGAAAATTTACAGATTTGAATTTTGAGTTTTGTAACTCAAGATATGAATTTTTTTAGCTACTATGATGTAGATGGGCAGTTTATTACAAAAGGAAAAATAAATTGCTTGAAATTGTTTAAGTGATAATTTAAGTCTGTTAATGCCTTGTGCTTGACTCCGGCACTGTCTCGGGTAAGGGGGTGTTACAGAGTTAATGCGACAATAGGGGTTTTGATTGGAAATAAATTTCAATTAATCAACCAGAGTCAGTTGCTCTTAGTCTTGAAGAGATATCATAGCATAATTTAGGGATTTCTACGAATCAAGATACTAAGTGAAGAAATTGTGTAATTTAGATTGATAGTGATGAATGAAGTCTCGATGAATTCTTTCCTAGGTATTGTCTCGCTTCTTGGTTGTTAATCGTTTATTTTCTTGATTTGTTCTTTGTCGTGTTCTTTAGTTAATTGATTTAGTTAATTTTAGTTTTAATCAATCACTCGAATTTGTCAGTTAAATCATAGAAATATGGTAATTACTAGTACTTTTAGTCCTCGTGGGAACAATATCTTTGCTCATCGTAGCTGTATTATAATTGATAGGTGCACTTGCTTTTGTCGGATTTTTTGTTGGTTTATAAATGCATACTATTAACGATATCTTTGCTCACCGTGAATTGTTGGAGCCTATTGTTTTCACGATTTCGAATGCGACATGGGCTATGGCCTGTACATGGTTTCCAGACACAGCCGTGTGGCCCAACACAGGCTTTAAACACGACCGTGTCATCTATTTCAACTAGGGTTCTGGATTTTTTTAAACCTTTGTCATTTTACCTAGCATGCCGTTTTGCACCCCTTTCTTCAACCCATCTCTGTTCAGGCCTTTTACTCAATCACCGCCGATTAGCACACTCACAACCTCACCGACCTGAATCTCACCAATCACAGCTCCCCCTCCACCGTTCTTTCTCCCTTGTGCCACCGCCGTATCCCATCTCGCCTTCGCCTCCGTTGATCATTCGTATCCTTCAGCCACGATTGACCATCATCCACAACCTCATTTTTCCTAGCATCGTCTGTGTCTACCACTGCCGCTGTCGACCGCCTAGTCCATTGTTTGTCACCGTTCTTCTCTTCTCTTTATTTGTTTTTAATTTTATTTTATTATTGTATATTATTATTTTTCTTATTCTTACTATTTTGTTAGTTTATTGTTGTTATTTTTTTTCTTTTATATTTATTATATTTATTATTATTAGTATATGTGTGCTAACTTACTATTAGATTTAGATTTCTCAGGTGTGTAACAGCCCGATTTAGACCCTAGTCGGAATAGTAGTTTTGTAGACCACAAATCTGAGTTAGAAAAATATTTAAATATTATTTTCTATGTTTACAGTATGTGGTTAAGCATGTGTGAAAGTTTCGTATGAAAATTTAATCATTTGTGTGCTTAATTTTCAAAAAGGAATAAAAAGTAAAAGTGGCCTTCTATTTGTTAAGTGTGCCTATTTGTTATGTCTTATTTAATGTGAGGTCCTTAAAAGGTAAATGGACCATTATTAACGCTAGTGGACAATTATGGGCTTATATTATGTGAATTTTAATGTTTTAACTTAAGGTTATTAAGGTAATTTTTAAAATAAAAGTTAATTAATAAAACAAAAAGTTAGTTTGGTGTCATCTTCTTCATTCAACCGATTGAGAAAGAGAAAATAGGGTTTTGGAGAGCTTGAAAACATCTAGCCATTGTAGGATCAAATTGTAAGTCTATTTTGACTTGGTTTTTAATGATTTTTATGTTTTTGAGCTCGTTGTAGCTTAATTTAGCTAGCCCATGCCCTAATTTTTGAATTGGTTGATAATTTTGAAAGATGCCATTGATGAATTCATGTGTTTTGTGATGTTAAATGATGAAATATGAAATCTTAGTGCTTGATATGCATGTTTTGTAAAGTGATTTTGAGTAAAAATGCATATTAGGGATTAAATTACGAAAATGAGAAATTAAGGGACTAAAATGTGAAATAAATGAAATGTATGGCTTATATGAACTAGGGTAAAATTTGGCTAGGCAATTGTATAAGGAAATTATGAGTAATTTGTGATTTTATGAATTAGGGACTAAAGTGTTAAAATGTGAAAATGTGAGCACTAATTTGTAAAATGCCCTAAATATGTATATATGGATTGAATTGAATGTGTTGGTGATTAAAAGGGTTAATTTTGAATACATATAGATCAAGAAAAGAGGAATTCAGATTTAGATTGAGAAAAATCGAAGATTATTGAGTAAACAATCCGAATCGTCAATTCCGAGTACGAGGAAAGTTCGTACGTGATAAATTATGTTATAGTTATGTTTTAATGCTTTGATAATGCATAAATTATATAGATATTTGATTACGGTTTGAGCATGACGATAATCGATTAAGTTCAGCACTACGTGTGCGGTTCGAAATAGCTTCGGCTACAAATAGCACTAAGCGTGCGAGTTGGAATAGCTTCGGCTACACGAGGCACTAAGTGTACGATACCAAGATAGCTTCAGTTTATTGAAACAGCACTAAGTGTGTGAGATTGTTACGGTTTCGACAAATCACTGATGCACTAAGTGTGCAAATTTTTAAAGCATGGAAAGACTTCCGAATGAATTAATTTATTTGAACAAGAGTTAAGGTTGAAATGAATAAATACGAGAAAGTTTAGGTATGTTTGATACCTATACAATAGATGATACTATGTGTATGAAGCTTGATGAATTTGTATGAACATATTAAATAAGATAGAATAGAATTGATGGATGAATTGTGAATTATTAAGTGTTTATTAGTTGTTGTTTCGTATATTATAAACTGTTGATTATCTATGGTACGAACTTACTAAGCTTTAAAGCTTACCGTGTGAAATGTTCTCTGTTTTATAGTGTTATAAAGCTAGCTCAGATTTGGGGATCGTCAGTGACATCAATCACACTATCGGACATCTATTTTGGTACCATTTTGAGAGTTGTATATATGGTTTATGACATGTATAGGCTAGTGTCATTTTGGTATGTTTTGTGTTGTGGTTAGCCATGAGACTTGGCTTGTAAATATTAGTATGTATGACATCTTAAGTTGGGCTAATTGGTATGTTTGATAAGTAAGAAATGTGATGTTTATAATGTTCATGTGATGGTTTAAATATGGGATGTTGAATTGGCAAGTTTTGTGGTATGAAATAGGTGATAAGATGATGAGGTTATACTTTTGAAACTTATGTGAGTTTTAATGATTTTGGTATATTTAGGTTGTGGAATTGAGTAGTGAATTGGATGGTATTTGGATTTTATGCAATATGTATGAAAAGGTTGAATTGGTTGCCTATAAATGATGAAAAAATGTTATGGTTTTGGTGCGATTGAGATAGGTGGGAAATGTGGCTTAAACCAAGCCTAATTTCACCCCACATGGTTGAGCACATGGGCGTATGTCTCGACACTGAGTCTGTTGTGATTTAGTTATTCAAGTTAGTCTCGAGCACGGCCTAGACACATGGTCATGTCTGGTGGCCGTGTGAGGCACACAACCTTGATACATGGGCGTGTGTGGCCATTTCGTAGGGTACACGGGCTAGACACACGACCGTGTGGTCGACCGTGTGACCCAAGGCAGTTTCAACCACAGCCAAGGCACATGGGGTGTATTGTGGCCGTGTGGTTAAGTCAGTATGTATGCTATGTTTTGCCACTGTTTAGACACACGGGCGTGTCTAAACCCGTGTGAAGCACATGGCCTGTTCACACGGGTGTGTGATCTGTATAACTTTGACAATTTTGTTAAGTTTTTGAGAAAAATTGTATGTGCTCGGTTTAGTTCCGACCTGTAACACCCGTATCCTGTATCGGGACGAAATACGAGGCGTTACCTACCTTAAACACATGTATTCCTACAATTCTGAACCATCAAAACTGGTCAAATTTAAAACTTTGTCTAAACTTCTTCAATATGGCCTACGAGACTCCAACCATTCATTTAAAAACCAATCGAGACCAATTTAACTCTTTCAACGAACTCTGAAAAATAACACTAGACACAGGGGCACACACCCGTGTGGGAGGGGCAATACGCCTGTGTCCTTTACCCGTGTGGAATTAATTTCAAATTCGAACCTACAGGGATTTTCACAAGGCCTGGCATACGCCCGTGCCCTTCACACGGCCATGACACGCCTGTGTCTTAGCCCATGTGTAGAAACCTAGACATTCTGGTTTCTGACGTCAGCAATTTTTAAGGGTTACACGGCCAAGGCACACGCCCGTGTGCTAGGCCGTGTCCCCCACATGGCTGAGACACACAGCCGTGTCTCTGCCCGTATGTTTACTACCATGCATACTGACTTGCAAATTTTACGTATAGGGGACACACGGCCGAACATCATGCCCGTGGGGCTGACTGTGTGTCTACCCATGTGGACAATATAGGGCTATCTACCAAGCCCATTGCCACCCTGAAACACAGCATAACAAAAACCAACATATCAAGGTTTAACTTAATATGATTTTCACAACCAAACAACCATAATCAAGACCTATATACATTACATATATTCGACCGTGCCAACAATTTCACATTCATGAAAGATTAACTTGCATTCACATAATAACTTTCAATATTAGCCATTTTTCTATGGCCTTATACAAAATGAATCAAAGCTAAAGTAACCCAACATATTTGGCCAATTAACAATGACACAAAACTCAAAAGTCAGTGTCCTATACATGCCATAATCAAAATAAAAGATCTAACTATACCAAGTGCTTCGGTTGATAGTGTGACTGGTTTCTCCAACGTAGAGATGATCCTCGAGCTACTATGACAACACTATAAGAAAATGGAAAGAAATAAGGTAAGCATGAAGCTTAGTAAGTTGCACGAAAATAAATATAACGACAACTTTACCATTCATCAGCATGCTTATAACACTAAAATAGGCATAAGCACAACTTACTCATCCCTATCCAACACAATTCAC
This sequence comes from Gossypium arboreum, assembly GCF_025698485.1. Classification (NCBI taxonomy): domain Eukaryota; kingdom Viridiplantae; phylum Streptophyta; class Magnoliopsida; order Malvales; family Malvaceae; genus Gossypium; species Gossypium arboreum. The sequence goes on along the minus strand of NC_069070.1, from coordinate 83,585,744 downwards.
ATAGCAAATACTAAGCTCATATCTCATGCATTTTGTTTAGGTACCTGTATCACTCATAACATGGTTATACTTTCCTCGTTTAACTTAAATTGTAACTCTTTCCATTGAACCATTTGGAAAGCTATCTGATATTCACTACGCCTCAAAAATAGGGTATAATACTGATGCCATGTCCCAGACATGGTCTTACACTGACTTACATCAAGAGGCCGATGCATGTCCCAGACATGTCTTACACTAGCTCTCATCTCAATGCCGATGCCATGTCCCAGACATGTCTTACACTAGCACACAAATATCCTGAATGTCATGGCCTGAATATCCAATTTATTTTTTAAGGTTCAAACGAGAGTCCTATTATCTCAATATTCATCATACATGATTATTTCCACAAACAAGCAATTCATGCTATCTCAATTCAAGCACATATAATAATAATGTAGTTGAATTATTTACATACAACTTACCTCAGATTGCAAAATGTAGACGGCTAGTTCGGCTTAGTCCACTTGCTTCGCTTTTCCCCGGTCTAAGCCCGGATTTTGTATTTCTTGATCTAGAATGATAAAAATTTACGAATTTAATCATTTTATTAATCTAGATACTCAACAACTTAAAATTAGGCAAAATAACCATTTTGCCCCTAGACTTTTACAAAATGACCATTTTACTCCTAGGTCCAAAAATAAATTTTATCGAATTTCATCATATTAAGCCTAGTCGATTACTTTTTATACTAGAAGCAGTCCAAAATTCTCAATATTTCACACCTTTTTCACCTATTTTACAACTTATGCAAAATGGTCCTTTTTAGGGTTTTCTTGAGAAATCTCTTTACAAAAGTTGTTTATTTCACAACCATGGTTCATTTTCTTCCATAAAATTTAAGAAAACAACATGTCTACTATCATGGCAAAATTTTAGACTCTCAATCATTTTGCAAAATAGTCCCCTTGTTAGAAAGCTCATGCTACAAGGACCTCAAAAGTACAAAAATATTCAAGAAAAACCACAAAAATATTCAAGAAAAACCCTCAAACCACTTACTTGCAAAGGCTTTTAGTTGTTAAAAATTTTTCAAGCTTCTATGGCCACTTTCTTGGAGGAAAAATCGGTGGAAAAGAAAGAGAGAGATGAAAAAAATGATAACTTTTACTATTTGTTTTATTTTATTCAATTTCAACACCTAATTTCAACAAATTTTTTTCTTTTGACCACCTTTGTCTCCTATGGCCGGCCATGCTATTCTAAAGGGTCTAATTTCCCTTTAAAGACCTTTAATTTAGGTTCCCTAGCTATTTGACACCTTTAGCTATCAAAATAGGACTTTTACACTTTATGCGATTTAGTTCTTTTTTGTAATTAAGCTCATAAACGCTAAAATTACTCCACCAAATTTTTCTTGCACTAATATAAACATGTGATTATCTTAAAATAATAATAAAATACTTTCTCTATCCTCAGATTAGTGGTCTTGAAACCACTGTTCCTAGACCCCTTTCTAAAGCATGTTTAAGGTCTCATAGACCTATGTAAAGGGACTTTGTAATGATGTGTGGCAATAATGCTATAGTGATTTAGAAATGAATGCAAGATTTTTAGATTTGTCTGGTAACGCCTTTAACCCTACTCTGACAACGGAGAGGGGTTAGGGTGTTACATTTGATTGGTATTAGAGCTACAATTTAGTCGATTCTAGAACTAACGTAACGTATGTGAGTCTAGCTATACATGACATACATATGAACTGCAATAGTGTGATGATTCTTAACAGTTAAAATGTGTTTTTCATATAGAAAATGGATCCCGAACGAGCGATAGCTGATGATGTTGAGAGTAATGCTCCCGCTCCCGCTTAAGGGGCAGCGGCTACCAAATCTAGGCCAATATCTAGTAGTCAGGGAGGAGAGGCCAAGCAAGCCTTCTTCTAAATGATGACTAAGTGGTTCACAGAGTTTGTACAAATGAATTCGGCTGCTCAACAACCTCCACCCCCACCTGTTCCTCAACAAGTCCCGATTGTGCCACAAGTAATAGATCTGATTCAACTGAGTAAGCCACCTGTTGATAAGATTTGTAAACATGGGGTTGAAGAATTTTGGGCTACGGTTGATGATGATGTTGAGAGGGTTGAGTATTGGCTTGAGAACACTATCTGAGTATTCGATGAGTTGTCCTGTACTCCAGACGAATGTATTAAATGCATAGTATCCTTGCTTAGAGATGATGCATATCACTAGTGGAAAACGTTGACATCGGTGGTTCCTAGAGAACGAGTTACCTGGGAATTCTTTCTGACTGAGTTTTGAAAGAAATACATAAGCCAGAGATTCCTCGATCAGAAAAATAAAGAGTTTTTGGAGTTGAAACAGGGTCGGATGACTGTTATAGAATACGAAAGAGAATTTGTACGTTTGAGCAAGTATGCTCAGGAATACGTGTCTACTGAAGAGATTATGTGCAAGGTTTGTTGATGGATTGATCGAAGATAGAAAGCTATTAGTCAGGATACTTGAGCTGAAAGAATTTGTAGTACTGGTTGAGAGGGCTTGTAAAGCCGAAGACTTCAACAAAGAAAAGAGAAAAGTTGATGTAGAGGCGAGAGATTCGAGAAAGAGATCGATGGATAAATCTTATCTTTCCTAGTCGAAAAAATTAAAAGTTTACTTTAATCAATCAAAAGCTTCAACGGGATATCAGAATAGAAACTGCAGGAAGCAATACACTAATCCTAAAACTCAAGCCACATTGGTATCAAGTGTTGGCAACATAAAAGATGTTAAGCCTGAGTGTCAACAATGTGGAAGAAGGCATTTTGGAGAGTGCTGGGGAAAAGTAATAACTGAGCTTGTTACAGTTGTGGTTCACGAGATCACTTTATAAAAGATTGCCTAGAGCTAGTAGGAAAAGGTAATGCTCAGAACAAGAGACTGAGTAACACTACAGCTAGAGGTAGGCCACCAAGAAACACATGAAATGTGAATGATGGTATAGGTGTGACACGAGACACTGCAGCTAGATCTAATGCTAGAGCACCTGCACGAGCCTACACTATTCGAGCATGTAAAGAAGCGTTATCTTCAGATGTTATTACAGGTACTTTTACTCTCTATGATACTAAAGTTATTGCATTGATAGATCTAGGGTCTACTCATTTGTATATATGCATAAATTTAGTATCCAGTAAGACTTTGACTGTAGAGTCTACTAAAATTGTAATTAGAGTATCGAACCCCTTAGGAAAGTGTGTATTGGTTGATAAAGTGTGCAAGAATTGTCTGTTGATGATTCGGGGTAATTGTTTTTCAGCCAATTTGATGTTGCTACCATTTGAAGAGTTTAACATAATTCTGGGTATGGATTGACTAATGTTGCTTGATGCGGTCGTGAATTGGAAATGAAAGATGATTGATTTGAGATGTCAGAGTAATAAGATTATTCAAATTGAATCAGATGGTTTGAACGGATTGCCGGCAGTGATTTCAATGATGTTAGCTCAGAAATATGTAAGAAAGGGTTGCGAAGCTTATTTAGCCTATATACTTGAGACGAAAGTGATTTAAAAGAAGATTGAATCAGTACCAGTTGTTTGTGAATATCCAGATGTGTTTCCTGATGAGTTACCGAGTTTACCTCTGATCTGAGAAGTTGAGTTTGGTATTGAGTTAATGCCGGGAACTACTCTGATTTCGATAACTTCATATAGAATGGCCTCGAAAGAGTTAAAAGAGTTGAAAGCTCAGTTGTAAAAATTTACGGATAGAGGTTTTGCTAGACAGAGTTATTCTCCCTAGGGTGCACCAGTTTTGTTTGTCAAAAAGAAAGACGAAACTATGAGAATGTGCATTGATTATCGACAGCTCAATAAAGTGACGATCAAGAAAAAATATCTTTTACCGCGGATAGATGATTTGTTTGATCAGTTGAAAGGAGCTACTGTGTTTTCAAAGATAGATCTGAGATTAGGACACTATCAGTTGCGAATAAAAGATTCAGACACTCTGAAAACTGCTTTCTGAACAAGGTACAAACATTATGAGTTTTTGGTTATGTCTTTCGGATTAACAAATGCACCTGCTGTATTTATGGATTTGATGAACAAAATTTTTAGACCGTACTTAGATCGATTGGTCATTGTATTCATTGATGACATTTTGATTTATTCGCTGATGAAACTGAGCATGCCGAACATTTGAGAATAGTGCTACAGACTTTGCGAGATAAGTAGTTATATGCGAAGTTTATCAAATGTGAATTTTGGTTACGAGAAGTAGGTTTTCTGGGACATGTGTGTCGGCATTTGGTATCCGAGTTGATTCGAGCAAGATTTCGGCTATTTTTGGATTGAAAGCCTCCGAGAAATGTTTCTAAAGTCTGCAGTTTTCTGTTATTATCAAAGGTTCGTAAAAAGGCTTTTCAATGATCGTGACTCTGTTGATGAAACTACTTCAGAAAGATGTGAAGTTTGAATGGTTCGAAAAGTGTCAGAAAAGCTTTGATGAGTTGAAAGCGTTATTGACTGAAGCTCCAGTGTTAGTACAACCAGAATTGGGTAAAGAATTTGTGATCTACAATGATACTTTGTTGAACAGTCTAGGTCGTGGTTTGATGCAGGAAGGAAAAGTCATAGCTTATTCCTCGAAACAATTAAAGCCGCACGAAAAGAACTATCCGACGCACGACTTGAGTTAGCTGCGATTGTATTTGCTTTGAAGATTTGGCGCCACTATCTGTTTGGTGAGAAATGTCACGTTTATTCCGATAATAAAAGTTTGAAATATTTGATAACTCAGAAAGATTTGAATCTACGACAGCGAAGATGGTTAGAGTTGATAAAAGACTACGAGCTTGTAATTGACCACCATCCAGGAAAGGCCAATGTTGTTGCTGATGCTCTAAATCGAAAATCATTGTTTGCATTGCGTGCGATGAATACTCAGTTAACTTTGTTAGATGATGGTTCGATATTATCTAAGTTGAAAGCAAAACCATTATTTATTTAGCAGATTTACAAAGCTCAGAAGGTTGATAATGAATTGTTAGCAAAACGGGCTCAATGTGATTTGAATACTGATTTAGAATTTTGAGTTGATGCTGAAGGTAGTTTTAGATTTAGAGATCGAATATGTGTTCTGAGAAATTTAGAGTTGATTCAGATGATTTTAAATGAAGCTTATAGCAGTCAGTTATCTGTTCATCCGGGTAGTACTAAAATGTATAATGATCTGAAACAAGTTTGTTGGTGGCATGGTATGAAACAAGATATCTCAGAATTTGTTTCGAAATGCTTAATTTGTCAGAAAGTTAAAGCTGAACATCAGGTTCCATCTGGGTTTCTTCAACCGATTATGGTTCCTAAGTGGAAATGGGACAAAATCACGATGGATTTTGTATCTGGTTTATCTCTGTCACCTAGTAAGAAAGATGCAATCCGAGTTATTGTAGATAGATTGACTAAATCGGCTCATTTCATTTTGGTTCATACAGATTATTCACTTGATAAGTTTTCTGAGTTGTATATTTATCAGATTATGAAATTGCACAGAGTACCTATTTCTATTATTTTGGATAGAGATTCGAGGTTTGCATCACGGTTTTGGAAGAAACTGCAAGATGCATTAGGTAAGAAACTACATTTTAGCACTGCTTTCCACCCATAGACGGATGGTCAATCCGAACGGATTATTCAGATGCTCAAGGATATGTTGAGATGTTGTATTCTTGAGATTTGAAGGTACGTGGGAATGATACTTGTCATTGATTGAATTTGCATATAATAATAGCTTTCAATCAAGTATCAAAAAGGCTCCTTACGAAGCTTTATACGGTCGAAAATGTTGAACACCGTTGTACTAGACAGAGCTTAGTGAGAATAAGATTCACAGTTTGATTTGATTAGAGAAATAGAAGAAAAAGTGAAAGTAATACGAGATAGTTTGAAAGTAGCTGTGGATCGTCATAAATCATATGCAGATTTAAAAAGAAGAGATACTGAGTTTGAAATCGGTGATAAAGTGTTTCTTAAAGTATCTTTTTGGAAGAAAGTACTTTGATTTGGTAGAAAAAGTAAATTGAGTCCGAGGTTGATCGGGCCGTATGAGATTATTGTAACACCCCAAACCCAGCCTGGACGTTATGGTCGAATCTGGCGATGTCACATGAAAGTGCTTTCGAAAACTAAGTCGTTGCTAAAACCATTTCTCCATTTAAACAATCTCCTTCCATTATCTGGTGTTTATTCAAATCATGTTATTTATTTCCAAAAAGGTTATCCATTTCAGAAACGTTATTTTATTTCAAGTCGTTACACTTTGCAGAAGCTTTTAAAATGGTTTACGTATTCGTGGTGTTTAGGTAAATCATGAATATCTTTTGAAAATCTGAGTTTCACCTAACACTAGCGGTTTAAAATCATAAAATCGTATAAAACCCAAATTTAAACCAAATCCAAAAAGGCCATAATTACAGCAAATATACTCCCAAATAAAAATACTCAAAATCAAAATCAAGTACGAAAATATATGTAGTCGTGTGGCCATGTGACATCCTTAAATCGACCCTAGTCGGAAAGTGGTTTCGGGACCACCAAACCGAGTCATAATAATAATTAACCATCATAATTGATGCTCATTATATGTATATATGCATGTGTGAAAATTTCGTGTTTGGATTTTGTTAATAGTAAGTGAATTTTTATCAAATAGGACTTATGTGAGAAAATTTAGAAATGTGCTAGGCAATTGTAAGGTGGCCTATTAATACATGTGGGAAAATAGTTGTCCTTGCATGTCAAATAACCCACTTCCTAAGGTGAGTGGCCGGCCATGACAAGAATATGGGCAAGGAACATGTTTCCAACATGTTTAGTTAGTGGATTATGTAGAAAAAATAAAGAAATGAAAAAAATGAGCATGGATGCCCCCCTTTGTTGCCGTGAGTAGAGGAAAAGAAAGGAAAAAATTGTTCATCCATTCTCAAAATCTTGGCTGAAAATACTAAGGGAAAAAGGAAGGATTTTTGCTTCATGCTTGGTTTAGAAGAGAACTAGAAGGAGATTTGGTCATACTTGTGTCAAGATTAAGGTATGTTTGAGGTTGTGTCATGAGATTCATGCATGTTTTAGTTGCTAACTTGATGTTCATGTTAGCCCATGGTTCAAATCCTTGTTATGCCATGGAAATGGTATTTGGCCAAGGTTGATATTGTGTTAAAGCCATTGCATGCTAAATGTGAAGCTTGTTGATGATACATGTAATGATGGATTGACTACTCTTGAAATTTCTTTTAGCATTCTTGAGTAAGACATGGAGTTTTCTTTGTTTAACCATGACCAAAAATTGAAAGGGGATGGTGTGGGATGTATTCGCCATGGCATGCTCATAAGTGCGATTTATGCTTGTTGCATGATAGGTAAAATTTGTGTTTTGATATATGTGTATATGTGTTTGTACATGATGTTACAAATGGATGTGAAAATATATGCTAGATTGGGAAAATTTGATTAAATGTTCATGAGATGAAATTAGGTGATTAAAAGATGTTAGTTGACATTGTACATATATATATATTCGCCATTAAAGTGAGTATGTAGGTAATGTTGAATCAAGTTTTGGTGCATATTCGGTTAGGTGTATAATCGACCAAATGGGCGATTAGTAAGAATGGTTGCCGAATATACAAGCATACATATGCATGTGTAGTTGAATTATGAATGTTTAGCAAGATGGTTAAACTAGTGATTTATTGATTAAGCTCAAGGAGTTAAAGAAGGAGAATCAAGCAAGGGAAAGACGAAGGTCATCGAGTAGCCGACTTGGAACTATTTTACCCAACACGAGGTAAGTCATTAACACGTATTTGATATTGCTTAAATGATTGTAAAATTTATGCAATTGTGTTTAATGGGATGATATATATATATAAATGAAAATGTATGTGTATGGAGTGATGACAATTGTTGAATGTAAAAGAAATAGTGAAATGTGTAGAAAGTTTGCTTTCGGCACTAAGTGTCTTGGCAATACGTGTGTACGGTGACTAGATTGGCACTAAGTGTGCGTGCTGGAAATATATGGCACTAAGTGTGCATGCTGGAAATATATGGCACTAAGTGTGCGAGCTCAAGGGCATGGCACTCTGTAAAAGGGCTTAAATCGCATGGCACTAAGTGTGCGAAATCGAGTATTAAGCATCGTGTGTGCGTACTCTATATATATATATAAATATCTCCAATCGAACAATTATATGGAGGGTGTGTCTCCATCGAGTGAGTATGGACAGCGGATCGGGTAAGTACCTTGAGCTCATGACGAATAGGTAATACGCTCATGCTTGGGGTTGAATTTGGTAAGCCTTAAATCTATGTGATGATTGAAATTGTATGGTTGTGCTGGAAAATGAGTTAATGTGTAAAATGCTTGATTATCTTGTTGTGTAGAATATGAAATGTGGATGTATGAATTGGTACGAGATTGGACCGAAAGGTCCGAGGTATTATGGTATAGATTCGATATGGACGAGTACCTAGCCTCATTTGTTGTACATGTAGTAGTAACTTTATCGGTGGATTGACGAATGCTTATGACTTCTGAGTTGTAAACTCACTCGGTGTTTTCTTGTCACCCATTTTAGGTCTCTTGGACTCGTATTGTTGCGTGCTCGGAACCGTCGTTGAAGTCATCACACCGCTGAAATCTTGTGGTATTGTTTTTTGTTGTTGAAGAACATTTGGCATGTATAGGCTATTATTTTTTGTCGAATTGTGGGTTGTAAACTTTAAGCCATGTGAAAATGGCCTATGTGGTCGCCGAGTGGGATGCTAGAACCTATAGCCACGAGTCTTAGAAACTCAAATTTTGTTAAGGTGGCCATAATTTGTGTCATGTATGATGGATGATTAAGGCCAAGGAAAAATTCATGAAATTGGCATAGTCTACTGCAGTAACTGTTGCGGACAGCAGCAGTGAGATGAGATTGAAAAATCACTAAAAATAGTAGAAGTAGAATTAAATAGTGAGTAAATTATGGAACTGATCCTTGATGAATCTATTTTTATATGGACGAAACGAAACGACCATATGAGCAGTATACTGGGAGATATTAAAGTTCTCGTGAGACAGGGCCAGAACGATTTCTGGGTCCCCTGTCACGACTTTGAAAATTTACCATAAATTATACAGAAAGAATTAGGAGTCATGCCTTATATGTACAGATTCCATTTTGAGTCTAGTTTCATTAGAAACAAACGGCACCAGTATTAAAGCCCTGTACAGAAAGATATTCAAGTTGTAACGCGCGGAGGTCAGAGCAGTCGATCCCTGTAACATGGGTGACTTTAACTAATAAACTGTACCAATTGGCCCAACCAAAATTCTAAAAATAAATCCATGGATGGGTATATGAGTCTAAATTCAGGAAAATTTACGAAACCAGTTTCCGAGTTTTGGAACTCGAGATATGATTTTAAGGCGACGGTGACGCAGTTTTCCAGCCTGTCCAGAATTGCCAAATTGGTCGGTACTTTAAGAGGATTTGTCTCGTTAAACCCCTTGTGTCCGACACGGCGCCGGTCACGAAGTTAGGTGTTACAATTTTATTGGTATCGAGCTATGGTTTAGTCGGTTCTAGGACTACCATAGCGCGTGTGAGTCTAGCTATACATGCCAAATTGATAGTGCTTAATAATGTGATGACTTCGACGGTTGAAATTTTTGTTTTGATTAGCGATGGAACCCGGTAGAGAGACCCTTGGCGGATGACGTTGAAAGTGTAGCGGCTGCTCTGCGCAAGGGACACCGCCTGTTGAGCCTCGATCATCCGCGAATAATCAAAATGAAGGCGAAACAAGCCTTCTTCACTATGATGAATGAGTGGGTTGCAATATGCCCGAACCAACCCGGCTGTCCAACCATTCCCGAATTTAAATACTCCACCCCAAGAGCCCGCAATGCCTCCAATTCATCGATCCCGTGAGGTGAGTAAACCACCGTGGACTTGATTAGGAAGCGTGGGGCGAGGAGTTCAAGGCCATAGTTACCGATGATGCCGAAAAGGCCGAAGTTCGCTCGATAACACCATTAGAGTGTTAGATGAATCATGCACACCGACGAATGTCTTAAGTGTGCTATATCCTTGTTGCGAGACTCACTTACTATTGGTGGAGGACTTTAATTTCCATAGTCCCAAATGAACGAGTTACTTGGGATTTCTTCCAATCCAATTTCAAAGAAATACATTAGTCAACGGTTCATCGATCGAAGCGTAAGGAATTCTTGGAACTCAAGCAAGGCCGGATGATCAGATCTCGAATCTGAACATGAGTTCGTAAGACTTAGTCGGTATGCTCAGGAGTGTGTGGCTGATGAGGTTGCGATGTGCAAAAGATTTGAAGAAGGATTGAATGAAGAGTTAAAGTTACTAGTGGGAATTTTGGAGATAAAGGAGTTTGTGACACTAGTCGAACGAGCACGCAAGGCGGAAGAACTTGGGAGGAGAAGAAGAAGGCTGAATTTGAAGCAAGAGATTACCGTAAAAGATCGACGAGTAAAGCTCCGTTCTCTACTGTAAAGAGGTTCAGGAGGACACCAAGAAGTCGAGGACGATCGGGAATTTCCATTAGAGCCCCACCATTGACGGACTCCGAGCTACTTCATAGCTAGTGTGGGCAATAATCGTCAAGAGAGACCTGAATGCCCCAGTGTGGAAGACGACACCTAGGTGAATGTTGGGGTAAGTCATTAATAGGGCCTGTTATGGATGCGGTTCAAGGACCACTTCATTAGAGATTGCACGGAGCTAGATGAGAGGAATAAGACGCAAGGTGCAAGACCTAGTGGAACGACGGTGGAGGTAGGCCCCGAGAATCTCCGGAGGTAGGGGTGGTAATCGAGAGGAGCCTCTAATACGGACCGTCCGATCCGAGACCCGTGCTCTGCTAGAGCATATGCCATCCGCGCACGAGAGGAGGCATCCTCCCCGACGTTATCACCGGTACTTTTACTCTCTTTGATACTATTGTGATTGCATTGATTGACCCCACTCTACTCACTCATATGTATGTGAAACCTTAGCATCCAAAGAAGACTCTACCGTTGAGTCTACTAAGTTCGTAATTCGAGTGTCAAACCCTTTGGGTCAATACGTGCTTGTTGATAAAGTGTGCAAGAGATGCCCCTAATAATTCGAGAATCTGCTTTTCCTACCGATCGATGCTTCTACCATTTCATGAATTGATGTTATTCTTGGTATGGATTGGTGACCGTACATGATGCAAAGGTGGACTGCAAAAGGAAAACTATTAATTTGAGGAGTGCAAATAATGAGGTAGTCCGAGTCGAGTCTCATCGATTTAAAAGGAGTGCCAGCAATAATATCTTCTATGACCGTCAAGATATGTGAAAAGGGTGTGAAACATACCTTGCGTATGTGTTTGGGAGTAAAGAGACGGAAAGGAAACTCGAATCGGTACCGTGGTTTGTGATTATTCGGATGTTTTTCCGAGGAGTTCTTGGGATTGCCACCGGTTCGAGAAGTGGAATTCGACATCGAAGTTGTACCGGTACTACGCCGATTTCAATAGCCCGTATCGTATGGCATTAACGAAATTAAAGGAATTGAAGGTTCAATTGCAAGAATTGACGGTAGAGGTTTCGCTCGACCGAAGTTTTTCTCCATGGGCGCTTTGTATTGTTTGTGAAGAAGAAGGACGGAACCATGAGGTTGTGCATCGACTATCGCCAACTCAATAAAGTGACGATAAAGAATAAATATCCATTGCCACGAATTGACGATTTGTTTGATCAATTAAAGGGAGCCTCGGTGTTTTCAAAGATAGATTTGAGGTCGGGTACTATCGGTTGAGGGTTCGAGAATCGGACATACCCAAAACCGCTTTTAGAATGAGGTACGGTCACTACTGAATTCTTGGTGATGCCGTTTGGGCTCACTAATGCCCTCGGTGTTTATGGATTTAATGAATAGAATTTTCAGGCCATACTTGAATCGGTTCGTAGTTGTATTTATCGATGACATTTTGGTCTATTCGAAGATGAAACCGAACATCTTTGAACACCGAGGCTAGTGTTGCAAATCTTACGAGATAAGCGTTATACGCAAAGTTCAATAAATGTGAATTTTGGTTGAAAGAGGTTAGCTTTTTGGGGCACGTGGTGTCCGTGATCGGGTGTCGGTGGACTGAACAAAATTTCGCCATAGTCAATTGGAAACCTCCAAGGAATGTTACGAAGTTAGGAGCTTTTTGGGCTTGCGGTTACTACCGACGGTTTGTGAAAGGATTCTCGATGATAGCCACACCCATGACAAACCGCTTGTAAAGATGTCAAATTTGAATGGACGGAAAAGTGTCGTAAAAGTTTCGACCAATTGAAAACCCATTTGACGAAAGCTCCGGTTCTAGTACTGACCGAATCGGCAAAGAGTTTGTCATCTATAGTGATGCCTCCCTACTTGGGTTAGGTTGCGTATTGATGCAAGAAGGTCGAGTTATGGCCTATGCGTCGAGACAATTAAAGCCACATGAGAAAAATTATCCAACCCATGACCTCGAATTATCGCCATCGTATTCTCCTTAAAGATATGGCGACATTACTTATTTGGTGAGAAGTGCCAAGTGTATTCGGATCACAAAAGTCTCAAATATTTGATGACTCAAAGAGACTTAAATCTGCGACAAAGACGATGGCTCGAGTTGTTAAAAGATTATGAACTCGTTATTGATTATCACCCGAAACGCCAATGTGGTTGCGGATGCCTTAAGTCGAAATCACCGCTTGTTTTTACTGAGCGATGAATGTACACTTGTCTATTCTACCCGACAATGTGTTAGTAGCCGAATTGAAGGCCTAACCATTGTTGGCTCATCAAATTCGGGAAGCTCGGAAAGTTGATGAGGAGTTGCTTGCAAAACGGGCCGAGTGTGTTCGAACAAGGAATCGAGTTTCAAATTGATGATGACGATTGTTTGAGGTTCGAAGTCGTCTGTGTTCCAAAGAATTGAACTTATTTCGATAATTCTAAATGAAGCCCATTGTAGTCGAATGTCAATCCACCGGGTAGTACTAAAATGTACAATGACCAAACGCCAATTTTGGTGGCCGGTATGAAACGAGACATTTCGAATTTGTTTCAAGGTGTCCGATATGTCAACAAGTGAAAGCGGAACATCAAGTGCCATCGGGATTACTTCACCGATCATGATACCGAATGGAAATGGGATCGAGTCACAATGGACTTTGTATCCGGACCGCCATTGTCGATGAGTAAGAAGGATGCGATTTGGGTCGTTGTCGATAGACTAACTAAGTCGGCTCACTTTATCCCCGTGACGCACGGATTTTTCAATGGACAAATTAGCGAATTGTACGTTTCTCAGATTGTGAGATTACACGGGTGCCTATTTCTATCGTGTCGGATAGAGACCCAAGATTTACGTCGCGATTTTGGAAGAAATTGCAAGATGCTTTGGGTACCAAGTCGCATTTTAGCACCGCTTTTCATCCCCAAACCGATGGTCAATCCGAACGGATAATTCAAATACTCGAGGATATGTTGAGATGTTGCATCCTTGAGTTTAGTGGTTCATGGAGCGGTATTTACCTTTGATTGAATTCGCCTACAACAATAGCTTTCAATCAAGTATTAAGATGGCGCCTTACGAGGCTTTATACGGTCGTAAATGCCGTACCCCATTATTCTCGGTGAACTTAGTGAAGGTAAATTCTTGAGGTTGATTTGGTTAAGGATGCCGAGCAAAAGTTCGAGTAATTCGTGAAAGTTTGAAAGTCGCCGGATCGCCAAAAGTCGTATGCGGATTTGAAAAGAAAAGATATTGAATATCGGGTTGGAGACAAGGTCTTTCTCAAAGTTTCACCTTGGAAGAAGGTGCTTAGATTTGGTCGTAAGGGCAAATTGAGTCCGAGGTTTATCGGGCCATATGAAGTATCCGAACGAGTTGGGCGATCGATATCGATTAATTTTGCCCCCGAGCTCGAAAGGATTCACAAGCGTTTTCATGTCTCGATGCTTGACGATATAGGTCGATCCATCGCACGTAATTGCTCCATCCGAGATTGAGATTCACCTAATTTGAGCTATGAAGAGGAACCGGTTCGCATTATGAGGCGTGAAGTAAAAGAGTTGCGCAATAGGAAAATCCGTTAGTGAAGGTGTTGTGGCATAAACACGGAATGGAAGAAGCCACTTGGGAACTTGAGGACTCTATGAAAGAGCGATACCGAGCCTATTTACGGTAAGATTTTCGGGACGAAAATTTCTAAGTGGGGAGAGTTGTGACATCCCTAAATCGACCCTAGTCGGAAAGTGGTTTCGGGACCACCAAACCGAAGTCATAATAATAATTAACCATCATAATTGATGCTCATTATATGTATATATGCATGTGTGAAAATTTCGTGTTTGGATTTTGTTAATAGTAAGTGAATTTTTATCAAATAGGACTTATGTGAGAAAATTTAGAAATGTGCTAGGCAATTGTAAGGTGGCCTATTAATACATGTGGGAAAATAGTTGTCCTTGCATGTCAAATAACCCACTTCCTAAGGTGAGTGGCCGGCCATGACAAGAATATGGGCAAGGGAACATGTTTCCAACATGTTTAGTTAGTGGATTATGTAGAAAAAAATAAAGAAATGAAAAAAATGAGCATGGATGCCCCCCTTTGTTGCCGTGAGTAGAGGAAAAGAAAGGAAAAAATTGTTCATCCATTCTCAAAATCTTGGCTGAAAATACTAAGGGAAAAAGGAAGGATTTTTGCTTCATGCTTGGTTTAGAAGAGAACTAGAAGGAGATTTGGTCATACTTGTGTCAAGATTAAGGTATGTTTGAGGTTGTGTCATGAGATTCATGCATGTTTTAGTTGCTAACTTGATGTTCATGTTAGCCCATGGTTCAAATCCTTGTTATGCCATGGAAATGGTATTTGGCCAAGGTTGATATTGTGTTAAAGCCATTGCATGCTAAATGTGAAGCTTGTTGATGATACATGTAATGATGGATTGACTACTCTTGAAATTTCTTTTAGCATTCTTGAGTAAGACATGGAGTTTTCTTTGTTTAACCATGACCAAAAATTGAAAGGGGATGGTGTGGGATGTATTCGCCATGGCATGCTCATAAGTGCGATTTATGCTTGTTGCATGATAGGTAAAAATTTGTGTTTTGATATATGTGTATATGTGTTTGTACATGATGTTACAAATGGATGTGAAAATATATGCTAGATTGGGAAAATTTGATTAAATGTTCATGAGATGAAATTAGGTGATTAAAAGATGTTAGTTGACATTGTACATATATATATATTCGCCATTAAAGTGAGTATGTAGGTAATGTTGAATCAAGTTTTGGTGCATATTCGGTTAGGTGTATAATCGACCAAATGGGCGATTAGTAAGAATGGTTGCCGAATATACAAGCATACATATGCATGTGTAGTTGAATTATGAATGTTTAGCAAGATGGTTAAACTAGTGATTTATTGATTAAGCTCAAGGAGTTAAAGAAGGAGAATCAAGCAAGGGAAAGACGAAGGTCATCGAGTAGCCGACTTGGAACTATTTTACCCAACACGAGGTAAGTCATTAAGCACGTATTTGATATTGCTTAAATGATTGTAAAATTTATGCAATTGTGTTTAATGGGATGATATATATATATAAATGAAAATGTATGTGTATGGAGTGATGACAATTGTTGAATGTAAAAGAAATAGTGAAATGTGTAGAAAGTTTGCTTTCGGCACTAAGTGTGCGGGCAATACGTGTGTACGGTGTGAGATTGGCACTAAGTGTGCGTGCTGGAAATATATGGCACTAAGTGTGCATGCTGGAAATATATGGCACTAAGTGTGCGAGCTCGAAGGGCATGGCACTGTGTGCGGCTTAAATCGCATGGCACTAAGTGTGCGAAATCGAGTATTAAGCAATGTGTGCGTACTCTATATATATATATAAATATCTCCAATCGAACAATTATATGGAGGTGTGTCTCCATCGAGTGAGTATGGACAGCGGATCGGTAAGTACCTTGAGCTCATGACGAATAGGTAATACGTTCATGCTTGGGGTTGAATTTGGTAAGCCTTAAATCTATGTGATGATTGAAATTGTATGGTTGTGCTGGAAAATGAGTTAATGTGTAAAAATGCTTGATTATCTTGTTGTGTAGAATATGAAATGTGGATGTATGAATTGGTGCGAGATTGGACCGAAAGGTCCGAGGTATTATGGTATAGATTCGATATGGACGAGTACCTAGCCTCATTTGTTGTACATGTAGTAGTAACTTTATCGATTGGATTGACGAATGCTTATGACTTACTGAGTTGTAAACTCACTCGGTGTTTTCTTGTCACCCATTTTAGGTCTCTTGGACTCGTATTGTTGCGTTTCGAACCGTCGTTGAAGTCATCACACCGGCTGAAATCTTGTGGTATTGTTTTTTGTTGTTGAAGAACATTTGGCATGTATAGGCTATTATATTTTGTCGAATTGTGGGTTGTAAACTTTAAGCCATGTGAAAATGGCCTATGTGGTCGCCGAGTGGGATGCTAGAACCTATAGCCACGAGTCTTAGAAACTCAAATTTTGTTAAGGTGGCCATAATTTGTGTCATGTATGATGGATGATTAAGGCCAAGGAAAAATTCATGAAATTGGCATAGTCTCTGCAGTAACTGTTGCGGACAGCAGCAGTGAGATGAGATTGAAAAATCACTAAAAATAGTTGAAGTAGAATTAAATAGTGAGTAAATTATGGAACTGATCCTTGATGAATCTATTTTTATATGGACGAAACGAAACGACCATATGAGCAGTATACTGGGAGATATTAAAGTTCTCGTGAGACAGGGCCAGAACGATTTCTGGGTCCCCTGTCACGACTTTGAAAATTTACCATAAATTATACAGAAAGAATTAGGAGTCATGCCTTATATGTACAGATTCCATTTTGAGTCTAGTTTCATTAGAAACAAACGGCACCAGTATTAAAGCCCTGTACAGAAAGATATTCAAGTTGTAACGCGCGGAGGTCAGAGCAGTCGATCCCTGTAACATGGGTGACTTTAACTAATAAACTGTACCAATTGGCCCAACCAAAAATTCTAAAAATAAATCCATGGATGGGTATATGAGTCTAAATTCAGGGAAAATTTACGAAACCAGTTTCCGAGTTTTGGAACTCGAGATATGATTTTTAAGGTGACGGTGACGCAGTTTTCCAGCCTGTCCAGAATTGCCAAATTGGTCGGTACTTTAAGAGGATTTGTCTCGTTAAACCCCTCGTGTCCGACACCGGCGTCGGTCACGAGTTAGGGGTGTTACAAGCCAACTCTGAGTCCCTCGTTGCACTAATCCAGCTATGACTGGGGATTACCTGTACAATAATATAAAAGGGGTGAGTTTACAAAAACTCAGTATATAATCCCCATGCAGTTACATAGTCAAAATGCAAACAGTAACAGATTGGGCCTGAGCCCTTTTTAGTGACAGTATCAATATCAGTAACGGTAGGAGTAGGGTGTTTAGCCCCTCACAGTATCAATATGCAGAAATTTGATGTACAGTATACAAGTCCTGCCCCACCAACCACTATACACCATCTCCTGTCCAACCCTACACTCCTGTGGGGAATAAATCACCCACCAATCCCTACATTTTCAAATTAGTATCGGCTGTGGCGCTAAATAGTATTTGCAGCAGAGCTGCCAGTACAATAGGCTTAGAGCCATCAGTGATATGTAGCGGAGTTGCCAGTACAGTACACTTCCTCCAATCGTATTATCCCATTCCCCATGCAATGCATCATATAGTTATAACATGCTGTTGCATAGTGTCATGCATATAATCAGTACAGTATCATAATCATGCTCAATAAACAGTCATACATGTAACATTCAGTCAATTACGGATCAAAGCATTGCTTACAGACCTCAAAGCAGGTTCACAGTTGTCTTGGGTGACACCTGCAACCTTAGCAAACAAATTAGTAAATTAGGCTCACACGCCTATGTAGTCTGCCTGTGTAGGCCCACACGACCCTGGTTGGCCTTGGCTGTGTGGATCACATAGCCTGGCCCAAAATCCCACACACCTGTGTGACCCACACGGCCCAAATGGCAGAGTCCGTGTCTCGGACACAGCCTCACCAGCCATCATATGATCGTGTCTTGTGCCCGTTTCACACACGCACGTCCTTGTTCGTCGATCACACACCCATGTACCGTCACACAGCCTACCACAAGGGTGATCACACGCCCGTGTGGCGATGACAGAATGCTTTTTTGGCTTTCGCTGAATCATGTTTTCGGTGCGTTTGAGTACACACCTAGTTCGTTTTCGATGTCGAAACACCCATTAGGCCCTGAAACTGATCAAAGAACATTTAGAACTTATTTAGTAGTCTATTTTACACGATTTCAACAATCCTAAATGACAGTAACAAGTCTTACTGTAACAGCCCGATTAAGTGCCAAAATAGAACAGTGGTTTTGAAACCACGAATCCGAGGTTGAAAAAAAATTAAAATTATTTTGATTAAGTTTTAGTGTTTATATTATGATAGCATAATTGTGTGAAAATTTCGTTGCGAAATTTTATCGATTGGATGTTTAATTTGACGTTTAGGACTAAATTGAAATAGGTGAAAAATGTGTGTGTTCTAGTTCATAAAGTACTTGATTGAAATGGGGGTTTTAAGTAGAGGTTTTTAAATGGAAATTAGACCATTATACTTTATATGGACAAAAATTTGGACATGGCTAGAATTTTTAGAAAGTTTAGTAGTAAGGGCATTTTGGTCATTTGCATAATAAATGAAATAAAATGGGAAAAATAACACAAAAATGTGTTCATCTTCATTTAGCTTGGCCGAAACTTGCATGTTCTCCATAGCTAGGGTTTGTTTCAAGCTTTCAAGCTCAATAATCAAGAAAGGCATGGAATCGACCTCGAACGGGGGAAGGAAAAGGTTTTGGACTAAATTGCAAAACTTCTATATTTTGCACCGAGGTAAGTTTGTATGTAAATAATACATTAACTTCATTTACATTTTTTATATTTCAGCCAATTATATATATTTTAGCTAATTTTGAAGCATAAATCGACTATTGGAAGAATGGAAATAAGTAATAGAGAGAAAAATTCCGGTTGAACATTCGAAAAGATTGAATAATATCGATGGAGCGTAGCTAGGTCACATGTATGGTGCTGAGTGCATATCATGTGTACAAGAGAGCTATGAGATACTATTTAGTAGCTAGGTCACATGTGTGATACGGGATGTATCCCATGTAGACAAGAGAGCTACGGGAGAGATAAATGTAGCTAGGTCACATGTGTGATTCCAAGTGAAGGAATCCATGTAGACAAGAGAGCTACGGGATAAATTGGCTAGGTCACATGGGTGGTACTAAGTGTTCACCATGTGTATAAGAGAGCCGAATTATATGAAATATGATGGTGGGGCTGTATGCTGAAACCATCAAGTATCGAGGATTGATCCGAATTGTTCAACGGGATGGTTTTAAGGTGACATTGTAATCCTGGACCTATACTTGTGATGTATGAAATGTGGTGAAAATGAATTGTGATATGCATGTTAAAATGAGGTTAATACAAAGAAAGTGTGAAAGAGTGAATTAGCAATAATACTGTTTTGGACAGCACAGTGACTAAATTTGAAAAATCATCAAAAATAGTAGGAGTTTAATTAGAGGCTTAATGAGATATGAAATTAAAGCTTAATGAGTCTATTCCCATGTAAAAGAAACAGAGCAAGTAAAGGAACTCTATATTTTGAGATATTTATATTTGTGTGTGACTCGCTTAGAATGACTATGTGATCCCCTGTTCTAAATTTTAAAAATCAATAAACATTGTACAAAACAAATTAAGAAATATAGTTTATATTTCTATATTCCTTATTGAGTCTAGTTTTAAATGAAATAGATTTCAAGGCTATTTGAATTGTGTACTAGGAGAAATTCAATTCGTAGTGAACAGAGGTTAGATCAGTTGAGCTATATAACAGGGGAAACTTTAACTAATAAACTGTACTAATTGGCTGGACCAAAAATTCTAGAAAATTTTTATTAAGAAGTAATATGAGTCTAGTTTCAGGAAACTTTTATGGATTTTAATTTCGAGTTTTGTAACTCTAGTTATGATTTATTTAGTGAATATGACGCAGGAGAGACAGCTTGACCAAAGTGGAGTAAATAGTAAAATTTAAAAGTAGATGCACTTGAGTTATTGTGTAAACATATTAAATTCTTTATTCATTATTTATATACTTGCTTACCAAGCTATAATCTTACTTTCTTTTCTCTCTTTTGTCTTATAGTGTCGTCCAGCTTGAACAGGAGTCAAGGATCGTTGAAGATCTGCCTACACTATCAATACTTTTGGGTATTTGAACTGAACATTTTGAATTATGGCATGTATAGTAGACTTAGTTATTTTGTTATGTGTCATAATTGTCTAGGTTTAAAATATTAATTATAGTATCTGACCGATTATTTTGTACGAAGCCTTTGAAATTGGCTAGTATTGTTAAAGGCATATGTTATAATGATTCATGATCTAATTGCACGCCATATTTTTGTCTTGATTTTATTTAATAGTATGTATTATGATTTGTTAATACCTCGTACCCTGTTCCAGCGACGGATATGGGTAAGGGGTGTCACATTTAGTGGTATCAGAGCTATGGCTTAGCCGGTTCTCTGACTAATAAAGTGTGTGTAAAAGTCTAGCTATACATGCCATAAATATACTGTGATAGTGTGGTGACTCCTGATTATTCTAAACTGTGTTTTGTTTTAATATAGTAATGGATCTTGAAGGAACTGCGGTTGATGATGCTGCTAGTAATGCGCCGGCTCCCGCACAAGGGACCGCGCCTGTAGAAAGTTGACCTGAGACATTGAGACAGGGAGATTGTAACAGCCTAATTTAGACCCTAATCGGAACGGTGGTTTCGGGACCATGAATCCGAGTTAGAAAAATATTTTAAAATTATTTTCTATGTTTACCATGTGTGAATTTATATATGTGAAACTTTTGTGTTTTAATTTTGTTGTTTGAGTGGCCGATTTAATAAAAGGGCTTAATTGTATAAAATGTAAAATTTGCATGCTAATTGTTAAAGTGCCTAATTGCTTTGTTCTTTTAATGTGGAGTACTTATAATGCAATTATACCATTGAAATTGGCATGGACACATTCGGTCACTAGTTAGTGGGTGGAAATAATATTATAATAATATTAAAGTTATAATATAAGTAATAATATGTATATATTATAACATAAATTAAAAACAACCATGCATGTTCTTTATTATTGCCGAAACTAAAGAAAATAAGAAAGAAAAGAAAGCTTTAAGGGTTCGACAACTTATTAAGCTCAATCAAGGTATGTAATTAGCTCGGTTTTGATAATTTTACGTTTTTGAGATCGTTGTTAAGTTATCTACAAGACCCATGCTAGAATTTCTGATTTTGATGAATGTTTTAAGTTATGCCATTGATGAATATTTTGTTTTGAGATGTTTGATGATGAGATATTAAAATATGTTTTAGATTATCATGTTTTGTATTGGTGTTTTTAATGATTTTGAGTAATTAGGACTAAAATTGTGAAAATAATAAATTGAGGGACTAAAATGTGAAATAAATGAAATAAATGAAATAAATGGACTAGTATGAGAATAAGGAATATTCGGCCTAACAATGTTGTTGTGAGATTTTGCATATTTTGTGTTTTATGTAATAGGGACTAAATTGTGAAAAATGTGAAATATCAGGGGTAAAATTGAAATTTTCCCATTTGTGTGTTTTTGGATGAATTTGGTTGAATATTTGATTTGATAAATTTAATTTATATTAATTTAGATCAAGAAAAGAGAAAATCGAATTTAGATCGGGGAAAAAGTAAAGTTGTTGACTAGCCGATCCGTACCGGTTTTTCATAGTCCGAGGTAAGTCTTTAAGCAATTAAATATCATTTTTTTTATAACTTAGTTTAATATGCTGTTTGGAATCTATTGATTCATAAAAGAGCTAGTCGAATGTGTTTGAGCATAGAAATATTATATTTGAGTTTAATTGATGAGTTATATCATTTAAAAGTTTGTATGATCTATATGGAATATATGGAGTTTTGTTATATGAATTGTGTCCCAGACAACATTATAATAGGGATATTCGGCTTTCACCTAGCAAGCTTTATCTTTGGTGAATGTAATCGGGCTTTATGCCTAGCAGGTTATTGCCGGTGAATAATATCGACTTTGAGTCTAGGTGCCTTGTCTTGGTGTGTGATTCGAGCTTATGCCTAGCGTGTTTTATACCGTTGATTTATTTTAAAGCCTATGCTTATAAGATTACGAGTTGATGTGGAAATTGATCAAGTAAATTGAGCTAAATGATCTTGTATTTATTCGGCCACATAGGTATGTACATATGTGATGTTATATTGAATCTTGAATATTTGACCATGAAGGTATGCACAAAAGTGATATTATATTTGAATTTGTATATTCAGCCATATGAGTAAGTACTTAGGTGATGTTAAATTTGATCTTGCATATTTGGCCATATAGGTATGCACATTTGTGATATTATCTTTGATTCTCTATAATCGACTAAATGAGTGATGTTGGCTTATAAAGTTGAGTTTGATTCACGAGTATATATATATATATATATATATATATTTGAATGTAAACATATTTGAGATAATGTTATTTTGAGAATGAAAAGTTGAATAACATTATGCTAAATGTGAATTGTTGGCATTCGGCCAAGGTAACCCTTTTGTGTAAAAGTATAAGTTAGAAATAAATAAAAAGATGATATGATCAAGATAATGTACAATATCAATGTTTTAATTTGGTTTATTTTTAATGTTTGATTATTATTTTAAATGTTAAAATTGCTTATGACTTATTAAGCTAAGTTAGCTTACTCTGTGTGTGTCTTTGTTACTCTGTTATATAGATTTTGTTGTAAGTTACGAGCTCGGGGATCGTCAGAAAAGTCATCCACACTATCGCCAACCTTCGGTACTTTTAAAAGTCTATTTTCAAACTTATGGCATGTATAGGCTAATATGTATTTTGTTCGACCTTGAATATGTATAACTTTAGCCATGGGAAAATGGCTTAATTTTCATGATAGATTCGTTATAATTGGATATTGTTTGAGCTTACTTTTAGTTGATGTGTTATAAATAATATGTGAATGAAGTATGTGATATATGTGGTATGTTTTAAAATGGTTAATTGATGTTAGTAAATTTGAAAGTGGATTGATGTAATGATCACTATATATATATAAATTTCATGATATAATTATTTGTTCGGTTTAGGTTTTTAGTTTGAGTAAAATATATTTGAATAATGAGTTTAGAAAATGTAAATTATAAGATGTTTATACATGTTTTCATATGTGAATATATATTTGTTAATGAAAATGTGATTATTCGAAAGGTATAGATTCGGTTGAATTTTGAGGTATGGTTTGTAAATGCAATATGATAAATAAAGTATGTTTATTATTTAATTAGTTATATGCTTAATATAATTATGAGTATGACTTATATGAATAAGTGAATGTTTGGAATTTTGTTTTTGTTCAGTAACGTCTCGTGACCCTAGTTCGGCGACGGATACGAGTTAGGGGTGTTACATTTTATTGGTATCAGAGCTATGGTTTAGTCGATTCTAGGACTAATGTAGCGTGGGTGAGTTTAGCTATACATGCCATAATTTATACTGCGATAGTGTGATGACTTCTGACATTTGAAAATGTGCTTTCATATAGTAAATGGATCCCGATAGAGCTATAGCTGATGATGTCGAGAGTGTAGTGCCTACTCCCGTGCATGGGACAGTGCCAATTGAATCTCGACCTGTCTCAAGTAGCCATGAGGGGGAGGCTACGCAAGCTTTCTATAAAATAATGAACAATTGATTTACTCAGTATATCCGGACTAATCCGGCTGTACAACAACCTCCACCCCCGAATAATCCATCTTCGACCATACCTGTGATACCTCCGATGATTGATCCGATAAGACTTAACAGGCCTCCTGTAGAAAAAATTAGAAAACAAGGGGCCGAAGAGTTTAAGGCTAATGATGATGATGATGCTGAACGGGCCGAGTTATGGCTCGATAATATTATCCGTGTGTTCGATGAGTTATCATGTACTCCAGATGAATGTTTAAAGTGTGCCATATCTTTACTACGAGACACTGCATATCACTGGTGGAATACACTAGTATCGGTGGTCCCAAAAGAGATAGTGACTTGGGAATTCTTTCAAGCGGAGTTTCGTAAGAAATACATCAGCCAGAGATTTATCGACCAGAAACGCAAAGAATTTCTAGAATTGAAACAGGGTCGTATGACCGTAACCGAGTACGAGCGAAAATTTGTGAGACATAGTTGATATGCTCGTGAATGTGTTTCAACCGAAGCTATCATGTGCAAAAGATTTGAAGACGGTTTAAATGAAGACATTAAATTGCTGGTTGGTATACTTGAAATTAAAGAGTTCGTGGTACTTGTTGAACGAGCTTGCAAAGCCGAAGAGCTCGGGAAAGAGAAAAGAAAAGCTGATTTTGAAGCCAGAGATTCCCGTAAAAGATCATCGAGCAAGACTTTTCAATCAGCATCGAAGAAGTTTAGAGATGATTCTAGTCGATTTAAAACTACTTCTGACTTTTCTAAACGAGATCGAGACCGACCTCCTGTGAGTTCACGAGTTACTTCGATTGCTAGTGTTGGCAATGATCGACAGAACAGATCCGAGTGTAAACATTGTGGTAAATGGCATTCTGGAAGCTGTAGATTGCATGATCGATCTTGTTTTAAATGTGGATCGATGGATCATTTTATCCGAGATTGTCCGAAGTTAGCCGAGCAAAACACTATCCAAAATACGAGACCGAGTAACATGTCAGCACGAGGCAGACCACCCCGACATTTGGGTAATGTGAGTGGGAAGTCAGAGAGGAACAAAAGATACAGCAGTTCGATCTGAGGCTCGTGCACCTGCCAGAGCATATGCCATACGAGCTCGCAAGGAGGCTTCTTCCCCAGATGTGTTTGCTTAACCTCTTCGACGATCTTCGCATTATCAATCAATGCAGTAAAGTCTCCCTCCCTCTGCGAACCTAACAGAGCCCGTAAACTATCTCTAAGGCCATCCTCAAAGCAAACACATTGCTCATACTCAGTGGCCACCATACCTCACGCATAGCGGCCCAGTCTTAAGAATTCAGCCCCATAGTTGACCACCAATCTATCACCCTGAGTCAGATTCAGAAAATTTCTCCTCCGAGCATCCACATAACTAGCACCCATATACTTTCCCTAGAAGGCAGTCTTGAAAAACTCCCAGGATAGTCGATCGGGCTGAGTGCCTTCCTTAACCGTAAGCCACCACTGATACACCTCATCTCTCAGTAGTGACACTGCACCCTTTAGTTTCTGCTCAAGGATTTAGCCCAGGTCATCCATGATCCTCTCTGTGGCCTCAATCCAAGACACAGTCACATTAGGGGCAACTCTAGTAATACCCCTAAAAATCTCGGCTCCATTAGATCGGAGTCATTCCGTAACTGACCCTCGGCCTCCAGCTATATTGTTGGGCCCAGCGACCCTCTCTAAGATCCTCAACATGGCCAGAGACAGTGCATCATCCCCAGCCGCTCGATCGTGAGACCTAGATCCAATTGCCGGAATAGACGACATTGGAGTTTCGCTAGTGTCTAAATTTAGCATACTGCCCAGTGAAGAGGACTCAGCTGGAGCCCCTCTACAGCCCCTTTTACCCCATCCACGAGTACCACGTGTGGTCATTAACTATTCGTGATTTTATCTGTATTAACAATTTTATGCGTCAGTTTACAGTTTCAGTATTTTATTAACAAATGTCTTATGAAAGGCAGTATCAGAAGTGTAAAGTTTGTTTTCGCATATTGTAGTGTCTATAGTTTTTACTACAGTCCCAGTATACATTAACTAGAGTGTCTTTAGTGCAATCTAACTACATTAGTCTCAGTATGTACTATATAATAGTTTCAGTCCAATACCTAATAGTTTCAGAGAACTTACAGGATCGGCGCCAGAGATTCAGTGTACCATACATTCAGTAAAACATTTCAAAACATTTCAAAACATTTGAAAGCAGTTCTTTAGAAATTTAAGTTTTAAAAACCCAAATCCACAGTCGAGTTTTGTAACCTGGATCTGATAGCACTAAATTTAACACCCCAAACCCAGCCTAGATGTTATGGCCGACTCTGGCGATGTCACATGAAAGTGCTTTCGAAAACTAAGTCATTGCTAGAAACATTTCTCCATTTAAACAATTTCCTTCCATTATCTGGTGTTTATTTAAATCATGTCATTTATTTCCAAAAAAAGTTATCCGTTTCAAGAATGTTATTTAATTTAAAGTTGTTACACTTTGCGGAAGCTTTTAAAATGGTTTACGAATTCGTGGTGTTTTGGTAAATCATGCATATATTTTGAAAATCTGAGTTTCACCTAACACTAGCAGTTTCAAATCATAAAATCGTATAAAACCCAAGTTAAACCAAATCCAAAAAGGCCATAATTACAGCAAATATACTCCCAAATAAAAAGGCTTAAAATCAAAATTAAGTACGAAAATATATGCGATCGTGTGGCCACCTTTGAGTCCTTCGTTGCACCAATTCTCTTATGATTGGGGATTACCTGTACAGTAATATAAGAGGGGTTAGTTTACAAAAACTCAGTGCAAAATCCCCATGCAGTTACACAGTCAAAATGGAAACAAGAATAAAGCGGGCTCGAACCCTTTTCATGGATGTCGATGTCGATAACGATAGCGAAGAGGCGTTTATCCCTCACATGTCGGATGCAAAAATGCAGTGTACAATATGCAAGTCCTACACCACCAACCACTATACACCATCTCCTGTCCAACCCTGCACTCCTGTGGGGAATAAATCACCCACCCATCCCTACACTTACAAATTAGAACCGACTACGGCACTAAATAGTATTTGCAGTAGAGCTGCTAGTATAATAGGCTTAGAGCCATCAGTGATATGCAGTGGAGCTACCAGTATAGTACACTTCCTCCAATCATATTATCCCATTCCCCATGCAATGCATCATACAATTATGACATGCTGTTGCATAGTGTCATGCATATAATAGATACAGTATCATAATCATGCTCAGTAAATAGTCATACATATAACATTCAGTCAATTAGGGATCAAACCATTGCTTACCAACCCCACAGCAGGTTCACAGTCGTCTCAGGCGACATGTGCAACCCTAGCAAACAAATCAGTAAATTGGGCTCACACGCCTATGTAGTCTACCCGTGTGGGCCCACACAATCGTGTAGCCCACATGGTCCTAGTTTACCTTGGTCGTGTGGATCACATAGCTTGGCCCAGGATCCCATACGCTCGTGTGATTCACATATGTTGTCTCATACATTCGTGTAGCCCACACAGCCCAAATGGTCTAGCCTGTGTCTCAAACACGGCCTTATCGACCATCACACGGCTGTGTCTTGCACCAGTGTCATGTGCGCACAGCCTGGTTCGTCTATCACATGCCCGTATACTGTCACACGGCCTACCACACGGGTGACCACACACCCGTGTGGCATTAACAGAATACTTTTTCGGCAATTGCCGAATCACGTTTTCAGTGTTTTCGATGTTGAAACACCCACTAGGCCCAAAAGCCTATTAGAGAACATTAGGAACTGATTTAACAGTTTATTTTACACAGTTTCAACAACTCTTAACGATAGTAGCAAGTCTTACCACCAAAGAAAACCTTCTACAACCATCACAAAAATGAGAACTACAAGATTCACTGACCCAAACTTCCTCCTACACCATTAATACACAGAGAAAAACATCACTACTCATTTGTCAAGAAATCAGTAATAGAAACAAAGAGGGTAACTTACCAACAACACCCGAAAAATACGAATACGACGTGTTAAACAATCAAGAAAGAGGAAAACTGAGATGAGTAAAATCACAAGGGAAAAATTGATAGGGAATGATGAAGAATTTCAACAGAACACACAAAAAAAGAAAAGAAAAGGAATAAAGAGAAAACTGGCAGAAACTTTCGGCATGAGAGACACAAATATTTGGATAACTCCCAAATCCCCTATTTCGCTCTTACTAACCCACCTTCATCTTAACCACCTCAGTATTTTGGCTAAACCAAACTCTATCAGTCCACAGAGCAAAAAAAAACTCATTTGCTTGCGCAGATCTTCGAACTCAAGGCCACCAGCATATTAACACTCTACTTAACTACCAGACCAGTAGGCCCATTCTGATATAAACTTACTAACATTTAAATGTAAGCCTACTGAACAAGAGTAAGGCTTTATTCATAACAATATCAAAATTTTCCTAAGTCAAGGCTTGAATCCAAGACTTCTCAGACTCTATTAGAACACATAACCACTAAAGCAGACAGATATTTGTGTTGTTACAATTATTAAGCGTATCGAGCCAGTTACTTATAGATTGTTGTTGCCACCAGAATTGGAAAAAATTCACAATGTATTTTATGTATCGATGCTACGAAGATACATATCATATCCTTCGCATGTTATTTCCCCAACTAAGGTTGAAATTCAGCCTGATATGTCTTATGATGAAGAACTGGTACAGATTTTAGCTCGTGAGATCAAAGAGTTGAGAAATAAGAAAATAGCGTTAGTGAAAGTGTTGTGGCATAGCCACGAGGTTAAAGAAGCTATGTAGGAACCCAAGAAGGCTATGAGAAAGTAATATCCAAACCTATTCACTAGTAAGATTTTCAGGGACGAAAATCCCTGAGAGGGAGAGTTGTAACAGCCCGGTTTAGACCCTAGTCAGAATAGTGATTTTGGGGACCACAAATCTGAGTCAGAGAAATATTTAAATATTATTTTCTCTGTTTACAGTATGTGGTTAAGAATGTGTGAAAGTTTTGTATGAAAATTTAATCATTTGTGTGCTTAATTTACACAAAGGACCTAATTGCATAAAAAGTAAAAGTGGCCTTCTACTTGTTAAGTGTGCCTATTTGTTATGTCTTATTTAATCTGAGGTCTTTAAAAGGTAAATGGACCATTATTAATGCTAGTGGACAATTATGGGCTTATATTATGTGAATTTTAATGTTTTAACTTAAGGTTATTAAGGTAATTTGTAAAATAAAAGTTAATTAATAAAACATAAAGTTAATTTGGTGTCATCTTCTTTATTCAACATATTGAAAAAGAGAAAATAGGGTTTAGGAGAGCTTGAAAACATTCGACCATTGTAGGATCAAATTGTAAGTCCATTTTGACTCAGTTTTTAATGATTTTTATGTTTTTGAGCTTGTTGCAACTTAATTTAGCTAGTCCATGCCCTAATTTTTGAATTGGTTGATAATTTTAAAAGATTCCATTGATGAATTCATGAGTTTTGTGCTGTTAAATGATGAAAAATGAAAGCTTAGTGCTTGATATGCATGTTTTGTAAAGTGATTTTGAGTAAAAATGCATATTACAGATTAAATTGTAAAAATGAGAAATTGAGGGACTAAAATGTGAAATAAATGAAATGTGTGGGCTTATATGAAATAGGGTAAAATTTGGCTAGGCAATTGTATAAGAAAATTTTGAGTAATTTGTGATTTTATGAATTAAGGACTAAAGTGTTAAAATGTGAAAATGTAAGGGCTAATTTGTAAAATACCCTAAATATGTATATATGGATTGAATTGAATGTGTTGGTGATTGAAAGGGTTTATTTTGAATACATATAGATCAAGAAAAGAGGAATTCGGTTTTAGATCGAGTAAAATCGAAGATTATCGAGTAAACGATCCGAATCATCAATTTCGAGTACGAGGTAAGTTCGTACATGATTAATGATGTTTTAGTTATGTTTCAATGCTTTGATAATGCATAAATTGTATAGATAATTGAACGGTTTGAGCATGATGATAATCAATTATGTTCGGCACTAAGTGTGCAGTTCGAAATAGCATCGGCTAGAAATGGCACTAAGTGTGCAAGTTGGAATAGCTCCGGCTACATGAGACATTAAGTGTGCGATACCGAGATAGCTTTAGTTTAGTTATAAAAGTCAGTCTCAAGCATGCCTAGACACATGGGCGTGTCTGGTGGCCGTGTGAGGCATACAACCTTGATACATGGGCGTGTGTGGCCATTTCGAAGGGTACACGGGCTAGACACATGGGCATGTGGTCAGCCGTGTGACCCAAGTCAATTTTGACCACGACCAAGACACACGAGCATGTCTTGTGGCCGTGTGGTTAAGTTAGTATATTTGCTCTGTTTTTCCATGGTTTAGACACACGGGAGTGTCTAAAGCCGTGTGAGGCACACGGCCTGTTCACATGAGCGTGTGACCTGTATAACTTTGAAAATTTTGTTAAGTTTTTGAGAAAAATTGTATGTGCTCGGTTTAGTTCTAACCCCTTTCTAAAGTATGTTTAAGATCTCGTAGATCTATGTAAGGGACTTTGTAATGATGTGTGACGATAATGCCATAGTTATTTAGAAATGAATGCAAGATGTTTAGATTTGTCTGGTAATGCCTTTAACCTTATTCCGACGACGGATAGGGGTTAGGGGTGTTACAAGGTGTAGCATTGTTTTTCTTTTATTTTTATTGTTCTTAGTGTGTTTGTTCTTTGTATTGTTAGTTTATTTGTGTTATTATTTTTACTTTAATATTTATTGTTCTTATTTTTATTGTTCTTAATATTGTTCTTACTGTGTTTGTTTGGAGGCACCCTTGGACTCTATTCCTGAGAGTTCATGAGTACTGAGGAGTTCCCCACATTATACCACCACATCTATTAGTCACTTTCTTTCTGTTGGACTAATATTGTTGCAACTACGACACTATACAACCCAAGTTAGTCCAAAGCAACTTCTTTACCTCCAACACTGCACTAAATTCATGCCATTCTGGTGCACACATTGACCAGTTAGAGGGAGAGCACCAGGATCATGGGTACATATGACACTTACTTCCTATGGAGCATGGCAATGCGATGCCCCATCGACATTGCATATTTTCTTGCACTATCTTGCTGACCGTAGCAGAAAGGGTCCTATCTACTTGGGCCCTTATATGACTCGCCGAGCGAGCTATTTTGGCCTCCTTGATACTCTGGAGCAGATATCCTCCTTTACATTGGTTGGACAGATGATCTCACAAGGATTATCAGTTATGAGTCACATGAGAATGATCGAGTGACAGCATAGAGGGGTTCCTTGTCGATACACATTGTCTCATTCAGATCCTCAGGATGAGTATGAAGAGTTTCTTGATGATTATCCTCCCCACCATGTGGATCCACCTCATTCTCTTTCACTGAGTCACCCTACGGATATTCCTGATGTTACACTCGAGGATCTTTCTGAGCAGTTTGACCGCTTTGAACAGTGATGCTTTGATTGGTTCAATAACATTGAGGCATATTTGCATCAAATTTTCCAGCATCTCAATATCTCTCATCCTGATCATGCACCTCACGATCACGACACTACTCACGACGCTGATCATTGACCTAATTTCATTTTCTTATTTATTTATTTTTAATTTTGTTTGTACTTTTCTTTTTTCTTTTTAGCTGTTTTTATGTTATTTGTGAGACTTCTTTATTTTTATTTTTATTTTGAACCTTGCTATTATTTTTAGTATTTTGATGGTTGTTTTTGTTCAAGTTTGTAATCTCTTTATCTTCTTATTTATTTTTTGTTTATCTTCTCATTAGTTGCTCGGAAACATGCACTTCATTTAGATTTGCCCACGATTTTGGTTTTCACTATTCTAGCGATTTCATCCAAATTCAAAGCAGTTTCAGTTCTTTTCCTCTCTTATGATATTATGCTTCTTCTATGATTATATATGTTTGTCCATTGAGGACAATGTATATCTTAAGTGTGGGGAGGTTGTTTGTGTTTCTGTGATAAAATCACTTAATTATTTGTTGTGTTTAAGTAATTTTGTCATACCTTCCATTAGAGTGAATTTTTTTTAGTTTGGAATTCTTATTGATGATTGTTTTGCATAAATTTTTAGATTTTTGTGCATTATGTGATTTATACTTTAAAAAACAAGAGAGTCAAGTATGATAAGTTGTTTTTCAAATATTATAATTTTAGGTTGTCTCTCTGAATTGAAAAATTATTTTGAAATTTTAAATTTGCAAGTTTGACATCAAAATCATAAATTTTTGTGAGCTTTGGAGCCTATAGAGCATATATTTATTCATGCTCATTTTATTTTTGGTTGTAAGTGTGTCAACTTGATTTGCTATTCTAGAACTTGCTTCGATTATGCATGCGAAGACCACATTATTGATTTGATATACTGTGATGATAGAGACACTTATGATTTAACCCATTTAACCTTTAATCACCTTAATTGTTGTGTTACCCTAGTAAATCCCATTGATCCTAATAGTTTTTTATTAACCTGTTAATGTTAACCCTTAACCCAAATCTATGTTGTAAACGTATCCTTTTTCTTGACTACCTTTTTGTCGAGATTTGATTTGGTTAATTGCCTAAATATGTTTCATCATTTGTATTGCTGAATTTTATTATTGTTCAAAAAAATCAAAATAAAAAAATAAAAAAATTATTTGATTGAGCTTGAATAATTAGTTTCATATTCTGTTGAACAAAAAGGGAAAATTTTCATTCTTTATTATTCTTGTTGATGTAATTTCTTTTAATTCAACAACTGTTTTTTCCTAGTTTGGTAACTTATCAACTCTATCTCAATTATAATCGATATTTCTAATCTTTTCTATACCCTTAACCTAGTCCTCGTTATAACCTTGAAAAGACCTCTTGCCTGGTGTATCATTGGAACGACGGAAATGCGCAAGTATACACAATCGCAACAAGTAATAAAGTGACAAATAAATGTCAAGTTATCGTACCCATAGGGACTGTGAAAAGAATGTTTTCTGAATGCAATTTTAAAATCACTTTGGTGAAGAAAAATATTTTGATTTTGAGGAAGTGATTTAAAACTAAAATTTAACTAAGTAAAATAAAATAAAAATAAAATTTCCAATGTAGGATTTCAAAAGGTGATTTTAATCAAGATGACATAATTGTGCTAGATTAATTACATTTCTTAGCTTAGAATTATTAAACTCATGTTGATGTTGTTACGAATAACTTCACGGTAACTCGGTAATTTGCTAACTTATGAACATACTTACCTACCAAAATCCATTTATCTCTTGCCTATATCTCTATGTCAATTCAACCGATTAAACAAATTTTAATAAGCAAATGTGTTAATGCACATACATACTTATGAAATTAAAATAATCTCTTATACATATCTCTATGCCAATTCAAACAATTAATTCAATCTCATAAGCACATAAAAGATTACATGGGGTAACAATGTATTTCTACCTTAAAACAGTTTAATCACAATAATCTTGCAAGTTATGCAAGGCTAATGTATCATTAGTTACCGTTGCTAATTGAACCCTCAACTACCTTAAATGATTAAACACGCACTGATTAAACATGCTATTTTTAGGTAGGGGCAAATATTGAAAAACATGAATAGTGGAGGGGTTTGGATGCAAATTGAAGGAGTCTTCAAGGGCCATTTTGCAAGCCAAAATGATCAGCCAAACAAGCTGATTGGGTCAGCATGTGGGACGATTTTGGATTGCCTAGTGCTCGGTTGGATTGGGTTTCTCGGTTCATCTCAACTGGACCAATTTCAGTAATTAATTAATAATACTTTATTTAACTCAAATTAAATTGGATTAAAATTAAAATTAATTATATTATGAATTAATACACATAATTTGGATCTTCTTAGGATGAAAAATTAATTCGCCTTGATGCTTCAACTTTTCGGTTTTGCGCTTTTAGCAGTGTCTATCGAGCCATTTTTCGCCCTTTGTGCAAATCTGTTGAAAATAATCAAAATTTGATATAAAATTAATTAAAATTCAACATGTTCATAATTTGAGTGTAATTTAATTATTTTATAATTATTATATATTTTTCTGCAAGAATTTTACTGAAACTGCATGAATTTGAGATAAAAAGGGCATGAAAAAATGTGTATATTTTCGTGTTTCCAATTATCTCATCTTGTAGTGGTGGAGATTTAAGTTTTAAGCAAGGTTATGGTAATGACATTTCTCATTCGACTATTTAGTGCAATATATTTGAACCTTAAACACTTTGAGTGCATTGAGTGATCTTGAGTGAGGATGTCAATTCTTGTTGATTTTTAATTTAAGGTAATTATTTGATAAGGGGAGACACCTACGTTTTTCTGCTTTAAAAATTTTAGCTTAGACTGCTTGAATATTTAGTGTCCTTTTGGTTGGATTTCACATTATTGATGAAAATGTGAAAGTGATAAAAGTTAATTTGAAAGTGGGTTGAGGATTTTGCTTGAGGAAAAGTAAACGCTTAACTGTGGGGATATTTGATAAATGCCAAAACTAACATGTTTTCATCTCATTCTTAATGCATTTTAAAATGATTATTCGATGTAAAATGGTGAATTTTATGCTCATAATCTTTTAAATTCATGTTTATATACTTAGGAGAGCAAAAGGAGGAAAAAATGAGTGAAAATTGAAAAATTGGTGCAATGTAACACCCCAAACCCGGCCTAGACATTATGGTCGATCTAGCGATGTCACATTGAAGTGTTTTTTGCAAAGTGTGATATTGTTGAGAAACCCTTTCCATATTTATCTTTGTTGTGTGATCTTAATGATGATTTTAAAATGTGTCATTCATTTCAAAACTTGCGTCCCAATCAAAAGGTATTTACTTTAAAGACTTTTTGAATGCCAAGATATCGTTTTATAGCGGAAGCTTTCTAAAACAATTGCGTTCTTGCATTTACTTTGTGAAAATGTTGTTTCCTTTTAAAACTTGAGTTCCTAATACTGGCAATTATAACCAAAGCAAATTAAAATCCAAAATTAAAAATAAAATCTAAAGAGGCCTTATTATAATAAAAATACCTAAAATAAAATTACTTATAATTTAAAAATCAAATACGGAAGTACGTGCAGTTGTGTGGCCACCTTTGAGTCCTTCGCAGCACCGATCCGCCTAAGACTGGTGATTACCTATATAGATAAACAGATGGGTGAGTTATGAAAAACTCAGTGTGTAATCCCATATCAAATAAACAAATAGTGAGTATACACAATTTGGGCCTAAGCCCAACCCAACGGCGGTTCAGTATCAGTTAGGGCCTTAGCCCATTACAATATCAGTATCAGTTTGGGACATAACCCATCTCAGTGACAGTACAGTACAGATATGCAATCAAGAGATCTTACCCAACCAGCCTCTACACTCTATCTCTGTCCAACCCTACACTCCATGTGGGGATATAATCAACCCACCCATCCCTACATTCCAAGTAGTACTGGCTGCCAGTACAGTACACTTCCCCCAATCATAATAAAACCCATCCCCATGCAACATATCATGCATCATGTCATGTCGTGTCATAATATCATATGTGTATTCAATATGTTTAAAATGGCATGCTCAAATATAGTCATACATCTCAAAGGGGCATAGCAGTCATTTTATCACACATGGGCATAATAGTCATTTTATCGATTAGGGGTTCAGGTACACTTATCGACCCAACAGTAGGTCTACAGTCGTCTCGAGTGACCTGTGCAAGCTTAACAGTCAAACAGTGGAAATAGGTCGAAAGCCCATAATGCAGGGCCATGTGGGCCTACACCCTCGTGTGGCCTACATAGCCCAGGAATGGCCTTGGCTGTATGGATTATATAGCCTAGCCCAATATTTTCCACATGTTCATGTGGTTTACCCGTGTGGGGCCCACACGTTTGTCGCGCCCATACAACCCATTTCAACCCAACACGGCCCAATACGACCTTTGCTCATGAAATCGCTCATGGCCGGCCTCAAAGTTCACACACCCATGTTTAGTTACACGAGCTACCACACGAGCGAGTGCACACCCATGTAGCATCGTCACTCACTTATTTTGGCTTTTGTCGAATCCCGAAGTTGGGATTGTGGTTACACACCTTGTTGCGAAAGTGCGCAAAAAGCCCCCAAGCACTTTGAACCTAGATTTAAACACGATACAGCATCAGTCACTTAACAATAGAATTAAACAACCCCTCAAACAACACTTATCCCCAAAAGATTAACCATCACTTTCCTTGATCAATCGATTGAGGTTGGCATACTTAACCCGTTGCAAAAGACGGATCACTTGCTCCTTAGTGATTACTTGCATTCCAACCGAATCCAATTAACATTTATTCACACGATCAGATTGAACCAAATGATTATCCACTTACCAAAAACGTAATCCAAATGTAGGGGAAAGGAAACAACCGGTCTACCTCTAAACGATCACACGCTACCACAGAAGTAAAGGCTAGCACCACCACACCTCTAGCACTGAACGATAGCAAAGGAAAATATTAGAAGAAAGATTACTACATTAGAGAAAAAGAGAACAGAAAGGAACCGTGTGCACCCACCGATTGGTCAAAGAAAAATTACCAAACCGAAAACAAAAATAGAGAGAGGGAGGGATGAAATATTCGGCCAGAGTGACCAAAATGGAAGAAGATGATAAGAGAAAAGAATTGAGAGAGAGAAGAGAAGAGAAGAGAAGGTATTCGACCAAAACGAAAACTGATTGAAGGAGGGGAGAAGATGAAGTAATCGGTCAAAGAAATGCCACAAATAGAATAGGAAATTAGAGAAAAAACTTGCCAAACCCGAAAGTGTTGAGAGGGGAAAAGAGAGAGTTCGGCTAAAGAAGGAAGGAAATCAACAGCCAAGGAAAAGAAACGATTTCCAAAGTCGAAATAGGCGAAATAGAAGGATAACCAAAAAGAACCCTAAGCAATAATCGACCTTCCAGAAGTGAAAAGCACTAAAAATGTGAACAGAAACCAAATTGAAGAGCAAATCCCAACTAGAACTGAATTCTTGAGTGACAAGAATACCAATTCGGAACCAACTCTCTTGCCATTTTAAATTCCCATATTTCCTCCTAAAATCCCTCCAACAATATCCCCTCAACTACCAAATTCAAACCCCACTCAATTCTGCAGTATTTGTAACGCCCCAAAAATCTCGAAATCCTGAACTTCTATTTTTTTCGGTTTCGATAAAAATTGTGCTTAACATTCCTAGTCAAGTGTTAATTATGTGATAGTAGGTCTTGGTTAAGGTTTTAGTTAGAACTTAGGGGTGAAGGAAATTATGGTTTAATTATTAAAACAACCATGTTGGCAAGTAGGTTGGCTTTTAAATAAATGAAGGAAGAATTGGACACAAGAAAGCCTTGTGGTGGAGTGGCAAGTGGCGTCACATGCATGACAAGGAGGTCCGGGGTTCGAATCCTTCCCTGCTCAAAAGAAAGATTTATTTTTTCTTAAGGGATGGACAGTGGTGGCGTTGGATATGAACACTGTAAGGGGTGATAAGAGGAGAAATTTGAGGGATTAGGGAGTTATCAAGGAGAAAAAGTAGGAAATGAGGAGTGAAGAAGAGCTGGAGCCGAAATGGGAATTTGGGCGTAGGAAATTTGACCATAGAGGCTATATATAGGTGCCAAATGTGAGGTTGCCAGGCTAATGCCAAATTCTCCCTCACCTTGTTGCCAGAAAGCACATTTTTTCTCCAAAGATCCAAAAGCCAAAAATCCCTTGTTCTTCCTTCTTTTTCTTTGTGCCGATTCTCTATTCTTCCCTACTCAAAGTTTTATTTTTGATTCACCTTTGGTTTTAAATGATTTCTACTTTTCTTTGTGCTGAATAACCTTTTTCACCATATAAGTCTCAATATCCGAATATTCTCTGTGCCACCACTACTCTTTCTACTTCGACCGATTCTAATGTAAGTGTTTTGCTAGTATAGGTCACTTTGTCCCTCACTTCTTCTAATCGGTTTTGGTAGGATTAGTATCAAATCCCAGTCTTTTGGATCTCTGTCGATTTGCTCCCTAGGTGTTGAAACTTTGGTAAGTGTTATTCACTTCGGCAAAGGTTGGCTGAATAGGCTTTAATAGAAAAGGGTGACATATGATGGATACAAGTCACCCAATATGTTTTTAACGATAAATGTCAATGCAGATCTGGGAAGTACTCGTGATTAGTGATCAAGGAAAAGCTTAAGACTTGGCGTTTCAGGTAAGGTTAAAGTGAGACTTCGGCTTTTGGTAAAGTATTCGATAAGTATATGTGATTAATCATTAAGTAATATCAATTGTAGGTTCATGGTAAGGGGGATCACAGCACGCTTTATTATCAGGTGTGTACATACACTGTACACACAAAAGTAGATCAGCAAATCCCGAATGCCGAAAAGTCGAAATGCCGAAAAGCTGAAGGTTTGGCTACGGTAGTCTTGCGAGTGCGCGAACACTCGTAAGGGGGAAAACGATAGGTTATTTGAGGTCCCATAGGCGATTCCATGGACTTGGGCCATGTTTTGGCCAACTGGGCCAGAATAGGCTAAGTGGGCTCGATGGGCTGTTGGGCCCATAATAGACAAAATTGGCAACTTGATGTTAAGTGATGGAAATTATATGAAAGCATGAATATGAATGTGATTTGGGCCTAATGGGCCATATGAATGTGATTTGGGCCTAATGGGCCATATGAATGAGATTGGGCCTAGTGGGCCATATGCATGTATGTAGACTTGTTTGGGCTTTATAAGGGGCTTTGGGCCTAGTAACTGGTAACTGTTTAATTGACATAAAACTTAAATAATTAATTAATTGTGACTCGGGTACGAGTCATAAGGTTAAGGTGTGGCAATGGGTATATGCTTGTCTAGGATTGGATCTAGGGAGAACTTGGTACTTAAGCGGTCTTAATGACTCATCTTCTCTTCTATGGAATCCTACCTGGTGCACAGTATCTATTCACTTTAGCCAATGAGGACTTGTTAACGGGCCAAAGTAAGTAATAAACCTAATAAAGAGTAATTACCGAAATTCCCCTAAGGGTGAAAATAACCAAAATACCCTTATGTGTTGAATGTAAGATTTATGGATGTTACATGTATATCTGTTGCATACATACGATATTCTGTTTAGGTTGCATATGGGTTGGGAATTATGGAACGGAGAAAGTATATAAGGATCACATGGTTTCTTGTCAACCGTGGGTCCACTGACGACTTTTAAGCCCAATATGTGATTGGCAGCTTGATGCAATGAAGGTAGCTCCGCAACTGGGCTACCATTGATGTGTATCAGATGGGTGGGTCGATATTTATATCCCCACATGATGTGTATCGGGGGACGGAGTTGATGTGTAACGATTGGATTATTGGGGTGGATTGCACTGCATTGCATTGCATGTATGATTTTATGGTGATTGATGAATGCATATTACACGTTGAGGGTTGTACACACTGAGTTTTTGAAAACTCACTTCCTCTTTTATTTTTCTCAGGTGATACTCAGTAGAAGGTTTGATGTTTGGAGGGACTTGGAGGTGGCCAGCTAGCAAGACGACTTGGGCTTGTTATTTTTTTTTAAAAGAAAGCATATAGTTTCTAGCTTATTAAGTAATTTCATACTAGAATGAAATAAGGCCTTCCCTTTTTATTATTATTTGGATTGTTATTTTTATGCATTGTAATTATGAGAAGGTGAACATGGGTTTCCTAAATCATAGATTGTTTTTCTACGTTTTCGCAACTAGATTTTAAAATGACAGGTGATACATGATATTCGTGACAGGTTTTAAATATTTATAATGAATCGTTCTTGAAACTAACTATTATCACGATGAAGGCAATTGTACCTATTGAACAGTAGTATAGCTTTAGGAAGACCGGATTGTCGAACCCAAAGGAACTAAAAGTACTAGTAATGACTGTCTTTCTATTATCTAGCCTAAGACTAATAGGGTTTGTTTTAACTAACTAATTAACTAAACTAAGAATTCATAGAAAAAATGATTGAATTAAGACAATACTTAAGGAAAAATCCACCTAGACTTCACTTGTTATTTGACTCTGAATCGGACGATTTATTCATTTGACTTGATCCGTAGAAATCCCTAAGTTATATTATTATCCCTCTCGAGACTAACAATGTCTAACCCTAGGTTGAATAATTGAAATCTCTTTCTAATTAACTCTCTAGGGTTGCATTAACTCGATCTATGGATCCCCTTATTAGGTTTCACCCTAATCCGGCAAAATCTTGTCACCCTATCTCTAGGCGCCCAACCAACTCTGCTTAATTATGACAAATGTACTCTTAAACAGGGTCTATTCCTCCTCTGAATAAGAGCTTAACTTGAATCAATATCCTGGAATATCAAAACAAGAATTAAGAACACATAATTAAGAACAAGTCAAATATTTATCATACAATTCAGATAATAATAACAAGATCTATCTTAGGTTTCATTCCCCTTAGGTATTTAGGGATTTTAGTTCATAACTAAAAAGGTAAACATCTCAGAAGAATAATGAATACAAAATATAAAGAAAAACCCAAAACTCCTAAAGGGAAATTGAGGGGAGATCTTCAGTCTTGATGATGAATCCGACTTCTGAGATGGATCAATCGGCTTTCCTTTAGCAGTTCCCT
Organism: Gossypium arboreum; assembly: GCF_025698485.1. Taxonomy (NCBI): domain Eukaryota; kingdom Viridiplantae; phylum Streptophyta; class Magnoliopsida; order Malvales; family Malvaceae; genus Gossypium; species Gossypium arboreum. The sequence continues at coordinate 83,545,013 of NC_069070.1, read as the reverse complement.
GCCTCATTCTCTATGCCTCCTCATTTCCTCTTCCTTTAGGGTGTATTTATAGTTTTGGAATGCCTAAGAACTCTCAAAATTGGCCTTTTTCAAATTGGACTCAACCTGGGCTCGACAAGGACACGCCCGTGTGCGATTACTTCAGGCCGTTGTCAAGCCTATTAAAAGAGGCACGGGCATGTGGTCCACCATGTGAGTCGTGCTTCGATTTAGCCAAATTGACACGGCCGTGTGGTCTGCCCGTATGAGGAGGTTCAGGCCGTGTTGATTTCGTATGTAAGCCTATTTTCTCTGTTTTTGGCTTGTTTCTCGCTCTTTTCACTCTCCTATACTCACCTAAGTATAAAATATGAAATTAAGGTATTACGAGCATCTAATTCACCAATTTTAAGGAAAAATCATCCATAAAATATGCTAAGCATGGGATAGAAATATGTATAAATTACGGTTTATCAAATACCCCCACACTTAAGCATTTGTTTGTCCTCAAGCAAAATCCTCAACTCATAATCAAAATAAATTCTTCTCAACTTATAATTTCTAATGTTAATATCTCAAAATAATCCATAGGTAATCATACATTGAAAATTCAACTGAAAGAACATCAAAGTTTCAAACATTCCAAGTTGAGTATTTTATCATTAAAACATAGGTGTCTCCCCTCGTCTAAATAATTACCTTTAATTTAAAATGTCACAGAGTTTCACATCCTCACTAAAATTCACTCAAATCACTCGAGGTGTTTAAGGACAATAAATGAAGCACTCAATAGTCAATAATGAAAATTCATTACCATAGGCTTGCATGAAAATCAAATCTCTAGTACTATAAATTGAGATGAAACATCAATCAAAAGGTCTTTAAAGAGTTTTAACGAGGCTTGGTTAGGGGGTGTAGTCACAAGCTAAAAGAAAAGGTTAGAATCGAGATTGAATTGAAAAATCACTTAACTATAAAAAGATTTAATCATCACTTGTGTACAATAGAGCTTCTTCTCAGAATATGGATTTTAAATACTAAAGCTCAAAAACAAAAGATTACTACTAATGTGTATACACTTTTTTTTTTATAAAACAATTCAAATAACATAAACTAACTATTAAGAACAAGACATAGTTGAGCAACTATTTCAATTCAAATCTCGACCAAAATAGGGATCAAATTAATTGAGGGGATTTCAACAATAATGAGTTATGGGTTAATATTAAGGGTAAATCAATGAATGGGTTGTTAGGCTCAAGGGGTTTCACTAAGGGTTAATTGTGAAGGTAGGCTTTTATAGAGTGAGTGGGTTAAACCTAAGTGCCTCTCTCATTTTTACATATCAAATCAAATGGTGTGGTCTTGCCATGCATAATCAAGGAAGTTCTAGAATAACATTCAATACTGACACATCATAATGAAAGTGAGCATGAAAGAAATAACAGATACTCTAAAAGCTCAAGATCTCACAAAAATTATGGCTTTTTGATGTTTAAATTTGTGAATTCCAACTCAAGATAATTCCTAAACTTAGGGAAACAACCTAAAAGTTTTTAATTCTTCAAAAATCTAGGGAAACAACCTAAAAGTTTTTAATTCTTCAAAAGTCAACTTATCATGCTTGATTCCATAATGTCTTAAATTTTAAACAATCAATGCATAATGCCTATGTTTTAATTTAAGATATATCAATAAAAGTCATAAACCAATAAAAATTTATCCTAAACATGATATGAGAGCTTTTCAAGAGAACAAGGCAATCATTCAGGGATTTTTCTGATATAAAAATGAATATCCCCCCACACTTAAGATGTACATTGCCCTCAATGTAAAAAGATAGATATATAGAAAATAATATAAATATAAGATAGGGAGAGAAGTGAAACTTCCTGAGTGATGAATGAATTTCATTGAACTGGAGTTTTGGAGAATAATCGGTGTGATGGTGGAGGAGGATACTCCGGCGGTGGTAGAGGTTCATTAGTCCATAAGTTTTGCGCCAAAAGAATATTATATCTGAAGTTGGCTATGGTTGTGGTCGAGTAGGACATGGCAGTCGTGGAGAACCTTTCTCGGTGGAGTTTTTAGTTCCTATGTGATAATGAGCTGAGGAGCTCTTTATAACTATGATAAAATCAAGAACTCTTTAAGAGGTATACTAAATCATAATTACTCGTAATGAAATAGCCGAAGAATAAAAATTGTAAAAACTCAGGATAAAATAGTATTAAAAGGAAATAAAATAAAAAAAAATTCAAAATATAGTGATAAAAATAAAATAAAATAAATAATAGGTGTTTCTACAGAAATTGGGACACACGATTGTGGGGCACGCCCGTGTGCTCTAAGCTCAACCCGTGCGTTTCGTAATTTTTGAAATTAGGGGTATTGGTGTACACGGCCATGTTGCACGACCGTGTCGATCTCCGTTCGCTTATCCTACACCCGTGTATGAAGACGCACTCCCGTGTTAATTTGATAGGTTTACCCACAGTTTCAAAATACGTGCATGTCGCACGCCCGTGTTATTTTGGCAGTTTTGCCCATGGTTATGTCGCACGGTCGTGGCTACTTATCACATCTCGTGTTGGGGGAGAAATTTTTGCCCTGTTTTCACACGGACGTATCATATGGCCATGTTGCATCCCGTGGTATGTGCACGGCCTATGGCATGCCCGTGTGGCTGACCGTGTGGTTTTGAAAAGCATGTGTTCAATGATTTGGTTAGTATGTTAGATTTCAAAAACTAAAATTTAAAGAAAGTAATATTGTTAGTGCTCGAGTTGCCTCCCAAAAAGTGCTTATTTAAAGTCTAAGCTAGACTTTACCGTGTGAGTGTACTTAAGGAGATTTGTAGAGCCGTAGCTCCTCCCTGTCATCTTTAAATTTCTCACCATTGTAAGGTTTGAGGCGATGTCCATTAACTTTGAAAATACCTTGCGATGGGTGACTTATTTCTACAGTTTCGTATGGGAAAACTGTTTTGACTACGAACGGACTTGACCATCGTGATTTAAGCTTCCCAGGGAACAATTTGACTCTTGAGTTATATAATAGTACAAGATCTTCAATTTCAAATTGTTTATTTTGTTTTAACTGAGCATCATGGCGTCATTTCGTTGCTTCATTGTATAGTCTTAAATTTTCATATACATAGGTTCACCATTCGTCTAACTCGTTCAACTGCATCAACTTGTTTTCACCTGTAAGTTTTGGATCAAAGTTTTGAAATTTTATAGCCCAGAATGCTTTGTGTTCTAACTCAAATGGTCGATGACAACTTTTTCCATAAACGAGTTTGTATGGTGATGTTCCTATGGGGGTTTTAAAAGCAGTTTTATAGGCCCATAATATGTCATCTACTTTCATTGCCCAATCTTTCCTATTTAATCCTACCGTCTTTTCTAGGATACGTTTAAGTTCTCGATTTGCCACTAGTTTGAGGGTGGTAAGGGGTAGCTGTTTGGTGGTAAACTCTATATTTCTTAAGGCTCTTTTCAAATTGGGCATTATAGAAATGAGTCCCTCTATTGTTGATGATTAATCTAGGTGCTCCAAATCGAGAGAAAAGTTTTTTAAGGAAACATACCACTACTCTAGCATCATTTGTAGGCAGAGCTTGGGCTTCAACCCATTTAGACATATAATCGACAGCTACTAAGATGTATTTATTTCCAAATGAACTAATGGACCCATGAAGTCGATACCCCAAACATTAAATATTTCACATGAAAGCATATATGTTTGAGGCATTTCATCATGGTTAGAGATATTACCTGTCCTTTGGCATTTGTCACAAGAAATAACATACCTGTTGGCATCTTTGAATAAGATGGGCCAAGAAAAACCTAATTCAAGTATTTTATGTGCGGTCTTATTTCCACCGTAATGTCCTCCAGCTGGTCCTGAGTGGCAGTGTTCTAAGATTTTTAATGCTTCTGTTCTTATAACGCATCGCCGAATGACTTGATCTGCACATATACGAAAAAAAAAATCTTCCCAAAAGTAGTTTTTCACATCAGTAAAGAATTGTTTCTTTTGCTGATGTGTCAACCCTTCTGGGATAACGTTAGCAGCTAAAAAATTCGTAATGTCTGCAAACCAAGGTACCTCCGAGTCAGAAATAGCAAAAAATTGTTCTTCAGGGAACGAATCATTTATTTCCACTTCATCTAGCTATTTAGTACTTGAATTTTCGAGCCTGGATAAATGATCAGCTACGAGATTTTTTGCTCCTTTCTTATCTTAAATTTCCAAGTTGAATTCTTGCAATAACAAAATCTATCGAATGAGTCGAGGTTTTGCATTAGTCTTAGTTAATAGGAAGCGAAGGGCAGAAATGGTCAGTATAAACAACAACTTTAGACAATATTAGATATGGCCTAAATTTATCGAATGCAAAAACCACAGCTAACAATTCTTTCTCCGTGGTGGTGTAGTTCTCCTGTGCTGCTGTCAAAGTTTTGCTAGCATAATAAATAGGTTGAACGTGCTTGTCCCTTTGCTGTCCCAAAACTACACCTACTGCAAAGTCACTCATATCACACATTAGTTTAAAAGGTAAATTCCAATCAAGTGCTATTATAATTGGAGCATTAATCAATTTATCCTTTAGAGTATTAAATGCTTCTAAATAGTCCTAATCAAATAAAGAGCATATCTTTGTCTAGTAATTTGGTCAAAGGCTTAGGTATTTTAGAAAAATCTTTAATAAATCTTCTATAAAACCCAACATATCCTAAAAAACTTCTAATAGCCTTAACCAAACTCGGAGGAGGTAATTTTTCAATGATTTCAACTTTAGATTTATCAACCTCAATCACTTTACTAGAAATTTTATGTCCTAGCACAATACCTTCTTGAACCATAAAGTGACATTTTTCCCAGTTAAGTAGAAGGTTCGTTTCCTCACATCTTATTAGAACTCATTTTAAAATTTTAAGGCAAAGATGGAAAGAGTTACCGAATACCGAGAAATCATCCATAAATACCTCCATGATATCTTCTACGAGTTCGTCAAAGATGGCCATCATGCAGCGCTGAAACGTAGCAGGAGCATTACATAATCCAAAGGGCATTCTTCGATAAGAAAATGTACCGTATGGACATGTGAATGTCATTTTTTCCTGATCTTCAAGAGCTATTGGGATTTGAAAATAGCCAGATAGTTCGTCCAAGAAGCAGTAGTACATGTGCCCTGATAGTTTTTCCAACATTTGGTCAATGGATAGCAAGTGGAAGTGATCTTTTCTTGTGGCATGATTTAGCTTCCTATAGTCAATGCAAACTCTCCAACTTGTGACTGTCTTAGTTGGAATTAGTTCATTCTTCTCATTGGCTACCCAGTCATGCCTCCTTTCTTAGGAACAACCTGCACTGGACTTACCTAAGAACGGTCAGAAATAGGATAAATAATTCCAGCATCTAGAAGTTTAATTACCTCGGCTTTAACAAATTCCTTCATGTTGGGGTTCAGTTGTCTTTCAGCTTGCACAACTGGTTTATATTCATCTTCCATTAAAATTTTGTGAGTGCAAAAAGAAGGGCTGATCCCTTTAATGTTAGAAATTTTCCAAGCTATGACCTTTTTATGTTCTTTTAATACTTGGATTAATTCCTCTTTCTCCTTTGGTTGCAAGTTAGATGCAATAATAATTGGTAATGTAGAATTATTTCCAAGGAATGCATATTCCAAGTGATTTGGTAATTGTTTGAGTTCCAGTTTGGGAGGTTCTTCAATAGAGGGTTTTTGCTTGAAATCATCGTTCCCTTTAATGTCCTCATATTCTACTTGTCTTTGGGAAGATTCATCTATCTCCTCTCCTTAGGCATGGCACAATTCCAACGTGTCCTTATGTATGATTTCCTGAAAAGAATCATGAGCAGCATGATCAATAGAGTCAATAAAATAACATGAGTCATCTTGTTCCCTAGAAGATCTGATGGCATTTCTTCGTCACCTACTCTAAGTACCATTTTAAAAATGATTTCTTCGTCACCTACTCTAAGTACCATTTTACCATCACCTACATCAATAACAACCCTAGCAGTGGCTAAAAATGGACGCCCTAAGATTAAAGGCACTTCAACATCTTCATCCATATCAAGCACAATGAAGTCAACAGAGAATTTAAATTTATCTACTTTTACAAGTATATCCTCTATAATACCCCTAGGATATTTAATAGATCTATCAGCTAGTTGAATACTCATCCTAGTGGGTTTAGGTTCCCCAAGAACAAGTTGTTTAAACATTTTATATGGCATCAAATTAATGCTAGCACCTAAATCAGCTAATGCATTATCAACGTTAAAACTACCAATTAAGCAGGGTATAGTAAAACTTCTTAGATCTTTTAGTTTGGTTCGCAGTTTGTTTTGGAGTATAGCCGAATACATTCCTCACTAAGTTCCACTATAGATAAGTCTTCAAACTTTCTTTTGTTTGTTAGGAGCTCCTTTAAATATTTTGCGTATGTAGGCATCTGCGATATAGCTTCAACAAAAGGTAAGTTAATATGTAGTTGTTTAAAAAGTTCAAGGAATTTACCAAATTGTGCATCCATGCGGTCTTTCTTCAACTTTTCTGGGTATGGAATTGGTGGTTTATATTCCTTCGAAATTGGATTGGCATTGCTTTCAAGTTTTACCTCCTCTCCTTTGCTTCTGTCAGCTTCTTATTGTGGCACACTTTCCCACTCCTCAATGTAACTGCTTTCACATGTGCTTTTGGATTGGGTTGGGTGTTACTAGGTAGATTTTCTGGTGCTCTTTCTGAAATCATCTTAGCCAGCTGTCCAATTTGAGTTTCAAGCCTTTGGATCGATGCTTGTTGATTTTTGAGTGCCGTCTCGATATTCTAAAAATGAGTCTCTGACACCAAGATGAATTTGGTTAGAATCTCCTCAAGGTTCGGCTTTTTCTCCTGCTGGTATGGTGGCTGCTGAAAGCCTGGAGGGGGTGGTGGTTTCTAATTTCCTTGGCCTCCCCATGAAAAATTTGGATGATTCCTCCAACCTGCATTGTAAGTATCGCTATAAGGATTGTTTTGAGATCGAGGATTATTACCTATATGATTTAACAGCTCGTTCTCCATGTTATGGCCATAAGGTGGGTATTCTGTATTGCTCGATCCACCTCCGTTTGCTTCGTACTGCATTACTGGGTGAACCTGTGAAGAACTAAGAAAACCATCAATTTTCTTATTCAAGAGTTGTACCTGATTAGAGAGCATGGTGACCGAATCGACATTATAAATGCTGGCTATTTTCGTTGGCTTTGTCCTTATGACTTGCCACTGATAGTTATTCAGTGACATCTCCTCTATAAATTCATAGGCATCTTCAAGTGTTTTATTATTGATGGTTCCGCCAGCAGCTGCGTCCACCATTTGTCGAGTCGAAGGGTTCAGGCCATTATGAAAGGTTTGAACTTGTAGCCAGAGTGGTAACCTATGGTAAGGGCATCTTCATAAAAGGTCTTTATCTCTCCCATACATCGTAGAGTGTTTCTAAATCCATCTGCACAAAAGAAGAGATATCATTACGTAATTTAGCCATTTTAGTCGGAGGAAAATATTTAAGTAAAAACTTTTCGGTCATTTGTTCCTAAGTAGTAATTGACCCTTATGGTAACGAGTTCAACCACTGTTTAGCTTTGTTCCTTAATGAAAAGGAAACAACCAAAGACGTATGGCATCATCAGAAATGCCATTGATTTTAAATGTATCACATAGTTCCAAAAAGTTGCCAAGTGAGCGTTGGGATCTTCGTCCTACAAACCATCAAACTGAACAAATTGCCATATCATTTGAATTGCATTAGGTTTTAGTTCAAAAGTATTTGTAGCTATAGCAGGTCTAACTATGCTCGATTTAGTACCTGTTAAAGAAGTTTTAGCATAATCATACATAGTGCGCGGAGTAGGATTTTGATTAACAGCAATCGCAGGAGATAGCGGATTTTCTTGGTTCTCAGCCATCTCCTCAGTGGTGGTTGAAGTATCTTCCTCTTGCTCTTCTGTATAACGTAAGCTTCGTCTTATTTCTCTTTGGTTTCTGCGAACTGTGCGATCGATCTCGCTATCAAAAAGTAATGGTCCTGACGGGTTTCTTCTAGTCATAAACTATAAGAACCTATTAGAAAAAGAGAAAAAGAAGAATTAGTAATAAAAATTAGAATAAAATTTAAATTGCATTAAAAGTAAATGGCTAAAGTAATAAAAATCGAGTGTTCATAATATCTTCCCCGGCAATGATGCTAAAAACTTGATACCTGATGTTCGTGATAAGTTTTAAATATTTATAATGAATTGTTCTTGAAACTAACTATTATCACGATGAAGGCAAGTGTACCTATCGAACAGTAGTATAGCTTTAGCAAGACCAGATTGTCGAACCCAAAGGAACTAAAAGTACTAGTAATGGCTGTCTTTCTATTATCTAGCCTAAGAATAATAGAGTTTTTTTTTAACTAACTAATTAACTAAACTAAGAATTCATAGAAAATAGAATTGGGGAATTACTTTTGGAAAAATGATTGAATTAAGACAATACCTAAGGAAAAATCCACCTAGACTAACAATTTATTCATTTGACTTGATCCGTAGAAATCCCTAAGTTGCATTATTATCCCTCTCGAGACTAACAACGTCTAACCCTAGGTTGAATAATTGAAATCTCTTTCTAATTAACTCCCTAGGGTTGTATTAACTTGATCTATGGATCCCCTTATTAGGTTTCACCCTAATCCAAAAAAATCTTGTCACCCTATCTCTAGGTGCGCAACCAACTCCACTTAATTATGACAAATGTACTCTTAGTCAGGGTCTTTTCCTCCTCTGAATAAGAGCTTAACTTGAATCAATATCACGGAATATCAAAACAAGAATTAAGAACACATAATTAAGAACAAGTCAAATATTTATCATACAATTCAGATAATAATAACAAGATCTATCTTAGGTTTCATTCCCCTTAGGTATTTAGGGGTTTTATTTCATAACTAAAAAGGTAAACATCTTAGAAGAATAATGAATACAAAACATAAATAAAAGCCCAAAACTCCTGAAGGGAAATTAAGGGGAGATCTTCAGTCTTGATGATGAATCTGGCTTCTGAGATGGAACAATCGGCTTTCCTTGAGCAGTTCTCTACCTCCTTCTCCATACCTCCTCTTTTCCTCCTCCTTTAGGGTGTATTTATAGGCTTTGGAATGCCTAAGAACTCTCAAAATTGGCCTTTTTCGAATTGGACTCAACTTGGGCTCGACAGGGACACACCCGTGCACGATTACTTCAGGTCATGGTCAAGCCTGTTAAAAGAGGCACGAGCGTGTGGTCCACCCGTATGAGTCGTGCTTCGATTCTACCAAATTGACATGGCCGTGTGGTCTGCCCGTGTGAGGAGGTCCAGGCCGTGTTGATTTCGTACGTTGGCCCATTTCTACTGTTTTTGGCCTGTTTCTCATTCCTTTCACTCTCTTATGCTCACCTAAGTATAAAATATGAAATTAAGGTATTAGGAGCATCTAATTCACCAATTTTAAGGAAAAATCATCCATAAAATATGCTAAGCATGGGATAGAAATATGTAAAAATTACGATTTATCAATAGGCTTTCATAAATCATATGTTTTAAACAAGTTTTTGCAATTGAAAGAGAGTTTTTATAAGTTAATTAAGGTTTCTTATTTTAAGAAGGGTTTTCAATGAAAATAAGGTTTTCGCTAAAACACTTCAATGTGACACACCAGATTCGGCCATAACGTCCGGGCCGGGTTTAGGGTGCTACATTTAGTGGTATTAGAGCCCAGGTTGCAAAACTCAGGCTATGAAGTGGGCCTTATTATTTGGGTTTTGTTTTAAAAAAAATTCAATGTGTTGGAAAGAAAAATCTTGTTGCGTAGCACACCGAGCCTCTGACGTCGAGCCAAGTATGTTCTTTTACGATTAAGCTTGTTTAATTTGATATACTGTAGGTAGTTAGTGGACTACTTTAGATGATTATGCTAAGGTTTTTAGATTGAAACTGAAGCCCGTAGGACCTTGAAATTGTAGAGGAATTACGAAAACAACCTTCTTTTAATACTTTCATAAAACATCGATTTAATTATTGAAACTAACTACAACTTCATAAAATTTCTAATCTGGATAATACATTAATCAACGATGAGTGCTAGAAGAGGCACAAGAGGTCGTGGCCGTAGCTGCGGAAATGTTAGGGCTGAATTGTCGGCATCAGGCCATAAGCCCGATGTTGGAGTAGAAGAGGTCCAGCCTCACCCGTAGCTGGGATTGGGCCGTATGATCAGGCCGCGGGGGAAGATGCATTGTTGCAGGCAATGCTGAGGATTTTGTAAAGGGTCACAGGGCCCAATAATGGCATGGTAAATTAGGGGTCCATTCCGAAGCGACTTCGATCAAATGGGGTTGAAATCTTTAAAGGCGTGGCTAGTGTGGCTCCTAACGTGGTGGAATATTGGTTGGAGGCCACCGAAAGGATAATGGAGGACTTGGACTATTCTCTTGAAAAAAAGTTGAAAGGGGCAGTGTCACTACTTAGGGAAGAAGCTTACCAGTGGTGGCTGACAGTGAAAGAGGGCCCCCAACCTGAGCAGGTCACTTGGGAGTTTTTCAAAACTGCGTTCCAAAGGAAGTATGTGGGTGAGAGTTATGTGGATGCTAGAAGGAAAGAGATCCTGAACTTGACCCAGGGAAACAAATCTGTGGCAGAGTATGAGGCAAAATTTCTACGCCTTAGTAGATATGCAAGAGTTATGGTGGCAACAGACTATGAGCGTTACGTTAGGTTTGAGGATGGTCTTAGGGATAGCCTCAGAGTATTGATAGTTCCATAAAGGGAGTGAGTCTTCTCAGAGTTGGTAGAGAAAGCAAAGATAGCGGAGGAGGTGAAGCGCACTGAGAGCTTAAATCGAGAAAAAGAAAAGGGTAGGATAGAGGCCTAGGGCTAGGGCCAGAGAAAATAGGCCAGTTAGAGTAGGGCCCCTGCTGTGAATCCAGGGGTGCCACCTTGTGCTGATTGTGGGAAAGGTCATGTAGGCGAGTGTTGGAAGAGGACGGGAGCTTATCTAACTTGTGGATCTATGGAGCATAGGATTAGGAATTTAGATGATGTACAGCCACCGAAGGGTGGTCAGCAGCTATCCAGAGGCTATGGTCAGGCCAAAGGTGGAAAAGGTTTGGGCCGTGGAGTATCGAGCAGAGGTTCTTGTCATGCTGAGGTGAGACAGCCAGTGTTGGTCTATGCAGTACGTCTTAGAGAGGACGGAGACTCTCCAGAGGCGAATATTGGTACGTACGTTAACCATAATATGCTATTTATTTAGTTTGGAATTAGAGTGCGCAGTGAGAGCATGGTGTGGAAGTCTATGCTATGCAGCTGTACTAATAGTTGGGAATTTTGAGGATGAAATTTCTTTTTGGGGGTAGAGTTGTAACGCCCCAAAAATCTCGAAATCTCGAACTTTTATTTTTTTTAGTTTCGATAAAAATTGTGCTTAACATTCCTAGTTAAGTGTTAATTATGTGATAGTAGGTCTTGGTTAAGGTTTGAGTTCGAACTTAAGGGTGAAGAAAATTATGGTTTAATTATTAAAAGAACCATGTTGGCAAGTAGGTCGGATTTTAAATAAATGAATGAAGAATTGGACACAAGAAAGCCTTGTGGTGGAGTAGCAAGTGGTGTCACATGCATGACAAGGAAGTCCGGGGTTCGAATCCCTCCTTGCTCAAAAAAATGATTTATTTTTGCTTAAGGGATGGACAGTGATGGCGTTGGACATGAACACTGTAGGGAGTGATAAGAGGAGAAATTTGAGGAGGGGATTAAGGAGTTATCAGGGAGAAAAATTAGGGGATGAGAAGTGAAGAAGAGGTGGAGCCGAATTGAGAATTTGGGCATAGGAAATTCGGCCATAGAGGCTATATATAGGTGCCGAATATGAGGTTGCCAGGCTAATGCCGAATTCTCCCTCGCCTTGTTGCCGGAAAGCACCTTTTTTCTCCAAAGATCTAAAAGCCGAAAATCCCTTATTCTTCATTCTTTTTCTTTGTGCCAATTCTCCATTCTTCCCTACTCAAAGTTTTCTTTTTGATTCACCTCTGGTTTTAAATGATTTCTACTTTTCTTTGTGCCAAATAACCTTTTTCACCATACAAGTCTCAAGAGCTGAGTATCCTCTGTGCCGCCACTACTCTTTCTACTTCGACCGGTTCTAGTGTAAGTGTTTTGCTCTCTCAATCGGTTTTGCTAGTATAGATCACTTTGTCCCTCACTTCTTCTAATTGGTTTTGGTAGGATTAGTATCGAATCCTAGCCTTTTGGATCTCTGCCGATTTGCTCCCTAGGTGTTGAAACTTTGGTAAGTTTTCTTCACTTCGGTAAAGGTTGGCCGAATAGGATTTAGTAGAAAAAGGTAACATATGATGGATACAAGTCACCCAATATGTTTTTAACGATAAAGGTTAATGCAGATCTAGGAAGTACTCGTGATTAGTGATCAAGGAAAAGCTATTAAGACTTGGTATTTCAGGTAAGGTTAAGGTGAGTCTTCGGCTTTTGGTAAAGTATTCGATAAGTATATGTGATTAATCATTGAGTGATATCACTTGTAGGTTCGTGGTAAGGGGGATCATAGCACACTTTATTATTAGGTGTGTACATACACTGCACACAGATAAGTAGATCGGCAAATCCCGAAATGCCGAAAAGCAGAAATGCTAAAAAGCAGAAATGCTGAAAAGCTGAAGGTTTGGCTACGGTAGTCTTGCGAGTGCGTGAGCAGTCGTAAGGGGGAAACCAGTAGGTTATCTGAGGCCCCATGGGTGATTCCATGGACTTAGGCCGTGTTTTGGCCAACCGGGCCAGAATGGGCTAAGTAGGCTCGATAGGCTGTTGGGCCCATAATAGGCAAAATTGACAGCTTGATGTTAAGTGATGGAAATTATATGAAAGCATGAATATGAATGTTATTTGGGCCTAATGGGCCATATGAATGTGATTTGGGCCTAATGGGCCATATGAATGTGATTTGGGCCAAATGGGCCATATGAATGTGATTGGGCCTAATGGGCCATATGAATGTGATTGGGTCTAATGGGCCATATGAATGAGATTGGGCCTAGTGGGCCATATACATGTATGTAGACTTGTTTGGCTTTGTAAGGGGTTTTGGGCCTAGTATCTGATAACTATTTAATTGGCATAAAACTTAAATAATTAATTAGTTGCGACCGCGGACGAGTCATAAGGTTAAGGTGTAGTAATGGGTATATGCATGACTAGGATTGGATCTAGGAAGAGCTTGGTACTTAAGCGGTCTTAATGACTCACCTCCTCTTCCCTGGAATCTTAGCTGGTGCATAGTATCTGTTCACTTTAGATGAGGACTTGTTAACGGGCTAAGGTAAGTAATAAACCTAATAAAGAGAAATTACCGAAATGCCCCTAAGGGCAGAAATGACCAAAATACCCCTATGTGTTGAATGTAAGATTTATGGATGTTACATGTATATCTGCTGCATACATACGATATTCTGTTTAGGTTGCATATGGGTTGGGAATTATGTAACGGTTGAAGTATATGAGGATCGCATGGTTGCTTGACAATCGTGGGTCCATCAACAGCTTTTAAGCCCAATATGTGATTGGCAGCTCGCTGCAATGAAGATAGTTCCGCAACCGGGCTACCATTGATGTGTATCGGATGGGTGGGTCAATATTTATATCCCCACATGATGTGTATCGGGGGACAGAATTGATGTGTAACGGTTGGATTATTGCGGTGGGTTGCACTGCATTGCATTGCATGTATGATTTTATGGTGATTGATGATTGCTTATCACTCGTCGAGCGTTGTACACATAGATTTTTTGAAAACTCACTCTCTCTTTTATTTTTCTCATGTGATACTCAGTAGAAGGTTCGATGTTTTGAGGGACTCGGAGGTGGCCAGCTAGCAAGACGACTTGGACTTGATTTTTTTAAAAAGAAAGCATATAGTTTCTCGCTTATTAAGTAATTTCAGGCTGGAATGAAATAATGCCTTCCCTTTTATTATAATTTGGATTGTTATTTTTATGCCTTGGACTTATGAGAAGGTGAACGTGGGTTTCCTAAATCATAGATTATTTTTCTACATTTCCGTAATTAAATTTTAAAATGACTGGCTTTCATAATCATATGTTTTAAACAAGCTTTCACGATTGAAAGAGAGTTTTTATAAGTTAATTAAAGTTTCTCATTTTAAGAAGGGTTTTCAATGAAAACAAGGTTTTCGCTAAAACACTTCAATGTGACATGCCAGATTCGACCATAACGTTCGGGCTAGGTTTGGGCTGTTACAGTATTTCGGTCAACCTCTACTACCCACACGGCAAAGCCAGCAAAATAAAACACCCCATTGTGCAAAGCAGGACTCGAACTTCTGACCTTAGGTTACAACAACATGCTACTTATCCACTAGACCAACAGGCCCTTTCTGTCATACTATACCCATTTATTTAAAAACCTACTAACTAGAGACAAGGGTTTATCTATTAAAACAAAACTTTTGCACAAGCCAAGGCTTGAACCTAAGACTTCTCAGACTCTTCCCAGGACACTTAACCACTGAAGCAGACATGTATCTGTATCACTTGCTTGCACAACTAAACATTTATGTGCAACCTCTTAACTGTCCCCATGCTCAAGGCCTAATTCTTCTAGGCCCAAAATTTGGGGCGTTACATGCAAGGTATAGGGGCCACACGGGCTAGACTCTCTAATACGAGCTGGGTACATGTCCGTTGTTCGACACACGAGCGTGTGCCAAACCATGTCAAAATGTGAATTGCAATCCAAACACGTAGAAAAATGCAATTTTTAGGTTTTTTGGGCATTTTGAGACCTATATATAACAAAAATAGGAAGATAGGAGAGAGCTGCCAGAGAATACTCAAGAAAAAAACTCGAAAAACACTATTGAAGCCAATTCTGAAGCAGACTTCTGTTAAGATTGAAGATCTCCTTTTGATTTCTTTGAAGTTTATTTTGAGTTTATTTATTTCTTATGGTTATACTTTCTTTGGGATGTTTTTATTTGCTATCATGAACTAATTTTCTAAATACCTAGGGAGATGAACCCTAGGATGGATTTTGTTATATGAGTTATATTTTACTGCAATAAATACTTGGATCTTGTGCTCAATTATGTATGCTTAATTCTTGATTTAATATTTCTATGTTATTAATCCATGTTTGATGTGCTTAAATCAAAGAAGTAATAGACCCTATTTAAGAGTAGATCTAGCGTAATTGAGTGGAGTTGCATGCAATCCTAGAAATAGGACGACATAAACCTATCGGATTAGACTCAAATCTAATAGGGGGTTATAACAACCCTAACCCGTATTCGTCGCCAGAACAGGGTTATGGAGTATCACCAGAGTTACAGTAAAAATGAACAGAATTTCAAACATGTCATAACATCTTAATAAACACATTAAAACCAAGTCAAAATATACAAAATTTCCCTTATACGAGTTCCCAAGGCCCAAAAATACGTGTTAAAAATAAGTCGGGACTAAATTAGAAACTCAGAGAATTTTTTAGAAAATAGTAAAATTCAACACTGCAAGGGTCACACTGCTATGTGGCTAGGCCATGTGAATCACACAGTCAAGAGACACACCCGTGTCTTAGGTTGTGTGGGCATTCGAAATAGGGACACACGGCCGTGTCCCAACCAATGTAACTCTCTGACTTGGTCACACGGCCAAGCCACACACCCATGTGCTAGGCCGTGTACCCTTTGAAAATAACCTCGCACGTCCGTGTACCAAGCCGTGTGCTAGGCCATGTAACAGCTTGACTTGTAACCCTTTGAAAGCTACAAGGGACACACGACTGTGTCACCTGGCCGTGTGTTACACACGGCTAAGACACAAGCCCATGTCTCTGCCGGTGTGGACGAAAATAGGCCATTTTACAAGCCATTTTTCTCACCCAAATTGTCATGTACCTATAACCAACTTTGTATATATAACCAAGCCATAATAAGATATACAAAACAAGCATAAACAAGATATATACATATGGTATAACTACATACAACCAATATGCCCTTAGGCACTTCAGTGACAAAATCAAAACATATACAAATGTGAACATACATTGATCAATTATTCAATAAAGGCTTGACCAAGTCCACACCATATTATGTCACTTGTTTTACCTTTAAAAAACATGCCAAAAAGATACCAAATATATCATACAAGAATTTTCTCCAAATAATCACATAATTCATATATTTCTAATGCACCAAAACACTAAATTCACTTACATCATATTGTCACTTATCATTTGTATATTTGAACTATAATACCGTCATTCATAATAAAGCTATTCACATACATGTCAAACTAAACCATTATCTTATCAAAATACCAAAAACTCAATCAAGCCAAATGGCCATATTCACAGCAAAACAAATAGGCCAACGTTAGCCAAAATACCTATACATGACATTATAACCAAAATTTAACAACCGAAAATACCAAAAGAGCCGATGGATAGTGTGATATAGCTCCAACAAGCTTCCAACCTGAACGAACTTTAGATTAACTATAAAACATAGAAAATAACACAGAGTAGGCATTAAGCTTAGTAAGTTCCTATAAATTATAATTTAACTTACCATTTGATCAAATAATATGTAAGTAACAAAGAATAACCTGACACATTTTGGCCAAATGGCTAAGCACATATTCACCAACCATATTAGCCTTGTAAATTCATATATGAACCAATAAACATGGATGAGTTGAACAATTAATCACATTCCATATACATGTATCATCCATATCATATATCTATATATCATGTAACATCATTTCCATGTATTTCATATGTATATCTATAATAGTTCATATCAAACTCATACCATTTCGTATTAAAACATTTCCTGTTGAACCATTTAGAATACTGTTGGATACCCAGGTTAGCTCACATATAGTGTGCTAGCTTATATAACTGTAATCCGTCAATTCATGTACAAGTATGCTTATATGAGCTGTGAATCGGTATGCTCATTTGAGCTGTAAATTGGTATGCTCTCACAAGCTATAAATCAGTATGCTCTCACGAGTGATGGAGTGTCTGCAACACATGCAGGACCTCTGCCAAATTGGTAACCCTAATGACATGTCAATTGTATCCTCCGGATTCTTATAGTTCAAACGGGGCTCAGTAATTGTCGTACATCGTTGGATATGCATTTAGTAATTATAAATGACAAATCATAACATTTATATATTTAAATTAAAAAACATATAAATACAAGTTAATTACACAAACTTACCTCGACGAGTATACGTAGATACGGAGGCGATTAATCCGAGACTTTCTCTTTGTCTCGATCTAACTCCGTACTAGGTCTAACTAGATCTATATGGATAAATTTATCTCAATTGAACATATAGTTCATTTAATTTAATCCAAACCATATTTTTTGAAAAATTACCGTTTTGCCCTTATACTTTTAATTCTTTTCAATTTAGTCCCTAGCTCATAAAAATAGAAATTTACAAAATTTCATCGCAACCCACAATGGCCAAATATCAAATAGGTCATTAGCAAGCACTATACTTCAATTATTTCACAATTTCACCATGTAATATTTCCTATTTTTCAATTTAGTCCCTAATTGACAATTTCATCAAAAATCTCTTTACGAAAGATGTTTATCAAACAAAAACCATTCATTTTCTAACATCAAACTTCAAAGCTCATATACATGCATCAATGTTAAAACCCTAATAGTTTAACGGTTTCACAAATTAGTCCCTGGGCTAGCTAGATTAAACTACAACGGTCCCGAAAACATAAAAATCATTAAAAATAGGACAAATATACATAACTAATTGAGCATACAAGCTTGGTTGAATGTTTAGCACAAAAATGGCTTGTTTCTTTTTCGAAAATTGGTTAAAGATGATAATGAAAGATGATGATAAATTTTATTTTAATTAACTTATCATTTATTTACTTATTTACTTAATTAACCTTCAAATTAATCAAAATTACACAAAATGCCAAGCCATCATATTCCACTAACACATTTATGGTCTAATTACCATATAAGGACCTTCAATGAAAAGTTTTATAGCTATTTAATACCTTTAGCTATTAGAAATCAACTGTTGCACTTTACATGATTTAGTCTTTTTTTTTTATCAAATTGAACATGTAAACGGTAAAGTTTCTTAACAAAATTTTTATAGGTATTACTATCCTGCTGTAGGCAATAAAATAATAAAATAAATTATTCGACTTTAAATTTGTGGTTCCAAAACCATTATTCTGATTTCATTGAAAACGAATTGTTACAAGGATCCATAGATCGAGTTAATGTGACAATAGGGGTTTTAATTAGAAATAAATTGCACTTAATCAACCTAGAATCAGTTGCTTTTAGTTTAGAAAAGAGATATTAGCATAATTTAGGGATTTCTATGGATCAAGATACTAAGTGAAGAAATTGCGTAATTTAGATTTATAGTGATAGATGAAGTCTAGGTGGATTTTTTCCTGGGTATTGTCTTGCTTCTTAGTTGTTAACCATTTATTTTTCTGATTTGTTTTTTGTCGTGTTCTTTAGTTAATTGATTTAGATAATTTTAGTTTTAATCAATTTCTCCAATTTGTCTGTTAAATAATAGAAAGATGGTAATTACTAGTACTTTTAGTCCTCGTGGGAATGATATTTTGCTCACCGTAGTTATACTATTAATTTATAATTGCACTTGCCTTTGTCAGATTTTTTGTTGGTTTACGACTGCATCAGAACACTTTGTAGGCAGAGGATTTTTTAAAAGACATTCTAACTAACTAAACGTTTCCTAAAAGTTTTTGACTAAATTTAGGCAACCTCCTATAAGAAAATACAAATATTTTTCCAAATCAACCTAAAAACACAATTTTTAATCAACAATGACAAAAATTTAACAAATTTTGTTGGAAAAATAAAAGTTTTATCTTGGAATTGCTTTGAAATTGTGAAATTTCAGAGCCAAATTATAGAATCCTTATGCAAAATGATAATGTAGGTTGATTTGTGTCAAGATTTTGAAGAAAGGGGTTGAGAGGGTTTTAAAATAAAGAAATTTTTTTAAGGTTTTGTTGAATCTGTTGAAAACACACTGCATGTATCTATAAAACCCAACGAGTATAAAAAAAGTATTGATAGTTTTCAAAAACTATCGATAAAATAGTATCCATATTGATACCAAATGTTGAAACTGTTTTTCGAAGAGCAGAAAATTTTCTTAACTTGAATTTTTTGTTCTAACATGTTCCAAACTATCTTAGAATGACTTAGCTACAATTTCTAATGAATTCATATACTTGAATATGTCAAATTTGAATAGGATGAATATGAAACATAGAGTATTGCATGGCATGCAAAAATTGAATATTCAATCAATAAAGTCTACTTTATCAAAATTAAAGGCATTCAACATTCATGCAAACTAGACCAAATGAGTAAAAAAATAGACTAATTGTGCAAAAACAACTCCCCTTAACTAATTGCACATTAGTTTCATTAAGACAATTTCTACATGCTTTTTCAAAAAATTTCAACCTATAAAATATTTTTGAAAAACATCAAATTGCAAGAATTTATATAACACAAATTCAAGGTAAGGTGGTAATACCTAACTCTTTCATAAGTTTCCAAAATATTTCTTTATCTAAGGCTTTGTAAAAATGCCAGCTAATTGGTTCAATGTGTCAACAAATTCTAGAACTACATCACCTATTTAGACATGATCTCTAATGAAATGATGTCTAATTTCAATATGTTTAGTCCTAGAATGTTGGATGGGATTTTTAATGAGACAAATAGCACTAGTACTTTCAGACTTGATAGGAATTATATCTACATCAATTCCATAATCCATAAGTTGTTGTTTCATCCATAAAACTTGAGCACAAAAACTACCGATAGAAATGTATTCCGCTTTGGTGGTGGACAATGTAATACTATTTTGTTTCTTTGAAAACCATGATATGAGCATGTTGCCTAGAAATTGATAAGTACCGGAGGTGCTCCTCCTATCTAGTTTGCAACCTCCAAAATTCGCATTCGAGAAAGCATGCAAGCTAAAAGATGAGCTCTAGGATACCAAATACCTAAGTTAGGAGTGTCTCTAAGGTACCTAAAAATTCTCTTAAGGGCTTGTAAATGTGATTCCTTAGGACATGAATGATATCTAGCACACAAGCATACACTAAACATAATGTTGGGTTTACCTGCGATAAGATAAGGAAAAGAACCAATCATTGACCCGTATAACATTAAATCTACATATTTACCTTCTTCATCTTTGTCAAGCTTTGTAGAAGGGCTCATTGGTGTATCTTATGGTGTTAACTGCAAGCATACAGTGTCAATTGTAATACTTGTAGTGTTAATGAAACACTAGAGTATTCCAAGGATCTAACCCAATGGATTCGACTATTAAGCAATTTTAAACTATGGACATGTAATTAAAAGAGTCTAGCTGACTAATCACTAAGCATTATAGTACGACAAGCCATGAATGTAGTTAATTACACTAATTAATTACCCCAAAAAGAATAAGAACTAAATTGTAAATCAATAAAAGTATGAAACTACCAAATGCGATAACAGATAGCGGTTGGTTGATTTCCTTGTGGTTGGTTAACTTTGGAACTAGGGATCTAAATTGCTAATACTCCTAAATTGATTCAATTTTATCTCTTAGTCTCAAATTTACCAAGTTAGACAAATTAGTCCGATTTATCTCTTAACCTCACTGAATTAACCCGTGACTATCGAATTAATGCCCCATAAAATCTCCTCTTAGTCTCACTTATCTAAATTTTCCCTTAAGGGCATAAATCCTAAGTTTTGAATTTTATTTGTTTTAGTCCAAATTTTACGATTTAATTTGTAAACTTAAAAATTAACTTCCCTACATTTTCATCAATCAACCACCTATAGTTTAGTTAATCATGCTTATATCTAAACACATTAACAACAAATAATTAATCACAAATTACATTAGCTTAATCACAAAGAAAGCAATAAAAAGCCAAGCTTTCTTTCAAAAGCTTGTAGAAAGAAACAATTGTAGCAAAATAGATAAATAAAAACTCTAAAGAAATGATTTTTAACAAGTGAAATGAAACAAAGCTGAATAAGATTAAATCAAAGGATTAAAGTGTAACTACAAGGAAAGTTGAAGTATTAAAGGGTAATTAACACCAAGCTACAATAAACTTAACTAACTAACTAACTAACTAACTAACTAACTAATATAGCATAAAACTAGGAAAGAAAGAGTTTGAATCCTTAAAAAAATGAGAAAAGCTAGAAAACCCTAAGCTAAAAAGATGAAAAAATAAATCTTTTAAAAGTCTCTCTTTTCTCTCAACCAAAAGAAAACCTTTTGATCTAATTATAACCCTAAAATAAGTAACCAAATTTCCACTAATTGTTTAATTTTGGTTGGGGGACATGTTGGATAAGGACAACTCTTGCAGTTAATTTTTTATTGTGTATTGTGTATTGTGTTGTGTTGCATAAATGCATGCTTGCTTCAGTGGTTAAGTGTCCAGAGAGGTGCTGGAGAAGTCTTGAGTTCAAGCCTTGGCTTGTACAAAAGTTTGATTTTTAAGGAATAAACCCTTACCTTTAGTTAGTAGTCTAAGGAATAAATGTGAGGATTTCATGACATGAAAGGCCTGCTGGTCTAGGAGTAAGTGGCGTGTGGAGTATTCTAAGAGGTCTGAGGTTCAAGTCCTGTTTGACGCAAGGGAGTGTTCCATTTTGCTGCTGATGTTGTGGAGGTGTTGGGGTTTGACCGAAACACTGAGGTGGTAGAGTGGAATTCAAACTCAGTAGTTAAGGAAGGAGTGTTGGGTTGAGGGATTTGAAGAGAGGATTGGGGAGAGATTTTAGGAGAAAATCAAGGGATTGTGAATGAGTGGAAGTATTGGCGTCGATTGTGGACTCTCAACACTCAAAATTCGGCTTTAAGACTGCCAAGTGCCCCTCATTTCGGTGATTGTTAACCTATTGCCTCTTTTCTTTTTCTCTTAATTTCTCTCCTTAAGCCTCTACTTTTCTACCGTTATACTACTGGTTCGGGTTCCTGTCCATAATATTTCATTCTCTTTGCTAATCTTCTCATCTTTGTCTTTCTTTTCCATGCATAAACCTTTGCCGATTTCTGCTTACACACTCTCTCAAATCTCTCATTTTCTTTCACCTTGCTATTTAGCCGTCTCCTTCCCTCTCTCCACCTCGGTGTGTGTTAGCCAAATACCCTATTTTTCTCTTCTCCCTTTATTTTTCTTTATTTTTCGGCTTTTATCTAGTGTCCTTTCCTTCATTGTAAAACCGAATACCTCATTCTTTTTCCTCTCCAGCTTTCGATTTCTCCCTAGAAAGGGGGAATTGGCTTTGGTGTTCTCTGTTCCATTGACCAAATAGTTGGTTCTTTCCCATCCTTCTTCTTCTATTGACTTCTCGTCTCCCAAGCAGTTGGTTTTGTCCAGCACGGTTGCTGTCGGTTGGTAAGTGTTTTTGTAAGGGCTGAAGCGATTCCTTAAGTGATGTGACTAATAAAGTTAACTGTTAATCTATTAAGGTTCTAATCCCTTATTAGTCAAATATTATTTCGACAGTGCCAAATCGTGTTGAACTTGGTTTACCTGAGGAAAGATAGGCTATAGTAGTTGAAGCAGTAGAAGTAAGTAATGCTAAATGATGTCGATTGGGGATTGTTTTTTTTGCATGACTAACGTGAGTCCTGGTTTTTTCAATTGTTTTAGGTGTTGTTCATCTCATGAAAGGGTTGTGTACCTAAAATCCTATCAGGTGTGTAACCACACCATCCCTAATCATAAATTGGCAAAAGCCGAAATAGGTGGTCATCGACACTACATGAGCCGCGCTCGCTCGTGTGGTAGCCTGAATGCCCAAACGTGGGCGTAAGATCATTAACGCCAGCCATGAGTGATTTCATGGGCTTAGGCTGTTTTGGGCCACGTTGGGCCCGTAGGCCCCACACGGGTAAACCATATGGATGTGTAGAGATTATCGAGCCAGGCTGTGTAAACCACACGACCAAGGCTATTTTTTGGCTTGTAGGCCATACAAGCGTGCGTGCCTACATGGGCTGCAATATGGGCCTTAGGCCCATTTTCACTATTTGATTGTTAAGGTTGCACGGGTCACCTAAGAGGACTATGGACCTACTGTTGGGTTAAAAAGTATATCTAGACCCCAATTTAAGGAAATGACTATTATACCCCTATGAGGTAAAATGACTAATATACCCTTATGATATGTATGACTGTATTTGAGCATGACATGTTGCATACACTATGATATTATGACATGACATATTGCATAGGGATGGGTTTATTATATTTGAAGGAAGTGTACTGTACTGGTAGCTCTGTTGCATATACTGTTTAGTGCCGTAACCAGTGCTATATTTTGGAGTGTAGGGATGGATGGGTCCATTTTATCCCCACATGGAGCGTAGGGCTGGACGGAGTGGAGTGTAGAGGATGGATGGGTAGGACTTCTGTTTGCATTTTGTTACTGTTATTGAAATGGGCTAAGGCCCACACTGATACTGATACTGCAATGGGCTTAAGCCCTAACTGAAAATGAATTGTTACTGAAACGGGCTTAGGCCTATATTATGGTTGCCACTGTATGATTGATTGTTTGTTTAAAACAGGTTTACACACTGAGTTTTCATAAACTCAGCCTTCTGCTTTTCTGCACAGGTATTCCTTAGGCAGATCGGTGTTGCGAAGGACTCGATGGTGGCCACACAACTGCATTTGCTTTCATTTTTAACTTTTAACTTATAAGTATTTAATTTGGGGTGTTTTGTTTTGTAATAAGGCCTCTCTAAGTTTTTATTTTAATATGGGATTTATTTACTTGATTCATATCTGCTAGTGGTAGGTCGCGGATTTTCAAAAAGGTAAATGCTTTCCAAACACCACATATACGTAACATATTTTAAAAAAGCTTCCGCAACAAACCTTGTTTTTAAAACATAATGAGAAACGAATATGTCCAACAATTTGCTAAGTCTTTGCTAAGACAACTTGAGTTTTAACAATGAACCAGATATCCTAAACTTACAAAGGGGTTTTAGTATAACACGAGTTTTTCAACGAGATTATGTTTTTCGAAACGCACTTCAACGTGACATCGTAGGTTCGGCCATAATGTCTAGGTCAGGTTTGGTGTGTTGCATTTAGTGGTATTAGAGCCAGGTTACAAAACTAGACTATGGATTTGGGTTTCTTTAAAAACTTGGAATTTCAAAAAAGAACTATTTTAAATGATTTGAAATAATTGAAAGTGTTTTACTGAAGGTGTGATACACCGAGTCTCCGGCGCAGATTCTATAAGTCCTCTTAAACTACTATCTGTTTAAATTGAAATACTGAGACTACTGTAGGTAGTAGACTGTACTGAAATACTTTGCTTAGGGTAAACTAAAACTGTAGTAAGACTGCAAGCTGCAAAAACAAACACTGAAATACTGAAACTGCTTTTTATAAAATATCTTGTAATAAAAGCTGGAATTGTAAACTGATGCATAAAATCCTATCAGATAAAACATGAATCAAGATGAGCACTAGAGGTACTCGTGGAAGGGGTACAAGAGGCCGCGGCGGAGGCTATAGAGGTGTTGGGCTGGGTCTTTGTCATCGAGCTAGATGCCTAACGTTGAAGCTAGGGAGGCACCGCCTTCACCTGAGACTAAGACTGGGCCTCACAATCGAGCGGTTGGGGACAATGCACTGTCCCAAGCCATACTGAGAATTCTAAAGAAGGTTGCTGGGCCCAATACTGGTACTTTAGGCTGTGGGTCGGTTACGAAACGACTCCGGTCCAATAGGGCTAAGAGTTTTAAGGGTATCACTAGAGTTGTCCCTAATATGGCTGAATATTAGATTGAGGCCATAGAGAGGATCATGGATGACCTCGACTGCACCCCTAAGCAGAAACTGAATGGTGTAGTGTCATAGCTGCGAGATGAAGCCTATCAATGGTGGCTTACTATTAAAGAGGGAAATCAGCCCGATCGATTGACTTGGGAATTTTTCTAGGTTGCTTTTCAAGGAAAATATGTGGGCGCTAGTTATGTGGATTCTCGGAGGAGAGAGTTCCTTAATTTGACTAAGAGGGATAAGTCGGTGGCTGAATTTGAGGTAGAATTCTTATGATTAAGTTGCTATGTGCGAAGCATGGTGGCAACTGAATATGAGCACTGTGTTCATTTCGAAGATGGCCTCAGAGATAGTCTGTAGGTTTTGATAGCTCCGTAGAGAGAGTGGGATTTTATAGCCCTAGTGGATAAGGCAAAAATTACTGAGGTTGTGAAGCGCGTTGAGCGCCAGAATCGTGAAAAGGACAGAGGTAGGAACAAGATGGATTCGAAGCCCTCAAGTTCATTTATAAGGCTTAAGAAAAAGGCCAAAGTTGATGGTCCAGTAAGAGTTGGGGCCTCTATTGCTGTCATTGGACCGCAACCTTCTATTGATTGTAGGATACGCCATCAGGGCGAGTGCTAAAAACTAATTGGGGCATGCTTGAGGTGCGGATCATTAGAGCACCGAATTAGAGATTACCCGCGGAGGCTTGAGCAGATGCAAGCTATTGGTATGGGTAATGTTCGGCCACCGAAGGGTGGTCGCAGCTGCCAAGGGGTGGTCAGTAGCCGCCAAGAGGCCGTGGTCGGCTAGAGGTGGAAATGGTATGGGTAGAGTCGTAGAAAGCACCGAAAGCGAGAGGTCTTGGTCATCTTGAAAGGTGGTAGCTGACTCTAGTTTACGCCTGCGTCGTTAAAAGGATGAAAACACCCTAGATATTATCACGGGTACATTATTTATCTATAATGTACCTTATACTGCACTAATTGATATTCGATCTACTCACTCTTATATAGCATGCACTGTGTCTGAGACCTTGGGTTTAATGGTTGAAAGTACCGCAAGTGAGGTGATTGTGTTGAGTCCACTAGGACAGTCTTTGAGGGTAAATAAATTGCTCAGAGATGTACCTTTGGAGGTTCAAGAAACCATATTTTTGGCACATTTGATGGATCTCCCTTTCAGGGAATTCGACTTAATACTTGGAATGGACTGGTTAGTTAAACATCAGGTGAACTTGGACTGTGCTACCAAAAGGATGGTACTGAAAACTGCAAAGGGTGATGAGGTAGTGGTAATTGGGGAGTACCGAAATTATCTGTCAAATATGATTTCTGCACTGAGGGCTAGGAAATTGGATCATAAGGGTTGTGAGGTGTATCTAGCCTACCTTGGTGTTTCAGATTCTGAGGTTTCTTCGATTGAAAATATTCGAATAGCTAAGGACTTTCTGAATTTATTTCTCGATGAGCTACCTAGGTTGCCTCCAAACTGTAAAGTTGAGTTTGGGATTAAGCTCTTGCCTGGTATAGCTCCGATGTCCATCGCCCCTTATAGAATGGCACCGAAGGAGCTAGTGGAGCTTAAGGCACAGATTCAAGAATTACTAGATCGAGGGCTCATCTGCCCTAGTGTGTCTCCATTGGGATCACCGATTTTACTCGTCAAGAAAAAGGATGGATCCATACGAATGTGCATCGACTACCGATAATTGAATAAATTGACTATGAAGAATAAGTACCCTCTATCGAGGATTGATGATCTGTTCAACCAATTTTGTAGAGCTTCAGTTTTCTCTAACATAGATCTCCGATCTGGGTACCATCAACTGAGGGTCAAGGAGACTGATGTTTGTAAGATAGTGTTTAAGACTCGATATGGTCATTACAAGTTCCTAGTGATGCTATTTGGACTAACAAATGCACTAGTGGCCTTTATGGATCTAATGAATCGAGTGTCCAGTCTTATCTGGATCGGTTTGTAGTGGTGTTTATAGATGATATTCTGGTGTATTCAAAAACTGAAGATGAACACGATGCTCATCGTTGAGTTGTTCTGCAAATTCTGAGGGAGAAACAACTTAGCCAAATTTAGTAAGTGCGAATTCTGGTTACGAGAGGTAACATTTATAGGTTATGTGGTATTTGCAGAAGGGATTAGAGCTGACCCTTGAAAAATTGAAGCTGTTTTGGATTGGAAGCCGCCTAAGATGGTATCTGAGATTCGAAGTTTTCTAGGACTGCCAGCGTATTATAGACGTTTTGTTAAGGGGTTTTCATTGATTGCTGCTCCTCTAACTAAACTACTGCCTAAGGGTGTGTTGTTTAAATGGACTGATGCGTAGTAAGAGGATTTAGATAAACTTAAGAAAGTTCTGACTGAGGCCCATGTCTTAATACAGCCAGAGTTTGGGAAAGAATTCATTGTCTATAACGATGCATCACATGTCAATCTGGGATGTGTGTTGATGAAAGAAGGTACGGTGATGGCTTATGTGTCGTGTCAACTTAAGACTCATGAGGCGAATTATCCGATGCATGACTTGGAGTTAACCGCAGTGGTATACGCACTGAAGATTTGGAGGCATTATCTATATGGTGAGAAGTGTATCATTTACATAGATCACAAGAGCCTCAAGTATCTCCTCACTCAGAAGAAGTTAAATCTTAGGCAGCGTAGATGGATTGAGCTGCTAAAAGACTATGATTGTTCAATTGAATACCATCCTGGTAAGGCCATTGTGGTGGCCGATGCACTAAGCCATAGGGCTATGATTTATTTGAGGGAGATGTTTGCTTGTCTCAATTTATTTGATAATGGTAGCTTATTAGCTAAACTCCAAGTGAAACTGATGTGGATTGAACAGATTAAGGGAAAATAGTTGGAGGATGAGTCACTGGGTCTTCGATTTCGACAAGTTAACAGTGGTGGTGCTTTAGATTTTGGACTAAATAGTGAAGGGGTACTCTGTTTCTGTGGGAGAGTTTGTGTACCGAAAGATACTGAGCTGAGGCAGTCTATACTGTGAAAGGCGCATAGTAGCCCTTATGCTAAGCATCCCGACGGGAATAAGATGTACTGAGACCTTCGTGAGTTATATTGGTGGCCAGGTCTTAAGCTAAGGTTATCGACTTTGTGGGTAAATGTTTGACTTGTCAATAGATTAAGGCTGAACATTAGCTACCTTTAGGGCTGCTTCAGCTAGTTAAGATTTCGCTTTGGAAATGAGAAAGAGTGACTATGGAATTTGTCATTAGGTTACCTTTAACGCCTTTTAAAAAGGATTCGGTATGGGTCATCATGGATCGATTGACTAAATCTGCCCATTTCATACCACTCCGTACTGATTATTCTTTGTAGAAACTGGCTAAACTATATGTGGTTGAGATAGTGAGATTACATGGGGTACTTGTTTCTATAATATCTGATAGGGATCCTCGCTTCACGTCTCAGTTTTGGAAGAAGTTGCATGAAGCACTGGGTACAAGGTTAGACTTCAGTACTGCGTTCCATCCTCAAATAGATGGTCAGTCAGAGAGGGTGATTTAGTTATTGGAGGACATGTTAAGGAGTTGTGTAATAGATTTTCAAGGCAATTGAGAGGATACATGTAGCTAACAGAGTTTGCGTATAACAATAGCTATCAGTCTAGCATAAAGATGGCCCCTTACATGGCATTATGTGGTCGTAGGTGTCGTACTCCTTCTTGTTGGATTAAGTTGGGTGAGCGACGTGTTCTAGGTCCTGAGTTGGTTTCTGATACCGAAGACAAAGTTAGACTGATTTGGGATCGACTAAAGGCGGCATCTGACAGACAGAAGTTGTATGCGGATTTGAAGCATAAGGAGATTGAGTATTTTATGGGGGACTTCATTTTTCTCAAGGTCTCACCATGGAAGAAGGTACTGAGATTTGGACGGAAGGGCAAGCTAAGCCTTAGGTTCATTGGGTTTTACCGTATACTAAGGAGTGTGGGGCCGATTGCCTATCAACTTGAGTTACCTCCAGAGTTGGACCAGATTCATGATGTGTCTCACGTCTCTATGTTGAGGCGCTACCACTCTGATCCCACGCATGTTATTTCAACTGAGGAGACTACGGTTAGGCCAGATCTGACCTTTGAGGATGAGCCAGTTCAGATCCTAGACCATGATGTTAAGGTCCTGAGGAAAAAGTCAATTCTACTGGTTAAGGTACTTAGGCGTAATCATAGTAATGAGGAGGCCACGTAGGATGATAAACCATAATTTATACATATTTTTACCCATGTTTAACACATTTTATGGATGATTTCGCATTAGAATTGGTGAATTCGATGCTCTTAATGCTTTAATTTCATGTTTTATACTTAGGAGAGCATAGGAGAGCGAAAAAAGGAGAAACAGACCAAAAACGGAGAAAGTGGGCCAAAGTACGAAATCAACACACCCTGGACCTCCTCACACAGGCAGACCACACGGGCGTGTCCCTATCGATCCCAAGTTGAGTCCAATTCGAAAGAGGCTAATTTTGAGGGCTCTTAGGCATTCCAAAGCCTATAAAAACACCCTAGAGAAGGAAGAAAGGAAGGCACACATGGAGGGAGTAAGAAATTACTCTGAGGAAGTCGATTGATCCATCTTAAAAGCCAGATTCATCATCAAGACTGAAGATCTCTCCTCAATTTTCCCTTCAGAAGTTTTAGGTTTTCTTTATGTTTTGTATTCTTTATTATTCTGAGATGTTTTCTTTTTTAGTTATGAACTAAAACCCCTAAATACCTAAGGGGAATGAAACCTAAGACGAATCTTGTTATTATTTTCTGAATTGTATGATAAATATTTAACTTGTTCTTAATTATGTGTTCTTAATTCTTGTTTTGATATCCCAAGATACTGATTCAAGATAAGCTCTTATTTAGAGGAGGAATAGACCCTGTCTAAGAGGACATTTGTCATAATTAAGCGGAGTTGTTTGCACGTCTAGACATAGGGTGACAAGATTTTGCCGGATTAGGGTGAAACCTAATAAGGGGATCCATAGATCAAGTTAATGCAACCCTAGGGTGTTAATTAGAGAAAGGTCTCAATTATTCAATCTAGAGATTAGACATTATTAGTCTTGAATAGGGATAATAACATAACTTAATGATCTCTACGAAACAAGTTAAATGAATAAATAATGCGATCTGGAGGTAGAATAACAAGTACAGTCTAAGAGAATTTTTCCTTAGGTATTGTCTTAATTCAATCAATTTTCCCGAAAGCAATTCCCTAATTCTATTCTCTGTAAGTTCTTAGTTTAGATAATTAGTTAGTTAAAACAAAACCTCTTTATTCTTAGGCTAGATAATAAAAAAAACAGTCATTACTAGTACTTTTAGTTCCTTTAGGTTCGATAATCCGGTCCTGTTAAAACTATACTACTGTTCGATAGGTACACTTGCCTACATCGCGATAATAGTTAGTTTCAAGAATGATTAATTATAAATATTTAAAACCTATCACGAAATCACGCGATCATGGGAACCTGAGGAGGCGATGCGACAACAATACCTTCATTTGTTTTGACATGTAAATTTTGAGGCCGAAATTTCTTTTAGGGGTTAGAGTTGTAATGCCCCAAATCTTTAGTAATTAATTTTATGTGTTGTGTTGCATAAATGCATGCTTGCTTCAGTGGTTAAGTGTCCAAGGAGGTGTTGGAGTAGTTTGGAGTTCAAGCCTTGGTTTGTACAAAAGTTTTGTTTTTGAGGAATAAACCCTTACCTTTAGTTAGTAGCCTTTTAAATAAATGTGAGCATTTCATGACATAAAAGGCCTATGGCCTAGGGGTAAGTAGCGTGTGGAGTATTCCAAGAGGTCTAAGGTTCAAGTCCCATTTGACACAAGGGAGTGTTTTATTTTGCTATTGATGTTGTGGAGGTGTTGGGGTTTGGCCAAAACACTGAGGTGGTAGAGTGGATATCAATCTCAGTAGTTGGAGAAGGAGTGTTCGTTTGAGGGATTTGAAGAGAGAAGGGGAGAGATTTTAGAAGAAAATCAAGGGATTTTGAGGGAGTGGAGTATTGGTGCCGATTGTGGACTCTCAACACTCAGAATTCAACTTTGAGACTGCCAAGTGCTCCTTATTTTGGTGGCTGTTAACCTATTGCCTCTTTTCTTTTTCTCTTCGTTACTCTCCTTAAGCCTCTACTTTTCTACCATTATACTAATGGTTCGGGTTCCTATCCATACTATTTCATTCTTTTTCTAATCTTCTCAACTTTGTCTTTCTTTTCCTTGTATAAACCTTTGTCGGATTCTGCTGCACTCTCTCTCAAATCTCCCCTTTTCTTTCACCTTGCTATTTAGCCATCTCATTCGTTCTCTCCATCTTGGTGTGTGTTAGTCGAATACCCCCTTTTTCTCTTCTCCCCTTATTCTTTGGCTTTTATCGAGTATCCTTTCCTTTATTTTGAAATTGAATACCTACTTCTTTTCTCTCTCCTGCTTTCAGTTTCTCTCTAGAAATGGGGGAATTGGCTTTGGTGTTCTCTGTTCCATTAACCAAGTAGTTTGTTCTTTCCCATCTTACTTCTTCTGTCGACTTCTCTTCTTCCAAGCAGTTGGTTTTGTCCAGCGCGGTTGCTATCGGTTGGTAAGTGTTTTGGTAAGGGCTGAAGTGATGCCTTAAGTGATGTGAGTAATGTAGTTAACTGTTAATCTATTAAGGTTATAATCCCTTGTTTGTCAAATATTATTTTGATAGTGCCAAATCGTGTTGAACTCGGTTTACCTGAGGGAAGATAGGCTATATCAGTTGAAGCAGTAGAAGTAAATAATGCTAAATGATGTCGATTGGGGATTGTTTTTGGTAAGGTTGGTTTTTTTTGCATGATTAACGTGAGTCCTAGTTTTGTCAATTGTTTTAGGTGCGGTTCATCTTAAGAAAGGGTTGTGTACCTAAAATCCTATTAGGTGTGTAACCACACCATCCCTAATCGTAAATCAACAAAAGCCGAAATAAGTGACCGTCTACACTACACGAGCTGCACTCGCTCGTGTGGTAGTTCGAACGCCCAAACATGAGCGTAGGATCGTTAAGGCCAGCCATGAGCGATTTTATGGGCCTAGGCCATTTTGGGCCACGTTGGGCCGAAATGGACCGTGTGGGACGTGTGGAGATTATTGAGCCAGGCTGTGTAAACCACAAGGCCAAGGCTATTTTTGGACTTGTGTGCCACACGAGCGTGTTGGCCCACATGGGCCGCAATATGGGCCTTAGGCCCATTTTCACTGTTTGGTTGTTAAGGTTGCACGGGTCACCCGAGATGACTGTGGACCTACTGTTGGGTCAAAAATATACCTAGACCCCAATTTGACAAAATGACTGTTATACTGTGACAGCCTTAAAACGACCCTAGTCGGAATGTGGTTTTGGGACCACAAAACCGAGGCATAAAAATAATTTAATATTTATTTTATTGGCTATAATATGTGTTAACTCATGTGTGACATTTTTGATGTTTTGATTTAGAGTTATAAATGTGAATTTCACTAGAAAGGACCTAGTAGAAAACTTTGGAAGTATGATGGGGAATGTGTAATGACTAATTAAAGCATGCATGCAAAACAATGGCCTTGCATGTCAAATATCCCTCTTTTATAAGAGGTGGCGGCCATGACAATGAGGATGGGCAAAACATGTCATAGACATGTTTTGTTGGTGCATTAGGAGAAAAGAAATAAACAAATAAGCATGGGTAATAAAGAATGAAAAAAATGTGTGTGAGTGAACCCCCTATTGCCGTGTATTGAAGAAAAGAAAAGAAAAAATTGATCATCCTTTCATTCTCTCTTGACCGAAAATCCTAAGGAAGAAGAGGGAATTTTTGCTTCATGTTTGGTTTGGAAGAGGATTAGGAAGGGGTTTGGCTATACTTGCATCAAGATTGAGGTATGTTTGAGGTTGTGCCATGAGATTCATGCATGTTTTTAGTTACTAGCTTGATGTTCTTATTAGCCCATGGTTCAAATCTTTGTTATGTCATGGGGATGGTATTTGGCCAAGGTGGATTTTGTGTTAATGCCATTGCATGTTAAATATGAAGCTTGTTAATGGTATATGTGATAGGGGATTGATGGCTCTTGGACTTTCTTTTTAGTATTTTTGAGTAAGACATTAAGTTCTTTGCTTAATCATGACCAAAATTATGGTGTTGTGATGTATTCGGTCATGGTATATCCATAAGTATGATTCATGCATGTTGCATGGTAGGTAAGATTTGAGGTTTGGATATGTGTTTATATTTGGATATAAACAACTTGAGATTCGGCCCTTGCACCTACATGAATATGTGTTTGCACATGATGAATTGGTATAACATATATACTATTTCAAGGTGTATATTTGCTTGTGATGATGTTTGGTTATGTAGTAAATGAGAGATGTGTATTGAGCTACAATATGTAATCGTTAGTTAGTAAAATGTATGCTGTTTTTTTGTGTGGTATTAAGTGTAAATTGGCCTCAACATAGACATGCATATTCGCCAAATGAAGTAGATTGGTGTGCATGTATTCGGTTAGAGGCAACCGTATTGAAGCCTTATCTTGGCTTAGATAATTGACTAAATGGGTAATAAGTGAGGATGGTTGCGAATATACAAACATACATATGCATGTGTAATTGAATTATGAATGTTTAGCAAGATGGTTAAACTAGTTGATTTATTGATTAAGCTCAAGGAGTTAAAGAAGGAGAATCAAGCAAGGGAAAGACGAAGGTCATCGAGTAGCCGACTTGGACTGCTTTTACCCAACACAAGGTAGGTCACTAAGCATATATTTTGTATTGATTTAAATAGACATAATGTCTATGTAATTATGCCGAAAGGAATGATAAATTTATATACATGTATGTATGTGGTGATGAAAGTATTGAATGAAAAGAAAAGAGGTGAGAAGTATTGAGTTGTTGATTTGACAATAAGTGTGCGGTATAAACATTTGTGATCATGAGAATGGCACTAAGTGTGCGGGTTTAAAATTTGTACAGCACTAAGTGTGCGAGTTTGATCATATAGCACTAAGTGTGCGAGTTGATTATATAGCAATCGAGTGTGCGGACTCACTATATGCTTTTGAATCACTATTGACACTGAGTGTGCGACATTATTGAGTTGACCACGGACAGCGGGTCGGGTAAGTACCTTGAGTTCATGGCTAATAGGCGCTATGTTTATATTTGGAGTTGAGCTTGGTAAGTTTGAACCTATGTGACAATGTAAATTGAAGTCACGTACATAAGAATTATCGCGGAATGAGTGAAAGGTCATGTAGATGTATGATTGAATCGAAAGGTCTAAGGAACTATGGTATAATTCGGTTTGAATGGAGTAATTAGCCTCGTTCCATTTTGTTTCCTCTTGCGATAATGTTATTAATGGTTGTTAGTGCATTGCTTATGACTTCATCGAGTTATATACTCATTCGGTGTTTGCTTGTCACCTATTTTAGGTTTCTTGGACTCGACTTTTTGCGATTCGGGACTGTCATCGAAGTCATCACACCGCTAACAACTTTTGGTATTTTCTTCGTAGTTGGTCTTGGAGTACATTACGGCATGTATAGGCTATTATGTTTTGTTTGAACTTGGTATGTAAAATTTTGAATAGCCATGCGAAAATGGCGTATAAATGTTTTGAGCATAATGTTATAATCATTTGGTATGTATATGCTCATTAAGAAGCACGGGAATGTTTGGCAATGACCAGCCATTAGAATGGGTCATCATGATTATATTTTGGACTATATATGAAAAAGGGGTGGTTGAATCATAGAAACTATGTGTTAGAGAAAGTCTACCCTAGAAATAGATGCTGGCAGCAACAGTGACGTGGATGTGAAAAATCACTAAAAATAGTAGGAATGGAATTAAATAGTGAATAAATTATGTAAATGAACCTTGATGAATCCATTTTCATATGGAAGAAACGAAATGGTCATATGAGTTGTATGTTAAAAGATATTTGGGTTTTCGTGAAACAGGACCAGAACGGTTTCTGGATTCCCTGTTCCGATTTTGAAAATTAATTATAAATTAACCAGAGATAATTAGGAGTCATACCATATATTTATAAATTCCTCTTTGAGTCTAGTTTCTATAGAAACAAATGGAATCAGTATTGAAGCCCTGCACAGGGAGTTATTCGAGTTGTAACGCACGAAGGTCAGTGTAGTCGACCTCCGTAACATGGGAGACTTTAACTAATAAACTGTACTAATTGGCTCAACCAAAAATTCTAGAAAAAAATCTGTAGATGGACATGTGAGTCTAGTTTCAGGGAAAAATTACGAAACTGATTTTCGAGTTGTAAAACTCAAGTTATGATTTTTGAAGCGACTAGTACACAGATTGGCAGCTTGTCTGTGAAATTCTCAATAAGTGGTTTGAAGTCTGTTAACACCTCGTGTTCGACTCCGGTGACGGTCTCGGGTTCGGGGTGTTACATATACCCTATGAGGTAAAATTATTGAATACCACTATGATATGGATGACTGTAATTGAGCATGACATGTTGCATATACGTATGATATTATGACATGACATATTGCATGGGGATGGGTTTATTATATTTAGAGGAAGTGTACTGTACTAGCAGCTCTGCTACATATACTGTTTACTGCCGCAACCGGTGCTATATTTTGGAGTGTAGGGATGGGTGGGTCGATTTTATCCCCACATAGAGTGTAGGCTGGACGGAGTGAAGTGTAGAGGATGGATGGGTAGGACTTCTGTTTGCATTCTGTTACTATTACTAAAATGGACTAAGGCCGACACTGATACTGATACTGCAATGGGCTTAACCCTAACTGGAAATAAATTGTTACTGAAACGGGATTAGGCCCAGATTGCAGGTGCCACTGTATGGCTGACTGTTTGTTTAATAAGGGTTTACATATTGAGTTTTCATAAACTCACCCTTCTGCTTTTCTGCTCAAGTAATCCTTAGCTGGATCGGTGTTGCGAGGGACTCGATGGTGGCCACACAACTGCATTTGCTTTCATTTTTAACTTTTAACTTATAAGTATTTAATTTAGGGTGTTTTGTTTTGTAATAAAGCCTCTCTAAGTTTTTATTTTAATTTGGGATTTATTTACTTGATTCATATCTGCAAGTGGTAAGTCGCGGATTTTCAAAAAGGTAAATGCTTTCTAAACACCACGTTTATGCAACATATTTTAAAATGCTTTCGCAACAAACCTTGTTTTTAAAACATAATGAGAAACTAATATGTCTAACATTTTGCTAAGTCTTTACTAAGACTACTTGAGTTTTAACAATGAACCAGATATCCTAAACTTACAAAAGGGTTTTAATATAACAAGAGTTTTTCAACAAGATTATGTTTTTTCTCGAAACACACTTCAATGTGACATCGCAGGTTCGGCCGTAACGGCTAGGCCGGGTTTAGGGTGTTACACCCTTAATAGTTACATCGCAACCCCCATAATCTAGTATCACGATATTCTTGTCAGTATTAAAATAGAGGTCCTTTGGGAGTTTTGGTATCACGATACCCTATAGCTAGTATCGCA
Organism: Gossypium arboreum; assembly: GCF_025698485.1. Classification (NCBI taxonomy): domain Eukaryota; kingdom Viridiplantae; phylum Streptophyta; class Magnoliopsida; order Malvales; family Malvaceae; genus Gossypium; species Gossypium arboreum. Next base: position 83,508,472 of record NC_069070.1, on the reverse strand, counting down.
ATACCACTGTTGGTAGCTCAATTTTCCTTGTTTTCAAAACTGTTAGGAGTATCAAAACTGTCATCTTTTGATATCTCGATACCTCCATTCTAGGTGATGTTCTCGTGCCATTCGGGCCACATGGACTCCCTACATCACTACCAGCCTCTTTAGATCCCCCTTGTGCCAATTGGCCATCTCGGGTCTCAAAAGTAGCATAAAATGCATTAATTCACTTGTTAAAATGAATAACTAAAACTAAGTGAAAAAGACATTCAAATCACTTGAGAACAAGCTCGTTAAGTATAATGGAGTGTAGTGCCTCATGCTCGACCCTTGAAGAGGATCCATGAATGGCACGTTATAGTCTTACATCCTTTCCTTTTCTCCAAACAAAATGTTGAACTACTAAATCATGAAGTAAAGCATTACAAATCGAGACCATAAGCTTCATTACAAAAGTTAGGGAAAAATTATAATTTGACAAATACAATTTTAGTTACAATATATCGTTCTTTAAAATCCTAAGCCTTAATGCCACCCCCATTGCCATGCATAACACAAAATTTGTAACACCCTAAACCCGGCCTAGAAGTTAGGCCCAAATCTGACGTGTCAAATTGAAGTGTTTTTCGAAAATCATGTTTTCATTGAAAACTCTTTCTTATTTCAAAACTTGAGTAAAATCCCAGTTACGTTAGTTTATTTTATAAAGTGGTACATTGAAAAGTTATTAATTCTATCCCCAAAATTTCTTTTAAGTTGCGAAAGCTAATTTTAAAAGTAACTGATTTACGAAAACGTGATGTTAAAAACTAAGTTGCAAAATATTTCCGAGAATGTTGTGAAAACGTAGTGTTGTTTAAAAACTATTATAAATCAAAGTAAATAAAACCCAAATTTAAAATCCAGAAACTTTAAGAGGCCTTATTACAAAATTTAAAAACCCAAAACAGAATCTAAAACATAAATAAAGTCCAAAGGCAGTCGTGTGGCCATCTTCGAGTTCCTCGTAGCACTGATCCTCCCAATACTGGGGATTACCTGCACAGTTAATAAACGGGGTGAGTTTATGAAAACTCAGTGTGTAATCCCCTTACTAGAGTAACAGTCAGTGTACCGAAATAGAAATAGAAATAGTCTGGGCCAGAGCCCTTTAACAGTAATAGTATAGTCCAGTTTAGAGCATACGTGTGACAACCCGAATTAGGGCCTAATCGGAATAGTGGTTTCGTGACCACAAATCCGAGATAGAAATAATTGTTTTATAATTATTTTGGGGTTTATGATATGATTGCATGATTGTGTGAAAATTTCGTGATGAAATTCTATGCCTAAAGTGCTTAAATTGAAAGTAGGGACTAAATCGAATAAGTTGCAAAATTTGCATCCCAAAAGTTTTTAGTATGAAATTGTTTTGGAATATTAATTAGGAGGTCTTAAATAGCAATTTGACCAATTTTAAGTTCATGGACAAAATTAGGACATGGAAGGAATTTTTGAAAGTTTAGTAAGGAGGGGCATTTTGGTCATTTGGATATTAAATGAAATAAAATGGGAAAAATAACACAAAATTGGTCATCATCCTCCTTAGTTGCTGCCGAATTCTCCCTCTCTCCATAGCTAGGGTTTCTTCAACTTTCAAGCTCCATAGTAAGTGATTCCAAGCCCCGTTTTTAATGTTCTTTACGTTTTTGGAATCCCGGAAGCTCGATTAAGCTTATGCTAGTAATAATTTAACCTAGGGTTCACATTTGGAAAAATACCCATAGGTGAAATTTGTGTATTTTGATGTTTTATGATAGAATATGAGGTTTTAAATTATGTTAAATAACTTGTGCTACTCGGTTTTAAGTGAAAACGAGTAAAGCAAGATAATCCAGTAAAAATACCTATTGTTCATAACTATATGATAGAGTGAGAATTTGATGTTGTTGTAGAAGAGAAAATGTTCAGCATATCATAAAATATAAGAATAAGGGCTGAAATTAAATTCCGAGCCTAGGGGCAAAATTGTAATTTTGAAAAGTTAGGGGAAAAATGTAATTTTTCCATGATGTGATTTTTGGATTGAAATAAATAGTATGAGTATTAAATGAGCTAAATGTGTTATTATAGATCAAGAAAGACGCGAATTGATCTCGAGCTGGGAAGGAAAAGTTTTGGACTAAATTGCAAAATTTCCACATTTTGCACCAAGGTAAGTTTGTATGTAAATATTACAATAATTTCATGTACATTCTTATATTTCAGCCTATTATATAAATATACTAGCTGATGTTAAAATATAAATCGACTATTGGAAGAATGGAAATAAATATAGAGAGATCCGGTTGAACATTGGAGAGATCGAATGAAATAGAGGAGCGTAGCTAGGTCACATGTATGATGCTGAGTGCACATCATGTGTACAAGAAAGCTATGAGACACCCTGTAGTAGCTAGGTCACATGTGTGATACGAGATGTATCCCATGTAGACAAGAGAGCTACGTGAAAGATAAATGTAGCTAGGTCGCATGCGTGATTCCAAGTGAAGGACACCATGTAGACAAGAGAGCTACGTGAAAGATAAATGTAGCTAGGTCGCATGCGTGATTCCAAGTGAAGGACACCATGTAGACAAGAGAGCTACGAGACAAATCGGTTGGGTCGCATGAGTGGTACTAAGTGTTCACCATGTGTACAAGAGAGCCGAACTAAACGAAGTATGATGGTGGAGCTGTGTGCTGAAACCATTAAATATCGAGGATTGATCCGAATTGTTCAACGGGATGGTTTTGTGGTGATATTGTGGTTTGGACCTACACTTATGGTGAATGAAATGTGGTGAAAATGATTTGTGGTATATACATATATAAGATAAAATGAGGTTAGCATAAAGAATGTGTGAAAGAGTGAAATTAGCATTAAAACTGTTTTTAGATGGAAGCAGTGACGTGATTTTGAAAAATCACCAAAAATAGGAGGAATATAATTAGAGGTTGAATGAGATGTGAAATTAAAGTTTAATGAGTCTACTTTCATATAAAAGAAACAGAGCAAGCAAAGGAATTCTATATTTTGAGATATTTACAATTGTATGTGACTTACTCAGGATGAATACGTGATCCCCTGTTCCAACTTTGAAAAATCATTAAAAATTGTACAAGGAAAATTAAGAAATATAGTTTACATACCTAAATTCCTTATTGAGACTAGTTTTAAATGAAACAGACCTCAGGGTTGTTTGAATTGTGTACTGAGAGATATTCAATTCGTAGTGAACAGAGGTCAGATCAGTCGAGTTGTGTAACAGGGAAACTTTAACTAATAAACTGTACTAATCGGCTGAACCAAAATTATAGAAAAAATTAGCAAAAAGCTTTATGAGTCTAGATTCAGGGAAATTTTACGGATTTGAATTTCGAGTTTTGTAACCCGAGTTATGATTTATTTAGTGAATATGATGCAGTAGAGACAGCTAAATCAAAGTGGAATGAATAGTGAAGTTAAAGTAGATAAACTTGAATTGTTGTGTAAACATGTTAGATTCTTTAATTAGTATTTACATACTTACATACTAAGCTATAAGCTTACTTTGTTTCTCTCTTTTGTCTTATAGTGTTCTTCGCTTGCTCGGGAGTTAAGGATCGTGAAGATCTATCCGCACTATCATACTTTAGGGTATTTGAACTAAACGTTTTGAATTATGGCATGTATAGTAGGCTTAATTATTTTGTTACGTGTCATATTTGTCTAGGTTAAAATATTAGTTACAAGATTTCGACCAGATACTTTGTACAAGCCATTAAAGTGGGCTAATATTGTTCAAGACATATGTTATACGATGCACTATCAAATTGGATGACATATTTACATCTCGATTATGTTTAATAGTATGTGTTATGTTCTGGTAATACCTTATATCCTGTTCCGGCGACGGTAACGGGTAAGGGGTGTTACAATACGTGGGCCAAAGCCCATTACAATATCATTTGGGTCACAGACCATAACAGAATCAATTGGGCTTAGCCCAAACCAATAACAGAACAAGTGGGCCTAAGCCCAATACAGTGACAGATCTCATAAACAGATATGCAACAGTATAAGGATGCATCCCATCACGATCCAGCCAACACACCACCCGTACCAACCCTACACTTACGTGGGGATAAAATCGACCCACCTAGCCATCACACCAATGTTAGCTCCAGTTGCGGCACTAACCGAAATCGCTGTAAAGCTGCTAGTATATATGCAGTTCTAAGCCTTATGTAGCAGTATTATAATTGGCACAAAGCCATTGGTAACTATATTATGTTTGGCACATAGACATCAGCGACGATAATATAATCGGCATACAGCCTTGGGTAAATATGATCGACACAGAGTCTTCAATAAGTATGTTAGGCACATAGCCACGGGGAAATACGTTTGGCACAAAGCCATAGTCAAGATGGCATAGAGCCATTTTTAGGTTGGCACAGAGCCATAATTAGATTAAACGGCACTCAGCCGTTCATCGATCCACAGTCATCTCGTGCGACCCATTCGACCTTAACAATCAATACTGGATCCATAGTCGTCTCGTGTGACCCGTGCGATCGTATTAGAACTTCCTCCGTATCAATGTCCCAACCCCATGCAATATGTCGTGTATGTCATGCTCAATCATCATACGTGTATGCCAAATGGCTATGCTCAGTAACAATCATTTAAACATATATTAAAAGCATATCAGTCGTACAACCACCGTCAAGTCCGTTAAAACATAGTCATACAATCACAGTCAAATCGGTCAAATTCATAGTCTAAGTCGGTCATTTACCCATAAGGGCAAAATAGTCATTTTACCCTACAAGCGTATTTCAGTAATTTTACACTACAAGGGTATTTTAATAATTTACAAACTAGGGGTATTTCAGTAATTTTACAAGTCGGGGGTCTTAACGACCCAACTGAGGGTCCATTGTCGCCTCGAGCGACCTAAGTAACCTAAATAGACATAACGGTGCAAGTGGGCCTAAGGCCCATGTGGGCCCACACGCTCGTATGGCCTATTTAACCCAAATTTAGATATGGCTATGTGTACACCATAGCCCGTTTCATTAATAGTCATTTATTGTAAATTTTATCAGTGTGAGCCCACGAGCCCATTGGGCCCATACGGCCCATCGAGGCCCAAAACAACCTAAGTCATGTGCGTGACATGACAAGTCTATCTACTTCCCGCTTAACAGCGAAATTTACCCATGCGGGCCTACGGGCCTATTGGGCCCCTACGACCCATTTAACCCATAACTACTCACGGTTGTACGAACGACGTAGCCCAGTCCAAAACTTACCACATAACATATATTTATGTCCATTACCGCTTACAGAGTACGGATACACACCTGTTTGTGATAAGTGAGCAAATCCCACGATGCTAAACCTAGATTTAATCAAAACCCCATGTTAGTCCTTTAATCGTTAAAATTAACACCCTTACATAGCACCTGATTCCAAAATGGTACTGACTGTACTGACTGCCTAACTTGAATAGCATCCGATTCCTCTTTTTAACCACCAATCAAAGTCGCCTTCCAAAACTTGACAAAATCTATATAGCATTACCACCTTGTTAACTAAGACCATGAATGATAAAGATTAGAAACAAAAGAACAACAAGTTACCACTACTTAGGAGTATTCGGCCTCCTATGGTACACTCTAGGATTTGAGTCCCACAAAAAACAGTCACACTCCTATCAGGAAACGATGGATGAAGATAGTGTTAAGGAGGAAACTTCTATCGACAAAGAGAGAAAGAGGGAGAAGAGTAGGCATAAACCCAAACAAAATCAATTACCTTACTCAAGTGTAGAGGGATTAGTCTCTAAACAGAAAGACAATCGGCTAGCCAAGAAAAACCAAATGAGTGGCAAAGGGAGAGGAGGCAAGTGCTACTCAGCTAAACCACAAAGAAGGAAAATGCAATTGAGAGAAGGAAGAAAAGAGGAGAAGAGACCAAAAGCTATTCGGTCACTCAAAAAAATGAGAGAGGGAGAGGGTGGAGAAGTTTGATTCAGGAATGAAAGAAAAGAATAGCCACAAACACGTAAGAACAACTCCTATATTCAACTTTTCAATTCTATACTAAAACTCCTATATTCGGCCTTTCAATTCTATACTAAAACAACAAAGAGGTAGAAAGGTTGCACGAATGGTAAAATTCTAGAATATGCATGTAATACAGAGAAAAGAGGAAAAAAAACTGAAAACAAAAAAAGCCCAAAATGGCACAAAAGAATTCGGCACTCTGGGAAAAAGAAGTCCTATCACCGAATTTGCACAATGGGGAGTTCAAATTTTGGCAACCAACCCTTCCCATTTCAAATTCCTTGATTTTCTCCTTGAATTAAGCCACCAACCGAGTTTGAACTACAAACAAACTCCTTCATCCAAATCTTCTTCCCTTGAAACACTCCCCTAAATTACTCAACCTTCAATTCAAATTTCCTTGAAACACTCATGACCAAGTTTTCCACAGAGTCTCAGTCCAACTCCACCTCCTTCCATGGCCATTAGTAAAAATAATCTCTTTTTACACAAGCAGGAATTCGAACCTCAGACCACTAGCTCACTTGTAAGGCCAGTTCCACTAGACCTCATTGCTCATTATGATATAAATTCATCAAAAATATTCTTAAAGCCTACCCATTACCATCAAGGCACCTTTAAGAGAAAAACAAAAATTTTTGCTAAAGACAAGGTTTGAACCCAGGACTTCTTCAACACTCCCAAACACTCCTAATCACTTAACCACTGCAGCAGACAATCAATTGTGATATTTCTTCCACACATAAACTTTTATGTGTAGTCTTCTAGCGGCTTCCACGTACAAGGCCCAATAGTTCTAAGCCCAGAAATTTGGGGCATTACAAAATCATTAGAAGTCTCACAATAAAAAATATTCTCTGGCGTGGTCTTTAGTGATTCCTTTACTTCTTCAATGATACTGAGAAGAAAAGGTAACAGAGTAAGTTCATAGAACTAAGTGTGTAACACCCTTATCCTGCAACTCTCACCGGAATAGGTAAGGGACATTACCATACAGATAGAACATCACAGATCAATACAGAATCACGTATATCACATAGTATTATTGCATAAGCAAATCAACAATTCATCCCTTAAAGAGGTCTCCAAGACCTAAGACATACTTTTAGATAAGGTCGGGACTAACTCAAACACAATCAGATTTTTCAAAACTTAAAAAAAAAAAACTTTTCAATTCTGTTGAGGTCACACGCCCGTGTGACCAGTCAGTGCGCCAAAATAGAGTATATATACTGACTTTTACACATGCCCAACAGACACGCCCATGTGCTATGGCCGTGTGATACTTAGCTAGCTACTGACTTAAGCCCACGGCCATATGACACGCCCATGTGTCTTAACTGTGTGATCTTAAGATGTTATTACTTTACATACACGGCCACAAGGCACACTCGTGCTCTCTGACCGTGTGGCACAATGCAGGCTTGGTTTAAGCCAACTTGCCACCCATTTTTGGGTCATTCCTACAAGCAATATTAAACCACATTCATGCCACAATTTTCAGCCAATTCCATGCTCAAAACATGCTTCATTATAACTAAATCATCATCATTCAATAACCTATTCAAATCCATACCAAAACACATTAAAATTTTTTTATTACAACAACATGCCAAAATGCTAATTTCATAGCTCACTTATGGCACCTTCTAACTCAATCTTAAACTTACAATTTCCTCAACTTGACATATTTCAAAATGACCACCATATACAAGGCCATAAAACCATTACAAGCATACAAAATTTGGCATCACAAACCATTTACCAAAACTAAGCACAAGCATACCATTTGCTAGCCAACTCTCATGGCATAACATATATACATATCAAAGCTTAAAACATAGACATTCTAGCCTATACATGCCATACTTAAAAATATTTACACTTTCAAAAGTGCCAAAATGAGTTCGATAGTATGGTGACAATCCTCGACTATCCTCGAGCCTTCAGTAGCTATGATAACTGTAAAACAGACAGAAATCACACAGAGTAAGCTATAAAGAGCTTAGTAAGCCAAATACAATTGGTTTAACTATTAAAGCATATAAAGTAAAAGTCAATAGTAAGAATTCATAGCCATTTCATAGAGTAATTCATGAGCCTAACCATGCTCATTTACTTGTATATATATCATGTTTCATTTCCATGATTTTGTACATACATGACATTCATTATTTCACAGAAACAGAGTCTTTCATGTTCAGAAATTTAGTACGATATAAACATACCTGTATAGATTATACATTTCATATATTCATTCCGATATCTTGGACTCTATCATCAGACAGTTTAGAAACGATACAGATACTCATAAACGGGTACAATGTTGACGTCCCAGACGTGGTCTTACATTAATTCAGTATCGATGCCTCTGTCCCAGATAGGGTCTTACACGAAATCAGATTCGATGACGATGTCCTAGACATGGTCTTAAATGTAAATCTCAAATCGAGGCCTGTGTCTCAGACACGGTCTTACACGACATCTCAGATCAATGTTAACATTCTTTTAGAAACGTACAGAGCTTTTCAGATACTAGCATATTATCGAAGTTTACTTGAATTTATTCATCAGGCTCTCAAGGTTGTCCAATACAGATTACAGTTTGTATATGTATAATTTAGTCAATTTAACACGTAATTGTAATTGACTTACCTTGTACGAATTTCAAACGAAAACGAGTCGACTATTCAACTATTTTAGACTTCCCTCGATCTAAGTCCGATTTTCTTTGTTCTTGATCCAATACAATTCAAATTTAACCATTCAATCATTCATTTCATTCAAAATAATCCATGAACACATATTTAGGGCACTTTGCATTTTAGCCCTTACATTTTCACACTTTGACAATTTAGTCCATTTTTCACTAAATCACAAATATGCAAAATTCACCAAAACTATAGCTTGGCCGAATATACATAGCTTCCATACAAGCCCAAATAACATATTTAATTCACAATTTAGTCCTTCAAAATCTCATTTTCACAAATTAGCCCAAATAGCTCTATTCCATCAAAAATTCAAGAATAAAGCATAATAATCTCACATATATCTTTCATAATCCAGATATAAACATTACAGAACTCATATAATCATCAATGGCACATTTCATAATCTTCAACAGAAACAGAAATTCAGACATGGGTTTTGAGGAACAAAAAGCAAAGATCACAGAAACGTAGAAATTATCAAAAACCGAGTAGAACTCATACCTTAATCAAGTTCTACGATGGCCGAATGTTAAAACATAAAAACCTAGCTTTTCTTTCTTCAATTTCTGTATGAAAAAGATGATAATGGCCATTTTCATGCTTTGTTTTATTTTATTTAACATTATATGCCATTTTCCAACTTTGCCCTTATTATTAACATATGAAAATCCACCTACTAATGTCTATAATTGTCCATGCATTAGTACAATGGTCCAATTGCATCATAAGGACTTCATACTTAAAAAGCCACTTCACATAGGCACTTTATCAATCAGCACACAACTTTTACATTCTACGCAATTTAGTCCATTTTGCATAATTAAGCACAGAAACAGACAAACTAAATCACAAAAACTTCGCAGATATAAATTCACATATCATAGACACAAAAAATAATATTAAATTATTTTTTAGAATCGGTTACGTGGTCTCGAAACCACTGTTCCGACTAGGGTCTAAACCGGACTGTTACAACTCCCCCCCTTAGGGATTTTCGTCCCCGAAAAGCTTACTGTTAAACAGATTCAGATATTGTTGTCTCATAGCATCTTTAGCTCCCACGTGGCCTCTTCAACACTGTGTCGATGCCACATCACCTTAACTAATGGAATTTTTTTATTTCGCAACTCTTTAACCTCGCGAGCTAAAATATAGATTGGCTTTTCTTCATAAGTCATAGCAGATCAGATTTCAATATCAGACGGAGAAATTATATGTGAAAGATCGAATTTGTATCATCGAAGCATCGATGCATGAAACACATTATGTATCTTTTCTAACTCAGATGATAGCCTCAATCTATAAGCAACTGGCCCAACTCACTCGATGACTTCATATGGTCCGATGAACCTCGGACCCAACTTGCCCTTTTTACCAAATCAGAACAGTTTTTACCATGGAGATACTTTCAGAAACACTTTATCACCGATCTCAAATTCGATATCTTTTCGTTTTAAATCCGCTAAAGATTTTTGACGATCAAAGGCAGCTTTCAGACTATCTCAAATTATTTTCACTTTCTGTTCTGTTTCTTTTATCAGATCAATACCGTAAATCTTATTCTCACTGAGCTCAGACCAGTATAACGGAGTTCTACACTTTCTACAATATAAGGCTTCGTACGGTGCCATTTTAATGCTCGATTGAAAACTATTATTATAAGCGAATTCAATCAAAGGTAGATATTGTTCCTATGTACCTTCAAACTCAAGAATGCAACATCTCAACATATCCTCAAGTATTTGAATAATCCGTTCAGATTGACCATCTGTTTGTGGATGAAAAGCAATGCTAAAATGCAATTTAGTACCCAGTGAATCTTGCAATTTCTTCCAGGAACGCAAAGTGAATCTTGGATCTCTATCAGACACAATAGATATAGGCACACCGCACAATCTCACAATATCCGAAATATATATCTCAGCTAATTTATCGAGTGAGTAATCAAATCGATTCAGAATAAAATGAGCTGATTTTGACAAACGATCAACTACAACCCAAATTGCGTCTTTCTTTCTCGGAGACAGGGAGAAACCTGAAACAAAATCCATGGTTACTCGATCCCACTTCCACTCAAGAATCATAATCGGTTGTAACAAACCAGATGACACCTGATGCTCAGCTTTAACTTGCTAACAGATTAAACATCTCGAAACAAAATCAGAAATATCTTTTTTCATTCCCGCTACCAGTATAGTTGTTTCAAATCGTTATACATTTTTGTACTTCCCAGATGTACAGAAAATCTACTACTGTGAGCTTCTCTCAAAGCGTCTGAATTAACTCTGGATTTCTCAGAATACAAAGTCTATTTCTGAATCTCAAACAATCATCAACATCCACTCGAAATTCAGAATCACACTGAGCTCGTTTTGCTATTAATTCATTATCAACCTTCTGAGCTTCGATAATCTGTTGTAAGAACAATGGTATTTCTTTTAATTCAGCTAAAACTGAACCATCATTAGACAAAACCAAATGAGCATTCATCACATGCAAAGCAAACAATGATTTTTGACTCAGGGCATCAGTAACAACATTTGCTTTACCTGGATGATAATCTATCACAAGTTCGTAGTCTTTCAGCAGTTCTAACCATCTTCTCTATCGCAGATTCAAATCTTTTTATGTCATTAAATACTTCAAACTTTTATGATCAGAAAACACATGACATTTCTCCCCAAACAGATAGTGACTCCAGATCTTCAAGGCAAACACAATAGTAGCTAACTCGAGGTTGTGAGTCGGATAGTTCTTTTCATGTGGCTTTAGTTGTCTTGAGGCATAAGCTATAACTTTTCCTTCTTGCATTAGGACACAACCCAGACCAATCAACGAAGTATCACTATAAATAAAAAATTCTTTACCCGATTCAGGTTGTACTAAAACCAGAGCTTCAATCAATAAAGCTTTCAACTTATCAAAGCTGTTCTGATAGTTTTCAGACCACTCAAACTTCACATCTTTCTGGAGAAATTTTTTCAATGGAGTCACAATTATCGAGAAACCTTATATGAATCTTCTATAGTAACCTGCAAGTCCTAGAAAACTACGGACTTCAGATACATTCCTCAGAGGTTTCCAATCTAGAATAGCTAAAATTTTGTTCGGATCAGCTCGGATACCAGAGGCTGATACAATATGATCCAGGAAACCAACTTTTCGCAACCAGAATTCACATTTACTGAACTTTACATACAACTGTTTATTTCGCAAAGTCTGTAGCACTATTCTCAGATGTTCAACATGCTCAGATTCATCACATGAATAAATTAATATGTCATCAATGAATACAACAATAAATTGATCTAGATACGGTCTAAAAATTCTATTCATTAAATCCATAAAGACAGCAGGTGCATTACTCAATCCGAAAGGCATAACTAAAAATTCATAGTGACCGTACCTTGTTCTGAAAGTAGTCTTCGGAATATCTGAGTCTTTAACTCGCAGCTGATAATAGCCTAATCTCAAATCTATTCTTGAAAACACAGCAGCTTCTTTCAATTGATCAAACAAATCATCAATTCTGGGTAGGGGATACTTATTCTTGATAGTCACTTTATTCAACTGACGATAATCTATACACATTCTCATCGTACCGTCTTTCTTTTTCACAAATAGAACCAGAGCACCCCAAGGTGAGAAACTTGGTCTAGCAAACCCTCGATCAGTCAATTCTTGCAACTAAAATTTTAATTCCTTTAACTCGATTAGATCCATTCTATACGGAGCTATCGAAATCGGAGTAGTACCATGTAACATCTCAAAATAGGGCCTAAATGGAATAGTGGTTGCGAAACCACAAATATGAGATAGAAAAGTTTATTTCGATTATTTTTTATGATTTACCGAGTGATTAGATGCATGTGTTAGAGTATTGATAAGAAATTTTATAGATTGCATGTTTAATTTGCCTATTAGGGCTTATTTGTAGAAGTTGCTGTACCAGCCCGATTTAGGGCCTAAACGGAAAAATGGTTTTAAAACCACGAATTTGAAGTCAAAAAATTTATTCCAATTAATTTTTAAGGTTTATTTATTGATTAAAATATTGTGAAAAAATATCGTTAAGTAATTTTACTAATAAAGTGCTTAATTGGACTTTTAGGACTAAATTGCAAAAGTTACAAAATATGTGTTCTAATTCATAAGTACTTGATTGAAATTGGGGTTTAAAGAGGAGGTCCTTAAATTTTAATTAGACCATTATATTTCATTTGGACAAAAATGGGCATGAAAAGGACAAAATTTTAAAGAAAGGCCTTAAGGGCATTTTAGTCATTTGGTAATTAAAAGAAATAAAAAGGGAAAATAAAGCCAAAATTGACTCATCATTTTCATGGAGGCTGAAATTAGCATGGGGGAAGCCATGGGTAGGGTTTTCAAGCTTTCCAAGCTCAATAGTAAGTCCGTTCTAGCTCCGTTTTTCAAGTTCTTTACGATTTTGGAATCCCGGTAACTTGATTAAGCTTATTCTAGCAATAATTTAAGCTAGGGTTCATATTTTGAAAAATACCCATACGTTAAATGTGTTTATTTTGATGTTTTATGGTAGAATACGAAGGCTGAAATTATGTTAAACAACTTTTGCTAAGCGGTTTTAAGCAAAAATGAGTAAAACGGCTTAATAGGTAAAAGTTGGTATTGTTCATAACTGTGTTAGAGTGAGAATTTGATGTTGCCATAGAAGTGAAGAATGATCAGCATGTCATAAAACATAAGAATAAGGGATGAAGTTTAATTCCCGAGCCTAGGGGCAAAAGTGTAAATATGCAAAAGTTTAGGGGCAAAATTGTAATTTTTCCAAAATTTGAGTTAAGGACTGTTTTGAATATTACATTAATTAAATAAGTAAAATATGATATTTTAGATCTCGAAAAATGAGATTTGAATCTAGAATGGGAGAAAATTCGAAAATCGGAAAAGTTGGTAAAATGGCCGTTTAAGTATCGAGGTAAGTTCATATGTACAATAAGCATTAATTTATGCATGTTTCAATGAAAAATTGATATATTTACTATGATATCTGAGGTGTTGAAAGTAAGTATAATTATGATGATTTAAATGTTCAATATTAATTCGACATGGAAATGAGAAAGTATGTAAGTTTGTATGTAAATAATACATTATCTTTATTATTTTTTTGTATTTTAGCATATTTTATGTATTGTAGCTGATTTTTGAATCATAATTGACTATTGGAAGTATGGAATCAAGTATTAGAAAGAGAGAGAAATTCCGGTTGAACCTTCGGAAAGATTGGATGATAGAGATGGTATGTAGCTAGGCCACATGTATGGTGTTGAGTGCACATCATGTGTACAAGAGAGCTACGATACATTATGATGTAGCTAGGTCGCATGGGTGATACTATGTGTACACCATGTAGACAAGAGAGCTACGGGATATATGTAGTTAGGTCGCATGTGCGGTTCCAGGTGAAGGACACCATGTAGACAAGAGAGCTACGAGATAAACTGGCTAGGTCACATGGGTGGTACTAAGTGTTCACCATCTGTACAAGAGAGCCAAAATTATGTGTACAATCGAGCTAGGTCACATGAGTGGTGCTAAGTGAAGGCCACTATGTGTACAAGGGAGCTTCGATTTTAAAGGTGGGCTGTGTGTGATACCATCGCGTATCTGTTATTATTCCGAAGCGTTCAACTGGGAAATTGATTAAATGAAATTGTGTATGACTTTGTGATGATAAGTGTAAGTATATACATGTGTAACTTATGAGCAATATGCTCGATATGTGATTGGAAATTGGAAAGATTGTTATGGGAAAGTGATGAATACAATTGAAGTGTGAAAGATCAAAATTGACAATAAAACTATTTTGGATAGTTGCAGTGATGTGAATCTAAAAATTTACCAAAAATAGTAGAAATTGAATCAAAGACTGAATGAGATATCAAATTAGAGATTAATGAGTCTATTTTCATATAACAAAACCAGAGCAAGAAAGGAATTCTATATTATGAGATATTTAAGTTTTTGAGAGACTAGTGTAGAATGACTACGTGATCCCCTATTCTGACTTGGAAAAATCATTAAATATTGTAAAAAAATAATTATGGTATATAATTTATTCGTAGTTAAGAGTGGTTAGAACAGTTGAGCAGTGAAATAGGGGTAACTTCAATGAATAAAATGTAATAATTGGCTAGACCAAAAATTCTGAAAATTTTGTGGTAAGAATATATGTGAATCTAATTTCAAGGAAAATTAACGGTTTGTAATTTGGAGTTTTGTAGCTCTAGAAATAAATAATTTAGTTGCTGGTACTCTGCTAGACAGCTTATTTTGAACCTGTTTATGATTGTAATAGTGAAAGTATGTTTAAAGTATGATAATGTATTTTTTATTCATATTTACATACTTACTTACTAAGCTATAATGCTTACTCCCTTCTTTTCCTTTTTCCTATAGTGTCGCAGATGTTAGCTTGAGTTGGAGGTCGCCGGAGGTTAAATCACACTTTCAAACTATAGATCGATATATAAAGGTTTTAAAGTATTTTAAGTCTTTGGCATGTATGGAGACTCGTTTAATTGTTATTAAGTTGCTAGGAATTGGCTTAAAATACTGACCTATGTTACTTGAAGGTCTCTATTGTATAAAGTCATTTAATGTAGATAATCTTGATTATGTTACTAATTGTGAATCGGTTTTTATACGATGATTAGTGATTAAGTCCGGTAATGCCTCGTACCCTGTTCCAGCGTCAAACACGGGTAAGGGGTGTTAATACCAGGTACTAATTGAATGTCAAACTCGACTTCTCGAATCGGAGGAAAACCAGGTAGTTCTTCAGGAAACACATCAAAGAATTCACAGACAGCAGGTAAAGATTCAACTTTCTTATCATTCACTTTCGAGTCTAACACATAAACGAAGTAGGCTTCACAGACTTTTTTCACATATTTTCGTGCTTTCATTGCAGATGTCACAGCTGATAGTCCATTCAGTTCACTAGACTCAATTTGAATTATCTCATCATTCTTACACCTTCAATCAATGACTTTTCATTTGCAATTCACAATAGCATCGTGGAAAGTTAACCAGTCCATTCCCAGAATCATATCAAATTTGCCGAAAGGCAAAAGCATCAGATCAGTAGGAAAACAAATATCTCGAATCAATAACGGGAAATTCTTGCATACTTTATCAACCAAGACACTTTTGCCTAAGGGGTTAGATACTCTAATTACGAATTCAGTAGACTCTACAGGCAAAGTCTTACTATGTACTAAATTCATACAGATATAAGAATGCGTTGATCCAGGGTCTATCAATGCAATCATAGAAGTATCATAAAGAGTAAAAGTACCAGTAATCACGTCTAGAGACGAGGCTTCCTCACGAGCTTGGATAGCATAGGCTCTGGCAGGTGCTCTGGCCTCAGATCTAACAATAGTATCCCTAGTAGCTCTTTGACCACAACTTGCATTTCCCGTATTTCTGGAAGGCCTACCTCTAGCTGAGGTGTTACTCGGTCTCAGATTTTGTACATTCTCTTGCTCAGTAGGTTCAGAACAATCTCTTACAAAATGGTCCAGAGATCCACATCGAAAACAGGCTCGGTCGTTCAATCTAGAATTTTTTGGATGTCTTTTACCACAGTGTTTACATTCAGGTTTCTCAGATCGGACATTCCCGACACTTGCAACAAAAGTAGCAGGAGCTCTGAAATTTGAATGGAATCTAGCTCGATCTCGAATCCAATGTCCTACATCAGCCTTTGAACGGCTAAGATCATTTCGGAATTTCTTTGACACAGACTGAAATGAACTACTCGAAGATCTCTTTCTAACATCTCTAGCTTCAGAATCAACTTTTCTTTTCTCTTTACTTAATTCTTCAGCTTTACAAGCTCGCTCAACGAGCACTACCATTTCTTTAATCTCCACAGTCCCAACTAACAGTCGGATATCCTCATTTAATCCATCTTCAAACCTTTTGCACATTATTATTTCATTTGACACACATTCCCGAGCATACTGGCTCAATCTCACAAATTCACATTCGTATTTAGTAACAGACATGCGCCCTTGTTTAAGCTCGAGAAACATTGATTAATCTCTGACTAATG
Organism: Gossypium arboreum; assembly: GCF_025698485.1. Classification (NCBI taxonomy): domain Eukaryota; kingdom Viridiplantae; phylum Streptophyta; class Magnoliopsida; order Malvales; family Malvaceae; genus Gossypium; species Gossypium arboreum. The sequence continues at coordinate 83,491,597 of NC_069070.1, read as the reverse complement.
TATTTCTTCCGAAATTCAGCTTGGAAGAAATCCCAAGTAATCCGTTCACTCGGAACCACAAATATTAAAATTTTCCACCAATGGTATGCCGTATGTCTTAGAAGTGAAACGACACATTTTATACATTCCTCAGGATTCAGAGACATTTCGTCAAACTCTCGTATTGTATTCTCTAACCAAAATTTGGCTCTTTTAGCATCATCATTCGTTGTAGCTTGAAACTCTTTAGCTCCATACTTTCTATTATTATCAATTGGTGGTCTACTTAACTGAATCAGATTCACTGAGGGCATAACAGGAATTTGAGAAGAATTAACCGGGGGTGGAGGTTGTTGAACAGCCGGATTGGTTCTAATGTATTAGGTGAACCATTCATTCATCATCTAATAGAAGGCTTGTTTAGCCTCATCATCACGGCTACTTGTAGCAGGTCAAGAATCAGCTTGCACCGTCCCTTGCGCGGGAGCAGGCGCATTGCTTCCAACATCATTAGCTACAACTCTATCGGGATCCATTGCTATATAAAAGCACATTTTAATGTTAGGATTCATCACACTATCGCAGTTTCAGATAGATGGCATGTATAGCTAGACTCACATATGCTATGGTAGTCCTAGAACTGACTAAACCATAGCTTTGATACCAATAAAATGTAACACCCTTATCCCGCAACCGTCGCCAAAATATGTAAGGGACATTACCAAACAGATAGAACATCACAGATTAATACAGAATCACGGATATCACATAGTATTATTGCATAAGCAAATCAACAATTCATCCCTTAAAGAGGTCTCCAAGACCTAAGACATACTTTTAGATAAGGTCGGGACTAACTCGAACACAATCAGAATTTTTAGAACTTAAAAAAAATTTTCAATTCTATCGAGGTCACATGCCCGTGTGACTAGGCCTTATGCCAAAACAGAGTATATATACTGACTTTTACACACGGCCAATAGACACGCCCGTTTGCTATGGCCATGTGATACTTAGCTAGCTATTGACTTGAGCCCACGGCCATATGACACGCCCATGTGTCTTAACAGTGTGATCTTAAGAGGTTACTGCTTTACATACACGGCCACAAGGCACGCCCGTGCTTTCTGACCCTGTGGCACAATGCAGGCTTGGTTTAAGCCAACTTGCCACCCTTTTTTGGGTTATTCCTACAAGCAATATTAAACAACATTCATGCCACAATTTTCAGCCAATTCCATGCTCAAAACATGCTTCATTATAACTAAATCATCATCATTCAATAACCTATTCAAATCCATACCAAAACACATTAAAAAAAAATTATTACAACAACATGCCAAGATGCTCATTCCATAGCTCACTTATGGAACCTTCTAACTCTTGCTTAAACTTACCATTTCCTTTACTTGGCATATTTCAAAATGACCACCACATACAGGGCCATAAAACCATTACAAGCGTACACAATTTGGCATCACAAACCATTTACCAAAACTAAACACAAGCATACCATTTGCTAGCCAACTCTCATGGCATAACACATATACATATCAAAGCTTAATACATAGGCATTCTAGCCTATACATGCCATACTTAAAAATATTTACACTTTCAAAAGTGCCAAAATGAGTTCGATAGTATGGTGACAATCCTCGACTATCCCCGAGCCTTCAATAGCTAGATAACTATAAAAGAGACAGAAATCACACAGAGTAAGCTACAAAGAGCTTAGTAAGCCAAATACAATTGGTTTAACTATTAAAGCATATAAAGTAAAAGTCAATAGTAAGAATTCATAGCCATTTCACAGAGTAATTCATGAGCCTAACCATGCTCTTTTACTTGTATACATGTCATGTTTCATTTCCATGATTTTGAACATATTTCATATTCATTATTTCATAGAAACAGAGTATTTCATATTCAGAAATTTAGTACAATACAAAGGTACCTGTATAGATTATGCAATTCATACATTCATTTCGATATCTTGTACTCTATCATCAGACAATTCAGAAACGATACAGATACTCATAAAAGGGTACAATGTCGATGTCCCAGACATGGTCTTACATGTAATTCAGTATTGATGCCTCTGTCCCAGACAAGGTCTTACACAAAATCAGATACGATGCCGATGTCCCAGACATGGTCTTACACATAAATCTCGAATCGAGGCCAGTGTCCCAGACACGGTCTTACACGACATCTCAGATCAATGTTAACGTTCTTTTAGAAACGTACAAAGCTTTTTAGATACAGTATATTATCGGAGTTTACTCTAATTTATTCATCAGGCTCTCAAGGCCGTCCAATACAGATTACAGTTTGTATATGCAGAATTTAGTCAGTTTAACACGTAATTGTAATTTGATTTACCTCGTATGAATTTCAGACGAAAACGAGTCGACTATTCAACTATTTTAGACTTCCCTCGATCTAAGTTCAATTTTCTTTGTTCTTGACCTAATACAATTCAAATTCAACCATTTAATCATTCATTTCATTCAAAATAATCCATGAACACATATTTAGGGCACTTTGCATTTTAGCCCTTACATTTTCACACTTTGACAATTTAGTCCATTTTTCACTAAATCACAAATATGCAAAAGTCACCGAGACTATAGCTTGGCCGAATATACATAGCTTCCTTACAAGCCCAAATAACGTATTTAATTCACAATTTAGTCCTTCAAAACTTCATTTTAACAAATTAGCCCAAATAAGTCTATTCCATCAAAAATTCAAGAACAAAGCATGATAATCTCACATATATCTTTCATAATCCATATATAAACATTACAAAACTCATATAATCATCAATGGCACATTTCATAATCTTCAACAGAAACAGAAATTCAGATATGGGTTTTGAAGAACACGAAGCAACGATTACAGAAATGTAGAAATTATCAAAAATCGAGTAAAACTCATACCTTAATCAAGTTCTACAATGGCCGAATTTAAAACATAAAAACCTAGCTTTTCTTTTTTCAATTTCGGTATGAACAAGATGATAATGGCCATTTTCATGCTTTGTTTTATTTTATTTAACATTATATGCCATTTACCAACTTTGCCCTTATTATTAACATATGAAAATCCACCTACTAATGTCTATACTTGTCCATGCATTAGAGCAATGGTCCAATTACATCACAAGGACTTCATACTTAAAAAGCCACTTCACATAGGCACTTTATCAATCAGCACACAACTTTTACATTCTACGCGATTTGGTCCTTTTTGCATAATTAAACACAGAAACAGACAAAATTAAATCACAGAAACTTCGCAGATATAAATTCACATATCATGGACACAGAAAATATTATTAAATTATTTTTCAGAATCGGTTATGTGGTGTCGAAACCATTGTTTCGCTAGGGTCTAAACCGGACTATTACATAGTGAGTTTTAGAGTAGACACTAAGATGACTATACATACGATAAACAAATGAACCTTCCCAACTCAATGAAACACATAGTTCACCTATTGGCGAATACTATACACAAGCAGACTTTATACAATTTGCCCATTGGAAAAATAGCGAACTTACACAGACCTTATAGCCAGCTAAGTTCCTTTGGCGCATACATTATGCCCATGCATTCATGCAGGCAACCTTCTTTGTGTTGGCAAAAAACCCTAGTACATGTTCAGATATCATATCATTCTTACATTTCTTTTTCTTCATCATGCGCTACCAATCTGGTTTCCAATTACACTTGCCCTACCAAAGGCTACATAATCATTCTCATGTATCGCGATCTACCAGTTCAATGCTCATGTAATTAAGGCAATGTCATGATTTCATTTCATTTTTTTTTTAGACCATAAGGCTTCTTTCAGAGTATGTGGGTATTAATTCAACACGAAGCAAGACCCTTATAACATTTATGCAGATATACCAGACCAGACTTTCCAAAATGAGCATTCATTACTTTTGTCCAAACACTTTACCTTTACAGAACAGGTAAACTTAACTTATAGTAGACATGAATAAAAACATAGCACACTTATGGAGTATAAAGGAACTTACTAGACAAATTGTAGAAAAGCTCAAATAGCAAGACACTTGCCTTTATCTTGGGAGCTTTTAGGAGTTTCTTAATGTAACACCCCTTACCCATATTCAACGCCAGAACAGGGTCTGAGGCGTTACTGGACTTACCACACATACAATCCTACAATTTCGAGCCATAAATTTGCGTCCAAATTAAAACTAGTTGCAATTAATCATGAAGTCCCTAATACGAGCCTACGAGGCCCTAAACATGCTTTAGGAGTGGTTCAAGACTAAACCGAGAACTATAGAAATTTTTACAGAACTTAGAAATTTTTTCTACTAAACAGGGGTCACACGCTCGTGTGATTAGGCCGTGTGGTCACACACGCCCATGTCCTGACCCCTTTTAATTCTCTAACTTATAACTCATGAAAAAATTGGGATCACACGACCAAGTCACACGCCCATGTGCTAGACCGTGTAGAAAATTAATTCTCATAAAATAGGTGTAGACTTCACACTGCTAGGGCATACACCCGTGTTCGAGGCCGTGTCGTCCAGACAGCTAAGACACACGCCTGTGTCTCTGCCCATTTGCTCAATTCTGAGCATTCTATTTCTCAAAATTAAGGTGCAGGGGACACACGGCCAGAACACATGCCCATGGGATAGGCCGTGTGTCACACATGGCCTAGACATACGCTCGTGTGTCTACCCGTGTGGACAAAATAAAGGCTATCTACCAAGCCATTTGTCACCCTTATTTACACGTATACATACACAAGTTCAATGGCATAATCCATGGCATGTTTAAGCAACCAAAACATCCAAAATCAATGCTAAATCATATTATCCATTACCAACACTTAACATATTTACTATAGAATAATTTGCCAAATCAATTCATACCAAACTCATATTCACAAGTATCAATATGAATACTTTCATCATACATAATTCTACTTAGATTTCCTAGCACACCAAAGGACTCATCTCATCCATTTCACAATAAGTAATTTAACCATAATAAACATATAGCAACCCATTACAAAAAAAAAAAAACAAGAAGGCATTAACACATATACTTATTTAAATGAGATTACAATCATTTTAGCCAAAATAAGCCAATTGCATGGCTCAATATCAAATCACCTTAAACAAATATAAGCCAATACATTTGGCCAAATCAAATGAGACATATAACAAAATGACCAACTCCCTATACATGCCATACTTTCAAAATACTAAGATCATCAATGCCCAAAAATGAGAGTTTGATAGTGTGATTCGAATCTCCGACGATCACCAATCTGAGTTAGCTTGGTGACACTACAAAACATGGAAAAATAAACAGAGTAAGGTATATAGCTTAGTAAGCTTGTATGCAAGAAATAAGCAATATTACCATGCATATAACATTTAAATATTATAACATAATTAAATGTAAATTTACCATAGTCTCATGATCATAACTCATTTCACCACCAAACTTACCTCATATTCATCGTTTCAAGCATTTAATAAAACATGGGCTTTATGTACATACCTGAACCATCTCAAAATGAATTTACACATATTCTTATCTTTGGCATACCCGTGAACTACTCGGAATAATAATGTCGGGTACTAGGGATTTTTGCATGCTAAGTGCCACATACGTAGGCAATGCTACCTCAATCTCATATCACATAATTGCTCGCCCTCGAGCCATCGACAAGCCTGCTCACACAAGTTGTCGGTCAAGACATAGCTACGCGATACTGCTCACACAAGCTGTCAAGTATCCTCAACATATACTGGTATACTCAGCCACCGGTAAGACGTACAAGACCATCACCTAGATCACATAATCACATAACACATAATGACCCTAGTGACATGTCAGTTGTATCCTAATCTATTCCTAAGGTTCAACGGGACTTCTCACTTGTCGAATTATCGTCAAACTTGTTCGGAGAATTATACTCATTCACATAATCAAACATACAATTCATGGTATATTACAGCATTTAAGTACAATTATTCTAAAGCTTATTTTTAACATACAAACTTACCTTGGTACAAAGTGGCTAATAGTTCGATTTAGTCCACAACTTTGTTCTTTCCTCAGTCTTGGTCAAAACCTCTTTTTTCTTGATCTATAATATCAAATTTAACTCATTCAATCATCACATTATTCAATATAATCCCAAAAACACCTTATGGCAAAAATTACATTTTTTCCCCTAACTTTTTAACTTTTTACATTTTAGTCCCTAGGCTCTTAAAATGATTTTCATTCAATTTCATCACACCCAAGCCTAGCCGACTCTATTCCTTGCTCATAACAGCCCATATTTTTCATTTATTCACATTTTTACACACATTTTACAACTTTTATAAATAGGTCCCTATTTGACATTTTCATCAAAAGTCACCTAGTAAATGTTGTTTATCTAACATCCAACATGCATTTTATACCATTGAACATCAAAACACACAAATATTCAATATGGGTAAAATTTTAGACTTTGATTTTCTTTCAAATTAGTCCTTGAAATAGCTAAATCAAGTTACAACGATCTCAAAAATATAAAAATCATCAAAAACGAGATAAGAACAGACTTACAATCAAGCTTGAAAGTTGGCCAAACCCTAGCTATGTCTTCCTCCGTGATTTTCAACCATGGGGGATGAAATTAGAATGGATGGCATCTTTTATTTGTTTTATTTTCTATTTATTAGCCAAATGACCAAAATACTCTTAATGCCAAACTTTGAAATTTCACCTAACCATGTCCATTTTCGTCCAACTTAGAGTATAATTGTCTATTTACCATTTAAGGACTCCAATTTAAAATTTCATAGCAATTAGACACCTTTAGCTTCTAGAACACATATTTTGCACCTATTGCAATTTAGTCCTATTAGTCAAATTGGACACTATCGATAAAATTTCTTAACGAAATTTTCACACAATCATTCAATCATACTATAGATTGTAAAGAAATAATAAAATTAACATTTAAACTTTATATTTGTGGTCTCGAAACACCATTCTGATTTGACCCAAAAATGGGCTATTACACTTAAGCAAGTACCAATATTGGTGAAGTTTGTTGAATACAGCGAACATGATTCTTCAAGCAAGTCTTAGTTCTTATGATTTCTAGGAAAATACAAAAAAAAGTTTTTGGAGAGAAAAAATTAAGTTTTCCAACGAAAGCACAAAACTTGGTCAATAAGGCAATGTTGACTTTATATAGGTGCACATGAAAGGAAAATTTTGTGAGCAAGTTTATCTTTCCACTACCTTTCCTTCAATACCCATGACTAATAACATTCTCTCTCATCTTAAATGCACGTCCTTTTAATTTCAAAAACCTTGTCCCTTTCTAACTAGTGCTCTTTAGGCCAACTAAATGATTCCGAATAAAATAATAATAAAGTCGACCGTTCTTTTAAACTCAAGGCTTAACACTTTAAGAAATAAAAATTAACATCTATCAGCTGGGGTACCTATACTATGTAATGCTGTCCACCAGACCACCAAGCTCGCCTTAATATAGACTTCGCCTAAAGGCGCATTCTATAGTCTTTGAGCACTTAGTCATATCTAGTACCATATTCACTAAGAACCTATTCTATAACTGGGTGGAATGTTACATGGAGAGCCTAATTTGACGTATCAAATTGCGATAGATCAATAATTCAAATCAATCATTGATACTATATTCGGTCCTAAAAATTATATCATTTAAAATTTAATCCATTCAATAACTTTTCAATTTGGATATCAAGTTCATTTCATTCCATTTCGAATTCTCAATGTCTTTTAAATAGTTTCATCTGATGAACCCTAGTAAACGGACTTAGATGCATAGGTAAATACACCACACCAGTTTCTCTTTCGAGCTAAGTACATTTATACATATGGTTTCCTATTTGAGTCAAACCATTAACATAACACATCAGGTTACTTATTCGAGCTAAACCTGGGTCACATAAATATAAAAAATTTGTAACAATGTTAGATCTCATTAAAATCTTTAATAAATCTTATACAAGTGCACACAACACCCTATTTGCATGCTAATTACTAAGTTCACACGGGTATCTTTTACACATATAAATGTAACATTTCAATTCAGTCCAATTCTATCATACAAACTCACAACTAATCATGTAACAACCCAGTTTAGACCCGAGTCAGAATAGTGGTTTCGAGACCATAAATTTGAGGTTGGAAAAATATTTTAATATTATTTTTTGTGCTTATAGTATGTGAATTGATATCTATGAAAGTTTCGTGTGAAAATTTGATCATTTGAGTGCTTATTTTGCAAAAAGGACTAAATTGCAGAAAATGCAAAATTGTCCTTCTATTTGAATAATGGTCGAATTAATGTGTCTTTATAATTGAGAGGTCCTTATATGGTTAATAGACCATTGAAATTATGAGTGGACATTAATGGCCTTATATTATGTGTTTTATTATGGTTTTTATTAAGGTTAAATTTGTAAAATGATTATAATCATAATATAATTAATAAAACAAAATCAAATGCTCATATTATTTCATCCTTTTGACCAAAAATAGAGAAAGAAAAAAAAATTATTTGGGGTTTTGATATTTGGCTATTGATAAGCTTGATTAAGGTATGTATCTTGCTTGGTTTTTGATAATTTCTATGTTTCTGTGATCGTTGCTTAGTAATCCTTCAAGCCCATGCCTCAATTATTGAATTTGATTATGTTTTTAAGATGTTCCATTGTTGATGATGTGGGTTTTATGAAGTTTGATGATAGAAAATGAAAGATGTGTGTTAGATTACTATGTTTTGTATTGGGATTTTTGATGAATTTGAGTATTTTGGACTAATTTGTGAAAATCAAAAATTGAAGGGCTAAAATGTGAAATAAATAAAAATATGTGGGCTTGTATGAGCTAAAGGAAAATTCAGCTAGACATGTGTGAAAGGAAATTATGCATATTTTGTGATTTTATGAAATAGGGACTAAAGTGTCAAAATGTGAAAATGTGAGGGCTAATTTGTAAAATGCCTTAAATATGTATATATGGATTAATTGAATGATTTTTTTGAATAAAAGAGTTAAATTTGAATCTATATAGATTAATAACCAAAGAAAACGAAATCAGATCAGGGAAAGTCGAAAGTCGTTGAATAGCCGTTCGTTTCTGTTCATTTCTTTACGAGGTAAGTTGACATACAAATAAATGTGTTTGAATTGTATTATTATTGCTTATATGTTAATGAATCATGATGAATGGTTATCTGAGTTGAATATGAGAAATCTGAGAAAGTTTCGATAATGTGGTGACGTCCGAAAAGTCCCACACGAACCATAGGAATAGTTAGGATACATATGTCATGACATACGATTACCGATATTTGATTTCGTGTAAGACCATGTTTGGGATGTCGGCATAGATTTGTGATTTACATGTAAGACCATGTCCGAGGCAACGACATCGTATTTGATTTCATGTAAGACCCTGTTTGGGACAGTGGCATCGATATTTGATTACATGTAAGACGACATATGGAACGTTGGCATTGTACGAGCTTTTCAAGCTATCCGCGTATCCTATTTAATTTCATACGGTTCAACAGGCATTCTGAGAAATACATGATTGAATGAATGAATAACTGATTCAGGTACGTAGAGATGTGTTCAACATTTGTTAATAAGAAGTAAGTATATGTACAAGAAGAAAGTATATGTCTAAGTGATGATATGTGATATAAGTATGAGAAAATATGCTATATGTGCAAATGAATTGGGAATATGTGAAATGTATATGAACTTTGTAGTTTGTGATAGTATTTGGCTATGGAGTATATGTATTTTATGATGCTTATATGCTTAAAATGATAAGTTTATTTGTCTATGGTTTCTAAGCTTTGGAAAGCTTACTTTGTATGTGTTTTCAATTGTTTTTAGATATCGAAGCTACTGGTGGCTTGGGGATTGTCAAGGATCCTCACCACACTATTGAACTCTACTTTGGTACCTTTCGAAAGTGTAAATATTTAAGTATGGCATGTACAGTCTAGTTAAATTGAGATATGTTTTTGAGTTATGAATATTTAGCCAGGTGATATGGCTTGGTTTTGGTTGTGTTTATGAATGACATTTGAGTATAAACTATGTGATGTAATATTGCCAATGTGATGTGTTCATGGATAGCCAAAGAGAATTGATCAATTTGGTAAGATTTTGATATGTCTTATTTGAGAAATTGGTAAGATTATGACATGAGATTGAATGAAGTAAATTGAGGTTATGAAACATATGTTTTGGGATTGAAATTGGTTGAAATTATGGTACGTTTGATGCTTATTTGGTGCATGTAGGGAGGACCCTAAGTGGGTGGCATATTGGCCTTGTAAATTACCTATTTTTTCCCACATTGTAACACCCTCTAACCCCAAACCATCCCCGGAATAGGGTTACGAAGCATTACTGAACCTATCAGACATTTACAATTAATATACATGTAAATACCAACACAACCAGATACACTCATAATTTGCAAAATTTAAACATTTAATATTATCCAATATTTAATTCTATTCATATATTAAAAATCATCAAATGAATCAATTTCATATCAAATTAACCAAAATTCTAATATATATCCTAACCAAACCTAAATCTATTTATGACATCCTTACATTTACAATTTCAAAATGACACACACATAAGACACCCTAGGTACATGCCACTACCAATAATTAACACACTTTACCTTATTGAATTCGGGATCGGCCTGGGATGCTGATTCAACGTTCTATCTTTACTTAACCTGCGCACGAAAACAAACCGTACGCTGAGTATAGCTATACTCAGTGGTATTTCTATAATCCGAACATTTAATAATAAAACAAATACTTAAGATCATAATAACAATTACAATTATTCGATTATTTATTTTATAGATAAATTTCAACTACTTACCATATAAATTTTATACAAATCATATAATAAACACAATAACATAATTGTTCATTTCTTAAATAAATCCATTATTATTTACCCCATCCTTTCACTTACTATACGGTATAGCTTTCTCTATTTACATACGATTCATATATCTAAAATCACATTTCAATTCATCAAATGGCATCATATATCATCAATTCGAACTCCAATCATTTCATGAACCTTTGGTTTATATTTTCAATCTCATATCTAAATTTTCAATTCTCAATTCAATTTCTCGTTCCATTTCAAAAGCTTAATCAATCAAATTTATTCGATTTATCTTTCACTTATTTATCCCTATTAACAAACTTGGACTTTGACAGATACACGGATTTCAACCCAAACACACCAGTAAGGCACATTGTGCCTAAAACGATACATAGTGCCTGATCAGTATACGACACATAAAGTGCCTAAAATGACACACGAGGTGCCTGATACGACACACGAGGTGCACGAAATCGACACATAAAGTGCACGATCGATCAAATAAGCAAATCTGTACACTTCCAAATCCTATTGCATGCCAATTATATCGACTCACCGACTAGTTAATAAGGTATTTCATTCACTTTCTCAATTTAATAATTCTTTCATCAATATACCATTCGATAATCACATATATTTACCCATTTTACAATTCATACAATTTCATTCAATTCAACAAATATATTTCAATTATTTACGTTAATTCATACTTCAATACAATTCAATTCACTTTTCAATATCAAATATTCAAACATCACAATCTCATATATTCATATCAATTTCCTCATATTTCCAATCAATATATTTTTCAATATAACATTCATTCAATATTCAAATTTTTACATAAATCATATATATTATATAATTCAATCAAAATAATTTCAATCAATATAAATTCAATAAATTCATCGCATACCAAAATCAATCCATTTCAATTGTAAAACATCATAATTCTAACACTAACAATTGCCATATGTATATAAATATAACAAATAATGACTAAGTTCGAATTATAAAAATACAAACCGTAGTTTCTCGAGCTAACTCCCGTTGTCTTTGCCATTTTTCCTTGCTTAGCCGAGATTTCCCGAGACAACATTAGTTATTAAAACTTCAAGCTTCAAACCTTCAATTTTCCCTATTTATCTTTATTTTCTCTTTTTCTTTCTTTCTTTCCCCTACTTTCATTTCGTCTCCTTCTATTCTCTTTTCTATTCTTTTATTTACTTTGTTATATATATACATGTATTTATACTTAAATAGTAAGTATTATTTATTTATTCATGTGTATATTATTAATACATTTGTATCAATTTATAACCAAACATTTGTCATAATTTAGTATATTTATTTCATAAAAATCTTATAATATGATCATTTAATTAGTAAATATATTTTATAAATAATAAATGTCATTTAATGATTAAATACATCTATTACAAATGTATATATTTTCATTTATACACTTGTATCTAATCATATCCACACATTTGTCTTTATTTAATTTATTCATCATATAATATTAATTTAATGATAATAAATACATTAATTATTTACTTAAATAATAAGAAAATACATACATATTTTACAAATGTATGTACAATATTTATTACACATGTATTTTATTTTTCCATACACTTGTCTTTCTTTTAATTTATTTAATAATAACACCTATTAAATAATAATAATAGTTTAATATAAAACCATAATAATAACAATTATAACATTTAATATACATAAGAAAATCTTGATTTTTCTTCCATTTACCGCCTCATTTCATGAGTATGGCTTAATTGCCATTTTGATCCTTTTATTTTCTATTACTTTAGAACTAAACTTTCACACTGTATTCAATTTAATATTTTTATCCAATTATCCTTAATTAAGCTAAATTTACTTAATTAAACTTTTATTAACCACTCACTTAACTTCGTAATTATTTTTAATAAATATTTTCTAATTCATTTTTTAGAAATAGAGACCTGAAAAGACACTTTTCCTATAACCTTAAAATTCGGGTCGTTACACACATGGGTAGGGACACGGGTGTGTGTCTTTGTCATGTTGCTTGAGGGCCATTTTGAAATGAGCCTAGGTAGACCACATGGTCGTACACACGGGCGTGTGCCAAGCTGTGTGGCTAAGTCAGTTTCAAGCACAGGCTAGGCATACGGGCGGGTGACTGGCCGTGTAACCCAAGTTAGTAGCCTCCCTAATTTTCACACGGCCTGGCACACAGGCTTGTCTTGTATCCGTGTGGACAAGTCAGTATGTATGCCCTGTTTCACTACGGCCTAGACACACGGGCAAGTTTAATGGCGTGTGAGGCACATGGCCTGTTCACACGGGCGTGTGACCTTTGTAACTTAGAAAAATTGTTTAGCTTCGAAAAAAATTGTATATGTTCGGTTTAGTCCCGACCACTTACTAATGCATGTTTAAGGTCTCATTGACCTAAGAAAGAGACTTTATGTTGATATTTGACTATGATATGATGATGTATGACTTTTGATTGTAAAATGATTACGAAATGTTTTGATTTGTCTGGTAATGCCTCATAACCCTAGTCCGGCGACGGATACGGGTTCGAGGTGTTACAAATCAATCCATAATCAAGCATACATATATAAAATCAAATACATGAAAACCTAAAATAATAAATATCATATAAACTTACCTGTTCAGAACACCAAACAAGTTGATTCTTTAAGGATTAATCAACAATTTTATCTTTTCCTCAATTAACTCCGCTTTGATATGATTTTTTATCTATATAATTATTTATACAAACAACCAATACTAAGAGTTTTCACATTATACCATGACTTGAATGGAACTATATAAAATCATTTTTTGACACCCAAAAATTTTACATTTTATTCAATTCAATCCCTAAATTTGAAAGAGTTATAACTTTCAATTTTTAACCTCAATTTAAAATCTGACTTCACATACATTCATTAGGGACCCTATAATTTTTATTTCTACCAAAATTTCATAATATGTTTGCATTTTATTCAATTTGGTTCCTATGTATGAAACTAGCAATTTAAATTTACAATCTAGTCCTTTTCATAATATAAGCTTAAAATCTATCAATATCAAGTCTAATTCTTCAAGAAATCAACTATGAAAACTCTCTAAAACTTTAATAATTTTACAAATTAGTACATGGGTTAGCTAAATTAAGCTTCGATGACCTTAAATCTGTAAAAATTACAAGAAAATTACTTGAATTTACCTCTTAAATAATGGTCAGATGTATCAAATGCTTGAAGGGTTTTTTCCTTCATTGTTTCTATGGTGTTCCAGTCTTGAAGGAATAAGAATATGAAAGCTTTTCTCTTTCCTTCCACTTATAAGGTATTTATACTATAATTAAAACATAATTAACCTTAATAATCATGTTTAGTTTAATTTTATTAATAATTTCAAAGCTTAATGAAAATTTCATCATATTCTATTAAACCTTAATTAAAAATGCTTTAATTATTGTTTTGGACATTTGTCTAATTGCAATTTAAGTCCCTAAGTCTTTGGCCAATTAAAAACTATAGCAATTGGATTTTTACAATTTAGACCTTGTACCTAAATTAACTATTTAATAGAAAAAATTGATGGGCCAAACATCAATATTCTATTATATTAACATCATAAATACTTATATTTCATATTTACAGACTTAGTTTATGAAAATGGGGTGTAACACCCTTAACCCGTACCCATCGCTGGAACAGGGTTTCGAAGCATTACTAGTGTAACACCCCAAACCCGGCCCAGACGCTATGGCCGAATCTGACGTGCCACATTGGAGTTGAAAACCCACGTTCCGTTTTAGTGTTTTAAAAACCCTATATTTTGTTGAGTTAACAAAGTGTATGTAAGCTAGGCACCAGGTAGGTATCCGAGATAGAGGAGGTGAGCCATGAAGGCTGCTTAAGTACCAAGCTCTTTAATTGGATCCAATCCTAGACATGCCCACAACCATAGCCACACTTTGTTATATCGAGTTTAAATTTGTTTAAGTGGACGTCTTTGATAAATCGATTAATCGTGGTGTTGAGATATTTTGAAAACAAGTATCATTTTGAAAACACGTCCTAAGTCTAGCCCATTTGAATAATTATTAACCAATTTTTAAAGTTATTAAAATTAAAATAATTCCGAAAAGAAATAAAAGGAAAGTTAAAATTGGCCTTATTACAACCCAAAAATAAATAATAATTAAAGGAAATTAAATAAAAACCAACGCTTATTTAAAGGTCCAAAAGCGATCACCGTGGCCACTCTGAATCCTCTACCAAGTCCCCCATCAAGGCTCACTGCAAGGTTAAGGAAATGGGGGTGAGTTTGAAACTCGGTGTGCAACAAGCCCTTCGAGCCCAAAAACAATAATGACTGTTGGGTCTAAGCCCAAATCCAATCTCAACATATCTTGGGCCATAGCCCTTTTCATGTTTCATATTCCATAACACTTGGGCAAGCCTTTTCATATTTCATATTCTTGGGTCAAGCCTTTTTTATCAGAAGGTATGGCCCTTAGGCCCATTCCAATATCACATATAATTTCAATGAAAGAATGCAACCCATTTGGGAGACTACTCAACCCACCATCCTCTACTCTCCACCGTACCAACCAACACACCATGTGGGATTAACTCGACCCACCCGCCATACTCTCCATGGCAAGATAGTTGCTTTATCATATAATCGAGGCCTAGCCTCTTTTAATAAGCGGGCAAAAGCCCTTTCAATAAGCGGGGCATAAGCCCTTTAATAATCGGGGCATAAGCCCTTTTGATAAGCGGGGCATAAGCCCTTTTGATAAGCAGGGCATAAGCCCTTTTGCACTTCCTCCATCCATATAAAAACCCAACCCAATGCAGTTATGATTACCTCATGTGCATATCATACATATCATGTGCATATCATACATGTCATGTGCATCTCATACATACCATATTTATCCAAATCCCATGTATTAAAATCATACATAAACCCTAGGGGTATAATGGTCATTTTTACCTAGGGGCAAAACGGTCATTTTCATGGTATAAGGGTAATCTCATAATTTACCAAAAATTAGGGTTTCCATGTTCATTAACGATTACTAACAATCCATGGGTGCAAACAGTGATTCTGGCCCATTTTTAGCGAAATCGAGTTATTGGGCCTAAAACCCCTAATGGGCCCTACTTAGCCAATTCTGTCGTCTAGGCCCACTTAGCCTATATTCCATAACGGTTTTAACAGTCTTATCATGCAATTTAACAAATTTTCGTTTTCTACCAATTTTACCCAAATGGGCCCGAAAGCCCAATGGGCCCCACTTCGGCCCCTCGAGGCCCAACTTACCAAGAACGCCAAAAATCACATTCTTACCGTTTCCATCGTTCTCGTTCACGTCTCATCGATTCTAACTAACTAGTGAGCGTTCGCTTGCTCACAAGTCCTCGAAATGCCAGAATTTCAGCATTTCAGCTTTTCGGCATTTATCGCTTTAAGCTATGAAAAGGGTTCGTTACACACCTGATTTGTGATATTCCTTGACGAGATCTCCTATGCGATTTCTCCTATAATCAATTGTTAAATAGATCAGCTCGCAATAATTGAACCAAATCAAGAACTTTCCAATATTAACACTTACACATTCGGCCACCATCCATAATGGCCTTAGGCACCTTACCTTTGTCGCGATTGATGATTGGGCCTAGCTACTCTGGTGATCCAAGCTACTCCAAATCGACACTACACCTTGCTGCTCCTTCAATAAATAAACCAAAAATATTAAAAGAAGACCCCATAAAGTCTATGCCCATATTCGGCCATCTCCCTAAATTAGAGAGGTTTCGGCTTTTCTTAAACTCCCTAATATTGAATTGATTAAAGCTACGAGCACTTACCAAGGTTCACTTACCCAAATGGTTTCAATCCCGTGTTAACTCGATTCAACGCAATCATGACTCTAAAACACTAGCAGAACCCGTACCACAAGGATCCTACGAATCGGCCACCAAGTCACCCAAGGGTGCTATGCTTTTGGCTTTTGGGTCACTTTATAAAGCAATCGACTTCCTTTGACTCCTTCGGGATTTGGCTTGTTGATATTCGGTTAGCAATGAAAAGAATGATCGGTTCAGCTTTTACTATAAATGAAAGAGAGGAAGAATGAGAGGTAGAGAGTTTGTGGAAGAAATAACGGAAGAGAAAAGAGAGGGATTAGCTTAAGAACAATCGGCAAGAGGAGAAAGAAAAGAGAAGAGGGGAATAGATGAGAGAAGGAAAGAAAATAATTAAAAAAAATGAGAAAATTGTTCAGCTTTTGGGAAAAATAGAAAAGAATAAGAGCAAAAAGAAATAAGATTAAGATTAGAATAAAATAAAATCCTTTTCCAATTTTAATTCCTTCCTTATCTCCTTAATTCATGGCCATAATCAAAGTTTGAATTTAATTCAAACTCTCCACTGCTGAGCAGCAGTCCCCCATTCAGCCGAATCCTCCTGCAGCTGGTAGCATTTCAATCCCGTACGGTCCTTCCCACGTGCGTTCAGCAAAAAGAAACACCCTTTTGCGCATGACGTTGTTCGAACTTGGGACCTCCAGGTTGGCCAGCATGCTGCTGGCCACAGGGACGCACATTTGCTTTCAATAATATACCGTCCCATTTTATCTTAAAGGTTACCTGCTGAAGTCCCATTCATTTTAAAAATATAACATTAAAACATACCTTAGCCTGGACTCGAACCCCAGACCTCCGTCCGCCTTGCGCCTACGCCCATGCTGTTGGCCACTGCACCAGGCTTCCTTTCTTGCTAATATATGGCCACAATAAATTATAAACCTTACCTGCTTCAGTTCTGGCCCACTTTAAAAATAAAACAGGATTCGCTCACGTACGGAATCGAACCTGTGACCTCTTTAACACACACATACGTTGCTTGTCACTGCACCACAGGCTCTCTTTGTGTCAAACTTCATTCGTAACTTCCTTTAAGGCCTATTCCAACCGCAACCTGTATACTAAAAAAAAAACTCACATTTGCGCACGCAGGGAATCGAACCTCAGTTCCCTTTCTGCTGCCCAACACTCCTAACCACTGGACCAGACTCCTCCTTATGTCCAGTTTTAGCCTAACTTATTAATAAACCTTAATGGCCAGATCCCCTAAAGAACAAAAATAATTATTTTTGCTAGAGTCTTGGATCTAATTTTTCCCATACTTTAAATACTTCTAAATTTATTTAAAAACTAAAATAATAATAATAATAATAACCATAATATTGAAGATTTCAAATACGATAATATATATATATTTTTTTCCTAATAATAATTATAATTTCCATAAATCAATAAAAATAGATCTGATAAAATTTTTTAATAATATGTTAATTTAAACACTAAATTAACAACAATAATTTTATAAATATATTTGTCTCTAATAATTATAATGATAATAATTTTCATAAAATTAAAATATTAGTAATAACATAAATATTTTATCAATATATATATATATTTTATCCTAATCCTGCACTCAAAGCCCAACTCTCCTAGGCCCAATTTTTTGGGCGTTACAACTCTATCCCCTAAAAAAATTCGTCCTCGAAATTTCCAACTATCAACTAACTGTATTACTCAAGTCAAACCACTATGCTAATATGCTATCGTCACAAGACTCGATCTAAATAATTTTAATACGACCCGAACATCTAATTACGAAATAAAGAAACGTGTAACACACACTCAAATAGAATAAACTTGGCAATCCCGAGCTCGATGCTCCTTGGACCCACATCTAAGACATGCTCCTGTCTTCCTATGGCATTCACCCGGATGACGCCTGCTGCGATCTTTTGAGGTTGGAAAGTTTGGTCGTGCTGAACATGTTTCACGTAAGCGAGGCTTGGTTTTACGAGAACTAGAATCCTTCCTTTTCTTACACTCCAAGCACCCTGCTTGAAGCGCTTCCCTAATTTCCTTAATTTTTGTATTCATACTTCCTCTACCACTTTCCTTACTAACTCGGCCAGTGCCTCAGTACCAAGCTCTGAGTTACCGCTACCCGAAGTTGGCAGACTTTGCTTACCCGCAGAATCCATATCAATGCTTTACATTACCAGTACACATATCAAATAACTACAAAGATCTCAAAAAAATATACTATTTATTTATATGTCTTATGCAGAGATAGTATTTTAGAGTTTCTATTTTCACAGAATCATAGCCTAGCTACAGTTTCGATATTCTAGGGTTTCTGACTCTACCTTATCTAGAGTATCATAGTAGGGTCTCAGTTCTATTCATAGCATCATATCAATATCACATAACGTAAAGAGAGTATACTTACAGACTTGGTGCCGGGATTCAGGTCGCCACTTCTTTCTCCAATCCATTTAAAACTCAAAAGCCATATTTTTGCTTATAGAGGTAGAAATTTAAAATTTTGATTTGAAAGCACCCTTATTTTGAAACTCTTGTTTAAAACATAAAAACTTGTACCATTTTAACAAATATACTCCATAAAATATCTTTAAAATGAACTTTTCAAAAACCATCTCCAAAAATACCCTTCTTAGGCCTAAGTTTTCGAAAAAATTTTTGGACCCGATCCACACCGAGTTGTTGTAACCTAGGCTCTGATACCACTAAATGTAACACCCCAAACCCGGCCCAGACGCTATGGCCGAATCTGACGTGCCACATTGGAGTTGAAAACCCACGTTCCGTTTTAGTGTTTTAAAAACCCTATATTTTGTTGAGTTAACAAAGTGTATGTAAGCTAGGCACCAGGTAGGTATCCGAGATAGAGGAAGTGAGCCATGAAGGCTGCTTAAGTACCAAGCTCTTTAATTGGATCCAATCCTGACATGCCCACAACCATAGCCACACTTTGTTATATCGAGTTTAAATTTGTTTAAGTGGACGTCTTTGATAAATCGATTAATCGTGGTGTTGAGATATTTTGAAAACAAGTATCATTTTGAAAACACGTCCTAAGTCTAGCCCATTTGAATAATTATTAACCAATTTTTAAAGTTATTAAAATTAAAATAATTCCGAAAAGAAATAAAAGGAAAGTTAAAATTGGCCTTATTACAACCCAAAAATAAATAATAATTAAAGGAAATTAAATAAAAACCAACGCTTATTTAAAGGTCCAAAAGCGATCACCGTGGCCACTCTGAATCCTCTCCTACCAAGTCCCCCATCAAGGCTCACTGCAAGGTTAAGGAAAGGGGGTGAGTTTGGAAACTCGATGTGCAACAAGCCCCTTCGAGCCCAAAACAATAATGACTGTTGGGTCTAAGCCCAAATCCAATCTCAACATATCTTGGGCCATAGCCCTTTTCATGTTTCATATTCCATAACACTTTGGTCAAGCCTTTTCATATTTCATATTCTTGGTCAAGCCTTTATCAGAATCCAGTATGGCCCTTAGGCCCATTTCAATATCACGTATAATTTCAATGAAAGAATGCAACCCATTTGGGAGACTACTCAACCCACCATCCGCTACTCTCCACCGTACCAACCAACACACCATGTGGGATTAACTCGACCCACCCCGCCATACTCTCCATCGCAAAGATAGCCGCTTTATCATATAACCGAGGCCTAGCCTCTTTTAATAACTGGGGCAAAAGCCCTTTCAATAACTGGGGCATAAGCCCTTTAATAACTGGGGCATAAGCCCTTTTGATAACTGGGGCATAAGCCCTTTTGATAACTGGGGCATAAGCCCTTTTGCACTTCCTCCATCCATATAAAAACCCAACCCAATGCAGTTATGATTACCTCATGTGCATATCATACATATCATGTGCATATCATACATGACATGTGCATCTCATACATACCATATTTATCAAAATCCCATGTATTAAAATCATACATAAACCCTAGGGGTATAATGGTCATTTTTACCTAGGGGCAAAACGGTCATTTTCATGGTATAAGGGTAATCTCATAATTTACCAAAAATTAAGGTTTCCATGTTCATTAACGATTACTAACAATCCATGGGTGCAAACAGTGATTCTGGCCCATTTTTAGCGAAATCGAGTTATTGGGCCTAAAACCCCTAATGGGCCCTACTTAGCCAATTCTGTCGTCTAGGCCCACTTAGCCTATATTCCATAACGGTTTTAACAGTCTTATCATGCAATTTAACAGATTTCCGTTTTCTACCAATTTTACCCAAATGGGCCCAAAAGCCCAATGGGCCCCACTTCGGCCCCTCGAGGCCCAACTTACCAAGAACCCCAAAAATCACATTCTTACCGTTTCCATCATTCTCGTTCACGTCTCATCGATTCTAACTAACTAGTGAGCGTTCGCTTGCTCACAAGTCCTTGAAATGCCAGAATTTCGGCATTTCGGCTTTTCGGCATTTATCGCTTTAAGCTATGAAAAGGGTTCGTTACACACCTGATTTGCGATATTCCTTGACGAGATCTCCTATGCGATTTCTCCTATAATCAATTGTTAAATAGATCAGCTCGCAATAATTGAACCAAATTAAGAACTTTCCAATATTAACACTTACACATTCGGCCACCATCCATAATGGCCTTAGGCACCTTACCTTTGTCGCGATTGATGATTGGGCCTAGCTACTCTGGTGATCCAAGCTACTCCAAATCGACACTACACCTTGCTGCTCCTTCAATAATTAAACCAAAAATATTAAAAGAAGACCCCATAAAGTCTATGCCCATATTCGGCCATCTCCCTAAATTAGAGAGGTTTCGGCTTTTCTTAAACTCCCTAATATTGAATTGATTAAAGCTACGAGCACTTACCAAGGTTCACTTACCCAAACGGTTTCAATCCGTGTTAACTCCGATTCAACGCAATCATGACTCTAAAACACTAGCGAACCCGTACCATAAGGATCCTACGAATCGCCACCAAGTCACCCAAGGGTCTTTGTGCTTTTGGCTTTTGGGTCACTTTATAAAGCAATCGACTTCCTTTGACTCCTTGAGATTTGGCTTGTTGATATTCGGTTAGCAATGAAAAGAATGATCGATTCAACTTTTACTATAAATGAAAGAGAGGAAGAATGAGAGGTAGAGAGTTTGTGGAAGAAATAACGGAAGAGAAAAGAGAGGGATTAGCTTAAGAACAATCAGCAAGAGGAGAAAGAAAAGAGAAGAGGGGAATAGATGAGAGAAGGAAAGAAAATAATTAAAAAAAAATGAGAAAATTGTTCAGCTTTTGGGAAAAATAGAAAAGAATAAGAGCAAAAAGAAATAAGATTAAGATTAGAATAAAATAAAATCCTTTTCCAATTTTAATTCCTTCCTTATCTCCTTAATTCATGGCCATAATCAAAGTTTGAATTTAATTCAAACTCTCCACTGCTGAGCAGCAGTCCCCCATTCAGCCGACTCCTCCTGCAGCTGGTAGCATTTCAATCCCGTACGGTCCTTCCCACGTGCGTTCAGCAAAAAGAAACACCCTTTTGCGCATGACGTTGTTCGAACCTGGGACCTCCAGGTTGCCCAGCATGCTGCTGGCCACTGGGACGTGCATTTGCTTTCAATAATATACCGTCCCATTTTATCTTAAAGGTTACCTGCTGAAGTCCCGTTCATTTTAAAAATATAACATTAAAACATACCTTAGCCTGGACTCGAACCCCAGACCTCCGTCCGCCTTGCGCCCACGCCAATGCTATTGGCCACTGCACCAAGCTTCCTTCCTTGCTAATATATGGCCACAATAAATTATAAACCTTACCTGCTTCAGTTCTGGCCCACTTTAAAAATAAAACAGGATTCGCTCACGTACGGAATCGAACCTGCGACCTCTTTAACACACACATACGTTGCTTGTCACTACACCACAGGCTCTCTTTGTGTCAAACTTCATTCGTAACTTCCTTTAAGGCCTATTCCAACCGCAACCTGTATACTAAAAAAAAAACTCACATTTGCGCACGCTGGGAATCGAACCTCAGTTCCCTTTCTGCTGCCCAACACTCCTAACCACTGGACCAGACTCCTCCTTATGTCCAGTTTTAGCCTAACTTATTAATAAACCTTAATGCCCAGATCCCCTAAAGAACAAAAATAATTATTTTTGCTAGAGTCTTGGATCAATTTTTCCCATACTTTAAATACTTCTAAATTTATTTAAAACTAAAATAATAATAATAATAATAATAATAACCATAATATTGAAGATTTCAAATACGATAATATATATATATATTTTTTTCCTAATAATAATAATTATAATTTCCATAAATCAATAAAAATAGATACAATAAATTTTTTTAATAATATGTTAATTTAAACACTAAATTAACAACAATAATGTTATAAATATATTTGTCTCTAATAATTATAATGATAATAATTTTCATAAAATTAAAATATTAGTAATAACATAAATATTTTATCAATATATATATATATATATATTTTTAAACACTAGTAATATTTAAAACTTCTCAATATTCAGGTTTTCTACTATCCGAATCCCAGACTCAAAGCCCAACTCTCCTAGGCCCAATTTTTGGGGCGTTACAACTAGAACATTCAAAACATTTTTCCATTAATATACATAAATTACCATTCATTTACCGAGATTAACCATAATGACCTTTGATCTGGCACTCGAGGCCCAATACGAGCATTAGAATCGAGTCGGGACTTAATCGGGACCTCTAAGAATTTTTTACAAAATTATAAAATTTTTCCAAGGTGCAGGGCTCACACGCCCGTGTAGTCCAAGGGACACACCCGTGTGACCCTGGGACACGCTCGTGTGACCTTAGGACATGCCCATGTGGGAGGCTGTGTTCAACCCCGTGTAACTCTCTGACTTGCACACACAGTCATGCTACATGTCTGTGTGCTATGCTGTGTGGTTAATTAATTTAATTTGAAATTACGTGCAGGTTTCACATGGCCAAGACACACGCCCATGTCTCTGCCTGTGTGCCTAATTATAAGCATTCTATTTCTCAAAATTAAGGTGCAGGGGACACACGGCCTAACCACATGCCCATGTTACTAGGTTGTGTGCCACACACGGTCCAGACACATGCCCATGTGTCTGCCAGTGCAAACAAAATGAAGCCATTTCTAGTTCCATTTCTCACCCAAATTTTCACCCAAGACCTTCACATGAAACACACATCCAATACCAACCAATCCAAGCATTCAAAATAGACAATTCTATCATTCATCATAGCATACCATTACATGCATATGTGGTTGTAAACTTACCTTGGATGAACTTAGGCGTTACACAACTATGATCTCATATTCTTAACATATCTCATGTATAAATATATATCACGATAATCTACTTAGTAATACCAAAATGAACCATTACTAGCCATTCCAACGGCTAGGTTACAAAATAACATTTCAAGCCACTATTGGCCTAGTTATCCTATACATGCCTTTATACCAAAATGATTTCTACTAAGTATACCCAAAATAACTAGTTGATAGTGTGACGATGCTCCAATGATCTCCAACCCTCGAGCTTCCAAGCACTATAAAATAGGGGAAAATAAAATGGAGTTAGCATTACATGCTTAGTAAGTTCATATAACGGAAACTAAACTTGCCAATCTTGTTTATTAAATCTAGGAATACAATGTTAAGTTTCCATCCATTTGGCTAAATTTTCCTAATCACATACATTCAATCAAACATGTTAGCCACCAAAATCTTCATATCAATCAAGTAACATAGATGAGCTCATCAAGCAATATTCTTTTAAGTCATTATCATATCATCTCAAGATTTTCATGCCATGTCAACAGTTATATGTCCATTGAATCATTGAATTTCGATGGATGCTCAAATAGTACACTCGAAGTGTACGATTCAATAATCTATCAATTTCATATTCAAGGGTACCCACTAGGGCACTTGACCAAGAAACAATCTCTCGAGCCACATATCATATAACAGGATTACCAATCCAGGCTAAATCCTAATCATAATGTATGCTTGAGAGGTATTATATCGGGATTACCCATCCGGGCTAAATCCTAATCGGGACTTAACCCTTTATCACCATGCCAAACAAGTATCAATTTTACATCATAGAACACAAGTAAAGCACATCAGCATAAATCACATGACATACAAACACAACATTTAATCAATATAATTACATACCTGATTAAGTTACAAGAACTTACCTCGACACTTGTTCGCGCTAGAAATCTACTAATTCGAAACCTTTTCTTTTCCTTGATCTAACCTCGAATTAGTGTTGTCGTGATCTATATAAATGAATTTAGCCATCAATTTCACACATTTCATATTTATATAGACTCAATTTACGTCCAAGGCAAAATTACCATTTTCCCCTTAACTTTTTTATAAATTTTGATTTTGTCCTTAGGACCGAAAAATAAAACTTGTGCAACTTACTCCCTATTCCAAGCCTAGCCAAAGACCCATTACAAATTTTTGAGCACATGTATTCATAAAATTTTAGAATTTTTCATCAAATTTTACAACTTTTCATTTTAGTTTCTAAATCATGTTTTCATCAAAAATCACTTTGTAAAAGTTGTTTATCTATCAATAATCTTTCATTTTATACCATAAATTTCTAGTTTCCAACATATACATCCATGACCCCTTTTCGTACCTTGATAAATTTTCAAATTGATCCCTCAAATAGAGAGATTAAGCTATCTCAATTTCAAAAATACCAAAATTACTAAAAACAGGACAAGAGAACTTACCCAATTAAGCCTTGAAAGTTTACCCTCTCTCTCCTAGGGTTTCCATAAAATTTTAGGTTGAAGATGAAAATAATAAGATGATATTTTCTTTTATCATCTTTTAATTAATTTAATTATTTCAAATTCCAATTTAGTCCTTGACCTTTTCTAATTTTTCTATGAATGAGTCACCAAGAATCTACATACTTTTCTTTAATGGTCTAATTACCATATAAGGTCCTCTAGATTTTAATTCCATAGCTATTTGATCCTTATAGCTACTAGAATTCAACTTTTGCATTTTATGCGAATTAGTCCTTCTCGTAATTAAACACTTAATCGATAAAAATTTCATACCAAAATTTTCACGCAACATATCTACCATATTACGAACCATATAATAAAATAAAAATAAATTATATTTTTGGGTCAGATTTGTGGTCCCAAAACCACTATTTCGATTTCACTGAGAAATGAGTTGTTACAACTCTCCTCCCTTTAGGGATTTTCGTCCTTGAAAATCTTACTGGTAAAAAGTTTCAGGTATTGCTTCCTCATAGTATCCTCCATCTCGCAGGTAGCCTTTTCTATACTGTGTCGTTGCCAAAGAACTTTTACTAAAGCTACCTTTTTATTTCTTAACTCTTTTGTTTCCTGAGCTAAGATTTTGATTGGTTCTTCATTATATGTATATCAAGATGGATCTCTACCTCTGTCTATAGATAACATGTGAAGGATCAGATCGATACTGTCGTAGCATAGACACATGAAAAACATTATGAATCTAGTCAAACTCTGGCGATAAAGCTAACCGATATGCAACCAGTCCAATTCTTTCAGTAATTTCATATGGTCCAATAAATCGTGGACATAGTTTTCCTTTGCGTCCAAACCGAAGAACTTTCTTCGAAGGTGACACTTTAAAGAATACTTTGTCACTGACTTGAAATTTTATTTCTTTTCGCTTCAAATCAGCATGAGACTTTTGACGATCAGAGGCTGCGTTCAAACTGTCCCGAATTACCTTCACTTTTTCCTTGGTCACTTTGACCAAGTCAACTTCGTGTAACGTTTTCTCATTGAGCTCTGTCTAGTACAATGGAGTTCTACATTTACGCCCATAAAAGGTTTCATACGGTGCCATTTTAATACTAGACTGATAACTGTTATTATTATCAAGTTCAACCAAAGGCAAATACCTTTCCCAGTTACCTTCAAACTCAAGTACACAACGTCGAAGCATATCTTCCAAGATCTGTATTACCTGTTCAGATTGACCATATGTCTAGGGATGAAATGCAGTACTAAATTGTAACTGAGTACTCAGAGCTTCTTGCAATTTACTTCAGAATCGAGATGTAAACCGAGGATCTCTATATGAAATAATGGAGACAGGCACTCCATGCAATCTGAAAATCTCAAAAATGTATAGTTTAGCCAATCTATCCAAGGAATAATCCATACGTACCGAAATAAAGTGTGCAAACTTTGTCAACTGATCAACAATTACCCAAATGGCATCTTTCTTTCTTGGATACAGGGGTAATCTTGTTGCAAAGTCCATGATAATTCTTTCCCATTTCCATTCTGGTATCATGACTGGTTGTAATAGTCCAGAAGGCAACTGAAGTTCAACTTTTACTTGCTAACATATCAAACACTTAGATACTAAAACAAAAATATCTCGTTTCATTCCCGACCACCAGTACATCTTTTTCAGATCATTATACATTTTATTAGTACCAGGATGAATAGACATATTACCATTGTGAGCTTCATTCAAAATTTTCTGTACTAGTTCTAAACTTTTCGGTACACATACTTTGCCTCTGAATTAAAAACAACCATCAGCCCCAATCTGGAATTCTGAGTCAGGAGTATATTCGCTTTGTACCCATTTTGCTTGCAATTTATTAACATCTTTCTGAGCTTTAGAGATGTGTTGCAAAAACGTTGGTCTAGCTTTTAACTCAGCTATGACTGAACCATCATCAAACAATGATCATTGAGTATTCATTGCTCGAAAAGTATACAGGGATTTTCTACTAAAAGCATCTTCCACTATGTTGGCTTTTCCCGGATGGTAGTCAATAACAAGATCATAATCTTTCAATAACTCAAGCCATCTGTGCTATCTCAAATTCAAATCTTTCTGTGACATCAAGTATTTCAGACTTTTATGATCGGGTGAATATGTGACATTTTTCTCCAACCAAGTAATGCCGCCAAATTTTCAATGCAAACACTATGGCTGCCAATTCAAGATCGTGTATCAGGTAGTTCTTTTCATGTCGCTTTAGCTGTTGTGAAGCATAGGCTACTACCTTACCATCTTGCATCAATATACAGCCTAAACCATTCAATGACGCATCACTGTAAACTGTAAATTCTTTACCTGATTCAAGCTAGACTAACACAGGTGCTTCTGTCAATAAAGCCTTTAATCTATCAAAACTCTGCTAGCATTTCTCAGTCCATTCAAATTTCACATCTTTCTATAACAAATGAGTCATCGGAGAAGCTATCACTGAAATTTTTTTTACAAATCTCCGATAATAACGAGCTAGTCCAAAAAACTTTGGACTTCGGACACATTCTTCGGTGGCTTAAAATTAACAATGGCTGAAATTTTATTCGAGTCTAGTTTGAAACCTTCAGGAAATACTATATGCCCAAGAAAACTAACTTTCCGAAGCCAAAATTCATATTTACTGAATTTGGCATACAGTTGTTTCTCTCGCAAAGTTTGCAACACTATTCTCAAGTTCTCAGCATGCTTATTTTCATTCCAAGAGTAAACCAAAATATAATCTATAAATATCACCACAAACTTGTCTAATACGGGCTGAAAATTCTATTAATCAAATCCATAAACACTGCAGGTGCATTTGTCAAGCTGAATGGCATCATAAGGAACTCATAGTGTCTATAACTGGTTCTAAAAGTTGTGTTTGGCACATCCTATTCTTTTAGCCGTAGTTGATAATTACTAGAACAGAGATCAATCTTCAAAATACAGTGGCACATTTTAACTGGTCAAACAAGTCATCAATACGAGGCAATGGATACTTGTTCCTTATTGTAACTTTGTTGAGCTGTCTGTAATCAATGCACAGCCTCAACGATCCATCTTTCTTCTTTACAAATAGAACCGGTGCACCCCAAGGTGAGAAACTAGGTTGAGCAAAACCTCTGTCAATCAACTCTTGCAACTGTACTTTCAGCTCTTTCAATTCAATAGGAGCCATTTTGTAAGGTGCTCTAGATATAGGTGTTATACCCAGAACAAGATATATAGAGAATTCCACTTCTCTATCCGGTGGTAAACCAGGTAATTCTTCTGGGAATACATCAGGAAATTCATATACAACTGTCATTGACTGAATTTTTTACTCAGATACTTTAGTATCCAACACAAATGCGAGATAAGCGTCATAACCTTTTCTGACATATTTCTGTGCTGACATTGCAAGAATCACATTAGGTAGTCCATCTAGTTTATCAGATTCAACATGAAGAAATTCATCATTCTCACATTTCAATACAATATATTTCTACTTACGATTTACCACTGCATCATATTGGGTTAACCAATCCATTCCCAAGATCACATCAAACTCATCAAATGGCAATACCATCAACGGTCAGTTCTTACAAACTTTATCCACCATAACACACTAGCTCAGGGGGTTTGAAAATTTAACCACAAATTCAGTGAATTCAACATGTAAATTTTTAATAGACACTAGGTTTGTGCATATGTATGAATGTGTGGAACCACGATCAATCAATGTGGTAATATTAGTATCAAGTAGAGAAAATGTATCAGTAATGACGTCTGGCACAAAGGCATCTTCTCTAGCATGAATAGCATATGTTCTTGCAGGTGCTCGTTCCTCAGATCTAGCTATTGTATCATTGATAGTACCTTGACTACCACTAACATTACCGGGGTGGTGGGGTGGTTTGCCCTTCGAGATAGGATTACTCGGCTTTAGAGCTGGTTCTATCTCCTTTTCAGCTCTTTCTGGATAATCTCTGAGAAAATGGTCAAGTGAATCACATCTGAAACAAGCTCCACTTCTAGACCGACATTCCCCATGATGAAATTTGTTACAGTGTTTACATTTCGGTTTGGGATTACCGACACTACCCACACTGGTCACAGATGGAGATGAAGACCTCGGGTTAGAACGTTGAGAGCCTCGCTCTATTCCAGAATATCTCATAAAGGTGCTCACACGATCATAATACTTATTGAATTTCTTAGAAGCAAATGATCGTGACTTACTCATGGTTCTTTTTTCAAAAGCTCGAGCCTCTTTTTTGACTTGTTACTTTTCTTTCCTCAGTTTCTCTACTTTGTGTGTTCGGTTGGCTAGCGTCGCAAATTCCCTCATTTCGAGAATCCCAGTCAATAACTTGATATCTTCATTTAGGCCCTCTTCAAAGAATTTACACATTTCAGCCTCAGTTAAAACACATTCTCTAGCATACTTACTCAGTTGAACAAATTCCTGTTCATATTCGGATACGGTCATGTTTCCTTGTTTGAGCTCTAGAAATTCTTTCTTTTTTCTGATCTATAAATCTCTGACTCACATACTTCTTCCTGAATTTAGCTTCGAGGAATTCTCATGTGACATTCTCCCTTGGTACTAATGAAGTTATGGTATTCCACCAATGATAAGCTGTATCTTTCAGTAGAGATACCGCACATTTTAGACATTCAGCAGTTGTACAAGATAATTAATCAAAAACCCGAATAGTGTTCTTTAGCCAAAACTTAGCCCTTTCCGGATCATCATCTGCGGTAGCTCTAAATTCTTCTACCCCATGTTTTTGGATTTTATCTATCAGGGACTTACCGATTATAACAAGTTCGGCACCCTGTGGTACTTCAAGAATCGGTTGGGGAACAGTTGGGGAGGTTGTTGTACAGTAGGGTTTGTTCTCAAGTATTGGGTAAACCATTCATTCATCATTTGAAAGAAGTCTTGTTTTGCCTCCTCACTTTGGCCCTTAGACACGAGCCTTTCACTACCAGATGCAGACCTAGCTCTTTGTATTGAAGCTAAAGCATTGTTGTCAGCTTCCTCAGATTCAGCTCTAGCTCGGTTGGAGGACATTACTGTATGAAAGGCACATTTAAAATGATTAGGAGTCATCGTACTAATACAATTTATATAATGACATGTATAGCTAAACTCGTGTTAGCTAAGTCAAATTCGAGAATCGGCTAAATCGCAGCTCTGATGCCACTAAATGTAACACCCTTAACCCGTACTCGTTGTTGGAACAGGGTTTCAGAGCATTTCCAAAACATTCAAAACATTTTTTTCATTAACCTAAGTAAATTACTATTCATTTACCGAGATTAACCATAATGTCCATTGATCGGGCCCTCGATGTAACACCCCGTACCCGAGACTGTTGCCGGAGTCGAACACGAGGTGCTAACCGACTTAATTCATTTACTCTCATAGTCCATTTAAAAATTTTCCAGACGACTGGCTAACTGCGTGGCTGTCACCTTAAAAATCATAACTTGAGTTCCACAACTCGAAAATCAGTTTTGTAATTTTTCCCTGAAACTAGACTCATATATCCATCTACAGATGTTTTTCTAGAATTTTTAGTCAGGCCAATTAGTACAGTTTATTAGTTAAAGTCTCCCTTGTTACAGGGTGTGACTACACTGACCTTCATGTATTACGATTTGGATATCTCCCTATACAGGGCTTCAATACTGATACTGTTTGTTTCTATAGAAACTAGACTCAAAAAGGAATTTATACATATATGGAATGACTTCTAAATGTCTCTGGTTAATTTATAATAAATTTCCAAAGTCAGCTCAGGGGATCTAGAAGCTGTTCTAGCCCTGTCTCACGAAAACTTTAACATCTCATAATATACTGTTCATATGAACATTTCGTTACTTTCCTATGAAAATAGATTCATCAAGGTTCGATTACATAATTTATGCACTATTTAATTCGATCCCTACTATCTTTAGTGATTTTTCATATCCACATCACTGCTGCTGCCAGCATCTATTTTTAAGGTAAACTTTACCTATTTCATGATCCTCCATGGATCAACTAGAGTTTGTCATACATATACCAAAAGTGATCATGAATAACCATTCCCTTCGCTAACCGTTACCAACATTTCCATACCTCTCGACGGACAACATACAAAACGATTATAATGCTATGATCAAAGTATATTTAAGCCATTTTCGCATGGCTATCCAAATTTACACAAAACCGAAAGGTGCATGACCTACAACAAAAGGGTAGTCCTATACATGCCATTTCAAAGTTCAACCAAAAGTATACCAAAAGGAGCTTTGATAGTGTGGGCGACTTCGACTTCAAAATCCGAGTCCGATAGTGAAGAACCAAAATCTATAAACAGAAAATCAAAGAAAGCGGAGTAAGCATTAAATGCTTAGTAAGTTTTGAGCAAAGAATTTAAGCACATCAAGTATAGCATTCATATAACTAAACGGATAATTCCATATATACATATTCTCAAATCATTCCTACTTCACATTCCAACCCTGTATTCATACATAAGGGATCATCTTAGCCAAATACGGAAGCTCATTACTCGATCGAGCGAATATTATTCGAAGGAATCAACTATTCCAATGCACATCTGAAACCTACCTCATTGTTGGGATTTTACAAGCGTATTAACAGAATTTTTACAGCAAGATTGCTCATTCCCAAATCACGTACCTTACGCATTTAACCGAATATAGCTACTGTTCAAACGCCGGGACATAGCAGGTTATAGTAACTTCGCGTAAATGCCTTCGGGACTTAACCCGGATTTAGTAACTCGCATAAATGCCTTGGGCTTAGCCCGGATTAGTAACTCGCACAAATGCCTTCGGATCTTAGTGGGATATAGTCACTTAGCACAAAGCTTTGGGACTTAGCCGGACATCATTTGAATAACCATGCACATTTATCAATAAATCATGACACATCCGTATTTCATTTTCATTAGCAAAGCTCAAACACAAGACACTTATCACACTTGCAATTTCGGCTCATTAGCCACATACAAAGAGCATGATCTAATCAAATCATAATCTAAGTTCCATTACTCGAAAACTTACCTCGGATGTGGTCGAACGTGTAACACCCCGAATTTGGGCCTAGAAGTATTGGGCCTTGAGTGTGGGTTCGTAAGGAGGTTTTATATAGGTATTTAATTGTGCAATGAAATGACACAATTAAATGTTTGCTTTAGTGGTTAATGGCTTTGAGAAGTGTTGGAGAAATCTTAGGTTCAAACTTGGGCTTTAGCAAAAATTTTGGTATTAAGTGAAAAAAAACCTGGATTCTTGGATGAGGGTTTTAAATTATTGTGTTAAATAAATGACACAAGGAAGCTTGTAGTCTAGTGGTTGTGGCGGCATTAAGGTTGTATGGGAGCACTGGTTCAAGCCTTGGCTCTTGCAATTTATTTTGGGTTTTTTAAAGGGAGCACGGACTTTGGCCTTTAGACCTTATAATTAATTGGGGATAAAATATAACACAAAAAGCCTTGTGGCTTAGTGGCAAGTAGCGTGTGGAGCATTTGAGGGAGGCATAGGTTGAATCCCATGGCGGGCAAAGAGCATTTATTTTGCTAACGAGGCGACAAGAGTTGGTGTTGAATTTAAACTCTAATGTTGGAGGATCCCACATCGAAGCTAATATAAGAGTGGTTGTGAAGTCGGCTTTAAATAGAGGAACCATGAGGAGAGTAAATGTACCTTTCTTGGTGATCCCTTTCGCTATATGGCGTGCTCGTTTGGGTTGGGCGTCGGCTAAGGGTGCTCGAGTGTGGATTAACTCAGGTCTCCTATCGTGTGTATTTCTTACTACTCTAGTGTAGGATGGCTACTTGAGCGCGATGGTAGAAAGGGGTCATGTGGGCCTATTGGGCCTCACAGCCCAATTGGATAAGTTATTTGATTGTGTAGTAAATATTGGGCTAGGCTAGGTGAATCTCATATTTGTGGCTAGATTTAGGCTAAAAGGGCCACTGAGCGTGTGGGCCCATTTGGGTAGAGAATAGGCTTTAGGCCCATTCGTATTGTTATCCTGTTTAGAATACTTTAGTTTACTAAAATTACCGAAATACCCTTAGTTTGTAAAAAATCTTTGAAATACCCTCGATTTGTAAATTTCTGAAATACCTTCGACTTGTAAAATTACCAAAGTACCCCGATTCTGTAATTACCGTTTTACCCCTAATTTACATAATTACCGTTTTACCCCTGATTTACATGATTATCGTTTTACCCTCGACTTACAGAATTACCGTTTTACCCTCGATTTACAGAATTACCGTTTTACCCTCGATTTATAGAATTACTGTTTTACCCTTGATTTACAGAATTACTGTTTTACCCTCGATTTACAAAATTACTAAAATACCCTTGGTTTGTAAAATTACCAAAATACCACTAGTTTGTAAAATTACCAAAATACCCTTGGTTTGTGAAATTACCGAAATACCCTCAATTTGTAAAATTACCAAAATACCCCTGATTTACAAAGTTACAAAATACCCTTGACTTTCTAAAAATTATAGAAATACCATTGGTTTACAAAATTACTGAAATACCTTTGGTTTGTTGATTTACCAAAACACCCTTGTAGGATGAAATGACTAAAATACCCCTAAAAGGTAAAAAGACCGTAAAGCCCCTGTAGGGTAAAGTGACCGTAATACCCCTGTATGGTAAAATGACGAATATGCCCTTATGTTCCGTATGACTGATGTGCTTAGGATTTACATGTATTGATATTGGATTAGTTAAGTTTGAGTGACGGTGGTGGTTATCGAGGCGATTGATTTTGGAAGCGTTTCAACTTCAACCCGTAATGTGTGTACTAACCTCGTAATAGCTTAGATTAATATTTCTTGAAAAGCCAAAGCTTCATATTTTAGTGATTCGAAATTAATATTTAGATCTATTTTCACGCACGTTTAAGTTGGATTCTAACGGATATGGGGTAGGAAGGTATTTGGAACGTTCTTCAACGAGTAGATCTCTTGGTAAGTATTTGAACCTTCTTTCCATTTGTATCTTGTGGTTTAAAAAAAGCTGAAAACCCCTCTGTTGACTAAGGCTAAAAGGGTTTTTGGTGTTATTTGGTTTGTTGGTGCTAGTGAGGATTAAAGGCTACCGATCGAGGAGTGTGTGAAAAGCTTGGATCATCGGAGTGACTAAATATAGTCATCAACTTCGGCAAAGGTATGAACCCAAGGGCCACTGTGGATGGTGGCCGAATGTGTAAGTGATGATAATAGGTAGTTTTCGATTTGGTTTAATATTAACATGGTCTAATCTATAAGTGGTTGATTATAGGAGAAATTGCATAGGAGATCTCATCAAGGAATATCGCAAATCAGGTGTGTAACGAACCCTTTTTCATAGCTTAAAGCGATAAATGCCGAAAAGCCGAAATGCCAAAATTCTGGCATTTCGAGGACTTGTGAGCAAGCGAATGCTCACTAGTTAGTTAGAATTGATGAGATGATGATCGGGAACAATGGAAACGATAATGACGTGTTTTTGGCGTTCACGGTAAGTTGGGCCTCGAGGGGCTAAAATAGGGCCCAATAGGCTTTCGAGCCCATTTGGGTAAAATTGGTAGAAAACGTTAAATTGAATGTTAAGACTGTTAATACTATTATGGATATAGGCTAAATGGGTCTAGATGACGAAATTGGCAAAATAGGGCCCATTAGGGGTTTTAGGCCCAATAACTCGATTTCGCTAAAAATGGGCCAGAATCACTATTTGCACCCATGAATTGTTAGTAATTGTTAATGAACATGGAAACCCTAATTTTTGGTAGAATTACAAGATTACCCTTATAACATGAAAATGACCGTTTTGCCCTTAGGTAAAAGTGACCATTATACCCCTAGGGTTTATATATGAACTTAATGCATGGGATTTTGATAAGCATGATATGTATGATATGCATATGACATGTATGATATGCACATGATATGTATGATATGCACATGAGATGTTCATAAATGCATTGGGTTGGGCTTTTATATGGATGGAGGAAGTGTAAAAGGGCTTATGCCCCGATTATTAAAGGGCTTATGCCCGATTATTAAAGGGCTTATGCCCCAATTATCAAAAGGGCTTATGCCCCGATTATCAAAAGGGCTTATGCCCGATTATTAAAGGGCTTATGCCCTGATGATCAAAAGGGCTTACGCCCGATTATTAAAGGCTTTTGCCCGATTATTAAAAGAGGCAAGGCCTCCGGTTATATGATAAAGCGACTATCTTTGCCGGTGGAGAGTTATGGCGGGGTGGGTGGGTTAATCCCACATGGTGTCTTTGGTTGGTACGGGTGGAGAGTAGCGGATGGTGGGTTGAGTAGCCTCCCAAATGGGTTTGCATACATTCATTGTTATTTCATGTGATATTGAAATGGGCTTGCATTCTTTCATTGACATTATATGTGATATTGAAATGGGCCTATGGGCCATACTGTTTCTGATAAAGGCTTCGCCCAAGAATATGAAATATGAAAAGGCTTCGCCCGGTGTTATGAAATATGAAATATGAAAAGGGCTATGGCCCAAGACATGTTTGAGATTGGATTTGGGCTTAGACCCAACAGTCATTATTGTTTTGGGCTCTGAAAGGGCTTGTTGCACACTGAGTTTCCAAACTCACCCCTTTCCTTAACCTTGCGGTGAGCCTTGATGTGGGGACTTAAGGAGGGGATTCAGAGTAGCCACGGTGATTGTCTTTGGACCTTTAAATAAGCGTTGGTTTTCATTTAATTTCCTTTAATTATTATTTATTTTTGGGTTGTAATAAGGCCATTTTTAACTTTTCTTTTATTTCTTCTCGAGATTATTTTATTCTTAATAACTTTAAAATTGGTTGATAATTATTCAATTGGGCTAGACTTAGGACGTGTTTTCAAAACGATAATTGTTTTTAAAATATCTCAACGCCACGATTAATTGATTTATCAAAGACGTTCACTTAAACAAATTTAAACTCGATATAACAAAGTGTGGCTATGGTTGTGGGCATGTCTAGGATTGGATCCAATCAAAGAGCTTGGTACTTAAGCAGTCTTCATGGCTCACCTCCTCTGTCTCAGATACCTACCTGGTGCCCAGCTTCCACACACTTTGTTAACTCAACAAAATATATGGTTTTTAAAACACTAAAATGGAACATGGGTTTTCAACTCCAATGTGGCACGTCAGATTCGGCCATAACGTCTAGGCCGGGTTTGGGGTGTTACAGAACGATTTCGGCAGCTATTCGATAACTTTTTCCTTTCCCTTATCCAACTGTGGTCCTCTAAGCTCTTGAGCTTAGTCTAACAACCACCATAGCTGATTTTCTCAAGCTCTTCCCCTTCCTTTCTTTCCTCTATTCGGCCAAGGATGTTCAAGAATGAATACTTTTTTTTTTGTTTTCTTTTCCTTCAACTCACGGCAATGGGGGGGGGAGGGAACAAACACACACATTGCCCATGCTCTTTATTTTATTATTCCTTACATAATGCATTATCCCAACATGTTTATGACATGTTTTTAGCCATAACACTTTGTCCACCCATGCTCATGGCCGGCCACTACATATTAGGGGGGAAAAATTGACATGCAAGTCTTCCCTTTTGATTACATGCACTATTAGATCCTTGTAGATTAGCCTATCACATTTCAAAAATGTCACACATAAGTCCTTTTGACTAAATTCACATGCAATTTACTAAATCGAAGCCTAAAACTTTCACACATTCATAATCACATATTTTAGACAATAAATACCATATTCAAATAATTTGGTGACTCGGTTTAGCGGTCTCGAAACCGCTTTCCGACTAGGGTCACTTTAGGTCTGTCACACTCGAGACCCAATACGAGAATTAGAATTGAGTTGGAACTTAATCGGGACCTCTAAGAATTTTTCACGAAATTACAAAATTTTTTAAAGGTACACGGCTCACACGCCCGTGTGGTCCAAGGGACACGCCTGTGTGACCCTGGGACACGCCTGTGTGGGAGGGCGTGTTCGAACCCATGTAACTCTCTGACTTGCACACACGGCCATGCCACACGCCCGTGTGCTAGGCCGTGTGGTTAATTAATTTAATTCAAAATTAGATGTAGGCTTCACACGACCAAGACACACACCCGTATCTCTACCCGTGTGCCCAATTTTGAGCATTCTGTTTCTCAAAATTAAGGTGTAGGGGAAACACGGCCTAACCATATGCCCAT
Source organism: Gossypium arboreum (assembly GCF_025698485.1). Taxonomy (NCBI): domain Eukaryota; kingdom Viridiplantae; phylum Streptophyta; class Magnoliopsida; order Malvales; family Malvaceae; genus Gossypium; species Gossypium arboreum. The sequence goes on along the minus strand of NC_069070.1, from coordinate 83,453,624 downwards.
GGTACCAGGCCATGTCTAGACACACGGTCTAGACACACACTTGTGTACCTGTCCGTGTGGACAAAATGAAGCCATTTCTAGCTACATTTTTCACCCAAAATTTCACTCAATACCTGCACATGAAACACACATCCAATACCAACCAATCAAAGCATTCAAAATAGAAAATTCTATCATTCATCCTAGCATACCATTACATGTATATGTGGTTGTAAACTTACCTTGGATGAACTTAGGCATTACAAAAAATTGATCACATATTCTTAACATATCTCATGTGTAAATATATATCATGATAATCTACTTAGTAATACCAAAATGAAAATTTACTAGCCATTCCAATGGCTAGGTTACAAAATAACATTTCAAGCCACTATTGGCCAAGTTATCCTATACATGCCAATATACCAAAATGATTTCTACTAAGTATACCCAAAATAACTAGTTGATAGTATGACACAGCTCTAGTGATCTCTAACCCTCGTGAGCTTCCAAGCACTATAAAATAGGGGAAAATAAAACGGAATAAGCACTACATGCTTAGTAAGTTCGTATAATGGAAACTAAACTTACCAATCTTGCTTATTAAATCTAGGCATACAATGTTATGTTTCCATCCATTTGGCTAAATTTCCTAATCACATACATTCAATCAAACATGTTAGTCACCAAAATCTTCATATCAATCAAGTAACATAGATGAGCTGTAACATCTCGAATTAGGGCCTAATTGGAACAGTGGTTTCAGTGTAACACCCCGATCCCGAGACCATCACCGGTGTCGGACACGAGGGGTTAACAAGCCAAGTCCACATATTTTGCCCACCAATTTGACATTTCCAGTCGGGTTGGAAAACTGCGTCACTGTCGCCTTAAAAATCATATCTCAAGTTTCAAAACTCGAAAACTGGTTTCGTAAATTTTCTCTGAATTTAGACTCATATATCCATCCATGGATTTATTTCTAGAATTTTTGGTCGGGCCAATTGGTACAGTTTATTAGTTAAAGTCACCCATGTTACAGGGATCGACTGCTCTGACCTTCGCGCGTTACAACTAGAATATCTCTCTGTACAGGGCTTTAATACTGGTGCCGTTTGTTTCTAATGAAACTAGACTCAAAATGGAATCTGTACATATAAGGCATGACTCCTAATTCTTTCTGGATAATTTATAGTAAATTTTTAAAGTTGCGACAGGGGACCCAGAAACCATTCTGGCCCTGTCTCACAATAGCTTTAATATCTCTTAACAAGTAACTCCTATGACCATTTCGTTTCTTCCATATGAAAATAGACTCATCAAGGTTCATTTACATAGCTGATTCACTATTTAATACCATTCCTACAAATTTTGGTGATTTTCACATTCACGTTACTGCAGCTGGCAGCATCTGTTTTAAGGTAGGTCTTACCTATTTTGTAGTCTCCATGAACCAACTAGTCTTGCCATACATAGGTCCACATATGATCATTTTAACCATGCCAATGGCTGATCATGTGACCAACATTCCCATTTCCAATTCATAGTCACATCATGACACCATATATATATATACAAACCGCAAATAGTCTAAGTTCATTCTTCACTTTTACGAGCCATTTTCGCATGGCCGTATACATATACATCACCACATTTTAAACCAACAAGGGGTAGTCCTATACATGCCATTTCAAAGTTCAACCAAAATTTATACCAAAATAGAGGCGTTGATAGTGTGGATGACTTCGACTTTAATGATCCCGAATCCGATTGCTATCGAGCAAAATCTATAAGACAGAGAGCCAAAGCAACGGGGTAAGCATTTTTATGCTTAGTAAGTCTCAAGGAATAAAATCAGCTTTAATTAAAGCATTACATTCACATAACCAAATACATCATTTCACTAATACACATTCACATAATCATACTTACTTCACCATCCCAACTCTTATGTTCATACACAAATAACGGCTTCGTTAAGGCCGATAACTCGTTCCATCATAGGAGCGGATATGCATACGCTCTTACTCCTAGCGCGCAAAGCACACACCACACTTACCTTGTTATTGGGAAATTTCACAAGTGTATTAGCTGAAATTTTCCAGCAAGCTTATAATTTTCAAATCACATACCTTTGGAGCTTAACCGGATATAGCTACTCGTTCAAACGCCTTGGGACATAGCCGGATATGGTAACCCGCACCAAGGCCTCACGGGACTTAACCCGGATATCACGATTGCACAAATGCCTTCGGGTCTTAGCCCGGATAGAATGACTCGCACGAATGCCTTCGGGTCTTAGCCCGGATATAGCCACTAGCACCATTGCCTTCGGGTCTTAACCCGGTTATAATTTCCAGCATAATTGTCTTCGGGGCTTAGCCCGGATATCATTCAATTTCTCATGCACACATACATCAATAATCATTGGACATACATATTTCATTTTCGTTACTAAGGCTCAAACACAATTATAATCATTAGCATAATCGCCTTCGGGACTTAGCCCGGGTATCATTCGAATACTCATACACACATAAATCAATAATCAATACATCCATATTTCATTCCACATAATTCAATTAAGGTCACTTCTTGAGGACTTACCTCGGATGTTGTCGAACGGCTTTTACGGCTATTCGATCACTTTTTCCTTCCCCTTGTCCAATTGTGGCCCTCTAAGCTCTTGAGCTAATTCAAACAAATTCAATTTATTAAAACCTCATTGTGCTAGCTTATGGCGAATATGACAAGGAGTTTAAATGGTCATATGGCCACCCTTTAGCTTGAATACACAATGGTCATGCACATTTTATACTACATCAAGCAATTCAATACAATTCATTCGAGCATCAAGGAAAAGCTAAGGCCTTCAATAGGCTACCCAAGGCCGAATATTCATGTCCATGTTGAGGCCAATTATGCACTTAATACCTCACAAAAACAGCATGCATTTTACTAGTTAATGCTTTGCATATTGTAGCTCAAAACTTATATTATAGCATCAAGCACTCATATGTGTGCTAGGCCGAATGTGCTTGCAATTTCACAATCATTCTTCAACATCTTCTTCTTTAAACAAACATATTCATCACTTAGTTCACAACCAAAACATCATGTGCAAACATATATATACATATATGAGCATGGCGAATTTCAAGGTGTCCATAGCCATCCAAAACACAAATTTTAACTAACATGCAAGAAGCATGAACCATGCTCATGAATGCATCATGGCGAATATGACAATCATGCCCTTTTCAACTTCAATCATGGTTAAACAAAAGAAAACTCAAAATCTTACTCATGAGTAGACAATCCATCATTGCATGCATCATCATCAAGCTTCACACTTAGCATGCAATGGCTTTATCACCATAACAACTTTGGCCAAATACCATTTCCATGGCATAACAAAGATTTGAGCCATGGCTAACATGCACATCAAGTTAGCAACCAAAACATGCATGAAACTCCTAACACAACCTCATACATACCTTAATCTTGATGCCAATTTAGCCAAATCACCTTCTAGATCTCTTCTAAACCAAGTATGAAGCAAAAATCCTCTTTCTTCCTCCTTATGATTTTCGGCCAAAAGATGAGAAAGGATGAACACAACAAATTTTTTCTTCCTTCTTTCTCAACTCACGGCAAGGGGGATTACCACACTCACACACATTTTTTTTCATTCTTTTCTTACCCATGCTTATTTGTTTATTATTTCTCCCTAATGCCCAACAAAACATGTTTCATGACATGTTTAGCCCATATCTCTTTGTCATGGCCGGCCATCACTTGTACAAAGGGAATTTGACATGCAAGTCCATTATTTTGCATGCATGCTTTAATTAGTCATCACACATTTCCCCATCATACTTTCAAAGTTCACTACTAGGTCCTTTCTAGTGAAATTCACCTTTATAACACTAAATCAATCATCAAAAATGTCATACATGAATACACACATATTATAGGCATCGAAATAAATTTTAAATTATTTTTATGCCTCGGTTTTGTGGTCCCGAGACCACCTTCCGACTAGGGTCAATTTTGGCTGTCACAACTCTCCCCACTTAAGGAATTTTCGTCCCGAAAATCTTACCGTAAATAGGTTTGGATATCGCTCTTTCATAGAGTTCTCGGTCTCCCAAGTAGCTTCTTCTATCCGTGCTTGAGCCATAACACTTTTACTAGCGGAACCCGCTTGTTTCATAACTCTTTCACTTCTCGTGATAGGATACGAATCGCTTCTTCCTCATAACTCATATTAGCTTGAATTTCAATTTCGATGGACTAATCACGTGCGATGGATCGGATCTATAGCGTCAAGCATCGAAACGTGAAAGACATCGTGAACCTTTTCGAGTTCGGGGCAAAATCAAACGATATGCCACCGGACCGACTCGCTCGGATATCTCATATGGCCCAACGAACCTCGGGCTCAACTTGCCCTTACGGCCAAATCTGAGTATCTTTTTCCAAGGCGATACCTTGAGAAACACTTTATCACCCACCTGATACTCGATATCCTTACGCTTCAGTCGCGCGTCGACTTCTCGACGATCGGAGGCTATCTTCGACTTTCACGTTTACTTTCACTTTTCATCAAAGATCTCTAATCAAATCCACCCGAAAATCTTGCTTTCACCAAGCTCAGTCCAAATCAATGGTGTACGGCATTTACGACCGTACAAGGCCTCGTAGGGTGCCATCTTAATACTTGATTGAAAGCTGTTGTTGTAAGCGAATTCAATCAACGGCAAATACCGTTCCCATGAACCACTAAACTCGAGGACACAACATCTTAACATATCCTCAAGTATCTGAATTATCCACTCGGATTGACCATAGGTTTGGGGGTGAAAGGCGGTGCTGAAATGCAACTTGGTACCCAAAACTTCTTGCAACTTTTTCCAAAATCGCGAGGTAAATCTCAGATCTCTATTCGACACGATGGAAATAGGCACCCGTGTAATCTCACAACCGAGAAACGCACGATTGCTAATTTGTCCATTGAAAAATCCGTATGTACGGGGACAAAGTGAGCAGACTTAGTCAATCGATCTACCACGACCCAAACCGCATCCTTCTTACTTGCTGACAATGGCAGTCCGGATACAAAGTCCATTGTGACTCGATCCCATTTCCACTCGGGTATCGTGATTGGTCAAGTAATCTCAAGGCACCGATGTTCCGCTTTCACTTGTTGACATATTAAACATCTCAAACAAAGTCGGAGATGTCTCACTTCATACCATGCCACCAAAACCGACGTTTCAAATCATTGTACATCTTCGTACTCCGGGTGGATTGCCATTCGCTACAATGGGCTTCATTCGAATTATCGAAATGAGTTCAATTCTTTGGAACACACAGATGACTTTTGAACCTCCAACAATCGTCATCATCGATTTGAAATTCGAGTCCTTGTTCGAACACACTCGGCCGCTTTGCGACCAACTCGTCGTTGACTTTTTGAGCTTCTCGAATTTGAGGTATCAATAGTGGTTTGGCTTTCAATTCAGCTACTAACACACTATCGGATCGAACAGACAAGTGCACGTTCATCGCTCGTAAAGCGAATAATGATTTATGACTCAAGGCATCCGCAACCACATTCGCCTTTCCGGGGTGATAGTCAACGACCAGCTCATAATCCTTTAACAGTTCAAGCCAACGTCTTTGTCGCAGATTTAAGTCTCTTTGGGTCATCAAATATTTGAGACTTTTGTGATCCGAGTACACATGGCACCTTTCACCAAATAAGTAATGTCGCCAAATCTTTAAGGCGAACACGATGGCGACCAATTCGAGATCATGGGTCGGATAATTTTTCTCGTGTGGCTTCAATTGCCTCGACCATAGGCCACAACTCGACCTTCTTGCATCAATACGCAACCTAACCCAAGGAGGGAGGCGTCACTATAGGTGACAAACTCTTTGCCAGATTCGGGTTGCACTAGAATTGGGGCTTCAGTCAAATAAGTCTTCAGTTGATCGAAACTTTTTTGGCATTTCTCCGTCCATTCGAACTTAACATCCTTTTGGAGTAACCGTCATCGGCGTGGCTATCGTTGAGAAACCTTTACAAATCGTCGGTAATAACCTAAGCAAGCCCCAAAAAGCTCGAACCTCGATAATATTTCTGAGGCTTCCAATTAAGTATGGCTGAAATTTTATTGGTCGACTCGAATACCGATGCGAGATACCACATGACCCAAGAAGCTAACCTCTCTTAACGAACTCACCTTTCTTGAACTTAGCATATAATTGCTTATCTCGTAAAATTTGCAGCACTAACGCAGTGTTCAAGATGTTCGATCTCATTTCTTGAATAGACCAAGATGTCATCAATGAACACGACTACGAATCGATCCAAATATGGTCTGAAGATCCGATTCATTAAATTCATAAATACCGCGGGGCATTAGTGAGCCCAAACGGCATCACTAGGAACTCATAGTGACCATATCTCGTTCTGAAGGCAGTCTTGGGTACGTCCGAATCTCGGATTCGCAATTGATAATAGCCTGATCTCAAATCTATTTTCGAGAACACTGAGGCTCCCTTCAGTTGATCGAACAAGTCATCGATACGTGGTAACGGATATTTGTTCTTTATCGTCGCTTTATTAAGCTGACGATAGTCGATGCACAGCCGCATGGTTCCATCCTTCTTCTTCGCGAACAACACTGGCGCACCCCAAGGCGAGAAACTCGGGCGAGCAAAAACTCTATCCACCAATTCTTGCAACTGAGCTTTCAACTCCTTTAATTCGTTGGTGCCATACGATACGGAGCTATCGAATTGAGTGGTACCGGGCACCAATTCGATGCCAAATTCTATTTCCGAACGGTGGTAAACCCGCAATTCTTGTGGAAAACATCCGGTATTCACAAACCATGGGCGAGATTCGGGTTTCTTTTCGATTCCTTGTCATCGAGCACATACGCAAGGTACGCTTCGCACCCTTTTCTTACATATTTCGGGCCAACATTGCTGATATTACGGTGGCAACCCCTTTAAGTCCGTAGACTCAACCCGAATTATCTCGTTATTCGCACCTCAAATCGATAGTCTTGCTTTTGCAATTTACGACCGCATCGTGCATGGTCAACCCATCCAAACCAAGAATAACGTCAATTCATCGAACGGCAAAAGCATTAAGTCCGCCGGAAACAAGAACCTCGGAACACTAGGGACTTTTCTTGCACACTTTGTTGACAAGCACGTAATGACCCAAGGGTTTGACACCGAATTACAAACTCGATGAGACTCAATAGGCAAAGTCTTGGATGCTAAGGTTTCACATATATAAGATTGAGTAGAACCGGGGTCAATCAAAGCAATCACATTAGTATTGAAAAGAGTGAAAGCACCGTAATGACATCCGAGAGGCAGATCCTCGGCGGCGCAGATGGCATAAGTCCTTGCGAGCACGAGCCTCGGATCGATGGTAGCATCTCTAGATCCTCTCGACCGCCAACCGACATTGCCCATATTTCTAGGTGGCCTACCTCGGCAATGGTAGCACCCGGGTTTCCACTCTGACTCACATTCTGTTCAAGCATCCTCGGGCAATCCTTCATAAAGTGGTCGGCCGATCCACACTTATAGCAGGAGCGATCACGAAACCAACAGCTCCCCGAATGCCATTTGCCACAATGTTGACACTCCGCCCTCTCTCGGCGATCATTTCCACCACTGGCGATCGAAGTGACTCGTGTGGTCACAGGGGGTCGATCGCGTCCTCGTCTAGAAAAGCCCAAAGCGCCTCTAGACCGGTTCACATCATCTCGAAATCTCTTCGATGCCTGTTGAAGAGACTTTCCCGAGGACCTCTTTCGGAATTCTCCAGTTCCCACATCAGCTTTTTGTTTCTCCTTTCTAAGCTCTTCGGCTTTACAAGCTCGCTCAACAAGTACTACGAACTCTCGTATTTCGAGAATGCCAACGAACATCCTTATATCATCATTCAGCCCATCCTCAAGCGTTTACATAATAGCCCGGACGAAATGCATTCTCGCGCAGATCGGCTAAGCCTCACAAATTTTCGTTCATAGTCGGTAACCGACATAGAACCTTGCTTAAGATCAAGAAATTCCTTCGCTTTTGGTCGATGAATCTCGATCGATATACCTTTTTGAACTCGGTTTGAAAGAATTCCCAAGTCACTTGCTCTCTAGGCACCACGAAGTCGAGTACTCCACCAATAGTAGGCGGAATCACGTAGCAAGGAGATGGTACACTTTAAGCACTCATCGGTGTACAAGATAGCTCATCGAGTATCCGGATAATGTTGTCCAACCAAAATTCAGCTCGTTCGCATCATCATCCGTAGCTTTAAATTCAGTGGCCCCATGTTTTGAATCCTATCGATTGGGGCTTACTTGACCTTATTTGGTCGATTCACGGAGGTATTGTAGGTTGGGGTTGCATTTGTCGGGAATGGAGGTTGTGGAACAGTAGTGTTAGTTCGAATGTATTGGTTAAACTATTCGTTCATCACACTATAAAAGGCTTGCCTAGCCTCATCATTCGGATTGCTGGCCATAGGTTGAGAGTCCATGGCGCTGTCCCTTGTGCGGAGCAAGCGCCACACTCTCCACATCATCAACTATTGCTCGGTTGGGATCGGGATCCATTGCTATAAACAAACTCAAAGTCAAATTGTCGAAATCACCACACTATCGATTCATCATTTAATGGCATGTATAGCTAGACCCCAAACACCTCACGGTAGTCCTAGAATCGACTAAACTGTGGCTCTGATACCAATAAAATTGTAACACCCGATCCCGAGACCATCACCGTGTCGGACACGAGGGGTTAACAAGCCAAGTCCACATATTTTGCCCACCAATTTGACATTTCCAGTCGGGTTGGAAAACTGCGTCACTGTCGCCTTAAAATCATATCTCGAGTTTCAAAACTCGAAAACTGGTTTCGTAAATTTTCCTGAATTTAGACTCATATATCCATCCATGGATTTATTTCTAGAATTTTGGTCGGGCCAATTGGTACAGTTTATTAGTTAAAGTCACCCATGTTACAGGGATCGACTGCTCTGACCTTCGCGCGTTACAACTTGAATATCTCTCTATACAGGGCTTTAATACTGGTGCCGTTTGTTTCTAATGAAACTAGACTCAAAATGGAATCTGTACATATAAGGTATGACTCCTAATTCTTTCTGGATAATTTATAGTAAATTTTAAAGTTGCGACAGGGGACCCAGAAACCATTCTGGCCCTGTCTCACAATAGCTTTAATATCTCTTAACAAGTAACTCCTATGACCATTTCGTTTCTTCCATATGAAAATAGACTCATCAAGGTTCATTTACATAGCTGATTCACTATTTAATACCATTCCTACAAATTTTGGTGATTTTTCACATTCACGTTACTCAGCTGGCAGCATCTGTTTTTAAGGTAGGTCTTACCTATTTTGTAGTCTCCATGAACCAACTAGTCTTGCCATACATAGGTCCACATATGATCATTTTAACCATGCCAATGGATGATCATGTGACCAACATTCCCATTTCCAATTCATAGTCACATCATGACACCATATATATATATACAAACCGCAAATAGTCTAAGTTCATTCTTCACTTTTACGAGCCATTTTCGCATGGCCGCATACATATACATCACCACATTTTTAAACCAACAAGGGTAGTCCTATACATGCCATTTCAAAGTTCAACCAAAATTTATACCAAAATAGAGGCGTTGATAGTGTGGATGACTTCGACTTTAATGATCCCGAATCCGATTGCTATCGAGCAAAATCTATAAGAGAGAGCCAAAGCAACGGGGTAAGCATTTTTATGCTTAGTAAGTCTCAAGGAATAAAATCAGCTTTAATTAAAGCATTACATTCACATAACCAAATACATCATTTCACTAATACACATTCACATAATCATACTTACTTCACCATCCCAACTCTTATGTTCATACACAAATAACGGCTTTAAGGCCGATAACTCGTTCCATCATAGGAGCGGATATGCATACGCTCTTACTCCTAGCGCAAAGCACACACCACACTTACCTTGTTATTGGGAAATTTCACAAGTGTATTAGCTGAAATTTTCCAGCAAGCTTATAATTTTCAAATCACATACCTTCGAGCTTAACCGGATATAGCTACTCGTTCAAACGCTTCGGGACATAGCCGGATATGGTAACCCGCACCAAGGCCTCACGGGACTTAACCCGGATATCACGATTGCACAAATGCCTTGGTCTTAGCCCGGATAGAATGACTTCGACGAATGCCTTGGTCTTAGCCCGAATATAGCCACTAGCACCATTGCCTTGGTCTTAACCCGGTTATAATTTCCAGCATAATTGTCTTGGGCTTAGCCCGGATATCATTCAATTTCTAATGCACACATACATCAATAATCATTGGACATACATATTTCATTTTCGTTACTAAGGCTCAAACACAATTATAATCATTAGCATAATCGCCTTCGGACTTAGCCGGGTATCATTCGAATACTCATACACACATAAATCAATAATCAATACATCCATATTTCATTCCACATAATTCAATTAAGGTCACTTCTTGAGGACTTACCTCGGATGTTGTCGAACGGCTTTTACGGCTATTCGATCACTTTTTCCTTCCCTTGTCCAATTGTGGCCCTCTAAGCTCTTGAGCTAATTCAAACAAATTCAATTTATTAAAACCTCATTGTGCTAGCTTATGGCGAATATGACAAGGAGTTTAAATGGTCATATGGCCACCCTTTAGCTTGAATACACAATGGTCATGCACATTTTATACTACATCAAGCAATTCAATACAATTCATTCGAGCATCAAGGAAAAGCTAAGGCCTTCAATAGGCTACCCAAGGCGAATATTCATGTCCATGTTGAGGCCAATTATGCACTTAATACCTCACAAAAACAGCATGCATTTTACTAGTTAATGCTTTGCATATTGTAGCTCAAAACTTATATTATAGCATCAAGCACTCATATGTGTGCTAGGTAGAATGTGCTTGCAATTTCACAATCATTCTTCAACATCTTCTTCTTTAAACAAACATATTCATCACTTAGTTCACAACCAAAACATCATGTGCAAACATATATATACATATATGAGCATGGCGAATTTCAAGGTGTCCATAGCCATCCAAAACACAAATTTTAACTAACATGCAAGAAGCATGAACCATGCTCATGAATGCATCATGGCCGAATATGACAATCATGCCCTTTTCAACTTCAATCATGGTTAAACAAAAGAAAACTCAAAATCTTACTCATGAGTAGACAATCCATCATTGCATGCATCATCATCAAGCTTCACACTTAGCATGCAATGGCTTTATCACCATAACAACTTTGGCCAAATACCATTTCCATGGCATAACAAAGATTTGAGCCATGGCTAACATGCACATCAAGTTAGCAACCAAAACATGCATGAAACTCCTAACACAACCTCATACATACCTTAATCTTGATGCCAATTTAGCCAAATCACCTTCTAGATCTCTTCTAAACCAAGCATGAAGCAAAAATCCTCTTTCTTCCTCCTTATGATTTTCGGCCAAAAGATGAGAAAGGATGAACACAACAAATTTTTTCTTCCTTCTTTCTCAACTCACGGCAAGGGGGATTACCACACTCACACACATTTTTTTTCATTCTTTTCTTACCCATGCTTATTTGTTTATTATTTCTCCCTAATGGCCAACAAAACATGTTTCATGACATGTTTAGCCCATATCTCTTTGTCATGGCCGGCCATCACTTGTACAAAGGGAATTTGACATGCAAGTCCATTATTTTGCATGCATGCTTTAATTAGTCATCACACATTTCCCCATCATACTTTCAAAGTTCACTACTAGGTCCTTTCTAGTGAAATTCACCTTTATAACACTAAATCAATCATCAAAAAATGTCATACATGAATACACACATATTATAGGCATCGAAATAAATTTTAAATTATTTTTATGCCTCGGTTTTATGGTCCCGAGACCACCTTCCGACTAGGGTCAATTTTGGGCTGTCACATTCAGGACCACAAATTCAATGTAAGAAAGTTTACTTTTATTATATTTTTATGGTATACAATTTCACAGAATGATTTCGTGAAAATTTCGTTCAAAAATTTCGACGTTTGGGCACTCAATTTGGTCAAAAGGACTAAACTGTAAAAGGTGCAAAAGTTGAGTTCTACATGTTAGAGGTATCAAATTGTTATGAAATTTTAAATGGGAGGTCCTTAAATGGTAATTAGACCATTAGTTAATTGCTGGACAAAAATAGACATAAAATGGATGTAATAAAATATTTTTAAGTTAGGGGCATTTTGGTAAACCAATAATTAAAAGAATTAAAAAGCCAAAATAGCCAAAATTTGGTCATCTTCTCCATGTACCAGCCGAAACCCCCATGGAAGCCATGGTTAGGGTTTGGTTCAAGCTTCCAAGCTCATTTGTAAGTGATCCCAAGCCCTGTTTTGTAAAAGTTGTAACATTGGCCATAAATGGGTAATTTAGTGGAAAATAGGGGCTGTCATAGTTATGAAAAATGCTCAGCATGTCATAAAACATAAGACAATAGTATGAAGTTTAATTTTCTAGCTTTGTGGAAAAAGTATAAATATGCAAAAGTTTAGGGGTCAAAATGTAAATTTGTAAAAATATGATTTTTAGACCCATATGAATAGTTTGACTAATTATTAGGCTAAATGTGATATTATAGATCAAGGAAAACAAGATTCGGGCTTAGAACGAGGTTGAACAAGGTTAAGCACAAACTCTAAATAAATAGACGTACTCGAAACCGAGGTAAGTTCATATGTCAATGATAATGCAATAATATTATTGTTCATACTTGAACTTAAATTGATGTGTTAACATTGTGTGATGGATATTTAGTTAGTTTATATGAAGATTATATATTGTAACAAATACCAAATTATAATTATATGTAATACCATGTTTATCTTATGGACTAATGTCTAAATAAACATAGAAATGTGTTGAATTGGATGTACATGGCATGAGAAGCTATGCATAATGAGATACTTGATGGAAAGAGAAAAATCTCGGTTGAATAAAAAGGGAAATTCGATGGAGAAACCATGAGTTACATGATTTGAGATCCTGCATGTGTTGTAGAAAATGATTTAGCCTGGATGGGTAATCCGTTGATCTTAAATATAGAAAGGATCTAGCCCAGACAGGTGTTCCTTAAGTGATCGAGCCTCCCGAAGAATATGTGTGTATTAAGGATTTAGCCCGGACGGGTAATCTGATTGAGGTCTGAATTTACCCTGGACTGGTAATTCAGATCCGAGCTAATTGAGAGTGCTTGTTGTTACAAGGGATTTTGCCTGGACTGGAAATCCCGACATCACTCCATGAGTTTATATTACGGGGATTTAAGTTGGACCGGTAATCCCGCCATAAGATGTGAGGTTCACGGGAGTGCGAACATAAAATGATCACCTGTATGAATTGACGGTGAATGGGATATCCATTGAGATTCCGAGAAATTCAACAAGATTAATATGAGAAATGAAATAAAAAGGTTCTTACCATGATACATAATGTATGTTATACGATAATATTATGATGCTTGTGAGTTGTCATGTTTGGACGAGTGCAGTACTAAATGATAGAACAGGTAAGTACTCGAAACCCATGAGCACGTGTTTGACATGTGAAACAAAATGGAATTATGACGATGGTGCAAATGAATGAATGATATTTATGAGAATAATTTCTATGACAAATTTTTTATGGTTATTATCTTGTTGCACCAAGACAGACTTGATATAGTAGCATTAGTCCAAATTTGAAAATCCACTAAAAATAGTATAAATTGAGTTAGAAGCTTAATAAAATATGAAATTAAAGCTTAATGAGTCTAGTTTCACATAAAGGAAATGGTGAAGCAAAAGAATTCATTATCATGAGATATTTGAATTCTTGTGAGATAGAGTCGGAGTGATTTTGCACTCCCCTGTCTCAAATTTGGAAAATCACTAGAAATTATAAAAAAAACTAATTATGAGCTAAAATTAATATGAAGGAAATACTTAATGAGTCTACTTTCAGGATAAAGAAATGGGAACATTACCCGAGTCTCGTACTATGAGATAAATAAATTTTAGTGAAGAAAGGTCGAAGCTGTCAAATAGCGAAACAGGGGAGACTTTGAATAATAAAATGTAATTATTGGCTGAACCAAAAATTCTTAAAATTTTATTATAAGAATAGATATGAGTCTATTTTCTGGGAAAATTAACGAATATTAATTTTGAGTTCTGTATCTCGAGTTATGAATAATTTATCGACTATGACTCGAGTAGACAACTTGACCAGAATATGAATAAAAGCATAATTATAGTTATTTTACCTAAGGAAACATGTTATTATAATTATTATTATTTTCATATGGACTTACTAAGTGTAAAGCTTACTCCCCCTTTTCTATCTTTTTAGTTTTGACAGGTCAGCTCGGGGTTGGAGATCGTCGGAGGCAGCATCACACTATCGAGTCTTTACCCTTGGAGTATTGACATGTATATGTTAAACATGTTCAAGTGAGAGGCATGTATAGAGACTTAGTTTTTCTATGATTGATGTTGTTGTGATTAGCCAAATGTATTGGCTTATAATGATTTGTTGTATGTAGCCATGAGATGTGGCTTATAATGATTTTGGCTTGTAAGCCTATTCATCCATGATATGTGTAAATGTCTTGTGATGGGGATTTCTAATTATGCTTGTTCACTATGTATAAGAAGTATATGGCATACATACATGGTGAATGCATTAGGTCCATTCGAGGTGGTCATGGCCATGGAATAAATGTGTGATATGGTAATAAGTTGTTAATGCCCTGAACATGGATGTTTAATTTATAAGTTAGTAAACATAGTATAATGGTATAAGGATTAGAAAGGGGTGACTTAAGGCTTGGAATATAGCCTATTAGGGTCCACATGGTTGGATACACGGGCGTGTGTCTAGGCCATGTGTGACACACGGTTCCCTCCCATAGGTGTGTATTATGGCTGTGTGTCCCCAGCACTTAAAATTTTAAGTTAGTACAAGACACGGGTAGATCACACGGGCGTGTGCCATAGCCGTGTCCCAAAGATAGTGTTGCCCACGAGCTAAGGGCATGGGCGTGCCCAAGTCACACGAGCATGTGAGTCCACACGACCACCTACACGAGCGTGTAACACTCCAAAGCTAGAAATTTATTATGTTGCCCAAAGTTTACCGAATGTTTTCGATTTTGTCCCGAACCGCCTCAATGTAGTTTATAGGCCTCGATGGCCTGTATAAGGGACGATATGCATATGTTCTAGAAGTTTTAAATTTTGAGCGAAATTTAGTGACCCGGTTTTGTATGTTTATGAATGTTTAAGTCTGGTAATGCCTCGAGCCCTGTTCCGGTGTTGGATACGGGTGAGGGGTGTTACATTTAGTGGTATCAGAGCTATGGTTTAGTCAGTTCTCGGACTAACCTAGCATATGTATGAGAGTTCAGCTATACATGCCGCCAATCTGTGATAGTGTGATGTCCCTTGACGTGTATGAGAGCCATTTTGTTTAGACAATGGTGCCCTCCAACTGAGTTATATCGACCATGTTTGATAAGAAGCTAAGGCATTCGGGTAAAGTACAGTTATGATGAGCTAAAATTTGAATAGTATGAATAAAAGTTCATGATATGTACATAATAACATATGAGATAAAAGTTTAAACTGTGATGTATTTGTCCATGTTTGTTTGGTCTTTATAAAAGGTTATATGCTGATTTGTTGGATTGAATGAATGAGATTAGTAGGCTGTCCAAAATCCATAGAATGCATACCTAAATATACTAGTTTAAATAAGCTAACTGAAAAGTTCTTGTCATATGAACGTGAATAAAAGTTTTCCTGAAGTGAATGATATGTTTATGAAAATGTTATTTTGATAATGAACTAGTGATATATGTATATGAGTATGAGAAATGAGTTAGGGATCTTACAACCCCACCCCCTTACCAGAGTGGTGTTTTGTAGAGGAATTTCACAAGAATCGTATTGAATAAGTCCAAAAATATGATACCAAAGGGTTCAGCTATTAAATGGTTATGAACACGATCATAGATTAAATCTGGTTGATAAATAACGACAGGACTAGTAAGGTAAGATGTTGGGAAATGTATTAACTGGAAATTTCTTCAGAACTGAACTTCTTTAATGAGAAGCATAATGTGACATTTACGATGGCAGAAATAACTAAAGGAATAATGTTGAAAGGTAAGATACCAGATTACTGCAGTCTTTTCTGAGGTATTCTGTATGTTTAACTGTTCTCGAAAATATTTTTTACGGTTACTGCCCTACTGATAAAATCCTTGACTTATGGGAGTGCTTCCTAATCATGATGTATAGACGAAAATATTGATGGCCTAACTGGTACATAATCTGTATTGCTCTATGTCTCTCTGCATTCCATCTAAGGGGACTTTATGAAATAATACGCACGATGATATAAATCTGTTTCTCCAAATTGATGCTCTATTCAATATACATATATGAGAAGATAAATTATCCTTATTGCATTTAATCCCAGTGGGTTGGATTGATGTATTCTTCTAGACTTCTTTTCTCTGAAGAAGTATCAAGATCCTTCACATCTTACTTATGAACATTTTTCTGGGTCTTTCATTATGATATGGTATCTTGGATTTCTGTACCTTGGATATCTTTATCTTGGATTTCTTTGTCATGGATTTCTTTATTCTGGTTTTCTTGTTATCTTCATCTCGTAAAATTACCAATGATCACTTGTATCCAAGGGTATGTTCTTCAACCTATGATGGCTATGTCGATTATAAATGGGCTCCTGGTTTGATTATAGTAACGTGATAACCTCCATATCTGGATTTCTCTAAATCTTCGTGTAAATAACTGATATCGAGAAAGGCATACATGATGAAAATTATAGTTTTAGTTTGTATAGTGGGTTCCTTTCCTTGAGTAAACTAATCAAAGTTAATGCATTCAGTTGAGGCATTTTTGTTATCTTGAGCTGATGCATTTGAAATGGACTTTAGTTAGTATGATAAGTGAGTTTGAATGGTTTCATGCCAGACTGTCCTATCAACTAAAAAAGAGGATCTTTTAAAATGTCATTTGTTGATGAATAATATCGACTCATTGGTTCAAGTGGTATTGATTATTATTTGAAAGATTAAATAAAGTATTCATGTCTGTAAACAAGATTTTACCTCTCGTTGGGTAAAGGATAGATAGTCTGAATGAAAGTGTGTATATATATATATCTCAGGAGACCCTGATACGATTTAAACCTGTTCCGAATGATAAAGTTTCCGTCTTGTGAAAGTTGAATGGTCTATTACATGTTAATAAAGCTTTGAATGAGCAAGAATGTTATTGACCAAAGTCTTTGAACCGATGGGGTATGTGCTGAATAAGAATTTATTGAATTTCAATAATGTGTTATTGAATAAATTGTGATGTGTCCTAAGTAAGTAAAATAATGGGATGGCTAATGTATCTACTGTCTTAAAGGGAATTGAGTGTGAGATTGTGCAACTGATTTAAGTCGATTATTGTCTGATTTTTGAGAAGGGAAGAATGTGGTTACAAGTACTTGAAATAAAAATTTTGGGCTTATGCAGAGAGTTTGCAGGAAAAATCACAGGAGTAATATATTAATGTTCGAGTTTAGAACTCGACATTTCTAATCTTTGTAATTGAATACATGAAAGGTTATCAGGACTACTACTGAATATCGGGTGATATCAGAACGATCTTCGTCAGTAGTGATATTAGAATGGAAATGAGGACGAAATGATTATGGATTTTTTGTTAAGATTATTCTTATATTTGAAAAAGAAAAATGATGTATGGATTTTTGGTTGACATATGATGAAATTCGTAAATCGTCTTGGTAAATGTTAAATTTTCCCAACGGGTTAATGGAATCATCTATTGATGAGAGTATCAGATTTCTTGGGAAGCTAGTCCTGGTAAATTGGATTGGGATACGGACTTTCATATATCATGAGTTATTGGGAAAGCTAAATAAGACCCTAGATTTTAATGAAGGCTAAAGTAAAAGGTTCTTTAGCACTAATTATGAGATAGTAAAGATTATGAGGAACTAAACCACTCTTTTGGTAAGATTTTCGGGGACGAAAATCCTTAAAGGGGGGAGAAATATAACATCCCAATTAGGGCCTAGTCAGAACAGTGGTTTCGGGACCACAAATCCGATGTAAGAAAATTTATTTTTATTATATCTTTATGGTCTACAATTTCACGGAATGATTTCGTGAAAAGTTCGTTCGAAAATTTCGACGTTTAGGCACTCAATTTGGTCAAAAGGACTAAATTGTAAAAAGTACAAAAGTTGAGTTCTACATGTTAGAGGTATCAAATTGTTATGAAATTTTAAATGGGAAGTCCCTAAATGGTAATTAGACCATTAGTTAATTTTTGGACAAAAATAGACATGAAATGGGTGTAATAAAATATTTTTAAGTTAGGGGCATTTTGGCAAACCAATAATTAAAAGAATTAAAAAGCCAAAATAGCCAAAATTTGGTCATCTTCTCCATGTACCAGCCGAAACCCCCATGGAAGCCATGGTTAGGGTTTGTTTCAAGCTTCCAAGCTCATTTGTAAGTGATCCCGAGCCCTGTTTTTAAAGTTCTTTACATTTTTGAAATCCCGGTAACATGCCCTATCTATTTCTACCATTATTTTGAACTAAGGTTTGCGTTTAAAAGTTTACCCATGGATGACATGCTTGTATTTTGATGTCTAATGGTAGAAAATGAGTGTTGGGTGTTTAATAAATGACTTTTACTAAGCGGTTTTCGATGAAAACGTCCAAAAAGACCGTTTTGTAAAAGTTGTAAAATTGGCCATAAATGGGTAATTTAGTGGAAATCGGGGCTGTCATAGTTATGAAAAATGATCAGCATGTCATAAAACATAAGAAAATAGGATGAATTTAAATTTCTGAGCTTTGGGAAAAAAGTGCAAATATGCAAAAGTTTAGGGGTCAAAATGTAAATTTGTAAAAATATGATTTTTAGACCCATATGAATAGTTTGACTAATTATTAGGCTAAAGGTGATATTATAGATCAAGGAAAACAAGATTCGGGCATAGAACAGGTAAGTACTCGAAACCCATGAGCAGGTGTTTGACATGTGAAACGAAATGGACTTATGACAATGGTGCAAATGAATGAATGATATTTATGAGAATAATTTCTATGACAAATTTGTGACGGTTATTATCTTGTTGCACCAAGATAGACTTGATATAACAACTGTGACAGCCCAAAATTGACCCTAGTCGGGAAGTGGTTTCGGGACCGCTAAACCGAGTCACCAAAATGTTTGAACGTAGTATTTATTGTCTAAAATATGTGATTATGAATATGTGAAAGTTTTAAGTTTCGATTTAGTAAATTTCATGTGAATTTAGTCAATAGGACTTGTGTGACACTTTTGAAATGTGATAGGCTAATCTATAAGGATCTAATAGTGCATGTAATCAAAAAGGAGGGCTTGCATGTCAAATTTCCCTAAATCCAAGTCTAGTGGCCGGCCATGACAAAGAAATATGGGCAAAACATGTCATAGACATGTTTTGTTGGTGCATCATGGGTGAAAAAAATAAATTAATGAGCATGGGTAATAAAGAAATGGAAAAAGAAAAAAATGGTCTCATGCATGCCCCCATTGCCGTGTATTGAAGAAAAGAAAAGAAAAAAATTTGTTCATCCATTTCATTCTCTCTTGACCAAATACTAAAGAGGAAGGAAGGAATTTTTGCTTCATGTTTGGTTTGGAAGAGGATTAGGAAGAGGTTTGGCTATACTTGCATCAAGATTAAGGTATGCTTGAGGTTGTGCCATGAGATTCATGCATGTTTTAGTTGCTAGCTTGATGTTCTTATTAGCCCATGGTTCAAATCTTTGCTATGTCATGGGAATGATATTCGCCAAAGTGGATGTGGTGTTAATGCCATTGCATGCTAAATATCAAGCTTGATAATGATACATGTGATGGGGATTGAGGACTCTTAGATTTTCTTTTAGCATTTTGAATGAGATACTAAGTTCTTTGTTTAACCATGACCAAATTGAAACGGTATGGTGTTGTGGTGTATTCGCCATGGTATATCCATAAGTATGATTCATGCATGTTGCATGGTAGGTAAGATTTGGGCTTTGGATATGTGTTTATATTTGGATATAAGCAACTTGAGATTCGCCCTTGCACCTACATGAATATATGTTTGCACATGATGTATTGGTATGACATATATACTATTTCAAGGTGTATATTTGCTTATGATGATGTTTGGTTATGAAGTAAATGAGAGATGTGTATTGAGCTACAATATGTAATCGTTAGTTAGAAAAATGTATGCTGTTTTGTGTGGTATTAAGTGTATAATTGGCCTCAACATGGACATGCATATTCGGCCACATGAGGGGAGTTGGTGTGCATGCATTCGATTAGAGGCAAGCATATTGATGCCTATTCTTGGCTTGGAAAATTCGGCTAAGGAGAGTACTAACTAATGTGTTGAATTCGATTCGTGATTTCATACACATGTGACTCTAATGTCTAATGTATATAAGGGCTAAGTACCTTGAGCTTCACTTTGATGATTGAATGAATTGTATTGAATTGCTTGTTGTGATTAAAAATTGTGCATGACCATTGTGTATTTGAGCAAAAAGGATGGCCATATGACCATTTAAATTCCTTGTCATATTCGGCCATAAGCTATCATAATAAGATTTTAATAAGTTAAATTTGTGTGAATTAGCTCAAGAGCTTAGAGGACCACAGTTGGATAAGGGAAAGGAAAAAGTGATCGAATAGCCGTCGAAATCGTTCGACAACATCCGAAGTAAGTCTTCGAGTAATGACCCTACTTGAATTATATTGAATTCATGCTCCTTGTGTGTGGCTATTGAGCCGAAATTGTAAAGGTTTGATAAATATTTTGTGTTTGAGCCTTAGTAACGAAAATGAAATATGGTTGTGTCGTGATTATTGATATATGTGTACATGAGCATTTGAATGATACCCGGGCTAAGTCCTGAAGGCATTTATGCTAGTGATTATATCCGGGCTAAGACCCGAAGGCATTCGTGCGAGTTGTTATATCCGGGCTAAGACCCGAAGGCAATTGTGCAAGTTACCAAATCCGGGTTAAGACCCGAAGGCAATTGTGCAAGTTACCAAATCCGGGTTAAGACCCGAAGGCAATTGTGCTTGTGGTTATATCCGGTTGAATCCCGAAGGTACGTGACTCGGAAATGAGCAATCTCGCTGTAAAAATTTCAGTTTATACACTTGTGAAAATTCCAGCAATGAGGTATGTACGTATGTGCTTGAATTAGTTGAGCCCTTACAAGTAAGTATTCGCTCAGTTGATAAACGAGCTACCGGCCTTTGGCTAAGTTGTTCTTTTGTGTATAAACATAAGGGTCGGTAATGTGAAGTAAGTATGATTATGAGAATGTGTATTAATAAAGTGATTCATTTAGTTATATAAATGTAATACTTTAGTCAAAGCTGATTTCATTACTTGAGACTTACTAAGCATTAAAATGCTTACCCCGTTGCTTTGGCTCTCTGTTTTATAGATTTTGCTCGTTAGCTATCGGATTCGGGATCATTGAAGTCGAAGTCATCCACACTATCAAAGCCCCCATTTTGGTACAATTTTGGTTGAACTTTGAAATGGCATGTATAGGACTACCCTTTTGTTGTAGGTCATGTACCTTTCGGTTTTGTGTAAACTTGGATAGCCATGCGAAAATGGCTTATATACATTTTTAGCATAGTACTATAATCGTTTGTATGTTGATCATTATGAGGTATGGAATTGTTTTGAAACGATTAGCCATTGGAATGGTTAATCATGATCACACTTTGTGCTATGTATGCAAAAAGGGCCAATTGAATCATGGAAATCATGAAATAGGTAAAGCCTACCTTCAAGGCGGAATCTTGACAAAGATAGTGATGTGGATGTGAAAATCACTAAAAATAGTAGGAATGGTATTAAATAGTGAATAAATTATTTAAATGAACCTTGATGAATCTACTTTCATATGGAAGAAACAAACGGTCATATGAGTTATATGTTAAGAGATAATAAAGTTCTTGTGAAACAGGGCGAACGGTTTCGGATCCCTGTTCGACTTTGGAAATTCATTGTAAATTAACCAGAGATAATTAGGAGTCATGCCATATATTTATAGATTCCTCTCTCGAGTATAGTTTCTATAGAAACAAACGGCATCGATATTTAATCCTGTACAAGGAGATAATTAGGACTACCGTAATACGTTTGGGTCTAGCTATACATGCCATTATGTGATTAATTGATAGTGTGGTGATTTCTGACATTTGAATTTGTGTTTATTTATAGTAATGGATCCCGATCCCAACCGAGCGATAGCTGATGATGTGGAGAGTGTGGCGCTGCTCTCGCAGACAAGGGACAATGGCGGACTCTCAACCTATTGCTAGCAATCCGAATGATGAGGCTAGGCAAGCCTTTTATAGCGTGATGAATGATTGGTTCAACCAATACATTCGAACTAATACGGCTGTTCCACAACCTCCACTCCCGACTAATACAACCCCCGCACCTACAATGCCTCCAGTAACTAACCAAATAAGGTCCAATAAGCCCCAGGTTGATGTAATCGAAAACATGGGGCTATTGAATTTAAAGCTACGGATAGCGGCGATGCCGAGCAAGCTGAATTTTGGTTGGACAACACTATCCGGTACTCGATGAGCTATCTTGTACACCGATGAATGCCTAAAGTGTACTATCTCCTTGCTACGTGATTACGCCTACTATTGGTGGTGTACTCGACTTGTTGTGCCCGAGAGCAAGTAACTTGGGAGTTTTTCCAAACCGAGTTTGAAAAAGTATATCGATCGAGATTTATGGATAAAAATGGAAGGAATTTCTTGAACTTAAACAAGGTTCCATGTCGGTTCATCGACTATGAACGAAAATTTGTGAGGCTTAGCCAGATGCGCGAGAATGCATTTCTTGAAGTCGTGATGTGTAAACGCTCAAGATGGGTGAATGATGATATAAAGTCAGTATGTTGGCATTTTGGAAATCCGAGAGTTTGTGGCTCTTGTCGAGCGAGCGTGCAAAGCCGAGGAGCTCAGTATGGAGAAAAGAAAAGTAGAAATGGGAGCAAGGGAGTTTTGTAAGAGGTCTTCGGGGAAGCCCTTCCCACAGTCATCAAAGAAATTTAGAGATGGCTTAGGCCAGTCTAGAGACACTTCGGGCTTTTCTAGACGAGACCGCGATCGACCCCTTATGGGCACGCGAGTCACTTTGATCGCCAGTGTTGACAATGATGGTCGAGACAGAACGGAGTGCCAATATTGTGGCAAATGGCATTCTGGGAGTTGTAGATTCCATGACCGCTCCTGTTACAAGTGCAGATCAGTCGACCACTTCATTAAAGATTGCCCGAGGTTGTCTGAACAGAATGTAGATCAGAGTGGGAAACCGGGCGCTACCACAGCTCGAGGTAGACCATCTGGAAATACGGGCAATGCTAGTGGTGGTCAAAGAGGATATAGAGATGCTACGACCAGATCCAAGGCTCGCGCTCCTGCTAGGGCTTATGCCATACGCGCACGTGAGGATGCTTCCTCGCCAGATGTTATTACCGGTACTTTCACTCTCTTTGATACTAATGTGATTGCTTTGATTGACCCTGTTTCTACTCATTCTTATGTATGCGAAACCTTAGCATCCAGTAAGACTTTACCTATTGAGTCTACTAAGTTCGTAATTCGGGTGTCAAATCCCTTGGGTCGTTACGTGCTTGTCGACAAAGTGTGTAGGAAATGCCCCCTAGTAATTCGAGGTTCCTGTTTTCCGGCGGACTTGATGCTTTTGCCGTTCGATGAATTCGATGTTATTCTTGGTTTGGATTGGTTGACCGTGCATGATGCGGTTGAGAATTGCAAAAGCAAGACTATTGATTTGAGGTGCGCAAATAACGAGATGATCCGAGTTGAGTCTACGGACTTGAAGGGGGTGCCAGCTGTAATATCATCAATGTTGGCCCGAAATATGTAAGAAAAGGTGCGAAGCATACCTTGCGTATGTACTTGATGATAAGGAGTTAGAAACAAAACCGAATCTGTCTTGGGTGGTTTGTGAATACCCGGATGTTTTTCCCGAAGAATTACCGAGTTTGCCCCCTGTTCGGGAGGTAGAGTTTGGTATTGAGCTTATACCTGGGACCACACCGATTTCGATAGCTCCGTATCGTATGTCACCAACGGAATTGAAGGAGTTGAAAGCTCAGTTGCAAGAGTTGGTGGATAGAGGTTTTGCTCGCCCGAGTTTTTCACCTTGGGGTGCACCAGTGTTGTTTGTGAAAGAGAAGGACGAAACCATGAGGTTGTGCATCGACTATCGTCAGCTTAATAAAGTGACAATAAAGAACAAATATCCGTTACCGCATATCGATGATTTGTTCGATCAACTGAAGGGAGCCTCAGTGTTCTCAAAAATAGATTTGAGATCGGGCTATTATCAGTTGCGAATTCGAGATTCGGATATACCCAAAACTGCCTTCAGAACAAGATATGGTCACTATGAGTTCTTAGTGATGTCGTTTGGGCTCACTAATGCCCCTGCGGTATTTATGGATTTGATGAATCGGATCTTCAGACCGTATTTGGATCGGTTCGTAGTTGTGTTCATTGACGACATCTTGGTCTATTCAAGAGATGAGACCGAACATGCGGAGCACCTGAGATTAGTGTTGCAAATTTTACGGGATAAGCAGCTATATGCTAAGTTCAGCAAGTGTGAGTTCTAGTTAAGCGAGGTTAGCTTCTTGGGTCATGTGGTATCTGCATCGGGTATTCGAGTCGACCCGAGCAAAATTTCAACCATACTTAACTGGAAGCCTTCGAGAAATATTACTGAGGTTCGGAGCTTTTTGGGACTTGCCGGTTACTACCGACGGTTTGTAAAAGGATTCTCGAAGATAGCCACACCCATGACGAAACTGCTTTAGAAAGATGTCAAGTTCGAATGGACGGAAAAGTGTCAGAAAAGTTTTGATCAATTGAAAACTCATTTGACGGAAGCTCCAGTATTAGTGCAGCCCGAATCTGGCAAAGAGTTTGTCATCTATAGTGACGCCTCCCTACTTGGGTTAGGTTGCGTATTGATGCAAGAAGGTCGAGTTGTGGCCTATCGCCGAGACAATTAAAGCCACATGAGAAAAATTATCCGACCCATGATCTCGAATTGGTCGCCATCGTATTCGCCTTAAAGATATGGCGACATTACTTATTTGGTGAGAAGTGCCATGTGTATTCGGATCACAAAAGTCTCAAATATTTGATGACTCAAAGAGACTTAAATCTGCGACAAAGGCGTTGGCTCGAGTTGTTAAAAGATTATGAGCTTGTCATTAATTATCACCCGGGAAAGGCTAATGTGGTTGCGGACGCCTTAAGCCGAAAATCACTGTTTACTTTACGAGCTATCAATGTACACTTGTCTGTTTTACCCGACAATGTGTTAATAGATGAATTAAAGGCCAAACCATTATTGACTCATCAAATTCGTGAAGCTCAGAAAGTTGACGATGAGTTGGTTGCAAAATGGGCTGAGTGTGTTCCGAACAAGGAATCGGAGTTTCAAATTGATGATGACGATTGTCTGAGGTTCAGAAGTCGTCTGTGTGTTCCAAAGAATTCGGAACTTATTTCTATAATTCTGAATAAAGCCCATTGTAGCCGAATGGCAATCCACCCGGGGAGTGCGAAGATGTACAACGATTTGAAACGTCGGTTTTGGTGGCATGGTATGAAACGAGACATCTCCGACTTTGTTTGAGATGTTTAATATGTCAACAAGTGAAAGCGGAACATCAAGTGCCTTGAGATTACTTGACCGATTACGATACCCGAGTGGAAATGGGATCGAGTCACAATGGACTTTGTGTGCGGACCGCCATTGTCGACAAGTAAGAAGGATGCGATTTGGGTTGTTGTTGATAGACCGACTAAGTCGGCTCACTTTATCCCCGCGTCACGGATTTTCATTAGATAAACTAGCTGAATTGTACGTTTCTCAGTTGTGAGATTACACGGGTACCGATTTACATTGTGTCGGATAGAGATCCGAGATTCACCTCGCGATTTTGGAAGAAATTGCAAGAAGCTTTGGGTACCAAGTTGCATTTCAGACCGCCTTTCACCCCCAAACCGATGGTCAATCCGAGCGGATAATTCAGATACTTGAGGATATGTTGAGATGTTGCATCCTCGAGTTCAGTGGTTCATGGGAACGGTACTTACCTTTGATTGAATTCGCTTACAACAATAGTTTTCAATCAAGTATTAAGATGGCACCTTACGAGGCTTTGTACGGTTGTAAATGCCGTACACCATTGTTTTGGACCGAGCTCGGTGAAAGTAAAATTTTCGGAGTCGATTTGATTAAAGATGCTAAACAGAAAGTAAAGGTAATCCGTGAAAGTCTGAAGGCGGCCACAGATCGTCAGAAATCGTACGCGGATTTGAAGCGAAAAGACATTGAGTATCAGGTGGGAGATAAAGTGTTTCTTAAAGTTTCGCCTTGGAAAAAGATACTCAGATTTGGCCGTAAAGGCAAATTGAGTCCGAGGTTCATCGGGCCATATGAGATATCCGAACGAGTCGGTCCAGTTGCGTATCATTTGATTTTGCCCCCTGACTTGAAAAGATTCACGACGTCTTTCATGTTTCGATGCTTCGACGCTATAGATCTGATCCGTCGCACGTAATTAGTCCATCAGAGGTTGAAATTCAAGCCGATATGAGTTATGAAGAGGAACCGATTCGTATCCTAGCTCGTGAAGTGAAGGAGTTGCGAAACAGAAGGGTTCCGTTAGTAAAAGTGTTATGGCTCAAACACGGGATGGAAGAAGCTACTTGGGAACCCGAGAACTCTATGAAAGAGCGTTACCCAAACCTATTTATCGGTAAGATTTTCGGGGACGAAAATTTCTTAAGTGGGGGAGAGTTGTGACAGCCCAAAATTGACCCTAGTCGGGAAGTGGTTTCGGGACCGCTAAACCGAGTCACCAAAATGTTTGAACGTAGTATTTATTGTCTAAAATATGTGATTATGAATATTTGAAAGTTTTAAGTTTCGATTTAGTAAATTTCATGTGAATTTAGTCAATAGGACTTGTGTGACACTTTTGAAATGTGATAGGCTAATCTATAAGGATCTAATAGTGCATGTAATCAAAAAGGAGGGCTTGCATGTCAAATTTCCCTAAATCCAAGTCTAGTGGCCGGCCATGACAAAGAAATATGGGCAAAACATGTCATAGACATGTTTTGTTGGTGCATCATGGGTGAAAAAAATAAATTAATGAGCATGGGTAATAAAGAAATGGAAAAAATAAAAAAATGGTCTCATGCATGCCCCCATTGCCGTGTATTGAAGAAAAGAAAAGAAAAAAATTTGTTCATCCATTTCATTCTCTCTTGACCAAATACTAAAGAGGAAGGAAGGAATTTTTGCTTCATGTTTGGTTTGGAAGAGGATTAGGAAGAGGTTTGGCTATAGTTGCATCAAGATTAAGGTATGTTTGAGGTTGTGCCATGAGATTCATGCATGTTTTTAGTTGCTAGCTTGATGTTCTTATTAGCCCATGGTTCAAATATTTGCTATGTCATGGGAATGATATTCGCCAAAGTGGATGTGGTGTTAATGCCATTGCATGCTAAATATCAAGCTTGATAATGATACATGTGATGGGGATTGAGGACTCTTAGATTTTCTTTTAGCATTTTGAATGAGATACTAAGTTCTTTGTTTAACCATGACCAAATTGAAACGATATGGTGTTGTGGTGTATTCGCCATGGTATATCCATAAGTATGATTCATGCATGTTGCATGGTAGGTAAGATTTGGGCTTTGGATATGTGTTTATATTTGGATATAAGCAACTTGAGATTTGGCCCTTGCACCTACATGAATATATGTTTGCACATGATGTATTGGTATGACATATATACTATTTCAAGGTGTATATTTGCTTATGATGATGTTTGGTTATGAAGTAAATGAGAGATGTGTATTGAGCTACAATATGTAATCGTTAGTTAGTAAAATGTATGCTATTTTGTGTGGTATTAAGTGTATAATTGGCCTCAACATGGACATGCATATTCGGCCACATGAGGGAGTTGGTGTGCATGCAATCGGTTAGAGGCAAGCATATTGATGCCTATTCTTGGCTTGGAAAATTCGGCTAAGGAGAGTACTAACTAATGTGTTGAATTCGATTCGTGATTTCATACACATGTGACTCTAATGTCTAATGTATATAAGGGCTAAGTACCTTGAGCTTCACTTTGATGATTGAATGAATTGTATTGAATTGCTTGTTGTGATTAAAAATTGTGCATGACCATTGTGTATTTGAGCAAAAAGGATGGCCATATGACCATTTAAATTCCTTGTCATATTCGGCCATAAGCTATCATAATAAGATTTTAATAAGTTAAATTTGTGTGAATTAGCTCAAGAGCTTAGAGGACCACAGTTGGATAAGGGAAAGGAAAAAGTGACCGAATAACCGTCGAAATCATTCGACAACATCCGAAGTAAGTCTTCGAGTAATGACCCTACTTGAATTATATTGAATTCATGCTCCTTGTGTGTGGCTATTGAGCCGAAATTGTAAAGGTTTGATAAATATTTTGTGTTTGAGCCTTAGTAACGAAAATGAAATATGGATGTGTCGTGATTGTTGATATATGTGTACATGAGCATTTGAATGATACCCGGGCTAAGTCCCGAAGGCATTTATGCTAGTGATTATATCCGGGCTAAGACCCGAAGGCATTCGTGCGAGTTGTTATATCCGGGCTAAGACCCGAAGGCAATTGTGCAAGTTACCAAATCCGGGTTAAGACCCGAAGGCAATTGTGCAAGTTACTAAATCCGGGTTAAGACCCGAAGGCAATTGTGCTTGTGGTTATATCCGGTTGAATGCCGAAGGTACGTAACTCGGAAATGAGCAATCTCGCTGTAAAAATTTCAGTTTATACACTTGTGAAAATTCCAGCAATGAGGTATGTACGTATGTGCTTGAATTAGTTGAGCCCTTACAAGTAAGTATTCGCTCAGTTGATAAACGAGCTACCGGCCTTTGGCTAATTTGTTCTTTTGTGTATAAACATAAGGGTCGGTAATGTGAAGTAAGTATGATTATGAGAATGTGTATTAATAAAGTGATTCATTTAGTTATGTAAATGTAATACTTTAGTCAAAGCTGATTTCATTACTTGAGACTTACTAAGCATTAAAATGCTTACCCCGTTGCTTTGGCTCTCTGTTTTATAGATTTTGCTCGTTAGCTATCGGATTCGGGATCATCGAAGTCGAAGTCATCCACACTATCAAAGCCCCCATTTTGGTACAATTTTGGTTGAACTTTGAAATGGCATGTATAGGACTACCCTTTTGTTGTAGGTCATGTACCTTTCGGTTTTGTGTAAACTTGGATAGCCATGCGAAAATGGCTTATATACGTTTTTAGCATAGTACTATAATCGTTTGTATGTTGATCATTATGAGGTATGGAATTGTTTTGAAACGATTAGCCATTGGAATGGTTAATCATGATCACACTTTGTGCTATGTATGCAAAAGGGGCCAATTGAATCATGGAAATCATGAAATAGGTAAAGCCTACCTTAAAGGCAGATGCTGACAGCAGCAGTGATGTGGATGTGAAAAATCACCAAAAATAGTAGGAATGTTATTAAATAGTGAATAAATTATGTAAATGAACCTTGATGAATCTACTTTCATATGGAAGAAACGAAACGGTCATATGAGTTATATGTTAAGAGATAATAAAGTTCTTGTGAAACAGGGCCAGAACGGTTTCTGGATCCCCTGTTCCGACTTTGGAAATTCATTGTAAATTAACCAGAGATAATTAGGAGTCATTCCATATATGTATAGATTGCTCTCTGAGTCTAGTTTCTATAGAAATAAACGGCATCAGTATTTAATCCCTGTACAAGGAGATATCCAATTCATAACGCATGAAGGTCAGTGTAGTCAAACCCTGGAATAGGGGAGACTTTAACTAATA
Source organism: Gossypium arboreum (assembly GCF_025698485.1). Taxonomy (NCBI): domain Eukaryota; kingdom Viridiplantae; phylum Streptophyta; class Magnoliopsida; order Malvales; family Malvaceae; genus Gossypium; species Gossypium arboreum. The sequence goes on along the minus strand of NC_069070.1, from coordinate 83,423,391 downwards.
AACTGTACTAATTGGCTCAACCAAAAATTCTAGAAAAAAATCTGTAGATGGAAATATGAGTCTACCTTCAGGGAAAAATTACGAAACTAATTTTCGAGCTTTGAAACTCAAGATATGATTTTTAAGGCGACAGTGATGCAGTAACCAGCTTGTCTGGAAATTTCTAAATGGACTGTGAAAATAGTTAAGTCTGTGTGCACCTTGTGTCCGATTCCGGTAAAGGACTCGGGTACGGGGTGTTACAACAACATTAGTCCAAATTTGAAAATCCACTAAAAATAGTAGAAACTGATTTAGAAGCTTAATAAAATATGAAATTAAAGCTTAATGATTCTAGTTTCACATAAAAGAAACGGTGAAAGCAAAAGAATTTGGTATCGTGAGATATTTGAATTCTTGTGCGACAGATTCAGAGTGATTTCGAACTCCCCTATCTCAACTTTGGAAAATCACTAGAAATTATAAAAAAATAATTATGACCTAAAATTCATATGAAGGAAATACTTAATTAATCTACTTTCAGGATAAAGAAACAGGAGCATTATCCGAATCTCGTACTATGAGATAAATAAATTTTAGTGAAGAAAGGTCAAAGCTGTCAAATAGCAAAACAGGGGAGACTTTGAATAATAAAATGTAATTATTGGCTAGACCACAAATTCTTAAAATTTTATTATAAAAAGAGATATGAGTCTAGTTTTTGGGAAAATTAACGGATATTAATTTGGAGTTCCGTATCTTGAGTTATGAATAATTTATCGACTATGACTCGAGTAGACAGCTTGACCAGAATATGAATAAAAGCATAATTATAATTATTTTACCTAAGGAAACATGTTATTATAATTTTTATTATTTTCATGTAACACCCCAAACCCGGCCCAAACGTTATGGCTGAATCTGATGTGCCACATTGAAGTTAAAAACCCATGTTTCGTTTTAGTGCTTTAAAAACCGACTTTTGTTAAGCTAACAAAGTGAATGGGAGCTGGGCACCAGGTAGGAATCCGTAATAGAGGAGGTGAGCCATGAAGGCTGCTTAAGTACCAAGCTCTTCTAATGGATCCAATCCTAGACATGCCCACAACCATTGCCACACTTGGTTAAATCGAGTTGTAATTTATTTAAGTTGAAATCTTTGATAAATCGGATAATCGTGGCGTGGTGTTATTTTGAAAACAATTATCATTTTGAAAACACGTCCTAAGTCTAGCCCATTTATTAACAAACAGATTAAAGTTATTAAAAATAAAATAATCCCAGAAAAATAATTAAAATGGCCTTATTACAACCCAAAACCAAACAATAATATTAATAAGATAAAACTTATAAAGAAATAAATCGGCTACTTATTGCAATTAAAAAAAGTAAAGCGAGAGTGTGGCCATCTCCGAGTCCTCGCAGCTCCAAACCATCTAAGCTTAGGGATTACCTGCACAGTTAGAAACGGGGTGAGTTTACGAAAACTCAGTGTGTAATCCCAATAACAAACAAACAGTGAAAACACAGTATCAGTACAATCTGGGTCAAAGCCCTATTTAGTCTTGACATATACTGGGCCGAAGCCTTTCGTTTAACGATTACTGGGCCGAAGCCTTTTCATAAATCATATCACTGGGCCAAAGCCTTTTCATAAATCATTTCACTGGGTCGAAGCCTTTACTGTAAACGGTATGGCCCATAGGCCCATTTCAATATCACATGTAATGTCAATGGATGTATGCAAGCCCATTTCAATATCACATGAAATACCAATGAATGTATGCAAGCCCATTTGGGGAGACTACTCAACCCACCATCCGCTACTCTCCACCCGTACCAACCAACACACCATGTGGGGAATAACTCAACCCACCCAACCAACACACCACTGGCAGCATAGCTGCTTTATCATATATCTGGAGGCCTAGCCTCTTTAATAACTGGGGCAAAGCCCTTTTCGGTAAACTGGGGCATAAGCCCTTTTCAATAAACTGGGGCATAAGCCCTTTTCGGTAAACTGGGGCATAAGCCCTTTTGCACTTCCTCCATCCATATAAAAACCCAACCCAATGCAACATGTCATGTATGCAGAATGTCATGCCCATATTTGAATTAAACAATCACAGTCAAGTCATTCATATCACCAACATATATTCACAATCAAATCCGTCAACCACACAGTCCAAGTCAGTCACTTGCCCACAAGGGCACAACAGTCATTTTTCACATTATAAGGGTATTGTCATAATTTTACCAAATATCAGGGTTTTCCATGTTCATTACAATTATCAATATTTTCGAGTGTTTAAACAATGATCTTTAACCCACTTTATCAAATTCGGGCTTTTGGGCCCAAAACCCCTAATGGGCCCTACGAATGCTGATTTAGCCTACTTAACCCAAATTTTACAACAATACTAACCATGTTAACGTGCAACTTTTCCAAATTCCATTTTTTATTAATTCTACCCAAATGGGTCCGAAAGCCCATTGGGCCCAATTTCAGACCATTGAGGCCCAATTTACCATCGTGCACAAAATTGAGTTCTTACCTGTTCCATCGATCCAAACACCGATCTTATCGTATTTATCGCATCTATACCCAAACGTAACATTACAAGTTCCCGAAATACCGATATTTTAGCATTTCGACTTCTCAGCAAATATTAATCTAAGCTATTACGAGGGTTAGTACACACCTATTATGGGTTGAAGTTGAAACGTTTCCAAAATCAATCGCCTACGATAACCACCACCTGTCACTCAAACTTAACTAATCCAATATCAATATATGTAAATCCTAAGCACATCAGTCATACGGAACATAAGGGCATATTCGTCATTTTACCATACAGGGGTATTACGGTCACTTTACCCTACAGGGGCTTTACGGTCACTTTACCCTACAGGGGCTTTACGGTCTTTTTACCTAATAGGGGTATTTTAGTCATTTCATCCTACAAGGGTGTTTTGGTAAATCTACAAACCAAGGGTATTTCAGTAATTTTGTAAACTAATGGTATTTCTATAATTTTTAGAAAATCAAGGGTATTTTTGTAACTTTGTAAATCAGGGGTATTTTGGTAATTTTACAAATTGAGGGTATTTCAGTAATTTCACAAACTAAGGGTATTTTGGTAATTTTACAAATTAGGGGTATTTTGGTAATTTTACAAACCAATGGTATTTTAGTAATTTTGTAAATTGAGGGTAAAATAGTAATTCTATAAATCAAGGGTAAAATAGTAATTCTGTAAATCAAGGGTAAAACAGTAATTCTATAAATCGAGGGTAAAACAGTAATTCTATAAATCGAGGGTAAAACGGTAATTCTGTAAGTCGAGGGTAAAACGGTAATTATGAAAATCGGGGGTAAAATGGTAATTATGTAAATCGAGGGTAAAACAGTAATTCTATAAATCGGGGGTAAAACAGTAATTCTATAAATCGGGGGTACTTTGGTAATTTTACAAGTCGAAGGTATTTCAGTAATTTTACAAATCGAGGGTATTTTAGTATTTTTACAAACTAAGGGTATTTCGATAATTTTAATAAACTAAAGTATTCTAAACAGGGATAACAATACGAATGGGCCTAAAGCCTATTCTCGGCCCAAATGGGCCCACACGCTCGTGTGGCCCTTTTAGCCCAAATCTAGCCACAGATATGAGATTCACCTAGCCTAGTCTAATATTTACTACACAATCAAACAACTTATCCAATTGGGCCTGTAGGCCCATTGGGCCCACATGGCCCCTTTCGGCCCATCGCGGCCCGAAGTAGCCATCCTACAGCTAGAGTAGTGAGAAATACACACTTGATAGGAGACTGGAGTTAATCCACGCTCCGAGCACTCTTAGCCGACGCCCAACCCAAACGAGCACGCCATACAAATGAAAGGGATCGACCAAGAAAGGTACCTTTACACTCCTCATGGTTCCTCTATTTAAAGCCGACTTTGTATCCACTCTTATGTTAGCTTCCGATGTGGGATCCTCCAACATCGAGTTTAAATTCAACACCAACTCTTGCCGCCCCCTATTAGCAAAATAAATGCTCCTTGCTTGCCATGGGATTGAACCCATGCCTCCCTCGATGCTCCACACGCTTCTTGCCACTAAGCCACAAGGCTTTTTGTGTCATATTTTATCCCCAATTAATTATAAGGTCTAAAGGCCAAAGTCCGAGTTCTCTTAAAAAAACAAAATAAATTGCAAGAGCCAAGACTTGAACCCAGGCTCCCATACAACCTTAATGACGCCACAACCACTAGACTACATGCTTCCTTCATCATTTATTTACCACAATAATTTAAAAGGCCCTCATCCAAGCATCCAGGTTTTTTTCGCTTAATACAAAAATTTTTGCTAAAGCCCAAGTTTGAACCCAAGATTTCTCCAACACTTCTCAAAGCCATTAACCACTAAAGCAAACATTTAATTGTTTCATTTCATTGCACAATTAAATACCTATATACAACCTCCTTACGGACCCCCACTCAAGGCCCAATACTTCTAGGCCCAAATTCGGGGTGTTACATTTCATATGGACTACTAAGCGTAAAGCTTACTCCCCCTTTCCATTTTTTTAGTTTTGACAGGTCAGCTCGAGGTTGGAGATCGTCAGAGGCAGCATCACACTATCGAACCTTTACCCTTGGAGTATTGACATGTATATGTAAAACATGTTAAAGTGAGTGGCATGTATAGAGACTTAGTGTTTCTATGATCAATGTTGTTGTGATTAGCCAAATGTATTAGCTTATAATGATTTGTTGTATGTAGCCATGAGATGTGGATTATAATGATTTTGGCTTGTAAGCCTATTCATCCATGATATGTGTAAATGTCTTGTGATGGGGATTTGTAATTATGCTTGTTCACTATGTATAAGAAGTGTATAACATATATACATGGTGAATGCATTAGGACCATTCGATGTGGTCATGGCCATGGAATAAATGTGTGATATGGTAATAAGTTGTTAATGCCCTGAACATGGATGTTTAATTTATAAGTTAGTAAACATAGTATAATGGTATAAAGAGTAAAAAGGGGTGACTTAAGGCTTGGAAAATAGCCTATTTGGGTCCACATAGTTGGATACACGGGCGTGTGTCTAGGCCATGTGTGACACAAGGTTCCCTCCCATGGGTGTGTGTTATGGCTGTGTGTCCCCTGCACTTAAAATTTTAAGTTAGTACAAGGCACGGATAGGTCACACGAACGTGTGCCATAGCCGTGTCCCAAAGACAGTGTTGCCCATGGGCTAAGGGCATGGGCGTGCCCAAGTCACACGAGCGTGTGAGTCCACACGGCCTACCTACACGGGCGTGTGACACTCCAAAGCTAGAAGTTTTATATTTTGGGCGAAATTTAGTGAACCGTTTTGGTATGTTTATGAATGTTTAAGTCTGGTAATGGCTTAAGCCCTGTTCCATTGTTGGATACAGGTGAGGGGTGTTACATGAGCTCATCAAGCAATATTCTTTCAAGCCATTATCATATCACCTCAAGATTTTCATGCCATGTCAAGAGTTATATGTCTATTGAATCATTGAATTCCGATGGATGCTCAATTAGTACACTCGAAGTGTACGATTCAATAATCCGTCAATTTCATATTCAAAGGTACCCATTAGGGCACTTAACCAAGAAACACTCTCTCGAGCCACATATTGTATAACAGGATTACCAGCCTACGCTAAATCCTTATCATAATGTTTGCTTGAGAGGTATTATATCGGGATTACCCGTCTAGGTTAAATCCTTTATTGGGATTACTCGTCCGAGCTAAATCTTGTCCACAATAAATGCAGGGCTATTAGTTTCGGGAAAGCGCACATAATCATTGAAATTCAACATTCAATCAGGACTTAACCCTTTATCACCATTTCAAGCATGTATTAATTTTACATCATAGCATACAAGTAAAGCACATCAGCATAAATCACATTACATACAAATACAACATTTAATCAACATAATTACATTCCCGATTAAGTTACACGAATTTACCTCGACACTTGTTCGCGTCAAAAATCTACTAATTCGAAACTTTTTCTTTTCCTCGATCTAACCTCAAATTAGTGTTTTCTGGATCTATATAAATGAATTTAACCATCAATTTCACACATTTCATATTTAAATGGACTTAATTTAAGTCCTAGGAAAAATTACCATCTTGACCCTAACTTTTCCAGAAATTCTAATTTTGTCCCTATGCCCGGAAAATGAAACTTGTGCAAATTACTCCCTACTCCATGCCTAACCAAAACCCATTACAAATTTTCCAGCACACGTATTCATAAAATTTCAGAATTTTTATTCAAATTTTACAACTTTTCATTTTAGTCCCTAAATCATGTTTTCATCAAAAATCACTTTGTAAAAGTTGTTTATCTATCAATAATCTTTCATTTTCTATCATAAAATTTTAATTTCCAGCATATAAATCAATGACCCATTTTCATACCTTAATAACTTTTCAAATTTATCCCCCAAATAGAGAGATTAAGCTATCCCGGTTTCAAAAATACCAAAATTACTAAAAAAGGGACAAGAGAACTTACCCAATTAAGCCTTGAAAGTTTCCCCTCTCTCTCCTAAGGTTTCCATAAAATTTTAGGTTGAAGATGACAATAATAAGATGATATTTTATTTTATCATTTTTTAATTAGTTTAATTATTTCAAAATTTTCCATGGATGAGTCACCAAGAATCTACATACTTTTCTTTAATGGTTTAATTATCATATAAGAACCTCTAGATTTGAATTCCATAGCTATTTGATCCTTATAGCTACTATAATTCAACTTTAACATTTTATGCAATTTAGTACTTCTCGTAATTAAACACTTAATTGATAAAATTTTCATACCAAAATTTTCACACGACATACCTATGATATTACAGACCATATAATAAAATAAGAATAAAATATATTTTTGTGTCGTATTTGTGGTCCCGAAACCACTGTTTCGATTTCACTAAAAAAGGGCTATTAGATGGGGTTCAAAAATTGCCTTTTCCAATACCACTGAAAATCAGGATGTTACAAAAATCAATCTCCAAAATTCCTAATTACAAAGAAAACTCATTTGATTCTTCTCTTTGATGCAACTTCGAATCCAAGGTTCATCTAGACTTGGTCTTGGAAGGATGTGGTTTGCTTCAAGGGTCGTCAAGACTTGATCTCAAAGTTGAGTTCTGTAACACCCCGTACCCGAGACTGTTGTCGGAAGCGACCACGAGGTGCTAACAGACATAATTCATGTATGTTCACATCCATTTTAAAATTTCAGACGGTGGCTAATCGCATCACTGTTCCTTAAAAATCATATCTTGAGTTCCAAAACTCGAACATCATTTTCGTAATTTTTCCCTGAAACTAGACTCATATATCCATCCACAAATTTTTTTCTAGAATTTTTGGTCGAGCCAATTAGTACAGTTTATTAGTTAAAGTCTCCCCTGTTACAGGGTTCGACTACACAGACCTTCCTGCATTGCTACTTAAATAACTCCTTATACAGGGATTCAATACTTATGCCGTTTATTTCTAATGAAACTAGACTCAAAAAGAAATCTATACATATATGGAATGACTTCTAATTATCTCTGGTAAATTTATAATGAATTTCCAAAGTTAGATCAGGGGATCCAGAAATCACTCTGGCCCTGTCCCACGAAAACTTAAATATCTCTTAAAATACGACTCATATGACCGTTTTGTTTCTTCCATATGGAAGTAGATTCATCAAGGTTCGATTACATAATTTATTCACTATTTAATTCCATTCCTACTATTTTTAGTAATTTTTCAAATTCACACCACTACTACTGTCAGCATCTGCCTTTAAGGTAGACTTTACCTATTACATAGTTTCCATGATTCAACTAACCCTTTAGCATATATAGCACATAGTATGATCGTGATTAACCATTCCAATGGCCAATCATTGCCAAGCATATCCACACCTCTCAATAACCATATACATACAAAATGATTATAACATTATGCTCAAAAATATATATAAGCCATTTTCGCATGGCAATCCAAATTTGTACAATATCGAAAGGTACATGACCAACATCAAAAAGGGTAGTCCTATACATGCCATTTCAAAGTTCAACCAAAAGTGTACCAAAAGGGGCTTTGATAGTGTGGACGACTTCGACTTCGACAATCCCGAGTCGATGGTGACGAACCAAAATCTATAAAGCAGAGAATCAAAGAAACGGAGTAAGCATTTAATGCTTAGTAAGTTTTGAGCCATGAAATTAGACACAACTAAAGTATAACATTCATTATGGCTAAGCGGATAATTTTATATGCACAAATTCTCAATATCATACTTACTTCACATTACCGACCCTTATATTCATACACAAAAGATCAATTTAGCCAAAGGCGGTAGCTCATATATCGATTGAGCGAATACTATTTGTAAGGAATCAACCAATTCAATGCAAATCTGAAACATACCTCATCATTGGGATTTTACGGCGTATTAATTGAAATTATTACAGCAAGATTGCTCATTCCCAAGCCGGTACCTTGATTTAACCGGATATAGCTACTCGATCGAGTGCCTTGGGACATAGCCGGATGTAGTAACTTCGCACAAATGCCTTGGGACTTAGCCGGATATAGTAACTTCGCACAAATGCCTTCGGGACTTAACCGGATATAGTAACTCGCACAAATGCCTTCGGGACTTAGCCCGGATATAGTAACTCGCACAAATGCCTTCGGGACTTAACCCGGATATAGTAACTCGCACAAATGCCTTCGGGACTTAGCCCGGTTATCATCCGAATATTCACTCACATATCAATAAATCATGACACATTTATATCTCATTTTCATAATTAGAGTTCAAACACAAGTCACGTATTAAGCATTAACATTTTCAGCTCAAAAGCTACATACAAAGGGCATGATTTTGATTCGCTTATAACATAATCTAATCGAATCATAATCTAAGTTTCATTACTCGAAAACTTACCTCGGATGTTGTCGAACGATTTCGGCGGCTATTCGATCACTTTTTCCTTTCCCTTATCCAACTTTGGTCCTTTAAGCTCTTGAGCTAATTCAAACAAATTTAACTTATTAAAGTCTCATTATGCTAGCTTATGGCCGAATATGACAAGGAGTTTGATAGGTCATATGGCCACTTTTAGCTCAAATACAAAATGGTCATACGCATTTTTAATCACATTGAGTATTTTTATACAATTAATCTAACATTTCCTCATGTGCACCTTTATGACCGAAAACACACATCATTAACCTAATATCAATTACTAAGCACTTTAGCAATTTCTCCTTGAGCCGATTATCCAAGTCAAGATAGATTCATCATCATGCTTACCTATAACCGAACACATGCAACACCAATCCATCTATTCATTCATGCGTGCATCTTATTCAAGCATGTATATCTACAACCGAATTCATCATATAAATGACTATGAATTTACTCAAACAATCTCAATACCACACATGGTGCTCAAGCCCTTTTTCAATTTCAAAACTCGGCTAGTACAACTATATACACTAGTAAATCAAACACTAACAATTGCACTTCACCTTACTACCATTTCTCATCCAAATAACATGAACAACAACCATATTTCTCTTCTACTTCCTACCATGGCCGAATACATCAAAACACCATACCATTTCAATTTTGGTCATGGTTAAACAAAGAACTTAATGTCTAACTCAAAAATGCTAAAAGAAAATTCAAAAGTCATCAATCCACCCTCATATGTATCCTTACAAAGCTTCACTTTTAGCATGCAAATGACATCAACACCAATCCACCTTAGCCGAATATCATCTCCATGACATAGCAAAGATTTGAACCATGGGCTAGGTAGAACTCAAGCTAACAACTAAAAGCATGCATGAATCTTATGGAACAACATCAACATACCTTAACCTAGATACAAGTATGGCCGAACCTCTTCCTAATCCTCTTCCAAGCCGAACATGAAGCAAGAGAGCACCTTCCTTCTTCCTTCCTCCTTAGAACTTTCGGCCAAAAAATGTAAAAGGATGGACACTTTTTTTTCTTTGTTTTCATCATTTTCCCTTCCATTATTTTATTACTATGCTCCTTATTTTATCATTCCTCCCATGAAACACCAACATAACATGTTTATGACATGTTTTGCCCATCACACTTTGTCCACCCTATTTGTCATGGCCGGCCACTACTAATTAGGGGGGAAATTGACATGCAAGTCCACCATTTTTATTACATGCACTAATAGATCCTTATGTTTTGACCTACCACATTTCAAAAGTGTCACACATAAGTCCTATTGACTAAATTCACATGCAATTTACTAAATCGAAGCTTAAAACTTTCACACATTCATATTCACATATTTTAGACAATAAATATCATATTCAAATAATTTGGTGACTCGGTTTAGCGGTCCCGAAACCGCTTTCCGACTAGGGTCACTTTAAGGCTGTCACAACTCTCCCCCACTTAAGAAATTTTTGTCCCCGAAAATCTTACCGGTAAATAGGTTTGGGTACCGTTCTTTCATGGCGTTCTCGGGTTCCCAAGTAGCTTCTTCCATCCCGTGTTTGAGCCATAACACTTTTACTAAAGGAACCTTTTTGTTTCGCAACTCTTTCACTTCACGAGCTAGGATACGAATTGGTTCTTCTTCATAACTCATATCGGCTTGAATTTCAACCTCGGAGGGACTTATTATGTGCGAAGGATCAGATTTGTAACGTCGAAGCATAAAAACATGAAAGGCGTCATGAATCTTTTCAAGTTCAGGGGGCAAAATCAATCTATACGCGACTGGACCAACTCGGTTGGAGATTTCGTTCGGCCCAATGAATCTTGGACTCAACTTGCCCTTACGGCCAAATCTGAGTATCTTTTTCCAAGGGGAAACTTTAAGAAACACTTTATCTCCCATCTGATATTCAATGTCTTTTCGTTTCAAATCCGCATACGATTTTCGACGATCCGTGGGCGCCTTCAGACTTTCACGGATTACTTTTACTACATTCAGCATCTTTAATCAAATCAACTCTGAAAATTTTACTTTCACCGAGCTCGGTCCAAAACAATGGTGTACGGCATTTACGACCGTACAAAGCCTCGTAAGGTGCCATCTTAATACTTGATTGAAAACTGTTGTTGTAAGCGAATTCAATCAAAGGTAAATACCGCTCCCATGAACCACTAAACTCGAGGATGCAACATCTCAACATATCCTCAAGTATCTGAATTATCCGCTCGGATTGACCATCGGTTTGGGGATGAAAAGCGGTGCTAAAATGCAACTTGGTACCCAAAGCTTCTTGCAATTTCTTCCAAAATCGTGAGGTGAATCTCGGATCTCTATCCGACACAATAGAAGTAGGTACCCGTGTAATCTCACTGTCGAGAAACATACAATTCACTAGTTTATCCATTGAAAAATCCGTGCGTACGGGGATAAAGTGAGCCGACTTAGTTAGTCTATCAACAACAACCCAAATCGCATCTTTCTTACTTGCTGACACTGGCAACCCAGATACAAAATCCATCGTGACTCAATCCCATTTCCATTCAGGTATCATGATTGGCTGAAGTAAACCAGTAGGCACTTGATGTTCCGCCTTCACTTGCTGACATACTAAGCACTTCGAGACAAAATTGGAAATGTCTCGTTTCATACCATGCCACCAAAATTGACGTCTTAAGTCGTTGTACAATTTCGTACTCCCCGGGTGAATTGACATTCGGCTACAATGAGCTTCGTTCAGAATCATCGAAATGAGTTCTGAATTTCTTGGAACACACAAACGATTTCTGAACCTCAAACAATCATCATCATCAACTTGAAACTCTGATTCCATATTCGGAACACATTCAGCCCGTTTTGCAACCAATTCATCATCGACTTTCTGAGCTTCACGAATTTGATGAATCAACAATGGTTTGGCTTTTAATTACGCCACTAACACATTGTCGGATAGAATGCACAAGTGTACATTCATCGTCAGTAAAGCAAAAAAGTGATTTACGACTTAAGGCATCCGCAACCACATTAGCCTTTCGGGTGATAGTCAATGACAAGTTCATAATCCTTCAACAACTCGAGCCAACGTCTTTGTCGCAGATTAAGTCTCTTTGAGTCATCAAATATTTGAGACTTTTGTGATCCGAAAATACATGGCACTTCTCACCAAATAAGTAATGTCGCCATATTTTCAAAGCGAATACGATGGCAGCTAATTCGAGATCATGGGTCGGATAATTTTTCTCGTGTGGCTTCAATTGTCTCTACGCATAGGCCACAACTCGACCTTCTTGCATCAATACGCAACCCAACCCAAGTAGGGAGGCATCACTATAAATGACAAACTTTTTGCCTGATTCGGGCTGCACTAGAATTAGAGCTTCAGTCAAATAAGTTTTCAGTTGATCAAAACTTTTCTGACATTTTTCCGTCCATTTGAACTTAACATCTTTTTGAAGTAGCTTCGTCATTGGTGTGGCTATCATCGAGAAACCTTTTACAAACCGTCGGTAGTAACCGGCAAGTCCCAAAAAGCTCCAAACCTCAGTAATATTTCTCGGAGGCTTCCAGTTAAGTATGGCCAAAATTTTGTTCGGATCAACTCGAATACCCGATGCGGATACCACATGACCCAAGAAGCTAACCTCTCTTAACCAGAACTCACACTTACTGAACTTAGCATATAACTGCTTATCCCGTAAAATTCGCAACACTAATCTCAAGTGCTCAGCATGTTCGGTCTCATCTCTTGAATAGACCAAGATGTCATCAATGAGCACAACTACGAACCGGTCCAAATACTGTCTGAAGATCCGATTCATCAAATCCATAAATACCACAGGGGCATTAGTGAGCCCAAACGGCATCACTAAGAACTCGTAGTGACCGTATCTCGATTCGAAAGCGGTTTTGGGTATGTACGAATCTCGAATTCATGAATCGATAATAACCCGATCTCAAATCTATCTTTAAAAACACCGAGGCTCCCTTTAGTTGATCAAACAAATCGTCAGCGCGGTATCGGATATTTATTCTTTATTGTCACCTTATTCGGTTGACGATAGTCGATGCACAACCTCATGGTTCCGTCCTTCTTTTCACAAACAATCTTGGTGCACCCTAAGGTGAGAAACTTGGTCGGCGAAACCTCTATCCGTCAACTCTTGCAACCGAGCTTTCAAATCTTTTAACTCGGTTGGTGCCATACGACACGGAGCTATCGAAATCGGTGTAGTCCTGTGCAAGCTCAATACCAAACTCTACCTCCGAATAGGTGGTAAACCGGTAATTCTTGGGAAAACATCCGGTATTCACAAACCAGCGCAGATTCGGGCTTCTTTTCTAACTCTTTGTCATCAAGTACATACGCAAGGTATGCTTCACACCCTTTCTTACACATTTCGAGCCAAGATCGACGATATTACAGCTAGCAACCTATTCAAGTCAGTAGACTCGACTCGGATTATCTCGTTATTTACACACCTCAAATCGATGGTTTTTCTTTTGAAATTTACAGTTGCATCATGTACGGTCAACCAATCCATACCGAGGATAACATCAAATTCGTCAAACGGTAAAAGCATCAAATCAGCCGAAAAACAGGAACCTCGGATTACTAGGGGACATTTCTTGCACACTTTGTCGACAACCACGTAACAACCCAACGGATTTGACACCGAATTACAAACTCGAGAGACTCAACGGTAGAGTCTTCTTTGGATGCTAAGGTTTCACATATATAAGAATGAGTAGAACCAGGTCAATCAAAGCAATCACATTAGTATCAAAGAGAGTAAAAGTACGGTAATAACATCGGCGAGGAAGCATCCTCGCGTCTTGGCAGTATAGCATAAGCTCTAGCAGGAGCACGAGCCTCAGATCTGGTTGTAGCATCTCTAGATCCTCTCTAACCGCCACTAGCATTGCCCGTATTCCTAGATGGTCTACCTCGAGCAGTAGTAGCACCCTGTTTCCCACTTTGAGTTACATTCTGTTCAGACAACCTCGGGCAATCTTTAATAAAGTGGTCAACTGATCCGCACTTGTAACAGGAGCGGTCATGGAACCTACAACTCCCCGAATGCCATTTACCACAATACTGACACTCCGTTCTGTCTCGACGATCATTTCCAACACTGGCGACCGAAGTGACTCGTGCACTCACAGGGGGTCGATCGCGATCTCGTCTAGAAAAGCCCGAAGTGTCTCTAGATCGGCCTAGATCATCTTTAAATTTCTTCGATGACTATTGAAAGGGCCTCCCCGAAGACCTCTTACGAAACTCCTTTGCTCCCATATCAGCTTTTCTTTTCTCCATCTTGAGCTCCTCGGCTTTGCAAGCTCGCTCGACAAGTACTACAAATTCTCGATTTCCAAGATGCCAACATACGACTTTATATCATCATTCGGTCCATCCTCAAACGTTTACACATTACTTGACGAGGAAATGCATTCTCGTCGCGTGATCGGCTAAGCCTCACAAATTTCGTTCATAGTCGGTAACCGACATGGAACCTTGTTTAAGTTTAAGAAATTCCTTCCGTTTTGATCCATAAATCTCGACCGATATACTTTTTTCAAACTCGGTTTGGAAAAACTCCCAAGTTACTTGCTCTCTGGGCTGTGAAGTCAACGTATTCCACCAATAGTAGGCGTAATCACGTAGCAAGGAGATAGTACACTTTAGGCACTCATCGGTGTGCAAGATAGCTCATCGAGTGCCGGATAGTGTTGTCCAACCAAAATTCAGCTTGCTCGGCATCATCACTATCCGTAGCCTTAAATTGATAGCCCGTGTTTTCGGATTCATCAACTTGGGGCTTATTTGACCTTATTTGGTCGATTCTAGGAGGTATTGTAGGTCTTGAGGGTGGCATTAGTCGGGAATGGAGGTTGTGGAGCAGTAGTATTAGTTCGAATGTATTAGTTGAACCAATCATTCATCACGCTATAGAAAGCTTGTCTAGCTTCATCATTCGGATTACTAGCAATAGGTTGAGAGTCTGCGGAGCTGTCACTTGTTAGGAGCAAGCGCTTCAGATCTCAAGATCATCACTACCGCTTTCGGTCGGATCGGGATCCATTACTATAATAAACACATTTTCAATTGTCAGAAATCACCACACTATCAAATAATCACATAATGGCATGAATAGCTAGACCCAAACGTATTACGGTAGTCCTAGAATTGACTAAACCGTAGCTCTGATACCAATAAAATTGTAACACCCGTGCAGAGACCGTTGTCTAAGCGACCATGATGTGCTAATGACATAATTCATGTATGTTCACAGTCCATTTTAAAAATTTCCAGACAGCTGGCTAACTACGTCTCTGTCACCTTAAAAATCATATCTTGAGTTCCAAAACTCGAACATCAGTTTCGTAATTTTTCCCTGAAACTAGACTCATATATCCATCCACAAATATTTTTCTAGAATTTTTGGTCAAGCCAATTAGTACAGTTTATTAGTTAAAGTCTCCCCTGTTACAGGGTTCGACTACACTGACCTTCCTGCATTACGACTTAGATAAATCCTTATACAGGGCTTAAATAATTATGCCGTTTGTTTCTAATGAAACTAGACTCAAAAAGGAATCTATACATATATGGCATGACTTCTAATTATCTCTTGTTAATTTATAATGAATTTCCAAAGTCAGATCAGGGGATCCAGAAATCACTCTGGCCCTATCCCACGAAAACTTAAATATCTCTTAAAATACGACTCATATGACTGTTTCGTTTCTTCCATATAGAAGTAAATTCATCAAGGTTCGATTAAATAATTTATTCACTATTTAATTCCATTCCTACTATTTTTAGTAATTTTTCAAATTCACACCACTGCTGCTGTCAGCATCTACCTTTAAGGTAGACTTTACCTATTACATAGTTTCCATGATTCAACTAACCCTTTAGCATATATAGCACATAGTATGATCGTGATTAACCATTCCAATGGCCAATCATTGCCAAGCATATCCACACCTCTCAATAACCATATACATACAAAATGATTATAACATTATGCTCAAAAATATATATAAGCCATTTTCGCATGGCTATCCAAATTTGTACAATATCGAAAGGTACATGACCAACATCAAAAAGGGTAGTCCTATACATGCCATTTCAAAGTTCAACCAAAAGTGTACCAAAAGGGGCTTTGATAGTGTGGACGACTTTGACTTCGACAATCCTGAGTCCGATAGCTGACGAACCAAAATCTATAAAACAGAGAATCAAAGAAACGGAGTAAGCATTTAATGCTTAGTAAGTTTCGAGCCATGAAATTAGACACAACTAAAGTATAACATTCGTATGGCTAAACGGATAATTTCATATGCACAAATTCTCAATATCATACTTACTTCATATTACCGACCCTTATATTCATACACAAAAGATCAATTTAGCCAAAGGCCGATAGCTCATTTATCGACTGAGCGAATACTATTTGTAAGGAATCAACCAATTCAATGCAAATACGAAACATACCTCATCGCTGGGATTTTACGAGCGTATTAATTGAAATTATTACAGCAAGATCGCTCATTCCCAAGCCAGGTACCTTCGGGATTTAACCGGATATAGCTACTCACTCGAATGCCTTCGGGACATAGCCGGATGTAGTAACTTCGCACAAATGCCTTCGGGACTTAGCCCGGATATAGTAACTCGCACAAATGCCTTGGGACTTAACCCGGATATAGTAACTCGCACAAATGCCTTGGGACTTAGCCGGATATAGTAACTTCGCACAAATGCCTTGGGACTTAACCCGGATATAGTAACTCGCACAAATGCCTTGGGACTTAGCAGGAACTAGTCACTAAGCGCAAATGCCTTGGGACTTAGCCCGGTTATCATCCTAATATTCACTCACATATCAATAAATCATGACACATTTATATCTCATTTTCATAATTAGAGTTCAAACACAAGTCACGTATTAAGCATTACCATTTTCAGCTCAAGAGCTACATACAAAGGGCATGATTTTGATTTGCTTATAACATAATCTAATCAAATCATAATCTAATTTTCATTACTCGAAAACTTACCTCGGATGTTGTCGAACTATTTTGGCGGCTATTCGATCACTTTTTCCTTTCCCTTATCCAACTTTGGTCCTCTAAGCTCTTGAGCTAATTCAAACAAATTTAACTTATTAAAGTCTCATTATGCTAGCTTATGGCCGAATATGACCAGGAGTTTGATAGGTCATATGACCACTTTTAGCTCAAATACAAAATGGTCATACGCATTTTTAATCACATTGAGTATTTTAATACAATTAATCTAACATTTCTTCATGTGCACCTTTATGACCGAAAACACACATCATTAACCTAATATCATTTACTAAGCACTTTAGTAATTTCTGCTTGAGCCGATTATCCAAGTCAAGATAGATTCATCATCATGCTTACCTATAACCGAACACATGCAACACCAATCCATCTATTCATTCATGCGTGCATCTTATTCAAGCATGTATATCTACAACCGAATTCATCATATAAATGACTATGAATTTACTCAAACAATCTCAATACCACACATGGTGCTCAAGCCCTTTTTCAATTTCAAAACTCGGCTAGTACAACTATATACACTAGTAAATCAAACACTAACAATTGCACTTCACCTTACTACCATTTCTCATCCAAATAACGTGAACAACAACCATATTTCTCTTATACTTCCTACCATGGCCGAATGCATCAAAACACCATACCATTTCAATTTTGGTCATGGTTAAACAAAGAACTTAATGTCTAACTCAAAAATGCTAAAAAGAAAATTCAAAAGTCATCAATCCACCCTCACATGTATCCTTACAAAGCTTCACTTTTAGCATGCAAATGACATCAACACCAATCCACCTTAGCCGAATATCATCTCCATGACATAGCAAAGATTTGAACCATGGGCTAGGTAGAACTCAAGCTAACAACTAAAAGCATGCATGAATCTCATGGAACAACATCAACATACCTTAACCTAGATACAAGTATGGCCGAACCTCTTCCTAATCCTCTTCCAAGCCGAACATGAAGCAAGAGAGCACCTTCCTTCTTCCTTCCTCCTTAGAACTTTCGGCCAAAAAATGTAAAAGGATGGACACTTTTTTTTTCTTTGTTTTCATCATTTTCCCTTTCATTATTTTATTACTATGCTCCTTATTTTATCATTCCTCCCATGAAACACCAACATAACATGTTTATGACATGTTTTGCCCATCACACTTTGTCCACCCTATTTGTCATGGCCGGCCACTACTAATTAGGGGGGAAATTGACATGCAAGTCCACCCTTTTTATTACATGCACTAATAGATCCTTATGTTTTGACCTACCACATTTCAAAAGTGTCACACATAAGTCCTATTGACTAAATTCACATGCAATTTTCTAAATCGAAGCTTAAAACTTTCACACATTCATATTCACATATTTTAGGCAATAAATATCATATTCAAATAATTTGGTGACTCGGTTTAGCGGTCCCGAAACCGCTTTTCGACTAGGGTCACTTTAAGGCTGTCACAAGTTCGATGAGATGCTTGGTTAAGAATATGATTAGATTGGATTCAAGGATCTTTGAGACTTGATCTTGAATCAATGATGTTCATGTCAAGGGACATCGAAACTTGATCATGAAAATAGGTTTGGAGAGAGTTTGGATCCAAGGGCATTTGAGACTTGATCTTGGATGGTTGAATCCACTTTAAAGGTTGTCAAAATTTGATCTTGAAAATGAGTTAGGAAGATTTTGGATCCAAGGGTTGTCTAGACTTGATCTTGGATGGTTGAATCTGCTTCAAGTGTCATGGTGACTTGCTCTTGAATTGGGGTTTACCAAATTTTCTTTAGTTGAATTAGATCAAAGCTTTCTTCATAAACATCTTTTAACTTTCTGTACTCAGTTGAACAAGATCAGAAGCTGACTTTTCTTCATAACTGATGCGATATTCTTTAGAATTTCTTCAAGTTATTCAGTTTTTTCAAAGATTTTTGTAGAGAATTTATATCTTCTTGAACCTGTGAATGTGTTGAATTACTTAGAGGTGGCCTCATTTTATAATGCTAAATACATGACTAAAATAGAGTTTTTATAGAATTTAACTCCTCATTTGAGTGTTCTACAAGAACTAAACTCTTTTATTTAGTCTTTATCTCTTATTAATTTAATTAATTAGAAATAAAATAATCATTTAATATTATTATTTAATTAGTAATAATATAAGAAAATATTATTTATCTCTTAATTAACTTAAATTAATTAGAGAAAAATAATTGTAAAACAATATATGAGGTTATCATTTCGACTTTATCCATGGTAATTTCAGCTTGCCATGTGGCACGTTGTAATTGGTGTATACAAACTTTTTAACATATTTCATTTTATTTAAATAAAGGTTGTTTAAAAAATGAAGTAGAGAGAACACTCAATGAATATGACAGACTCTTAAAAGCATATAAAACATTACAACCCAAGGATTTGTTAAAAATTGACTCTCTTTAAAGCGTGGTTTACTATACTCCGGACTCCTAATATATTTTTGTATGGATAGTATCCTTGCTCGTCATTTCTCTGGTGCAATCTTGGCTTGGTCTCTCCTGGAAAACTCTTTTAATCTACCACACCTGAAATATGAACAAACTACTTATAAGTTCACATACACTTAGTGAGTTTAAATACAAGATACCTTGAACTCTTTCTAGTTAAAGTCTTCATTCTGAATATTTGGATTATCGATCTATCTTTGGTGGACACCCTCATAACTTTGGATACATTATGTCATCAATCATACTTATCGTACCGATTCTCATTTTTCTACTTGGTTAAGTCCATATCCTACCAGACGATAAATATATCTTCTCTTCTTTTAAATAACAAAGACACTACTCGAAAGGATATTTATATAGAGCTCACTTTCTATGATTTTACCCTTCAATAACATATAACCTTAATATCAGAATGGTTATTCATAGATACTCTCTCTCTTGGCGGATACCTCTTACAAATCTTACATTTGGTAGAATCCCATAGTGAGTTGAACAATTATCAGACTATCAAACAGAACATACCCTGATTCAAATCAGAAACAAGTTCATGCAGATAATGAGTTATTCCAAATTGTTGAGAACAATTCCAAATAGTCCCTAAACAAACCATGGAAACCATTTAGACATGGTGTATACTCGATTTCAAACATTATTATTTCATAACGTAAATGCACTCAATCCAACGAACACTAGACCATTAATATATACAAATACACCTTATATCCTAAACTGATGGACTACCAGGAAAAATACCTTCTTTAAGATTATATATGCATATTCTTGATCAGAAAACACCCCTTAAAACTTATCAAACTTTACTACAAGATCAAAAAAACCAAGTTATCCTCAAACTCATCAAACCCTTAACATAAAACTAGTTGTCGAAGAAATCTTAAAATTTACCTATATCTTGAGACAAGGTGGATAACCAAAATTTACCACACATATATCACCAAATACACCGCATAGGCGTTACGGAATTTGCCACATAAGAAGTACAAAATACACCACTAAGGCTTAGTAGATCATGTCATACAGTCAACAAACAGAATCACGTGTTTACTATACTGGCGGACTTTCATAGAAGGCGCCATAGTTTCAGCTACATGGACTTATACAAAATTTCATGTCATGATCTGCCAGTCCAGTCTACATACCACTGAAGGCATCACCATGAGTATTCATTTTATCATATCATGCCATGGGTTTTAACCACATGAACTTGCACTTCTTCATGTCGTGATCTGTCAATTCAGTCTTCCTCTCACTGGAGGCAACACCATAAGTGTTTTTGATGTCATATAATACCATGGGTCTTAGCCACATGGACTTGCATATACATTCTTTTGTAATCTGCCAACTTAGTTAGCAATATGTTTTCCTTACCAAAGACTTCACAAAGAGAGGTTTTTCACTCAGAATTTACTTACCCAGATCTTATTCACATATCTAATTGATTCTTACCTTCTCATATTAGATTTCACTTGTTTTCTTACTATTTAACTTTTTATTCAAACAGTATCTCACACAAAACATCCTTACATTCATTACACATGCACAATCTTTTCAATACTTCGTATAGACACTTACTAGTTGTTTTAGATTCTTTCTTCATATAGGTTCTAATGTGAACAATTCACATGCAAAAGCCAAGATAGAGACTCATCTGATACTAACCTAAACTACAGCTTGAGTTCCAGACTAGAATATTTCTCTCGAACCAATAGCATCAATTGCTTAAAAGAACATAGAACTACCATTAAAACACATTTACATACAAATTACTAACATCCCAATCGTAAACAACCCCCATGCAAGGTGTTATATTCATAACCTACTATTCATAAGCTTCTTAATAGTCTTTTTTTTTTTGAAAACATAACATTCAGAGCTATTAGACTTACCAGGAAGTGAAACGTCCACTCGTTAACTTAAAAACCTTAGATCCATCATAAGAAGGAAGAAGAGAACATACAAGTTTAGGAAGAAGAACTAGAGAATAGTATTTTCTAGAAAAGTAAATTCCTTTGATGAACTCTTCTCATTATATATATACCCTTAGTTCTCTGTAATGGAACTTGACAAGTGTTAATGGTGTCCAAAATTTGTCTCAATAAATGGCCTACCAGATCTGAGAGAAACATAAATGAAAATCCTACACAAATGATGTTTAGCTAAATCCAATTGGCTCCTAACTAGATCACATTACAAAACCCAACTAGCATAATGCTAAGGCGAATTGGGCATACGATACATTTGGCAGTAATTCACACCATTTTTATTTTTCATTGGAAAAATTCTTTTCTTAAATAATAAATAACCTGAGATAGAATCTCTAATTTCTAATACAGTGGTTACTATATGCCAACTCTTACCTGCCAATAAATTGTAAATAGGCAGACTAGGTGGAACGATGGAAATGTGCGAGTGTACACAATTGCAACAAGTAATAAAGTGACAAGTAAATGTCAAGTTATCATACCCACAAGGACTGTGAAAAAGATTATTTATGAATGAAATTTAAAAAACTTTGGTGAAGAAAAAAATTTTGTTTAAAGAGGGTGATTAAAAACTTAAGAAAATTAAAATAAATAAATAAATGAAGTAAAAGAAAGTTCTAATGCATGATTTCAAAATAAGATTTAATCAAGATGATATAATTGTGTTGGATTAATTACACTTCTCATCTTAGAATTATTAAACTTATGTTTATGTTGTTACGAATAAAATCACAGCAACCCAGTAATTTGCTAATTTATGAACATACTTACATACCAAAATCCATTCATCTATTGACATATTCCTATGTCAATTCAACTGACTAAACAGATTCTAGCAAGCAAACATGTTAGTGCACATACATACTCATTAAACTGAACCATACATACTCATTAAACTGAACTAATCTCTTGTATATCCCTATGTCAATTCAAACGATTAATTAAATCTAACAAGCATATAAAAGACTATGTGAGGTAACAAGGTATCCCTACCTTGAAACAGTTTAATCACAATAATCTTGCAAGTTATGCAAGGCAATAATATCGCCAGATACATTGCTAATTTAACCTTCAGCTACCTTAGAAGAATAAACATGCACTGCTCAAGTACTGTTTCAATTAATTACAATTTCAATCCATTTAAATAATTCATTCATTAGTTACCTCATAGTTGTAACGCAAGAATAACTTAGGCATGATTTTACTTAATCAAGCATTTTAGCGAGGCCAATAACAATATAAACACAATTTTAACAATTTAAGAAGACGAAAAGCAATCAATCCAACACGAATTAAATTCAAGCTAAGCTGATTAAATTAACCATTCCAACAACATGAATACTCATAGATATGTTCATCATATCAACAAAAAAAATTAAAGAGATAGGGAACAAGAATCAAATCCGGTGCTTTTCCGAGGCTTGACTTGGTTGCTCCGTTCTTCCTTCTTGTTGTCCTTGCTGTTCAAGGCTTCGATGAACACTCAATTTCTGCTCCAAAATGGTTGAAGAACACCCCTTTTCCAAGGGAAGAAATCGGCACAAGAGCAAGGGAATTGAAATGGAAAAATGAGAGAAAAAGAATGAGAGAGGAGAGAAGTGCTGTGAAATGAATGAGGAATGAATGAGATGCTTTGAATGATCAGCCAAGGGGGCTTTTATAGCTGAGTGTGGCAGCTGAAATTTGCTAAAACTAGCATCCAAAGAGCCACCCCTTGGCCTACCACCTATGTGGCAAAGTTGATGCTTTCAAGTTTGCTAAAAATGTCTTGAGGCAAATCCAAAAATCCACAAATTGTAGAGGGGTTTGAATGCAACTTTGACAAGACTTCAAGGGATTTTTTTTCAAGCTTAATTAATTAGCTAATAAGCTGATTTGGGTCAGGATATGGCCGGTTTTGGGCTGCCCAATCTTTGGCTCGTTCACTTCAATCGGTTCGGTTCAACTGGACCACTTTTCCATAATTAATTAATATTAATTTATTTAGCCCAAATTAAATTGGGTGTAAATTAAAATTAATTATATTATGAATTAATACACATAATTGCACCATCTTAGGCTGGAAATTAATTCACCTTGATAATTCAAATTGCTTCTCAGTTTTGTGCTTCAAGTAGTGTCTGCCGAGCCATTTTTCGCCCTTTGCGCAATTCTGTCGAAAATAACGAAAATTACTCAAAATTAATTATAAAATTAAATAAAATTCATCATGTTCATATTTTAAGTATAATTTAATTATTTTTTGACAAGAATTTAATCGAAACGGTATGATTTTAAGCCAAAAAGGGTATGTAAAAATGTGTAAATTTTCATGTTTCCACACCCCCAAACTTAATTCATTGCTTGTCCCAGTAATGCACAAATTTTGAAAATAATTTCTCAGAAAAACCTTTGAAAAACTCCTTCAGAACAACATTTTTCCCAAAATTATGAATTTAATATACTTATGCTCAAAGATAAGAAATTTGATAGTTATGCTACTTAAGTATACATATTGTTCAAATTAATCTCAACAACTATTATGATAGCAAAAATTAGACTAAATGCTTTTTAATAAAGTCATGTTAAACCTTAATAATGTGATTTTATTCCCTTTATTCAAGATTAAGATACAATCATTAATTTTAACTTATATCTTCATATGTTGTACGTAGCAATTTCTCTCCACTAATGTAGGTAGCATTGGAACTTTTGAATCAATAGGTCTTTAACAAGGTTGTAACGTGGCTGGGCTTAAGGGTAGGTAAAAGATAGATAATTTTAGGCTTTTAAACCCTAGACTCAGCTTGTATCGGACCTTCGAAATAATCACCTTCAATACACCAACTTTCTTTGCTTTCATATGCTCTTTTGTACATTCTCTTTTAGGTACATATGCTTTTTTAAAAAAAATTAATCTACACGAGCATTTTCCTAAATGTACCACAATTTTAAGAGCATTTTATACTTCTTTTCAACTCCCCCAAACTTATTTTCAAAGAATACTTGGAATAGTACTGAGTCTAGTGTTTGGGACAATTTTGAGATAGTTAAGAGGGAAGTGATGACTAAATTTGCAAGGGTTCAAATAAAATTAGGCCATATAGTCTCAAAGTTGGGTTTCAAAGGATAAAAATTTCATCATGGTTAGCTTGAAAGGCTCAAGCGGTCCAAACAAAAGTTGCCTAAATCATTTCCAACATTCCATGCTTCCTAAGATTTCTCCTCAAGAAACTACTAAGTCAATTCTAAAGACTTAAACTTTCATACATGCCTAACTTTCATAAGGAACTAAAATTTTATGGTGTGATTTGCATACTTTATTAAAAATACATTTATATCATTATTAAGCTAACATAACAATTCATTGAAATAATAGAACTTTATTCATACTAAAGTTTAGCATACTTAACAAAATTTCAAATTATTGAACAAAATATATCCTAATTATAATTAATAGAAAAAAAATTATTCTGAGAGGAAATAATTCAAATTTTCGGTCCCCCCAACTTAAAATGAACAATTTCCTCATTGTTTAAAGTGAATAGATACTATACACCAGATATGATTTTAGAAAAAATGAGGTGAGTCAATTTGACTGCTTAAGTACCAAGCTCTTTTCTAAATCCAAGCCTAGACATGTATATACCCATTGCCACACTTTATACTTCATGACTTGCTCAAATTTTATTAGTGATTTTCCTCACTTAAGTTAAAATAAAAAAATTCCTAATTAATTTAATCCTAAAATGACCTAAGAACAGAAATATAGTAAAGTCAAGACCCGCCCTTTATTTATTTACAGACCCTTCTGAATTTGACTCATCTTTTGCTCCATCACTATCGCCTTTGCATGAATTACTTCGCTCCTTCTTCGATAATGGACTTCATGGTTCAAATATAAAATCTAGAAATTCAGACACAAAAATAAATGGATCATTGTAAATTTTCTTAAGAGCGCTTCTCATCGAGTCATCCCTTATTTTTGAGTATCTCCAGTAAGCTTGTTGCTACCATAGCATATGCTGGATTTTGTCCATCAACTTTGATAGTTCATCTCGAAGATCTGGGCTAGGCGGTTGAGCTCTAAATATTGAAGTTTCATCATCGGGCTCAATTTCTAGTTCTATTGGTTTCACCTTATCAGGGACTTCAGCCGATTGTATCGGCTCGATCTCTGTGGGATCTTCTTCCTCTTCATCGGGATCCTCACTTTCTTCAACTCGCTGCTGTAGAACAAAATCTGCAGCTACTTGGTAGAGGTCCCAATCTGTGATTATGCCCTGGCTATACCTTGTCTTCTTTACGTTTGCAAGAATCTCAGCTTTTAAGTACAAAATTGTTATCGTAAAGGGGAAGTAAGCAGGGCCAGAATGTCTAGTGGCACAATTCCTCATTTCTCATAGGATGATTTTTCTAACATCAATGGTCTTTTCAGTTAAAATCGAATATAATAAGACCATTCACTCTAATGAGATTGTAGTCTCATATGAACTAGGCATAAGGCTGAAACGGATGAAATAGAACCATACCTATGCAAGTGGTGTCAAATATTCTCCTCGACAAGTGTGGATTCCTTGCTTTGACACAGTCCACTTAGAACCTGGAACTGTAAGTTCCTCAAGAATTTCTTGCAAAATTTTAGGCTCGATGTTGCTCATCAAAGAAGAATATTCATCGTTTTCAAAATCAAGTAATTCAAAGAACTCATTAATAGCATTTGAACTTATTGGTACCTTGATTCCATGAACTGGAACTTTTGTCAAATCGCTTGAGGTTAAATTCGTGTAGAATTCATGAACTATTTCCTCATCCACACTAGGCCTCTTTTCACAAAATAATTTCCAGTTGAGGGCTTCAGCAACTTGACAAATACGTGCCATAGAGTTTTTGTAGTTGGTCTATTTCAAAGTGAAGTCTTTCTCTGGATGCATCTGTTGATTTTTGAAGGTACTCTCGTATCTTGCTTTGGCTTCTTCACAATGGAATTTGTTTTTTGTTTCATCAATTTGGGCACAAGCATGAGTTTTCTTGCGAGGCATGATTAACCACCTTTTTTTATAAAACTCAAAACTCCTAAAAATAATTAATAAACAAAATAAGTCAATTTAAAGTGGGTTGGAAGATTTCAACTAACGAGCTTGGTGTAGGTGTGTGCCGAACAAGTGCCGGACAGCAAGCAAACTCGTCAAGCAGTAGCAAGAAGTGGCACTGCTTGGCGCGATGAGCTGCACAGGCAGCAGGCTGCAAAGCTGAGTGGGCAATAGCTTAGGCGCACGCACGCTAGAGCTGGCGTAGATGTAGCGCCGAGGTGCGGGCCTGGTGAGCGTTGGAGCGAGACGTGTGCAGGTGCTGGAGCAGGACGGGGCATGCAATGCAGCATGCAATGGGGGTAGGTGCGCTCAACGTGTGTGATGGAGCTGGGCTACTGCATGCTTGCTGGCTGAATGGCTGCTAGGCTAGGGGCTTGCGGACTTTAAGGGTTTTGGTGTTTGGGATTTTTAGTGATGAATGAATGAAGAAGGTAATATTTATAATGAAAGGAATAGGATTTAAAGTAGAATTCTTAGAGAAATTTAATAATTAAAACTCTAAGTTCTAATTTTAATCCAAGTTAAATAATTAATAATTAAATATATGCATATTAAATTATTAATGCTATTAATTTATTTAAACAAAATGAGATATGATTAAAACTAATCCTAATTCTATACTAAATTGATAAAATTAATATATAAATTATAATAGATATAATTATATATTAAAGATTATCATCTTATTATTATTAAAACTTATCAAATAAAATATGATGAAATTAACACTAATCCTAACTCTATATAAATTTGATAATAATTAATATATATTAAATGGATATAATTAATATTAATAATTATCATCTTTTTTAATTAAAACATTTATTCTAGAAACCTTTTGAAAATATTTGCAAAAAAGAGGCATATAGTTTTTATTATTTACGAAAAGAGCAACAAAATTTTGAAAATAATTCAATTAAGTCCCTAGACTTTATGAAAATTTGAAATTAAGTTGCAATTTAAAACTTAGGTCAACATTGACCTCTTTATTTGAAAAACTAAAAATTTATTTTTCTATTTAGGGAATAATTTCTCAGAAAATTATGTTAAAATCAATTCCCAGGAAAAATTGGAGGGGTCACAAGTGGTCCTACTTAAGTTCCAATCTCCTAGACAGAATTGATTTAAACATACTAATCTCGAAAATATACCCTAAATCATTTATTAAAAAAAGAAAATAAGAAAATTTAAACATCTGATAGAATGAACGAAATTTAATTCCGTTCAGTCTTATCTCTCCAATAATGTTTCAGATGCTGAGCATTAACTTGAAAATTACCTCCCTTACCTTAGAGTTCAACAACTCCGTATGGATAGACGCGATGAATCGTAAATGGACAGGACCAACGTGATTTTAGTTTACATGGAAAGAACTTTAATTTGGAATTAAATAACAAGACTTGCTGACCTGCTTCAAACTGTCGAACTCGAATGTGCTTGTCATGCCATTTCTTAAGTCTCTCCTTGAGTAGTTTGGCATTTTCGTACGAGAACTTTTGGAATTCCTCTAGCTCATTGAGTTGGAGCATCTGTTTCTCTTTAGCAAGCTTATGATCTAAGTTGAGTTGTCGAAGGGCCCAGTAAGCTTTCTGTTCTAACTCCAAGGGCAGATGACAAGCTTTCCCAAAGACCAACCTGTTGGGTGACATCCCTAAAGGTGTCTTGTATGCTATCCTGTAAGCCCATAAAGCATCATCCAGTCTTTGGACCAATCTTGTCGGTTCGATGAAACTACCTTCTCAAGTATGTCTTTGATCTCCTTATTTTCCAGTTCAGCTTGCCCATTCGTCTGCGGATGGTAAGCTGTAGCGACCTTGTGTTTCACTCCATGTTTATCTAACAACCATTTTAACCACTAGTTCACAAAATGGGACCCTTCATCGCTGATAATAGCTCTTAGGGTTCCAAACCTTGTGAACACGTGTTTCTGCAAAAACTTTATTACAACCCTAGCATCATTTGTTGGATAAGCTTCAGCCTCGACCCACTTAGACACTTAGTCTACAACTACAAAAATGTACTTGTGACCAAAAGACTAAGGGAAAGGAATGAGGAAGTCAATGCCCCAAACATCGAATAATACTACCTCAATGATGTTTGTTCGAGGCATCTCATTTCTACTGGTGACATTTTCGACCCTTTGACATCGATCACAACTCTTTACATAAGTGTATACGTCCTTAATAGTGTTGGTCAAAAGAATCCAGCTTGTAATACTTTCGCTGCAGTACAAGTACCTCAGAATTGTCCCCCACTTGGATCTAAGTGACAATGGTATAGAATCTTTTATACTTCATCTTCTGCCACACATCTCCTAATCATTTGATCTGCACACTTCTTGAACAAGTATGGTTCTTCCCAGAAATAGTACTTCACATCGTGAAGAAACCTTTTCCTTTGATGATACGTCTTATCAATCGGTATCAAACCACAAGCTAAATAGTTAGCAATATCAACAAACCAAGGGATATTATGGACATGATTTACCTTTAGTATGTGTTCATTCGAAAATGTTTCTTGAATTGGTATAAGAGGAGAGTTCCCTTCTTGCGGCTCCAATCTGGACAAGTGATCTTTTACTTGATTTTCCACTCCCTTTCGATCTTGAATTTCTAGATCGAACTCTTGAAGTAGAAGTACCCATCGGATCACTCTCGGCTTAGCATCATTCTTAGAGAGTAAGTACTTAATTACCAAGTGGTCCGTATAGACAGTCACTTTGGTATCGACAAGATAGGATCGAAACTTGTCAAAAGCAAACACAATAGCAAGTAACTCTTTTTTTGTTACTGTATAATTTAGTTGAGCTCCTGTCAGAGTTCGACTTGCATAGTATATGAGATGAAAAACTTTGTGCCTTCGCTGGCCCATAATGGCTCTTATCGGGAAGTCACTTGCGTTACACATCAATTTGAATGGCAAATCCCAGTCTGGTGTGCCTATTATAGGTGTCGTAACTAATCGACTCTTCAAATATTTAAAATCCTTTAAGCATTCCTCATCAAACTTGAACGTCAGTCCTTCTCTAATAATTTGCATAAGGGTTTAGCACTTTTGGAGAAGTCCTTGATGAATCTTCGATAGAAACCAGCGTGGCCCAAAAAGCTCCTAACACCTTTTATAGATGTTGGAGGTGGGAGTTTCTTAATAACATCTACCTTTTCTTTATCTACTTTAATTCCATGTCTCGTTATCTGATAAACCGTAATTTTATACATATTTTTATCCCATGCTTAGCACATTTATGGATGATTTCTCCTTAGACTTGGTGAATTCGATGCTCCTAATTCTTTAATTTCATTTTCTATACTTAGGTGAGCATAGGAGAGTAAACAGAGCAAGAAACGGGCCGAAAATAGAGAAAATAGACCCACATGGGAAATCAACACGGCCTAGACTTCCTCACACGGGCGTGTCACATGGCCGTGTCCATTTGGAAGGATCGAAGCACGACTTACACGAGCTGGAGTAATCACACACAGGCGTGTCACACGGGCGTGTCCCTACCGAGCCCAAGTATAGTCCTATTTGGAAAAGGGTAATTTTTAGGGCTCTGAGGCATTCAAAAGCCTATTTAAACACCTGAAGAGGCACTTAATAAGGGGACGGGGAGTAGGAGGCAAGGAATTACTCAAGGGAAGTCGATTGGTCCATCTCAGAAGTCGGATTCATCATCAAGACTGAAGATCTCCCTTCAATTTCCATTCAAGGGTTTTGGGGTTTTCTTTATGTTTTGTATTCATTATTCTTCTGAGATGTTTTCTTTTATAATTATGAAGTAAACCCCCTAAATACCTAAGGGGAATGAAACCTAAGACGGATCTTGTTATTATTATCTGAATTGTATGATAAATATTTGACTTGTTCTTAATTATGTGTTCTTAATTGTTGTTTTAATATTCCAGGATATTGATTCAAGTTAATGCTATTATTTAGAGGAGGAAGAGACCCTGTCTAAGAGGACATTTGTCATAACTCTTATTTAGAGGAGGAAGAGACCCTGTCTAAGAGCAAATTTGTCATAATTAAGCGGAGTTGATTGCATGCCTAGATATAGGGTGATAAGATTTTTCCGGATTAGGGTGAAACCTAATAAGGGGATCCATAGATCGAGTTAATGCAACACTAGGGCGTTAATTAGAAAGAGATTTCAATTAATCAACCTAGGGTTAGAAATTATTAGTCTCGAGAGAGATAATAATATAACTTAGGGATTTCTACGGATCAAGTCAAATGAATAAATCGTCTGGTTCAGAGTCAAATAACAAGTGAAGCCTAGGTGGATTTTTCCTTGGTTGTTGTCTTAATCAATCGAATTTTCCCAAAAGCTTTTTCCAATTTCTCTCTGTGCACTCTTAGTTTAGTTAATTAGTTTAGATAAGCAAATCCCTTAATTTTTAGGCTAGATAATAAAAAGAAAGTAATTACTAGTACTTTTGGTTCCATTGGGTTCGACAATCCAATCTTGCTAAAGCTATACTACTATTTGATAGGTACACTTGCCTTCATCGTGATAATAGTTAGTTTCAAGAATGTTTAATTATAAATTTTTAAAACCTGTCACGAATATCACGTATCAAGTTTTTGGCGTCGTTGCTGGGGAACTAGGATATTAGGAACACTTGATTTTTATTACTTTAGCCATTTTTACTTTATTTACAATTTAAATTTTTATTTTATTTTCTAATTTTTCTATTATTCGTTCCTGGCAGGTTTTTATAGTGTATGACTAGAAGAAACCCGTCGGGATCATTACTATTTGATAGTGAGATCGATCGCATAGTTCGCAGAAATTGAAGAGAAATAAGGTGAAGCTTAAGATACACAGAGGAAGAGCAAGAGGACAATATTTAAACCACAACCGAGGATATGGCTGAAAACCAAGAAAACCCGCTACCTCCTGCGATTGTTGCTAATTAGAATCCTGCTCCACGTACTATATATGATTATGGCAAATCTTCTTTAACAGGAACTGAATTGAGCATAGTTAGGCCTGCTGTTGCTACCAATAATTTTGAACTGAAACCTAACACCATTCAAGTGATCCAACAGTTTTTTCAGTTTGATGGTTTGCAGGACGAGGATCCCAACACTCACTTAGGGAATTTCTTAGAATTTTTGACACTTTTAAAATCAATGGCGTTTCTGATGATGCCATCTGCCTTTGGTTGTTTCCCTTTTCGTTGAGGAATAAGGCTAAATAGTGGTTGAACTCGTTACCACGAGGGTCAATCACTACTTGGGAACAAATGACCGAAAAGTTTTTATTAAAATATTTTCTGCCAGCTAAAACAGCTAAATTACGTAATGATATCTCTTCTTTTGTGCATATGGATTTAGAAACACTCTACGATATATGGGAGAGATACATGGACCTTTTGTGAAGATGCCCTCACCATGGGTTACCACTCTGCCTACAGGTTCAAACATTTCATAATGGCCTGAATCCTTCTACTCGACAGATGATCGAAACAACCGCTAGCAGAACTATCAATAATAAGACACCTGAAGATGCTTATGAATTTATAGAAGAGATGTCACTGAATAATTATCAGTGGCAAGTCATGAGGACAAAGCCAATGAAAATAGCTGGTGTTTTTAACGTCGATTCGCTCACCATGCTCTCTAATCAGGTAGAACTTTTGAACAGAAAAATTGACAGTTTTCTTGGTTCTTCATAGGTTCACCAGTAATGCAGTGCGAAGCAAGTGGAGGTGGATCAAGCAATTCAGAATACCCACCCTATGGCCACAACATGGAGAACGAGCAGTTAAACTATATAGGTAATAATCCTTGATATCAAGATAATCCTTATAGTAATACTTACAATGCAGAACCACCCAAACTTCTTATAGGGAGGCCAAGGGAATCAGTGACCACCACCTCCTCCAGGCTTCCAACAACTAGCTTACCAACAAGAGAAAAAGCTGAACCTTGAGGAGATGCTAACAAAATTCATCTCGGTGTCAGAAACTCATTTTTTAGCATACCAAGATAGCACTTAAGAATCAACAAGCGTCGATTTAAGGGCTCAAAACTCAAATAGGATAGCTCGCAAAACTAATTTCTGAAAGACCACCAAGAAATCTACCTAGTAACACTGAACCCAACCCAAAAGAGCACGTGAAAGTCGTTACACTAAGGAGTGGGCAAGTGTTAGCTGAATCTAAAAAGAAGCTACCACAAGAAGCTGATAGAAAAGAGGTCGAACCCAAAAACAATGACAATCTAATGCCAAAAGAATATAAACCACCAATCCCATACCCAGCAAAGTTGAAGAAAGACCGCACGGATGCACAATTCGATAAATTTCTTGAACTTTTTAAACAACTGCATATTAACTTACCTTTTGTTGAAGCTATATCGCAGATGCCTACATATGCAAAATTTTTAAAGGAGCTTCTAACAAACAAAAAGAAGTTTGAAGACTTATCTAATGTGGAACTTAATAAGGAGTGCTCAGCCATACTGCAAAATAAACTGCCAACTAAACTGAAAGATCCAGGAAGTTTTACTATTCCCTGTTTAATTGGTAGTTTGAATGTTGATAAAGCACTAGCTGATTTAGGCGCCAGCATTAATTTGATGCCATATAAAATGTTTAAACAACTTGGTCTTGGGGAACCTAAACCCACTAGGATGAGTATTCAATTAGCTGATAGATCTGTTAAATATCCTAGGGGAATTATAGAGGACGTACTTGTAAAAGTAGATAAATTTATATTCCCCATTGATTTCATTGTGCTTGACATGGATGAAGATGTTGAGGTGCCTTTAATATTAGGTCGGCCATTTTTAGCCACTGCTAGGGCTGTAATTGATGTGGGTGATGGTAAATTGGTACTTAGAGTAGGTGACGAAGAGATTATTTTTAAAATTTATGATGCCATGAGATTTTCTAGAGAACAGGATGACTCATGTTATTTTA
Source organism: Gossypium arboreum (assembly GCF_025698485.1). Classification (NCBI taxonomy): domain Eukaryota; kingdom Viridiplantae; phylum Streptophyta; class Magnoliopsida; order Malvales; family Malvaceae; genus Gossypium; species Gossypium arboreum. The sequence continues at coordinate 83,389,781 of NC_069070.1, read as the reverse complement.
TCGACCCTATTGATCCTGCTACTCAAGTTTCTTTTCAAGAAATCGTACACAAGGACACGATGAAACTGTATCTCGCCTAAGGAGAGGGGATGGATGATGATTCTGAAATAGGAACCGAACTAAAATCCAATGAAACCTCCCCAAAAATAGAAGAATATGAGAGAATTAAGGTAAAAGATGACTTACGTAAAAACCCTCTAATGACGAACCTCCCAAACTGGAACTTAAACAATTGCCAAATCACTTGGAATATGCATTCCTTGGAAATAATTCCACATTACCGGAAATTATTGCATCCAACTTGCAACCTAGGAGAAAGAGGAATTACTCCAACTATTAAGAGAGCATAAAAGGGTCATAGCCTGGAAAATTTCTGACATTAAAGGGATCAGCCATTCTTTTTGCACCCACAAAATTTTAATGGAAGATGAATATAAACCATGCGTGCAAGCCCAAAGACGACTGAACCTCAACATGAAGGAAGTTGTTAAAGCTGAAGTAATTAAACTCCTAGATGCTGGAATTATTTATCCTATTTCTAACAGTTCTTGGGTGAGCCCAGTGCAGGTTGTTCCTAAGAAAGGAGGCATGACTGTTGTAGCCAATGAGAAGAATGAATTAATCCCAACAAGGATAGTCACAGGTTAGAAAGTGTGCATTGATTATAGGAAGCTAAATAATGCCATGAGAAAAGACCATTTTCCCCTTCTATTCATTGACCAAATGTTGGAAAGATTGTCAGGACACATGTACTACTGCTTTTTAGACGGACTCTCTGCCTATTTCCAAATCCCAATAGCTCCTGAAGATCAAGAAAAGAAGACATTTACATGTCCATATGGTATGTTTGATTATCGTAGAATGCGTTTTGGATTATGTAATTCTCCTGCTACTTTTTAGCGCTACATGATGGCCATTTTTGACGAACTCGGAGAAGACGTCATAGAGGTATTTATGGATGATTTCTCGATTTTTGGTAACTCTTTCCATCTTTGCCTCAAAAATTTTAAACGAGTGTTAATAAGATGTGAGGAAACAAACCTTGTGCTTAATTGGGAAAAATGTCACTTTATGGTTTAAGAAGGTATTGTGTTAGGACATAAAATTTCTAGTAGACGGGTTGAGGTTGATAAATCTGAAATTGAAACCATTGAAAAACTACCTCCCCCTAATTCGATTAAGGCTATTAGAAGCTTCTTAGGACATGCTGCGTTTTATAGAAGATTTATTAAAGACTTTTCTAAAATAGCTAAGCCTTTGACTAAATTACTAGAAAAAGATGTGCCTTTTAATTTCAATCAGGAGTGTTTAGAAGCATTTAATACTTTAAAGGATAAACTGACTAAAGCTCCAATTATAATTGCACCTGATTGGAATTCACCTTTTGAACTAATGTGTGATGCGAGTGATTTTGCAGTAGGTGCAGTTTTGGGACAGCGAAGAGATAAACATTTTCAACCTATCTATTATGCTAGCAGGACTTTGACAGCTGCACAAGAAAAGTACACCACCACGGAGAAAGAGCTACTAGCTGTGGTTTTTGCATTCGATAAATTTAGGCCATATTTAATATTGTCTAAAGTTGTCGTTTATACTGACCATTCCGCTCTTCGCCACCTTTTGCATAAAACTGATGCAAAACCTCGACTTATTCGATGGATCTTATTATTGTAGGAATTTGACTTGGAGATTAAGGATAAGAAAGGAGCTAAAAATCTTGCGGCTGACCATCTCTCCAGGCTTGAAAACTTAAGTACCAAAAAACCAGATGACATTGAAATGAATGACTCATTCCCTAAAGATCAATTTTTTTCTATATCTGATTCTATTGTACCTTGGTTTGTAGAAATTGCAAATTTTTTAGCCGCTGACATTATCTCAAAAGGGTTGACACATCAGCAAAAGAAGCGATTCTTCACTAATGTGAAAAACTACATCTGGGAAGACCATTTTCTTTTCCATAAATGTGTAGATCAAATCATTAGGAGATGTGTTACAAGGACAGAAGCATTGAAAATCTTGGAACATTGCCGCTCACGACCTAATAGAGGACAGTACGGTGGAAATAAGACTGTACATAAAGTCCTTGAATCAGGTTTTATTGGCCCACTCTATTCAAAGACGCCAACAGGTATGTTACTTCTTGTGACAAATGTCAAAAGACGGGTAATATATCCAAACGTGATGAAATGCCTTAGACATATATGCTTTCATGTGAAATATTTGACGTTTGGGCTATAGAATTCATGGGTCCATTCCCTAGTTCATTTGGGAATAAATACATCTTAGTAGCTGTTGATTATATGTCCAAATGGGTTGAAGCCCAAGCTTTACCTACTAATGATGCTAGAGTAGTAGTACTATTCCTTAAGAAAGTTTTCTCTTGATTTGGTACACTTAGAGAAATTATTAGTGATATGGGTACTCATTTTTGTAACGCCAAATTTGACAAGACCCTTAAGAAATACGGAGTTCATCACAGAACAGCTACCCCTTATCACCCTCAAACTAGTGGCCAAGTCAAAGCAGCGAACCGAGAGCTTAAACGTATCCTAGAAAAGATAGTAGAATTAAACAGGAAGGATTGGGCGATGAAAGTAGATGATGTTGTATGGGCTTATAGAACTGCTTTTAAGACTCCCATAGGAACATCACCTTACAGACTTGTTTATGGGAAAATTTGTCACCTACCGTTTGAGTTAGAAAACAAGGGATTTTGGGCTATAAAATTTCTAAACCTTGAACCCAAACTTGCAGGTGAAAACAGGTTGATGCAGTAGAACAAGTTAGATGGGTGGCGAGCCAATGCATATGAAAATTCGCACCTATATAAGGAAGTGATAAAGCGCCACCACGACACCCGTTTGAAGTAACGAAGGCAATTTGAAGTTGGAGATCTTGTCTTGTTATATAACTCGAGGCTCAAATTCTTTCCTGGAAAGCTTAAATCACAATGGTCAAGTCCTTTCGTAGTTCAAACTGTGTTTCCATATGGCACAGTAGAGGTAAGTCATCCATCACAAGGTACTTTTAAGGTAAATGGACATCGGCTCAAAATGTATAACGGTGAGAATTTCAAAGACAATAAAGAGGAGGTACGGCTCCACAAAGTTACCTAAATATACCCACAAGGTAGAGTCAAGCTAAGACTATAAACAAGCACTTCTCGGGAGGCACCCCGAGCACTAACGGTGTTAACTTCTTTAAATTTTAGTCTTTAACATTTAATTCACTAACTGAGTCACTAAACACAGGATTTCCAGAACCATACGACTGGGCACACGGGTGTGCCGTAGGCTGTGCACATACCACGGGATGCAACATAACCGTGAGATACGACCGTGTGAAAATAGAGCAAACACGTTTCCCCAACACAGGATCCGATAAGTTGCCATAGTCGTGTGACATGGCCATAGGCAATCCTGCCAAATTAACACGGGCAAGCGACACGACCGTGCCCACCAACTGTGGTCGAGCCTATCAAAATAACACGGGCGTGCGCCTTCATACACGGGCGTGGGGGAAGCGAACGAAGATTGACACAGTCATGCAACATGGCCGTGTACACCAATGCGCCCAATTTTGAAAACCTCGAAACGCACAGGCTAAAATGAAGGAACACGGGCGTGCCCCACGGCCGTGTGTCCCAATTTCTCTATAAACACCTATTATTTATTTTATTTTTAACTTTACATTTTGAAATTACTTTTTATTTCCTTTTAATACTATTTTATCTTGAGTTCTTACAATTTTTATTTTTGGCTATTTGATTATGAGTAATTATGCTTCATTATATTTCCTAAAGAGTTCCTGATTTTATCACAGTCATAAAGAGCTCCAAAGCTCATCATCAAATAGGAACTAAAAACTCCAATGGCAAATGACTTATGGACTAATGAACCTCTCCCACCACCGGTGTATTCTCCTTCACTCTCATTATTGCCTTGGCCGATTATTCTCCATACCTCCAATTCAAGGAATTCATTCATCATTTAGGAAGTTTCACTTCTCTCCCTATCTTATGACTATATATCTATATATTTCAATATATCTATCTTTGTACATTGAGGGCAATGTACATCTTAAGTGTGGGGGGTCTTTTATATCATCATTAGAAATCCCTGAATTTTGTCTTATTCTCAAGTGAATCACTTATATCACTATTAGAATGAATTTTAATTAATTTATGATTTTTATTGATATGTCTTGAATTAAAACATAGGCATTTATGCGTTGATTGATTAAACTTTAAGACATTAGGGAATCAAGCATGATAGGTTGATTTTTGAAGAATTAAAAACATTTAGGTTGTTTTCCTAAGTTTAGGCATTATCGTGAGTTGAAATTCACAAGTTTAAACATCAAAAAGCCATAATTTTTGTGAGATCTTGAGCCTTTAGAGCATATTTTATTCCTTTCAAGCTCACTTTCATTATAAGTGCCTCAATTTTGATTTGTTATTCTAGAACTTGCTTGATTATGCATGTCAAGACCACATCATTTGAGTTGATATGTCAATATGATAAAGGCACATAGGTTTAATTGATAAACTGTAATTTATACATATTTTTTTCCCATGCTTAGCACATTTATGGATGGTTTCTCCTTAGATTTGGTGAATTCAATGCTCCTAATCCTTTAATTTCATGTTTTATACTTAGGTGAGCATAGGAGAGTAAAAAGAGCAAGAAACGGGCCGAAAACGGAGAAAATAGACCCACATAGGAAATCAACATGACCTGGAGTTCCTCACACGGGCGTGTCACACGGGCGTGTCACACGGCCATGTTTATTTGGCAAGATCGAAGCACGACTTACACGGGTAGACTACACGCCCGTGCCTATTCAATAGCCTTGACCACGGGCTAGAGTGATCGAACACGGGCGTGTCACACGGACATGTCCTTGCCGAGCCCAAGTATAGTCCTATTCAGAAAAGGCTAATTTTTAGGGCTCTTAGGCATTCTAAAGCCTATTTAAACACCTGAGGAGGCACTTAGAAGGGAGACGCAGAGCAGGAAGTAACGAATTACTCAAGGGAAGCTGATTGGTCCATCTCAGAAGCCGTATTCATCGTCAAGACTGAAGATCTCCCTTCAATTTCCATTCAGGGGTTTTAGGGTTTTCTTTATGTTTTGTATTTATTATTCTTCTGAGATGTTTTCTTTTATAATTATGAACTAAACCCCCTAAATACCTAAAGGGAATGAAACCTAAGACGAATCTTGTTATTATTATCTGAATTGTATGATAAATATTTGACTTGTTCTTAATTATGTGTTCTTAATTCTTGCTTTAATATTCCAGGATATTGATTCAAGTTAATACTCTTATTCAGAGGAGGAAGAGACCCTGCCTAAGAGTAAATTTGTCATAATTAAGTGGAGTTGATTGCACATCTAGAGAGAGAGCGATAAGATTTTTCCGGATTAGGGTGAAACCTAATAAGGGGATCCATGGATCGAGTTAATGCAACACTAGGAGGTTAATTAGAAACAGATTTCAATTAACCAACCTAAGGTTAGACGTTATTAGTCTTGAGGGAGATAATAATATAATTTAGGGATTTCTACGGATCAAGTCAAATGAACAAATCGTCTGGTTTAGAGTCAAATAACAAGGGAAGTCTAGGTGGATTTTTCCTTAGGTATTGTCTTAGTCAATCGAGTCTTCCCAAAAGCTTTTTCCCAATTTTACTTCTGTGCACCCTTAGTTTAGTTAAGTAATTTAGATAAACAAATCCCTTAATTTTTAGGCTAGATAATAAAAAGAAAGTAATTACTAGTACTCTTGGCTTCTTTGGGTTCGACAATCCTGTTTTGCTAAAGCTATACTACTGTTCGATAGGTACGCTTGCCTTCATCGTGATAATAGTTAGTTTCACGAACGATTAATTATAAATTTTTAAAACCTGTCACTAATATTATGTATCAAGTGTTTGGCGCCGTTGCCAGGGAACTAGGATATTAAGAGCACTCGATTTTTTTTACTTTATCCATTTTACTTTATTTGCAATTTAAATTTTTATTTTCCTTTCTAATTTTTCTTTTATTCGTTCTTGACAAGTTTTTATAGTGTATGACTAGAAGAAACCCGTCGGGACCATTACTGTTTGATAGTGACACAGTTCACAGAAACCGAAGAGAAATACGGCGAAGCTTACGATACACAGGGAAAGAGCAATAGAACGATACTTCCACCAAAATCGAGGAGATGGCTGAAAATCAAGAAAATCCGCTACCTCCTGTGATTGCTGCTGATCCAGTAAATCAAAATCCTGCTCTACGCACTATATATGATTATGCTAAACCTTCATTAACAAGAATTGAATCGAGCATTGTTAGGCCTGCTGTTGCTGCAAATACTTTTGAATTGAAACCTAACACAATTCAAATGATACAGCAATTTGTTCAGTTTGATGGGTTGTAGGAAGAAGATCACAACGCTCACTTGGAAAATTTTTTGGAACTATGTGATACATTTAAAATTAATGGCATTTCTGATTATGCCATTCGCCTTCGGTTATTCCCTTTTTCGTTGAGGAACAAAGCTAAACAGTGGTTGCACTTGTTACCACGAGGGTTAGTCACTACTTAGGAACAAATGACTGAAAAGTTTTTACTTAAATATTTTTCGCTGGCTAAAACGGATAAGTTGAGGAATGACATTTCTTCCTTTGTGTAGATGGATCTAGAAACACTCTATGATGCATGGGAGAGATACAGGGATCTTTTGAGAAGATGCCCTTACTATGGGTTACCACTTTGGCTACAGGTTCAGACGTTTTACAACGGTGTGAACCCCTCAACGAGGCAACTCATCGATGCAGTCGCCGGTGGAACTTTGAATAACAAAACACCTGAGGCGACTTACGAATTTATTGACGAGATGTCACTGAATAACTATCAGTGGCAAGTTATGAAGACAAAGCCGACGAAAGCAGCTGGTGTTTTCAACCTCGATGCGGTTACTATTCTATCTAACCAAGTAGAACTCTTAAATAAAAAGATTGACGATTTGTGTGGTTCTACTCAGGTACATCTAGTGATGAGGTGCGATTCAAATGGAGGAGGAGCATGCATAGAATATCAACCCTTCAACGCTAGCATCGAGGAGGAACAAGTCCAATATATGGGTAACAATAACTATAGACCCCAAAATAACCCGTATAGTAACACTTATAATGCAGGTTGGAGGAACCATCCCAATTTCTCGTGGGGTGGTCAAGGAAATCAAAGGCCACAACATCCTCCGAGTTTTCAACAACCACCTTACCAGCAGGAAAAGAAGCCGAACCTTTAGGAGATGTTAACAAAATTCATCTCAGTGTTAGAAACTAGTTTCCAGAATACCAAGATAGCCCTTAAGAATCAACAAGTGTCAATCCAAGGGCTCGAAACTCAGATAGGCCAACTCACTAAACTGATTTTTGAACGACCACAAGGTAGTTTGCCGAGTAACACAGAATCTAACCCAAGGGAACAACTGAATGTGATTACCACTCAAGACAAGGAAGGGTTAGTTGAGCTTGCATTAGAACCAAGGCAAGGCATTGTGGTAAGTCAAGATAAAGGTGAGGCAGTCCACAGCGAGCAAAAAATGATAAGTAAAGAGTACAACCCATGGGTGGCATACCCCAATGCGACAAGGAAAGACCGTACAGATGAACAATTCGGTAAATTCCCTAAATTATTAAAGAAATTACATATTAACTTACCGTTTATCGAAACTCTCTCACAGATGCCAAACGCAGTCAAATTTTTAAGAGAGCTTCTAGCAAACAAATGAAAGTTGGATGAGGCGTCGCATGTGGAGTTGAATGCAGTTTGCTCAGCCATTTTACAAAATAAGCTACCCAACAAATTGAAAGATCCAGCGAGTTTTACGATTCCTTGTTTAATTGGTAGTTTAGATGTTCATAATGCATTGGCTGACTTAGGGGCAAGCATTAATGTTATGCCTTATAAAATGTTTAAACAGCTAGGTATTGTGAAACGCAAACAAACTAGGATAAGCATTCAATTGGCTGATAAAACCATTAGATTTCCTAGGGGTATCATTGAAGATATTCTTGTTAAGATCGATAAATTTATATACCCAGTAGACTTTGTTGTTCTAGACATGGAAGAGGATAGTAACGCACATTTGATTTTAGGAAGACCCTTTTTAGCGACTACTAGAACCATTATTGATGTTGGTACAAGTGAACTCACACTTTGTGTGGGAGACGAAACAATCAACCTTCAAGCTCGTAATACGAGTAACACATCAAAAATCGAGGGCGATTGCATAAATCATACTACTGGTACTGATCATGTGGTGAAACACTCTGTGTAGAAAATAGGTTCGAAGAGCGCATATGAGTCGTGTTCAAACAACAACAAAGGACCTATCTATGAAGAATGAAGGCTACAAATCGAGGAACTAGATGAATCGTGGACACCTAGACCGAGGACACACGATAAACAAAAACCACGCAGTGACGAGCTCAATGACGCACCAAATCAACTTAAGGTTGGAGACAACGTACTACTAGATGCAGCAGACCATCGCATTGCCACTTTTGAACCTAACAGAGTAATCCCTCTTACGGTACTCAATATTTTCCCATATGGTACATTTGAGGTAATTCATCCCAAATTTTGAACTTTTAAGGTAAACAGTACTCGTCTTAAACCTTATATTGATAAAATTGATAGCAGGGATGAAGAGTGTAAACTCCTCGCACCACCAGGTAAGTCGAGCTTAGACCATAAATAAGCGCTTCTCGGGAGGCAACCCGAGCGCTAACGATGTTAACCTCTTTAAAATTTTAGTCTTTAGCATCTAATCACTATATTAGTCATTGAAACACAAGTTTTCTAATCCACAAGGCCGGGCACACTTGTAACAGCCAAATTTTTCAGTGGTGTCAGAAACAGTGATTCGAGATCACTAAATTCGACGAGTAAGTTTAGAAATTTTAACAAATAATAATTATAGGTCAAGCGCGAACTTAAAAGAATTATTTTTAATTAGTGAATTTTGCGATTTTAAAAGAATTAATCAGGTAAATTTGGTTGAAAACAAGGTATCGAGACCTCAGATTTATAAACCGAGCCATAAATATTTTTATAAATATTTATAGAGTGTTATTAAGTTAGTATTAAAGTTTCGTTAGAAAATTTTAACGTTTGGTTCGTCAATTAATTAAAAAGGACTAAATTAAAAATAGTGCAAAATTTATTAAATTGTGATTAAATAGTTTAAGTGATTAAAAAGGAGGGATCTAAAAGGCAATTGGACCCAAATTGTATGGGCTGGACGGTTGGGCAAGAAAATCAGCAAAAAAGACAAGGAGAAACAAGGGCAAAATGGGAAATTTTGCAAATTAAACATATAAAACAAGACAAATTTGAAAAATCTAGAGATATCATCATTTTTCTTCAGCAAAAACGCCATGGGAGGTCTGAAAGCTGCTGGTTTTTCATACTTTGACATATGTGAGTTCAATTCTTACCCTTTTCTTTGAAATTTTTATGTTTTTGTGACTTTTACAATTAGGTCCAAGTGTTTAATTCATTAGTTTTTGATTTTATGAACAAAATTAAAAGCTATCATTGATAAGTTTTAGCTGTTTATGATGAAATAAAATGAATTTGAAGCTTTGATTTTGTTGTTTGATGATTTTATCAAGTAATTTCAATAGAAATTGATTTTAGGACCTAATTGTGAAAAAGTTGTGAATTAAGGTTTAGTGTTAAAATTCTGATTTTCAAAGATTGTGTAATAGTTTAGAATGATGGAATAAAATGTTAATTGAGAAAAATTAGCTTAATAGATGGGCTAATTGAGCAGGGACTGAATTGTATGACCTTTGAAATTTAGAGGAAAAATGGTAATAAACATCTTGAACTAAAACAATATTGGACAGCAGAAGTAGACTAACTTTGAAAAATCACAATAAATTTTAGAAATCGAATTAGAAGATGAATAAAATATGAAATTAAATCTTATTGAGTCTAGTTTTTCATAGAAGAAACGGTGTAAGCAATGGATTTGTAAATTATGAGATATAATGAATTTTGTGAGACAATGTTAGAATTGAATTCAGGTTCCCCTGTTTTTACTTTGGAAAATCACGAAAAATTGGATAAAATTAATTAGAGTCTCAAATTTATATGTTTAGAGTCCTTAATGAGTCTATTTTCAATAGAAATCAATAGGAACATTATCCGAGTTTTGTACTATGATATAATTAATTTTTAGTGAAGAGAGGTCAGAACTGTTGGATAGTGAAACAGGGGAAACTTAAATGAATAAACTGTACTAATTGGCTAAACCAAAAATTCTAAAACTTTTATGGCGGAATGATATGTGAGTCTAGTTTTATGAAAAATTTACGGATCTTAATTTTGAGCTCTGTATCTCGAATTATAAATAATTGAGTGACTATGACTCGTTTGAACAGATTGATGTGAGCATTAATAAGTAAATTGTGAAATCGTACTTACAAGAATGTTATATACATTAAGGATGTGGAATGGAGAGGAGGAGGAGGAAAAATATATATGAATATTCAGTTAGCATGGCTAATTTGCATGTTTTATGCTCATGGACTAAATTGAATAAAAGTAAAACTTTAGGGGGCAATTTTGTAAAAATGTCAAAAATGACTAAATTGAAGGGAATAAATTGTTTTATTATCTAAATTAATAAATTGAATGAAACTATCAATTTAAGATTGGGTGAAATTTGGGAAAATGGTAAATTACCAATATGCCCCTAAATCTTGGTATTTCTGCAATTTAGTCAAGTAGGTTTGGATACCCTGAATGAGCATGTAAATATATAAATTTAAGTATTGTATCGTATTTTATATGATATTTTGAATTGAATATATGAAAAGGATGTTACATGAAACATGATAATGAATATTAAATAATAAAAATTAATTGAAATTATTCTGAAAATTTCGGTAATGCCTCGTATCCTATCCTGGTCTCAGGTATGGGTATGGGGTATTACAACACTGGTGTGCCTTAGGCCGTGCGATACGACCATGTGAAAACAAGGAAAAATTTTTCCTCAACATAGGATGCGATAAGTTGCCACAGCCGTGCAACATGGCCGTGGGCAAAACTGCCAGAACAACACGGGCATGAGACACGCCCGTGCCTTGAAACCATGGTTGAAACTGAGAATTTAACACAGGCGTGCAACACGCCCGTGCCATTCACCCGTGGTCGACACTGTCAAACTAACACGGGGGTGGACCTATTTACACGGGTGTGGGAGAAGTGAAACACGGTCGTGTGCACCCACATGCCCAAGGAACAAGGGCGTGGGCCGAATGTCAGACGTGCCCAAATTTAAAAATCACCAAACACACGGGCAAAAATTAGGGCACACGGGCATGACCCACAGCTATGTGCCCCAAAATCTATATAAACCCCACACTATTCATCATCCCCCTCCCCAAAAATCCCTAACCCTAGCCACTACAACTCCACACGCCCTACCTGCCACGCCCGTGCGCCGCCTACAACACTATTTCCAACGACCCAAGCTTCTCCGTTTTCCATTTGTTTACTCTTTTCTCTCTATTTTTTTTAAATATTTTTCCTATTTCATGATTTCTTTGATCCTTTTGACTATCTTAAGTGAATATTAATAGTAGAATAATAGAAATACTCATGCTTGTCATTAAAGAATATTGCCATTTTTCATACTACATTCATCCATTTTTCTTGTTTCCATGGATTTTATGTTTACCCATATACATTCATGCATTAGATATTCCCGTCGTATTATTCTCATAGTCCTATTTTAATAACTTGATATATTTGCTTTAGTTGTTTTAGTTTTCTTTTCATCTAGGACAAGAGTCTCATGAAATCTTCCTATTTAGTTTTGTTTTTCCATGCTATTTTCGGGGCTTATTGGTTGAACTTTGACTTTTCAATGTAGGTATGCAATGTCATCCTCACGTGGTAAGAAGACCATTGTCCCTGCCTCGAAGAAGAGGAAAGGAGCAGCGTCATCCTCGGGTCCTACCGCTGAGATCCGTCACCCTTTTCTCGAGTTCCCCTTGGGACCCTAGGAGGAGTTATATTAGATATTACGGGGCTGACCCCTAGGTTTGGGTCGCTGTATTGACTGGGCCACACTTGTATAGATTCAATTGGCTGACGCGGTCCGAGCCCTCCTAACGACTGACCCGTGGGGGCTCTTCTTTAAGATCGTTGAGCCGACGTATCTCAAGTTCACATTGGAACTCTGCTCGATGTTCCATCTTCAGACTGTCATGACCAACTTTGACGATCTTGGAACGGTCCAATTCTGCCTTGGTGGTCTAGTGCGCTAGTTGAGCGTACCCGAGTTTGGGATTACACTAGGGCTGTACACGGAGGAGTTCATGGACGACAATGAACTCGACACCCTCCACCGCCACATCCACTACTCTCCCTCAAGGTGCTGGAAGGACTTCTTCCCTGCCTCGGCCACTTATGATCATAGCCACTCTAAGGCATTGGCTCTCGCCCCATCCCTGTGATACCTACACGCCATCTTGGCCCACACTCTAACGGGATGACGAGAGAGCATCAGCATCGTCAACACTCACGACGCCTATTTCTTATGTAGCATGGAGAGTGGGCACGTCCTCGACCTTGCCTACTTTATTGCCCTCGCCATCCGCCATCAAACGAAGTGACATAGGAGAGGGGTCATCTCTATCGGGCCCTATGTGACTCGACTGGCTCGGCACTTTGGGCTCCTCAACACAGCAGTACAATCATCCTCCCTCACTCTCATCAGCTAGATGTCTCCACAGGGCACCTCGAGCATGCTAAATATAAGGATGATTGAGAAACGACGTGGCACCTACCCTCCTCAATATCGCCTCGTCCAGTCCACCAAGGAGGAGGACCCAGAGGACATTGCTGATGACGTCCCTCCACATCATGAGGACCCACCGTCTCAGCCACCACCCATCCATCGTCCAGTTCATGCAGCGACTTCATACTCTGACATCTCTAAGCGCCTTACTCGATTTGAGCAGTAGTGTTTTCAGTGTTTTGATCACATTGATGCTACACTTCACCAGATTTGTCAGCACCTTCACATCTCATCGCCGCCACCACCTCACGAACCATCCGGAGATGACGATGTTTAAAAACTTTTTATTTATTATTTTTATTTTCACTTGTATCTTTATTTATCTTAATTAAGTACTTTTTATTTCATTTTCCTTTAATATTATTTTAATTTTAGTTTTTATAATTTTTATTGAATAATTTATAGTTTCAGCTATTTCATTACGAGTAATTATGCTTCCTTATATTTCCTAAAGAGTTCTTGATTTTATCACAGTTATAAAGAGCTCCATAGCTCATCATCACTTAGGAACTAAAAACTCCACTGGGAAAGGTTGTCCACGACTACCATGTCCTGCTAGACCACGACCATAACTACTACCAGATATAATATTCTTTTGCCGCAGGACTTATGGGCTAATGAACCTCTACCACCACCGGAGTATCCTTCTCCACTCTCATCATTGCCTTGGCCGATTATTCTCCATAACTCCAATTCAAGGAGTTCATTCATTATTCAGGAAGTTTCACTTCTCTCCTTATCTTATGATTATATATCTATATGTTTCAATATATCTATCTTTGTACATTGAGGGGAAAGTACATCTTAAGTGTGGGGGGTCTTTCATATCATCATTAGAAATCCTTAAATTTTGACTTATTCTCACGTGAATCACTCATATCACTATTAGAATGAAATTTGATTAATTTATGATTTTTATTGATATGCCTTGAATAAAAACATAGGCATTTATGCATTGATTGTTTAAACTTTAAGACATTAGGGAATCAAGCATGATAAGTTGATTTTTGAAGAATTAAAAACTTTTAGGTTGTTTCCCTAAGTTTAGATATTATCTTGAGTTGAAATTCACAAGTTTGAACATTAAAAAGCCATAATTTTTGTGAGATCTTGAGCCTTTAGAGCATATTTTATTTCTTTCATGCTCACTTTCATTATGAGTGCGTCAGTTTTGATTTGTTATTCTAGAACTTGCTTGATTATGCATGTCAAAACCACATCATTTGAGTTGATATGTCAAGATGATAAAGGCACTTAGGTTTAACCCACTCACTCCACAAAAGCCTACCTTCATAATTAACCCTTAGTGAACCCCTTTGAGCCTAATAAGCCATTAATTGATTTACCCTCAATATTAACCCATAACCCGTTATTGTTGAAATCCCCTAATTTGACCCCTATTTTTATCTAGATTTAATTTGAAATAATTGCATAGCTATGTTTTATTCTTCGTTGTGATAATTAAGTTCTATGTTATTTGACTTGTTCTTAAAAAAAATACATATATATATATTATATACTTCAATACATATTAGTAGTAATTCGTCGTTCTTGAGCTTGAGTGTTAATTCCATATTCTGAGAAGAACCTCACTTGTATTCAATTGATGACTAGTTATTTTTTTAGTTAGGTAATTTTTCAATTCAATCTCGATTCTAACCTTTTCCTTCAGCTTGTGACCACACCCCCTAACCAAAGCCGCATTCCAACCCTCTAAAAGACCTTTTTGATTGATGTATCAGCTCAATATATAGTGGTGGAGATTTCATTTTCAAGCAAGCCTATGGTAATAACTTTTCATATTGACTAATGAGTGCTTTAATTGATGTCCTTAAACACCTTGAGTGATTTGAGTGAATCTTTAGTGAGGATGTTAAACTCTGTGATATTTTGATCAAATGTAATCACTTAGATGAGGGGAGACACCTTATGTTGGTAATAAAATGCTTAACTTGGAATGTTTGAAACTTTGATGTACTTTTAGTTGAATTTTCAATGTATGAATACTTATGAATTATTTTGAGATATTATTGATAGGGATTATAAATTGAGAAGAATTTATTTTGATTGTGAGTTGAGGATTTTGCTTGAGGACAAGCAAACGCTTAAGTGTGGGGGTATTTGATAAACCGTAATTTATACATATTTTTATCCCATGCTTAGCACATTTATGGATGGTTTCTCTTTAGATTTGGTGAATTCGATGCTCCTAATCCTTTAATTTCATGTTTTATACTTAAGTGAGCATAGGAGAGTAAAAAAAGTGAGAAACGGGCTAAAAACGGAGAAAATGGACCCACATGGGAAATCAACACGGCCTGGACTTCCTCACACGGGCGTGTCACACGTCCGTGTCTATTTGGCAGGTTCGAAGCACGACTTACACGGTAGACTACATGCCCGTGCCAATTCAACAGCCATGACCATGGGCTGGAGTAATCACACATGGGCATGTCACAGCATGTCCTTACCGAGCCCAAGTATAGTCCTATTCGGAAAAGGCCAATTTTTAGGGCTCTTAGGCATTCTAAAGCCTATTTAAACACCTGAAGAGGCACTTAGAAGGGAGACGCAGAGCAGGAAGTAAGGAATTACCCAAGGGAAGCCGATTGGTCCATCTCAGAAGCCGGATTCATCGTCAAGACTGAAGATCTCCCTTCAATTTCTATTCAGAGGTTTTGGGTTTTCTTTATGTTTTGTATTCATTATTCTTTTAAGATGTTTTCTTTTATAATTATGAACTAAATCCCCTAAATACCTAAGGGGAATGAAACCTAAGACGGATCTTGTTATTATTATCTAAATTGTATGATAAATATTTGACTTGTTCTTAATTATGTGTTCTTAATTCTTGTTTTAATATTCCAGGATATTGATTCAAGCTAATGCTCTTATTTAGAGGAGGAAGAGACCCTGTCTAAGAGTAAATTTGTCATAATTAAGTGGAGTTGATTGCACGCCTAGAGATAGGGTGATAAGATTTTGCCGGATTAGGGTGAAACCTAATAAGGGGATCCATAGATCGAGTTAATGCAATACTAGGGCGTTAATTAGAAAGAGATTTCAATTAATCAACCTAGGGTTAGACGTTATTAGTCTTGAGATAGATAATAATATAACTTAGGGATTTCTACGGATCAAGTCAAATGAATAAATCGTTTGGTTCAGAGTCAAATAACAAGTGAAGTCTAGGAGGATTTTTCCTTGGGTATTGTCTTAATCAATCGAGTTTTCCCAAAAGCTTTTTCCCAATTTTCCCTCTGTGCACCCTTAGTTTAGTTAAGTAGTTTAGATAAACAAATCCCTTAATTTTTAGGCTAGATAATAAAAAGAAAGTAATTACTAGTACTCTTGGTTCCTTTGCGTTCGACAATCCGGTCTTGCTAAAGCTATACTACTGTTCGATAGGTACACTTGCCTTCATCGTGATAATAGTTAGTTTCAAGAATAATTAATTATAATTTTTAAACCTGTCGCGAATATCACGTAACATTAACCCACTCACTCCATAAAAGCCTACCTTCAGAATTAACCCTTAGTGATCCCCTTTGAGCCTAACAAGCCATTAATTGATTTACCCTCAATATTAACCCATAACACATTATTGTTGAAATCCCCTAATTTGAACCCTATTTTTATCGAGATATAAGTTGAAATAATTGCTTAGCTACGTTTTATTCTCCGTTGTGATAATTAAGATCTAAATATTTGACTTGTTCTTAAAAAAAATACTTCAATACATATTAGTAGTAATTCGTCGTTCTTGAGCTTGAGTGTTAATTCCATATTCTGATAAAAAGATCACTTATATTCAATTAATGACTAGTTATTTTTCTAGCTAGGTAATTTTTCAATTCAATCTTGATTCTAACCTTTTTCTTCAGCTTGTGACCACACCCCTCTAACCAAAGCCACGTTACAACCTCTAAAAACCTTTTTGATTGATGTATCAACTCAATATATAGTGGTGGAGATTTCATTTTCAAGCAAGCCTATGGCAATAATTTTTCATATTGACTAATGAGTGCTTTAAATGATGTCTTTAAACACCTCAAGAGATTTGAGTGAACCTTTAGTGAGGATGTTAAACTCTGTGATATTTTGATCAAAGGTAATCACTTAGATGAGGGGAGACACCTATGTTTTCGTAATAAAATGCTCAACTTGGAATGTTTGAAACTTTGATGTACTTTTAGTTGAATTTTCAATGTATGAACACTTATGAATTATTTTGAGATATTATTGATAGGGATTATAAATTGAGAAGAATTTATTTTGATTGTGAGTTGAGGATTTTGCTTGAGGATAAGCTAACGCTTAAGTGTGGGGGTATTCGATAAACCATAATTTATACATATTTTTATCCCATGCTTAACACATTTAAGGATGATTTCATCTTAGACTTGGTGAATTTGATGCTCCTAATTCTTTAATTTCACGTTTTATACTTAGGTGAGCATAGGAGAGTAAAAAAAGAGCGAGAAACGGGCTGAAAATGGAGAAAATGGACCCACATAGGAAATCAACATGGCCTGGACTTCCTCACACGGGCGTGTCACATAGCCGTGTCCATTTGGAAGGATCGATGCATGACTTATACGGGTAGACTACATGCCCGTGCCTATTCAATAGTCTTGACCATGGGCTGGAGTAATCACACATGGGCGTGTCCCTATCGAGCCCAAGTATAGTGCTATTTAGAAAAGGGCAATTTTTAGGGCTCTGAGGCATTCAAAAGCCTATTTAAACACCTAAAGGGGCACTTAATAAGGGGACGAGGAGTAGGAGGCAAGGAATTACTCAAGGGAAGCCGATTGGTCCATCTCAGAAGTCGGATTCATCATCAAGACTGAAGATCTCCCTTCAATTTCAATTCTGGAGTTTTGGGGTTTTCTTTATGTTTTGTATTCTTTATTCTTCTGAGATGTTTTCTTTTATAATTATGAACTAAACCCCCTAAATACCTAGGGGAATGAAACCTAAGACGGATCTTGTTATTATTATCTGAATTGTATGATAAATATTTGACTTGTTCTTAATTATGTGTTCTTAACTCTTGTTTTAATAGTCCAGGATATTGATTCAGGTTAATGCTCTTATTCAGAGGAGGAAGAGGCCCTGTCTAAGAGTAAATTTGTCATAATTAAGCGGAGTTGATTGCATGCCTACAGATAGAGTTATAAGATTTTACCGGATTAGGGTCAAACCTAATAAGGGGATCCATAGATCGAATTAATGCAACACTAGGGCGTTAATTAAAAAGAGATTTCAATTAATCAACCTAGGGTTAGACGTTATTAGTCTCGAGAGAGATAATAATATAACTTAGGGATTTCTACGGATCAAGTCAAATGAATAAATCGTCTAATTCAGAGTCAAATAACAAATGAAGTCTAGGTGGATTTTTCCTTGGGTATTGTCTTAATCAATCGAATTTTCCCAAAAGCTTTTTCCAATTTCTCTCTGTGCACTCTTAGTTTAGTTAATTAGTTTAGATAAACAAATCCATTAATTTTTAGGCTAGATAATAAAAAGAAAGTAATTACTAGTACTCTTGGTTCCTTTGGGTTTGACAATCCAGTCTTGCTAAAGCTATACTATTGTTCGATAGGTACACTTGCCTTCATCGTAATAATAGTTAGTTTCAAGAACGCTTAATTATAAATTTTTAAAACCTATCGCGAATATCACATATCAATATCCGATGCCTTAGAACAATCCCTTCTCGTACTATGAAATGGCACTTTTCCCAATTGAGTACTAGGTTTGTTTCTTCGCATCGCCTTAGTACCTTGGCTAGATTGGCTACGCAATTGTCATATGTATCTCTAAATACTGAAAAATCATCAATAAAAACTTCCAAATACTCTGCAACCATGTCAGTAAAAATAGACATCATACATCTTTGAAATGTAGCAGGTGCATTACATAAACCAATTGGCATGCGTCTAAATGCAAATGTATCGTACGGGCAGGTGAATGTTGTCTTCTGCTAATCTTCTGGTGCTACTGTAATCTGATTATACCCCGAGTATCCATTGAAAAAATAGTAGTAGTCTCACCCCACGCGTCTATCTAGCATCTGGTCCAAAAAGGCAAAAGAAAGTGATCTTTCCTAGTCGCCTTGTTCAGCTTCCAGTAATTGATGCAAATTCTCCATCCCGTAACCGTTCTAGTCGGTATCAACTCGTTATTCTCATTTTCAATAACCGTGATACCTTCTTTCTTTGGCACGCACTGGACCGGACTTACCCATGAACTATTTGAGATGGGGTGAATTATACCCGCATCTAACCACTTAATGATTTCTTTCTTTACTACGTCCTTTATGATGGGCTTTAGTCTTCATTGTCCATCGATTGTCCCTTTCTTGCCATCTTCTAGTATGATCCTGTGCATGCATACAGATGAGCTAGTACCGAGGATATCGGCTATGATCCATTCGATAGCCCTCTTGAATTTTTTCAACACCAAGATGAGTTTTTCTTCTTGCTCAGTAGTTAATTTCACTGAAACAATCATAGGCAGAGTAGAAGAGTTACCTAAAATAAACATATTTTTGATGTGAAGGTAGTACCTTGAGTTCTAATTTAGGTGGCTCCTCAATTGACGCTTTTGTTTGGGCATAATCCCTTTCCTCTAACTCCAAAGATTTAAAACGAGATTGCGGAATAAATCCCCTTTGATTAGCTTTTAAAAAAGCTAAGTACTCATCCTCTTTTTCATCATTCAGAGGATCTGATGTCAAAATTTGTTCCAACGGATCCTCCACATAGTTGAGCTCCTTCTCCAATATTAAATCTTCTAAATCAGATACTGCAGAACAATCATCAATTGTGTTAGAAAATCGCATAGACTTAAAAACATTAAATGTTACCTGATCATCCTGAACACGCATAGTAAGCTCACCCTTCTGCACATCAATAAGGGTCCTTCTGGTTGCTAAGAACAGTCTTCCTAAGATAATTGGCACTTCTTTGCCTACTTCAAAGTCTAGGATAACAAAACCAGTGAGGAAGATAAATTTATCTACACGTAACCATATGTCCTCGATTTTTCCTTCTAGATGTGCTAAGGATCGATCTTCTAATTGAAGTGTAACCATAGTAGGTCTAACTTCACCTATCCCCAACTTTCTAAATATTCGCATAGGCATCAAGTTGATATTCGCACCCAAGTCACATAGTGCCTTACCACAATATGTTGCTCCAATGTTGCAAGGTATGGTAAAACATCCAGGATCCTTCAATTTTGGGGGTAGTTTGTCTTGAAAATATGCATTGCATTCCTTCGTGTAATAGCCCAAAATTGGGTCTAGTTGGAACAAAGGTTTCGGGACCACAAAATCTGAGATAGAAATAATTATTTTATGATTATTTTGAGGTCTATAATATGATTGCATGATTGTGTGAAAATTTCGTGAAGAAATTCTATGCATAAAGTGCTCAATTTGAAGTTAGGGACTAAATTGAATAAGTTGCAAAACCTACATTCTAGAAGTTTCTAGTATGAAATTGCTTTGAAATATTAATTAAGAGGTCTTAAATAGAAATTTTACCAATTGCTAAGTGATGGACAAAAATTGGACATGGATGAAATATTTGAAAGTTTAGTAAGGAAGGGCATTTTGGTCATTTGGTAATTAAAAGAAATAAAAAGGGAAAATAATGCCAAATTTGACTCATCTTTTTCATGGAGGCCGAAATTAGCATGGGGGAAACCATGGCTAGGGTTTTCAAGCTTTCCAAGCTCAATAGTAAGTTCGTTCTAACCCCGTTTTTCAAGTTCTTTACGTTTTTGGAATCCCGATAATTTGATTAAGCTTATTCTAGCAATAATTTAAGCTAGGGTTCATATTTGGAAAAATACCCATAGATTAAATGTGTTTATTTTTCTGTTTTATGATAGAATATGAGGTTTTAAATTATGTTAGACAACTTGTGCTACTCGGTTTTGAGTGAAAACGAGTAAAAGGGCTTAATCGGTAAAAATACCTAATAGTCATAAGTATATGTTAGAGTGAGAATTTGATGTTGCCATAGAAGGGAAAAGTGATCAGAATGTCATAAAACATAAGAATAAGGGATGAATTTTAATTCTCGAGCCTAGAGGCAAAAGTGTAAATATGCAAAAGTTTAGGGGCAAAATTGTAATTTTTCCAAAGTTTGAGTTAAGGACTGTTTTGAATAGTACATTAATTAAATAAGTAAAATATGATGTTTTAGATCCCGAAAAATGAGATCTGAACCTAGAATGAGAGAAAAATCAAAAATTGGGAAAGTTGGTAAAATGGTCGTTTTAGTATCGAGGTAAGTTCATATGTATAATAAGCATTAATTTATGCATGTTTCAATGTAAAATTGATATATTTATTATAATTTCGAGGTGTTGAAAGTATGTAAGTTGGTATGATAATAATACAACAATAATCAGTAATTTATATTTGAAAGTTAAATTTAGTGAATTAATTGAATTATGTTAAATTAAATGATTATGGTGCCAAGTTTATGAATTGATTTAAAATATGTCTATGGTACATGAAGTGCATTGAATTATCATACATAAATGTGATTTCTATGATTATGGATATTATGGAAAATTGTAAGTTCATATGATTTTTAATAAGGCAATGTGTAATTTAATGTTATTGCCTTGATATTAAATGAGATGTAAGTTTATATGTAAGTAATACATCAATATTACTTGTATTATGATATTTTATAATAAAATTGGAAATATGTTTGTGGATAATTACTTGATTAGTGAAATTGTTGGAAAAGAGAGAAATCCGGTTGAACCTTAGGAAAGATTGGATGATCTGAGATAGTATGTAGCTAGGTCACATGTATGGTGCTTGAGTGCACATCATGTGTACAAGAGAGCTACAAGACATTATGATGTAGCTAGGTCGCATGGGTGATACTATGTGTACACCATGTAGACAAGAGAGCTACAGGATATATGTAGCTAGGTCGCATGCGTGGTTCCAGGTGAAGGACACCATGTAGACAAGAGAGCTACGAGATAAATTGGCTAGGTCACATGGGTGGTACTGAGTGTTCACCATGTGTACAAGAGAGCTGAACTATATGATGGGTGGAGCTATGTGCTGAAACCACCAAGTATCGAGGATTGATCCGAAGTGTTCAACGGGAGACTCTCTATGTATTGCTTTGTGAGTTTTGTGATGAATAAGTGCAGGAACTTGGTTATGTGAATGATGTGTTCATTAAGTGACCAGGATGTGGTAAGGTTATAAAAAAGTAAGTTATACATGAGGATGATTTCATGGTGACCTTGTGATCATGGGCCTATACATGTGATGTATGAAATGTGGTGAAAATGAATTGTGATATGTATGTTAAACTGAGGTTAATACAAAGAAAGTGTGAAAGAGTGAATTAGCAATAAAACTGTTTTGGACAGTAGCAGTGATGTGATTTTGAAAAATATCCAAAAAATAGTAGAAATTGAATCAAAGACTGAATGAGATATAAAATTAAAGCTTAATGCCTCTATTTTCATAAAAAAGAAACAAAGAAAGAAAAAGAGTTCTATATTTTGAGATATTTATGTTTTTGTGAGACTGGTTCAGAATGATTACGTGATCCCCTGTTTCAACTTTGGAAAATCAAAAAAATTTGGATAAAAATAATTAGAGGCTTAAACTTATATTTTAAAATCCTTAATGAGTATATTTTCAAGATAAATCAACAAGAACATTATCGAGTTCATCTTGTGAGATAATTAACTTTTAGTGAAGAGAGGTCGAATCTGTCGAAAGTGAAATAGGAGAAATTTTAATGAATAAACTATACTAATTGGCTGAACCAAAAATTATGAAAATTATATGGTGGAAAGATATGTGAGTCTAGTTTTAGGGGAAATTTACAGATCTTAATTTGGAGCTCTGTAGATCAAATTATAAATAAGTAAGTGACTATGACTCGTGTGGACAGTTTGATGTGAGCATTTATTAGTAAATTGTGAAATCGTACTTACAAGAATGCTATATACATTAAGGATGTGGAATGGAGAGGAGGAGGAGGAAAATAAATATATGTGGAATACATGGAAACTATGGTATATGAAATATTGATATAATGAAATAAATGATATGTGTTTATAAGAAAACAGAAAGAGAATGATATGTATCATGACATGTATATATATATATGACTAGTCTTAATGTAATGCTTGTTGGGTATGGAGTTGAATTGAAATGTTTCAGGCAAACATGTTATTTTGTGCATCTGAATTGTGGTATTTTATAAAGATATGATCTAGTTTTAAATATGAATGCTTGATGATTAAGCTGAAGATATTTGGTAAGATGATAATCTTGGTATAAATGTATAAGTGGTACTATAATAAACAAGGTAAAATGAGTATGAGAGACACATGTATGATGACATACAAATGCTATGTTTGTGGTTTAATTGAGAATATTTAATCAATAAATGAATACCGTGTTATATGCTTTTGATTTTGTATAAGTGTGTAAGAGATTAAGTTTGACCAAAGCTTGGAAAATAGCCTAGGTATATTCCACACAGGCAAAAATACGACTATGTGTCTCAGCCGTGTATGGAACACGACTTTGGGACACCGGCGTATGGAGCCTTAAAGCATGAAATTTCCAAGATTTTCGTAAGTTCTCAGTTTAGTCCCGAACCCTTTCTAAAGTAAATTTTGGGCTTCGTAGACTCAAATAAGGGACTATGTGTAAGTGAATGAACGTTTTGAAATATGAATGAAATTTTATGGCCCGTATTTTAGTTTAATGTTTGTATGTTTGTCCGATAGCGCCTCGTACCTTATCCCAGCCTCGGGTACGGGTAAGAGGTGTTACACTTCGTTAGAGATACCGTCTCAAATTCTCTGAGTCTTCATTTTTTGGACAGACTATCCTTCATGAATTTGACGTAGTTCGGAATTTGCTCAAGTGCTTCAACCAACTAGATGTTGATATGAAGTTGCTTGAATACGTCTAGGAACTTCTTGAATTGAATCTCCTGCTTCTGCTTTTGAAGTCTTTGAGGGTAGGGTGGTGGTGGTTTCTTTACTGGAACTGGTTGATTGTCTTCTGTGGCAATTCTCCATCTGACGGGGTTGTTAGTTGATCAAAATTAGCTGGTTTTGAAATTACCTTGTCGAGTTTTGAAGATTCTGGTTCTTGTGAAACTAGAATTTCAATGCTCGGTTGAACTTCCTTTGATTCTTGAGCATCAGCTTGCTCCTTTTCAGCTTCAATGGTGTTGGGCTCTACTGTCTTTCCACTCCTCAATGTTAATGCTTTGCAATGCTCTTTCCCAGGATTCTTCAGATTTTTCGTATCACTAGGTAAAGCACCTTCTGGTCGGTTCCTGAGTTCAGTTGCAAGCTGACCCATTTGGTTTTCTAGGTTTTTCAATGTAACTACTTGGCTTTGGATTAAGGCGTCATTCTTGGCCATGTGTACCTTCAATAGATTTTCTAAGCCATTGGATGGTTCAGGTTGGGTTGGTTTCTGAACTTGTTGGGGAAAACTTGGTGGCTGGGTCGACCTAGGTTGGGCGTAAGTATTACTGGTTCCAGTTCCTTGGTTACTCTAGGAAAAATTCGGGTGGTTTTGCCACGATGGGTTATAAAAATTGGATTGCAGTCCTTGCCTTCCTCAATTTTGGTTCTGGTTACCTATGTAGTACATGGATTCTGGGTTTGATGGACATTTTTTGAACAAATGTCCTTCCCCACAATAAACACAGGCTATATTTTCAAATTGATTTGGTGGTTGTGCTGCAAAACTGTTAGACCCATTAGTAGTAAGATTTTTAAGCATTGAGGATGTTGATGATACCTGAGATGCGAGTGAAGTAAGAGTGTCTACTTCATGTATTCCAGCAACTCGTCTTCCTAACGCTGCTCGGTTGGTTGGCCATTAGTAATTGTTACTGGCAATCCTCTCGATAATGTCACAAGCCTCATTATAAGACTTAGAAAAGAGAGTACCATTAGTAGAAGCATCCACTACCATCCTCGTGTGAGCATTGAGACCATTATAAAATGTCTCAAGTTGGATACAATGTGAGATTCCATGATAAGGGCACTTTCATAATAACTCCTTGTACCTTTCCCATGCCTCATACAAGGACTCATCATCCATTTGTTGGAAGGCAGTGATCTCATTCCTCAACTTAGCATTCTTGCTAGGCGGGAAATACTTCATAAGAATATTTTCTGCTAACTCTTGCCATGTGGAAATTGAGTTCGATGGCAATGAGTTCAACCAGGCTTGAGCTCTATCCCTCAGCGAATATGGGAATAGCTTCAATCGTAATGCATCTTTGGGTACACCGACTAACTTGAAAGAATCGCTCACCTCCATAATTAGTCTTAAGTGTAGGTGAGGATCTTCGGTAGGCATTCCACTGAATTGGCCCATTGTCTGAAGCATCTGGAACATGACTTGCTTCAGCTTGAACTGTTGTGCCTCAATTTCGAGTCTCTTAATACCCAGATTAAGATCATTAAGTATTGACACAGCATACTATCTTAAAGCTCTATCCCTATCATCAGCAATAAGGATAGGATTTTGACCAGGGTTTGCTCCGTTTCCTTGGATTGGATTTTTGAAGTTCATCTCTTCAGTCCTCATCTGATTTACTTGTCTTCTTCGCTATCAAAAAGTTCTTTCTATCTCAGGGTCTATAGAGAGTAGGTTAATAATTCGGTCAATACTCATAAACACATGAAATAATCACAGAAAAATTAATTAAGTTAAAAATTAAACAGAAAAAAATAAACCAAAATGTAAACTAACAAATTCAAAAGTAATGACTTTTTAAAATAGTCCCCGACAACGGCGCCAAAAACTTGGAACGACGGAAATGTGCAAGTGTACACAATCGAAACAAGTAATAAAGTGACAAGTAAATGTCGAGTTATCGTACCTACAGGGACTGTGGAAAGGATTATTTATAAATGCAATTTAAAACACTTTGGTGAAGAAAAATATTTTGTTTAAAGAGGGTGATTAAAAACTTAAGAAAATTAAAATAAATAAAAAATAAAGTAAAAGAAAGTTCTAATACACGATTTCAAAATAAGATTTAATCAAGATGATATAATTGTGTTGGATTAATTACACTTCTTATCTTAGAATTATTAAACTTTTTTCAAAATAAGATTTCAAAATCACGGCAACCCGGTAATTTGCTAACTTATGAACATACTTACATACCAAAATCCATTCATCTCTTGACATATCCCTATATCAATTAAATTGACTAAACAGATTCTAGTAAGCAAACATGTTAGTGCACATACATACTCATTAAATTGAACTAATCTCTTGCATATCCCAATGTAAATTCAAACGATTAATTAAATCTAACAAGAATATAAAAGACTATGTGAGGTAACAAGGTATCCCTACCTTGAAATAGTTTAATCACAATAATCTTGCAAGTTATGCAAGGCAATAATATCGCCAGATACATTACTAATTTAACCTTCAGCTACCTTAGAAGAATAAACATGCACTACTCAAGTACTGTGTCAATTAATTACAATTTCAATCCGTTTAAATAACTAATTCATTAGTTACCTCACAGTCGTAACGCAAGAATAACTTAGGCATGATTTTACTTAATCAAGCATTTTACCGAGGCCTATAACAACATAAACATAATTTTAACAGTTTAAAAAGACGAAATGCAATCAACCCAACACGAATTAAATTCAAGCTAAGCTGATTAAATTAAACATTCCAACAACATGAATACTCATAGATATGTTCATCATAACAACATCAAAAATTAAAGAGATAGGGAACAAGAATCAAATTCGATGGTTTTTCGAGGCTTGACTTGGTTGCTCTGTTCTTCCTTCTTGTTGTCGTCGCCGGTCAAGGCTTCGATGTACACTCAATTATTGCTCCAAAATGGTTGAAGAACTCCTCTTTTCCAAGGGATGAAATTGGCACAAGAGCAAGGGAATTGAAATGGGAAAATGAGAGAAAAAGAATAAGAGAGGAGAGAAGTGTTGTGAAATGAATGAGGAATGAATGAGATGCTTTGAATGTTCAGCCAAGGGGGGTTTTATAGCTGAGTGTGATAGCTAAAATTTTCTAAAAATAGCAGCCAAAGAGCCACCCCTTGGCCTGCTGCCTATGTGGCAAAGTTGATGCTTTCAACTTTGCTAAAAATGGCTTGGGGCAAATCCAAAAATCCACCAATTGTGGAGGGGTTTGAATGCAACTTTGACAAGACTTCAAGGGCTTCTTTGCAAGCTTAATTAATCAGCTAATAAGCTGATTTGGGTCAGCATATGGCCGGTTTTGGGCTGCCCAATCTTTGGCCGGTTCACTTCAATCGGTTCGGTTAAACTGGACCACTTTTTCCATAATTAATTAATATTAATTTATTTAGCCCAAATTAAATTGGGTATAAATTAAAATTAATTATATTATGAATTAATACACTTAATTGGACTGTTTTAGGCTAGAAATTAATTCACCTTGATACTTCAAATTACTTCTCGGTTTTGTGCTTCAAGCAGTGTTTGCCGAGCCATTTTTCGCCCTTTTCGCAATTCTGTCGAAAATAACCAAAAGTACTCAAAATTAATTATAAAATTAACTAAAATTCATCATGTTCATATTTTAAGTATAGTTTAGTTATTTTATAAAAATTAATTATTTTTTGACAAGAATTTAATCGAAATGGTATGATTTTAAGCTAAAAAGGTATGTAAAAATCCGTAAATTTTCGTGTTTCCACTAGGCTACACTAAACATGTAATTTCACACTTACACATCTTCTAATTGGATTCGCCATATATGGGTGTGTGACATGCTTTATCCATATTTAAACTTGATATACAAAAACCTATAATGACCCATAGCCTCCTCTTGATGTTTGTACTTGGCCAAAGCCATCATTAATTTTTTTGTTTAGCATATCTTTTATGTAAAACAAAAAATCAATTAATTATATTCTTGATCCACTTATTTTCACCAAAATTTTAACTCCAGTCTACATTTCCAATTAGTGTATTGTAATCAATGTGTGCACCTAAGGAAAGAAATCATGTTGTGACACCCCACACCCAACCCTGTTGCAAGATTTAAATGTGTGACGTCACATTACTTTGCCGGAGCAACTTAGACTATATCAATGCACTTCACAAATAATTTGACATTCAATCATATTAGTTTCCATACATTTTCAATCTTATGCATGGACATGATTAACTAATGATAAATGAACTTGTATAAAGTATCTCAAAGTTTAATGGGATCAAATATGGACCTACAATTTGAATTTGAACTAATTGTGTCAAATTCAGCAGTATGTCTTGAGACATTGAAGGTTATGTCTTAATGCATGCTTCCCATATTTTCATATTTTTGTTTTTATATTCAAATGTATCTAGACTTAAAATCTCTCGAGACTTGACCTTATACGTCTTGAGATAGGTCTGATAACTTAGGTACATCATAAAAACTCCAAAATGTTGCGTAACAACTTAGGTACATGTCGTATGAACTTAACATAAAATGAACATTAAAATGGTTGGCTCAGTTGAGAGTTGGTAACTTGGATGCTATCAGACTCACAATTCCTTCAAGTACCTAAAATTAAGCATTCACACGAAAATAAACAAATTCGTACATACTCAGTGGTCCTAACATAATTTGAATTCAACATATAAAATCATTAAAATAATAAGCATGTTCCTAATACATTATATCAAGTCTTTAAATCAAATCTGTCATATAATATATATCAACAATATGTTATCATAATCTATACCATTATCAATGAGACCATAAAATCATTTCATTCTATTAATTTCCTTACTAGAATCATTTCATTTATATTATAAGCATAGCCTTTTTCGTATTTCATTTCCAGAATCAAGATGAAATATGGTTATCAAAATCAGAGAAACACTTATTATCCAAAATCAAAATGACATATCATTATTTATTTTTAGTCCCTATTAACTAGATCCAAAAACAAGTACAAGTACGTGTATTAATCCCCTAACACTCCACAATAAGCACTGAAGTACTTATCAAACATAAATGCACTGATCCCTCTAGCACTCCATATAATGAACCACAGAAAAGTGCCAGAATGAATAGCACCATAGTGCCAGAATGAATTGCACTGATGTGCTAGAATAAATCACACCGAAGTACTAGAATGCTCCCACAGACAACATATACAAATCCTATGAAATATCAACTATTCTCTAACTATCTAGCATTATTTTGTAGGGTGATTTATAATGTCATAATAATATTACATATAATTATCATAGTTTCAACTTCTTACATCGAATCATACAATATCATTTTCGATTATTATTCAACAAAAATATAATATTTGACATCAAAGCATCATTTCAATTTAATAAATATTTATACATTCATGTATACGTAGAGATATTGCCTCCTCATTTATCGAGTTATCCATTCAACTTATATCATAGAATTATATAAGTTCGTTTAAATAAGTATAATATAATTTCAATATATGTCTTTACCTAGAATTATCTTAATATCTAGCATAATATTATTCACTTATATAATGACATCATACAATTCACATTGCAATGTAGTAACATATTGTTTTAACAAATTTTATGTAAGTCACAAAACTTATCTCAACATCAATATAGTGCATATCATAGCTTTATATAAAATCATGTAACCAAGCATAACATTTAGCATTCAATCTCAACTACATCAATTTACATAAGGTATGGTTATTTAACTTGTTCATTAATCGAGCCTAGAGATCACCAGGTAATATATACACTATCATTTGAATTTCAACCACAACATGAAATAAACATACTTTGAAATTTATAGCTACCATCAACTTGAAATATTTAACCACCAATTTAAAATATGGATTAAGACATTGAAAGCAAGATAAATTCATATTTTTAATATATTAATTTTTTGCTAATTATCGGATAAAATGCTATTAAATTTGAGATTTTTTTATCAAGAATGAAGTTGGTGTGCTGAATTCAAACTCTTACAAAAAGGGGCTAAATTGAAAAAAAAAAGCAAAGATGAGGGTTTGATTGAAAGATTGAAGATTCAAAGATGATTGGATAAAGATTAATGGGTAGAAGATTTTTTCTAAAAGTAGTTGGATAAGGATTGAAGAGTTTTTTTATAATATTGTTACAACTTTGTAATTAGTTTAAATTTTATTTTAAAATTTTGAATTATTTAGTGATAATATTTAGGAAAAATCTAGCTAAATTTTAGCACTAAAAGTTGTATAAATATCTAGTGGCTACAACGAATTGAACACACACTTGAGCTTCTACCATTTAATAAATTTCCTTTATTTTGTTCCTTCCTGCGTCAATTCTCTCTACTGCCATTTTATTTTCTTTCTTTTACTTTCAATCTTTTTGGTTTAATTTCCTTCCAAGGCCTTTTCCCTTTTCACTTTCCACAATTCCATTTAATCCATTTTCAAAGCATGATTTTATCCATGATTAACTAAACCCTTTTTAGCCTTAGCCTGGTTATCACTTCGACAGAGTAATCGTGAGATATGAACTTGCTTAAAAAACCTCTCAACATAGTATTTTCTATCACTCTATTTATGGGATAGTAAAAATTCCTCCCTTAAAGTTGATTCAACTTCGATTCAAAAAGTACTAATTGGGTTGGAGTTGTTTGGTATACAGTTGGGAAGACAAATCGATTGTGCTATGTTCAAATTCCCGCGAACAAATTGGCATGTCTAGGTGGAAAATGTCAGTTGGATTCCGTCAAGAGAGATAGAGATCGAATTTAAATGACCCACATGGTTGAGGCTGTTGATTCAAGTTGGGCTTTTCAGATCACAAGGCTGTCGAAATCTGAAATTGGGAATGCGTGTATTGCTGTTAGACATTTGGAAAAATTTAGTTTGCAGGTTGTACTAGGATCGACTACATAAGGAAAATTTGGCGTTTGGGACGTCTTGGTCATATTAACCAGCTTATTGCTTGGAAGGGAAGATTTATTTCAATGATTGATTCAAGATTGGAGTACACCGAGGCTAAGGCTAAGCTTAAAAAATATTTTATTTATACATTTATTTTATTTTCTTAAATTTATTTTTGTACTTACGAATATGTTTTTATTTTATCTTTCGTATTTCCTTATTTTATTATCTTTATCAATTTAAACCCCCCATTTTTATTTTTATTTTCAGCATTTTTATGCACAGGTCGTGGGCACGATTATGACCGCGACAGTGATTCTGGTCACGAAAAAAGGCAAAATTAGATAGCCAGTCTCTATAGATTCAACCCTACTGCTTTATACTGCTAATTGTTGTTATTGTATCATAAGAATTCATATTTGGTGGTTTCGACGCCCATCAAATTTTGGCACTGTTGCCGGAGATTGCTAAAATTTTCTACTTTTTGTTTGTTTTCTTTATAACTAAGTCAGAACTAGGAACTCTAGCATTTGAATCAGAAATAGAAAACTTGGCTCGAACACTTCAAAGAGAAGCTATTTAGTGCCATAAACAACCACAAACTGACTTGGAAGAAAGATCTTACACCGAAGATATACTCATTTGAAGATTCAGATGACATGGCATATCAAACTATATTCCAACTTGCAGCTGCACCAGATGAACAACAACCACTATGCATAACTTATCCGGCGAGTGAAACATTGTTCGAGTTATAGTCAGGATTAATACATTTTGTAACAACTCAGTTTTAGCTAAATCAAAATAGTGGTTTTGGAACCACAAAAATGAGGTCAGAAAATTATTTTAATATTATTTTTGGTGTTTATAGCTTGTGATTATATATGTGTGAATGTTTCGTGAAATAATTTTAGCGTTTGAGTGCTTAATTTGACGAAAAGACTTAATCACGTAAAATGCAAAAGTAGCTTGGTGTAATTTAAAAGTGCCTAATTACTATGTTTTATTAAGTGTGAAGTCCTTATGTTGAAATTAGAGCATTGATAGTGGAGATGGACATTAATGGCCTTATATTTGATGATTAAATGGTTTAATAACCAAGGGTAAAATGGTAAACTATGTATTAAGTTATAATAAATAAAATAAAAACAAATTTTAAGATTAAATTATCATCATCTTCACCAAAATTAGAAGAGAAAGAAGCCATGGATGTTGTTTTAGGGTTCAACCCTTATTGTTCTTAATTGATGTATGGTTCGAGCTCGATTTTTGATGTTTTTGATGTTTTTGTGATCGATGCTTTGAGTACTAGCTAGCCCGTGTCTTAATTTTTGAAACTGTTAAAGATTTTGAGAGTTGGCATTGATGAGTTATTGTGTTCTTTGGTATTTGATGATGAAATATGAATTTTTGATGATAGATTATCATTTTTTGTAAAGTGATTTTTAGTGAAATTGCATAAAAGGGATTAATTTGTGAAAAGATGAAAATGTGAGGTTAAATGTGTAAAATATTGATAAATATGGGCTGTTAAGGAGGCTATAGAAATTCGGCTAGCTTGAATTTAATTGAAATTGTTGTAAATTTTGTTTTTATGAAATAAGGACTAAATTGTAAGAAATATGAATATTTAGGGGCCAAAGTGCAAATTGGCTTAAATATGTGTTTGTGGATAAAATTTATTGACTTGGTGATTAAATGGATTAATTTTGAATATATATAGATCAAGAACGAGAGAAATTGGACTTAGATCGAGGCAAGAACAACGTACTCGATTAATTTGCTAGTTTTGTTGTTTCTATGACCGAGGTAAGTTCATATGCAAATAAATGTCTATAAATTGAATTATATGTGTTTATTTCTCATTGAAATGTTATGAATATTGGACGAGCAATTATGAGCAAGAATTGACTGAGTTACGATATCCAAAAGTCCTGTACGAACCTTAGGAATAGTATAGGATACGAATGTCATGGCATTAGGTTATCAAGATGTGATTACATGTAAGACCATGTTTGGGACATTGGCATTGTATTGAGATTACATGTAAGACCATGTCTGGACATTGGCATCATTAATCAATTACGTGTAAGACCCTGTTCGGGACAATGACATTGATATGTGATAACATGTAAGACCATATCTGAGATATGGCATTGTACGAACTTATGTGGTTTCCGAGTATCCCTAATGATTTTGAATGGTTCAAGTCGAGAAAGAATATGTGAATGAGCTAAGTGACTCAGGGACGTATCAGATTCATACGAGTATTGAAAAAGGGAAGTGTTTGATGAACTCGATTAAGATATTGAATATATGTTCAATGAGATAAGTTTGTGAAATTGAATGTGATTAGCTATGTTTAACATATTTGAATTGATATGTAATATTCATGTGATGATTTTATTTATATATGGCTTACTAAGCTTTTAAAGCTTACTTTTGTGTTCTTTCCATGTTTTATAGATTATCAAAGCTAGCTCAGACATCAGGGATCATCGGGAACCATCATCACACTATCGAGTACTTGTTGGTATTTTTAGATGCTGGTAAATATGGTATATGACATGTATAGGTAGTGAGTTGATGATATGTTTTAAGGTTTGGTATAGCCATGAGATTTGGCTTTTTTTTTGTTGGAATCGTTGGTATGTATTTGGCCATGTAAGTTGGCCTAAACTATGTGTTTGATAAGTGATATATGTGATGTATATAATGCCCTTTGTGTTAGCTTGTTTAGTATGGTTATATGGTTGCTCATTTGGTTAGTTATTAGTTGATGTATTAGTTCTTGAAAGTTTGCATATTATGGTGTGTTTTGTGACTTGAAATAAATGATAAGATGATGAGTTAATGCTGTAACACCCCATACCCGATACCGTTGCCGGAGTCGAACACGAGGTGTTAACGGACTTAATTCATTAATTAAACAGCTCATACAATTCATTTTAAAATTTCCAGACAAGCTGGCTAACTGCATCACAGTCGCTTTAAAAATCATATCTCGAGTTACGAAACTCGAAATCCAATTCCATAAATTTTTCCTGAAACTAGACTCATATATATATCTAATAATTTTTTTCTAGAATTTTTGGTTGGGCCAATTAGTACAGTTTATTAGTTAAAGTCTCCCCTGTTTCAGGGTTCAACTACTCTGACCTCTGTGTATTACGAATCAGATATCTCCCTGTACAGAGCTTCAATGACTATACCGTTTGTCTCTAATAAAACTAGACTCAATAAGGAATCTGTAAATATAAAGTTTGATTTCTAATTATCTTTGTAAAATTTATGGTGAATTTCCAAAGTCAGAACAGGGGATCCAGAAATTGCTCTGGCCCTGTTTCACAAAAATTTAAACATCTCATAAAATATAGCTCATATACCTGTTTCGCTTATTCCATATGAAAATAGACTCATCAAGCTTCGATTCCATAACTTATTCATTATTTAATTCCATTTCTACTATTTTTAGTGATTTTTTAAACTCACGTCACTGCTGCTGTCTGAATCTATTTTATGGTAAATTTTACCTATTTCATGGTTTCCATGGATTAGCTAGCAATTTGACATACATAATACCAAATATGATCATGATTAGCCATTCCAATGGCTAATCATTACCAAGCATTTCTATTTCCATACCACTCAATAACCATATCATAAGACCATATATACAAAATGATTATAATGCTATACATGCCATACTCAAAATATACAAGCCATTATGCCAAGATGGTATACGGATAGTGTGAGCGTGCCTCCGACCGCTTCCGATTTCCGAGCTGGCTTGTCAACACTACAAGGAATGAAAAGGAGGAGTAAGCATAAATGCTTAGTAAGCTCACATGCAAATAGCAAGTAACATAACCATATAAGCAAACATAAAACATCATTTGCATAATCATCACCAAGACATTCATATCACCTTTTCATTTATCATCTTACCATATTGTTGTTATATTGAGTTTTCAACCCGAGGGTTAAGTACATACCTGTTCAAAGTATCCATTTCACAACACTTACCAATACGTCCCTTTCATCTTGAGTATTCCTCCATTTGAGTAGAACTTTACCCGTTGAACACATCGGAATATAATTCGGATACATGGAAAGTTTGCACATAAGTGCCACATATGTAGCCAAGCTACCATGTAACCCGCCCATAAGTGAACTCGGACTCAACTCAACGAGTTCGGATGCCTAGTTACATCTCACGAACTCGGACTCAACTCAACGAGTTCGGACGCTCGCATCCATAAGTGAACTCGGACTCAACTCAACGAGTTCGGATGCCCAAATATCCCAGTGACATGTCACTTGTATCCTAATCCATTCCTAAGGTTCAACGGACCTTTTCCCAATCATGTGTCTCAACCATCTTCTACGGAATGCCGATATCGATACTCGGTAGTATTTCACATTTTCCAAGTATATCACATAATTTGACATATTATCAAACAATTATCACAAGTATAATATTTCATAATAATTATCATATCATTTAAAAACATTAAAACATTTAAAATAATAACTATGTTACCAACATTTACATATGAACTTACCTCGTATGCGAAAATGGCTATTTTACCATTTCGTCCACAACTTGGTATTTTCCTATTTTAGCCCAAATTTCAAGTTTCCTTGCTCTATCATTTAAAATACAGTCTAATTAGGACTCACATTATTCAAATTGACCCAAAATCATATTTTGGAAAAATTACAATTTTGCCCCTAAACTTTTGCATATTTACACTTTTGCCCCAAAGCTCGTAAATTAAAATTCAGCCTATTTTCTTATGTTTTATGACATGCTGATCATTTTTCCTTCTATGGCAACATCAAATTCTCACTCTAACATGTACTTATGACTATTAGGTATTTTTACTGGATTAAGCCCTTTTGCTCGTTTTCACTTAAAACCGAGTAGCACAAGTTGTCTAACATAATTTAAAACCTCATATTCTATCATAAAACACCAAAATACACAAATTTCACCTATGGGTATTTTTCCAAATATAAACCCTAGGTTAAATTATTGCTAGCATAAGCTAAATCGAGCTCTAGGGACTCCAAAACGTAAAAATCATTAAAAACGAGGCTAGAACGGACTTACAATCGAGCTTGGAAGCTTGAAAACCCTATCCATGGTTTCTCCTTGCTATATTCGGCCATGGGGTTGAAGATGAGCAAAATTGGCTTTTAATTTTGTATTTTAATTCATTTTACCCTAAATGACCAAAATGCCCTTACTACTAAACTTTCCAAAATTCCATCCATGTCCAATTTTTGTCCATAGACTTAGAAATTGGTAAAATTACTCTTTAAGGACCTATAATTAATAATCTAATTCAATTTTATGCAAAATACTTCTAGAACACAAGTTTTGCAATTTATTCAATTTAGTCCCAAATTTCAAATTAAGTACTTTATGCATAAAATTTCTTCACGAAATTTTCACACAATCATGCAATCATATCATAGACCTTAAAATAATCATAAAATAATTATTTCTATATCGGATTTTGTGGTCACGAAACCACTATTCCGACTAGGCCCAAAATCAGGATATTACAAATGCGTTCGAAACTTATGTAAGTTGTGATGATTTTGGCATAGTGATTTGGTATGTTTTGTATAAGGAATTGAGTATTTGAAATGGATGAGGATAGATGGCATGATATGTATATAATTTGACCTGTTTTGGCTGTCTATAAATGTATTGAAATGGTACCATTTTGGTTGTCAGGTGTGCTTAATAAAAGGGTGGAAAATTGGCTTTACAAATGGCCTATTTTTTTCCACGCGGACAGAGACACGGGTGTGTGTCTCAGTCGTGTGTAATGCACGGTCGTGCAACACGACCGTGTGTCCCCTGGGGTACCCTTTCTAATTAAGTCAGTATACCCTACAGGTTTGACACGGCCTAGACACACGGGCGTGTCTACTGGCCGTGTATGGCACATAGGCTGGCACATGGGTGTGTGGCTGACCGTGTGACCCAAGTCAGTAACCCCTCCAGTTTTCCCATGGCCATGGCACATAGGCATGTCTCCGGCCGTGTGGTGCAAGTCAGTATGTATCCCTGTTTTCACATAGCCTGTGACACGGGCATGTCTAGTGGTCGTGTGAGGCACACGGCCTATTCATACGGGTGTGTGACCCTTAGATACAAGAAAATTTTCTTTGTTTCCCAAAGTTTTCTAATATTGTCGATTTTGTTTTGAACCTCTTATAAGCATGTTTTAAGGTCTCGTAGGGCCCTATAAGGGAAAATGTGAATGTGTTGAATGAATTTTGATTATGAATGCATATATGTATGATTTATGTTGTGATGGATCGGTAATGCCTCGTAACCCTATTCCTGCTATTGATACGGGTTAGGGGTGTTACACATTTATTGCCTACTTTCTGCAGTTTGAAAAATGAGAACCCCCATACTCATTTCAAAGAGTTCTACATGGTTTGTCTAAGCATGAAACCAGAAGGAGTAACTGAGTGATCGCAGTGATTCGTAACAAGTAATAAATTTTTATAATGAAGATCAAACCTAGACTAACTATTATCATGACGAAAAGGCAAGCACACCTATCGAACAATAGTATAGTAGTGGCAAGACCAGGGTGTCGTACCCAAGGGAACCAAAAGTACTAGTAATAACTATCTTTTTATTATCTAGCCTAAGAATAAAAGGGTTTGTTTATTAAACTAATTATCTAAACTAATTAACTAATTTAATTAAAGCGAAGAGAGAATTTGGAAAAGTACTTGGAGAGAAACAATTAATAAAGACGACACCCAAGGAGGAATCCACCTAGATTTCACTTGTTATCTGACTCTGAACTGGACGATTTATTCACTTGACTTGTTCCGTAGAGATCCCTAAGTTAACTTATTATCCCTATTCAAGACTAATAACATCTAATCCGTAGATTGAATAGCCGAGACTTTTCTCTAATTAACACTCTAGGGTTGCATTAACTCGATCTATGGATCCCCTTATTAGGTTTCACCCTAATCTGAAAAAATCTCTTAACCCTATTTCTAGGCCTTTGATCAACTCCGCTTAATTATGCCAAATCTATTCTTAGGCAGGGTCTATTCCTCCTCTGTATAAGCACATCAAATCATGAATTAATACTCGAAATATTAACTCAAGCATTAAGAACACATAATTAAGAACAAATCAAGTATTTATCATACAATTTAGATAATAATAACAATATCTATCATAGGTTTTATCCCCCTTAGGTATCTAAGGGGTTTAGTTCATAATAAAATAAGAGTACATCTCAAAAGTATGAAAATAACAAAACATAAAGAAAACTCTAAAACCCCTGAAGGAATTCTGAGAGAGATCTTCAGTCTTGGAGTAGCTCCGGCTTTTGAGATGGATAGTCTAGCTTCCTTCAAGTAATTCCCAGCGTGTGGTTCTCTGTTCCAGAAAAGTTCTGGAGAGAGAGAGGCCCCTTTCTAGGTCATACTTGGGGTGTTTATATAGGCTTTTGATTGGCTTTCCTTGTAACACTCCAAACTCAGCCCAGACGTTACGGCTGAATCCGACGTGCCACATTGAAGTTAAAAATCCACGTTTCGTTTTAGCGCTTTAAAACCAAATTTTGTTAAGCTTAACCAAGTGAATAGAAGCTAGGAACCAGGTAGGAATCTGTAACAGAGGAGGTGAGCCATGAAGGCTGCTTAAGTACCTAGCTCTTCGATTGGATCCAATCCTAGACATGCCCACAACCATTGCAACACTTGGTTATAACGAGTTGAAATTTCTTTGAGTAGATATCTTTGATAAATCGAATAATAGTGACGTTGTGTTATTTTGAAAACAAGTATCGTTTTGAAAACGCGTCATAAGTCTAGCCCATTTGAATTATTATCAACCAGTTTAAAGTTATTAAAAATAAAATAATCCCAAAAAAGAAAATAAAGTTAAAATGGCCTTATTTAAACCCAAAAATAAATAATAAATAAGGTAAACTAAAGAAAACCAATCACTTATTTCAAAGCCCAAAAGCGATCACCATGGCCACTCTGAATCCCCTCCGGCTCCAAGCCCCCACATCAAGGCTCACCTGCAAGGTTAAGGAAGGGGGTGAGTTTGGAAACTCAGTGTGCAACAAGCCCCTTTCAGAGCCCAAAATAATATCAGCCTGCTAGGCCTAAGCCCAAATTCAATCTCAGCATATACTGGGCCAAAGCCTTTAGGGCAAACGGTATGGCCCATAGACCCAAATCAATACCACATGCACTATTAATGGATGTATGCAAGCTCATTTGGGGAGACTACTCAACCCACCAATCGCTACTCTCCACACGTACCAACCAAGCTCTCCATGTGGGGAGTAACTCAACCCACCCAACCAAACTCTCAACTGGCAGCATAGCTGATTTATCATATAACTGGAGGCCTAGCCTCTTATAATTACTGGGGCAAAGCCCTTTTCAGTAAACTGGGGCAAAAGCCCTTTTCGGTAAACTGGGGCAAAAGCCCTTTTGCACTTCCTCCATCCATATAAAACCCAACCCATGCATAAATGAATACATCATGTGCATATCATACATATCATGTGCATATCATGTCAAATCATGTATATCAAGGTCTCATGCATCAAACTCGGTATTAAACCCTAGGGGTATAATGGTTCTTTATACCTAAGGGCAACACAGTCATTTTCATATTATAAGGGTAATTTCATAATTTTACCAAATATTAGGGTTCTCCATGCTCATTATCAGTTACTAACGATTTCGTGTGTTTTGATAGGATTCTAGCCCATTCTTAGCGAAACCGAGTTATTGGGCCAAAAACCCTTAATGGGCCCTACATAGCCGAATTAGTCATCTAGGCCCATTTAGCCCATTTCTATAATGGTCTTAGCCGTATTAATGCGCAATTTGACAAGATTCCAATTTCTACCAAATTTACCCAAATGGGCCCAGAAGCCTATTGGGCCCGATTTTAGCCCCTCGAGGCCCAACTTACCATGATGCCGAAAATCGTGCTCTTACCTGTTCCAACGATCCCGATCATCTATTTAGCAAATCTAACTAACCAATGAGCATTCGCATGCTCACAAGTCCTCGAAATGCCAGAATTTTGGCATTTCGGCTTTTTGGTAAATATCGAGTTAAGCTACAAAAGAGGGTTCGTTACACACCTGATTTGCAATATTCCTTGACGAGATCTCCTACGCGATTTCTCCTATAATCAACTGCTTATAGATTAGATCATGTTAATATTTAAACCAAATTGAAAACTACCTATTATCATCACTTACATATTCGGCCACCATCCACAATGGCCCTAGAATTCATACCTTTGCCGAAATTGATGACTAGATCTAGATTTAGTCACTTTGATGATCCAAGCTTTTCACACACTCCTCGATCGGCAGCCTTTAATCCTCATTAGCATCAACAAACCAAAGAACACCAAAAAAACCCTCTCAGTCTTAGTCGACAGCCACCCTATGTATATAGGGGTTTTTAGCTTTTCTTAAACCACAAGATACAAATGGAAAGAAGGTTCGAATACTTACCAAGAGATCTACTCGTTGAAGAACGTTCCAAATACCTTCCTACCCTAGATCTGTTGTGAATCCAACTTAAACGTGCATAGAAAATAGATCTAAATATTAATTCCCGAATCACTAAAATATGAGGCTTTTCGGCTTTTGGATCTATCCTAGAATATGGCTATTGCGATCTAAAAGAAAAAAATAGGTGACAATAATTTTCACCATCGAAGAGACAATCAGTTGAGGAAGAGATGTAAGATTAGAGGTTCGGTCTTTTGAAAGATTAAATGAAAAGGAGATATGGTTTCAACTAAATGAGTAATCGACAACCAATATTTGAGAAGAAAAAGTTGTTTTAAAAAGAATTTGGCTTCGAGGAAAGAAAATAGAAAAGGAGAGAATTGTTCAGCTTTTGGGAAAAAATAGAAAAGAATATGAGCAAAAAAAATAAGATAAGATTAGAGTAAAATAAAGTCCTTTTCCAATTTTAATTCCTTCCTTAGCTCCCTAATTCCTGGCCAAATTCAAAGTTTGAATTTCATTCAAACTCCTAACCACTGATCTGCAGCCTTATCCACCACTTCATCATGCTGCTAAGAAGAGTTTCGGTCAAACTCTAACTCCCCCCCACGTGAGCAGCAAAATTGGTAGCCCATTGCGCGTACAACAACTTGAACTCCAGACCTCAGTCCGCCCTTGCACCTACGCTCGTGCTGCTCGCCACTGCACCATGCTTTCTTCCTTACTAATATACGGTCACAGTTAACTTTAAACCTTACCTGTTGAAGCTCCAGTCCACTTAAAAATAAAAGGGAAATTTCGCCTTCCACGCCACTCGAACCTTCAACCTCCAGAACACTCAGCCACACTGCTTGCCGCTGCGACACAACCTCACTTTTGTTATAATATGACTGCATTTACTTATAAGCCTTATTCGCTTCAGCCACGGGCTAATTAAAAGAAATAAAACATGTTTCGCTGTCCCCTGCATTCGAACTCGTGACCACTGGGTCTCCTTAGCGCTCCGCTGCCACTACGCCAAGGCGCTCTTTGTGTTAAATTATACTCGCAACTACTCTTAACCCTTATTCTAGCCACGATCTGGATGTTAAAAAAACCCAAATTGCACACGCCGCACCTTGAACCCAGGTACCTCCCTAGCTTCCTTAGCCACTGGGCCAGATGCCTGCTTGTGCTAAAACTCAACCTTAATTTATTAATGAAGCCTCGCTTGATTCCTTAAGAGGCAAGATTCAAGAATTTTGCTAAAGCTATGGGCCGAGCCGGACCTTTCCCCACATTATACCCCTTCGTTACATATTTAATTACTAATAATAATAATAATAATAATAATAATAATAATAATAATTTCATAAACATATCTAATAATAAAAATTTCAAATACCAATAATATGACAAATAATAAAAATTTTCATAAAATTTTCAAACATACATCTGATAATATTTTTCTAATAATAATTTTAGCTTATAATACTAATTAAAATTTCATAAAATTTAAAATATCCGTAATAATAAATATAGTAAAAATTTTCTAGTAGTAATTCAAAATTTTTTTCTTAAACGGTAATATTTAAAACTTCTTAATTATTCAGGTCTCCTTCTATCCGAATCCTAGACTCAAAGCCCAACTCTTCTAGGCCCCAAAAATCAGAGCATTACAACTCTACTCCCCTTAAAGAAATTTCGTCCTCGAAATTTCCAACTATCAACTAACCGTATTACTCAAGTCAAACTTCTATGCTTCCGCTGCGCACTCTAATTAAAAATAACTCTTAGTACGACCTAGAACATCTAATTACCAAAGTAAAGGAACATTTATCAAGCACGCATACAATTCGTAACACACACTCAAATAGGATAAACTTGGCAATCCCGAGCTCGATGCTCCTTGGACCCACATCTAAGACATGCTCTTGTCTTCCTATGGCATTCACCCAGATAATGCCCGTTACAGTCTTTGCAGGTTGGAAAGTTTGGTCGTGCCTTAACATGTTTCACAGAACGGGGCTCTGTTCTCTGAGAACTAAGATCCTTCCTTTTCTTACATTCCAAGCACCCTACTTGAAACGTTTCCCTAATTTCCTTAATTTTGGTATCCAATACTTCCTCTACCACTTTCCTTACTAACTCGGCCAGTGCCTCAGTACCAAGCTCCGAGTTACCGCTACCCGAAGTTGGTAGACTTTGCTTACCCTCAGAATCCATATCAATACTCTACATTACTAGTACACATATCAATTAACTACAAAGATCTAAAAAATTTTACTATTTATTCATATGACTTATGCAGAAACAGCATTTTAGAGTCTTTTTTTTTGTTCTTTACAGAATCATAGCCTAGCTACAGTCTCAATCTTTCTGGGTTTTTACTTCCTACTGTCTCAATCTCTATGGTTTCAGTATCAACCTTGCTACAGGATTATAGTAAAGTCTCAATCCTATCTACAGTAGGGTTTTAGTACAGTATTTAAGGCAAAAGTACTTACGGACTTGGTGCCGGGGATTCAGTGTGCCACATCAGATTTTAGAAGACTTAGAAGAATCTAACCTCCTTAAAATCAAATTCTCAAAACATGTGTATTTTGAAGACGAAAAATTAGGAAAAAAGTCTCTTTAAAATAATAAATTCTGAATTTTTTTCCAAAAATACCCTTCTTGGGTTTAAAAAAATTTTTGAAAGCCTTTTTGGACCAGATCCACAGCCGAGTTGTTGTAACCTAGGCTCTGATACCACTAAATGTAACACCCCAAACCCGGCCTAGACGTTACGGCTGAATCCGACGTGCCACATTGAAGTTAAAAATCCACGTTTCGTTTTAGCGCTTTAAAACCAACTTTTGTTAAGCTTAACCAAGTGAATGGAAGCTGGGCACCAGGTAGGAATTCGTAACAGAGGAGGTGAGCCATGAAGGCTACTTAAGTACCTAGCTCTTCGATTGGATCCAATCCTAGACATGCCCACAACCATTGCCACACTTGGTTATAATGAGTTGAAATTTCTTTGAGTAGATATCTTTGATAAATCAAATAATCGTGACGTTGTGTTATTTTGAAAACAAGTATCGTTTTGAAAATGCGTCCTAAGTCTAGCCCATTTGAATTATTATCAACCAGTTTAAAGTTATTAAAAATAAAATAATCCCAGAAAAGAAAATAAAGTTAAAATGGCCTTATTACAACCCAAAAATAAATAATAAATAAGGTAAACTAAAGAAAACCAATCACTTATTTCAAAGCCCAAAAGCGATCACCATGGCCACTCTGAATCCCCTCCGACTCCAAGCCCCCATATCAAGGCTCACTTGCAAGGTTAAGGAAGGGGTGAGTTTGGAAACTCAGTGTGCAACAAGCCCCTTTCAGAGCCCAAAACAATATCAGCCTGCTGGGCCTAAGCCCAAATTCAATCTCAGCATATACTGGGCCGAAGCCTTTACATTATTAATGTCACTGGGCCAAAGCCTTTACTGCAAACGGTATGGCCCATAGGCCCAAATCAATACCACATGCACTATTAATGGATGTATGCAAGCTCATTTGGGGAGACTACTCAACCCACCAACCGCTACTCTCCACATGTACCAACCAAGCTCTCCATGTGGGGAGTAACTCAACCCACCTAACCAAACTCTCAACTGGCAGCATAGCTGCTTTATCATATAACTGGAGGCCTAGCCTCTTTTAATTACTGGGGCAAAGCCCTTTTCAGTAAACTGGGGCAAAAGCCCTTTTCGGTAAACTGGGGCAAGAGCCCTTTTGCACTTCCTCCATCCATATAAAACCCAATCCATGCATAAATGAATAAATCATGTGCATATCATACATATCATGTGCATATCATGTCAAATCATGTATATCAAGCTCTCATGCATCAAACTCGGTATTAAACCCTAGGGGTATAATGGTCCTTTATACCTAAGGGCAACACAGTCATTTTCATATTATAAGGGTAATTTCATAATTTTACCAAATATTAGGGTTCTCCATGCTCATTATCAGTTACTAACAATTTCATG
Source organism: Gossypium arboreum (assembly GCF_025698485.1). Lineage (NCBI taxonomy): Eukaryota > Viridiplantae > Streptophyta > Magnoliopsida > Malvales > Malvaceae > Gossypium > Gossypium arboreum. The sequence continues at coordinate 83,345,390 of NC_069070.1, read as the reverse complement.
TGTTTTGATAGGATTCTAGCCCATTCTTAGCGAAACCGAGTTATTGGGCCAAAAACCCTTAATGGGCCCTACATAGCCGAATTAGTCATCTAGGCCCATTTAGCCCATTTCTATAATGGTCTTAGCCGTATTAATGTGCAATCTGACAAGATTCCAATTTCTACCAAATTTACCCAAATGGGCCCGGAAGCCCATTGGGCCCGATTTTAGCCCCTCGAGGCCCAACTTACCATGATGTCAAAAATCGTGCTCTTACCTGTTCCAACAATACCGATCATCTACTTAGGGAATCTAACTAACCAATGAGCGTTCGCATGCTCATAAGTCCTCGAAATGCCAGAATTTCGGCATTTCAGCTTTTCAGCAAATATCGAGTTAAGCTACGAAAGAGCGTTCGTTACACACTTGATTTGCGATATTCCTTGACGAGATCTCCTACGCAATTTCTCCTATAATCAACCGCTTATAGATTAGATCATGTTAATATTTAAACCAAATCGAAAACTACCTACTATCATCACTTACATATTCGGCCACCATCCACAATGGCCTTAGAATTCATACCTTTGCCGAAATTGATGACTAGATCTAGATTTAGTCACTGCGATGATCCTAGCTTTTCACACACTCCTCGATCAGTAGCCTTTAATCCTCATTAGCACCAACAAACCAAATAACACCAAAAAAACCCTCTCAGTCTTAGTCGACAGCCACCCTATGTATATAGGGGTTTTCAGCTTTTCTTAAACCACAAGATACAAATGGAAAGAAGGTTCGAATACTTACCAAGAGATCTACTCGTTGAAGAACGTTCCAAATGCCTTCCTACCCCAGATCTGTTGTGAATCCAACTTAAACGTGCATAGAAAATAGATCTAAATGTTAATTCCCGAATCACTAAAATATGAGGCTTTTCGACTTCTGGATCTATCCTAGAATATGGCTATTGCGATCTAAAAGAAAAAAATAGGTTTTGATAAGTTCACCATCGAAGAGACAATTAGTTGAAGAAGAGATTTAAGATTAGAGGTTCGATCTTTTGAAAGATTAAAAGGAAAAGGAGATATGGTTTCAACCAAAGGAGTAATCGGCAACCAATATTTGAGAAAAAAAAGTTGTTTTAAAAAGAATTTTGCTTCGAGGAAAGAAAATAGAAAAGGAGAGAATTGTTCAGCTTTTGGGGAAAATAGAAAAGAATATGAGAAAAAGAAATAAGATATGATTAGAATAAAATAAAGTCCTTTTCCAATTTTAATTCCTTCCTTAGCTCCCTAATTACTGGCCAAATTCAAAGTTTGAATTTCATTCAAACTCCTAACCGCTGATCTGCCGCCTTATCCACCGCTTCATCATGCTGCTAAGAAGAGTTTCAGTCAAACTCTAACTCCCCCCCACGTGAGCAGTAAAATTGGTAGCCCATTGCACGTACAACAGCTCGAACTCCACACCTCAGTCCACCCTTGCACCTACGCCCGTACTGCTAGCCACTGCACCATGTTTTCTTCCTTACTAATATATGGTCATAGTTAATTTTAAACCTTACCTGCTGAAGCTCCAGTCCGCTTGAAAATAAAAGGGAAATTCCGCCTTCCACGTCACTCGAACCTTCGACCTCTAGAACACTCAGCCACACTGCTTGCCGCTGCGACACAACCTCTCTTTTGTTATAATATGACTACATTTACTTATAAGCCTTATTCACTTCAGTCACGGGCTACTTAAAAGAAATAAAACAAGTTTCGCTGTCCCTTGCATTCGAACTCGTGACCACTAGGTCTCCTTAGCGCGCTGCTGCCACTACGCCAAGGCGCTCTTTGTGTTAAATTATACTCGCAACTCATCTTAACCCTTATTCTAGCCATGATCTGCATATTAAAAAAACGAAATTGCACACGCCGCACCTTGAACCTGTGCACCTCCCTAAGCGTCCTCCTAGCATCCTTAGCCCTTGGGCAGGATGCCTTGTGCTAAAACTCACCCTAATTTATTAATGAAGCCCTGCTTGATTCCTTAAAAGGCAAGATTCAAGAATTTTGCTAAAGCTATGGGCGAGCCCGGACCTTTCCCCACATTATACCCCTTCGTTACATATTTAATTACTAATAATAATAATAATAATAATAATAATTTCGTAAACATATATAATAATAAATATTTCAAATACCAATAATACAAACAAATAATAAAATTTTCAAAAAATTTCAAACATCCATACAAGAATATTTTTCTAATAATAATTTTATCTCATAATACTAATTAAAATTTCATAAAAATTTAAAATATCCGTAATAATAAATATAGCAAAATTTTCTAGTAGTAATTCAAAATTTTTTCTTAAGCGGTAATATTTAAAACTTCTTAATTATTCAGGTTTCCTTCTATCCGAATCCCAGACTCAAAGTCCAACTCTTCTAGGCCCCAAAAATTAGAGCGTTACATTCCTGCCCCCTACGTATCCTTTTTCCGTGTAAAATACAACTCCTTGAAAAATGATCACACCCGTGTGCGACGGCCGTGTGAGGTAGTTTCCAGGCCATGTTCTATCCGTTAAATTGCCACGGCCGTGTGGGCTCAATGGCCAGGCTGTGTGAGTCGTGTAAACCTTGGTCGACACCCTCGAAAGGCACGGGCGTGTGAGCTGCCCATGTAGCAAGGCTTAGGTCGTGTGTGTCTTCTCGATTTGGTCTGTTTTGTCCCTTTTTTAGCTCGTTTTTGGATCCTTTTGACTCTTGGTGCTCTCCTGGGTACAAAACATGAAATAACCGGATTAAAAGCACCAAAATCCACAAATCTAGTAGTAAACATCCATAAATATGCTATGTATTTGGGGTAAAAACATGTATCATTTGGCGTTTATCACTGAGGATCAAATAAAACTACGAGCTTTTCCTTTTTCATTAGCCGACTCTGTGAAAGAATGATTATTTTATTTACCTCCGAGGTTTGTTAATACTTGGACTGATATGTCTCGATTGTTTCTTGATAGGCTTTTCCCAGCAGCTCGAGTAACCAAATTAAAGAGGAGTATACTCAGAATTCAACAAAGGGAAGCAGAATCACTCTACGAATATTCGGAGCGATATAAGAAGGTGTGCGCAAGTTTCCCACAAGATAGACTGACTCAACAGCCGCTCTTACAATATTTCTATAAAGAGTTACTCCCAATAGAAATGAAGATGATTGCTGCTACTAGTGGAGGGGCTCTTGTAAACATGACTCCTCAAAGAGCTAGGGAATCAATTTCGATTATGCTGCAAATTCTCTACAGTATGGACCACTGATAAACCGTAATTTATACATGTTTTTCCCCCATGTTTAACACATTTTATGGATGATTTTCCATTAGAATTGGTGAATTCGATGCTCCCAATGCTTTATTTTCATGTTTTACACTTAGGAGAGCATAGGAGAGCGAAAGGAATGAGAAATGGGCCAAAAATGGAGAAAATGGGCCAAAGTACGAAATCAACATGGCCTAGACCTCCTTACACGGGCAGACCACATGGCCGTGTCTATTTGGCAGGCTCGAGTACGGGCTGAAGTAATCGCACATGGGCATGTCCCTGCCGAGCCCAAGTTGAGACCAATTCGGAAAAGGCTAATTTTGAGGGCTTTTAGGCAATCCAAAGCCTATAAATACACCCTAGAGAAGGAAGAAAAGAGGACGGAGAGAAGGGGAGTAAAGAATTACTCCAAGGAATCTGATTGATCCATCTCAGAAGCCGGATTCATCATCAAGACTGAAGATCTCTCCTCAATTTCCTTTCAGGAGTTTTAGGTTTTCTTTATGTTTTGTATTCTTTATCATTTTGAGATGTTTTCTTATTTAGTTATGAACTAAATCCCCTAAATACCTAAAGGGAATGAAACCTAAGACGAATCTTGTTATTATTTTCTGAATTGTATCATAAATATTTGACTTGTTCTTAATTATGTATTCTTAATTCTTGTTTTGATATCCCAGGATACCGATTCAAGATAAGCTCTTATTCAGAGGAGGAATAGACCATGTTTAAGAGTACATTTGTCATAATTAAGTGGAGTTGATTGCGCGCCTAGACATAGGGTGATAAGATTTTTCCAGATTAGGGTGAAACCTAATAAGAGGATTCATATATCGAGTTAATGCAACCCTAGGATGTTAATTGGATAAAGGTCTCAATTATTCAATCTAGGGATTAGACGTTATTAGTCTTGAATAGGGATAATAACATAACTTAGGGATCTCTACGGAACAAGTTAAATGAATAAATCGTCTGATTCAGAGCCAAAAGAACAAGTACAGTCTAGGTGGATTTTTCCTTAGGTATTGTCTTCATTGAATCGATTTTTCCAAAAGCAATTCCCCAATTCCATTCTCTGTGTGTTCTTAGTTTAGATAATTAGTTAGTTAAAACAAAAACCTCTTTATTCTTAGGCTAGATAATAAAAAGACAGTCATTACAAGTACTTTTACTTCCTTTGGGTTCGACAATCCGGTCTTGCTAAAACTATACTACTGTTCGATAAGTACACTTGCCTACATCGCGATAATAGTTAGTTCAAGAACGAGTAATTATAAATATTTAAAACCTATCACGAAATCTCACGATCAAGTTTTTGGCGCCGTTGCCGGGGAACTGAAATATTAGGAACACTCAATTTTTATTACTTTAGCCATTTATTTTTTGTGCACTTTAATTTATTATTATTATTTATTAATTTACTTTTTCCTTTGCTTGGCAGGTTTTTATAGTTTATGACTAGAAGAAATCTGTTAGGAGCATTACTTTTTGACAAAGAAATCGATCGTACAGTTCATAGAAATCAAAGAGAAATAAGGCGAAGCTTAAGATACACAGAGAACGAGTAAGAAGACGATACTCAACCCCCAATCAAAGAGATGGCTAAAAACCAAGGCAATTAGCTACCCACTGCAATTGCGGTTAATCAAAATCCTGCTCCACGCACTATGTATGATTATGCTAAACCTTCTTTAACAGGAACTGAATCGAGCATAGTTAGACCTGCTGTAGCTGCAAATACTTTTGAATTAAAACCTAACACTATTCAAATGATACAGCAATTTGTTCAGTTTGATGGTTTGCAAGATGAGGATCCCAACGGTCATTTAGGTAACTTCTTAGACCTATGCGATACATTTAAAATTAATGGTGTCTCTAATGATGCCATTCGTCTTCGATTATTCCCTTTTTCATTGAGGAACAAAGCTAAATAGTGGTTGAACTCATTACCACGAGGGTCAATTACGTCATGGGAACAAATGACCGAAAATTTTTTACTAAAACATTTTTCGCCGGCTAAAACGGCTAAATTACGTAATGATATCTCTTCTTTTGTGCAGATGGATTTAGGAACACTCTACGATGCATGGGAGAGATACAAGGACCTTTTGAGAAGGTGCCCTCACTATGGGTTACCGCTTTGGCTATAGGTTTACACATTTCATAATGGCCTGAATCCTTCGACTCGACAAATGGTTGATGCAGCTCCTGGCGGAACCATCAATAATAAAACACCTGAAGATGCCTATGAGTTTATAGAGGAGATGTCATTGAATAACTACCAGTGGCAAGTCATGAGGACAAAGCCAACAAAAACAGCCGGCGTTTATAACGTCGATTCGGTCACCATGCTCTCTAATCAGGTAGAACTCTTAAATAAAAATATTGATGGTTTTCTTAGTTCTTTGCAGGTTCACCCAGTAATGCAGTGCGAAGCAAGTGGAGGTGGATCAAGCCATTTGGAATACCAACCTTATGCCCACAACATGGATAATGAGCAATTAAACTACATGGGTAATAATCCTCGACCTCAAAACAATCCATATAGTAACACTTACAATGCAGGTTAGAGGAACCACCCCAATTTCTCGTGGAGCGGTCAAGGAAATCAAAGACCACAACCACCCTGCCAACAGGAAAAGAAGCTGAACCTTGAAAAGATACTCTCAAAGTTTATATTGGTGTCAGAGACTCGTTTCCAGACCACCGAGACAGCACTTAAAAATCAACAAGCATTGATCCAAGGGCTCGAAACTCAGATAGGCCAGCTTTCCAAACTAATTTTCGAAAGACCACTAGGAAGTTTACCTAGTAACACCAAATCAAAAGAGCATGTGAAAGAAGTTACGCTGAGGAGTGGGAAAGTGTTAGCGAAACCCTAAAAGAAGCTAACACAAGAAGCCATGGTAAGCGAAAGGGGGGAAGAAAAAAACGAAAATAGTGACAAACTAGTGCCGAAGGAATATAAACCTCCAGTTCCATACCCAACAAAATTAAAAAAAGACCGCATTGATGCACAATTCGGTAAGTTTCTTGAACTTTTTAAGCAATTACATATCAACTTACCTTTTGTTGATGCCATCTCACAGATGCCTATATACGCAAAATTTTTAAAGGATCTTCTAACAAATAAAAGGAAATTTGAGGACTTGCCTACAGTAGAACTCAACGAGGAGTGCTCAGCCATACTCCAAAACAAGTTGCCAACCAAACTAAAAGATCCAGGGAGTTTTACTATCCCTTGCTTAATTGGTGGTCTGAATGTTGAGAAAGCACAAGTTGATTTAGGCGCTAGCATTAATTTGATGTTATATAAGATGTTCAAACAACTTGGTCTTAGGGAACCTAAACCTACTAGGATGAGTATTCAATTAGTCGATAGATCTGTTAAATATCCTAGAGGCATTATAAAAGACGTACTTGTGAAAGTAGATAAATTCATATTTCCTGTTGACTTTGTTGTGCTTTGGGGCATCCATTTTTAGCCACTGCTAGGGCTGTAATCGATGTGGGTGACGGTAAATTGGTACTTAGAGTAGGTGACGAGGAGATTATCTTTAAAAGTTATGATGCTATGAAGTTTTCTAGGGAACAGGATGACTCATGTTATTTTATTGACTCTATTGATCATACTACTCAAGATTTTTTTTAGGAAACTTTACAAAAGGACACGACAGAACGATATCTAGCTCAAGAAGAGGAGACAGATGATGAGCCTAATGAGCATTGTTAAAGACGAGTAGAATATGAGGGAATTAAGATAAACAATGAACTTAAGCAAAAACCCTCTATTAAAGAGCCTCCTAAACTAGAACTTAAATAATTACCAAACCACTTGGAATACACATTCCTTGGAAATAATTCTTCATTACCAGTTATCATTGCCTCTAACTTGCAACCCAAGGAGAAAGAGGAATTAATCCAAGTATTAAAAGAACATAAGAAGGCCATAGCTTGGAAAATTTCTGACATTAAAGGAATCAGCCCTTCTTTTTACACCCACAAAATTTTGATGGAAGATGAATACAAACCGTGTGTGCAAGCTCAAAGACGACTGAACCCCAATGTGAAGGAAGTTGTAAAAGCTGAGGTAATTAAACTTCTAGATGCTGGAATTATTTATCCTATTTTTGACAGTTCTTGGGTAAGTCCAGTGAAGGTTGTCCCTAAGAAAGGAGGCATGATGGTTGTGACCAACGAGAAGAACGAATTAATCCCAACAAGGACAGTCTCAGGATGGAGAGTTTGCATAGACTACAGGAAACTGAATGATGCCACAAGAAAAGATCACTTCCCCTTGTCATTCATTAACCAAGTTTTGGAAAGATTATCTGGACACATGTATTACTGCTTTCTAGACGGACTCTCTGGTTACTTCCAAATCCCAATAGCTCCTGAAGATCAAGAAAAGATGACATTCACATGCCCATATGGTACGTTCGCTTATCGTAGAATGCCTTTTGGATTATGTAATCCTCCTGCCACTTTTCAGCGCTGTATGATGGCCATCTTCGACGAACTCATGGAAGATATCATGGAAGTATTTATGGATAATTTCTCGGTATTCAGTAACTCTTTCCATCTCTGTCTTAAAAATTTAAAACGAGTTTTAATAAGATGTGAGGAAACGAACCTTTTGCTTAACTGGGAGAAATGTCACTTTATGGTTCAAGAAGGTATTGTATTAGGGCATAAAATTTCTAGTAAAGGGATTGAGGTGGGCAAATCTAAAATAGAAACAATCAAAAAATTACCCCCTCCTAGTTCGATTAAGGCTATTAGAAGTGTTTTAGGACATGCTGGTTTTTATAGAAGATTTATTAAGGATTTTTCTAAAATAGCTAAGCCTTTGACTAAATTGCTAGAAAAAGATATACCTTTTAATTTCAATCAGGAGTGCTTAGAAGCATTCAATGCTCTAAAGGATAAATTAATTAATGCTCCAATTATAATTGCACCTGATTGGAATTTACCATTTGAATTAATGTGTGATGCGAGTGACTTTGCAGTAGGTGCAGTACTAGGACAGTGGAGAGACAAGCATTTTCAACCTATCAATTATGCTAGCAAAACTTTGACATTTGCACACGAGAATTATACTACTACGGAAAAAGAGTTTCTAGCTGTGGTTTTTGCATTTGATAAATTTCGATCATATCTCATATTATCTAAAGTTTTTGTTTACACTGACCATTCCACCCTTCGCTACCTTTTAACTAAAACTGATGTAAAACCTCGACTTATTCGATGGATTCTCCTATTGCAGGAATTCGACTTGGAAATTCAGGACAAGAAAGGAGCTGAAAATCTCGCAACTGATCATCTGTCCAGGCTTGAGGACTCCAATACCAAAAAATTAGATGAAGTGGAAATAAATGATTCTTTCCCTGAAGAACAATTTCTCGCTATATCTGACTCCGAGGTACCCTGGTTTACAGACATCGCAAATTTTTTAGCTGCTAACATTATCCCAAAAGGGTTAACACACCAGCAAAAGAAGCGACTCTTTAATGATGTGAAAAACTACTTTTGGGATAACCCCTTTCTGTTTCGCAGATGTACAGATCACGTCATTAGAAGATGTGTTACAAGATCAGAAACATCAAAAATATTGGAACATTGCCACTCAAGGCCAACCGGAGGACACTATAGTGGAACTAAGACCGCACACAAAATACTTGAATCAGGTTTTTATTGGCCCTCGTTATTCAAAGACGCTAATAGGTACATTACCTCATGTGAAATATTTGACATTTGGGGTATCGATTTCATGGGCCCATTCCCTAGTTCATTTGATAATAAATACATCTTAGTAGCAGTTGATTACTGTGACAGCCTTAAAACGACCCTAGTCGGAATGTGGTTTCGGGACCACAAAACCGAGGCATAAAAATAATTTAATATTTATTTTATTGCCTATAATATGTGTTAACTCATGTGTGACATTTTTGATGTTTTAATTTAGAGTTATAAATGTGAATTTCACTAGAAAGGACCTAGTAGAAAACTTTGAAAGTATGATGGGGAAATGTGTGATGACTAATTTAAAGCATGCATACAAAACAATGGACTTGCATGTCAAATTTCCCCCCTAATAGCTAGTGGCGGGCATGACAAGGAAATATGGGCAAGACATGTCATGAAACATGTTTTGTAAGTGCATTATGTAAGGAGAAATAAAATAAGATGCATGGGTAATAAAAAATAAAAAAATTGTGTGTGAAGGCTCTCCCTCCCCATTGCCGTGAGTAGAGGAAAGAGAAGAAAAAATTGTTGTTCATCTTTTTTCATTTTCTTTGAGCTGAAATTCTAAGGAAGAAGGAAGGGTTCTTGCTTCATGCTTGGTTTGGAGGGATTAGGAGGAAGTTTGGCCATACTTGTGTCAAGATTAAGGTATGTTTGAGGTTGTGCCATGGGATTCATGCATGTTTTTAGTTGCTAGCTTGATGTTTTATTAGCCCATGGTTCAAATCTTTGCTATGTCATGGAATGATATTCGGGCAAAGTGGATGTGGTGTTAATGCCATTGCATGCTAAATATCAAGCTTGATAATGATACATGTGATGGGGATTGAGGACTCTTAGATTTTCTTTTAGCATTTTTGAATGAGATACTAAGTTCTTTGTTTAACCATGACCAAATTGAAAGCGGTATGGTGTGGTGGTGTATTCGGCCATGGTATATCCATAAGTACGATTCATGCATGTTGCATGGTAAGTAAGATTTGAGCTTTGGATATGTGTTTATATTTGGATATAAGCAACTTGAGATTCGCCCTTGCACCTACATGAATATATGTTTGCACATGATGTATTGGTATGACATGTATACTATTTCAAGGTGTATATTTGCTTGTGATGATGTTTGGTTATGAAGGAAATGATAGATGTGTATTGAGTTACAATATGGAATCGTTAGTTAGTAAAATGTATGCTGTTTTTTTTGTGTGGTATTAAGTGTATAATTGGCCTCAACATGGACATGCATATTCGGCCACATGAGGGGAAATGGTGTGCATGCATTCGGTTAGAGGCAAGCATATTGATGCCTATTCTTGGCTTAGAAAATCTAGATAAGGAGAGTACTAACTAATGTGTTGAGTTGATTCATGATTTCCGTACATATGTGACTTTAATGTCTAATGAAAATATGTGAGCTAAGTACCTTGAATTCCTCTTCGATGCTCAAATGATAAAACCAATTTATTTGTTAAATTAAGCTCAAGAGCAAAGGGAGCTAAATCCGATAAGGGAAGGAAAAAGTCGTCGAATAGCCGTCAAATCGTTCGACCACGTCCGAGGTAAGTTCTCGAGTAATGGAACTTAGATTATGATTTGATTAGATCATGCTCTTTGTGTGTGGCTATTGAGCGAAATTGCAAATGTGATAAGTGACTTGTGTTTGAATTTTGCTAATGAGAATGAAATACTGAATGTGTCATGATTTATTGATAATTGTGCACAGCTATTTGAATGATGTCCGGGCTAAGTCCGAAGGCTTTGTGTTAAGTGACCATATCCGGACTAAGATCCAGAAGGCGTTAAATGCGAGTTAATAAATCCGGGTTAAGCCCGAAGGCATTTGTGCGAGTTAATAAATTCGGGTTAAGCCGAAGGCATTTGTGCAAGTTACTAAACCGGGTTAAGTCCGAAGGCATTCGTGCGAGTTACTATAACCGGGGTTTGTCCCGAAGGCATTTGAGCTAGTCGTTATATCCGGTTAAATTCCGAAGGTACGTGATTCGAGAACGAGTGTTCTTGCTGTAAAAATTTCAGTTAATACGCTTGAAAAATTCCAGCAATGAGGTATGTTCGTATGTGCTTGAAATTAGTTGATTCCCTTCGAATGATATTCGCTCAGTCGAGTAATGAGCTTCCGGTATTTGGCTAAGATGATCCCTTATGTATGAATATAGGGGTTGGAATGTGAAATAAGTATGACATTGAGAATTTGTGCATACGAAATTATCCGTTAGCTATATGATTGCTATGCTTTTGTTGTCTGGAATCCTTGCTCAAACTTACTAAGCATAAATTGCTTACTCCGTTTCTCTGTTTCTCTGTTTTATAGATTTTGCTCGTTAGCTATCGGATTCGGGATCATCGAAGTCGAAGTCATCCACACTATCAAAGCCCTTTTGGTATTCTTTTAGTTGAACTCCAGATATGGCATGTATAGGACTACCCTTTGCTGTTTTTCAAATACGTTTTGTGATGTATGTGTGTACAGCCATGCGAAAATGGCTCGTAAAAGTGGGGTATGGCATTAGACTATTTGTGTTTATGTATATATGTATGGTTTCATGATGTGAGCATGGACTGGAATGGAAGTGTTAGGCAAATGATCAGCCATTGGAATGGCTAAATATGAGTATATGTTGACCTATGTATGACAAAACTCTAGTTGGTCCATGGAAACCACGAAATAGGTAAAGTTTACCTTGAAAACAGATACGGACAGCAGCAGTGGTGAGCATTTGAAAAATCTCTAAAATTTGTAGGAATGGAATTAAATAGTAAATAAATTATTTAAATGAACCTTGATGAATCTACTTTCATATGGAAGAAACGAAACGGTCATACGAGTTATATGTTAAGAGATATTAAAGTTCTCGTGAAATAGGACCAGAACGGTTTCTGGATCCCCTGTTCCGAATTTGGAAATTCATTGTAAATTAACCAGAGATGATTAGGAGTCATGCCATATATTTATAGATTCCTCTTTGAGTCTAGTTTCTAAAGAAACAAATAGCATCAGTATTGAAGACCTGTACCAGAAGATATCCAATTCGTAATGCATAAAGGTCAGTGTAGTCGAACCTTGGAATAGGGGAGACTTTAACTAATAAACTGTACTAATTGGCTCGACCAAAAATTCTAGAAAAAAATATGTAGATGAACATATGAGTCTAGTTTCGGGGAAAAATTACGAAACTGATTTTCGAGTTTTGAAACTCAAGATATGATTTTTAAGGCGACAGTGATGCAGTAACCAGCTTGTCTGGAAATTTTTTAAATGGACAGTGAAAATGATTAAGTTAAGTTTGTGTGCACCTTGTGTTCGACTCGATAGCGGACTCGGTGCACGGGGTGTTACAATTTTATTGGTATCAGAGCTACGGTTTAGTCGATTCTAGGACTACCGTAATGCGTTTGGGTCTAGCTATACATGCCATTTTATGTGATTATTTGATAGTGTGGTGATTTCTGACGTTTGAATTTGTGTTTATTTATAGTAATGGATCCCGATCCCAACCGAAGCGATAGTGATGATGTGGAGAGTGTGGCGCTGCTCCCGCACAAGGGACAGGCCGGCGGACTCTCAACCTATTGCTAGCAATTGAATGATGAGGCTAGGCAAGCCTTTTATAGCGTGATGAATGATTGGTTTAACCATTACATTCGAACTAACACGGCTGTTCCACAACCTCCATTCCCGACTAATACAACCCCCGCACCTATGATGCCTCCGGTAACTGACCAAATAAGGTCGAATAAGCCCCCAGTTGATAGAATCCGAAAACATGGGGCTACTGAATTTAAAGCTACAGATAGCGATGATACCGAGCAAGCTGAATTTTGGTTGGACAACACTATCCGGGTACTCGATGAGCTATCTTATGCGCTCGATGAATGTCTAAAGTGTACTATCTCCTTGCTACGTGATTACGCCTACTATTGGTGGAGTACTCGACTTCATTGTGCCCGAGAGTAAGTAACTTGGGAGTTTTTCCAAAGCGAGTTTGGAAAAAGTATATCGATCGAGATTCATGGATCAAAATGGAAAGAATTTCTTGAACTTAAACAAGGTTCCATGTCGGTTACCGACTATGAGCGAAAGTTTGTGAGGCTTAGCGATGCTGCGAGAATGCATTTCTTGAAGTGTGATGTGTAAACGCTTGAAGATGGATGAATGATGATATAAAGGCAGTATGTTGGCATTTTGGAAATCCGAGAGTTTGTGGCTCTTGTCGAGCGGCGTGCAAAGCCGAGGAGCTCGATATGGAGAAAAGGAAAGCTGAAGTGGGAGCAAGGGAGTTTCAGAAGAGGTCTTGGGAAGCCCTTCCCACGATCATCAAAGAAATTTAGAGATGGCTTAGGCGATCTAGAGACACTTTGGGCTTTACTAGACGAGACCGCGATCGACCCCTATGGGCACGCTGAGTCACTTGATCGCCAGTGTTGGCAATGATCATCGAGATAGAACGGAGTGCCAATATTGTGGCAAATGGCATTCTAGGAGTTGTAGATTCCGTGACCGCTCCTGTTACAAGTACGGATCAGTCGACCACTTCATTAAAGATTGCCCGAGGTTGTCTGAACAGAATGTAGATCAGAGTGGGAAACCGAGCGCTACCACAGCTCGAGGTAGACCATCTAGAAATATGGGCAATACTAGTGGTGGTCAGAGAGGATCTAGAGATGCTACGACCAGATCCGAGGCTCGCGCTCTGCTAGGGCTTATGCCATACGGCGCGCGTGAGGATGCTTCCTCGCCAGATGTTATTACCGGTACTTTCACTCTCTTTGATACTAATGTGATTGCTTTGATTGAACCTGGTTCTACTCATTCTTATATATGTGAAACCTTAGCATCCAGTAAGACTTTACCTATTGAGTCTACTGAGTTCGTAATTCGGGTGTCAAATCCCTTGGGTCGTTACGTGCTCGTCGACAAAGTGTGTAAGAAATGCCCCCTAGTAATTCGAGATTCCTATTTTCAGCGGACTTGATCTTTGTTGCCGTTTGACTAATTTGATGTTATACTCGGTTTAGATTGGTTGACCGTGCATGATGCGGTTGTGAATTGCAAAAGCAAGACTATTGATTTGAGGTGCGCAAATAACGAGATGATTCGAATTGAGTCTACGGACTTGAAGGGGTTGCCAACTGTAATATCATCAATGTTGGCCCAGAAATATGTAAGAAAAGGGTGCGAAGCATACCTTGCGTATGTACTTGATGATAAGGAGTTAGAAATAAAACCCGAATCTGGCAAAGAGTTTGTCATCTATAGTGATGCCTCCCAACTTGGGTTAGGTTGTGTATTGATGCAAGAAGGTCGAGTTGTGGCCTATGCGTCGAGACAATTAAAGCCACATGAGAAAAATTATCCGACCCATGATCTCGAGTTGGCTGCCATCGTATTCGCCTGAAAGATATGGCGACATTACTTATTTGGTGAGAAGTGCCATGTGTATTCGGATCACAAAAGTCTCAAATATTTGATGACTCAAAGAGACTTAAATCTGTGACAAAGACGTTGGCTCGAGTTGTTAAAAGATTATGAGCTTGTCATTGATTATCACCGGGAAAGGCTAATGTGGTTGCGGATGCCTTAAGCGAAATCCTTTGTTTGCTTCTGACGATGAATGTACACTTGTCTATTCTACCCGACAATGTGTTAGTAGTCGAATTAAAGGCCAAACCATCATTGATTCGTCAAATTCGTGAAGCTCGAAAGTCGACGATAAGTTGGTTGCAAGACGGGTGAATGTGTTCGAAGGTGGAATCGAGTTTCAAGTTGATGATGACGATTGTTTGAGGTTCGAAATCGTTTGTGTATTCCAAGAAATTCGAACTTATTTCGATAATTACGAGCGAAGCCCATTGTAGCCGAATGGCAATCCACGGGAAATACGAAGATGTACAACGATTTGAAACGTCGATTTTGGTGGCATGGTATGAAACGAGACATCTCCGACTTTGATGTTTAATATGTCAACAAGTGAAAGCAGAACATCAAGTGCCTTGAGATTACTTCACCGATTACGATACCCGAGTGGAAATGGGATCGAGTCACAATGGACTTTGTGTCCGGACCGCCATTGTCGGCAGGTAAAAGGATGCGATTTGGGTTGTTGTTGATAGATCGACTAAGTCGGCTCACTTTATCCCGCACGCGTCGGACTCTTCATTGGATAAACTTGCTGAATTGTATGTTTCTCAGTTGTGAGATTACACGGGTACCTATTTCTATTGTATCGGATAGAGATCCGAGATTCACCTCGCGATTTTGGAAGAAATTGCAAGAAGCCTTGGGCACCAAGTTGCATTTAGCACCGCTTGTCACCCCCAAACCGATGGTCAATCCGGCGGATAATTCAGATACTTGGGGATATGTTGAGATGTTGCATCCTCGAGTTCAGTGGTTCATGGGAACGTTATTTACCTTTGATTGAATTCGCTTACAATAATAGTTTTCAATCAAGTATTAAAATGGCGCCTTACGAGGCCTTGTACGGGCGTAAATGCCGTACACCATTGTTTTGGACCGAGCTCAGTGAAAGCAAAATTTTCGGAGTGGATTTGATTAAAGATGCTGAACAGAAAGTAAAAGTAATCCGTGAAAGTCTAAAGATAGCCTCCGATCGTCAGAAGTCGTATGCGGATCTGAAACGAAAAGACATTGAGTATCAGGTGGGAGATAAAGTGTTTCTTAAAGTTTTTCCTTGGAAAAAGATACTCAGATTTGGCCGTAAAGGCAAATTGAGTCCGAGGTTCATCGGGCCATATGAGATATCCGAACGAGTCGGTCCAATTGCGTATCGCTTGATTTTGCCTCTTGAACTTGAAAAGATTCACGACGTCTTTCATGTTTCAATGCTTCGACGCTATAGATCTGATCCGTCGCACGTAATTAGTCCATCAGAGGTTGAAATTCAAGCCGATATGAGTTATGAAGAAGAACCGATTCGTATCCTAGCACGTGAAGTGAAAGAGTTGCGAAACAAGAGGGTTCCGCTAGTGAAAGTGTTATGGCTCAAACACGGGATAGAAGAAGCTACTTGGGAACCCGAGAACTCTATGAAAGAGCGATACCCAAACCTATTTACCGGTAAGATTTTCGGGGACGAAAATTTCTTAAGTGGGGGAGAGTTGTGACAGCCTTAAAACGACCCTAGTCGGAATGTGGTTTCGGGACCACAAAACCGAGGCATAAAAATAATTTAATATTTATTTTATTGCCTATAATATGTGTTAACTCATATGTGACATTTTTGATGTTTTAATTTAGAGTTATAAATGTGAATTTCACTAGAAAGGACCTAGTAGAAAACTTTGAAAGTATGATGGGGAAATGTGTGATGACTAATTTAAAGCATGCATGCAAAACAATGGACTTGCATGTCAAATTTCCCCCCCTAATAGCTAGTGGCCGGGCATGACAAGGAAATATGGGCAAGACATGTCATGAAACATGTTTTGTAAGTGCATTATGTAAGGCGAAATAAAATAAGATGCATGGGTAATAAAAAAATAAAAAAAAAATTGTGTGTGAAGGCTCTCCCCCTCCCCATTGCCGTGAGTAAAGGAAAAGAGAAGAAAAAAATTGTTGTTCATCTTTTTTTCATTTTCTTTGAGCTGAAATTCTAAGGAAGAAGGAAGGGGTTCTTGCTTCATGCTTGGTTTGGAGGGGGATTAGGAGGAAGTTTGGCCATACTTGTGTCAAGATTAAGGTATGTTTGAGGTTGTGCCATGGGATTCATGCATGTTTTTAGTTGCTAGCTTGATGTTTTTATTAGCCCATGGTTCAAATCTTTGCTATGTCATGGAATGATATTCGGGCAAAGTGGATGTGGTGTTAATGCCATTGCATGCTAAATATCAAGCTTGATAATGATACATGTGATGGGGGATTGAGGACTCTTAGATTTTCTTTTAGCATTTTTGAATGAGATACTAAGTTCTTTGTTTAACCATGACCAAATTGAAACGGTATGGTGTGGTGGTGTATTCGGCCATGGTATATCCATAAGTACGATTCATGCATGTTGCATGGTAAGTAAGATTTGAGCTTTGGATATGTGTTTATATTTGGATATAAGCAACTTGAGATTCGACCCTTGCACCTACATGAATATATGTTTGCACATGATGTATTGGTATGACATGTATACTATTTCAAGGTGTATATTTGCTTGTGATGATGTTTCAGTTATGAAGGAAATGATAGATGTGTATTGAGTTACAATATGGAATGCGTTAGTTAATAAAATGTATGCTGTTTTTTTTTGTGTGGTATTAAGTGTATAATTGGCCTCAACATGGACATGCATATTCGGCCACATGAGGGGAAATGGTGTGCATGCATTCGGTTAGAGGCAAGCATATTGATGCCTATTCTTGGCTTAGAAAATCCGGCTAAGGAGAGTACTAACTAATGTGTTGAGTTGATTCATGATTTCCGTACATATGTGACTTTAATGTCTAATGAAAATATGTGAGCTAAGTACCTTGAATTCCTCTTTCGATGCTCAAATGATAAAACCAATTTATTAGTTAAATTAAGCTCAAGAGCGAAGGGGAGCTAAATCCGATAAGGGGAAGGAAAAAGTCGTCGAATAGCCGTCGAAATCGTTCGACCACGTCCGAGGTAAGTTCTCGAGTAATGGAACTTAGATTATGATTTGATTAGATCATGCTCTTTGTGTGTGGCTATTGAGCCGAAATTGCAAATGTGATAAGTGACTTGTGTTTGAATTTTGCTAATGAGAATGAAATACTGAATGTGTCATGATTTATTGATAATTGTGCTTGGCTATTTGAATGATGTCGGGCTAAGTCCGAAGGCTTTGTGTTAAGTGACCATATCCGGACTAAGATCCGAAGGCGTTAAATGCGAGTTAATAAATCCGGGTTAAGCCGAAGGCATTTGTGCGAGTTAATAAATCCGGGTTAAGCCGAAGGCATTTGTGCGAGTTACTAAACCCGGGTTAAGTCCCGAAGGCATTCGTGCGAGTTACTATAACTGGGGTTTGTCCCGAAGGCATTTGAGCTAGTCGTTATATCCGGTTAAATTCCGAAGGTACGTGATTCGAGAACGAGTGTTCTTGCTGTAAAAATTTCAGTTAATACGCTTGAAAAATTCCAGGAATGAGGTATGTTCGTATGTGCTTGAAATTAGTTGGTTCCCTTCGAATGATATTCGCTCAGTCGAGTAATGAGCTTCCGGTATTTGGCTAAGATGATCCCTTATGTACGAATATAGGGGTTGGAATGTGAAATAAGTATGACATTGAGAATTTGTGCATACGAAATTATCCGTTAGCTATATGATTGCTATGCTTTTGTTGTGCTGGAATCCCTTGCTCAAACTTACTAAGCATAAATTGCTTACTCCGTTTCTCTGTTTCTCTGTTTTATAGATTTTGCTCGTTAGCTATCGGATTCGGGATCATCAAGTCGAAGTCATCCACACTATCAAAGCCCTTTTGGTATTCTTTTAGTTGAACTCCGGATATGGCATGTATAGGACTACCCTTTGCTGTTTTTCAAATACGTTTTGTGATGTATGTGTGTACGACCATGCGAAAATGGCTCGTAAAAGTGGGGTATGGCATTAGACTATTTGTGTTTATGTATATATGTATGGTTTCATGATGTGAGCATGGACTGGAATGGAAGTGTTAGGCAAATGATCAGCCATTGGAATGGCTAAATATGAGTATATGTGGACCTATGTATGACAAAACTCTAGTTGGTCCATGGAAACCACGAAATAGGTAACGTTTACCTCGAAAATAGATACGGACAGCAGCAGTGGTGAGCATTTGAAAAATCACTAAAATTTGTAGGAATGGAATTAAATAGTGAATAAATTATGTAAATGAACCTTGATGAATCTACTTTCATATGGAAGAAACGAAACGGTCATATGAGTTATATATTAAGAGATATTAAAGTTCTCGTGAAACAGGGCCAGAACGGTTTCTGGATCCCCTGTTCCGAATTTGGAAATTCATTGTAAATTAACCAGAGATGATTAGGAGTCATGCCATATATGTATAGATTCCTATTTGAGTCTAGTTTCTAAAGAAACAAACAGCATCAGTATTGAAGACCTGTACCGGAAGATATCCAATTCGTAATGCATAAAGGTCAGTGTAGTCGAACCTTGGAATAGGGGAGACTTTAACTAATAAACTGTACTAATTGGCTTGACCAAAAATTCTAGAAAAAAATCTGTATATGGACATATGAGTCTAGTTTCGGGGAAAAATTACAAAACTGATTTTCGAGTTTTGAAACTCAAGATATGATTTTTAAGGCGACAGTGATGCAGTAACCAGCTTGTCTGGAAATTTTTTAAATGGACAGTGAAAATGATTAAGTTAAGTTTGTGTGCACCTTGTGTTCGACTCCGGTAACGGACTCGGGTACGGGGTGTTACAATTACATGTCCAAATGGGTGGAAGCCCAAGCTCTACCTACTAATGATGCTAGAATGGTAGTACGTTTCCTTAAGAAACTCTTCTCGAGATTCAGAACACCTAGAGCAATTATCAGTGACAGGGGTACTCATTTTTGTAATACCCAATTTGAAAAAACCCTTAAGAAATACGGAGTTCATCATAGAGTAGCCACCCCATACCATACTCAAACTAATGGACAAGTTGAAGTAGAAAACCGAAAAATCAAACGAATCCTTGAAAAAATAGTAGAATCAAACAGAAAAGATTGGGCAATGAAAGTAGACGACGCCTTATGGGCTTACAGAACTGCTTTTAAGACCCCCATAGGAACATCACCTTACAGACTTGTTTATGGAAAAAGTTGTCATCTATCATTCAAACTAGAGCATAAAGCTTTTTGGGCTATTAAATTTCTAAACCTTGATCCTGAAATTGCAGGAAAAAATAGGTTGATGCAGCTAAACAAACTTGATGAGTGGCGAGCCAATGCATACGAAAATTCACGCCTATACAAGGAAGCAACAAAGCGGCGTCATGACACTTGTTTAAAGCAATGAAAATAATTTGAAGTTGGAGATCTTGTCTTACTATACAACTCAAAACTCAAATTGTTTCCTGGGAAACTTAAATCACGATGGTCAGGACCTTTCGTAATTCAAACTATTTTCCCATATGACACAATAGAGGTAAGTCACCCATCATACGGTGCTTTCAAAGTAAATGGACAACGTCTCAAACTTTATAATGGTGAGAATTTTAAAGACAATGGAGAGGAGCTACGACTCCACAAACCACCCTGAATAAACCAATAAGGTAATAGTCAAGCTTTGACTATAAACAAGCGCTTCTCGGGAGGCAACCCGAGTACTAACAGTTTTAAATTATTTAAATTTCAAGTTTTAAACATTTAGGTCACTAACAGAGTATTTGAAGCACATGTTCCCAACACCACACGGCCTATCACACGGCCGTGCTTAAGGCCGTGTGACCAACACGGATGGAAACACGGCCGTGCGATACGGCCGTGCAAAAATAAGGTAAAAGATTTCCCCAAACACGGGCCGCAATAAAACGCCACGACCTTGCGACATGGCCGTGGCCGAATCTACCAAATGAACACGAGTGTGCGACACGCCCGTATCTAGCACCCGTGGACAACACTATCAAAATAACACAGGCGTGTGAAAAACTACACGATCGTGGGAGAAGCGAATCATATCACACACGGTCGTGTAACATGATCATATAACCACACGGCCTATACACACGGGCGTGCCAGAAAGCCGTGTGACGACACCTTAATTTGCAACGAACACAGTTGAGCCACGGCCCACACGGGGGTGTACACCGGCTGTGCCATTTGAGAAATTAGAATAATTCTTTTATTTTATTTTTCTTTCGTTAAGTTTTTAAGATTCATTTGTTTTCCTTTTAAACACAACTTACCTTTGTGACTACTATCAAGATTATTCCCCTCACTCTCTTTTTATCATTTAGAATCATGCTTGACATCTAGATTAATTCCCAATACTCGATCTCGCCGATCCAAGAATATCATCCATTCTTAATACAGGAAGTTTCACTTCTCCCCCTATCTTATTTTTATACTTTAATATATATCTTTGTACATTGAGAGCAATGTACGTCTTAAGTGTGAGGGGTATTTATTTCATTATCAGAAAAATCCTTGAATGATTACCTTGTTCTCTTGAAAAGCTTTCATATCATATTTAGGATAAATTTTAATTGATTTATGATTGTGATTGATATATCTTGAATTAAAACATAGGCAATTATGCATTGATTGTTTAAACCTCAAGACATTAGAGAATCAAGCATGATAAGTTGATTTTTAAGAATTTGAAATCTTAGGTTGTTTCCCAAAAGTTTAGGTATTACTTTGAGTTGGAATTCACAGGTTTTAAACATAAAAAAGCCATAATTTTTGTGAGATTTTTTAGCCTTTTGAGCATCTATTAATTCTTTCATGCTAACTTTTATTATTTCTTTGAGTGCGGCAGTATTGAACTATTATTCTAGAACTTGCTTGATTATGCATGTCGAGACCACACCGTTTGATTTAATATGTCAAAATGATTAAGCCACTTACGATTAACCTACTCATGCCATGAAAAGCCTACCTCCACGATTAACCCCAGTAAACCCCCTTGAGCCTAACAAGTCATTTCTTGTATTATCCATAATATTAACCTTTAACCCATTATTGTTGAAATCCCCTAAATTAATTTGAGCCCAATTTTTTTGTTGAGATTTGAATTGAAATAGTTGCTTAGCTATGTTTTATTCTACTTTATTATTTAACTTATTCTTCAAAAAAAAAAACATGTATACTTTGTAAGCTTCAGTATTTAAATTCCATATTCTGAGAAAAGCTCTGTTGTACACAAGTGATGATTAACTCTTTCTCTAGTTAGGCAAATTTTCAATCAATCTCGATTCTAACCCTTTCTTTCAGCTTGTGACCACACCCCTAACCAAGCCTCATTATAACCCTCTAAAGACCTTTTGATTGATGTTTCATCTCAATATATAAGTAGTGGAAATTTGATTTTCAAGCAAGCCTATGGTAATGACTTTTCATTATTGACTATTAAGTGCTTCATTTATTATCCTTAAAACACCTCGAGTGACTTGAGTGAATCTTTTGTGAGGATGTGAAACTCTGTGATATTCTAAATCAAAGGTAATTAGTTAGATAAGGGGAGACACCTATGTTTGCATGATTAAATACTCAACTTGGAATGTTTGAAACTTTTATGTTCTTTTAGTAAAATTATCAATGTACGATTACCTATGGATTATTTTGAGATATTATCGATAGGAATTATAAGTTGAGAAGAATTTATTTTGATTATGAGTTGAGAGTTTTGCTTGAGGACAAGCAAATGCTTAAGTGTGGGGGTATTTGATAAATAATTTATACATATTTTTACCCCATGTTTAACGCATTTTATGGATAATTTTCCATTAGAATTGGTGAATTCGATGCTCCTAATGCTTAAATTCATGTTTTGTACTTAGGAGAGCATAGGAGAGCAAAAGGAACAAGAAGCGAGCCAAAAATTAAGAAAATAGACCAAAGTACAAAATCAACACGGCATGGACCTCCTCACACGGGCAAACCACACAGTCGTGTCAATTTGGCAGTTTCGAAGCAGGATTCACACGGGCGTGTCCCTGCTAAGCCCAAGTTGAGTCCAATTCGGAAATGGCTAATTTTGAGGGCTCTTACGAATTCCAAAGCCTATAAATACACCCTAGAAGAGGAAGAAAAGGGAGGCAGATAATAGGGACAAAGGAATTACTCCAAGGAAGCCAAATTCATCATCAAGACTGAAGATCTCTCCTCAATTCCCCCTTCAGGAGTTTTGGGTTTTCTTTATGTTTTGTATTATTTATCATTTTGAGATGTTTTCTTATTTAATTGTAAACTAAAACCCCTAAAAACCTAAAGGGAATGAAGCCTAAGACAAATTGTAACGCCCCAATTTTCGGGATTTTCGGGAATTCTGTGAATTTTGGTAAAATTTAGAATTTCTGTGTTTTGACTGCTTGGCATAGGTCTAATTATGTTAGTGGGTCTCTAGAAGGCCCAAGTTTAAGTTAAAATCCAGTAATTTTAATTAATTTTAATTCCACAAGAAAAAGGTGTTCCAGTAAACTGGGCTTTTAATTATTTATTGGGTAAAATAAATCACAGGGAAGCATGTGGCAAGGTGGCATGTGACGCCACTGGGAAGGCTATAAAAGTGGCGTGTGGATGGCTAGGGGGAACTAAGGTTCAAGTCACAATAAGAGCATATTAAGGGAATTATTTTTTATGAGTAGGAATGGTAAGTAATGGAACTTAAGTAAAAGTCCGTCAGGAGGTGTTTGAGCTGCTCAGGAGATTGAGTAAGGAGGGGATAAGAAAGAAGATTTAGGAGCTGATTAGGGAGAGCAGTATTGGCAGAAGGGTGGACTCTTGAGGAGCAAGAGTTGGCTAGCCAAGGGTTTCTTTATGGGGGCAAATTTCGGCTAGGTCAAATGCCAAGTATAAATTCGACATTTGGGGTAA
The DNA here is from genome assembly GCF_025698485.1 of Gossypium arboreum. NCBI lineage: Eukaryota > Viridiplantae > Streptophyta > Magnoliopsida > Malvales > Malvaceae > Gossypium > Gossypium arboreum. Next base: position 83,321,832 of record NC_069070.1, on the reverse strand, counting down.
GTTGTGCCGTTTTCTGACCATCCTTCCTTCTCTTCTCTTCTTTTCCTTTTCTCTCCATCTACTTTCTCCTCCTCTTTTCCTTCATAGCCGAATCCTTCTACCATTCTACTCAACACCACTTTCTTACCATTCATTTTTAAGCCTTATAGCCGAATATCACAAAAGTCGAAATCCCGAAAGCCCATATTTCTTCTGTGCCGATTTCTCTTAGCCAAACCCTCTTACTTTTCTCCATCTTTTTGACTGATTCTCTAATCCTCTGAACCCCAAGTTTCTATCGACAAGACTACAGCAAAACTCTCATATTCCATCTTCCTCTACACAGTACAAAAAGCCGAAAACTCTATACTTTTAGGGACATAGCTGAATCTGTAGACCATAAAGGTTTGATTTCTACTAAGGTTTGGGGATTAGATCTGCATCAGAATTGAATAAGAACTAAGGTGGAATCGTTGACTGAAGGAACCAGTGGTAAGTTTTTGAATCTATTTCCTTATTTCGGGAATTAAGAAAAGCCGTAACCCCTAAAGGTGGCTAGCGTTTTGGACTAAGGGTTTTGTGCCTCTTTTTTTTTGGTTGTGTAAGAGTTAGCGTATACAAGAGGACAAGAGGGCGTACAGCAAAAAGGGCTTGAAGACTGTTTCGGTTTGATCTTTGGATCTAACCCATATTTCAGCAAAAAGGTAAAGAACTCTGGGATCTAAGGCTGTGTTGGCCGAATATGGTAAGGGCTTAAATATGTAGTTTGATTTCGATATTTAGATTAATGTGTTAGCAATCCAATTGTAGGCAGTTTGTGTGTGGATCTCGCCAATGTACCGTCATAAATCAGGTGTGTAACTGACACCCTCTCATAGACTAGATCGGCAAAAGTCGAAAAGTCGAAATGCCGGAAAGCCGGTATTTTGTGAACTTGCGAGTGTGCGAGTGCTCGTAAGATAGATGGATTAGCATATTCGGTAATCTAAAGTGGTAAAACTGCAGCATGCGTGATTTCGTGCATTTCGATATTTTTGGGCTTAATGGGCCAAAATTGGGATAATGGGCCAACGAGGCCAATTCGGTAAGAACACTCGATAAGTGTTTCTGTTAGTTCATAAATGGCTATGATATGCAAGAAAACCCTAAAATAGTTAAATTACTAGAATACCCTCATGTATGGAAATTACCATAATACCCCTAGGCGTAAAATGACCATTATACCCCTAGGGTTAATTGTGACTGAAATGTATGATATTCTGATTCTACGTGATGTATGCCATGACATGTATATCTGTTGCATGGGATACGGGTTATATTGATGGAGGGAGTATACTGGTGGCTCTACCACAAATATCTATTCTGGTGGCTCAGCCACAATATCTGTATCTGGTGACTCTGTCACAATATCTGTTCTGGCAGCCATGCTGCAAATTCTGTGGCGTGTAGCGGATAGGTGGGTCGAGTAGTCTCCCCACATGGCGTAAGCTTGGATATGGGTTGGGTTCTGCATACATCAAATATCATTACAGATATCATTATGGGCCTATGGGCTTTATTCTGAATTCTGCATAGGGCTAAGGCCCAGTTTAATTTGTTTCTGTGGTTTGAGTTGATTTGGGCTATGGTTGGGTTATTTTACATACTGAGTTCCCAAACTCACCTCTTATTTCCATCTATGTAGGTAATCCCCAACCATAGTGGACTTGAAGCTGTGAGGGATTCGGAGTGGCCACACGTTCTGTAAATTTCGGTTTCCTTCTGGGAATTGGACATCTTTTCATTTACTTTTATGATTTGGGTTTTTAAGTTGTAATAAGGCCGCTCTAATTATTTAAATTGTTTTAATATGTTTATTTTTAGAACAGATATAATAATCGTTGAAACTGATTAGCTTTAGGGCGCGTTTTCAAAACGGTAATTGATTTCAAAATATCACGACAACAAGCAAGACTTCCGCAAGAGAAACGTTTTCCAAACTTAATCACTTTTCTAAAAACTAGACTTAATTGAATTGGTTTCCTAAGAATATTTACGAAGTTAAGGTGTGGCAATGGTGGTGTGCATGTCTAGGATTGGATCCTAAGGGAACTTGGTACTTAAGCAGTCCGCTGGACTCACCTCCTCTTCTCTGGTTTCCTACCTGGTGCTCAGCTTCCATTCACTTTAACCTACGATGGAGTTACCTTTTCAACACTAAATAAGATTAAAAATATAAAATGTTTTTTTCTTCTTCGATGTGGCACGTCGGATTCGGTCATAACGTCTAGCCCGGGTTTGGGGTGTTACACGAATCTTGTTATTATTTTTTGAATTGTATGATAAATATTTAACTTGTTCTTAATTATGTGTTCTTAATTCTTGTTTTGATATCCCAGGATATTGATTCAAGATAAGCTCTTATTCAGAGGAGGAATAGACCCTGTTTAAGAGTACATTTGTCATAATTAAGTGGAGTTGATTGGGCGCCTAGACATAGGGTGACAAGATTTTGCCGGATTAGGGTGAAATCTAATAAGGGGATCCATATATCAAGTTAATGCAACCCTAGGATGTTAATTAGATAAAGGTCTCAATTATTCAATCTAGGGATTAGACGTTATTAGTCTTGAATAGGGATAATAACATAACTTAGGGATCTATGCGAAACAAGTTAAATGAGTAAATCGTCCGATTCGAAGCGAGAATAACAAGTAAAGTCTAGGTGGATTTTTCCTTAGGTACTGTCTTAATTTAATCGATTTTCCCAAAAGCAATTCCCCAATTCCATTCTCTATGAATTCTTAGTTTAGATAATTAGTTAGTTTAAAAAAAACCTCTTTATTCTTAGGCTAGATAATAAAAAGACAGTCATTACTAGTACTTTTAGTTCCTTTGGGTTTGACAATCTGGTCTTGCTAAAACTATAGTACTATTCGATAGGTACACTTGCCTACATCGCAATAATAGTTAGTTTCAAGAATGATTAATTATAAATATTTAAAACCTATCACGAAATCACGCGATCATCATTTAATCTCAATCAAGAAACTTTCATGAATGTTTGAATTTTTTTCTCAAATTGAAATTTTTTCTCAAAACAGGGGACACACGCCCGTGTGCCCAGGCTACGTGTCTCACACGACCTCCAGACATGCCCGTGTCACAGGCCATAGGGACATTCGAAATGGGAGCACATAGCTATGTCCCAGCTCATGCTCGATCCCGTGTAACTCTCTGACTTGGGTCACACGGCCAACACACACGTCCGTGTGGCTAGCCCGTGTGCCCTAAAAATGGCCATACACAACCGTGTACTAGGTAGAGTGCTAGGCCGTGCAAAACCTGTGGGGTAGACTGACTTATGCAACACGGCCAAGTTACATGCCCGTGTGTGAGGCCGTGTGAAGCATACTGACTTGATTTCTCAAACAACACTAGGGGACACACAGCCGTGTATTTAACTGTGTGTCACATACAGCTGAGACACATGCCCGTGTGGACAAAAATAGGTTACTTATCAAGCCATTTTGCCACCCAAATTGTCACACACCTACATCACAATTCAAAGCAACAACAGAAGGCATAATAGGCCTTAAATCCACCTCAACCAAGTATCATTTAAACCATATGAATGCCAACAATATAGAAGACATAAAATATTCCAATTTGCCATTTAGTTCATACCAAATATCAATTACTTCAAACATCAAAATGACCAAACTCAAATATGCATTTTTTGGCCTGATTTCACAAGCATACCAATATTCACAAATCATTAATTTAACATTCATAATACCTATTATCAACAATCATGACAAAACCATCAACCAACTCACTTCACAAGACATAAACATATATAAATATATATGATTCAACATGCTAAAATAGACCAAAATATGCCATCACTCATGGCTATCCATACATACCAAAACATATATATTTACAAGCTAATTCATTTGGCCAAAATAATTATCAAGTTATAACCAAAATGACAAAGTCCCTATACATGCCATATACTTAAAATACCAAGTTGATAGGTACCGAGAGATAGGTGGATAGTGTGACAATATCTCTGACGAGCCCCGAATCCGAGGTAGCTTTGAACTCACTGTAAAACATAGAAAAATAAATGATGCAAGATATAAATCTTAGTAAGCTCGTATGAAATAAACTTAATGCAATCATATAAACATAATTCAATAATTTGAATACACTAATATGTAGCTTACATTAGCTAACAAACCCTTCAAATACTGATTCACAAAATTATATGCTTTCATCGTTATTTCTTTGATTCAACGATAAAATAGTCTATGCACATACCTTTACTATCTCGTATCAATCTCATACACATTCTCATCTTTCATTTACCCATTGAACCATTCGGAATAAAAGTCGAATACTCAAGGGTCTCACATGATAAATACCTATACCATGGCCCGTAGCCAAATCAAGGTAACTTATCTTCAAAGTACTGATATCATGGCCCGAAGTCAAATCAGTTGATATGTATGGCCTGAAGCCAAATCGGTATAACTCGAACCTGAAGTGCTATATTATGGCCCGAAGCCAACTCAATGTATTACCTAATGACATGCCACTAGCATCCTAAACTATTCCTAAGGTTCAACCAGGATTTCGAATGTCGAATCATTGTCGAAACACTATCATTCATATCCACAATCTCGTATTTGCAATTTATGCAATATCAAATCATATAAAATACATTTGTATTGAATTTTATCACATACAAACTTACCTCAGATGCTTAAATGGCAAAACAAGTTAGCTATTCGTAACTTTGTTCTTTCCCTGATCTAAGTCAGTATTTCTCCTTTCTAGATTTAAATATATTCAAAATTAACTTATTTAATCCTCTATTTATTCAATTCAATCCAACCTATACATTAGGGCTATTTTACACATTTGCCCTAAACTTTCACATTTTTACAATTTAGTCCTTATTACACAAAATCACAAATTAATGAAATTCCAAATATACCCATGCTAGCTGAATTACTATTATGCCCCTAGCAGCCCATATTTTTCATTTAATTCACATTTTAATCATTAACTTTACACATTTCTAAATTTAATCCCTATTTTGTATTTTCACTAAAAATCACTTAACTAAACTTGCATATCTATCAACAAGCATTCATAATCTATCAAGAAACTTCAAAATACACATGTATTAATTAATGGCATCATTCAAAATCTTTATTAGTTTTGCAAAATAGTCCCTGGGCTAGCTAGTACTAGATGCAACAATCACAAAAACATAGAAATGATTAAAAACGAGACAAAAATGGACTTAAAAAATAGAAAGATTGGCCGAATGAAAACCATAAGAGTAGTGTATTTTACTCTTAAAATTCGGTAATGGAAGATGAATGAACATGGAGAAATGTTTTTGTTTTACTTAATTATTGATTATTAACTAATTTACTATTTTAACCTTGGATATTAACCATCAAAATCACTTAATATAAGCCTATAATTGTCCACTGACAAAAGAAATGGTCTAATTACCACTTAAGGACCTCTACTTTAATTTTCCATAGCTAATAGACACATTTAACTAATAGAAGTCAAGTTTTACACTTTACTTGATTTAGTCCTTTCTATCAAATTGACCAAATAAACAATAAAATTTCTTAACGAAATTTTCACACAATCACTCAATCATGCCGTAAACATTAAAATAATAATAAAATAAATATTTTGACCTCAGATTTGTGGTCTCAAAACCACTGTTCCGATTTGACCAAACACGGGCTGTTACAACTCTACCCCCTTAGGGATTTTCGTCCCCGAAAATCTTACCAGTGAAAAGGTTAGGGTAATGTTTTCTCATAGCTTCCTCAGGCTCCCAAGTAGCCTCTTCAGCACCATGACGTTGCCACAAGAATTTCACAAGAGCTATACTTTTATTTCTCAACTATTTAACCTTACGTGCTAGAATTCTAATCGGTTTGTCGTTATACGTCATATCAGGTAGAATTTCAATCTCGGATGGAGAAATTACATGTGATGGATCCGATCTATATCAACGCAACATCGATACATGAAACACATTGTGAATCTTTTCTAATTCTGACGGTAATGCTAACTAATATACCGCGGGTCATATTCTTTCAATAATCTTATACGGCCAGATGAAACGCGAACTCAATTTGCCTTTGCGATCGAAACAAATTATTTTCTTTCACAGAGATAATTTCAAAAACACTTTGTCACTGATTTAAAATTCAATGTCTTTTTGTTTCAAATCCTTGTACAATTTCTAACGATCTGAAGTTGTTTTCAAACAGTCAAAAATTACTTTCACTTTCTCTTCAGTTTCTATAATCAAATCAACTTTGTGAATCTGTTTCTTGCTAAGTTCAGTCCAGTACAATGGAGCTCGGCATTTGTGACCATACAAAGCTTCATACGGTGCCATCTTTATGCTTGATTGAAAGTTGTTATTATATGCAAATTCAACCAGCGGAAAATATTTCTCCCAATTGCCTTCGAATTCTAAAACACAACATCGAAGCATATCTTCGAGGACCTGAATTACTCTCTCAGATTGACCATCGATCTACAGATGAAAAGCTGTACTAAAATTCAACTTTGTACCCAAAACTTCTTGCAGTTTCTTCCAAAAATCGATATGTAAAACTTGGATCTCTATCCAAAATAATCGAAATTGGCACCCCGTGCAATCTAACAATCTCAGAAATGTATAACTCCACCAATTTATCAAGTGAAAAGTCAGTACATAATGGGATGAAATGTGCGGATTTCATCAGTTGATCAATGACAACCCAAATTACATATTTCTTCTTCAGAGACAAGGGTAATCCCGATACAAAATCCATAGTCACTCTATCCCATTTCCACTCCTGTATCATCACAGGCTGAAGGAAACTCGAAGGTACTTGATGGTCGGCTTTCACTTGCTAACAAATCAAACACTTCAATATAAACTTAAAAATATCTCGTTCCATACCTGACCACCAATACGACTTCTTCAAATCATTGCACATTTTGGTACTCCCTAGTTGAACGAATAAATTACTACTATGTGACTCATGCAAAATTTTCTAAATCAATTCTGGATTTTTAGGTATGTAGATTCTATCTCGAAACATTAAACGATCATCGAGAACCCTTGTACAAAACGTCAATAGTAACCAGCCAATCCTAGAAAGCTTCTGACCTCGAATACATTTCTAGGTGGTTTCTAATCAATAACTGCAGAGATCTTGCTCGGATCAACTCGAGTGCCATACGCTGAAGCAATATGTCCCAAAAATCCTAGTTCCCGGAGCCAAAACTCATACTTACTTAATTTAGCATACAGTTGCTTATCTCTCAATGTTTGCAACACAATCCTCAAGTGCTCAGCATGCTCAGACTCATCTCGGGAATAGATCAAAATGTCGTCAATGAACACAACAACAAATCTGTCTAAATACAGTCTAAATATTCGATTCATCAAATCCATAAAAATGGCAAGAGCATTAGTCAATCCAAAAGGCATAATAAGGAAGTCATAATGTCCGTACCTCATTCTAAATGCTATTTTTGGTACATCGGAGTCTTTAACTCCCAGTTGATAATAGCCAGATCTCAAATCAATCTTTGAAAGCACAGTTGCACCTTTCAACTGAGCAAACAAATCGCCTATTCTTAGCAACGGATACTTATTCGTTATCGTGACCTTGTTGAGCTGAAAATAGTTAATACACATTCTTATTGACCTGTCTTTCTTCTTTACAAATAACACCGGTGCACCCTAGGGCAAAAAACTCGGTCGTGCAAAACCTCTATCTATTAACTCCTGTAACTAAGCTTTCAATTCTTTTAATTCTATTGGATCCATTCTGTAAGGAGCTATTGATATCGATGAAGTTCCCTGTACTAACTCAATAGCAAACTCAACCTCTCTAACCGATGGCAACCCAGGCAATTCTTCTGAAAATACATCCGAATATTCATAGACTACAGTCACCTAGTCAATCTTCTATTTAGACACTTTGGTATCTAAAACATATGCTAGTTACGCATTATAGCCCTTTCTTACATATCTCTGAGCCGACTTCGACGAAATCACTACTGCTAATCCACCCGATTCATCAGATTCAATTCGAAGAATTGCATTATTCTAACACCTCAATTCTATAATCTTTCAACTACAATTCACAACAACATCGTGCAAAGTCAACCAATCCATACCCAGAATCACATCGAACTCGTCAAATGGCAAAAGCATCAAATCAGCTGGAAAATAGTAACCCTGAGTCATTAATGGACAGTTCTTGCATACTTTATCAACTAAAACATACTTTCCTAAGGGATTCGATATTTTAATTATAAATTCTGTAGAATCAACAGTCAATTTCTTACTAGACACTAAATTTCCAAAAATGAATGAATGTGTTGATCTAGGATTAATTAAAGCAATCACATTAGTGTCGTAAAGAGATAATGTACCGGTGATGACATCTGGCGACGACGCTTCTTCGCGAGTGTGAATAGCGTAAGCTCTGGCTGGTGCACTAGCTTTGGATCTCACAGCTAAATCCCTAGTCACACCTCTACCACTGGAAACATTCCCCGTATTTCTCAATGGTCTCCCTCTTGAAGTCGTATTACTCGGTCTTGCATTCTGAAATTTATCTTTCTCAAATAACTTCGGGAAATCTCGAATAAAGTGATCTGGCAAGCCACATTTGAAACAAGCTTTAACACTCTTATTCCAGCACTCTCCAAAATGACATCTCCCACACTATTGACACTCGGGTTTGTTAATTCTAACATTGTCAATGCTCAAGACGAAAGTAGTTTGAGCTTTAGGATTCACATATTGATTTACCCGATCTCTATTCTGGTATCCCACTGATACATTTGATCGACTATACAAATCTCGGGATTCTTTGATAAAGAATGATGAGGTTTATTCATGTAACACCCCTAACCCGTATCCATTTCCGGACTAGGGTTAAGAGGCATTACCAGATATATCGGAACATTAGAAAATCATAAATCATACATCATCATATCATAACAATTCATACACAAAAAGTCCCTTTAGAAGGTTTACGAAACCTTAAACATGCTTTGGAGAAGGTTCAGGACCAATCCAAACACATACAAAATTTTTCGAAACTTAAACAAATTTTCTAAGTTACAGAGGTCACCCGCCCGTATAAACAGGCCATGTGCCTCACACGGCATTAGACACACCCGTGTGTCTAGACCGTGTCAAATCAGGGCATACATACTGACTTAATCACACGACACAAGACATGCCCGTGTGCCTTGGCCATGGCCGAAACTGACTTGGGTCACACGACTAGCCACAAGCTCGTGTGCCTTGGCTATGCTCAAGACTAACTTAAAATCGTAGGGTACCCCAAGGGACACACGGTCGTGCAACATGACCGTGTGTCGTACACAGCAGAGGCACATGCCAGTATCTCTATCCGTGTGGAAAAAAATAAGTCATTTGAAAAACCAATTTTCCACCCAATATGGGTCAAACCTTCAAGCATCAAACCAAGCACATTTGCACTATAATTTCAGCCAATTCCAATACCAAAACATACATCATTCAATTCATATTATTATCAACCAAATTCAAGCTTATAAACTATACTCAATCATATAAAATCATAAGCCAAAGTCATATTAAATCATATGTTTCATAGCTCTAATTCACCTCATTCATTCACATGCCAAAACCTTACCAAATTGACCATTTCACTAGGCCATTGAAGCACATCAAAACATACAATTTACGAACAGAAGCATATACCAAATTCATTCATAATCTCATCCATAACCAAGCCATATCACATGGCTAGATATACACATCAAAAAACATAATCAAAATCCTCTAGCATATACATGCCATACTTCAATATATACATTTTCAAAAGGTACCCAAATAAAATTCGATAGTGTGGTGTTGATCCTCGATGATTCCCGAGCTTTCGGTAGCTTCGATGTCTAATAAACAATGCAAACACACACAAACTAAGCTTTCAAAATCTTAATAAGCCATATACAAATAAAATGAACTTATAACATTAATTTAAACCAATTCATTCATACAATTTAAGGCAAAATACATTCTCGTAGCCATATATCTCCATTAGTTCATTTGATCATGATTCACATATATATTTCATATCTCATTCCCATTGCAACTTATACTTATATCATATATTCACCAAGGTACATGTACTTACCTTTCATTCTCAAACATGGTATCCAATTCAAACATACCTGAACCGGATACACAATCACATAGTCATTCATTCTCTCAGAATGCCTGTTGAAGCGTTCAGAATCAATAAGGATACTCGGATAACTCGAAAAGCTCATACAATGCCAACGTCCCAGACGTGGTCTTACACGTAATCAAATATCGATGCCATTGTCCTAGACAGGGTCTTACACGAAATCAAATACGATGTTGATGTCCCATACATGGTCTTACACGTAAATCATAAGTCGATGCCAATGTCCCAGATGTGGTCTTACACGAAAACACATATCGAATCCAATGTCATGACATATGTATCCTAACTATTCCTAAGGTTCGTATGGGGCTTTTCAGATGTTAGAACTTTGTCGATATATAACAGCTTGATTTAGACCCTATTCAGAACAGTGGTTTCGGGACCACAAATTCGAGTTGGAAAAATATTTTAATATTATTTTATATGTTTTCAAGGTGTGAATTTATGTGTGTGAAAATTTCGTTTGAAAATTTTACTGTTTGGATGTCCAATTTTTTTTTAAAAAAAGAGGCTTAATCGCGTAAAATGAAAAAGTTGATAGTTAAATATGAGAGTGCTTAATTGAATTTGTCTTTATAATATGATGCATTTATAATCCAATTAGAACATAGTTAAAAAGGATGGACGGTTTTGGTATTAATTATCATGGTTTTATATTAATTTTAAAAGGGTAATTTTGTAATATGTTAATAATGTTATGATAATAAAACATAAAACAAAGTTGCATGCATTCATCTCTATTTTCAAAAGGCGAAAATACAAAAGAAAAAAAAAAGAAAAAGAAAGCCACATTCGGCCATTAGCAAGCTTGATTCAAGGTGAGTTTTAGCTTGATTTTTGATAATTTTTATGTTTTTGAGATCGTTGCTATGTTATCTATCAGCCCCATGTCTCAATTTTTTAATTTGACGATGATTTTTTTATTTTTCCATTGTTAAAAGCTTGTGATTTTTGTTGTTTGATGCTGGAAAATAAAAGATATGTGATAGATTAACATGTTTTGTATTTTAATTTATGATGAATTTGAGTAATTAGGGTTAAATTGTAAAAATAATGAATTAAGGGACTAAAATGTGAAATAAATGAAATGTTTGGACTTGTATAAGGAAGATGAATATTCATCCTAAGCATGGTATATTGAAATTTTGCATATTTTGTGTTTTATGCAATAAGGACTAATTTGTGAAAAGTGTGAAATGTTAGGGGCAAAATGGTAATTTTCCCATTTATGTGTTTTCGAACTAAGTTAAATGAATTTGTGTTTGAATAAGTTTAATTTTAATATGTTTAGATTAAGAACCAAAGAAATCGAATTTGGATCGGGGGAAAACCAAAGTTATTGAATAGTCGTTTTGTTCCGATCGTCATTGTTCGAGGTAAGTTTATAAGCAAATAGATGTTGTAAATTTTAAATAAATACGAGTTATATATGTTGAAATGAATAATGTGAAAGTATATATGTGGTAGCCGAATGTGTATATGCTTGGAAGCTATGTTTACGAACTTGATTCAACCGAGATACGACGTCTGAAAGCCCCGTATAAACCTTAGGAATAGCTAGGATACATATATCATGACATAGGATTTCCGTTATGTGATTACGTGTAAGACCCTGTCTAGGACAGTGGCATCGATATGTGATTACGTGTAGGACCACGTCTAAGACATTCGCATCGATATGTGATTACATGTAAGACCATACCTAGGATGTTGGCATCGATGTGTGATTACGTGTAAGACCCTGTCTGGGACAGTTGCATCGATATGTGATTACATGTAAAACCACGTCTGGGCTGTGGGCATTGATATGTGATTGCATGTAAGACCACGTCTAGGACATTGGCATTGTACGATATGTGTGATTATCGGAGTATCCTATTCAATTCTAAATTGTTCAATGAGCAATGATAAGTTATGATCAAATGTGTAATCGAGCTAAAAGGTTCAGGTATGTGCTTGTTAAATGCTTATATGAAAATAAGGTAAGTTTTGGTATTTGAAGTGATGATATGAATTATACATGTTAAAATGTTGGTTATATGTATATTGAATGCAAATCCATATCCGGCTAAATGATATATGTATGTGATATTAAAGTGTGAATCATGAATATACATAAATGAATCTATATATATTCAGCTATATGATGATATTGTGACCTTGGAAGCAAATGATAGCTTTGTTAATGAATATATGTGTATTTTTGCCAAGTTAAAGTTGATACATGGATGTATATGTTGTACATGAATTTGCAAGTTTGAATTAAATGTGATGATGGTAGCATGAATTGGTTTAGTCAAGTTGAGCTATTAATGTTAATGAATGTTTTATTTGCTTATGACTTGCTAAGCTATGAAAGCTTACTGTGTGTATGTTTACTCTCTGTTTTATAGATTTTTTTTGAAGCTAGTTACGGGCTCAGGGATTGTCAGAGACGTCCATCACACTATCAATTGTTTCGGTATTTTTATAAAGTTGAACTTAAACCTATGGCAAGTATAGGCTAGCTTATGTTTATGTTTGTTTTGGGAAATGTAAATATGACCCATGCGAAAATGGCTTGTTTATTATGTTAAGTTTGGTATCTATGCTTTTGATTATATGATGGATATATTTTGTTTTGATGATTCGATCATGGCATATAAATGATGTGTGCTTGGTATGGTTTATTAATGTTTGAGATTGATTATGGTTGATTATGGCTGAGGTTTATTTTGGTAAATTACTAAAAGATTTATGTAGATAATATGTGTGATAAGCTTGGAAATAATTCATATATCATTGTTAATATTAGGTCATTATGTTCAGCTATAAGACACAAGAAATAAATGTGCTTCTTAGATGGTTGGATAAATGTTTTAAGTGTAATTATAATGATTATGTTTGGTTATTTATTTAATTGATTAGATTTGACTATAATGATATGAAGGTATTTGCTAAGTGGGCTGGATTGTCTATGTGCAAATTTGGGCAGGTAATGTTTTAGTAATGTTGTTCTAAGATGGCTTAAGATCTATGGTCATAAATTTATAAATAGTGCACAACCAAAGATGTGGGTTTGGTTTAGTTTTAGGGGTATTTTAGGTATAATATATGTGTATAAGTGAATATGTCTTATATGCCGCGTATGTGTTAATAATATGCTAGTAAACTAGTATATCATGAATCTATTAATTATAGCAGAAAGTGATGCTTGGTATAATTGTAAAATATTAATTAAGATATTAGTTGTTTTAGTAATTAGTAAACGGATAATGAAAAAGATGATTTGCATCTAAGTTAATTGATGTTATGGTTTGTGTGTGCATTTTAAATATGGTAAATTTAGGCATACGAAATGATGCGTTATTTTGTGACTTAAATAAATGTGTATATCATGTTCGGTCATGATGTTGTATTAATAATGCCGCATATCTTTTTTTTCATAAACTTTGATATATGATTTGTTTGGTTTAGCAAGTTCCTATATTATTATGAAATAAAGTGTTTGTTTTTTTTTATGTTTAATGGTTAAATAACCATATGTTTTATATATATGTACATTCGAATATGACTGAGGTGAATGTGTGAATATCCAGAATTTGTATCTTGTCCGGTAATGCCTCGTAACTCATTCTGGCGACGGATACGGGTTAGGGGTGTTATAGATACTTTCTCAGATATGTGACAGCCCAAAATTGACCCTAGTCGGAAGGTGGTCTCGGGACCACAAAACCGAGGCATAAAAATAATTTAAAATTTATTTCGATGCCTATAATATGTGTGTATTCATGTATGACATTTTTTTGATGATTGGTTTAGTGTTATAAAGGTGAATTTCACTAGAAAGGACCTAGTAGTGAACTTTGAAAGTATGATGGGGAAATGTGTGATGACTAATTAAAGCATGCATGCAAAATAATGGACTTGCATGTCAAATTCCCCCTTTTATAGGTGGTGGCCGGCCATGACAAGGGAGGATGGGCTAAACATGTCATGAAACATGTTTTGTTGGTGCATTAGGGTGAAATAATAAACAAAGGTGTATGGGTGATAAAAAATGAAAAAAATGTGTGTGAGTGTGGTAATCCCCCCCTTGCCGTGAGTTGAGAAAGAGGAAGAAAAAATTTTGTTGTGTTCATCCTTTCTCATCCTTTTGGCCGAAAATCATAAGGGAAGAAAGAGGATTTTTGCTTCATGCTTGGTTTAGAAGAGATCTAGAAGGTGATTTGGCTAAATTGGCATCAAGATTAAGGTATGTATGAGGTTGTGTTAGGAGTTTCATGCATGTTTTGGTTGCTAACTTGATGTGCATGTTAGCCATGGCTCAAATCTTTGTTATGCCATGGAAATGGTATTTGGCCAAAGTTGTTATGGTGATAAAGCCATTGCATGCTAAGTGTGAAGCTTGATGATGATGCATGCAATGATGGATTGTCTACTCTTGAGTAAGATTTTGAGTTTTCTTTTGTGTTTAACCATGATTGAAGTTGAAAGGAGCATGATTGTCATATTCGCCATGATGCATTCATGAGCATGGTTCATGCTTCTTGCATGTTAGTTAAAATTTGTATTTTGGATGGCTATGGACACCTTGAAATTGCCATGCTCATATATGTATATATATGTTTGCACATGATGTTTTGGCTATGAAGTAAGTGATGAATATATTGGTTTAAAGAAGAAGATGTTGAAGAATGCTTGTGAAATTGCAAGCACAATTTGGCCTAGCACACATATAAGTGCTTGATGCTATATTATAAGTTTTGAGCCACAATGTGCAAAGCATTAACTAGTAAAATGCATGCTGTTTTGTGAGGTATTAAGTGCATAATTGGCCTCAACATGTACATGAATATTCGGCCTTGGGTAGCCTATTGAAGGCCTTAGCTTTTCCTTGATGCTCAAATAAATTGTATTGAATTGCTTGATGTAGTATAAAATGTGCATGACCATTGTGTATTCAAGCTAAAGAGTGGCCATATGACCATTTAAACTCCTTGTCATATTCGCCATAAGCAAGCACAATGAGGTTTTAATAAATTGAATTTGTTTGAATTAGCTCAAGAGCTAAGAGGGCCACAATTGGACAAGGGAAGGAAAAGTGATCGAATAGCCGAAAAAGCCGTTCGACAACATCCGAGGTAAGTCCTCAAGAAGTGACCTTACTTGAATTATGTGAGATGAAGTATGAATGTGTATGATTATTGATTTATGTGAGTATGAGAAATTGAATGATACCGGGCTAAGTCCCGGCGAATATGCTTGTGAATATATGTGCGTTTGAGCCTTAGTAACGAAAATGAAATATGTATGTCCAATGATTATTGATGTATGTGTACATGAGAAATTGAATGATATCCGGGCTAAGCCCCGAGGACAATTATGCTGGAAATTATATCCGGGTTAAGACCCGAAGGCAATTGTGCTAGTGGCTATATCCGGGCTAAGACCCGAAGGCATTCGTGCGAGTTATTCTATCCGGGCTAAGACCCGAAGGCATTTGTGCACGTGATTATATCCGGTTATATTCCGAAGAATCTTGGGCTGGAGGTGAGTGTTGGTTGCTGTAATGAATTCAATTAGTACGTACACTCGAAAAGCCCAAAGGATAAGGTACGTTATATGTGCATTGGAAAGTCGACATGTTTGAGCATCATTCGCTCAGTCGACTAATGAATTTCAGTTATCGAATTGATTGATACTTTGTGAAAGTATATAATGATGAAGTGTGAAGTAAGAATGCGTATTAATGAAATGATGCATGTGGCTATGTGAATGTATTGCTGTAATTAGAGTTGATTATATTCCTTGAGACTTACTAAGCATAAAAAAATGCTTACCCCGTTACTTTGGCCCTCTGTTTTATAGATTTCGCTCGATAGCAATCGGATTCGGGATCAATAAAGTCGAAGTCATCCACACTATCCACGCCTCTATTTTGGTATAAATTTTGGTTGAACTTTGAAATGGCATGTATAGGACTACCCCTTGTTGGTTGAATATGTTGTGATGTATATATGTACGGCCATGCGAAAATGGCTCGTAAAAGTGAAGTATCGACTTAGACTAATTGTGGTTTGTATGTATATATTTGGTGTCATGATGTGGCTATGGCTTGGAAATGGGAATGTTGGTCATATGATCAGCCATTGGCATGGTTAAAATGATCATATATGAACCTATGTATGGCAAGACTAGTTGGTTCATGGAGACTACCAAATAGGTAAGACCTACCTTAAAACAGATGCTGCCAGCTGCAGTGACGTGAATGTGAAAAATCACCAAAATTCGTAGGAATGGAATTAAATAGTGAATAAGCTATGTAAATGAACCTTGATGAGTCTATTTTCATATGGAAGAAACGAAATGGTCATAGGAGTTACATGTTAAGAGATATTAAAACTATTGTGAGACAGGACCAGAACGGTTTCTGGGTTCCCTGTCGAAACTTTAAAAATTTACTATAAATTATCCAAAATTAATTAGGAGACATAACTTATATGTACAGATTCCATTTTGAGTCTAGTTTCATTAGAAACAAACGGTACCAGCATTAAAGCCCTGTACAGAGAGATATTCAAGTTATACCGCGCGAAGGTCAGAGCAGTCGATCCCTGTAACATGGGTGACTTTAACTAATAAACTGTACCAATTGGCCCGACCAAAATTCTAGAAATAAATCCATGGATGGATATATGAGTCTAAATTCAGGAAAATTTACGAAACCAGTTTCGAGTTTTGAAACTCGAGATATGATTTTAAGGCGACAGTGACGCAGTTTTCCAGCCTGACTGGAAATGTCAAATGGATGGGCAAAACAAGTGAACTTGGCTTGTTAACCCCTCGTGTCCGACACGGCGATGGTCTCGGGTTCGGGTGTTACAATTTTATTGGTATCGAGCCACGGTTTAGTCGATTCTAGGACTACCGTGATGTGTTTGGGGTCTAGCTATACATGCCATTAAATGATGAATCGATTGTGTGGTGATTTCGACAATTTGACTTTGTGTTTGTTTATAGCAATGGATCCCGATCCCAACCGAGCGATAGCTGATGATGTGGAGAGTGTGGCGCTGCTGCCGCGCAAGGGACAGCGCGGCGGACTCTCAACCTATGGCCAGCAACCCGAATGATGAGGCTAGGCAAGCCTTTTATAGTGTGATGAGCGAATGGTTTAATCAATACATTCGAACTAACACTACTGTTTCACAACCTCCATTCCCGACAAATGCAACCCCGCACCTACAATACCTCCGGTGACTGACCAAATAAGGTCAAGTAAGCCCCCATCGATAGGATTGAAAACATGGGGCCACTGAATTTAAGGCTACGGACGATGATGATGCCGAAGCGAGCTGAATTTTGGTTAGATAACACTATCCGGTGCTTGATGAGCTATCCTGTACACCCGATGAGTGCTTAAAGTGTACCATCTCCTTGCTACGCGAGTCCGCCTACTATTGGTGGAGTACTCGACTTGTGGTGCCTAGAGAGCAAGTGACTTGGGAATTCTTTCAAACCGAGTTAGAAAAAAGTATATCGATCGAGATTCATCGACTAAAAGCGGAGGAATTCCTTGATCTTAAGCAAGGTTCGATGTCGATTATCGACTACGAACGAAAATTTGTGAGGCTTAGCGATGCAGCGAGAATGCATTTCGTCCAAGGTATATGTAAACGCCGAGGATGGGCTGAATGATGATAAAAGGATGTTTGTTGGCATCCTCGAGATACGAGAGTTCGTAGTACTTGTTGAGCGAGCTTGTAAAGCGAAGAGCTTAGAAAGGAGAAACAAAAAGCTGATGTGGGAACTGGAGAATTCGAAAGAGGTCCTCGGAAAGTCTCTTCAACAAGCATCGAAGAGATTTCGAGATGATGTGAGCCGGTCTAGAGGCGTTTGGGCTTTTCTAGACGAGGACGCGATCGACCCTGTGACCACACGAGTCACTTCGATCATGATGGTGGAAATGATCGCCGAGAGAGGGCGGAGTGTCCACATTGTGGCAAATGGCATTCGGGAGCTGTTGGTTTCGTGATCGCTCTCGCTATAAGTGTGGATCGGTCGACCACTTTATGAAGGATTGCCCGAGGATGCATGAGCAGAATGTAAGTCGAGTGGAAACCGGGTGCTACCTTCGCCGAGGTAGGCCACCTAGAAATGTGGGCAATGTCGTTGGCGGTCGAGAGGATCTAGAGATGCTACCATCGGATCCGAGGCTCGTGCTCTGCTAGGACTTATGCCATACGCGCGCGCGAGGATCTGCCTCTCCGGATGTCATTACCGGTACTTTCACTCTTTTCAATACAAATGTGATTGCTTTGATTGACCCCTGGTTCTACTCATTCATATATATGTGAAACCTTAGCATCCAAGAAGACTTTGCCTATTGAGTCTCTCGAGTTTGTAATTCGGTGTCAAACCCTTGGGTCATTACGTGCTTGTCAACAAAGTGTGCAAGAAAAGTCCCTAGTGTTCCGAGGTTCTTGTTTTCCGGCGGACTTGATGCTTTTGCCCTTCGATGAGTTCGACGTTATTCTTGGTTTGGATTGGTTGACCATGCACGATGCGGTTGTAAATTGCAAGAGCAAGACTATCGATTTGAGGTGCGCGAATAATGAAATAATTCGGGTTGAGTCTACGGACTTAATGGAGTTGCCAGCTGTAATATCAGCGATGTTGGCCCAGAAATATGTAAGAAAAGGGTGCGAAGTGTACCTTGCGTACGTGCTTTCGATGACAAGGAATCGAAAAGAAACCGAATCGTGCCGTGGTTTGTGAATACCGGATGTTTTCCAGAAGAATTGCCGGGTTTACCACTGTTAGGAAATAGAATTTGGCATCGAATTGGTACCGGTACCACTCCAATTTCGATAGCTCCGCACCGTATGGCACCAACGGAATTAAAGGAGTTGAAAGCTCAGTTGCAAGAATTGGTGGATAGAGGTTTTGCTCGCCCGAGTTTCTCGCCTTGGGGTGCGCCAGTGTTGTTTGTGAAAAAGAAGGATGGAACCATGCGGCTGTGCATCGACTATCGTCAGCTTAATAAAGCGACGATAAAGAACAAATATCCGTTACCACGTATCGATGACTTGTTCGATCAACTGAAGGGAGCCTCGGTGTTCTCGAAAATAGATTTGAGATCGGGCTATTATCAATTGCGAATCCGAGATTGGACGTACCCAAGGCGCCTTGAACAAGATATGGTCACTATGAGTTCCTAGTGATGCCGTTTGGGCTCACTAATGCCCCGCAGATTTATGGATTTAATGAATCGGATCTTTAGACCATATTTGGATCGATTAAGTAGTCGTGTTCATTGATGACATCTTGGTCTATTCAAGAAATGAGACCGAACATGCTGAACACCTGCGGTTAGTCTGCAAATTTTACGGGATAAGCAATTATATGCTAAGTTCAAGCAAGTGTGAGTTCGGTTAAGAGAGGTTAGCTTCTTGGGTCATGTGGTATCTCAGATCGGGTATTCAAGTCGACTGAATAAAATTTCAGCCATACTTAATTGGAAGCCTCAGAAATATTCCGAGGTTCGAGCTTTTGGGGCTTGCCGATTATTACCGACGATTTGTAAAGGCTTCTCAACGATAGCCACGCCGATGACGGCTTACTCCAAAAGGATGTTAAGTTCGAATGGACGGAGAAATGCCAAAAAAATTTCGATCAACTGAAAACTTATTTGACTGAAGCCCCAATTCTAGTACAACCCGAGTCCGGCAAAGAGTTTGTCATCTATAGCGACGCCTCTCTACTTGGGTTAGGTTGCGTATTAATGCAAGAAGGTCGAGTTGTGGCCTATGCGTCGAGGCAATTAAACCCACATGAGAAAAATTATCCGACTCATGATCTCGAATTGGCCGCCATCGTATTCGCCTTGAAGATTTGGCGACATTACTTATTTGGTGAAAGGTGCCATGTATACTCGGATCACAAAAGTCTCAAATATTTGATGACCCAAAGAGAATTAAATCTGCGACAAAGGCGTTGGCTCGAGTGTTAAAGGATTATGAGCTGGTCATTGACTATCACCGGGAAAGGCGAATGTGGTTGCGGATGCCTTGAGTTGTAAATCATTATTCGCTTACGAGCGATGAGCGTGCACTTGTCATTCATCCGATAGTGTATTAGTAGCTGAATTGAAAGCCAAACCACCTTTGTTGATACATCAAATTCAAGAAGCTCGGAAAAGTCGACGACGAGTTGGCTGCAAACGGGCGAAATTTGAGTGTGTGCCGAACAAGGACTCGAATTTCAAATCGATGATGACGATTGTTTGAGGTTCAAAAGTCGTCTGTGTGTTCCAAAGAATTGAACTCATTTCGATAATTCTGAATGAAGCCCATTGTAGCCGAATGGCAATCCACCCGGGAGTACGAAGATGTATAATGATTTGAAGCGTCGGTTTTGGTGGCATGGTATGAAGCGAGACATCTCCGACTTTGTTTGAGATGTTTAATATGTCAACAAGTGAAAGCGGAACATCGGTGCCTTCAAGATTACTTCACCAATCACGATACCCGAGTGGAAATGGGATCGAGTCACAATGGACTTTGTATCCGGACCGCCATTGTCGCAAGTAAGAAGGATGCGGTTTGGGTCGTGGTAGATCGATTGACTAAGTCGGCCCACTTTGTCCCCGTGACGCACGGATTTTCAATGGACAAATTAGCGGAATTGTACGTTTCTCAGTTGTGAGATTACACGGGTGCCTATTTCCATCGTGTCGGATAGAGATCCGAGATTTACCTCGCGATTTTGGAAAAGTTGCAAGAAGCTTTGGGTACCAAGTTGCATTTCAGCACCGCCTTTCACCCCCAAACCGATGGTCAATCCGGCGGATAATTCGGATACTTGAGGATATGTTAAGATGTTGCATCCTCGAGTTTAGTGGTTCATGGGAGCGGTATTTGCCGTTGATTGAATTCGCTTACAACAACAAACTTTCAATCAAGTATTAAGATGGCACCCTACGAGGCCTTGTACGGTCGTAAATGCCGTACACCATTGTTTTGGTGAGCTCGGTGAAAGCAAGATTTTCGGGTGGATTTGATTAGGGATGCTGAGCAGAAAGTGAAAGAAATCCGTGAAAGTCGAAGATAGCCTCCGATCGTCGAAGTAAATGCAGCGGATCTGAAGCGTAAGGATATCGAGTATCGGTGGGTGATAAAGTGTTTCTCAAGGTATCGCCTTGGAAAAAGATACTCGTGTTGGTAGTAAGGGCAAGTTGAGCCCGAGGTTCATTGGGCCATATGAGATATCCGGCGAGTCGGTCCAAATGGCATATCGTTTGATTTTTCCCCGAACTCAAAAAGGTTCACGATGTCTTTCACGTTTGATGCTTGACGCTATAGATCCGATCCATCGCACGTGATTAGTCCATCGAAATTGAAATTCAAGCTAATATGAGTTATGAGGAAGAACCGATTCGTATCCTATCACGAGAAGTGAAAGAGTTGCGAAACAAGCGGGTTCCGCTAGTGAAAGTGTTATGGCTCAAGCACGGGATAGAAGAAGCTACTTGGGAGACCGAGAACTCTATGAAAAGCGATATCCAAGCCTATTTACGGTAAGATTTTCGGGGACGAAAATTTCTTAAGTGGGGAGAGTTGTGACACCCAAAATTGACCCTAGTCGGAAGGTGGTCTCGGGACCACAAAACCGAGGCATAAAAATAATTTAAAATTTATTTCGATGCCTATAATATGTGTGTATTCATGTATGACATTTTTTTGATGATTGGTTTAGGGTTATAAAGGTGAATTTCACTAGAAAGGACCTAGTAGTGAACTTTGAAAGTATGATGTGGAAATGTGTGATGACTAATTAAAGCATGCATGCAAAATAATGGACTTGCATGTCAAATTCCCCTTTATAGGTGGTGGCCGGCCATGACAAGGAGGATGGGCTAAACATGTCATGAAACATGTTTTGTTGGTGCATTAGGGTGAAATAATAAACAAAGGTGTATGGGTGATAAAAAATGAAAAAAATGTGTGTGAGTGTGGTAATCCCCCCTTGCCGTGAGTTGAGAAAGAGGGAAGAAAAAATTTTGTTGTGTTCATCCTTTCTCATCCTTTTGGCCGAAAATCATAAGGGAAGAAAGAGGATTTTTGCTTCATGCTTGGTTTAGAAGAGATCTAGAAGGTGATTTGGCTAAATTGGCATCAAGATTAAGGTATGTATGAGGTTGTGTTAGGAGTTTCATGCATGTTTTGGTTGCTAACTTGATGTGCATGTTAGCCATGGCTCAAATCTTTGTTATGCCATGGAAATGGTATTTGGCCAAAGTTGTTATGGTGATAAAGCCATTGCATGCTAAGTGTGAAGCTTGATGATGATGCATGCAATGATGGATTGTCTACTCTTGAGTAAGATTTTGAGTTTTCTTTTGTGTTTAACCATGATTGAAGTTGAAAGGAGCATGATTGTCATATTCGGCCATGATGCATTCATGAGCATGGTTCATGCTTCTTGCATGTTAGTTAAAATTTGTATTTTGGATGGCTATGGACACCTTGAAATTCGGCCATGCTCATATATGTATATATATGTTTGCACATGATGTTTTGGCTATGAAGTAAGTGATGAATATATTGGTTTAAAGAAGAAGATGTTGAAGAATGCTTGTGAAATTGCAAGCACAATTTGGCCTAGCACACATATAAGTGCTTGATGCTATATTATAAGTTTTGAGCCACAATGTGCAAAGCATTAACTAGTAAAATGCATGCTGTTTTTGTGAGGTATTAAGTGCATAATTGGCCTCAAAATGTACATGAATATTCGGCCTTGGGTAGCCTATTGAAGGCCTTAGCTTTTCCTTGATGCTCAAATAAATTGTATTGAATTGCTTGATGTAGTATAAAATGTGCATGACCATTGTGTATTCAAGCTAAAGAGTGGCCATATGACCATTTAAACTCCTTGTCATATTCGCCATAAGCAAGCACAATGAGGTTTTAATAAATTGAATTTGTTTGAATTAGCTCAAGAGCTAAGAGGGCCACAATTGGACAAGGGGAAGGAAAAAGTGATCGAATAGCCGAAAAAGCCGTTCGACAACATCCGAGGTAAGTCCTCAAGAAGTGACCTTACTTGAATTATGTGAGATGAAGTATGAATGTGTATGATTATTGATTTATGTGAGTATGAGAAATTGAATGATACGGGCTAAGTCCCGGCGAATATGCTTGTGAATATATGTGCGTTTGAGCCTTAGTAACGAAAATGAAATATGTATGTCCAATGATTATTGATGTATGTGTACATGAGAAATTGAATGATATCCGGGCTAAGCCCGAGGACAATTATGCTGGAAATTATATCCGGGTTAAGACCAAGGCAATTGTGCTAGTGGCTATATCAGGGCTAAGACCAAGGCATTCGATGCGAGTTATTCTATCCGGCTAAGACCAAGGCATTTGTGCACGTGATTATATCCGGTCATATTCGAAGAATCTTGGGCTGGAGGTGAGTGTTGGTTGCTGTAATGAATTCAATTAGTATGCATACACTCGAAAAGCCCAAAGGATAAGGTACGTTATATGTGCATTGGAAAGTCGACATGTTTGAGCATCATTCGCTCGATCGACTAATGAATTTCAGTTATCGAATTGATTGATACTTTGTGAAAGTATATAATGATGAAGTGTGAAGTAAGAATGCGTATTAATGAAATGATGCATGTGGCTATGTGAATGTATTGCTGTAATTAGAGTTGATTATATTCCTTGAGACTTACTAAGCATAAAAAATGCTTACCCGTTACTTTGGCCCTCTGTTTTATAGATTTCGCTCGATAGCAATCGGATTCGGGATCAATAAAGTCGAAGTCATCCACACTATCCACGCCTCTATTTTGGTATAAATTTTGGTTGAACTTTGAAATGCCATGTATAGGACTACCCTTGTTGGTTGAATATGTTGTGATGTATATATGTACGGCCATGCGAAAATGGCTCGTAAAAAGTGAAATATCGACTTAGACTAATTGTGGTTTGTATGTATATATTTGGTGTCATGATGTGGCTATGGCTTGGAAATGGGAATGTTGGTCATATGATCAGCCATTGGCATGGTTAAAATGATCATATATGAACCTATGTATGGCAAGACTAGTTGGTTCATGGAGACTACCAAATAGGTAAGACCTACCTTAAAACAGATGCTGCCAGCTGCAGTGACGTGAATGTGAAAAATCACCAAAATTCGTAGGAATGGAATTAAATAGTGAATAAGCTATGTAAATGAACCTTGATGAGTCTATTTTCATATGGAAGAAACGAAATGGTCATAGGAGTTACATGTTAAGAGATATTAAAACTATTGTGAGACAGGACCAGAACGGTTTCTGGGTTCCCTGTCGAAACTTTAAAAATTTACTATAAATTATCCAAAATTAATTAGGAGACATAACTTATATGTACAGATTCCATTTTGAGTCTAGTTTCATTAGAAACAAACGGTACCAGCATTAAAGCCCTGTACAGAGAGATATTCAAGTTATACCGCGCGAAGGTCAGAGCAGTCGATCCCTGTAACATGGGTGACTTTAACTAATAAACTGTACCAATTGGCCCGACCAAAAATTCTAGAAATAAATCCATGGATGGATATATGAGTCTAAATTCAGGGAAAATTTACGAAACCAGTTTCCGAGTTTTGAAACTCGAGATATGATTTTTAAGGCGACAGTGACGCAGTTTTCCAGCCTGACTGGAAATGTCAAATGGATGGGCAAAACAAGTGAACTTGGCTTGTTAACCCCTCGTGTCCGACACCGGCGATGGTCTCGGGTTTGGGGTGTTACAAGATATCTCATACTCAACTCATATAATCATTCATCATTGTTCAAGAACATATAAACAATATTAATTCAATTCAAAACACATTTATTTGTATATAGACTTACCTCGTACAGATTTGGATAGACGGAATCGGCTATTCAATGACTTTTGACTTTTCTTGATCTAATTTCGTTTTCTTTAGTTTTTGATCTCAATCGAGCAAAACCTTAGCCGAACCCTGAACTCTTTTTCTTCTTCTTTTACTTAGTATTTTCGACAACCATATATGAAAATGAATAAAATATATGACTTTTGTTTCATTTTAATTATCATATTAACCAATTACCAATTTATCCTTTGATATAAAACCATTTAATCATTAAACATATGACCATTTATGTCCATCCATTAGGCTAATGGTCTATCTACATCTTAAGGACTTCTCCTTTAATAAGACAAATCAATTAAGCACTTTAACAAACAGCAGGCATGTGACAGCCCAAAATTGACCCTAGTCGGAAGGTGGTCTCGGGACCACAAAACCGAGGCATAAAAATAATTAAAAATTTATTTTGATGCCTATAATATGTGTGTGCTCATGTATGACATTTTATGATGATTGATTTAGTGTTATAAGGGTGAATTCCACAAGAAAGGACTTAGTAATGAACTTTGAAAGTATGATAGGGAAATGTGTGATGACTAATTAAAGCATGCATGCAAAATAATGGACTTGCATGTCAAATTCCCCCTTTTATAGGTGGTGGCCGGCCATGACAAGGGAGGATGGGCTAAACATGTCATGAAACATGTTTTGTTGGTGCATTAGGGTGAAATAATAAACAAAGGTGTATGGGTGATAAAAAAATGAAAAAAAAATGTGTGTGAGTGTGGTAATCCCCCCCCATTGCCGTGAGTTGTAGAGAAGGAAAGAAAAAAAATTTGTTCATCCTTTCTTTGAGCCAAAACTAAGGAAGAAGGAGGATTTTTGCTTCATGCTTGGTTTGGAAGAGATCTAGAAGGAGATTTGGCTAAGTTTGCATCAAGATTAAGGTATGTATGAGGTTGTGTTAGGAGTTTCATGCATGTTTTGGTTGCTAACTTGATGTGCATGTTAGCCATGGCTCAAATCTTTGTTAAGCCATGGAAATGGTATTTGGCCAAAGTTGTTATGGTGATAAAGCCATTGCATGCTAAGTGTGAAGCTTGATGATGATGCATGCAATGATGGATTGTCTACTCTTGAGTAAGATTTTGAGCTTTCTTTTTGTTTTATCATGATTGAAGTTGAAAAGGAGCATGATTGTCATATTCGGCCATGATGCATTCATGAGCATGGTTCATGCTTCTTGCATGTTAGTTAAAATTTGTGTTTTGGATGGCTATGGACACCTTGAAATTCGCCATGCTCATATATGTATATATATGTTTGCACATGATGTTTTGGTTATGAAGGAAGTGATGAATAAGTTTGTTTAAAGAAGAAGATGTTGAAGAATAATTGTGAAATTGTAAGCACATTCTGCCTAGCACACATATGAGTGCTTGATGCTATATTGTAAGTTTTGAGCTACAATATGCAAAGCATTAACTAGTAAAATGCATGCTGTTTTTGTGTGGTATTAAGTGCATAATTGGCCTCAACATGGACAAGTATATTCGGCCTTGGGTAGCCTATTGAAGGCCTTAGCTTTTCCTTGATGCTCGAATAAATTGTATTGAATTGCTTGATGTAGTATAAAATGTGCATGACCATTGTGTATTCAAGCTAAAGGGTGGCCATATGACCATTTAAATTCCTTGTCATATTCGCCATAAGCTAGCACAATGAGGTTTTGATAAATTGAATTTGTTTGAATTAGCTCAAGAGCTAAGAGGGCCACAATTGGACAAGGGAAGGAAAAAGTAATCGAATAGCCAGTAAAAGCCGTTCGACAACATCCGAGGTAAGTCCTCAAGAAGTGACCTTACTTGAATTATGTGGAATGAAATATGGATGTATTGATTATTGATTTATGTGTGTATGAGTATTGAATGATACCGGGCTAAGTCCCAAGGCGATTATGTTAGTGATTATAATTGTGTTTGAGCCTTAGTAACGAAAATAAATATGTATGTCCAATGATTATTGATGTATGTGTGCATGAGAAATTGAATGATATCCGGGCTAAGCCCGAAGACAATTATGCTGGAAATTATAACCGGGTTAAGACCGAAGGCAATTGTGCTAGTGGCTACATCCGGGCTAAGACCGAAGGCATTCGTATGCGAGTCATTCTATCCGGGCTAAGACCGAAGGCATTTGTGCAAATCGTGATATCCGGGTTAAGTCCGTGAGGCCTTGGTGCGGGTTACCATAACCGGGCTATGTCCCGGCGATTGATCGAGTAGCGACATCCGGTTAAACTCGAAGGTATGTGATTTGAAAATTATAAGCTTGCTGGAAAATTTCAGCTAATGCACTTGTGAAATTTCCCAATGACAAGGTAAGTGCGGTGTGTGCTGCTGCGCTAGGAGTAGGCGTGTGAATATCCGCTCCTATGATGGAACGAGTTATCGGCCTTAATGAAGCCGTTATTTGTGTATGAACATAAGAGTTGGGATGGTGAAGTAAGTATGATTATGTGAATGTGCATTAATGAAATGATATATTTAACTATGTGAATGTATTGCTGTAATTAGAGTTGATTATATTTCTTGAGACTTACTAAGCATAAAAATGCTTACACCGCTGCTTTGGCTCTCGGTTTTCTAGATTTCGCTCGATAGCAATCGGATTCGGGATCGTTGAAGTCGAAGTCATCCACACTATCAAGCCCCCATTTTGGTATAAATTCTTGGTTGAACTTGAAATGGCATGTATAGGACTACCCTTGTTGGTTTAAATATGTTATGATGTATATGTATACGGCCATGCGAAAATGGCTCGTAATAGTGAAGTATCAACTTAAACTATTTGCGGTTTGTATATATATATATGGTGTCATGATGTGACTATGAATTGGAAATGGGAATGTTGGTCACATGATCAGCCATTGGCATGGTTAAAATGATCATATGTGGACCTATGTAAGGCAAGACTAGTTGGTTCATGGAGACTACAAAATAGGTAAGACCTACCTTAAAACAGATGCTGCCAGCTGCAGTAATGTGAATGTGAAAAATCACCAAAATTTGTAGGAATGGTATTAAATAGTGAATCAGCTATGTAAATTAACATTGATGAGTCTATTTTCATATGGAAGAAACGAAATGGTCATAGGAGTTACATGTTAAGAGATATTAAAGCTATTGTAAGACAGGGCCAGAACGGTTTCTGGGTTCCCTGTCGCAACTTTAAAAATTTACTATAAATTATCCAGAAAGAATTAGGAGACATACCTTATATGTA
This sequence comes from Gossypium arboreum, assembly GCF_025698485.1. Lineage (NCBI taxonomy): Eukaryota > Viridiplantae > Streptophyta > Magnoliopsida > Malvales > Malvaceae > Gossypium > Gossypium arboreum. The sequence continues at coordinate 83,293,402 of NC_069070.1, read as the reverse complement.
CAGATTCCATTTTGAGTCTAGTTTCATTTGAAACAAACGCCACCAGCATTAAAGCCCTGTACAGAGAGATATTCAAGTTATACCGTGCGAAGGTCAGAGCAGTCGATCCCTGTAACATGGGTGACTTTAACTAATAAACTGTACCAATTGGCCCAGCCAAAAATTCTATAAATAAATCCATGGATGGATATATGAGTCTAAATTCAGGAAAATTTACGAAACCAGTTTCCGAGTTTTGAAACTCGAGATATGATTTTAAGGCGACAGTGACGCAGTTTTTCCAGCCTGACTGGAAATGTCCAATGGATGGGCAAAACAAGTGAACTTGGCTTGCTAACCCCTCGTGTCCGACACGGCGATGGTCTCGGGTTCGGGTGTTACAATTTATTGGTATCGAGCCACGGTTTAGTCGATTCTAGGACTACCGTGAGGTGTTTGGGGTCTAGCTATACATGCCATTAAATGATGAATCGATAGTGTGGTGATTTCGACAATTTGACTTTGAGTTTGTTTACAGCAATGGATCCCGATCCCAACCGAGCAATAGCTGATGATGTGGAGAGTGTGGCGCTGCTCCGCACAAGGGACAGCACGGCAGACTCTCAACCTATGGCCAACAATCCGAATGATGAGGCTAGGCAAGCCTTTTATAGTGTGATGAGCGAATGGTTTAATCAATACATTCGAACTAACACGGCTGTCCCACAACCTCCATTCCCGACAAATGCAACCCCAAGACCTACAATACCTCCTAGAACTGACCAAATAAGGTCAAGTAAGCCCCGATCGATAGGATTGAAAACATGGGGCCACTGAATTTAAAGCTACGGATGATGATGATGCCGAGCGAGCTGAATTTTGGTTGGACAACACTATCCGGTGCTCGATGAGCTATCTTGTACACCGATGAGTGCTTAAAGTGTACCATCTCCTTGCTACGTGATTCCACCTACTATTGGTGGAGTACTCGACTTCTGTGGTACCTAGAGAGCAAGTGACTTGGGAATTCTTTCAAACCAAGTTCGAAAAAAAAAAGAGTATATCGATCGAGATTCATCGACCAAAAGCGAAGGAATTTCTTGATCTTAAGCAAGGTTCTATGTCGGTTACCGACTATGAGCGAAAATTTGTGAGGCTTAGCCGATACACGCGAGAATGCATTTCGTCGAAGCTATTATGTGTACGCGCCGAGGATGGGCTGAATGATGATATAAGGATGTTCGTTGGCATTCTCGAAATCGAGAGATCGTAGTACTTGTTGAGCGAGCTTGTAAAAGTCGACGACGAGTTGGCTGCAAAAGCAAATTTGAGTGTGTTCCAAACAAGGATTGAGTTTCAAATCGATGATGACGATTGTTTGAGGTTCAAAAGTCGTCTGTGTGTTCCAAAGAATTGAACTCATTTCGATAATTCTGAATGAAGCCCATTGTAGCCGAATGGCAATCCACGGGAGTACGAAGATGTACAATGATTTGAAACGTCGGTTTTGGTGGCATGGTATGAAGTGAGACATCTCCGACTTTGTTTGAGATGTTTAATATGTCAACAAGTGAAAGCGGAACATCGGTGCCTTGAGATTACTTGACCAATCACGATACCCAGTGGAAATGGGATCGAGTCACAATGGACTTTGTATCCGGACCGCCATTGTCGACAAGTAAGAAGGATGCGGTTTGGGTCGTGGTAGATCGATTGACTAAGTCGGCCCACTTTGTCCCCGACGTCTGGATTTTTCAATTGACAAATTAGCTGAATTGTACGTTTCTCAGATTGTGAGATTACACGGGGTGCCTATTTCCATCGTGTCGGATAGAGATCCGAGTTTTACCTCGTGATTTTGGAAAAAGTTGCAAGAAGCTTTGGGTACCAAGTTGCATTTCAGCACCGCCTTTCACCCCCAAACCGATGGTCAATCCGAGCGGATAATTCAGATACTTGAGGATATGTTAAGATGTTGCGTCCTCGAGTTTAGTGGTTTATGGGAATGGTATTTGCCGTTGATTGAATTCGCTTACAACAACAGCTTTCAATCAAGTATTAAGATGGCACCCTACGAGGCCTTGTACGGTCGTAAATGCCGTACACCATTGTTTTGGTGAGCTCGGTGAAAGCAAGATTTTCGGGTGGATTTGATTAGGGATGCTGAGCAGAAAGTGAAAGTAATCCGTGAAAGTCGAAGATAGCCTCCGATCGTCGAAGTCGACGCGGACTGAAGCGTAAGGATATCGAGTATCGGTGGGTGATAAAGTGTTTCTCAAGGTATCGCCTTGGAAAAAGATACTCGATTCGGCCGTAAGGGCAAGTTGAGCCGAGGTTCGTTGGGCCATATGAGATATCCGGCGAGTCGATCCGATGGCATATCGTTTGATTTTGCCCCGAACTCGAAAAGGTTCACGATGTCTTTCACGTTTCGATGCTTGACGCTATAGATCCGATCCATCGCACGTGATTAGTCCATCGAAATTGAAATTCAAGCTAATATGAGTTATGAGGAAGAACCGATTCGTATCCTATCACGAGAAGTGAAAGAGTTGTGAAACAAGCGGGTTCCGCTAGTAAAAGTGTTATGGCTCAAGCACGGGATAGAAGAAGCTACTTGGGAGACCGAGAACTCTATGAAAGAGCGATATCCAAACCTATTTACGGTAAGATTTTTGGGACGAAAATTTCTTAAGTGGGGAGAGTTGTGACAGCCCAAAATTGACCCTAGTCGGAAGGTGGTCTCGGGACCACAAAACCGAGGCATAAAAATAATTAAAATTTATTTTGATGCCTATAATGTGTGTGTGCTCATGTATGACATTTTATGATGATTGATTTAGTGTTATAAGGGTGAATTCCACAAGAAAGGACTTAGTAATGAACTTTGAAAGTATGATAGGAAATGTGTGATGACTAATTAAAGCATGCATGCAAAATAATGGACTTGCATGTCAAATTCCCCTTTTATAGGTGGTGGCCGGCCATGACAAGGGAGGATGGGCTAAACATGTCATGAAACATGTTTTGTTCGTGCATTAGGGTGAAATAATAAACAAAGGTGTATGGGTGATAAAAAATGAAAAAAAATGTGTGTGAGTGTGGTAATCCCCCATTGCCGTGAGTTGTAGAGAAGGAAAGAAAAAATTTTGTTCATCCTTTCTTTGAGCCAAAACTAAGGAAGAAGGAGGATTTTTGCTTCATGCTTGGTTTGGAAGAGATCTAGAAGGAGATTTGGCTAAGTTTGCATCAAGATTAAGGTATGTATGAGGTTGTGTTAGGAGTTTCATGCATGTTTTGTTTGCTAACTTGATGTGCATGTTAGCCATGGCTCAAATCTTTGTTAAGCCATGGAAATGGTATTTGGCCAAAGTTGTTATGGTGATAAAGCCATTGCATGCTAAGTGTGAAGCTTGATGATGATGCATGCAATGATGGATTGTCTACTCTTGAGTAAGATTTTGAGCTTTCTTTTGTTTTATCATGATTGAAGTTGAAAAGGAGCATGATTGTCATATTCGCCATGATGCATTCATGAGCATGGTTCATGCTTCTTGCATGTTAGTTAAAATTTGTGTTTTGGATGGCTATGGACACCTTGAAATTCGCCATGCTCATATATGTATATATATGTTTGCACATGATGTTTTGGTTATGAAGGAAGTGATGAATAAGTTTGTTTAAAGAAGAAGATGTTGAAGAATAATTGTGAAATTGTAAGCACATTTGCCTAGCACACATATGAGTGCTTGATGCTATATTGTAAGTTTTGAGCTACAATATGCAAAGCATTAACTAGTAAAATGCATGCTGTTTTTGTGTGGTATTAAGTGCATAATTGGCCTCAACATGGACAAGTATATTCGGCCTTGGGTAGCCTATTGAAGGCCTTAGCTTTTCCTTGATGCTCGAATAAATTGTATTGAATTGCTTGATGTAGTATAAAATGTGCATGACCATTGTGTATTCAAGCTAAAGGGTGGCCATATGACCATTTAAATTCCTTGTCATATTCGGCCATAAGCTAGCACAATGAGGTTTTGATAAATTGAATTTGTTTGAATTAGCTCAAGAGCTAAGAGGGCCACAATTGGACAAGGGGAAGGAAAAAGTAATCGAATAGCCGTAAAAGCCGTTCGACAACATCCGAGGTAAGTCCTCAAGAAGTGACCTTACTTGAATTATGTGGAATGAAATATGGATGTATTGATTATTGATTTATGTGTGTATGAGTATTGAATGATACCCGGGCTAAGTCCCGAAGGCGATTATGTTAGTGATTATAATTGTGTTTGAGCCTTAGTAACGAAAATAAATATGTATGTCCAATGATTATTGATGTATGTGTGCATGAGAAATTGAATGATATCCGGGCTAAGCCTCAAGACAATTATGCTGGAAATTATAACGGGTTAAGACCGAAGGCAATTGTGCTAGTGGCTACATCCGGCTAAGACCAAGGCATTCGTGCGAGTCATTCTATCCGGCTAAGACCAAGGCATTTGTGCAAATCGTGATATCCGGGTTAAGTCCCGTGAGGCCTTGGTGCGGGTTACCATAACGGGCTATGTCCCAAGGCGATTGATCGAGTAGCGACATCCGGTTAAACTCAAGGTATGTGATTTGAAAATTATAAGCTTGCTGGAAAATTTCAGCTAATGCACTTGTGAAATTTCCCAATGACAAGGTAAGTGCGGTGTGTGCTTTTGCGCTAGGAGTAAGAGCGTGTGAATATCCGCTCCTATGATGGAACGAGTTATCGGCCTTAATGAAGCCGTTATTTGTGTATGAACATAAGAGTTGGGATGGTGAAGTAAGTATGATTATGTGAATGTGCATTAATGAAATGATACATTTAACTATGTGAATGTATTGCTGTAATTAGAGTTGATTATATTTCTTGAGACTTACTAAGCATAAAAATGCTTACACCGCCGCTTTGGCTCTCGGTTTTCTAGATTTATTTCGATAGCAATCGGATTCGGGATCGTTGAAGTCAAGTCATCCACACTATCAAGCCCCCATTTTGGTATAAATTCTTGGTTGAACTTGAAATGGCATGTATAGGACTACCCTTGTTGGTTTAAATATGTTATGATGTATATGTGTACGACCATGCGAAAATGGCTCGTAATAGTGAAGTATCAACTTAAACTATTTGCGGTTTGTATATATATATATGGTGTCATGATGTGACTATGAATTGGAAATGGGAATGTTGGTCACATGATCAGCCATTGGCATGGTTAAAATGATCATATGTGGACCTATGTAAGGCAAGACTAGTTGGTTCATGGAGACTACAAAATAGGTAAGACCTACCTTAAAAACAGATGCTGCCAGCTGCAGTAACGTGAATGTGAAAATCACCAAAATTTGTAGGAATGGTATTAAATAGTGAATCAGCTATGTAAATTAACATTGATGAGTCTATTTTCATATGGAAGAAACGAAATGGTCATAGGAGTTACATGTTAAGAGATATTAAAGCTATTGTAAGACAGGGCCAGAACGGTTTCTGGGTTCCCTGTCGCAACTTTAAAAATTTACTATAAATTATCCAGAAAGAATTAGGAGACATACCTTATATGTACAGATTCCATTTTGAGTCTAGTTTCATTTGAAACAAACGCCACCAGCATTAAAGTCCTGTACAGAGATATTCAAGTTATACCGCGCGAAGGTCAGAGCAGTCGATCCCTGTAACATGGGTGACTTTAACTAATAAACTGTACCAATTGGCCCGACCAAAATTCTAGAAATAAATCCATGGATGGATATATGAGTCTAAATTCAGGAAAATTTACGAAACCAGTTTCGAGTTTTGAAACTCGAGATATGATTTTAAGGCGACAGTGACGCAGTTTTTCCAGCCTGACTGGAAATGTCCAATGGATGGGCAAAACAAGTGAACTTGGCTTGCTAACCCTCGTGTCCGACACGGCGATGGTCTCGGGTTCGGGGTGTTACAATTTTATAGGCAACTTTTACATTTTACGCGATTAGGTCCTTTTATCTAATTAAGCACACAAACGATCAAAATTTCGTACGAGATTTTCACACTTACTAATTCACATATATTAAGCACAGAAAAAAATATTAAAATATTTTTTGACTTGGATTTGTGGTCACAAAACCACTATTCTGACTAAGGTCTAAACTGGACTGTTACAATTCATTGGTCTTTTTCTCGAATCTCTTACCTCTGAATCAGCTTTTCTCTTTTCTCAGCTAAAGTCTTCGGTTTTACAAGCCCTGTCGACTAACGCAACAAATTCTTTCAAATCTAAAATCCCGACCAAAAGTTTAATGTCTTCATTCAACCCGTCAACAAACCGCTTGCACATAATCTCTTCAGTAGAAACATACTCCCGAGCATATTTACTCAACCGTGCAAATTCTCTCTTGTACTCAGTTATAGTCATACGACCTTGTTTCAATTCTAGAAACTCTTTATGCTTTTGATCCAGAAACCATTGGCTTATATATTTCTTCCTAAACTCGGTCTGAAAGAATTCCCAGGTAAATCTCTCTCTCGGCACCACTGATACTAATGTATTCCACCACTGGTACGTGGTGTCCCTTAACAGTGATATAGCAAATTTTAAACACTCCACTGGTGTCCAAGAAAGCTCATCAAGTACTCTAATAGTGTTTTGAAGCCAAAACTAGGCTCTCTCAGGATCATCGTTAACATTAACTCTGAACTCTTCAGCCCTGTGTTTACGGATCTTATCAACTATTAGGAGGGGGTGGAGGTTGTTGAGTAGCTTGGTTCATTCGGATATATTATGTTAACCACTCGTTCATCATTTGGAAGAAATATTCTTTAGCTTCTTCTCCCTGGCTACCCGACACGGGTCTAGAATCAGACGGCGCTGTCTCTTGAGAGGGAGCAAGCGCATTACTTTCAATCTCATCAGCTATAGCTCAATTGGGATCCATTTACTATATGAAAACACATTTTAAATTGTTAGGAGTCATCACACAATCACTGTTTATATATGGCATGTATAGCTAGAATCTCACATAAGCTACGTTAGTCTTAGAATCGACTAAATAGTGGTTCTGATACCAATAAATGTAACACCCATCACCCGTATTCAATGTCGAAATAGGGTTACAGAGCATTACCAGACTTATAACACATTTAAACATACTTTTCACATATATTTAATCAAATCATATAATCATCAGTCAATCTCAATCAATTTGTCCCTAATATGAGCTACGAAGGCCTAAACATGCATTGGGATTGGTTCAGAACTAAATTGATAACTTAAGAAACTTTCATGAATCTTTGAAAATATTTCTCAAAACAGGGGACACACGTTCGTGTGGCCAGGCCTCGTGTCTCACACGGCCTACAAACACACCCAGGTCACAGGCCATGTGGACATTTGAAATGGGAGCACATGACCGTGTCCCAGCCTGTGTCCAACCCCGTGTAACTCTCTCACTTGGGTCACACGGCCATCACACACACTTGTGTGGCTAGCCCGTGTGCCCTAAAAATGGCCATACATGCCCGTGTACCAGGCCGTGTGCTATGCCGTGCCAAACCTGTAAGGTATACTGACTTATGCCATCCAGCCAAGTCACACGCCCGTGTCTCTATCCGTGTGGACAAAAATAGGCTATTTACCAAGCCATTTTGCCACCTAAATTGTCACACTCCTACGTCACAATTCAAAGCAACAACGCAAGGCATAATAGGCATTAAATCCACCTCAACCATGTATCATTTAAACCATATCAATGCCAAAAATATACAAGACACACAATATTCCAATATGCTATTTAGTTCATACCAAATATCAATTACTTCAAACATCAAAAGTGACCAAACTCAGATATGCATTATTTGGCCTGATTTCACAAGTATACCAACATTCAAAAATCATCAATTTAACTTTCATAATACCTATTATCAACAATCATCACACAACCATCAACCAACTCACTTTACAAGACATAAACATATATAAATATATATGATTCAACATGCCAAAATAGACAAAAATATGCCATCACACAAGCCTATTCATACATACCAAAACATATACATTTACAAGCCAATTCATTTGGCCAAAATCATTATCAAGTTATACCCAAAATGACCAAAGTCCCTATACATGCCATATACTTAAAATACCAAGTTGATAGGTACCGAGAGATAGGTGGATAGTGTGACGATGTTTCCAATGATCCCGGAATCCGAGCTAGCTTTGTATTCACTATAAAACATAGAAAAATAAACGATGTAATCTATAAAGCTTAGTAAGCTCATATGAAATAAACTTAATGCAATCATATAAACATAATTCAATAATTTGAATACACCAATATGTAGCTTGCATTAGCTAACAAACCTTTCAAATACTAATGCACAAAATTATAAACTTTCATCAATATTTCTTCGATTCAACAATACAATAGTTTATGCACATACTTGTACTATCTCGTATCAATCTCATACACATTCTCGTCTTTCATTTACCCGTTGAACCATTCGGAATAGAAGTCAGATACTCAAGGGTCTCACACGATAAGTACCTATACCATTGCCCGTAGCCAAATCAGGGTAACTTATCTCTGAAGTATTGATATCATGGCCCAAAGCCAAATCAGCCGATATGCATAGTCCGAAGCCAAATCGGTATAACTCATACCCGAAGTGCTATATCATGACCCGAAGCCAACTCAATGTATTCCCTAATGACATGTCACTAACATCCTAAACTATTCCTAAGGTTCAACCAGGATTTCGAATGTCAAATCGTTGTCGAAACACTATCATTCATATCCATAGTCTCATATTTTCAATTTATGCAATATCAAAGCATATAAAATACATTTTTATTGAAATTTATCACATGCAAACTTACCTCGGATGCTTAAACGGTGAAACGAGTCAGCTATTTTGTAACTTTGTTCTTTCTCCGATCTAAGTCTGTATTTCTCCTTTCTTGATCTAAATATATTTAAAATTAACTTATTTAATCCTTTATTTATTCAATTCAATCCAAAATATACATTAGAGCTATTTTACACATTTGCCCCTAAACTTTCACATTTTTACAATTTAGTCCTTATTACACAAAGTCATAAATTAATGAAACTCCAAATATACCCATGCCAGCTGAATTACTATTATACCCCTAGCAGCCCATATTTTTTCATTTATTTCACATTTTAACCACTAACTTTACACATTTCTCAATTTAATCCCTATTTTTTATTTTCACTAAAACTCACTTAACTAAACTTGTATATCTACCAACAAGCATTCATAATCTATCAAGAAACTTCAAAATACACATGTATTCATCAATGGCATCATTCAAAATCTTTAACAGTTTTGCAAAATAGTCCCTATGTAACACCCTTTACCCGTATTCGACGCTGGAATAGGAACGTGGCATTACCGAATTCACATCACAAGCAATCGTACAATTTTATACCATAATTTTTTGTCCAATTTAAAATCGTCTGTAATCAATCCTAAAGTCCCTAATACGAGCCTATGAGGCTTAAAACTTGCTTTGGACATAGTTTGTGACTAAATCAAAAACTTTTAGAAACTTTACAGAATTTACGGGACTAAATAGCAAGAAAAGCCTCATACTCCTTTTTAATATATCTTTGGGCTGATATTGCTAAAATCAAATTAGACAATCCATCCAATTTCTCAGATTCAACCCGGAGTAACTCACCATTCTGACACTTCAATACAATGTATTTATGCTTACCATTTACCACTACATCATGTTTGATTAACCAATCAATTCCCAATATTACATCAAATTCATCAAAGGGTAACAACATCAAATTAGCCGGAAAACAGTGACCTTCTATTATCAATGGACAATTTTAACAAATTTTATCCACCATAACATGCTGACCCAAGGGATTTGAAACTTTAACCACAAATTTGGTGAATTCAACAATAATATTTTTATCAGACACAAATTTCGTGCATATATATGAATGTGTAGAACCAGGATCAATCAAAGCAATAATATCAGTATCAAGTAAAAAGAATGTACCAGTGATAACATCTGCTGCCGAAGCATTTTCCCTTGCACGTATTGCATATGTCTTTGCAGGAGCCAGAGCCTCTAATTTAGCTGTTGAATCTTTTGTGGCACTACTACTACCACCGACATTTCCAGAATACCGTGGTGGTCTATCCCTCGAGACAGGATTACTCAACTTCGAGATCTGTTCAATGCCTTTTTCACCCATTTTCAGACAATCTTTAAGAAAATGGCAAGAGAACCACACTTGAAGCAAGCTCCACTTCTCATCCGGAACTCTCTAAAATGTAACTTATTACAGACATTACATCGGGGTTTAGGGTTTCCAACACTCCCAACACTGGTTGTTAAGGGAGACAGAGACCTCGGGTTGGTGCGTTTAGAACTTCGTACCTTTGGTGAATACTCCCTTGAGATAGCAAAATGCTCGTGATAATTCTTTGACTTCTTTGAAGCAGATGATTGTGCCTTGCTCATAAATCTTTTGCTTATAACTCAAGCTTCTCGTTTCGCTTGTCTCTTTTCTTTGCTTAATTCATTGGCCTTATATGCCCGTTCAGCCAATACCATGAATTCTATTAATTCCAGAATTCCAATTAACAACTTGATATCTTTGTTTAGCCCTTCTTCAAATCATTTACACATTTCAACTTCAATCTAAACCCATTCACTAGCATACTTGCTCAACCTAACAAATTCCTGTTCATACTCGGACACTTTCATACTCCTCTGTTTGAGCTATAGAAATTCCTTCTTTTTCTGGTCTAAGAATCACTGGCTAATATACTTCTTTTTAAACTCCACCTGGAAAAATTCCTATGTGATATTTTCCCTAGGTACCACGAAGGATATGGTTTTCCACCAATGGTAGGCCAGGTCTTTCAACAAAGATACCACACATTTCAGACATTCGGCTGGTGTACATGACAACTCATCTAGAACTCGAACAGTATTTTCCAGCCAGAACTCGTCCCTCTCTGGATCATCATTGGCTGTGGCCCTAAATTCTTTCGTCACATGTTTTCTAATATTATCTACTAGGGCCTTACTAGTTCTAACAAGTCTAGCATCCTGTGGCGTTTCATCATGTTGTGAAGCAGGTGGGGGAGGTCATTGAACAGTGGGATTTGTTCTCATGTATTCACTAAACCATTCATTCATCAGTTCAAAGAAGGCTTCTTTTTCCGCCTCACTTCGGCCCTCAGATATGGGCCTTCTACTACCACTAGATGCAGCTCGCTGCACGAAAGCTTGAGCAGCACTCTCAGCTTCCCTAATCTCGGCTCTAGCTTGGTTGGAAGACATTACTATATGAAAATTCATTTAAAAATGGTTAGGAGATATCGCACTATCATAATTTATATAATGGCATGTATAGCTAAACTCGTACTTGCTACGTTAGTTCGAGAATCAGCTAAATCATAAATCTGATACCACTAAATGTAACACCTCTTACCCATATTCGACACCGAAATAGGGTACAAGGCATTACCGGACTCACATCACAAGCAATCATACAATTTTGTACCATAAATTTTTGTCCAAAATAAAACCATTTGTAATCAATCATAAAGTCCCTAATATGAGCCTACGAGGCTTAAAACATGTTTTGGAAGTAGTTTGGGACTAAATCGAGAACTTTTAGAAACTTTACAGGACTTAGTAAATTTTGCACAATACATGGGTCACAGGCCCGTGTGAACACGGGACTCGCTCGTGTGAACATGGGACTCCCCCGTGTGGGCAGGCCGTGTGGTCACACACGCCCGTGTCCTAACCCCGTGTAACTCTCTGACTTGTAACTCATGAAAAATTTGAGATCACACGGCCAAATCACACGCCCGTATGCTTTGCCGTTGGATAATTAATGAAATTCGAATTAGGTGTAGGTTCTACACAACCGTGTAACATGCCCGTGTCCAAGGCCATGTCAACCACACGGCTGAGACACATGCCCGTGTGCCCATTTCTGACCATTCTATTTTGCATTTTTAAGGTACAGGGGACACATGCTCAGACCACACGCCTATGGAACAGGCCGTGTGTCACACACCGTCAAGAGACACGCCCGTGTGTTTGGTCGTGTGGGAAAAATGAGGCCATTTCCTAGCCTCATTTGTCACCCAAATTTACCATTTCCTGCACTAAAACACATAAACATACATCCACCAATCCAACATAATAGTTGTAACACCCTTTACCCGTATCTGACGCTGGGACAAGGTTCAAGGCATTTTCAGACTTAAACATCAACATTCGTACAAAATCCAGCCATAAAATTTTTGTCCAATTTAAAACCATTCATACATGTGCAAACTATCCCTTAGATGGACCTACGAGGCCCAAAACATACATCAAGGGTGGTTCAGGACTAAACCAAGAGCTTTAAAAATAATAGGAAGACTTACAAAATTTTCCAACTTTAGAGAGTCACACGCCCGTGTAGGTAGGCCGTGTGGTCACACAAGCCCGTGTCGCTTGGGACACGCCCGTGTCCTCAGCCGTTGTAACTCTCTGACTATGACTTCATCAACCAAAGAAGGTCACACGGCCAAGTCACACGCTAGTGTGCTTAGACAGTGTGGTGAATTAAATTCCAAAAATCAAGTGCTGAATTTACATAGCCTGGGCACACGCCCATGTCCTGAGGCCGCGTCCTTCACACTGTTGAGACACACAGTCGTGTCTCTACCCGTGTATTTACTACTGGGCATTCTGTTTTGCATAATTAGGGTGCAGAGGACACACGACCGGATCACACGCTCATAGGGTAGACCGTGTGTCACACACAGCCAAGAAACATGCCCGTCTGTCTAATCGTGTGGACAATTTCTAAGCTATTTTCCAAGACATTTGCCACCCTTAAACACTCACATACCTACAGTCACTTCATGGCATGAAACATGGCACATTTGATTACTCAAGCTTTCGCATTCATGGTTAAATTATGTCTTGGTAATGTCAACATATCACCTATTCAAACTATCATGCTTTCGTATGGCATTCAACACAAATTTCAAATTTGTCTATCATCTTTGCTAACTTACTTTCAAGTTACACTTTTGCACCACATTTATTGACATACACATTAATCATATTTTATACACCTAACATACATGCCATCCATCACACTCATTAACCATAAGCAACCATAACCACATTAAATCATAAGCACATTTACATGCATGCACCAACAATTAGGGTTACAACCCAAATAATCAATATGAGCCACCTCTCATGGCCATATACAAAATAATCATAATACCTTTAAGAGCCAACACATTTGGCTAATCAATATGACACATAACAAAAAGACCAAGTCCCTATACATGCCATACTCAGAATGATGAGACTAGTTATACCAAATATTCAATTGATAGTGTGATCGAAAACTCTGAAGTCCTCTAATGCCCGAGCTAGCTTGGTGACACTATAAGAAATGGAAAGGAAAGGGGGTAAGCTTTAAAGCTTAGTAAGTTCACAAACAAATAAAATACAACTTAAATAAGCATTAATCGTACACTCAACATAATGAACATAACCTTGCATTTTATCAAATCTCTTAAACTTATTCTTCATATATATATAAATATATACATGTTCTTACCATAAGATCATCATATCTCATGTCATTTCATGAGTTCGATGTACATACATGTGCCCACTTGCACATAAAGACTTATTTTCTCGTCTTTGACGTATTCATCAAGATTACTCATTGAACTTCCTTTAGAACTACCTGTTGAACACTTAGAATACTATCAAATACATCAGAATCTCACACCTAAGTGCCTTATATGTAGCCAATGCTACCTCATATCACATATCACATGTTGCTTGCTGTAACACTCCTAACCCGTATCCATTGCCGGAATAAGGTTATGAGGTATTACTTGACTGAACAAAACTTCTATAAGGTCAAAGATATTTACCAGACATAAATTATCAACAATGCAACCTGTCTCATTGATTTTTCATAAGAGCTCTTATAAATTTCCAAAATGACTAACTATCAAAACATAACCGAATATCTAATAACAAATTAACTACTATCAAGTTATAACTAAAACATTTCAACACATTAGTTCAATTATAAGGCTTCTCTAAACAAAATAAGCCAGCCATCTTCGCATGGCTATAATGTATACAAAGACAAAATATCATTCTACCTATAGTCTATCCTATACATGCCTTAAATCATGATGATATACCATCTTCTCAACTCACATAATGACTCGATAGTGTGATGATATCTCCGGCTCTTCCAACTCGAACTAAAGGATAAACCTATAAGGAATGGAAAAGAGAACACGAAGTAAGCTTCAATGCTTAGTAAGTTTTAAGCAATGCAAACAATTAATTTACTTATAGCTCAATTATTTCAAATTTTCAAGAAATCATTCCTAGGTAATTGCCATTTCGGCCAAGTATCCATGAACATAATGCATATTTAGCAAATTCACCTCACTTGAATCTGAACTCAATTAAAACCAAATATTGAAATCACAAATAAGATCATAAGAACTTGAAAAGTATCTCATTAACTAGTTTTAACCATGTTTGCAACAAAATCACAAATTCACTACAAGTTGTTTTCCTAAGCAACAGTCACTAAATTATTTATAACTGGAGATAAGAAACTCCAAATAAAGTGCCGTTAATTTTTCCTGAAAATATACTTATATATCTTCCATGCATAAAATTTTCAGAATTTTTCGTTTGACCAATCAATACCAGATTTTTATTGAAGTTTCCCCTGTTTCACTGTTTGACTATTCTGACCACTCTTCACTACAAATCAATTTTCTCATTATACAGAATTCAAAATATGTTATCGTTTACTTCATTTGAAACTAGACTCATTAAGGAGTCTAATAATATAAATTTTATCTCATAATCATCATTGTACAATTTAAAATGATTTTCTAAAGATAGAACAGGGGATTTCAAAGTCATTTTGACTCTGTCTCACTCCACTTCAAATATCTCATTATCTAAAATTCTTTTGCTTACACGATTTCTTTTATAAGAAACTAGACTCATTAAGCTTTAATTTCATAATTTATTCAGCTTCTAATTCAATTTCTACAATTTATGGTGATTTTCCAAAATCACGCTACAGTTGCTGTCCCAAGCAGATTTATTACAAATTTGCTCTTTCACACATCCCTTGCATTCAAATTATCTAAACATGTATATCATGTCATTCAAGATCGAACTCATATAACATAGGCATTAAAATGCTTCACTATCAGCTTTAGTTCAATTCAAACGAATGAAATACAATATCATATTCACATTTAATTTTCCAAGATCGTAATCACCTAAAAATAAAATCATATACTTCCACAAACCTTTCCACAAGGACCAAGTGTTTATATTTGAATATAAACATAGAATCACTTCACATAACTTTACATATTTACCGAATATATCACAATCACATTTATAGTCATAACACTTATTCACAGATGCATCACTTTATATATTTATAATTTAATTCAAATCAAAATCGCATACGAGTACATGATACATACCTGGCCAACTTAATATGTAATGCACTTTCAATTTGTCAACTTAGTGTAGGATCTTGTAATTGTATACTTTTATCAAATTCATCGGCACTTGGCCCACTAGGTATAAAACCCGAAATTATATTATCAGCACAAAGCTTGCGGGAATTTAACCCGGATACATTTCCAGCACGAAGCCTGCAGGACTTTGGCCCGGATACATTTCCAGCACGAAGCCTGGCGGGACTTTGGCCCGGATACATTTCCAGCACGAAGCCTACGGGACTTTAGTCCGGATACATTTCCATATATTTCCAGCACGAAGCCTGTGGGACTTTAGCCCGGATACATTTCCAGCACGAAGCCTGCGGGACTTTAGCCCAGATACATTTTCAGTGTCTTGCATATTTATTCACATGTTAACACATTTCACATAACATTTCACATTAGCAATTTAATTGCTTCATTCGAATATAAGCATAAAATGTACACCTACCTTTTAACTTTCGGTTCAATAATCATACACAAGGAACACATAATCTTTTCATTATCCTAGTTTCACTTTTAATAACCATTCGACTATATGCCATATTCACAAATTATTTCACACACAACCTCGATCAAGTAGGAACAATAGTCACAATTCATCTATTATACAAATATCCCATTCTTTGACTTTGTTTCATAATAGCTATTCTGTCACCACATATATACCATTCAATTCACATTCGACTTTATACAAACAAGTACAATAAAATTGTATACACATATTACACACTTTCACATCATCACTTAATAGTCATTCGGCCACATTATATACATAAATCATCCATTTCATATTCGGCTTTATAGCCGAAATTCAATATACTTATTGCAATTCGAACTTGTAAACGTCAAATAATTACTTATCATATTATATAATCTTAAGCGCACAGCAAATCAAATATAATTACTTAAGGACTTACCTCGGAAGACGATAATCGGAACGAGACGACTAATCGACCATTTTGATTTTCCCCCCGATCCAAATCCGAATTCTACTTTTGCCAATCTAATTAATATCAAAATTAACTCACTTATTCAACATTTCATTAAATTTTATCTAAAGACACATAATTTGGGCATTTTGCATTTTATCCCCTAACATTTCACATTTTTACAATTTAATCCCTATTTCAAAATAACACAAATTACTCAAAATTTCATCAAACCCATGTTAGGCCGAATTTACCTTAGGTCTCTAGCAACCCATTTCTTTTATTTATTTCACGTTTTGACCCTCAATTTACAAATTTCTAAATTTAGTCCTTAATACACATTTTATCAAAATCACTTAATCAAACATGAAGATCAAACATCAAAGATTTATTACTCATCATCAAACAACAAGATACTCAAACATTCAATAATGGCATCATCCAAATACTTTAACAATTTTAAAATTAGAGGTGCAGCTAGCTAGATTACGAAGCAACGATCTCAAAAACGTAAAAATTATTAAAACCGAGACGACATGGACTTACATGCATGAACAACCATGGCCGAACCTTCAAAGCTTTGAGAACATTATTTTCTTTCTCACATTCGCTATTGATGAAGATGATAGCATGTAATTTGGCTTTTGTTTTATTTTATTTTATTATAATTACCAAATACCATATTTAACCTTAATATACATTAATAATTTCCATTATACCAAGCCATGGAATTCCACTACCAACAATTATGGAATAATTACCACTTAAGGACTCCCACTATTTAATTCCATAGCTATTTAATATCTTTAACTTATAGAACACAACTTTTACGCTTATGCGATTTAGTCCTTTTTGCTTAATTAACTATCAAAACAATAAAATTTTTCAACGAAACTTTAATATCATCTTATTGCCACTCCGTAAATATTTATAAAAATATTTACGACTCGGTTTATAGAAATGAGGTCTCGATACCTCATTTTCTAAACCCACTTGACCTTAGGGTCATACCACTTGAGCTTAATAAATCGCTTATAGAACAAAAATCACAATATCAAAAACCTTTTTTAAACTCACAATTAACTCATAAATATTAAATATAATATTTACAAACCTACTCATCGGATTTAGTGGCCTCGAAACCACTGTTCTGATTAACCCTAAAAACGGGTTGTTACACTTGCTTTCAAACTACTCACGGGTTTGCTCACATAGGCTGTTAGGTATCCGCAACACATGCTAGACTACCCAACCACTGATAGAATATACGAGACCAATACCCAGAACTCTAAAACATGTGTCACATACATCATCAACTCAGACCACAACTCAATGAGTTTAGATGTCACATATATCATGAACTCAAAACACAACTCAATGAGTTCAGATCACATAATTCTTAGGGACATGTCACTTGTATCCTAAACTATTCCTAAGGTTCAAATGGGATTTTTTGATACCATATTTTTGTCAAACTTACTCGTAATGTCGATTTCAATGCTCATAGCACCAATCACATATTTATGGAATAATCAAAGCATAATTCATAATAAAATTTAGGCAATAAACATATGAAACAACATCATATTAAATATGCATGTACTTACCATACATGCAATATTAAAGCATTTAAAGTATGGCACATGTTGCATTATTTGCAAATGAACTTACCTTGATACAAAATGATAGAAACGAGCCTAATCCTCGTAAACTTTGTTTTTCCCCCGATCAAGACCCGAATCTCATTTTTCTT
This sequence comes from Gossypium arboreum, assembly GCF_025698485.1. Classification (NCBI taxonomy): domain Eukaryota; kingdom Viridiplantae; phylum Streptophyta; class Magnoliopsida; order Malvales; family Malvaceae; genus Gossypium; species Gossypium arboreum. Next base: position 83,275,140 of record NC_069070.1, on the reverse strand, counting down.
GATCTATAATGCCAAATTTAACTTGTTCAATACACACATTGCTCATATCGACTCGTATTCATTTTTACCCCTAAATTTTCACTTATTTACACTTTAGTCCTTAGGCTCGTAAAATGAAACGCATTCATTTTCTTTGTTACCCAAGCCTAGCCGATTCATATTCTAACTCATATCAGCCCATGTTTCTTATTAAACCACATTTCTACTACCCATTTCTTCATATTTTACAAATAAGTCCTTTTTAGCCATTTCCACTAGAAATCACTTAGTGTAAGATGTTTATCACACATCAAACACTCATATTCCTCCATTAAACATCAAAATACAACCATGTCACACATGGGTCAAATTTCATTCATGAATCATACTTCAAAATATGGCTAGAAATGGATATATCATGCTTCAAGGATCTTAAAAATGTAAAAATAAAAAATAAAAACGGGCTTAGGAGCACTTACAATCAAGCTTGAAAAGATGAACAAAACCCTAGCTATGGCTCTTGGAAATTTCGGCTAGCACTTGGAAAAGATGAGCAAATTTTTAACTTATTTTCCCTTTTTATTCTTTTATTTACTAAATGACCAAAATGCCTTTAAGGCCTTTCTTTCAAATTTTTCCTATTCATGCCATTTTTGTCCAAAATTTTAAAACTTGGTCAAATTGCTATTTAAAGACCTATAATTAATAATCTAATACAATTTCATGCTTGAAGCTTCTAGAATACAAGTTTTACAACTTATTCAATTTAGTCCCTAAAGTCAAATTGGACATCTTAGGCATAGAATTTCTTCATGAAAATTTCACACAAACATGCAATCATACCATGGATCATCAAATAATCATAAAATAATTATTTCTATTTCAATTTGTGGTCTCAAAACCACTCTTTTGACTAGACTCTAATTCGGGATGTTACAATTCTCCCCTTTAGGGATTTTTTTCCTTGAAAAATTTACCAGTAAAAAGGTTTGGGTATTGTTTCCTCATGACCTCCTCGGGCTCCTATGTAGCCTCTTCAACCCCATGTCTTTGCCATAACATTTTCACCAAGGCAATGCTTTTTTTCTCAATTGTTTAACTTCTTGTGCCAAAATCTTAACTGGTTCCTCACCATAAGTCATATCCGGTCGGATCTCAACTTCTGTCGGTGAAATCACATGTGAAGGGTTTGATCTATATCGGCGTAACATAAACACTTGAAATACATCATGAATCTTTTCCAACCTTGATGGTAAAGCCAACCGATAAACAATCGGCCCTATTCTCTCGGTGATGTCATACAGCCCTATAAAACGAGGACTCAACTTGCCCTTCTTGCCAAATCTCAAAAACTTTTTCCACGGAGACACTTTCAAAAATACCTTATCACTGACTTGATACTCAATTTCTTTCCATTTCAAATCTGTATAGGATTCCTATATATCCGAAGAGGGTTTCAGACAATTATGATTACCTTCACTTTTTCTTCAGTTTCTTTGACTAGATTAACTTTGTTAATCTGATTTTCTCTGAGCTCAATCTAATACAAAGGTGTTTGGCACTTACGTTCGTATAATGCCTTATAAGGCACCATTTTCAAACTCGACTGATAATTGTTGTTGTAGGCATACTCCACCAATGGTAAGTACTTTTCCCAATTACCTTGGAATTCCAATACACAACACCGGAGCATGTCTTCCAAGATCTGAATTACTCGCTTAGACTGAGCGTTAGTTTGTGGATGAAAAGCAGTGCTAAAATTCAGCTTTGTACCCAAAGCTTCTTGTAACTTTTTCCAAAACTATAAAGTGAACCTCAGATCTCTATCCGATACAGTTGACATAGGTACTCCATGAAGTCTAACAATTTCACCAATATACAATTTGGCTAACTTATCAAGTAAGTAATCGGTACACACTGGAATAAAATGAGCTGATTTAATCAGTCTATTTACAATAACCCATATGACATTTTTCTTTCTTGGAGTTAAAGGCAAACCTGTCATAAAATCCATAGTAATCCGATCCCATTTCCACTTGGGAACCATATTGTAACAGCATATTTTTAGGTCAAATCGGAACAGTAGTTTTGGGACCACAAATATTAAGTCAAAAATATTTATTTTATTATTTTAATAAGGTCTACGATATTTTAATTATGTGAAAGTTTCGTTAAGAAATTTTACAGTTTAAATGCTTAATTCGGTAAAAAGGACTAAATCGCGTAACGCATAAAAGTTGAGTTCCATTGTTTAAATGTATTAAATAGCTATAGAATTAGATTGTATGAGTACTTGGTTTGAAATTAGCCCACTAATAACATGAGTGGACGGTAATGGACTTAAATTACATGATTTTTATATTTAATTACAAAGGTTAAAATAGTAAAATGGCTATTATGATTAATTAACTAAAACAAAATATGATAATGCATGCAAATGCTCATCATTTCCACCAAAAATAAAGCTTGAGAAAGCTATAAAACAAGTTTGAACATTTAGCTACTTTGTGGGCTAGATTAAGGTATGTTTTTGGATCAATTTTTACTGATTTTTACGTTTTTCAGATTGTTGTTTCGTATTCTAGCTAGCCCATACCCTAAATTTTGTAATTGTTGAAGATTTATCATGTTGCCATTGTTGAATACTTAAGCTTTTAAATGTTTAATGATAGATTATGAAGGTTTAATGGTAGATATACAAGTTTTGTTAAGTAATTTTTGATAAAAATATCAAATAGGGATTGAATCGAGAAAATGTAAAATTATCTGGTTAAAACTATGAAATAATGAAAGATATGGGCTGCTAATAGTATATAGAAAATTTGGCTACCATGGGTATTGGCCTAATTGTGCAATTTTGTATTTTTATGTATTAAGGACTAAAATGCAAAATAGTCAAAAGTCTAAGGGTAAAATTATAAATTATCCAAAATGAATGTTTTAGGCTAAATTGAATTAAATGAAAGTTTGAATGAGTTAATTTGATATTATATAGATCAAGACAAACAAATACTGGAACTAGATCGGGGAAAAAGAAAGGTTGGCGAATAGACGATAGTTTTCATCCGAGCAACTCAAGGTAAGTTTGTATAATTAGAATCAAACTTTTCTATACTTGTAACTATTGAAATGAATATGTACAATTGAAATATTTGAAGTATAAATGCCTTATTGATATATTGTATTTGTTACTAAGCCTCGTTTGAACTATATAGATTCATTGGATTCGAGTGACATGTTACTGGGATTACCGTCTTAGTCGAGCTCCTGCATTTTTTGTGGACTCACCACAGCTCGTATGAGCTTACCGATATATCAGCTCAAAAAAGCTTACTGTTTTCAGCTCAATGGAGCTTATCTTTTCTGCTCGTATAAGCTTACTGTTCAGTTCGATAGAGCTTACCGTTTCAGCTCAAAAGAGCTTACTGTTCATCAGCTCAAGAGGGGCTTACCGATCATGGCTCAAAAGAGCATATATGATAATGAATTGATGGATTACTGACACTGTTCACTCGAGTATCCTTTGAGTTTTTAATAGGTTCAACGAGCACAAATAATATTATACTGATGAGTTAAGGTTTATAAATGTTACTAATGTTATACATGATATATGAATTTGGAATGATGATAAGCATTGTATTCATGGATGGTTTCATGTATTTTTACAATGACTAACATCTGATGAGTACTTGTGATAAGGTGTTGATTAATTGAATTGGTTGCATTTTTAGTATTGCTTTGATTATGTATAATTGGTAAGTTTAATTCTGAATTATACGGGCTTACTAAGCTATAAAGCTTACTCTATTCTTTTTCTATGTTTTATAGAGGTTCGTTAGCTAGCTCGTTTTGGATAAGTCGAAGTTGCACATCATACTATCCAATTTTCGATTGGTATTTTTGAACTTGTGGATTTGTAAATATGGCATGTATAGGCTAGTTTAAAGAATGATAGTTATGTTACTTGATATCATGACTTTGGTATATTTATGTGTATAAGTAAGCCATGTGATTTGGCTTATTTTGGTACTATGTTTTGGTTGAATTAAGTGTTCAATTAAGGTATGCTTTGGCAAGGTATTGATGGAATGAAATTATCCAAATACTGACTTGATATGTTAAAGTTAAATGAATGGATTATGCATATTGTTAAATAGGTATTTGGTTATGTAATTGGTAGATTTGATATGGCTTGTAGTGTGTAATGAAATGATTATTTTGGTTGCCTACTGAGTTGTAAAAATGTGGTCAATTATGCTTATAAATGCTTGTGTTTATAGGGTGCCAAAATGGTTTTGCAAATAGCCTATTTTTGTCCACACGGGCAGGGACACGGGCGTGTGTCTCAGCCATTTGTGACACATGGTCATGTTGCACGGCCATGTGTCCCCTGGTGTGAAATTGAAATTGAAATCAGTATGCTATATATGGCCTTACACACAGGCGTGTGACCGTTCGTGTGGTACAAGTCAGTATACCCCTTAAATGGCACACAGCCTAGTATGCGGGCGTCTGACTTGGTTGTGTTGCATAAGTCAGTATACCCTATAGTTATGGGCACGGCGTGATACACAGGCGTGGGTAGCCATTTCGAATGCCACTCAGGCTAGATGTACAGGCGCGTGGTTGGCCGTGTGACCTAAGTCAATATCCTCTCCAGTTTTCACACGGCCTGGCACACGGGCGTGTCCTCGGCCGTGTGACATAAGTCAATATGTATGCCCTATTTTCACACGGTTTAAGACACGGGCATGTCTACTAATCGTGTGAGGCACATGGTCTGTTCACACGAGCGTGTGACACTTGAAATGTTGAAAATTTTTTCTATGTTCTTAAAATTTTAGTATGTTATTGATTTAGTCCCGAATGCATGATTTAATCTTTGTATGCTTGATTTAAGTACATGTTGAATGTGAATGAATGATATTGACTGAAATATGATATTTTTGGATAAATGATTGTTTTGAATTGAGTTACAAGTCTGTTAATGTCTCTTAACCTATTCCAGTGATGATTACGGGTTAGGGGTGTTACATTTATTGGTATCAGAGCTACGGTTTAGTCGATTCTAGGACTAACGTAGCATATGTGAGTCTAGCTATACATGCCATATATAAAACTGTGATAATGTGATAACTCCTAACATTTCCAAATGTGTTTTTATATAGTAATGGATCCCGAACGACCTATAGTGGATGACGTAGAAAATAATGCACCAGCTCCCGCTCATGGGACAGTGCCTTCTGAATTTATACCCATGATAAGTAGTCATGGGGGTAAGGCTAAAGAAGGCTTCTTTCAGATATTGAATGAGTGGTTCATACAGTACATTCGTACGAACTTGGCTGTTCTGTAACCTCCATCCCCACATGTTCCTCAACCTATCCCTGTAGTTCTTTAAGGTATTGATCCTTTTCGAGTAAATAAACCACCTGTTGACAAGATACAAAAATATGGAGCTAAGGAATTTAGAGCCACTATTAATGATGACCCTGAAAAAGCTGAATTTTGGCTTGAGAACATGATTCGGGTATTCGACGAATTATCTTACACACCTAAAGAATGTTTAAAGTGTGTTGTATCATTGCTAAGAGACACTGCATATCAATGGTGGAATACCTTGATATCTGTAGTTCAGTAAGAAAGAATCACTTTGGATTTCTTTCAAGTTGAATTTAGAAAGAAATACATCAGTCAAAGGTTCATTGATCACAAGAAAAAAGAATTCCTTGAATTGAAGCAAGGTTATATAACAGTTACAGAGTATGAGAGGGAGTTTGTACGACTTAGAAAATATGCTCGTGAATGTGTTTCTTCTGAAGCTATAATGTGTAAAAGATTCAATGATGGATTGAATGAAGAAATCAGAGTGTTGGTTGGAAATCTTAAGTTGAAAGTGTTTGTTGTTCTGTTTGACTGAGCCTATAAAGCTGAAGAGCTTTGTAAAGAGAAAAGAAAAGTTGATTCTGAGGCTAGAGAGTTTAGAAAGAGGTTTTCAGGTAAATTACATCAGTCAGCATCAAAGAAATTTAAAAAATATCATCCTTGTTCTACGGCTTCTACGAGAATTTCGATTAGAGATAGAAATGCAAGACAATCAAGTTCTAAACCTTAGGCGACATCTGTTGCTAGTGTAAGAAGTGTTAGAAATGTTGTACCTGAATGTAAACATTTCCATAAGTGACATTACAGTGAATGCAGATTAGTGAGTGAAACTTGCTATAAATGTGGATCTTTTGATCATTTTCTCTGTGATGTCCAGAAAAGTTTACAACTGAAAGAGAACAACTAGTGAAAGCAAGTAACAAGGATACTAGAGGGAGACAGCCCAGAAACACTGGAAATGTGAGTGGTAATCGGGGTGCTATGAGAGATTTGACCATTAGTTCTAAGGCATGAGCACCTGTCAGAGCTTATGCTATTCGTGCATGAGTGGAGGCATCATCACCAGATGTTATTACTAGTACTTTTTTCTCTTTTTTATACTGATATAGTTGCATTGATAGATCCCGGATCAACTTATTCATATATTTGTATGAATTTAGTATTTAAAAAGAGTTTAGAAGTTGAGTCTAAAGAGTTTGTAATTAAAGTATCGAACCCATTAGGCAAGTCTATTTTAGTTGATAAAATTTCTAAGAATAGTCATTTGATGATCCGGGGTTACTATTTTCGAGCTAACTTGATGCTTCTACCGTTTGATGAGTTTGATGTAATTTTGGGTATAGAGTGGTTGACTATGCACGATGCAATTGTGAATTGTAGACAGAAGACTATCAAATTAAAATGCCAAGATGGCAAAATTATTCGAATTGAGTCTAACGATTCGAGTGAATTACCGATTGTGATATCATCTATTTTAGCTCAGAAATACTTGAAAAAGGGCTATGATGCATATCTTGCATACGTATTAGATACGAAAGTGTCAGAATCAAAGATTGAATCCGTACCTATTGTTTGTGAGTTTTCGGATGTATTTCCAGAAGAATTATCGGGTTTGCTTCCGATCAGAGAATTTAAATTTTGTATTGAGTTAGTATGACAACCCAAAATTTACCCTAGTCGGGAAGTGGTTTCGGGACCGCTAAACCGAGTCACCGAAATGTTTGAGCGTAATATTTATTGTCTATAATATGTATTTATGAATGTGTGAAAATTTCAAGCTTCGATTTAGTCGATTGCATGTGAATTCAGTTATTAGGACTTGTGTGACATTTTTGAAATGTGATAGGCTAATTTATAAGGACCTAATAGTGCATGTAATCAAAAGGGAGGACTTTCATGTCAAATTTCCCCCCTAATAGCTAGTGGCCGGCCATGACAAGGGATTATGGGCAAAAACATGTTATAAAACATGTTGTGACAATGGTGTATGTAAGAAAAAAATAAAATAATGAGCATGGGAATTGAATAATGGAAGGGAAGAAAAAAAAAAAGAGAATGGTGAGTGTTTCCCCCCCCCCTTGCCGTGAGTTGAAGAAAAGAGAAAAAAAAAATTTTGTTCATCCTTTTCATTCTCTCTTGGCCGAAAATTCTAAGGAAGAAGGAGGGAGTTTTGCTT